>NC_141696.1:1017898485-1019170985 GCF_964263255.1 Lissotriton vulgaris | reverse complement strand
AAAATGGCGGACGGCTCCTCGGTTTTGGGCCTGGTCCACTGAAATGGCCCTGGGACACCTTGGAACTCGGACGCTTGCCTGCTAGGGCTTGGGCTCCATTCTCGAAAAGCGTCCCCTCAGCCGTGAAGATTCTACAAAAGTCTTGGGGGCCCCCGACTCCCGCAGGCTTCCGGTGGGGAGCGGCTGCCATGATTGCTCGCGGAATGACCACGACGGAGCCACGAGATGGTGGTGCTCTCATGCTGACGCCAGCTTCAGTCTGAATGATCCAGAAACAAGGTGGGGCTTTCATCGTTTGGGAAAAAAAAATGTTCTAAACCAATGAAAAAGTGTTATTTTTAGGTTATATGACCAAGACTTCCATCTTTAGGAAACCAAAAGTAAAATGAACCAATGAAAAGTTTTATAAACAAGTCACATGACCTGTTATGCGGCATAGGGCTACAAAAAGCGTAGAAAATCCGTTGGCACGTGAGGCGGCGTCAGTAGCGGACCGATGTGCGAATAGGCCGAAGGCAGCACAACGCGCCGAGATCCGGATGGCACCGAGGTGGTGTCCAGCAAATTGCCGCACTGGTGTGGCCATCCTACAATGCTGCGCCGAAAGACGGCGTGTCCAGCTGAGTTGCGGTCACTGTTGCGGTACAGTGACTCGAACGCGCCGAGATCCGGATGGCACCGAGGTGGTGTCCAGCAAATTGCCGCACTGGTGTGGCCATCCTACAATGCTGCGCCGAAAGATGGCGTGTCCAGCTGAGTTGCGGTCACTGTTGCGGTACAGTGACTCGAACGTGCCGAGATCCGGATGGCACCGAGGTGGTGTCCAGCAAATTGCCGCACTGGTGTGGCCATCCTACAATGCTGCGCCGAAAGATGGCGTGTCCAGCTGAGTTGCGGTCACTCTTGCGGTACAGTGAGTCGAACGCGCCGAGATCTGGATGGCCCCGATGTTGTGTCCAGCAAGTTGCCGCACTGGTGTGGCCATCCTACAATGCTGCGCCGAAAGTCGGCGTGGGGTGCCCCGTTGGCTTATGAGGTGATGTCAGTAGTGGACCGATGAGTGAATAGGTCGGAACCAGCACAAGGCGCCAAGATCCGAATGGCAAGTCCTGGATGTTAAGTGCCTCAGTTGAGAGTTCTGAGCAGTGCTTGTAAGACTGTCTGAAGCTTATTTGCACCTGCTGCAGCTTCACTATTGCCCTGGTGTGGCCAAAGGTCGCACATGACATAGGCGGCCGGCTCCCGAGGTCCGGCGGAACTTTTTTCCTTTTCCTTTCTGCTTCTTTTCCTACAATCCGTTTCATCTGAAGACACGACCAGGTCCCTGAATGTGTGCAGGGGGATGCTATTGATTGAATGAAAATGGCGGCTTGACACAAAGCTGACTCAAGCGTTACTGTTGATGCTATACAGACAAAAATTGGTTTTCAGTTTGTACATTCTTCAGGTTTTTTTTTTCCATCCAAGTCTGATTGAGAGTTTGTAGAAAAATGGCTTCAGATTTTCCACATACTACTCTTCAACATTCTTCCTAAATGTAACAATGTGAAACTCACTAGGAGAACGGCTGTTTCTGTTTCCTTTCAAAATGCTGCCAACAATATTTTCTGAATGGAAGACACCATCTTGTAGCATAAAGGGCCGAAAGGGGTTCTGGTCTGGCCGATGGTTGGTGGAGACATTTTGACTATATCTTGGACCTGCCCGGCCTCGCCCAAAATGGCGCCGGTATAAATGGGACTCGTAACTCCTTGCCCGCAAATGTATATCTAGAAAATGTTATTGTAAGTGGCCCTGTCGTATTTTAATTACAAAATGTACGTCCACCGATTCCGCAACTGTTAGACACCTTTGTTCTTGCAACCTAATGGCCCGCACGTTACGTTCTTCTACAGTGTAAATGTCTCCTCATCATATACGATTTCAGTTTGCTCCGTGGCCGGCCCACGTGGTTATAGGCCCGTATTTGTATACTGACATTTTCACAATAAAGGTTTTTAAAACAAAACACGGTAGTAGTATTTACATTGGTAAAGTTTTTACTTTTAGTCACTGTTTTCGAATCAGTAAAAGGCAAGTGAAATAAAGCAGTCCAATTACATGACGGATAAAAGGTATAATATGTAGGAACGCAGTAAAGATAAATGGTCAAGGGCAGTTGTGTTTTTCATGTCTGCAACATAAAGTGATCGATAAGAATCTGATAATCAGGCGTATCGGCGACTAAGACAGCAGGCCGAATCTCTTTTACTCAACGGCTCCGTCATGGAAGGAAGAAACGCCCTTTTTCTCGAAAAAGGAATATATTTTACTTGCAAGACAGTTGTAAATTTTCCGGGAAAGTACATTAGCCTGGAATATTATAACATATGTTTGAAAAAAAAATATTGTTCGAAAACAATAAAAAGCGTAATTTTTAGGTCATATGATCAAGCTTTTCATCATTAAATTAACAAAAGTAAAATGAACCAATGAAAAGTTTTATTAACAAGTCACATGACCTGTTATGCTTACGTTACGCGCTGCCCGCCGCGCCTCGGATCACTTCCGGGTGCGCTAACGCGGCGTGTCATATAACGCATTACGCGACAACGTAGGTCAAGAATATAGTCAAAATGTCTCCACCAACCAGCGTTCGGAACACAACCCCTTTCAGCAGTCCAAAAAGTTCTGTTAAATGACAACAGAGGGGACAGGCAACAAGAACCATCAGTCAAAGAGGGGAGGGCAAGTTCTTCTCTTCCGGGTCATGTTGGGGCGCTACCGGAACTGATCGAATTGGTAGTCTACAGTGTTTCTGGATGTTTCAGACTAAAGCTGGCGTCAGCATGAGACCACTACCATCTCGTAGCTCCGTCGTGGCCATTCCACGAGCAATCATGGCAGCCGCTCCCCACCAGAAGCCTGCGGGAGTCGGAGGCCCCCAAGACTTTTGTAGAATCTTCACGGCTGAGGGGACGCTTTTCGAGAATGGGACCCAAGCCCTATCAGGGAAGCGTCCGAGTTCAAAGGTGTCCCAGGGCCATTTTAGTGGACCAGGCCCAAAACCGAAGAGCCGGCCGCCATTTTGAGAGTCCTGTGGCAGCCGCCTATCGCTGCACCGCAAGAGCGGGAGCAACTCAACTACATGATGAGCGAGACGCTGTAGTCGCAAGAGCGGGCGGTAAACAGCTGAATGGCGGAAGAGGCACAGTGTAGCAAAAGCGGGCGGAATGGCAACTGAAACGGTAAAGGGGCGCCCCACTACAGCGTGTCTTCAGGTCAAACGGATTGTGGGACAAGGTTCAGAATTGAAGAGTCATCAAAAGGCAAAAAGTTCTGCCGGACCCCGGGAGCCGGCCGCCTATGTCGGGGGCGATCTCAGGCTACACCAGTGCTATAAGACTTGGGGAGGGTGTCGGAGCCAAGCGTCTTCTCCGAGTCCATGGCCATCACACCGCCCCTTAGGGGCCTCCGTCAAGCTGTTTAGGAAGGTAACATATCACATTGTTTTCTAATGCAGTCAGGTCCACAAACGACACTCACTTACTTTGAGAATAGTGAAGCTGCAGTAGGTGGAAATAAGCTTCAGACAGCGTTACAAGCACTGCTCAGAACTCTTAACTATGGCACCCAACATCCAGAACTTATGCCATTTGAGAATGGCAGTGACATCGAAGCAACTCAGGGACCAAAACCATTAACGTACTTTCACGTATGAAAATCTTACTTGGGGAGGGGGCAGGAGCGAAGCGCCCCCTCCCAGTCAGCGCCACCACACCGTATGTTGAAAATTTGAAGCCATCGTTCTACAAAGTCAACCAAACTTGGATTGAAAAATCTAGAAAAATGTACAAACTGAAAACCAGTTTTGGTCTGCATAGCATCAGTAGCAACGCTTGAGTCAGCTTTGTGTCAAGCCGCCATTTTGATTCAACAAAGCACAGGCATTGAAAAAGGCTCAAACTCAGAACTCTGAACTATGGCACCCAACATCCAGGAGGTTCCTATCCGGATCTTGGAGCCTTGTGCTGCTTTCGACCTATTCACACATCGGTCCACTACTGACATCATCTTATAAACCAACGTTATGTAAATAGTTTTTTAATAAAATGTTTTGCCCTGTTTCTTTGCTGGTGTGTTGTCTATATTTTTAATATTTGCATAGGGTTTGTCGTTATTTTGTGCGGGATGGGTGATGGAGCCGAGCTGTCTTGCAGCCCTCATGGTGTGGAGCTCAGTTCATCTCACTATTTTCGTATTTCTCATGAAGGGTTGTTCCTAATATTTCTATTTTAGCGAGGTCAAAAAGAGATCCAATTAGTGGCCTACTGATTTTGCTCGATTACTTTTATTTTTTTACACGATTTTTCACTATCTGCAAAGACTAAACAGAGTATTGCGACTTTGTGCTTGTTTGTAAATAGAGAATGATCCAAAGAGAACCAATTCTAAAACAGTAAATGCTTGGACAACAATCAATCAAATGGAGAGACAAGCAGGCACGACGGATTACAACGGGGGTAAAGGCCTGCGTTAACTACCCTTCAGTATCTGCAAAGAGAGAGTACTACTAAGACAAAAGAGGGGAGGGGGGGTGCAGCGTTCAAAGCACATCAGCGTGCATAAATACGAAAATGTTTTTATCTATCACGTACTTGACATTTTAAAGCTTTTCATATTTGCTATTAAAAAACCAATGAAATTCACAGAAAAAACCATAGGTTATAGTGGATATATAGTTAGGAATTTGCATTTACAAAACCTTGAAAATTCAATGAAAAAACCATTAGTTTTAGGCCATATATAGTTAGGGATTTGCATTTACAAAACCTTATTTTACTCGCATAAAACCATTGAAATTCCATATATAGTTATAAGCGCTAACTATATATCGCGCACCCGCAATCCACTGCTGATGATGTCACATATTACATCATTCATGACATGGTTAGTGACATCACTGATGACATCACTGATGACATCTCAAATGACATCACTGATGACATCACTGAAAACATCTCATTTGACATGACTGATAACATCACTGATGATATCATTCATGTGATAATACGATGAACCTCTTCAGACTCTAATATAACCTTAGATACAATCAGTGTAAACAGACACTCACAGACTGTCACTCATCCATGGAGTTACTCACACACCTAGTCAGTCATGCAAAGAATCAATCACACCTCCATTTCCTCAACTTTACAGTTATACAAACTTTACTTATTCAAACATATACTAACACATATTTACTCTATTATACAATCCCTGATACAAGTTCACAATGATCCATACAGCCACTCACACATTCACTGGCTCTTATGCACAGTTATTTATATATGTCAACTCTCACATGTACTGTGTTTTACATATGTACTTACTTTGACATGTAGCACTGAGATATCCATTCACTCACCAATACACTCATGCACACAGTCAACCGCCCATACAGCTGTTTCCACATGCACTTTTGAAACCATACATCTAGTGAATCAACTGCTCACACATCTATGCACAGAGTCACACACCTCCCAGCCACCCACACACACACTCAGTATCCCATACAAATACTTGGGCAACCAATCAATAACCCATATAGTTTTCATATAGCTACTTATCAACACATGCAACAGTTTACAGAACAACAGACATAATGATGCACAAATTAAGACAGTTTAGTCACTAACCCATGCACTCAGTGAGACACATTTAATCACTCACTCATACAGTCAGTCATGCACCTACTAAATCCTTCATCCAGACACTTATATATCCACTCATTCTTCAATATGTAAGAGATATTTTAACTTTACAGAAACATACAGTCACTGGATGTTGTCATCAGTGATGTCATCAGTGATGTCATTTGAGATGTCATCAGTGATGTCATTTGAGATGTCATCAGTGATGTCATCAGTGATGTCACTAACCATGTCATGAATGATGTAATATGTGACATCATCAGCAGTGGATTGCGGGTGCGCGATATATAGTTAGCGCTTATAACTATATATGGAATTTCAATGGTTTTATGCGAGTAAAATAAGGTTTTGTAAATGCAAATCCCTAACTATATATGGCCTAAAACTAATGGTTTTTTCATTGAATATATATATATATATATATATATATATATATATATATAATTGGCACATCCTTTTGACGGTCAATGTGTTAAAACACCATCTTCCGAGCCGCCCACCCATTACCTACAGGAGATGCCCCTCTATTGGGGATCAATTAATTCATAGCCACTTTTACCCAGTCTACAGCAGTAAAAAAACAAACTAAGTATTAATGGTTTCTTCCCCTGTAGGAATTGCAAAGCGTGTAAATATAGCAACAAAAATACCACCTTTGAAGGCAGACCAGGGGATCCTAGGCCTGTCCGAGCTATCAAACAGTTCCTTGATTGTAATTCTGACTTTACAATATATTGTCTGACCTGCCCTTGTAAAAATCCTTTGAAGGATGTTTTCTGCCATATATTCTGTGCCTGCCAGTGACACAGTACAGAAGGCCACACTACGCGAAGAGACACGGAGATTGAGCTGGCATCTTGCTGCTTGAAGTTTTTTGCCATGATCGAGATATCGATAATCTCTGATGACCGCCAGGACGCACAGATCATCGTTGGGGAAAGTGAGGTATTTTACTTTGATTGGGTGATAAGTCTGCATTGACTGCCCCTGCCCAGCTTACTGTCTGTGTTGCTCTGGCTGTAGCGGTATAAGGGGACACAGGACTATGGCCGTGGACTTTCTACTGTTCTGGGGCCTCGAGCCTACCAACACATACCTATCAGCCAGCACAGATCTATCGTCTGCCTCACTCCCCCACGCCACCGTCCCAGTTGGGCCGACACAGTGCCTTCTGGGAGTTGTTGTCCAGCATTGAATCACGGACTCAACAGGATGTATCAATTACATTAGGGGGAGGAGCGCCAGGTGCTAGCACTTTATTAAAGCAGGAAGGAGCTATTTGGTGTAGGACATGCTGCAGTGTTGGGCGCTGAGGAAGGCTTTTAGTGCCGAAATGCATTCGCCGCCTTGTTGAATGGTGAATAAAATTAACTGTTTGACCTGCAATACCCTTGGCCTCCGTGTTCTTCTTTGAAGGATGTTTTCTGATATATATATATATATATATATATATATATATATATATATATATATGAAACAGCAAACTCACAACTGCTTTGGACGCAGCTCAGGCGAGCGTAGACCTCCAACAGTCTCCCAAATCAGATCAGATCAACATAGATGAGCCAGAAACCAACGATATTTCAGTTGAAGCAGTGCATTTAATAGGCAGTAAATAGTGCAGAGCAAGTGCCCTCCATGACGCGTTTCGCCCCGCGGACGGGGCTTGGTCACATGACGCGTCAGGAGTAGGCGGTGGATTAAATTACAAATAAAAGCCCAAACACCTAAAGAAACAGGTTGCAAGGGTAAAATAACGACATTAACTGGCAATTAAATTAATGTGATGATAAGGCCATAAACAAAATTCCCAAATTATTAGAATATTGCTGAACAATTAGAGAATAGTGCTCATAAGTGGTGAAGCATAATAGAACATATTTACTTAAGAAAAATGGCAAGAATTCATATTAGTAATGAAACACCCAGATCTATGTGCAAGTGCAATATATGAAATATTTCTTAACAAATATGTAAATAAATATTATCCCTCACCATGATCAAAAGGACATCACAAATTGCCAATATATACAAAACAAGTAATTTAGACCAAAACAGATTTTTAGATGTTATATACATGGAATATCAATAGCGGCAGAGACATTAGCTTATGGAAGTTTGCCAAAAACACTTCAGATTTCATAGGTATATTAAGCCCAGCTGTTATTTCATCTTTTGAATATCTGAAAATGCAGATGAAACTCCCACTCTACAAAGATGACAGCAAATATACATTTGTATATACAACGGAAAAGCTACTGCAATTATAGATAATGGTGCAATTCATCAAAAGCATTCAATCCATTAGGGGATCTGGTATCGAGCAGAATGATAAAATAAGCCTCTCTTTGACGGAGAAGTCTTTCTCGATCACCCCCCTACCAGGATTAGCCACTGAAAATAACAAGGTATACGTGAGGTCTTTTAGTTTCTTGTCATGGACAGATTTGAAATGGCGAGCAACCGGGTAATTCATGTCCGAATTTACTATTGCCCGGATGTGTTGCAAGATGCGTTGATGTGCTTGCAACTTTGTGCTCCCTATGTACGACAATGAACATGTGCAGGTAAGTTTATACACAACAAAGTCACTACGGCATGTGAGATGTTCCCTGATTGGTATAGGCCGATTACTAAATGCAGATGTATACTCGGTGCTGTTGACTGCAAACGTGCAGGCACGGCACGAGGTGCATCTAAAAAAACCAGATTTATGAAGCCAAGTGGTTTTCAATTGGTTTTCTGGTTGTGCACGGTCGAGGGAATCTTTCATTGAGGGAGCCCTCCTGAAGGTTATTGCAGGAGATTTGGGCAAAAAAGGAGCAAGAATAACATCAGTTAAAACAATTGGCCATTCAGATCTGATAATCTGGCTAAGTTTGGAACTTTGGGCACAAAAAGTAGTGATGAATCTAGCTGTTGTTGACTTGGTAACATCAGTATCAATTGTTGTCTTGGGGGTCAACAATGTTTCACGTGTACGTGTTGACACTGTATTGAGGGCTTTATCTAATACTGCTCTTTTGTAGCCCCTTCGAAGGAATCTATTTCTAGATTCTGCTAGACATTGTTCGGTGACAACAGGATCACTACAGATGCGTTTAATTCTGATGAATTCACCAAGGGGTATACTGTTAATAGTATGCCGGGGGTGAGCACTACGGGCATGCAAGATGGAATTGCCCGCAGTGCTCTTCCTGAATAGTTTGGATTGAATTTTGTTATTTTCAATGTAAACCAATACATCCAGAAATTCAGCTGATGTATCAGTGATATATATATATATATATATATATATATATATATATATATATATATATATAAGTATAAAAGTATAAACCATTTTGTAACGAGCTCTGTTACTGGAGAGTATCCTGGCGCGGGGGAAAGACGGAAAGGCAAAGAACAAAACATCGAGGGATCCTCCTAAACTGCACTCTTGAATAGGTGAGTTTTCAGGTGTTTTTTGAAAGCAGCCACTGTCGGCATGGAGCGCAGATGGAAAGGGAGGGCATTCCAGGCCCGAGCCACCACGACAGACAGCGACTGGCCGCCCAATCTGGCACGTTTAAAACGGGGAAGGGACAGTTTAAACAAAGAGGCGGATCTCAGGGTGCGTGCCGGGATATACCTTGTGAATCTCTTTCTCAAGTACGAGGGGCCCTGGTCATGAGTTGCACGAAACGCCAACACCAAAGATTTAAACAGAATGCGTTGCGCTACGGGAAGCCAGTGAAGTGAGCGCAGCTCAGCGCGAACGCTCTTCCACCTGGGGATGTTAAATAGAAGGCGTACAGCCGCATTCTGAATAATTTGAAGGCGTTTGACCAGGTAGGACGGAATGCCACTGAACAGTGCATTCGCGTAATCGAGGCGAGCCAGTATGAGCGCCCTGGCAACCGACTCTCTGGCCTCCTTAGGGAGCAAGGGACAGGTGCCTGTAAGTTTTTTGATGTGATGCTCAAATCTGAGATCCTCCGTAAACCAAATACCCAGATTTTTTGCTGGTCTCCCCATCTCTTTTGGGCAGGGAATGTTAGAAGGCCAAAGTGTGCTCTTAAATGAGGGGGGGAAGGAGCCATAAAAGAGCACTTCGGACTTGTCCTCATTGCACTTCAGCTGGGCCTGTGTTAGCCAGCGAAATACCGAGGATAGACACAGATGAACTGTAGACGTGTCCAGATTGTCGTCTGGCCAGGTGAACAACAATTGGGTGTCATCAGCATACCCTAAGATTTTAGCCCCAAACTGTTCAGCTAGATATACCAAGGGTGTAATGTACACATTGAACAGTAAGGGGCTAAGTGTGGACCCCTGCGGGACCCCTGTAAGCAAAGGCTTTGGCTCAGAGGCATGCAGGGGCATCCAGACCTGCTGGGTCCTATCAGATAAAAAAGAGGAAAGCCATTCCAGCACCACTCCCCCAATACCTATGGCAGACAGCCGACCGAGGAGGAGGTCATAGGGGACTGTATCGAAAGCGGCAGAGAGGTCCAATAAAATTAGGACCGCTCTGCCACCTCCGTCTAAACATTCCCGAATTGCCTCGGTCATCTCCACCAGGGCCGTCTCGGTGCTATAAGCAGCCCTGAAGCCCGATTGGGCAGGGTGGAGGGCATTAGAAGTTTCGACAAAGCTCTCCACTTGTTGAAGAACTACCTTCTCACAGATTTTCGTGAGAGCAGGTAGAAGGGAGATGGGTCGGTAGTTTCCCGGAACTAACACGTCCAATCCTGGTTTCTTCAAGAGTGGAAGGAGTTTGGCGTGTTTCCAAACCTGGGGAACCGCGCCTGCGGCCAGGGAGAGGTTCACTATCTGCGTGATCTCACTGCAGACTGTTACCGCCACCTCCGAGAGCACTCGGGCAGGGCACGGGTCGGCAGGAGAGCCCGATTTTAGGGACTGGAGAAGATGTAGAACATCACCCTCCGCAACTTGTGCGAAGGTGGTAAGTTGGTGCCCAGAGGATGAGGGAGAGGGTGAACAGGGGCCAGCTGCAGCGCAGTCGGCAGGAAGTGCCTCTAAAAGGCCCTGCTGAATCTTCGCTTTTTTAGTTATGAAAAAAGTGGACAGCTCCTCGCACCATTGTGCAGAGGACGGGAGGGGCATAGCTTCCGCAACAGGGGACACAAAGCTTTTAACAATCGCAAAGATCTCTCTGCTGTTGTTATCGGCCTTGTTAATGCGCCCAGCATAATAGTTACCTTTAGCATCCCTAATGGCTGCATAATAGTCTTTTTGAGCGAGCCGTAGGGCGGACTTAGCCTCAGGGCTGTACTCTCTCCTCCATGAACGCTCTAATTTTTTGCAGCCCAGTTTCATCTCTCTTAGTTCAGGGGAAAACCAGGGTTGGGAGGGCGAGCGTCTGGCTCTAGTCAGCATAGTTTGCTTAGTAGAGGCAATCGCCGCCTGCCGTATCCATTCATTAAACTCCCCCACTGCTTCGTCCAAACACCCCTTAGGTTGTGGACGAGTGTTAGACAAGGCAAGTCTAAACGCGGGTAGGTTAATTTTTTGACGATGGCATGTAGGGGGCGGGGGGCTAGGCTCTACCATCTCCCAACTGAACCTGACCAAGTCATGTTCAGACCAAGTTGTTTTTTCCACAAACACTGACTGGATGGGGAAATTCGCGCACACCAAGTCAAGTAAATGGCCACCCGCGTGCGTCGGACCAGAAACCCATTGTTCTAACTGGGCAAGCTCAAGAATTTCCCCAAGCCTGCGAGCTTCGGAGGAGTCGGGGGCATCCATATGAATATTTAGGTCACCGACCAAAAGAAACTTAGGGAAACCTAGGGCCCGTGGCACTAAATATTCCTCTAATGAGTCCAGGAATTGGGTAGCCAGGCCCGGGGGCCTGTAGATCAGAGATCCACCTAAGGTGAAATGGGGAGAGGTTTTAATGGAGAAGTGAAGAGCCTCACTCCCTAGACTCTCAGTCAGAGGCTCGGATTCAAAACTCCATCCCTCCTTGAACACCACTGCTAGTCCGCCCCCTCTACCCAGGGGGCGATCCACTCTAGCTATCTTGAACCCTCTGGGGACCGCAAGTTCAACACTAGGAGGGGAGGTGCTAGTCATCCAAGTCTCCGTGAGGAACAGCAGCTCCAGTTGGCCGTCCGATAGTAGTTCGAAAATATCGGCTGCATGTTTAACCGCCGATCTAGCATTGATCAGTCCCGCCCTGATGTTAGTAGTGGTGGCGTTGCTGACTGAACGTGGCGGGGGGAAGGGTTGGGGCTGGAATGCACACGTAGCACACTTGCCCAGGACACCGGCTAGATCTGTACGTGTGCAAGACGGGCCCTTACTGTGAGGGGCAAGTCTCAAAAGATCAGAGCGCGAATATTGCCGCGTCGCTGAGCTGGTCCGTGCCCGTCCGGGGCACGGACGGGCACAGACAGGCCCTCCTTTGGCGCTCCTTCGGCTCGCAGACGGCGCGCCCGCTGCGCGCGACCGCTGCGCGTTCTAAGAGGCATCCCCGTTTGACGTCCAAGCCCCTCCCCGAGCTGGAGCGCTAACTCCGTTCCAGTAGGGGTCCGGGACACCCAAGATGGCGCCTAACCTGTCCCTCCACACAATCGGCACAGGCAAGCCGCGGTGGACCGGGGACCAAGGGGACCGGGGAGCAACAATGAGGTATGATTATTCAACAGATGGCAGACAGTTTAAAACACCACACAATTATTTACATCAATTGAGTCAGTGAAAAACGCGAGCGTTTTTTTAAAAAGGTTTAAAAAGCATTAAAAGCGCCAGCAGCGATCGTGCTTCGCAGAAAAGCAGTGCAGAAGAGCTTAACTCGCAGTCTGCCCGCCTTCGTTTCCCAGCGCTATCACAAGGCGCTGCCACCACCTCGTTCAAACGCACAGGACTGCCCAAGCCGATCCTATTTGACGGCCAAGCCCCTCCCCGAGCTGGAGCGCTAACTCCGTTCCAGTAGGGGTCCGGGACACCCAAGATGGCGCCTAACCTGTCCCTCCACACAATCGGCACAGGCAAGCCGCGGTGGACCGGGGACCAAGGGGACCGGGGAGCAACAATGAGGTATGACTATTCAACAGATGGCAGACAGTTTAAAACACCACACAATTATTTACATCAATTGAGTCAGTGAAAAACGCGAGCGTTTTTTTAAAAAGGTATAAAAAGCATTAAAAGCGCCAGCAGCGATCCTGCTTCGCAGAAAAGCAGTGCAGAAGAGCTTAACTCGCAGTCTGCCCGCCTTCGTTTCCCAGCGCTATCACAAGGCGCTGCCACCACCTCGTTCAAATATATATATATATATATATATATATATATATATATATATATATATATTCACTGAAAAAACCATAGGTTATAGACCATATATAGTTAGGGATTAGCATTTACAAAACCTTAATTTACTCGCACAAACTCACAATACTCGCACAAAACCATTAAAATTCGCATATATAGTAAAATACATGCTGGGAAGGTCAGGACAAGACACCCTAGGGAGGGAATGGAGCCAAACATGGGAGGATTGACAATAGGTGAGATTCCCACCCTTAGAGATCTAATATCACTAGAAACTGAACAAACACAAGGAGATTGTCCCAGTTCATTGGACATATTTGAAAGCGCGCAAGGGGCACAAAGGACATATTTAACAGACACAGATACAGGGGCCCCGGCTGGGACCCATTTTAGGAGAAAATCTAAATTTGTACCTATTACACCGAGAGACAATATTGATGTTTTCAGTGATTTGGTTAAAGGGGACTTTGATAAACTGTTAGAAACTCGAACGATATGCAGAAATATCAGTAAAGAACAAAGAATTGCAATTAGGAACCTGCAACAAAACACTGACATAATAATCAAGCCCTCAGATAAGGGGGGGAACATTGTGCTGATGCCCAGGAATATGTACACAGAGGAGGCTATGAGACAATTGACAGACGAAAGATGTTACTGTAAAGTGGACAAAAGATACGTAGTGAATCAATTGGAGCACCGGCGAGATAAGGATCTACTAACATGGGATGAAGAGAGATATCTCCATAAGGAAAACCCTAAAACCCCAACCTTTTATCTTTTGCCGAAAGTGCATAAGAGTATATTGAACCCACCAGGTAGACCAATCGTTGCATCGATAGATAGCCTCTTTGGGCACACCAGCATCTACATAGACAATTTTCTCTTCCCATTTGTCAAGGAATTATCCTCCTAAGTAAGGGACACCACCGATTTTATCCACAAAATCTCAAGTATTGATTTGGATGAGCAATGTTGGCTAGTATGTTTGGATGTTGAGTCCCTATATACGAGTATAAGGCATACGGATGGCATCAAAGCCTGTCAGTTTTTTCTAAAACAACAAAAACTAGAATACCTTGAACATACTTGTATGGTTTTAGAGATGATTAGGCTGTGTCTGAATGAAAATGTATTTTTGTTTAACAAAGAACACTACAGACAACAACAAGGGACTTCTATGGGCACCTGCTTCGTCCCCAGTTACGCCAATCTCATGGTGGGCTGGTGGGAGAAGCAGGTGCTCTGGAATGACGAAACGGAGAAATGGGCATTGAACGTAGTACGATGGCTAAGATACATAGATGATGTCTTTTTTATCTGGCGGGGTAAGGAAAATGATCTGAATTGTTTCATTGATTGTCTAAATAACAACCATGTGAATTTAAAATTTACTAGACATTACAGCAGACACTCCGTAGATTTCCTAGATGTCAAGGTCACCAAGGCAAATAACCGACTAGCCACGTCGCTTTACCGTAAAGAGACAGCAGGGAACTCTCTACTCCATTCTTCCAGCGCCCACCCCCCCAGCTTTCGGTGGGGAATTCCTTTCAGTGAATTCCTGAGAGCGAAAAGGAATTGTTCAACAGAATCACACTTCCAGAATGTAAAGGAAGAGATGAAAGAAAGATTCAAAGCTAGAGGATACTCCACTAAATCCCTCAAAGAAGCTGAATCTAGGATAGAAAAAATATCAAGAGAAAAAGCCTTAAAGCCCAAAACCACCACTGATCTGATTCCCAAAATACAAACTCCTAAAGTGAGATTTATCACTAAATACTGCAACCAGTCTAATCAGATAAGACAAATACTGAGGAATAGGTGGGACATACTAGTGCAAGATCCAATACTAAGAAACGCTATTGGCAACTCACCGGGCATTTCGTACCAACGAGGCCAATCACTAAGAGACTGTCTAGTACAAAGTCATCTAGCCCCCAAAGAGACTGACTGGCTGAAAACAACTAAGGGTTTCAGGAAATGTGGAAATTGCAAGGCTTGCAAACATAGTCAAAATTGTAACGAGATTCTCCTTCCCAAAACTAAAACGAAATGGAAGATTAACACCCTGATAACATGCACTACAGAATATGTTGTATACCTCATTCGTTGCCCATGCAACTTATGGTATATTGGGTCAACCACTGGACCTGTTAAGAAACGTATTCTTGAGCATTTCCGAGCGATTACCAACCAAGACTTCTCCTACAGCACAAGTAGGCATTTCAACCGAGTCCACCAAAGTGACGCTTCTAAAGCGAACTACATAGGAATTGCCACTATCAAAAACAGCATCAGGGGTGGTGACAGATTGGGACCATTAGGCAAATTAGAATCAAGGTTGATTCTTTTGGCAGGCACCCGTTTCCCTGTTGGTTTGAATATGGACGAGGAATTGCATTCCCATCTTTAGAAAAATGTTTTCAGAATTTGGAAATTAGGATGGCTGAACTCTCACCCAAAAAAGTACACTTTTTGTTTTATTTACCCTTCCGGCACTTTTTCACGCCCCAAAACCCCTTCTTTTACACGGAAAACCAGTCTCTATTTAGTCATGATATAGTTTGTGTAATATATTATCAAGTATGTCCTATGAGTACCATCATGATCGCTACAGATTGCCTCCCCCTTTGCATTTGATAAATCATTGAATTATTTCCTTTCCTTCCTTTAGGTTGTGAAGAAGAGGATACTACCTTTGAGGGAAGCCCATACATGAGATATTTACGTTCTTTCTACAATGTGTTTTGTGTGTATATTATCACTGCTGATGCTGGTAAAATTCTATATGGAGCTATGTGTATAGAATAGGTCTAAAGTACTATACCGAAATTGTCCTTTAAATAATCATGCATTATGATATACACGGGTACTACACCATAATTCTTTTTGGACCTCGCTAAATTACATTTACAAACGGAGTCTCTCCTTCAGATATAACAAGAGAGCTGGTTGTGTCAATTTGTATTGTATAATTAACAAGAAGGGGGCATTTTTCTCTTTTATTTTGCACTTGATTGATATTTGGAAACTTTGTATAAATTTCTGCCAGTGAATGTAACTGGTATAGAAGCTTAAACACTGCTCTGAGCCTTGAAGAGAAATGATGTTTATGTCTATGATCAAATGTGTTCTATACCTTTAAAAAGAGGGTTGTGAAAAAACGCGGGTCATGTGACCAAGAACAACTTTTTGTTCGAAGCGTGTTATCTCTTGACCTCTGTGCTTGCGGAATAAAGAACTTTAACAGTTGAACTGTGGGCTTGTCTGAATTCAGTGGATCAGATCGGATTCTAATTTTGCATGTGTATATATATATTCACTGAAAAAACCATAGGTTTAGACCATATATAGTTAGGGATTAGCCTTTTCAAAACCTTATTTTACTCACACAAAACCATTGAAATTTGCACTAACTATATATCGCGCACCCGCAATCCACTGCTGATGATGTCACATATTACATCATTCATGACATGGTCAGTGACATCACTGATGACATCACTGATGACAACATCCAGTGACCATAAGTGCCCTAACCCACCCAAACAGTAATTTTTTTTTTGCTCCTGTTGAGCCCTTTTCAATGCCTGTTTTTTGTTGTTTCCCCTCCACGAAAAACACAAAAAAAACATAAAACTGTTCTAAAAATACAAAAAAACAAAAAATGTTCAGAAAAAAAACAAAAAAAAACCAACAACAACATAAAAAAAAAGTTCTTTTCAGAACTACCTCCCCTTTCAAATAAAATTGCTAGAATGTTTAGCACTCTGGCAAGCTCTATTTCTTTTGGTTCGCTTTCCGGTTCGCTGCCCGTTTCGCGAACTTGAAGCGAACCAAAAAAATATTAAAAAAAGAGTTAGTATAACCTGCGGTTGGCAAATTTAGATTTTGATTATACCCTTACACCATTTTTGGGACATTATTAACATGCCTATGTAACTCCCATAATCAAAATCTAAATTTGCCAAGCGCAAGTGGGAGCGTATTTACAAGAAACTTGCACCATGAAGAACGCTTTCCATTTAAAAAGGAAAAATAACATCATAGACACTCATATGCCTTATAAATATGACCCAAAACAACCTATGAAGCTCTAGCAGTACATATCCAGAAATGTAATTGATTTCAAAAAATCGTTTTTAAACACAGCATATAAATCAATTGTATACCGGCATTCAAGAGTAAATGACTGAAAATGTCCTTGAGACACATGAAAGCGTTTTCTGGAATGCCCTAGCACCATTTTTTGGACATTATTAACATGGCTATGTAACTCCCATAATCAAAATCTAAATTTGCCAAGCACAGGTGGGAGCGTATTTACAAGAAACTTGCACCATGAAGAACACTTTCCATTTAAAAAGGAAAAATAACATCATAGACACTCATATGCCTTATAAATATGACCCAAAACAACCTATGAAGCTCTAGCAGTACATATCCAGAAATGTAATTGATTTCAAAAAATCGTTTTTAAACACAGCATATAAATCAATTGTATACCTGCATTCAAGAGGAAATGACTGAAAATGTCCTTGAGACACATGAAAGCGTTTTCTGGAATGCCCTAGCACCATTTTTTGGACATTATTAACATGGCTATGTAACTCCCATAATCAAAATCTAAATTTGCCAAGCACAGGTGGGAGCGTATTTACAAGACACTTGCCCCATGAGGAATGCTTTCCATTTAAAAAGGAAAAAATAACATCAAAGACACTCAAATGCCTTATAAATATGACCCAAAACAACCTATGAAGCTCTAGCAGTACATATCCAGAAATGTAATTTATTTCAAAAATCGTTTTTAAAAACAACATATCTGTTTCAGCTTACATAAGAGACCATGGAATGGGCTCCATGTACAACAATAACTTGTGTTACTGCATGCCAGAATGCTACACCGAATATGCAATTACAATTTCTCAAAGAAACAAAATCTATTTGTATATCACTAGAGACAAAGCCACATTTTAAAAACACAGCTTTCTTCATCATTTTCTCCTTAAATCATACTATTCTCTATCTAAATTAAATAAATCTTTTCTCACCTTAGCAAATACTTTTTGAGTTTTGAAAACAGTCTCAGAAATACACCAAATTGTCTTCAGCAGAAGAAAAAGGATGCACTCCAGAGGCTGCAGCTATTGAAAGCACAGAAATACAGATATTCATTTCACATATCTCTCATATTAGCCAATCATAACTCTTCCCTCACTTTTTTCAAATCAAAACCCTTCCCCCCTCTGCCCTCTCTGCCTTTTTTCCATAGCAACCACCTCCTGGAAGACCTCTCATGTTTGCAAATTCACACAACAATGTTTCAATTGAACTCTGAACTCTCAGTGCACCTGCGTATCCAGTGCAATCTTTCATTAAATGTTTCTTCCTTGACCATTCAAATTACATCTTTCAAAGAACACATCCATGCACCCTAACTTTCTGTTTTCAGAAATGGAAATGCACCAATCACTGCTAATGAATCATTAGCATTGGAAATCCACAGTTGTTTTTCTTTACAAACTCCTACTGTTTCAACTGCCCTTTCATTACCACACTTCATCTGACTGCAGCACAACCTTCTCCCACCATGTTTAATGTCTGGATTGTTGGACATAGTTACATCCACTGGGCTCAAAGGTATTCTGAGAACAGAAATTTACCTAACCTCAATTTACAAGATGTGGAAATTAAGTGGTTGGGCCAAAGAGGATTAAAATGTCACCAATTGATACCATTGGTGAAAACCTTTATGCATTTGCCAAAACCTGACCTGTTAATTGTGCACTGTGGAGGTAATGATTTGGGCACTTTGACTGGGGTAGGTCTGGAAATGCTTTTAAAGGACACCTTTGAGCAATTAATGGCACTTTTCCCTCAAACTGCCTTGGTATATTCCAATATATGCCAAAGACAGAAATGGAGGTGGTCCAACCAATTTTGTCCACAAATTGAGAAAGCGAGGAAGCATGTAAACAAATCTGTTTCAGCTTTCATGAGAGACCATGGAATGGGCTCCTTGTACAACAATAACTTGCGTTACTACATGCAAGATATCTACAGAGGAGATGGAGTTCACTTCTCAGATGAGGGCAACAGAATTTTCATTCTGAATTTAAGACTGTGCATTGGTACCTACTTATAAGTACCAAAATGTACCATAAACCCAAAAGCTCTTCTCAGAGCTACCCTTCATCTGATCACTCACAATTATTATTTTTTTTAATTTTTTCACTAATTTTCCACAAATTACGCTCCCCGGGGCGCTATCCGGTTCGCTAACCGAAAGCTAACCTAGCGGAATTTTTTTTAAAAATGTTTTTTTTCCACACATATAAGCCTCCTCAGCCACCCTCAGAAAACCTAGGGGGTCAAGATAAGTCTACTATGACCCCTTCTACCCATTCTAAACATTATTTGCCCTCCATCTTGTATCTTAATGCGACCGAAACACAAAATGGTGGACTCCCGTGACGCTTAAGGTTCGCTAACCGAGCCGCTTTCCGGGAAGCGGTCCTAAAAAAAGGTGGGAAAGTAATTTACAGAAAAACGACTAGAGACACTCTCACCAAATATAGATTAGCTCATACTACATAACAATCCCTTTCATTTTCACAAATTTGATTGAAATTTCATTTAGCCATTTAGCCTGTAGACCTCTCTAAGTACCCTGAGGTAAATTACTTCACAAAACACATCTGAAGTGTTGGAATTGACAACCAATGAAAATGTTACTTTCATTTTCTACTTTTATTACCTGACATTTGATTGGTTATATACCTGAATATATATAAAGGAAGAGAAGGAAACACAGCCATTTTGACTGCTACTTCGTGAAGTGCACAACAAAAAATCAACTGATAACTTCAACTTATATTTGAAAGGTAAGATATTATTTATAAAACTTAAGTATGTTCTGTACTGAAACCTAATTAGAAAAACATTTTCTGAGAATTTTATTCTATCACTCTGTAATACTTATAGAAAAAAATAGACTACTCTGTTTTAGTTATGGCAGAGCCATTCCAAGAATTTGCAAAACCATAGGTTAAAAAGGAACGTGCGCGAAGCCCCCTCCAATTTACATAAGTGGCCCCTTGCAAGGAGACCATTCACAGGCACTGAGGGGGCCCCATTGTCCAGCATTTTGACGCCCCCACAGTTTTAACCTTAAATCCACACGCATATCTCACACCTTCATAGGTGTGAGAATTGATTGTGGTCTAAAAGTTAAAACTGTGGGTGCGCAAAAATGCTGGACAATGGGCCCCCTCAGTGCCTGTGAATGGTCTCCTTGCAATTGAGGGAACGTCTCCTTCTCCCTCCCCTATACCTCCTGACACCATCCATGGGAGGCCCAAGGAGGGGGCCCCCTGCAATAGACCTTAATTGCAGGCAACACCTTTCTTTGTGAAAAAAACACTATATAAATAACCAAACTGCCAATCTGTACTGAAACCCAACAATGCCCTTTCTGTACTGATATATTTTTTAAAAATTCATTTTTCAGAATTGAAAATGGAAGAACAACAAAACAACATGAAAACTGAAACAGAAGAAAAAATTCAGACACAAGATGACATGGACTTGTACGATGACACAATAAATAATGAACTTGTCCAATGCGTAGAAGCAGTAGATTTTCTACTAAAAAATGAAGAAAAAAATGATCACGATTTTTTAGATTTTCTTTTAAATTTTGAAAAACAAAATGAAAAATACATTTTAATTTCTTAATTCAAAAATTGTTTGACACATTATTTATTTTTATATGTTTATTGAATGTTAAAAGTTTAATGAATTATGACACACAATCAAAAAAAAAAAAAAAAATTTAAATAAAGAAAACAAAAAAAAAACAACAAAAACAACAAATAATTAACATACAGTATTAGAAAAGTCTATCATTCTTTTATCCTTATAGTACGCTGCCCAGAACGCTTTCCGGTTCGCAAACTTGGCACTTACCACGCAAAAAAAAAAAATGTTTTTTATTTTTGACCCTCCTGGGCCCTTTTAAAACCTCCACATAAAACCTAGGGGGTCAACGAGGATCTACTATGCCCCCTTTTGGTAATTTCCCCCTTTGTTTTGGCCTCCTCTTGTCTCTCGATCCTACCGAGAGACAAGATGGCGGCCGCTCCGGACTCTTTAGAATGTTGACAGACACCGGAGAGCCAATCAGCTTCGCTTCGCAAAGTTCCGATACGCGAAAAGTTCGCTAACCGGATCGCTGCCCGGAGCGCTGTTACAGATATATATCTTGTTTTAAACGTTAATTTCTAAAAATCCACTGAAGCACATATATTGAGACCTAGCAAAGGCACATCAGGCTAACAGTCCCTACAATTTTGCCAAGTTTGGTGGAAATCCATTCAGCCGTTCGGGCTAAAAGTGAGGCCAACCGCCCTACGGAAATTAACATGGGAAAAACGTGTTTTGGGACACCCCTTTTATCTCAGCCCCCCCTTGCGGAACACCCCCCAAATTTCCAGGAGCTGCTCAGAAACAAAATGTGCCATTTTCCAGAAAATTTCAGCCAATTCCATCCACATACGCCAAAGTTATTAGACATAGAATTTTCAGAAATCCCATAGGGAAAAAATCCTAACTATATATACCTACTGGCGACCGCCAGTAGGTAATATATATATATATATATATATATGTATATATATATATATATTACCTACTGGCGATAGCCAGTAGGTATATATAGTTAGGATTTTTTCTCTATGGAACTTTTGAAAATTCTATGTCTAATAACTTTGGCGTTTGTGGACGGAATTGGCTGAAATTTTCAGGAAAATGGCACATTTTGATTCTGAGCAGCCCCTGAAAATTTGGGGGGGGGGTCGTCAAGGGGGGGCCGAGAAAAAGGGGGGTCCCAAAACGCGTTTTTCCCATTCATTTTTCCATAGGGCGGTTGGCCTCACTTTTAGCTGGAACGGCTGAATGGATTTGCACGAAACTTGGCAAAATTGTAGGGACTGTTAGCCCGATGTGCCTTTGCTAGGTCTCAATATATGTGCTTCAGTGGATTTAGAGAAATTAACGTTTAAAATAAGATATATATCTGTAACAGCGCTCCGGGCAGCGCTCCGGTTCGCGTACTTTTCGCGTAACGGAACTTTGCGATGCGAAGCTGATTGGCTCTCCGGTGTCTGTCAACATTCTAAACAGTCCGGAGCGGCCGCCATCTTGTCTCTCGGTAGGATCGAAAGACAAGAGGAGGCCAAAACAAACGGGGAAATGAAGGAAAGGGGGCAAGGTAGACCCCTTCTGACCCCCTAGGATTGATGAGGGGGATATTATACAGCCACGCGGGGCCCAAAAAAAAATAAAATAAAATCTGATTTTTTCGCCGTAGAGACGCGTCTTGGTACGCGAACCGGGCAGCTAACCGGGCAGCTAACCGGGAAGCTAACCGGCAGTGTAACGGGAGTCTGAGGAGTAGCTGATTGGCTGTCAACATTGTAAACAGTCCGGAGCGGCCGCCATCTTGTCTCTCGGTAGGATCGAGAGACAAGAGGAGGCCAAAACAAAGGGGGAAATGAAGGAAAGAGGGCAAGGTAGACCCCTTCTGACCCCCTAGGATTGATGAGGGGAATATTATACAGCCACGCGGGGCCCAAAAAAAAAAAAAAAAATCTGATTTTTTCGCCGTAGAGACGCGTCTTGGTACGCGAACCGGGCAGCTAACCGGGCAGCTAACCGGGAAGCTAACCGGCAGTGTAACGGGAGTCTGAGGAGAAGCTGATTGGCTGTTATCATTGTAAACAGTCTGGAGCGGCCGCCATCTTGTCTCTCTGTGGGATCGAGAGACAAGAGGTGGAAAAAAAAAAGGTGTAAATGAATGAAAGGGGTAAGGCAGACCCCTCCTGAACCCCTAGGATTGATGAAGGGGCTATTAAAGTTCCCTGCGGGGCAAAAAAAAAAAAAATTGCGATTTTTCGCGGTAAAGGTGCTTCCTGGTACGTTAACCGGGCAGCTAACCGGCAGCGTAACGGGAGTCCGACATATTGTGTTTTTTGAACGTTTGTGATATGTGCACGTGTGGATTTTGTCTAATTAAGGTTAAAAAAATATATATATATCTTTAAGCGTGTTCTGGCGCGCTTACGTTTTGGGTTTGGTTTGCGCTGCAGAGACGATACGTCACGGTTATGCGATGCATCATGAGGCGTCTCACGGGCTACGTGATACGTCACTTAATAAAGAATATATTTTACAGCTATAGATATTAGCTTTTAAAAAAACAATGAAATTCACAGAAAAAACCATAGGTTATAGACCATATATAGTTAGGAATTTGCATTTACAAAACCTTGAAAATTCAATGAAAAAACCATAGGTTATAGACCATATATAGTTAGGGATTAGCATTTAAAAAACCTTATTTTATTTGCACAAAACCATTGAAATTCCATATATAGTTAGTTGCACTAACTATATATCGCGGTCCCGCAATCCACTGCTAATGATGTCACATATTGCATCATTCATGACATGGTCAGTGACATCACTGATGACATCACTGATGACATCTCAAATGACATCACTGATGACATCACTGATGACATCTCAATTGACATCACTGATGACATCACTGACATCTCATTTGACATTACTGATTACATCACTGATGATATCATTTATGTGATAATACATCTTCAGACTCTAATATAACCTTAGATACACTCAGTGTAAACAGGCACTCACAGACTGTCACACATCCATGGAGTTACTCACACACCTAGTCAGTCATGCAAAGAATCAATCACATCTCCATTTCCTCAACTATACAGTTATACACACCTTACTTATTCAAACATATACTAACAAATATTTACTCTCTTATACAATCCTTGATACAAGTTCACAATTATTCATACAGCCACTCTCACATTCACTGACTCTTATGTTCAGTTATTTATATATGTCAACTCTCACATGGAGTGTGTTTTACATATGTACTTACTTTGACATGTAGCACTGAGATATCCATTCACTCACCAATATACTCATGCACACAGTCAACTGTCCATACAGCTGTTTCTACATGCACTTTTGAACCCATACACCTAGGGAATCAACTGCTCACACATCTATACACAGAGTTATACACCTCCCAGCCACCCACACACATACTCAGTCTCCCATACAAATACTTGGGCAACCATTCAATAACCCATATAGTTTCTGATATAGCTACTGATTTAAACATGCAGCAGTTTACAGAACAACATAAATAATGATTGCAAATTAAGACACTTTAATCACTAACCCATGCACTCAGTGAGACACCTTTAATCATTCTCTCATACAGTCAGTCATGCACCTACTAAATCCTTCATCCAGACACTTATACATCCACTCATTCTTCAATATGTAAGACATATTTTAACTTTACAGAAACATACAGTCACTGGGTGTTGTCATCAGTGATGTCATCAGTGATGTCATTTGAGATGTCATCAGTGATGTCATCAGTGATGTCACTGACCATGTCATGAATGATGTAATATGTGACATCATTAGCAGTGGATTGCGGGTCCGCGATATATAGTTAGTGCAACTAACTATATATGGAATTTCAATGGTTTTGTGCAAATAAAATAAGGTTTTTTAAATGCTAATCCCTAACTATATATGGTCTATAACCTATGGTTTTTTCATTGAATTTTCAAGGTTTTGCAAATGCGAATTCCTAACTATATATGGTCTATAACCTATGGTTTTTTCTGTGAATATATATATATATTACCTACTGGCGTCTCGCCAGTAGGTATATATAGTTAGGATTTTTTGTCTATGGGACTTTTGAAAATTCTATGTCTAATAACTTTGGCGTTTGTGGACGGATTGGCTGAAATTTTCAGGAAAATGGCACATTTTGTTTCTGAGCAGCCCCTTAAAATTTGTGGGGGTTTCGTCAGGGGGGGGCCGAGAAAAAAGGGGGGTCCCAAAACGCGTTTTTCCCATGTTAATTTCCATAGGGCCTTTGGCCTCACTTTTAGCTCGAACGGCTGAATGGATTTGCACGAAACTTGGCAAAATTGTAGGGACTGTTAGCCCGATGTGCCTTTGCTAGGTCTCAATATATGTGCTCCAATGGATTTTGAGAAATTAACGTTCAAAACAAGATATATATCTGTAACAGCGCTCCGGGCTGCGCTCCGGTCCGCTTACTTTTCGCGAAACGGAACTTTGCGATGCGAAGCTGATTGGCTCCCCGGTGTCTGTCAACATTCTAAACAGTCCGGAGCGGCCGCCATCTTATCTCTCGGTAGGATCGAGAGAGAAGAAGAGGTGAAAAAGAAAGGGGGAATTTAATGAAAGGGGGCAAGGTATACCCCTCTTGACCCCCTAGGAATGTTGTTGGGGTTATTAAAGGGTCCCGTGGGGAAAATAAAAAAAAAATTATTTTTCACGGTAGAAGCGCTTCACGGGCCGTGAACTGGGCCGCAAACTGGTAGCGAAACAGGAATTCGCCATTTTGTGCTTCGTTTTAATTAAATTACTAGGTATAAGGGGGTGCGGGAGACGTATCCTAATCCCTTATGTTTTCTGAGGGTGGCTGAGGAGGCTCATATATGTTGATACATGTCTTCCAGCGGCTGTGCGTGAGCTTTTTTTTTTTGCTGCGTGACGTCTGTTAACGTTCGATTCGATGGAAATCAGGAAGTGTTGACCGCCAATTTGTCAGTGCGATAAAATATTTTGTTATAAATGAATCCTTATTGATAAACATTGTCTGCGCCATCTTGCCTTTTTTCCAATGCCACAATTTTGTCGTGCACGGCAGCCATTTTAGATGCCAGGCCGGTCCCAGGCTATCACCTAGCCCTGCGGATGTAGTTTATGGCCCCAGCTGTAGAGAATCCAGACATGCCAACCCTCCCGATTCAGGCGTGAGACTACTGATTTCAGTGCTAGTCTCCCGCCTCCCGATTTCTGCAAGCAAAAACCCGGGGGCATATTACCAACAACTAGCGATAATTTTTGTCTCTAACTTGTTTAGAGACAAAAATTATCGCCGCACATCGGCAATTTTTATCGCAGATAAACCTTGCTTTTAGCAAGGTTTATCGCAAATGCGATAAAAAACGGCCGCAATGCATGAATATCGCTGAAAAGTCAGCGAAATTCATGCATTATCGAGCAAATGCTCTTAGCCATGTTATCCACCTCCCATTGGATAACATGGCTAAGAACTGCTCAGGGCAGGTGTTAGCTTTTTGAGATATTCGCACTTAGCGCGAATATCTCCAAAAGTTGGTAATAGGAGATAGCGATGTTAGGGACTGTTTCCAGTCGCTAACATCTTGGCACGCCCACTTTGCATGTCATTAGTGATAAATATCACTGACATGCAAAGCGAGGCCCAAATGGTCGCTATCTCCTTTTAGCTGTCACTAACTGGTGTTAGCGACAGCTTGGTAATAGGGAGATAATTTTATCTCCGCTTTCTTGGCTTTTAAAGTCAAAAAAGCGGAGATAAACCCCCTTGATAATATGCCCCACGATTCCTCGGGGGTTTCAGCTGACAAGGCTTGGTATTGTGTTACGTGGTAATTCTTCCAGGAAACGTCAGAGGGTCGATGCAGGGGTTCTAGAAGGGGTGATAAACCATTTAAGCCTCATGAACAAGCGCATGGTCTTTTAAAGATCTGTGAAGTACTCGGGGCGGCGGTGTGTGTGTGTCCTCTTTCAGGAGCGGGCGGGGGCGGGGGGGGGGGCACTGCCAGCAACTTGCCAGGCCAGGCAGTGTTCAACACTTGCATCACCCTTTTTCTGCCTGCTATTGCGCTCCATGCTTCGGAAAGGTAAGAAAAAGAACGTGCATTTGAGTTTGAAATGTCCGATCCTGTAGCAGTACACTTGCAAAGCCCACACATGACAATAACCCGATTCAAGGCCCCATTCACCCGATTTTTTAAAAATATATAGCACTCCAACAAAGTAGGATTATAAAACTTTATTAACTTTTAAATATAACGAACGGAACAAAAACTGTAACAAATATTTAAACATTTTTGAGAAAAAAAAGCAACAATGGTCAGAAGCTGTCTTTTGTGCGAAAAGTCCCAAGGCAGCACAACGTGCTGAGTTCTGGACGGCACCCAGGTGATGTCACCTGGGTGCCGCACTGGTTTTTGGGATCCTACAATGCAGCTCAGAAAAACAGCGTGGGGCGTCCCGGGTGGTGCGGGGGGAGGCCTCGTCAGTAGCGGTCTGTTGTGCGAATAGTCCCAAGGCAGCAGAACGCGCTGAGATGTGGATGGCACCCAGGTGATGTCCAGTAAACTGCTGCACTGGTTTTGGTATCCTACAATGCTGCTCCAAAAATTGGCGTGGGGCGGCCCGGGGGGGGGCGTGGGGGAGGCGGCGTGAACGGGCCTCCCCAGGTGGCAGCCATCCAGCTGAGTTGCGCCCGCTCTTGCGGCTACAGCGTCTCGCTCACCATGTAGTTGAGTTGCTCCCACTCTTGCAGTGCAGCGATAGGCGGCTGCCACAGGACTCTTAAAATGGCAGCCGGCTCCTCGGTTTTGGGCCTGGTCCACTAAAATGGCCCTGGGACACCTTGGAAATCGGACGCTTGCCTGCTAGGGCTTGGGCTCCATTCTCGAAAGCGTCCCCTCAGCCGTGAAGATTCTACAAAAGTCTTGGGGGCCCTCGACTCCTGCAGGCTTCCGGTGGGGAGCGGCTGCCATGATTGCTCCCGTAATGACCACGACGGAGCCACGAGATGGTGGTGCTCTCATGGTGACGCCAGCTTCAGTCTGAATCATCCAGAAACAAGGTGGGGCTTTCATCGTTTGGGAAAAAAAATGTTCTAAACCAATAAAAAGTGTTATTTTTAGGTCATATGACCAAGCCTTCCATCTTTAGGAAACCAAAAGTAAAATGAACCAATGAAAAGTTTTATAAACAAGTCACATGACCTGTTATGCGGCATAGGGCTACAAAAAGCGTAGAAAATCCGTTGGCACGTGAGGCGGCGTCAGTAGCGGACCGGTGTGCGAATAGGCCGGAAGCAGCACAACGCGCCGAGATCCGGATGGCACCGAGTTAGTGTCCAGCAAGTTGCTGCACTGGTGTGGCTATCCTACAATGCTGTGCCGAAAGACGGCGTGTCCAGCTGAGTTCCGGTCACTCTTGCGGTACAATGACTCGAACGCACCGAGATCCGGATGGCACCGAGGTGGTGTCCAGCAAGTTGCCGCACTGGTGTGGCCATCCTACAATGCTGCGCCGAAAGTCGGCGTGGGGTGCCCCGTTGGCTTATGAGGTGATGTCAGTAGTGGACCGATGTGTGAATAGGTCGGAACCAGCACAAGGCGCCCTGCACTGTTGAGCCTTTTTCAATGCCTGTTTTTTGTTGTTTCCCCTCCATCAAAAACAAAAAAAAAATATAAAACTGTGCAAAAATACAAAAAAATCAAAAAATGTTTAGAAAAGCAGTGCTTGTAAGACTGTCTGAAGCTTATTTGCACCTGCTGCAGCTTCACTATTGCCCTGGTGTGGCCAAAGATCGCCCATGACATAGGCGGCCGGCTCCCGAGGTCCGGCTGAACTTTTTTCCTTTTCCTTTCTGCTTCTTGTCCCACAATCCATTTCACCTGAAGACACGACCAGGTTCCTGAATGTGTGCAGGGGGACGCTATTGATTGAATGAAAATGGCGGCTTGACACAAAGCTGACTCAAGCGTTGCTGTTGATGCTATACAGACAAAAATTGGTTTTCAGTTTGTACATTCTTCAGGATTTTTTTTCCATCCAAGGCTGATTGAGAGTTTGTAGAAAAATGGCTTCAGATTTTCCACATATTACTCTTCAACATTCTTCCTAAATGTAACAATGTGAGACTCACTAGGAGAACGGCTGTTTATCTTTCCTTTCAAAATGCTGCCAACAATATTTTCTGAATGGAAGACACCATCTTGTAGCATAAAGGGCCGAAAGGGGTTCTGGTCTGGCCGATTGTTGGTGGAGACATTTTGACTATATCTTGGACCTGCCCGGCCTCGCCCAAAATGGCGCCGGTATAAATGGGACTCGTAACTCCTTGTTGTGTACTGGTTGAACAACCTTGATATCACGAGATATGAATGCAGTTTTGATGCTCATGGCGGGCGGGGACGAGAATTGATTGAATATTTCTACATCCCTATTGATATTAAGTTCTGATGTGTTATTTATTACTGTACTATTGAAAGTTCGAATTAACGTCACCCATGGTACTTGCACGCAAATGTATATCTAGATAACTTTTTTGTAAGTGGCTCTGTCGTATTTTAATTACAAAATGTACGTCCACCGATTCCGCAACTGTTAGACATCTTAGTTCTTGCAACCTAATGGCTCGCTCGTTACGTTCCTATATAATGTAAATGTCTCCTCATCATATACGATTTCAGTTTGCTCCGTGGCCGGCCCACGTGGTTATAGGCCCGTATTTGTATACTGACATTTTCACAATAAAGGTTTTTAAAACAAAACATGGTAGTAGTATTTACATTGGTAAAGTTTTTACTTTTAGTCACTGTTTTCGAATCAGTAAAAGGCAAGTGAAATAAAGCAGTCCAATTACATGACGGATAAAAGGTATAATATGTAGGAACGCAGTAAAGATAAATGGTCAAGGGCAGTTGTGTTTTCCACTCCTGCAACATAAAGTGATCGATAAGAATCTGATAATCAGGCGTATCGGCGACTAAGACAGCAGGCCGAGTCTCTTTTACTCAACGGCTCCGTCATGGAACGAAGAAAAGCCCTTTTTCTCGAAAAAGGAATATATTTTACTTGCAGGACAGTTGTAAATTTTCCGGGAAAGTACATTAGCCTGGAATATTATAACATATATGTTTAAAAAAAAATAATGTTCGAAACCAATAAAAAGCGTAATTTTTAGGTCATATGACCAAGCTTTTCATCATTAAAATAACAAAAGTAAAATGAACCAATGAAAAGTTTTATTAACAAGTCACATGACCTGTTATGCTTACGTTACGCGCTGCGCGCCGTGCCCGGATCACTTCCGGGTGCGCTAACGCGGCGTGTCATATAACGCATTACGCGACAACGTAGGTCAAGAATATAGTCAAAATGTCTCCACCAACCAGCGTTCGGAACACAACCCCTTTCAGCACTCCAAAAAGTTCTGTTAAATGACAACAGAGGGGACAGGCAACAAGAACCATCAGTCAAAGAGGGGAGGGCAAGTTCTTCTCTACCGGGTCATGTTGGGGCGCTACCGGAACTGATCGAATTGGTAGTCTACAGTGTTTCTGGATGTTTCAGACTAAAGCTGGCGTCAGCATGAGAGCACTACCATCTCGTAGCTCCGTCGTGGCCATTCCACAAGCAGACATGGCAGCCGCTCCCCACCAGAAGCTGCGGGAGTCGGGGGCCCCCAAGACTTTTGTAGAATCTTCACGGCTGAGGGGACGCTTTCGAGAATGGGACCCAAGCCCTATCAGGGAAGCGTTAAAGTTCCAAGGTGTCCCAGGGCCATTTTAGTGGACCAGGCCCAAAACCGAAGAGCCGGCCGCCATTTTGAGAGTCCTGTGGCAGTCGCCTATCGCTGCACCGCAAGAGCGGGAGCAACTCAACTACATGGTGAGCGAGAGGCTGTAGTCGCAAGAGCGGGCGGTAAACAGCTGAATGGCGGAAGAGGCACAGTGTAGCAAAAGCGGGCGGAATGGCAACTAAAACGGTAAAGGGGCGCCCCACTACAGCGTGTCTTCAGGTCAAACGGATTGTGGGACAAAGTCCAGAATAGAAGAGTCATCAAAAGGCAAAAAGTTCCGCCGGACCCCGGGAGCCGGCCGCCTATGTCGGGGGCGATCTCAGGCTACACCAGTGCTATAAGACTTGGGGAGGGGGTCGGAGCCAAGCGTCTTCTCCGAGTCCGTGCCATCACACCGCCCCTCGGGGGCCTCCGTCAAGCGGTTTAGGGAGGTACCATATAACATTGTTTTCAAATGCAGTCAGGTCCACAAACGACCCTCACTTACTTTGAGAATAGTGAAGCTGCAGTAGGTGGAAATAAGCTTCAGACAGTCTTACAAGCACTGCTTTTATAAACATTTTTTGATTTTTTTGTATTTTTGCACAGTTTTATATATTTTTTTTGTTTTTGATGGAGGGGAAACAACAAAAAACAGGCATTGAAAAAGGCTCAAACTCAGAACTCTGAACTATGGCACCCAACATCCAGGACTTGCCATCCGGATCTTGGCGCCTTGTGCTGCTTCCGACCTATTCACACATCGGTCCACTACTGACATCATCTCATAAACCAACGTAATGTAAATAGTTATTTAATAAAATGTTTTACCCTGTTACTTTGCTGGTGTGTTGTCTATATTTTTAATATTTGCATAGGGTTTGTTATTTTGGGCGGGGTGGGTGACGGAGCCGAGCTGTCTTGCAGCCCTCATGGTGTGGAGCTCAGTTCATCTCACTATTTTTGTATTTCTCATGAAGGGTTGTTCGTAATGTTTCTATTTTAGCGAGGTCAAAAAGAGATCCAATTAGTGGCCTACTGATTTTGCTCGATTACTTTTATTATTTTTACACGATTTTTCACGATTTTTCACTATCTGCAAAGACTAAACAGAGTATTGCGACTTTGTGCTTGTTTGTAAATAGAGAATGAACCAAAGAGAATCAATTGTAAAACAGTAAATGCTTGGATAACAATCAATCAAATGGAGAGACAAGCAGGCACGACGGATTACAACGGGGGTAAAGGCCTGCGTTAACTACTCTTCACTATCTGCAAAGAGAGAGTACTACTAAGAGAAAAGAGGGGAGGGGGGCAGCGTTCAAAGCACATCAGCGTGCATCAGTGATGTCATCAGTGATGTCACTAACCATGTCATAAATGATGTAATATGTGACATCATCAGCAGTGGATTGCGGGTGCGCGATATATAGTTAGTGGAACTAACTATATATGAAATTTCAATGGTTTTGTGTGAGTAAAATAAGGTTTTGAAAAGGCTAATCCCTAACTATATATGGTCTATAACCAATGGTTTTTTCAGTGAATATATATATATATATATATATATATATATATATATATATATATATATATATATATATATATATATATATATATATATATATATATATATATATATATATATATATATATATATATATATATATATATATATATATATATATATATATATATATATATATATATATATATATATATATATATATATATATTTTCACTGAAAAAACCATAGGTTATAGACCATATATAGTTAGGGATTAGCATTTACAAAACCTTAATTTACTCGCACAAAACCATTGAAATTCGCATATATAGTTAGTTGCCAGTAGGTAATATATATATATATATATATATATGTATATATATATATATATTACCTACTGGCGATAGCCAGTAGGTATATATAGTTAGGATTTTTTCTCTATGGAACTTTTGAAAATTCTATGTCTAATAACTTTGGCGTTTGTGGACGGAATTGGCTGAAATTTTCAGGAAAATGGCACATTTTGATTCTGAGCAGCCCCTGAAAATTTGGGGGGGGGGTCGTCAAGGGGGGGCCGAGAAAAAGGGGGGTCCCAAAACGCGTTTTTCCCATTCATTTTTCCATAGGGCGGTTGGCCTCACTTTTAGCTGGAACGGCTGAATGGATTTGCACGAAACTTGGCAAAATTGTAGGGACTGTTAGCCCGATGTGCCTTTGCTAGGTCTCAATATATGTGCTTCAGTGGATTTAGAGAAATTAACGTTTAAAATAAGATATATATCTGTAACAGCGCTCCGGGCAGCGCTCCGGTTCGCGTACTTTTCGCGTAACGGAACTTTGCGATGCGAAGCTGATTGGCTCTCCGGTGTCTGTCAACATTCTAAACAGTCCGGAGCGGCCGCCATCTTGTCTCTCGGTAGGATCGAAAGACAAGAGGAGGCCAAAACAAACGGGGAAATGAAGGAAAGGGGGCAAGGTAGACCCCTTCTGACCCCCTAGGATTGATGAGGGGGATATTATACAGCCACGCGGGGCCCAAAAAAAAATAAAATAAAATCTGATTTTTTCGCCGTAGAGACGCGTCTTGGTACGCGAACCGGGCAGCTAACCGGGCAGCTAACCGGGAAGCTAACCGGCAGTGTAACGGGAGTCTGAGGAGTAGCTGATTGGCTGTCAACATTGTAAACAGTCCGGAGCGGCCGCCATCTTGTCTCTCGGTAGGATCGAGAGACAAGAGGAGGCCAAAACAAAGGGGGAAATGAAGGAAAGAGGGCAAGGTAGACCCCTTCTGACCCCCTAGGATTGATGAGGGGAATATTATACAGCCACGCGGGGCCCAAAAAAAAAAAAAAAAAATCTGATTTTTTCGCCGTAGAGACGCGTCTTGGTACGCGAACCGGGCAGCTAACCGGGCAGCTAACCGGGAAGCTAACCGGCAGTGTAACGGGAGTCTGAGGAGAAGCTGATTGGCTGTTATCATTGTAAACAGTCTGGAGCGGCCGCCATCTTGTCTCTCTGTGGGATCGAGAGACAAGAAGTGGAAAAAAAAAAGGTATGAATGAAAGGGGTAAGGCAGACCCCTCCTGAACCCCTAGGATTGATGAAGGGGCTATTAAAGTTCCCTGCGGGGCAAAAAAAAAAAAAATTGCGATTTTTCGCGGTAAAGGTGCTTCCTGGTACGTTAACCGGGCAGCTAACCGGCAGCGTAACGGGAGTCCGACATATTGTGTTTTTTGAACGTTTGTGATATGTGCACGTGTGGATTTTGTCTAATTAAGGTTAAAAAAATATATATATATCTTTAAGCGTGTTCTGGCGCGCTTACGTTTTGGGTTTGGTTTGCGCTGCAGAGACGATACGTCACGGTTATGCGATGCATCATGAGGCGTCTCACGGGCTACGTGATACGTCACTTAATAAAGAATATATTTTACAGCTATAGATATTAGCTTTTAAAAAAACAATGAAATTCACAGAAAAAACCATAGGTTATAGACCATATATAGTTAGGAATTTGCATTTACAAAACCTTGAAAATTCAATGAAAAAACCATAGGTTATAGACCATATATAGTTAGGGATTAGCATTTAAAAAACCTTATTTTATTTGCACAAAACCATTGAAATTCCATATATAGTTAGTTGCACTAACTATATATCGCGGTCCCGCAATCCACTGCTAATGATGTCACATATTGCATCATTCATGACATGGTCAGTGACATCACTGATGACATCACTGATGACATCTCAAATGACATCACTGATGACATCACTGATGACATCTCAATTGACATCACTGATGACATCACTGACATCTCATTTGACATTACTGATTACATCACTGATGATATCATTTATGTGATAATACATCTTCAGACTCTAATATAACCTTAGATACACTCAGTGTAAACAGGCACTCACAGACTGTCACACATCCATGGAGTTACTCACACACCTAGTCAGTCATGCAAAGAATCAATCACATCTCCATTTCCTCAACTATACAGTTATACACACCTTACTTATTCAAACATATACTAACAAATATTTACTCTCTTATACAATCCTTGATACAAGTTCACAATTATTCATACAGCCACTCTCACATTCACTGACTCTTATGTTCAGTTATTTATATATGTCAACTCTCACATGGAGTGTGTTTTACATATGTACTTACTTTGACATGTAGCACTGAGATATCCATTCACTCACCAATATACTCATGCACACAGTCAACTGTCCATACAGCTGTTTCTACATGCACTTTTGAACCCATACACCTAGGGAATCAACTGCTCACACATCTATACACAGAGTTATACACCTCCCAGCCACCCACACACATACTCAGTCTCCCATACAAATACTTGGGCAACCATTCAATAACCCATATAGTTTCTGATATAGCTACTGATTTAAACATGCAGCAGTTTACAGAACAACATAAATAATGATTGCAAATTAAGACACTTTAATCACTAACCCATGCACTCAGTGAGACACCTTTAATCATTCTCTCATACAGTCAGTCATGCACCTACTAAATCCTTCATCCAGACACTTATACATCCACTCATTCTTCAATATGTAAGACATATTTTAACTTTACAGAAACATACAGTCACTGGGTGTTGTCATCAGTGATGTCATCAGTGATGTCATTTGAGATGTCATCAGTGATGTCATCAGTGATGTCACTGACCATGTCATGAATGATGTAATATGTGACATCATTAGCAGTGGATTGCGGGTCTGCGATATATAGTTAGTGCAACTAACTATATATGGAATTTCAATGGTTTTGTGCAAATAAAATAAGGTTTTTTAAATGCTAATCCCTAACTATATATGGTCTATAACCTATGGTTTTTTCATTGAATTTTCAAGGTTTTGCAAATGCGAATTCCTAACTATATATGGTCTATAACCTATGGTTTTTTCTGTGAATATATATATATATTACCTACTGGCGTCTCGCCAGTAGGTATATATAGTTAGGATTTTTTGTCTATGGGACTTTTGAAAATTCTATGTCTAATAACTTTGGCGTTTGTGGACGGAATTGGCTGAAATTTTCAGGAAAATGGCACATTTTGTTTCTGAGCAGCCCCTTAAAATTTGTGGGGGTTTCGTCAAGGGGGGGCCGAGAAAAAAGGGGGGTCCCAAAACGCGTTTTTCCCATGTTAATTTCCATAGGGCCTTTGGCCTCACTTTTAGCTCGAACGGCTGAATGGATTTGCACGAAACTTGGCAAAATTGTAGGGACTGTTAGCCCGATGTGCCTTTGCTAGGTCTCAATATATGTGCTCCAATGGATTTTGAGAAATTAACGTTCAAAACAAGATATATATCTGTAACAGCGCTCCGGGCTGCGCTCCGGTCCGCTTACTTTTCGCGAAACGGAACTTTGCGATGCGAAGCTGATTGGCTCCCCGGTGTCTGTCAACATTCTAAACAGTCCGGAGCGGCCGCCATCTTATCTCTCGGTAGGATCGAGAGAGAAGAAGAGGTGAAAAAGAAAGGGGGAATTTAATGAAAGGGGGCAAGGTATACCCCTCTTGACCCCCTAGGAATGTTGTTGGGGTTATTAAAGGGTCCCGTGGGGAAAATAAAAAAAAAATTATTTTTCACGGTAGAAGCGCTTCACGGGCCGTGAACTGGGCCGCAAACTGGTAGCGAAACAGGAATTCGCCATTTTGTGCTTCGTTTTAATTAAATTACTAGGTATAAGGGGGTGCGGGAGACGTATCCTAATCCCTTATGTTTTCTGAGGGTGGCTGAGGAGGCTCATATATGTTGATACATGTCTTCCAGCGGCTGTGCGTGAGCTTTTTTTTTTGCTGCGTGACGTCTGTTAACGTTCGATTCGATGGAAATCAGGAAGTGTTGACCGCCAATTTGTCAGTGCGATAAAATATTTTGTTATAAATGAATCCTTATTGATAAACATTGTCTGCGCCATCTTGCCTTTTTTCCAATGCCACAATTTTGTCGTGCACGGCAGCCATTTTAGATGCCAGGCCGGTCCCAGGCTATCACCTAGCCCTGCGGATGTAGTTTATGGCCCCAGCTGTAGAGAATCCAGACATGCCAACCCTCCCGATTCAGGCGTGAGACTACTGATTTCAGTGCTAGTCTCCCGCCTCCCGATTTCTGCAAGCAAAAACCCGGGGGCATATTACCAACAACTAGCGATAATTTTTGTCTCTAACTTGTTTAGAGACAAAAATTATCGCCGCACATCGGCAATTTTTATCGCAGATAAACCTTGCTTTTAGCAAGGTTTATCGCAAATGCGATAAAAAACGGCCGCAATGCATGAATATCGCTGAAAAGTCAGCGAAATTCATGCATTATCGAGCAAATGCTCTTAGCCATGTTATCCACCTCCCATTGGATAACATGGCTAAGAACTGCTCAGGGCAGGTGTTAGCTTTTTGAGATATTCACACTTAGCGCGAATATCTCCAAAAGTTGGTAATAGGAGATAGCGATGTTAGGGACTGTTTCCAGTCGTTAACATCTTGGCACGCCCACTTTGCATGTCATTAGTGATAAATATCACTGACATGCAAAGCGAGGCCCAAATGGTCGCTATCTCCTTTTAGCTGTCACTAACTGGTGTTAGCGACAGCTTGGTAATAGGGAGATAATTTTATCTCCGCTTTCTTGGCTTTTAAAGTCAAAAAAGCGGAGATAAACCCCCTTGATAATATGCCCCACGATTCCTCGGGGGTTTCAGCTGACAAGGCTTGGTATTGTGTTACGTGGTAATTCTTCCAGGAAACGTCAGAGGGTCGATGCAGGGGTTCTAGAAGGGGTGATAAACCATTTAAGCCTCATGAACAAGCGCATGGTCTTTTAAAGATCTGTGAAGTACTCGGGGCGGCGGTGTGTGTGTGTCCTCTTTCAGGAGCGGGCGGGGGCGGGGGGGGGGGCACTGCCAGCAACTTGCCAGGCCAGGCAGTGTTCAACACTTGCATCACCCTTTTTCTGCCTGCTATTGCGCTCCATGCTTCGGAAAGGTAAGAAAAAGAACGTGCATTTGAGTTTGAAATGTCCGATCCTGTAGCAGTACACTTGCAAAGCCCACACATGACAATAACCCGATTCAAGGCCCCATTCACCCGATTTTTTAAAAATATATAGCACTCCAACAAAGTAGGATTATAAAACTTTATTAACTTTTAAATATAACGAACGGAACAAAAACTGTAACAAACATTTAAACATTTTTGAGAAAAAAAAGCAACAATGGTCAGAAGCTGTCTTTTGTGCGAAAAGTCCCAAGGCAGCACAACGTGCTGAGTTCTGGACGGCACCCAGGTGATGTCACCTGGGTGCCGCACTGGTTTTTGGGATCCTACAATGCAGCTCAGAAAAACAGCGTGGGGCGTCCCGGGTGGTGCGGGGGGAGGCCTCGTCAGTAGCGGTCTGTTGTGCGAATAGTCCCAAGGCAGCAGAACGCGCTGAGATGTGGATGGCACCCAGGTGATGTCCAGTAAACTGCTGCACTGGTTTTGGTATCCTACAATGCTGCTCCAAAAATTGGCGTGGGGCGGCCCGGGGGGGGCGTGGGGGAGGCGGCGTGAACGGGCCTCCCCAGGTGGCGGCCATCCAGCTGAGTTGCGCCCGCTCTTGCGGCTACAGCGTCTCGCTCACCATGTAGTTGAGTTGCTCCCACTCTTGCAGTGCAGCGATAGGCGGCTGCCACAGGACTCTTAAAATGGCAGCCGGCTCCTCGGTTTTGGGCCTGGTCCACTAAAATGGCCCTGGGACACCTTGGAAATCGGACGCTTGCCTGCTAGGGCTTGGGCTCCATTCTCGAAAGCGTCCCCTCAGCCGTGAAGATTCTACAAAAGTCTTGGGGGCCCTCGACTCCTGCAGGCTTCCGGTGGGGAGCGGCTGCCATGATTGCTCGCGTAATGACCACGACGGAGCCACGAGATGGTGGTGCTCTCATGGTGACGCCAGCTTCAGTCTGAATCATCCAGAAACAAGGTGGGGCTTTCATCGTTTGGGAAAAAAAATGTTCTAAACCAATAAAAAGTGTTATTTTTAGGTCATATGACCAAGCCTTCCATCTTTAGGAAACCAAAAGTAAAATGAACCAATGAAAAGTTTTATAAACAAGTCACATGACCTGTTATGCGGCATAGGGCTACAAAAAGCGTAGAAAATCCGTTGGCACGTGAGGCGGCGTCAGTAGCGGACCGGTGTGCGAATAGGCCGGAAGCAGCACAACGCGCCGAGATCCGGATGGCACCGAGTTAGTGTCCAGCAAGTTGCTGCACTGGTGTGGCTATCCTACAATGCTGTGCCGAAAGACGGCGTGTCCAGCTGAGTTCCGGTCACTCTTGCGGTACAATGACTCGAACGCACCGAGATCCGGATGGCACCGAGGTGGTGTCCAGCAAGTTGCCGCACTGGTGTGGCCATCCTACAATGCTGCGCCGAAAGTCGGCGTGGGGTGCCCCGTTGGCTTATGAGGTGATGTCAGTAGTGGACCGATGTGTGAATAGGTCGGAACCAGCACAAGGCGCCCTGCACTGTTGAGCCTTTTTCAATGCCTGTTTTTTGTTGTTTCCCCTCCATCAAAAACAAAAAAAAAATATAAAACTGTGCAAAAATACAAAAAAATCAAAAAATGTTTAGAAAAGCAGTGCTTGTAAGACTGTCTGAAGCTTATTTGCACCTGCTGCAGCTTCACTATTGCCCTGGTGTGGCCAAAGATCGCCCATGACATAGGCGGCCGGCTCCCGAGGTCCGGCTGAACTTTTTTCCTTTTCCTTTCTGCTTCTTGTCCCACAATCCATTTCACCTGAAGACACGACCAGGTTCCTGAATGTGTGCAGGGGGACGCTATTGATTGAATGAAAATGGCGGCTTGACACAAAGCTGACTCAAGCGTTGCTGTTGATGCTATACAGACAAAAATTGGTTTTCAGTTTGTACATTCTTCAGGATTTTTTTTCCATCCAAGGCTGATTGAGAGTTTGTAGAAAAATGGCTTCAGATTTTCCACATATTACTCTTCAACATTCTTCCTAAATGTAACAATGTGAGACTCACTAGGAGAACGGCTGTTTATCTTTCCTTTCAAAATGCTGCCAACAATATTTTCTGAATGGAAGACACCATCTTGTAGCATAAAGGGCCGAAAGGGGTTCTGGTCTGGCCGATTGTTGGTGGAGACATTTTGACTATATCTTGGACCTGCCCGGCCTCGCCTAAAATGGCGCCGGTATAAATGGGACTCGTAACTCCTTGTTGTGTACTGGTTGAACAACCTTGATATCACGAGATATGAATGCAGTTTTGATGCTCATGGCGGGCGGGGACGAGAATTGATTGAATATTTCTACATCCCTATTGATATTAAGTTCTGATGTGTTATTTATTACTGTACTATTGAAAGTTCGAATTAACGTCACCCATGGTACTTGCACGCAAATGTATATCTAGATAACTTTTTTGTAAGTGGCTCTGTCGTATTTTAATTACAAAATGTACGTCCACCGATTCCGCAACTGTTAGACATCTTAGTTCTTGCAACCTAATGGCTCGCTCGTTACGTTCCTCTATAATGTAAATGTCTCCTCATCATATACGATTTCAGTTTGCTCCGTGGCCGGCCCACGTGGTTATAGGCCCGTATTTGTATACTGACATTTTCACAATAAAGGTTTTTAAAACAAAACATGGTAGTAGTATTTACATTGGTAAAGTTTTTACTTTTAGTCACTGTTTTCGAATCAGTAAAAGGCAAGTGAAATAAAGCAGTCCAATTACATGACGGATAAAAGGTATAATATGTAGGAACGCAGTAAAGATAAATGGTCAAGGGCAGTTGTGTTTTCCACTCCTGCAACATAAAGTGATCGATAAGAATCTGATAATCAGGCGTATCGGCGACTAAGACAGCAGGCCGAGTCTCTTTTACTCAACGGCTCCGTCATGGAACGAAGAAACGCCCTTTTTCTCGAAAAAGGAATATATTTTACTTGCAGGACAGTTGTAAATTTTCCGGGAAAGTACATTAGCCTGGAATATTATAACATATATGTTTAAAAAAAAATAATGTTCGAAACCAATAAAAAGCGTAATTTTTAGGTCATATGACCAAGCTTTTCATCATTAAAATAACAAAAGTAAAATGAACCAATGAAAAGTTTTATTAACAAGTCACATGACCTGTTATGCTTACGTTACGCGCTGCGCGCCGTGCCCGGATCACTTCCGGGTGCGCTAACGCGGCGTGTCATATAACGCATTACGCGACAACGTAGGTCAAGAATATAGTCAAAATGTCTCCACCAACCAGCGTTCGGAACACAACCCCTTTCAGCACTCCAAAAAGTTCTGTTAAATGACAACAGAGGGGACAGGCAACAAGAACCATCAGTCAAAGAGGGGAGGGCAAGTTCTTCTCTACCGGGTCATGTTGGGGCGCTACCGGAACTGATCGAATTGGTAGTCTACAGTGTTTCTGGATGTTTCAGACTAAAGCTGGCGTCAGCATGAGAGCACTACCATCTCGTAGCTCCGTCGTGGCCATTCCACAAGCAGACATGGCAGCCGCTCCCCACCAGAAGCTGCGGGAGTCGGGGGCCCCCAAGACTTTTGTAGAATCTTCACGGCTGAGGGGACGCTTTCGAGAATGGGACCCAAGCCCTATCAGGGAAGCGTTAAAGTTCCAAGGTGTCCCAGGGCCATTTTAGTGGACCAGGCCCAAAACCGAAGAGCCGGCCGCCATTTTGAGAGTCCTGTGGCAGTCGCCTATCGCTGCACCGCAAGAGCGGGAGCAACTCAACTACATGGTGAGCGAGAGGCTGTAGTCGCAAGAGCGGGCGGTAAACAGCTGAATGGCGGAAGAGGCACAGTGTAGCAAAAGCGGGCGGAATGGCAACTAAAACGGTAAAGGGGCGCCCCACTACAGCGTGTCTTCAGGTCAAACGGATTGTGGGACAAAGTCCAGAATAGAAGAGTCATCAAAAGGCAAAAAGTTCCGCCGGACCCCGGGAGCCGGCCGCCTATGTCGGGGGCGATCTCAGGCTACACCAGTGCTATAAGACTTGGGGAGGGGGTCGGAGCCAAGCGTCTTCTCCGAGTCCGTGCCATCACACCGCCCCTCGGGGGCCTCCGTCAAGCGGTTTAGGGAGGTACCATATAACATTGTTTTCAAATGCAGTCAGGTCCACAAACGACCCTCACTTACTTTGAGAATAGTGAAGCTGCAGTAGGTGGAAATAAGCTTCAGACAGTCTTACAAGCACTGCTTTTATAAACATTTTTTGATTTTTTTGTATTTTTGCACAGTTTTATATATTTTTTTTGTTTTTGATGGAGGGGAAACAACAAAAAACAGGCATTGAAAAAGGCTCAAACTCAGAACTCTGAACTATGGCACCCAACATCCAGGACTTGCCATCCGGATCTTGGCGCCTTGTGCTGCTTCCGACCTATTCACACATCGGTCCACTACTGACATCATCTCATAAACCAACGTAATGTAAATAGTTATTTAATAAAATGTTTTACCCTGTTACTTTGCTGGTGTGTTGTCTATATTTTTAATATTTGCATAGGGTTTGTTATTTTGGGCGGGGTGGGTGACGGAGCCGAGCTGTCTTGCAGCCCTCATGGTGTGGAGCTCAGTTCATCTCACTATTTTTGTATTTCTCATGAAGGGTTGTTCGTAATGTTTCTATTTTAGCGAGGTCAAAAAGAGATACAATTAGTGGCCTACTGATTTTGCTCGATTACTTTTATTATTTTTACACGATTTTTCACGATTTTTCACTATCTGCAAAGACTAAACAGAGTATTGCGACTTTGTGCTTGTTTGTAAATAGAGAATGAACCAAAGAGAATCAATTGTAAAACAGTAAATGCTTGGATAACAATCAATCAAATGGAGAGACAAGCAGGCACGACGGATTACAACGGGGGTAAAGGCCTGCGTTAACTACTCTTCACTATCTGCAAAGAGAGAGTACTACTAAGAGAAAAGAGGGGAGGGGGGCAGCGTTCAAAGCACATCAGCGTGCATCAGTGATGTCATCAGTGATGTCACTAACCATGTCATAAATGATGTAATATGTGACATCATCAGCAGTGGATTGCGGGTGCGCGATATATAGTTAGTGGAACTAACTATATATGAAATTTCAATGGTTTTGTGTGAGTAAAATAAGGTTTTGAAAAGGCTAATCCCTAACTATATATGGTCTATAACCAATGGTTTTTTCAGTGAATATATATATATCTATATATATATATATATATATATATATATATATATATATATATATATAGATATATATATATTCACTGAAAAAACCATAGGTTATAGACCATATATAGTTAGGGATTAGCATTTACAAAACCTTAATTTACTCGCACAAAACCATTGAAATTCGCATATATAGTTAGTTGCACTAACTATATATCGCGCACCCGCAATCCACTGCTGATGATGTCACATATTACATCATTCATGACATGGTCAGTGACATCACTGATGACATCACTGATTACATCTCAAATGACATCACTGATGACATCACTGATGACATCTCAAATGATATCACTGATGACATCACTGATGACATCTCATTTGACATTACTGATCACATCACTGATGATATAATTTATGTGATAATACAATGAACATCTTCAGACTCTAATATAACCTTAGATACATTCAGTATAAACAGACACTCACAGACTGTCACTTATCCATGGAGTTACTCACACACCTAGTCAGTCATGAAAAGAATCAATAACACCTCCATTTTCTCAACTATACAGTTATACACACCTTACTTATTCAAACATATACTAACACATATTTACTCTCTTATACAATCCCTGATACATGTTCACAATGATCCTTACAGACACTCACACATTCACTGGCTCTTATGCACAGTTATTTATATATGTCAACTCTCACATGTACTGTGTTTTACAAATCCATTCACTCACCTATACACTCATACAGACAGTCAACCGCCCATACAGCTGTTTCCACATGCACTTTTGAACCCATACATATAGTGAATCAACTACTCACACATCTATGCACAGAGTCACACACCTCCCAGCCACCCAGACACACACTCAGTCTCCCATACAAATACTTGGGCAACCAATCAAAAACCCATATAGTTACTCATATAGCTACTGATCAACAAATGCAGCAGTTTACAGAAGAACAGACATAATGATGCACAAATTAAGACAGTTTAGTGACTAACCCATGCACTCAGTGAGACACATTAAATCACTCACTCATACAGTCAGTCATGCACCTACTAAATCCTTCATCCCGACACTTATACATCCACTCATTCTTCAATATGTAAGACATATTTTAACTTTACAGAAACATACAGTCACTGGATGTTGTGATCAGTGATGTCATCAGTGATGTCATTTGAGATGTCATCAGTGATGTCACTGACCATGTCATGAATGATGTAATATGTGACATCATCAGCAGTGGATTGCGGGTGCGCGATATATAGTTAGTGCAACTAACTATATATGCGAATTTCAATGGTTTTGTGCGAGTAAATTAAGGTTTTGTAAATGCTAATCCCTAACTATATATGGTCTATAACCTATGGTTTTTTCAGTGAATTTTCAAGGTTTTGTAAATGCTAATTCCTAACTATATATGGTCTATAACCTATGTTTTTTTCAGTGAATTTCAATGGTTTTTTAATAGCAAATATCAAAAGCTGTAAAATGTCAAGTACGTGGTAGGTAAAAACATTTTCGTATTTATGCACGCTGATGTGCTTTCAACTCTGCCCCCCTCCCCCCTCCCCCTCCTCTTTTCTTTTAGGAGTATTCTCTCTTTGCAGATAGTGAATGGTAGGTAACACAGGCCTTTGCCCCCGTTGTAATCCGTCGTGCCTGCTCTGCTTCTCTCTCCATTTCATTGATTATTATCCTAACATTTATTGTTTTGGAATTGGTTCTCTTTGGTTCATTCTCTATTTACAAACAAGCACAGAATCGCAATACTCTGTTTAGTCTTTGCAGATAGTGAAAAATCGTTAAAAAAACAAAAGGAATCAAGCAAAATCAGTAGGCCACTAATGGGATCTCTTTTTGACCTCGCTAAAATAGAAACATTATGAACAACCCCTCATGACAAATACGAAACTAGTGGGAGGAACTGAGCTCGACACCATGATGGCTGCAAGACAGCTCGGCTCCGCCGCCCACCCCACCCAAAATAACGACAAACACTATGCAAATATTATAAATATATACAACACACCAGCAAAGTAACAAGCTAAAACGTTTTATTAAATAACTATTTACATGGCAGCCTGGTTGTGTTCCGACCGCTGGTTGGTGGAGACATTTTGACTTTATTCTGGACCTGCATTGTCAAGTAATGCGTAATATGACGCGACGCGTTAGCGCACCCGGAAGTGCTCCAGTGCGCGAGGCGCAGCTTCCCGGAAACGATCCAGAGCGCAGCCAGCAGCGCGTAACATAAGCATAACAGGTCATGTGACTTGTTAATAAAACTTTTCATTCGTTCATTTTACATTTGTTATTCTAATGATGAAAGGCTTGGTCATATGACCTAAAAATAACGCTTTTCATTGCTTTCGAACATTTTTTTTTCCCAAATGATGAAAGCCCCACCTTTTTTTTTCTCGCTCTGACTTGTAAAGCAAAGGACCCAGATGCATTTACAGTTTATCACTCACAATGTTCCAGGCTAATGTATTTTCCCGGGAAATTTACAACTGTCCTGCAAGTAAAATATTCCTATTTCGAGAAAAAGGGCGTTTCTTCATCCCATGAGGGAGCCGTTGAGCAAAAGAGGCTCGGCCTGCTGTCTTAGTCGCTGATAGGCATGAATATCGGATTCTTATAGATCACTTTATGTTGCAGGAGTGGAAAACACAACAGCACTTGACCATTTATCTTTACTGCTTTCCTGCGTATTATACCTTTTAACCACCATGTAATCGGGCTGCTTTATTTCACTTGCCTTTTACTGATTCCAAAACAGTAGCTATTATTCAAAACTTTACCAAAAAAGGTACTACTACCATGTTTTGTTTTAACCCTCTGGGTGCTAGTGTTATTTTCCTCCTGTGCTGGAACTTGAGATTCCCCATTGTTCATGACGAGCTCAGCTCGTCATGAGTGTATGGAGGTGTACATCATGACGAGCTGAGCTCGTCATGAGCGTCCAAGGGGTTAAAAACCTTTATTGTGAAAATGTCAGTATACAAATACGGGCCTATAACCAACTGGGCCGGCCACGGAGCAAACTGGAATCGTATATGATGAGGGGACATTTACACTGTAGAAGAACGTAACGGGCGGGCCATTAGGTTGCAAGAAGTAAGGTGTCTAACAGTTGCGGAATCGATGGGCGTACATTTTATAAATAAAGTACGACAGGGCCAGTTACAATAAAATTATCTAGATATACATTTGCGGGCAAGTACCATGGGTGACGTTAATTCGAACTTTCAATAGTACAGTAATCAATTACACATCAGAACTTAATATCAATAGGGATGTCCAAATGTTCAATCAGTACTCGTCCCCGCCCGCCATGTGCTTCAAAACTGCATATGTATCTCGTGATATCAAGGTTGGGCAACCAGTCACAACAAGGCGTTACGAGTCCCATTTATACCGGCGCCATTTTGGGCGAGGCCAGGCAGGTCCAGGATATAGTCAAAATGTCTCCACCAAACAGCGGTCGGACCAGAACCCCTTTCGGCAGTTTAAAAAGGTTCTGTTAAATGACAACAGAAGAGATAGGCAACAAGAACAATCAGTCAAAAGAGGTGACGCTTTCGTGAATGGGGCCCATGCCCTAGTAGGCAAGCGTCCAAGTTCCAAGGTGTCCCAGGGCCATTTTAGTGGACCAGGCCCAAATCCAAAGAGCCGGCCGCCATTTTGAAAGTCTTGTTGCAGCCGCCTTTCGCTGCACCGCAAAAGTAAACGCAACTCAGCTGGATGGGGGTGAGGCACTGTGCCGCAAGAGCGGGCGCAATGCAGCTGGAAGGCTAGTGAAACGCTAAGGAGCGCCCCACTGCAGATGAGGTTCCTCCACGTGGGGAGACGGCCGTTTGCGCTGCCTCCCCCCCCGGGCCCCCCACGCCGTCTTTCGGCGCAGCATTGTAGGATAGCCACACCAGTGCGGCAACTTGCTGGACACCACCTCGGTGCCATCCGGATCTCGGCGCGTTCGAGTCGCTGTACCGCAAGAGTGGGCGAAATTCAGCTAGATGGCGGGTGAGTCGCTGTACAGCAAGAGCGGGCGGAACTCAGCTGGATGGCGGGTGAGTCACTGTACCGCAAGAGTGAAACGGCAAAGGGCGCCGCACTGCACATGAGGTGCCTCCACCTGGGGAGGCGGGAGAAGGCCATTTGCGCTGCCTCCCCCCCTCCCACCCCCGGGCACCCCACGCCGTATTTCGGCGCAGCATTGTAGGATAGCCACACCAGTGCGGCAACTTGCTGGACACCACCTCGGTGCCATCCGGATCTCGATGCATTGTGCTGCCTTCGGCCTATTCGCACATCGGTCCGCTACTGACGCCGCCTCACAGGCCAGCGGATTTTGTAGGCTTTTTATAGCCCAAAGCCTCATAACAGGTCATGTGACTTGTTTATAAAACTTTTCATTGGTTCATTTTACTTTTAGTTTCCTAATGATGAAATGCTTGATCATATGACCTAAAAATAACACTTTTCATTGGATTGAAACATTTTTTTTTCCCAAACGATGAAAGCCCCACCTTTTTTTTTCTCATTCGGCAATCCAAAAAGGTTCCGTTAGATGACAACAGAGGGGACAGGCAACAAGAACCATCACTCAAAAAAGGGGAGGGCAATATATTCCCTACCGGGTCACTTTGAGGCTCCACCGGAAATCATCGAATTGATAGTCTACAGTGTTTCTGGATGTTTCAGACTGAAGCTGGCGTCAGCATGAGAGCACCACCATCCCGTAGCTCCGTCGTGGCCATTCCGCAAGCAATCATGGCAGCCACTCCCCACCGGAAGCCTGCGGGAGTCGGGGGCCCCCAAGACTTTTGTTGAATCTTCAAGGCTGAGGGGACGCTTTCGAGAATGGGGCCCAAGCCCTACCAGACAAGCGTCCGAGTTCCAAGGTGTCCCACGGCCATTTTAGTGGACCAGGCCCAAATCCAAAGAGCCGGCCGCCATTTTAAGATTCCTGTGGCAGCCGCCTATCGCTGCACTGCAAGAGTGGGCGCAATTCAACTACATGGTGAGCGAGACGCTGTAGCCGCAAGAGCGGGCGGTAAACAGCTAAATGGCGGATGAGGCACAGTGCAGCAAAAGCGGGCAAAAAACTGCTGATTGGTGACTGAAACGGTAAAAGGGCGCCCCACTACAGCAGACGAGCCTCCACCTGGGGAGGCCCGTTCACGCCGCCTCCCCCCCCCCCCCCCCCCGGGCGCCCCACGCCGTTTTTCGGTGCAGCATTGTAGGATGCCAAAACCAGTGCGGCTAGTAAAAGACAACACCTGGGTGCCGTCCAGATCTCAGTGCGTTGTGCTGCCCTAGGACTATTCGCACAACAGACCGCTACTGACCATTGTTGCTGTGTTTACATTTTTTTTTTAACGTGTTTACTGTTTTTGGTGCATTGTATATATTTATAAGTTATTAAAGTGTTATAATCCTACTACTTTGTTGGAGTGCTATATATTTTTAATGTGACACATAATTGTGAAGACTTTGATGTACAAAAAGGCATCCCTGGAATCTTCCTTTTCAGGCTCGGTCCCACACACCCTCACAGTGAGAATCCCCTCCCCAATCACAATACAAGATCGTTATCAGATAGTAGGAACGTGTGAGGTGTGACGGATCTCATGGGGTGGGGGCCTTGATCTACTGTAACTCCTTTAAAGAGGGGTGATTCTTTACAGTTGAGGCCATAAACTACATCCGCAGGGCTAGGTGATAGCCTGAGACCGGCCTGGACAATCAGACACAAAGGAAGAGGAGTGTCAGAGGGTGCGGTAGTGAATAGGGTGAAAGGGAGGTGTCGGGCGGGCACAGGGTGTGATTCTCAGGGAAGAGCAGCGCAGATGGGGGGAGGTTTATGGCCCATGCATAAGAGAGAGAGCGGGGGTGACCAATGCGTGGGGGAGATGCTTGCGAGGGTGGGGAGCCATGCTGAGGATCGGCGGCGTGCAGAGAGTGGGTCTGGTCAAGGCATCTAAAATGGCTGTCGTGCACGACAAAAGTGTGGCATTGGAAAAAAAGCAAGATGGCGCAGACAATGTTTATCAATACGGATTATTTTATAACAATTATTTTTAACAATATATTTACTCGCAGTGTCAAAATGGCAGTCAACACTTCCTGATTTCCTTCGAATCGAACGTTAACAGACGTCACGATAGGCGTCGTGCAGACAGTGGGTCTGGTCCAGGCATCTAAAATGGCTGCGGTGCACGACAAAAGTGTGGCATTGGAAAAAAAGCAAGATGGCGCAGACAATGTTTATCATTACGGATTAATTTATAACAATTATGTTTAACAATATATTTACTCGCAGTGTCAAAATGGCGGTCAACACTTCCTGATTTCCTTTGAATCAAACGCTATCAGACGTCATGCAGCAAAAGAACATCAAAAAAAATGCTCACGCGCAGCCGCTGGAAGACAAGTATCAACATATATGAGCATCCTCAGCCACCCTCAGAAAACATAGGGGGTCAGGATACGTCTCCCGTACCCCCTTATACCCATTTCTCACATTGTTTTTCCTCCATCTTGTAATTTAATTCAAACGAAACCCAAAATGGCGAATTCCCGTTTCGCGTCCTGATTCGCTACCCGGTTCGCGAACCGGAAAGCGCTTCTTCCGCAAAAAATGGAATTTTTTTATTTGCCCCACAGGACCCTTTAATAACCCCAACATCATTCCTAGGGGGTCAAGAAGGGTCTACCTTGCCCCCTTTCATTAAATTCCCCCTTCGTTTTTCTCCTCTTCTTGTCTCTCGATCCTTCCGAGAGACAAGAGGGCGGCCGCACCGGACTGTTTAGAATGTTGACAGACGCCAGAGAGCCAATCAGCTTCGCTTCGCAAAGCTCCGTTACGCGAAAAGTTCGCGAACCGGAGCGCTACCCCGGACGCTGTTACAGATATATCTGTTTTTTAAACGTTAATTTCTCAAAATCCACTGGCGCACATATATTGAGACCCAGCAAAGGCACATCGGGCTAACAGTCCCTACAATTTTGCAAAGTTTCGTGCAAATCCATTCAGCCGTTCGAGCTAAAAGTGAGGCCAAACGCCCTATGGAAAACTCAATGTTAAAAACGCGTTTTGGGACCCCCCTTTTTTCTCGGCCCCCCCTTGACGAAAATTTGCCATTTTCCTGAAAATTTCAGCCGATTATGTCCACAAACGCCAAAGTTATTAGACATAGAATTTTCAAAAGTTCCATAGAGAAAAAATCCTAACTATATATACCTACTGGCGACTGCCAGTAGGTAATATATATATACATATATAGATGGGCAGAATCCTCTCTGGAGCAAAGAAGGAGAGAGACCACACAGGGGAGTCTGCGGAGGAAGATTGTATTGCCAAATTAAACCAAATGTCAGGGCGGATGCATTTCGGCATGGGTTTGCCTTCTTCAGCGCCAAATGGTTTCACAGGAGTCAGACAGTGTGAACGGTTTAAATACCTTTCTCTTCTCCTGCTCGATGTAAAGGTAGCTCCGCCCCCCCAGCAGCATGTGTCCTTAATTGTTACTCGGGTCTCGCTGTAGGACGCCCAGTGCGTCAGAACTACAGAGTCCAGAATGCTGTAAGCTGATCTTTAGTTGCAATGGGGGTAAATAAAGTCAGGCGGGCCCCCTTTCCAAATATAATGTTCATGGCTGTAACCTCCTCAGCTCCCCGTACTGTGCACATAACAAAGTCCCAGCAACACATTAGGCAGGGGTAGGACTGGCATTGCAGTTCACCCAACGTGGGGCACAGTGGCTCGCAGCACTGCCAATTTACTTGCCGTTTCTTTGTATGGGAACCAGACAATCCCAGTACCCTGGGCAACGAAATTTCTCCACCAACGCGGAAAAGCCAGCTTCGTCCGGTCCACTCGAGGCACAGGGATCTCTCAGAGCGCGTTACTGGAACTCGCGCTTGTAATATGGGCAGAATCCTCTCTGGAGCAAAGAAGGAGAGAGACCACACAGGGGAGTCTGCGGAGGAAGATTTTATTGCCAAATTAAACCAAATGTCAGGGCGGATGCATTTCGGCATGGGTTTGCCTTCTTCAGCGCCAAATGGTTTCACAGGAGTCAGACAGTGTGAACGGTTTAAATACCTTTCTCTTCTCCTGCTCGATGTAAAGGTAGCTCCGCCCCCCCAGCAGCATGTGTCCTTAATTGTTACTCGGGTCTCGCTGTAGGACGCCCAGTGCGTCAGAACTACAGAGTCCAGAATGCTGTAAGCTGATCTTTAGTTGCAATGGGGGTAAATAAAGTCAGGCGGGCCCCCTTTCCAAATATAATGTTCATGGCTGTAACCTCCTCAGCTCCCCGTACTGTGCACATAACAAAGTCCCAGCAACACATTAGGCAGGGGTAGGACTGGCATTGCAGTTCACCCAACGTGGGGCACAGTGGCTCGCAGCACTGCCAATTTACTTGCCGTTTCTTTGTATGGGAACCAGACAATCCCAGTACCCTGGGCAACGAAATTTCTCCACCAACGCGGAAAAGCCAGCTTCGTCCGGTCCACTCGAGGCACAGGGATCTCTCAGAGCGCGTTACTGGAACTCGCGCTTGTAATATGGGCAGAATCCTCTCTGGAGCAAAGAAGGAGAGAGACCACACAGGGGAGTCTGCGGAGGAAGATTTTATTGCCAAATTAAACCAAATGTCAGGGCGGATGCATTTCGGCATGGGTTTGCCTTCTTCAGCGCCAAATGGTTTCACAGGAGTCAGACAGTGTGAACGGTTTAAATACCTTTCTCTTCTCCTGCTCGATGTAAAGGTAGCTCCGCCCCCCCAGCAGCATGTGTCCTTAATTGTTACTCGGGTCTCGCTGTAGGACGCCCAGTGCGTCAGAACTACAGAGTCCAGAATGCTGTAAGCTGATCTTTAGTTGCAATGGGGGTAAATAAAGTCAGGCGGGCCCCCTTTCCAAATATAATGTTCATGGCTGTAACCTCCTCAGCTCCCCGTACTGTGCACATAACAAAGTCCCAGCAACACATTAGGCAGGGGTAGGACTGGCATTGCAGTTCACCCAACGTGGGGCACAGTGGCTCGCAGCACTGCCAATTTACTTACATATATAGATGTAGATATAGATATATAGATACACATATAATCTACTGGCGATTGCCAATATGTAGTATCAGTTAGGACCTATTTTCCATAGCAATAACATATATATATATATATATATTACCTACTGGCGGTCGCCAGTAGGTATATATAGTTAGTATCTGTCACAGCGTACCGGATAGCGCACTAGTTCGCGTACTTTTCGCGTAACGGAGCTTTGCAAAGCGAAGCTGATTGGCTGTACGGTGTCTGTCAACATTCTAAACAGTCCGTAGCGGCCGGCATCTTGTCTCTCGGTAGGATCGAGAGTCAAGAGGAGGCCAAAACGAAGGGGCAAATGACCATAAGGGGGCAGAGTAGATCCTCCTTGACCCCCTAGGTTTGATGTGGAGGCTTTAAAAGGGCCCCGCGGGGCAAAACAAAAAAAAAATGTTTTTTTCGTGGGGTGCGCCCGGTACGCGTACCGGAAAGCGGTCTGGGGAGCGTACTATAAGGAAACAAGAATGATTGACTTTTAACTTATTGTATGTTTATCAAATGTTCGGTTTTTTAAAAAAAATTATTTTTATTTACGTAGCTACATGTAGGTACCAATGCAGAGTCTATAAATTAATAAACGCCGTCTCCTTTGTAGATATCTTGCCTGTTGTTAAAGAAGTTATTGTGGTATATGGAATTCATACCATAGTCTGTCTGGAAAGCCGAAACAATATGGAGGCAGGAGATGATAAAGAGATGTTAAATACACATTGGGGATTATATAGTGGGAGAAAGGAAGTAACTATGAACAAAGTTAGTATGTAACACCAAAAAGTTGCACAGTATATTTAAAGTCTGACTTCACGTTATAATCAATTTGCTACTAGTTTACAATATACATATAAAAATAAATAATGTTTCAAACAATTTTTGAATTAAGAAATACAAATTTATTTTTCAGATTGTTTTTCAAAATTTAAAAGAAAATCTAAAAAATCATGATCATTTTTTTGTTCATTTTTCAGTAGAAAATCCACTGTATCTACACATTGCACAAGTTCATTGTTTATTGTATCGTCGTAGAAATCCTGGTCAACTTTTGTTTTTCTGTTTCAGTTTTCAAGTTGTTTTCTTGTCCTTCCATTTTGAATTCTGAAAAATGAATTTTTTAAAAATATATCAGTACAGATAGGGCACTGTTGGGTTTCAGTACAGACAGGCAGTTTGGTTATTTAAACAGTGTTTTTTTCTTTGGGCAGTGTATGGTATCAAATTGGAAGTAGAAATATGAAGAAAATTATCAAATAAACTCAATTCTGAATAATACTAGAGAAGTCTAACTCTATCCTTAATTCAAGGCCGGCGCTAGGCATGGGCAGCGTGGGCTGCCGCTCAGGGCCTCGCACTCAGCCCACCAGCATGGGGCCACGCACTGGTGATGTGTCCTTTTGTTTTCCTGGAGATCTATCACAAAGAAAGGTTTCGCCTGCAATTAAGGTCCATTGGAGGGGGCCCCCTCCTTGGGCCTCCCATGGATGGTGTCAGCAGGTATAGGGGAGGGAGAAGGAGACGCTCCCTCAATTGTAAGGAGACCATTCACAGACACTGTGGGGGGTCCATTGTCCAGCATTTTGGCGCACCCTCAGTTTTAACTTTTAGACCACAATCAATTCTTACACCTATGAAGGTGTGAGAAATGCGTGTGGATTAAAAGTTAAAACTGTGGGGGTGTCGAAATGCTGGACAATGGGGCCCCCACAGTGTCTGTGAATGTTCTCCTTGCAAGTGGCCACTTATGTAATTTGGAGGGGGCCTCGCGCACGTTCCCTTTTAGCCCAGGGCCTCGCAAATCCTTGGACTGGCCCTACCATAACTAAAACAGAGAAGTCTAATTTATTTTATAAGTATTACAGAGTGATAGAATATAACTGTCTGAAAATGTTTTTCTAATTAGCTTTCAGTACAGAACATAGTTCAGTTTTAAAAATAATATCTTACCTTTTAAATATAACTTGAAGTTGTCAGTTGATTTTTAGTTGTTCTGCACTTCACGAAGTAGTAGTGAAAATGGCTGTGTTTCTCTCTCTTTGTTTATTTATATTCAGGTACATAACCAATTAAATGTCATGATATAATAGTAGAAATTGAAAGTAATATTTTAATTGGTTGTCATTTCCAACACTTCCGATATGTTTTGTGAAGTAATTTACCTCAGGGATTTTAGAGAGTTCTACATGCTAAATGGCTAAATGGTATTCCAACGAAATTTGTGAAAATGGTAGGGATTGGTATGTAGTATGAGCTAATGTTTAATTGGTGAAAGTGTCTCCAGTGGTTTTTCTGTAAATTACTTTCCCACCTTTTTTGAGCGAGTGCTTGTCAGTGCGTTTCCCGGTACGCGAACCTGCAGCGTTATGGGAGTCCTCCATTTTGTGTTTCGGTAGAATTGAGATATAAGATGGAGGGTAAATAATGTTCAGAATGGGTAGATTGGGGTACTTTAGACGTATCCTGTCTCCCTAAGTTTTCTGAGGGTGGCTGAGGAGGCTCATATATGTCGAGAAAAAAAAAAAAAAAATTCGCATGGTTAGCTGCCGGTACGCGAAATAGGTAGCGTACCGGGAAGCGAATATAAGTGAAAATAAGAGAAAAAGGGTATATTCGAAATTTCAAAAGAGTAAACTGAGTTAAGGGCGCTCTGAAAAGAGCTTTTGTGTTCTGTGTAAGTTCTAGAAACTTATAAGTAGGAACCAATACACATTCTTAAATTTAGTATGAAAACTCTGTTCCCCTCATCTGAGAAATGCACGTCATCTCCTCTGTAGATATCTTGCATGTAGTAACGCAAGTTATTGTTGTAGATGCAGCCCATTCCATGGTCCCTCATGTAAGCTGAAACAGACTTATTTACATGCTTCCTCGCTTTCTCAATTTGTGGACAAAATTGATTGGACCATTTCCATTTTTGTCTTTGGCATATATTGGAATATACTAAGGCAGTTTGAGGAAAAAGTGTCATAAATTGCTCAAAGGTGTCTTTTAGGAGCATTTCCAGACCTACCCCAGTCAAAGTGCCCAAATCGTTTCCTACACAGTGCACTATTATGAGGTCAGGGGTTGACAAATGTAAAAAGGTTTTCACCAATGGTATCAATTGGTGACATTTCAATCCTCTTCGACCAATCCATTTGATTTCCACATTTTGTAAATTGAGGTTGTGTAAATTTCTGTTATCAGCATACCTGTGAGCCCAGTGGATGTAGCTATGTCCCAGAATCCAGACTGAAAACATGGCTAGAGGAGTTTTTGATGCAGTCAGATGAAGTGTGGGAATGAAATGGCAGTTGAAATAGTGATGTTTGTAATGTAAAAAACTGTGCAGTTTAAGTGCAAATGATTCATTAGCAGTGATTGGTGTATTTCCATTGCTGAAAACAGAAAGTTAGGGTGCATGGATGTGTTCTTTGTAAGACGTATTTTGAATGGTTATTTAAAAATGTTGTTATGAAAGATTGCAGTGGATTAGCAGGTGTACTGAGAGTTCAGAGTTCATTTGAAACATTGTTGTGTGAACTTGTGAACATGACAGGTCTGGCAGGCGGTAGTTGCTATGGAAAAGAGGTAGAAAGGGCAGAGGGGGGAAGGGTGTTGATTTGAAAAAAGTGAGGGAAGGGTTTTTATTGGTTGACATGAGAGATATGTGTGATGAATATCAGCGTTTCAGTGCCTTTGTTGGTTCCAGCCTCTGGAGTGCATACCTTTAATTCTGCTAAAGAATAATTGGTGTGTTTCTGAGTCTGTTTTGAATTTCAAAAAGAATTTATAAAGGTGAGTTATCGTTTATATTTTTTAGATAAAGAGTAGTATGCTTTTTTGCGTAAATAAGAAAGTCAGCTGTGTATTTAAAATGATGTTTTGCGTCAAGTGTTTGCATTCTGCTTTCAAAGGCGATTTTGGATTCTTTTACCAATTGTAATTATAGATAATGTAAAGTATTAGTACTGACAAGGTGTGTATGTATATAGGAGTTGTGCATGTTAAAAGTTATTGTAAAAAAGGTGCAAGTTCCTTAAAAAAACGTTTTCATGAGTATTAGGGCATTTTATGTCTGTTCCCCATGAATGTAGGTGTATTATTGTTTTACATAGGGCCCGATGTAGGTGGTCGTTTCAGGCCATTTATCGACTGGTTTTGGCCGATTTCGGCCGTTTCCGACCGGTTAATGGCCAATCGGTATGTAGGGGCCTAAATCCAAGGCCACATGTAGGTAAAACTACATTTACAGAATCGGAAAAATTATTGGTTCGGTAAAATACTGAATCTGTAATTTTACCGATTCTGTAAATTTGCTATGTAGGGGGGACTCTTCTCAGTCTCAAAGGCCTTAACGAATCGGTATTTTAGCATGAAATCAAACTTCATTGTAAAATACTGATTCCGGTGTGCATGCACATGTGTGCTTGCACACCTATGTCATGTGAAAGGCAGACCTGCCCTTAGGGCAGGTATTCCTGCCACATGGCACCTGTGCCTGTTTTGAGGGTGCCAGAGGGTGTCAAAGTGATACCCCCTGCACCCTTGTGAATTCTTTAATTACCGATTCGGTAAATACCGAATCGGTAATGCCTAATCATTCCTATGGGCTTCAAAGCCCATAGGAATGATTAATTGTTTGAGTTACATAGCCATGTTAAAAGAAAATGATGCATAAGTGTTGCACGGGCATTGTAAATACCCTCCTATGTGTGCTTAGCAATTTCAAGTCACTTCCCCCGGGTTCAAGGGCCTTGTAAATACGTCCCCATGTGTGTCTGGTCATTTGAAGTCACTTTCCTCGTAGTGCAAGGCCCTTGTAAGTACGCCTCCATGTGTGCCAGGAAAATTTTCATTTTGATTGTTTGAGTTACATAGCCATGTTAAAAGTTATTGTAAAAAAGGTGCAAGTTCCTTTAAAAAACGTTTTTATGTGTATTAGGGCATTTTATGTCTGTTCCCCATGAATGTAGGTGTATTATTGTTTTACATAGGGCCCGATGTAGGTGGTCGTTTCAGGCCATTTACCGACCGGTTTCGGCCGATTTCGGCCGTTTCCGACCGGTAAATGGCCAATCGGTATGTAGGGGCCTAAGGGGCAAATGCATCAACCTATTTAGGAAGTGCAAACGGTGTGAATCGGTAAATTCGGCCGTTTGCACTTCCTAAATAAGTTTTTGGGATGCATCATGCATTTTTGTGAAAATCACTATTTTTGCGATTTCCAAAAATGCGATTGCTTTTAAGGAATCGCAATTTTGCGATTCCTTAAAAGCAATGCATCATTGTTTTGAAATTTGCGAATTTCAAAATAGGGAGTGAAAATTACCACGAGGTTGAACCTCGTGGTAATTTGCGAAAATGTTTAAATATGCACAAAAATGCATTTTTTAAAGTGTAATGTTACAAACACACATGTCCTTAGGACATGTGTGTGTGAAACATGCACTTAAAAATACATTACAGCGGTGCAGTGGGGGGTCCTTTGGAACCCCCCCCTGCACCCATGTAATGCATGAACAAATTGCGATTCTGAAAAAGAAAATCGCAATTTGTTAAAGCCTTCCCATTGATCCCTATGGGCCTTTTGGCCCATAGGAATCAATGGGAATAGCGATTTTGCACTTAGGAAATCACATAATATTTGCGATTCGGTAAAAATTGCGATTTTTACCGAATTACAAATATTTTAGGAAAATATACATGCATCCCATTTTGCGAATTCCAAATTGCGATTCCCTAGTTTTCGCAATTTGGAATTCGCAAAAGGCCGGGATGATGCATGTGCCCCTAAATCCAAGGCCACATGTAGGTAAATCTACATTTACAGAATCTGAAAAATTATTGGTTCGGTAAAATACCGAATCGGTAATTTTACCGATTCTGTAAATTTGCTATGTAGGGGGGACTCTTCTGAGTCCCAAAGGCCTTAACGAATCGGTATTTTAGCATGAAATAAAACTTCATGGTAAAATACCGATTCCGGTGTGCATGCACATGTGTGCATGCACACCTATGTCATGTGAAAGGCAGACCTGCCCTTAGGGCAGGTATGCCTGCCACATGGCACCTGTATCTGTTTTGAGGGTGCCAGAGGGTGTCAGAGTGATACCCCTTGCACCCTTGTGAATTCTTTAATTACCGATTCGGTAAATACAGAATCGGTAATGCCTAATCATTCCTATGGGCTTCAAAGCCCATAGGAATGATTAATTGTTTGAGTTACATAGCCATGTTAAAAGAAAATGACGCATAAGTGTTGCACGGGCATTGTAAATACCCTCCTATGTGTGCTTAGCAATTTCAAGTCACTTCCCCCGGGTTCAAGGGCCTTGTAAATACGTCCCCATGTGTGTCTGGTCATTTGAAGTCACTTTCCTCGTAGTGCAAGGCCGTTGTAAATACGCCCCCATGTGTGCCTGGAAAATTTTCATTTTGATTGTTTGAGTTACATAGCCATTATAAAGTTATTGAAAAAAAGGTGCAAGTTCCTTCAAAAAACGTTTTCATGTGTATTAGGGCATTTTAAGTCTGTTCCCCATGAATGTAGGTGTATTATTGTTTTACATAAAAGGTTTAAAAACTTTTTTTGAAATCAAATGCATGCACACTTAGGGCCCGATGTAGGTGGTCGTTTCAGGCCATTTACTGACCGGTTTCGGTCGATTTCGGCCGTTTACGACCGGTAAATGACCAATCGGTATGTAGGGGCCTAAATCTAAGGCCACATGTAGGTAAATCTACATTTACAGAATCGGAAAAATTATTGGTTCGGTAAAATACCGAATCGGTAATTTTTCCGATTCTGTAAATTTGCTATGTAGGGGGAACTCTTCTGAGTCCCAAAGGCCTTAAGGAATCGATATTTTAGCATGAAATAAAACTTCATGGTAAAATACCGATTCCGGTGTGCATGCACATGTGTGCATGCACACCTATGTCATGTGAAAGGCAGACCTGCCCTTAGGGCAGGTATGCCTTCCACATGGCACCTGTGCCTGTTTTGAGGGTGCCAGAGGGTGTCAAAGTGATACCCCTTGCACCCTTGTGAATTCTATAATTACCGATTCGGTAAATACCGAATCGGTAATGCCGAATCATTCCTATGGGCTTCAAAGCCCATAGGAATGATAAATTGTTTGAGTTACATAGCCATGTTAAAAGAAAATGATGCATTAGTGTTGCACGGGCATTGTAAATACCCTCCTATGTGTGCTTAGCAATTTCAAGTCGCTTCCCCCGTTTCAAGGGCCTTGTAAATACGTCCCCATGTGTGTCTGGTCATTTGAAGTCACTTTCCTCGTAGTGCAAGGCCCTTGTAAATACGTCCCCATGTGTGCCTGGAAAATTTTCATTTTGATTGTTTGAGTTACATAGCCATGTTAAAAGTTATTGAAAAAAAGGTGCAAGTTCCTTAAAAAAACGTTTTCATGTGTATTAGGGTATTTTAAGTCTGTTCCCCATGATTGTAGGTGTATTATTGTTTTACATAAAAGGTTTAAAAACTTTTTTTGAAATCAAATTCATGCACACTTAGGGCCCGATGTAGGTGGTCGTTTCAGGCCATTTACCGACCGGTTTCGGCCGATTTCGGCCGTTTCTGACCGGTAAATGGCCAATCGGTATGTAGGGGCCTAAAGCCAAGGCCACATGTAGGTAAATCTACATTTACAGAATCGGAAAAATTATTGGTTTGGTAAAATACCGAATCGGTAATTTTACCGATTCTGTAAATTTGCTATGTAGGGGGGACTCTTCTAAGTCTCAAAGGCCTTAACGAATCGGTATTTTAGCATGAATTCAAACTTCATGGTTAAATACCGATTCCGGTGTGCATGCACATGTGTGCTTGCACACCTATGTCATGTGAAAGGCAGACCTGCCCTTAGGGCTGGTATGCCTGCCACATGGCACCTGTGCCTGTTTTGAGGGTGCCAGAGGGTGTCAAAGTGATACCCCCTGCACCCTTGTGAATTCTATTATTATATTCATTTTTATAGCATTGTTGAATCTAATTTTTACTGGTATTGATTTACTGTTTGGTAATAGTGGTTAATAACATTTTGTATTATATTTCACCACAGATTCAACTGCAGATTATTTGGAAATTAGACAATGCCGTCTAAGGATAGAATTCGAAAGGCTACGAAACGTCAAAGACAGCAGTTGACTAACATTTTGCAGCAGTCCTCTACATTAGAATTACCTCAACAGACGAAGAGAACACCGGGTAAGAGTACCAAATCATTCCTTAGAAACATTTGTAGAAACAAAAGTATAACTACTGAACAAGTTTTAGTCCAGAAAAAGAGAGCCAATTTAAATGGAAAGGAAAGGCCTGTCTAGAGCAGGAGATAACTCTGTGCATGGCAGTACAAGGGCAAATATATTCAGGGACATTCGTAAGCGAATGTTCCGCAACAGGGTAATTGTCAATTTGCTAAAACAATTTAAAAAAGGTCAACAGAAAGTGTCATTTTATAAGAAAAAGAAAAATGTAGAGAAAATTATTGATCAGGCTTTCGAAATTAAGTGAAAGTTATTTATTTTGGTAATTAATAGAATTAGGAAACTAAACAAGGTAATCTATGTTTTCAAATCTAATAGTAGATGGAAGAGAGAAGTAAATCAAAGTAATTTTTGTGAAGTTTTCTTAGGCGAATGGATGCATAGTTCAAATAGTGAGGCATTTTTTAATGAGGAGAGTTATTTTCAGGACAATGTTTTGGTGCATGCAGTTGACAGTAGTGGTCGAGCATATGAGGTAAAAGATGGTCATCCAGTTGAAAAAGAAATACTTGTGTCTGCAGATGCAGAAGAGGCGCTAAGTGATGGGGTTTTAGGGAGACGTCCTAAGGGACCAGTGTGTCACCTGGAAGTGTAGTTCTATTTGCAGTGTGCGACAGGATTCCATCAATTTGCTTTGTGATTTCATACGGACATTTCATAAGAAAAGTGTAAAGCAAAAAATAAAGTTGTTGCAAGAATTAGATCCTTGCAGAGTGAGACAAGTGACAGGTTTGCGTGGTCATTCACTGGCTTGTCTTTCTAGGAGAGTATGCCAGAGTGTATTTCATCATTTCAGGATGCTAGCAGTGCATCATAATAAAGTGAGGAAATTAGTTAGAATGTTGTATTATGCTAAGAGTCCAGCAATTATGCTTAAAAAATTAAGCAGAGCTCTTTTGCATGGTTCTGAAGTAGATGTGAAGAATATTTGTCAAGAAATTGAGTTCTGTTACTTTGCTGGTAAAGAGAACAATGTTGATATTGAACCACTAGAAGAAGGTAATGTGGAAGACAGTGTACAGATTTTCAGTACAGATAAGTTTCACAAGGAAATTTCCACGTTTATGGTAAAATCAAGTGAGAGGCCTAATTTCACTTGTGTGTGTTGTCGACGTACTTATTATAAGAATCAGACTAAGTTAGTGGATATATATGCAAAAAGTGATATGGAAAACAATAGTGAATGGAAGGATTTTGCCACATACTTGATGGTAGAAAATTGTTTTGATTTGGGAGCGGACCAACCTATGTGTACTTATTGCTATAACAAATTAAACCAAAACCAGATGCCTGCTAGAGCTGTTTATAATAATCTTGAATTAGATGACATTCCTTCTGAATTGAAGGATTTAAATACTTATGAATCTATTTTGATTCAAAGTGTCCATCCCTTCCAGGCTATTGTACGAATGGAGCCAAAGACAGGGAAGTTGCCTCCATCAGATTTACAGAGAGGATTAAAGGGAAGGGTTGTTTATTTGCCTTGGGATTTGAAGAAAAACATTGATACAATTGGAGTAGAGAAAGTGGAAGAGGAACCTCTGGTTATCATAGTTAATGGGGTTCCAACAAAGAGTAAGAAAATCTGGCAACATTTAGTGGATGTTAGGAAAGTCAAAAAGGCAACATTGTATTTGATAAAAAATAATAAGTACTACAAGAATGTATGTGTTGCAGAAGAGGAAGTAAGTGAAGAAGAGGACAGCGATTTGTGTCCTGGACAAATTGAGAAAGTAGAAGCCTCTAAAAAGGAAGAAATATATGAACATTATAGTGTTCATCCTTTGCATTCCAAGGAAGTCATGGAGAATGCTATTGAGTTGTTTCAAATGAAACAAGCCAAAGGGAGTCCCATTAGTGTTTGGGAAGAAAGTTTGGAAGCTCGATGTTTCCCACAGTTATTTCCCACAGGTCAAGGAGGACGATATGATATTTTTTTTTTTTGTCCTCATTAGCCAAAAAGTCGATCCAACTATGCTCTTATCCTCTCAGACACGAGGGCCGACCCTCCCGTAGCACCCAGGAGCCCAATACCAAGCTCCAAGCTTGAGTTTATCTTTCAGAAAGTGGCGGGCAGAAAATAGTAACAGCACAACAGAGTATAAGCTGTTCATAGGATATCCTTTGACGTCATAGAAAGTAAGTTACTTTGGAGAAGTTCCTATTTCTGCTTATTTATATTATTTGGGTTTTTTAAACACAATCATTTTGATTGTGTTTTTTTTTCCCCGCTGTTATGTGATGAATACCTTCAACTCACTGTTTTCAGTGAAATTTGATATTTTCTGATAACAGCAAAAATAAACCATTAAATATGTTTAATTAATTTTCTACTTTGAATTGTGATTTCTAATATGTATATGGATTGGTGTGGCTCACTGGTTAGAGGCGGCAGACCCGGAAGCAGAGGTCGGCCCGGGACCAGGGTTTGATTCCTGACGCGGCAGGATCTTGGGCCATGGTCAGCGGACTCGATAATTCTCGCCTCGGTGCCTACTCCAACCATGGGTCCCGCTCAGCAACTCTGGGCAATAGCTTGCTTAATCTCTACTAACGGCCCCATCAGCGCCGGGGATGCCTGGCTTCACCTTGAGGATGCCCAGGAGGGACCATCTCACAGGGAAAGCCAGGATGGGTTCCCCAGCGGTATACAGCGCTGGGACGCCTCTTTGCTGGGGCAGCTGTGCGCTTTACTAGTATACCACATTTAACATTTAATATTCATTTTGTCTCATGCTCACTCTTTTTTTACCACCTTGTATTAATTTAAATTTTTTTGTTCTTTCTTACACAGATTAAAAGTATAAAAATGATAATACAGTACGGTAATGACAATTATAAGGTAAGCGTTTAGTACTCTTTACGTTACATGTCTATCAGATTTAACTTTTATTAGTTCCTCTGCTTCTTTTTTTTAACCCTTAGTATCCTGTCTTTGCTACTTCCTTCATTTCTTTTTCTATTACTTATTTATACTACTCTTTTCACTTCTTTTATCAGTCCCTCTTTCAACAGTAACTGTGTGTTACTCCCTCTATTTGTCTTTCTTTTCACATTACTCTCTGTTTATTAACTCGTCTTTTTTTAAAAAATATTTTTTTTAGTTCGCTCCCGGTTCGCGTACCCGAACGCTAACCGGGAAGCGTATCAAAAGAAATAGAGGATGCTAGAGTGCTAAACATTCTAGCAATTTTTTTTAAAAGGGAAGGTAGTTCTGAAAAGAACTTTTTTTTATTATTTTTGATGTTTTATTTTTTTTTGTGGTTTTTTTGAGGAAGGGGAAACAAAAATGATTTACTTCCAAGGGCTCAACAGGAGCAACAAAAAAAAAAATTACTTTCTAGGACGTTTTGGACATTGATGATTTTCATATGATCTATTTATTAAAGTAATACTCATCTCTCCGCATGAAATTAATTTTCCACATGCTACACAAGTCAATCTCATCTGCCCAAAGTTCTTTTGCAGATTTAGGACAGTTTCCCTTGCCTCTGACTCACTTATTGCTAAGTCATTGGTGGATTTTTTTGCTGGTCGGGGGTTATCCACCAAATCTCGAAGTTGTGCTTTAGAATAATTAAGAGGGTGCCAACTCTCCATGTGCCGATGCATGGTATGATTACCATAGCTATATTTTTTTTCGGTCCCTCTCGAGAGTTTTTTTTTGCAGATGAGGCAGGTAACGTACCTGGCATTAACTTTCTTTTCATGAGAAGGAAAAGAAAAAAATTGCCAGATAAAATTCACTTTCACATGGGACGTTCTTGGCATTTCTTTCAGAAAGCCAATTGTCCCTTGCTCCTGTTCCTCATCTTCCTCTTCTTCTTCTTCCTGGTCGAAGATGACCTGGCTAGTCGGTCCTCTCTTCTTTGGTGGTGGTGGAGGTGGTGGAGATCCACCAGCTGCAGCTAGTACAAATGCCATGTCTTAGCAAACAAAAACAGGTCTTTCTCTCATAAAAATGAAAGTCGGAGTGAGGAAAAAAGGTTGGACTTTCATCATTTGAGAAAAGAAAATGTTCTAAACCAATGAAAAGTGTTTATTTTACGTCATATGATCAAGCGTTCCATCATTAGGAAACTAAAAGTAAAATTTAACAATGAAAAGTTTTAAGAACTAGTCACATGACCTGTTATGCTTACGTTCCGCGCCGCGCCTCGGATCAATTCCGGGGCTTTACGTTTCGCGCCTTGGTTCGCGTTCCAGAACGCTTCTGGGTGCGCTAATGCAGCACGTCATAATGGGCATTACGTAGTAACGCGATATGTTGCGTTTACGGGACGCGTCATAATGTGCCTTTCTAACGCGGTATTTGCACTAACGGAACGTTTACCGGTTCGCGGACCAGCAGCGAAACAAGAAAAAATTATTTAAACTATAATATAAATTTAATTAAAAAATATAATACAAATATATATAAAATATATTTGTGAATTAGAATAAGAATATATGTTACAGCTATAGATATTAGCTTTTAAAAAACCAATGAAATTCACTGAAAAAACCATAGGTTATAGATCATATATAGTTAGGGATTAGCATTTACAAAACCAAGAAAATTCACTGAAAAAACCATTGGTTATAGACCATATATAGTTAGGGATTAGCATTTACAAAACCTTAATTTACTCGCACAAAACCATAGAAATTCGCATATATAGTTAGTTGCAATAACTATATATCGCGCACCCGCAATCCACTGCTGATGATGTCACATATTACATCATTCATGACATGGTCATGATAGTCATATTCGTGACCAAAATAGAGACGTAGATTGTCCTTGAATATACGAATTATGACGATTATTTATTATTCACCTCACTTTTTGTCACTATGGTAGAGATACTGTATTATGTCTCGTACTAGTCGAGGTTAGGTTGAAAGATGCAATTGTATCTTTCCACTATTTTTAATACATTTAACACGTAACATATTATTTACACAGGGTATTTGTGTTTTGTAGAGAAATCTAGAAAGCAGCTTCTTTATGCACTTATTCTTTTGTATATCTTCCCCCTTTTTTTCACTGAAGTCACAATTCAGAGTATAGCAATATGCATTCATGCAGTTGAAATTGTATCATTGCACTTTTTTAAGTGTTTGTGGATTTAACCAGGAATGTTTGGCGAAATGTTAAAAATGCAATATGTTTTTTTGAAATTATTTAAATTATAATTTCATTTTAAACTGCTATGACGCCTCAATATTGCAAATGAAATTTCCGATGTATATACCGATATATTTGGAATAACAGTGTCAAGGTTTTGCAGGAATGATCTACGCCTTGATGTTATAAATCATGCAGTCTTTCTGCTATGTCCATCGTTTTGTTCTCTGAACATGTGACCCCGGTGGGAAGGGCATTTTATTTAAAAATGGCTTTAATCACACACAGGCTTTATGTGAACAAGGGCGCCTGAGCCCGAAATGCGTCATCTGTCGACTGCTGTTTGGTTACATTAAACATCTTGCCTGAATTCAGAAGTGGTTCGTGTCTCTTTCTTCGCCGCCGAGGCTTTCTGGTGGAAGTGGAAGGAGAAACCTGCTCGTAATATATATATATATATATATATATATATATATATATATATATATATATATATATATATATATATATATATATATACATACATATATATATATATATATATATATATTTTATTTTTTTTAAGAATTGCCACATCCTTTTGACGGACAATGTGTTAAAACACCATCTTTCAGAGCCGCCCACCCATTACCTACAGGAGATGCCCCTCTATTGGGGATCAATTAATTCATAGCCATTTTACCCAGTCTACAGCAGTAAAAAACAAACTAAGTATTAATGGTTTCTTCCCCTGTAGGAATTTCAAAGCGTGTAAATATAGCAACAAATATACCACCTTTGAAGACAGACCAGGGGATCCTAGGCCTGTCCGAGCTATCAAACAGTTCCTTAATTGTAATTCTGACTTTACAATATATTGTCTAACCTGCCCTTGTAAAAAACGATACATAGGCAGTGCGATTAACTCAAGCAAAAAAGGTGTACTAGAACACATGCGCGCAATCACCAATAAAGATCCGGTGTACCCTGTTGCTCGTCATTTTGAATCACACCATCAGAGCAACAGGGATCTCTTGCAATTCTAATGCATAGATAGAGTGGATAAGCATGAGAGGGGTGGAGATAGAGTCAGAAAACTAAGGGCTTTGGAGTCCCACTACATCATTGAATTACAAAGCATGAGCCCGGTGGGACTCAACAATGATGAAGAAATATGGACACATTTAGAATAAGAACTGTTTAAGACCTAGCATCAGTAATGTAGAACAGACGAAATATTCTAAGTCAACTCTCTTTTTCCTTATTATGTATATACATTCTCTCTATTTCTAGTTTCTTTTCTCTTTTCTCCCTTTTTTTCTCTCCCCTTTCCTCCCTTTACATTTACTGTATGTATTTCTGCTAGGGGAGTAGAAACTGTGAGCTGGACTAAACATAAGCCCATTCAGGACACAATTATGAAAACAGCACTAGGAAATAATGATAATGGAATTATGATCTAATGTATATATGTTCTTCCTTAATGCTGTGATGACAGTAGCAAAATACTACATGAATTTGTGTGTAAATATTAATATTTTTTCTTATTGCACAAGCACTTTATATACTTTACATGTTTTGTGAAACAAATATTATTTTAAAACACACTACAAGATGGCTGCTATGGATTTTAACATCAAATATTGCAGAAGTCCGTCTTTCATGTCTTTGATTATCTATCACGTGTGGTGGTTTTAAATGGCTACTTTTTTGCACTTACAATTTGACATTGAGAAAACCGCGAGACGAAACGCATCTGTCAAGGGGGGGGCTCTGCACCAATAAAGCATTTTTGCTTTGCATTCTTCGAGTGTGCCTTTTCTTTTTCGAACCAAACTAGGGTTTGACGTTGCACAAATATATCTATCTATATATATATATATATATGCACACTGAAAAAAACATAGGTTTCACAAACGTTATAGTTAGGAATTAGCATTTAAAAACCATTCAACTTCATTGAAAAAACCATAGGTTTCACACACGTTATAGTTAGGAATTAGAATTGAAAAAAACATGCAAATTCATTGAAAAAACCATAGGTTTCACACGTTATAGTTAGCTGATCATTTCTCTCATACAAAACCTTTGAATTCCTCCGTTATAGCTCAGCTAACTATACCTTTGCGCGCCCGCAATGCACTGCTGATGACGTCACATATAACATCACTCATGACATGGTCAGTGACATCACTCATGACATCACTGATGACATCTCAAATAGGAATTAGCATTTAAAAATCCTTACAAATTTACTGAAAATAACTAAACGTTACAGGGACCAAATAGTTAGGGAGTGGAAAAAAAACAAACGTTAAAAAAGGTTTCAGGCACCAGTTTGGGGATGAAGACTCTATGCTCCAGAGGTTCCTTGAGGGCCAACAAGCCCTCCTCTCAGCAATCCCAAACAGTGATAGGTTTCTGGAGCCCATTCCCACAATCTTCATCACTCTACAAAGCCTTTCTAGTGCACCGCTGGTTAGGGGATGATGTCCTCTTGGATCCAGTGGGTCCTTGGGAACCAATAAGCCCTACTGTTACCTTCAGTACATCTCACACAGCTGGATTGCTGGGATGTCTTTGGAGGCCACCCTCCTTTCTCAAACACTCTGCAAACGTGACCCCTTGGTGCAGTTCTGGTCGGCTGATAAATCTACTTGGCTGTTTAGGGGCCTTGGGGGCCCCCAGCCCTCCTGTTACCTCCAGTAGGTCCCTTGCAGTGAGATTCCTGGAGCTGATCAGCGGTACCGCCTCTTTTCTCCACCACTCTGCAAACAAAAACATGAGAAATTCACTGAAAAAGCCAATTGTTACAGGGATGTTACAGTCGGGCTAAGATTTCACTCCTACAACCCCACTGAAATTCAGCAGTTATAGTTACCAGAGCACTAACTATAACTTTTGCCCCTAATGCATTTCTTATCACCTCACGTATTATATCAAGGATCATGCATCTACTCACAGATATACCCAGACACTTGCCCTCTCAGTCACAGACCCACTCAGACATTAATGCATGCACCCTTTCACTCACCCTCTCAGAGACGTATGCTCTCACTCACAGACCCCACTCACAAAGTCACTCATATACTCATAAACCCACTCACAGGCTGACTCTGACCCTCGCACATCCATACAGTCAATCACATACCCACCCTCAGTCCCATTCAGAGAACAACAGATCCACTCACAAAACCACTCCCAGACTTATGTTCCCAGTCATAGACTGACTGAGAGACTCATGTACCCAGTCACTGACCCACTCAGACACTCATGCTGCCACTCAGCATCAATCAATCAACCAAAAATTTGGTGTATACAAAAATGTAGTTGTGTGTCCTCCATTTGACCATTCGTGCATTGTTGAGGACTAAAGGAAGTGGAAATGCATACTTAATGTACAATTGGCATGCCTGGAATAGGTGGGATAAGTCAGGTGGTACTTACTACTTAGGCTTAGTTAGTATTCTGGAATCAGAATGGAAGACATGATTAGTATTGATAAATAGTAAGTAGTCAATCCGCGAATCCCCCGATACTACTTGTTGACCAGATGAGATTGGTCAATTTATTTATTGCAATTGTTGTTTACATAAATGTTTTTTAACCGTCCTTTAAAAATATTTTATTTGTTTCACACCAATCATCAATGTTTGTCTCTTTCTTATATCTTTCCTTTTCAGTACCCAGGGGCAGGCACACAGGGTCGCAGTTGGCGGGAGGAGCACAACAGCAGCAACAGGAGGACACCGATGAGGGCTCTTCTACTGGCCATAGTAAGTCTTCTTGTTTTTAATAATAATAATTCTTATTCCAGAACTTTTACTGCACCATATTTTTTCTGAACTTTTGTTTCCGTTTCCTAATGCTATTTTTTACCAACAATTATCCTTCTATCTGTACTGTCTGTTTCAAAATTCTTGTTATCCCTGCCTCTAACTGCCTCTACTATGATGACTCTCTGTACTACCACTATTAATCTGTCTGAAGTAGCTAAGCTTGCCCAGTTGACCACTCTTTATTTAAAAGGTTTAATGGATTCACCAGTAGCTCTAGCCATTGAGTCCAGTCCTTTGGGTTGTCCTCTTGTACTACTTCTAGTCTTATTGATCTTGAGTTTTTGTTAATCTTGAGGCTTTTCGACAATTCCCTGGAACAAATGCCCAACCAGATTTATGACTATTTTGATAGGATAGGAAATACTATTACTGTGGTAGGGATTTTGCACATACATAACTTTGCACAAGAAAATAGGATGTTGGTGATGGGAGGTTGGACCTTCCTCACACCTCAATCAGAAGTTCAGAGCCCACCAAAATCCCCTGCCTGAGTTGTTATAATAGTGTCTCATCATAACTATTAGCTCTCTGAACCCTCCCCCCGAGATACCCAACAAGTAGAAAACCCAGGACATAACACACCCGACCTCTCAGTCATGGATGCAATGCACATGCACACCCTTCCTTTCGCTCGCTCACTCATGTTAGTCCACACCAAATACCACTGAGTCTATGTAAGTTCAAAAGTTATATTTTGAATTCAAAAACTCTGTACGTTGTTCTATAATGTAGCACCAACAGGAAAATGAATAACATTAAAACAATAAACATTGTTACACTTACAGTTACAACAACTAGAAGTCCATAGGAAAAAAATGGGAAATCATGATAAATGAACAGTGGCAAAAGCACCACTATCAATTGGTAGGAATATAGTTTATATAAAATTTTAAATGAAGATCCCTGAGTGAATTCTGGGGACCCCTCACCTTGAAAGAACCTAGTACTGGTGGTAGTTACATCATAATCTCTTCAAGGCTCTGGTTCGTAGAAGGGAATCTTCTGTCTGTAATGAGAAAAATGGTGTGCATTAGTATATTGCAAGCATTTCTCAGCCGTGCCAAAAAGTGTAGCATTTTTATGGATAAGCGATATGGACTAAAATGAGAACTTCATAAAAAAGTGGCTTGTTAATGTTTTGGTAGAACTTATTTTGCTGCGTTTAGACAGTAGCAGTATGAGGTCATGTGGGCTCAAAGGTGTCTTATACAACAAGCTGCGAGGTAACGTTACATATGCAAAAATAAAAGACACAAATGTAAAATGGCTGCATGGCTTGGGCTAACTTAGCAAAGACTAGAATGACCCTAGGGACCATATAACTGCTAGTGTCTACTCTACTACTTCCTGATTTGTACTAGTGATGTATGTTGTATACTATTAACTTATTTTTCAATATTGCTACTGACCAATAGGGGAAGGTGTATGTGACACTTAAAAAATGTGTAATGTTTTTTCTAGGCGCACTACCGATCACGAGTGCCAGAGGCCAGCAGCAAGGGGCAACGTGGAAGTGAGGATGCAGTAGTTGTGGATGGAGCAGAAGAGGGTGAGCCAGCACCAGTGGCGGGTGGTGGTACGTTAGATTCATAACCCTTAACTATTGACATTACACTCACTGCAAGGGTGTCCTGCATGTATACTGTACTGTTGAGACTTAGGGCCCCATTAAGATGGCAGGCGGATTTCCCCCGCCGGGCTGGCAGTAGTCACCGCTGGCCTGGCGGCGGCAAACCGCCCGCCATCCCTGTAGAAAAGACCCCCAGCTATATTGCAATGGCTATGGGGTCCGCGGCGGATGGAAAGACCGTCCGCCGCTTTTCCGCACGGCCGACATGTCGACCATTCGGGAAAGGGTTCAATATGGTGGTGGTGTCTGAAAGACACTTACAGCCAAATTGGAATGTGCATTTTCGGAATGCCTTTCTGTAGCGGCATTGCCGCCACGGAAAGGCATGTGGAGTATGCTTGGGGGGCCCGTTGCGGGCCCCCAAGGGGAGTGGGGGCTGCACATGGGGAGTATTTTCAAAGAACAATATGGCAGGGACCGCACGGTGCCTGTCACGTTGCTCTTTGAAAAGCACAACATGTATTTTTGCAATGCGACGGGCGGTGCCCCCATGGGACTCCTGATCTTATGGCGGGCAATCCCTTTTAGCTTGAGGATGGCAAAGTAAGAGTTGTTGTGAACGTTTGAGAGTGAAGAATCCCTTTAATTGCCATTAGTAAAGGCATTAGGGAAAAGAGTATTGAGTAACAAATTGCCTCTTCTATCTGATTTCAACTCCGCTATGAAAGTTTTATGGAGAAGACTAAAAGTCAGATCAGATCACCTTGTGTTGAACTAAAAAGGGAAAGACGGGTTTAAAGAGGAAGGACGGGCAAGATTTAATATTTATGACTGACAGAGAGAAGGATACGTGTGATGCAAGCATGCAAATTGCGAAGGTGGCTGATAGGAATCTGATGCATGGTTGATTGAATGCCTAAACAATCCCGCAAATGTTAAAGCCCAAGCAAGTGGGAGGATAGATACATACCACAAATGTTACGTACTGTGCTTTATAGTGCTATCATGCCACTATGTGTATAATTAACTTGTCTTACTGTTTTTCTAAGAGTATATTTTACAATAGTCTTGTTTTTTCTTTTTGATATACACTACTCCTTCCAAACCGGATCGGGAAGAGATGGCAGCCAAGGCACGGCGCCGGAAGCCGGAGACCATACAATTGGAATTTTGTCGGCTGGTGGTCCTGGAAGAGGAGGAGGAGGAGGTGGTAGCAGCTGAGGCCTCCTCCAATGTCCCCGGCCCCAGCCACCGCCCTCAAGTGGTACGGGGCCACGTCTGGTGGACGCCCACCGCCATCTTTCCATCACTGGTACCCACCCATTGGGGCTGCAACTGCCACGCTCTAAAGCGCAGCTTCGCCCTACTTGAGGAGGCAGTGCGTGTCCTCCAAAGACAATCCCGCCGGACATAGGAGACCCCTTTTTTATTTATTGTTTTGATGGGAAGGAATAGGGCATTGTTTTTTTTGGGATAATTGGACATTTGGTTGGACATTTTTTTACGGACATTGGTTGGGGTTAGGGAGAGGGGTGGGTCACCACCGTCTGGCGGCCACCTACCACCACTTTACCATTTCTGGTGCCCTTCCACAGTGGCTGCAACTGCTGCGCTCTAAAGCACCGCATCGCCCGACTAGAGGAGGCAGTGCGTGTCCTCCAGAGACAATCCCGCCACACATAGAGTCCCTGTCTATTGCCCCCTTTTTTATTCTTGTTTTGGTGGGTGGGAATTGGGTGTTGGGGTTTTGGACATTTGGACTTTCTTGTACGGACATTGGTTGGGGTTAGGGAGAGGGGTGGGTCAGCTTTTGTGTTTTTTTTTACATAGTTTATTTTTTTTAGGGTTATATTAAATCAATATTTCTACTTTACATACAATGTTGTTAATGTTTTGCGGCTGTGGAATCTAATTTACATCACACTGTTTCCTTGCTGGTGCAGGCCCGCCGATAGCCAGTGTTTGATTTAAATAATTGGCTGACTGTGTAAGACTCAAACAGATAGATGCCGCACCCCTCAGTGATTGAGCTGTCCTACTAGTACTGTCAGTCTCTCTCTTCTAGTCATGCATTCTTTAACTGGACTCAAAGGGGTGTGTGAATTGATTAAACACATGTCCATTATTAATTATGCCTCCCCCAAGCTTCTCTTACATTTACTTAATGTTTAACTTAGGCACAGCGATGGCTTTATGGTGATTATGGTTTCCTTTCCTAACATGCCATGCTTGTGGTGGTGGTAGTAGTAGTAGTAAACACTGACAGGGCAGCAGCATTTACAAAAAAAGAAAATGAGACAGTTACCTGCCTGAGAGAGACTGTTCGAGGAGTAGTAAATTGAAGTACAGTACAGAACTTACTGAGCAACAATATTATGCAAAAATATTTTACAACAAAACATAATGGTGTTGGGTATAGCCCGCTATAATCAAAAACAAGAAGACCTGCTATCTGTAAAAGTAAGCCCAGAACAACTGAACAAAAACTTATGTAATCCGGGTCTCCTTATCAATCATCATCAAGCATGCATTTCCTTTTTCTCCCTTAACATATTGATATGGATATGTTAGTCTACAGAGTTTGTCGTTTGTCCATGCGTACTGTTTTTCATTTTCAAACCTTTCCCCAAACCCCCCTTCCCATCCATTCAACAAACCCTAACCCTCTTCCCCCCCGGCTGTGTGACTGGTGTGGATGGGTGTGAGATTGTTGGATGTATTGATTTTGTGTGAGGGCTGTATTACATATGTGAGATGTAAATAGAGTGTATATATATTCATGTCTTTACTGTTATTGGATTTATTAATGACAAAAAAATAATAAATAGACATATGCCTTTCAAATAAAATTCTCTGTTTGGGACAATGATGATATTTGAAAAGAATTGGAGTAGGTACCTAAATATATATTGTGTTCTAGGGGAGGTTGTCTTGTTTTTGATTATAGTTTCTCCCTGCTTCCTCCTCCTAGTATTTTACTGTTCAGGGACCCTCTTGTGTCTTTTGATGGGTATAGCCCACTAGACAGAGTTACAAACTATAGTTGTGTCGAGTCACTTGACTAAACCTACAGTACACTCGACACAAGCGTAACAGTTAGTACTGTGTATTAGGATGACATCAAATCCAATCAATGCCGGCAATTAATGCGGATGTATATGTTCCTTTGGTAAATAAAAATCACCTCTAAAATATACTGCTCATGGGTGGGAATGCAGAAGAAGATCCTCACTCTGCCTTGAAATTGAAGTACTGTTGCTTTTGCCACATCTGCCCAGCAAGCGTGTGACAAATTATTGGTGTACACCTCAATAAGTCACACAGCCAGGGGGGGGGAAGAGGGTTAGGGTTTGTTGAATGGATGGGAAGGGGGTTTGGGGAAAGGTTTGAAAATGAAAAACAGTACGCATGGACAAACAACTAACTCTGTAGACTAACATATCAATATGTTAAGGGAGAAAAAGGAAATGCATGCTTGATGGTGATTGATAAGGAGACCCGGATTACATACAGTTTTTGTTCAGTTGTTCTGGGCTTACTTTTACAGATAGCAAATAAAAATGGTAAATATTGAAAGGGATGAATCATAAACTGAGAGCAAACCTAATGATAATAATACCAACAAGAAGAAGAACACACACAGTTTTAAAGATTGTCGACCAAAAATTGAAACAAATTATTTAAAAGATGATGAAAGTTGATACAGTTACTGTGTTATCCTGGTCAAAAATGTGGATTTTCATCTCGGCATTCCTCTTGGTCCTCTCGTCGAACAACCTTGGGTGTCGCCACTGCCTGCCTGATGTAGATTTATTGGCAAGGTAAGTGTGCATTGTTTTCCCAAGTATAGCACAGGGTAAGGCCTGGCTTGCAATTGTAGATGGAAAAACAAAAGGGATATTATTGAGAAACAAAGTTGAAAAAAATGCACAAATTATGGTGTAGTGCAACAAGAACACTTTGAGGTGGCATGTATGCATCATCTCTACTCTAGTCCGTTTCCAGCATTGACCTCCAACAGCAACAGGACAGAGCAGGCCCACAGTGACGGCACGTCGCTTAGCACATCATCCGTTTAGACAGAGTACATTTTTTTAAAGAGTTGGACAAAGCACATATCCAGCAACATAGCATTTTAACATTTAAGTGACTAAGTCAATGCACCGCAGTCATACCACCGCTACACTGGATTCCACTTCTACACAGACATTTAGGTCTGCTGTGGTTGTTTTTGACTTGTTTACCTTTTATGCCACTCATGAAACGTCCTGACTTATTATTATTCCATCAATCATCTCCGATACTTGTACTGACTGATTGTGAAGATTGGCCTGCAGTTGAAGTACAATTTTGTAATTAAACAACAAGAGTAGAAATATTATTGATTTGAGTGACTGTTTAGTGTGTACTTTAAGACTAGTAGACATTGACTTCACTTCATGCACAACAAACACCAAAAAAACAAACACCAGTCACTCAGAGTAGGGTGCCCAATGCATGCCATTCATTTTTATTACCTGTTCCTTGTCATCTTAAGTTACGGGGCCGTCTCTCTCACCATCATCATCATGGACGGTTCTGTTGTCATACTCAGTGTACACAGATTGAGTTCCCTTCCTGTATTCAATCAAAAGCAATGTATCAAGCTGCAGTAGATGTACAAAATTCGTATTAAAATAGTTGCAAGAAGGGGAAGATTGCCTTGAGTTACTTTTAACGTATAGAATGATGATTATTACAAACAGTGCACAATGAAATAACTTAATGCACAACTAAGAACAACAAAATCACTCAGTCTGCGTCCAATGCATGGCATCACATCATTCATTACCTGTTCCATCTCATTTTCAGTTAATGGGCAGTCTCTCTCGGCTCAGAAAGGAGGATAGCTTAGTCATCATGTTTCACTTCTTTTGGAGGGACTAGGAAAGATTTTATTTTTTCTTCTATTTTGCATCATCCAATCATCATTTGTCTTGAGGGCAATGGATTTAGGGAGATTCAGGAGGATGGAGCAGACAAGTTGGATTTGGAGGACTGTACTGTGAAATACAGACATCTGAAACTCGTATATTGAAATAAAAAAGAGTAGAAGACGGTGGTGATAGATTTGTTGTAATTCAAAGTGTGTAACCCGAAAGACAGACACACAAAAAAGAGGAAAATCAGGATTGAAGACAGTAAGTGCAAGCCTAATTGTCAGGGAAGTATAGCTCATCCTCAAACTCTGAGGGTTCAACCAGAAGTAGGTAATCATCATGTAACACACTACTTCTGTCACCTGAGCCGCTGTCCTCATCTTCCTCCCTTGATTCATGTATTGTGTAATTCAGTGATATGAAGTGCTGATTCATTTTAATCATTGTTAACCTCGCCACGTTTTTGGGCGAGAGACTGGTCCTTCTCACTGTTACATGGAACCAGCAGCACTGAAAACACATTTGGAAGAGAAACTTGCGACGGGGCAAGACAGATAGCTTATCGCCAGCCTCCTGAGCAGTGGCCATTGGGCCCTTTTCCCATACCAATACCGCAATGGGTTTTGATCAATGTACACCTCTGTTGGGTCGTCCAGATAGGACTGGACCATCCCCTCAATTTCAGGTGTGCTAAAAATGTTTCCGGGTCTTTTCTCTGTGCATCAGCACTGCCTTTACAAATGCCTAAATGTAAATACCAATCCTGTAAAGATTCTACTGGGCCGAATGATCCAGTTATTGCTGTAGTCGATAGTGATGGTGAGTTTCCTAAGTCAAACGCAATGCCCTAAGCCTCCGAAGTTGCACTTGTTGCTGGATGCCCTGCTGCAGTACTTGTTTTGGGTTGATCTAGAGGGCCTTTATTTTTATTAGCAGCCATTCATTTTCCAACTTACTCGCTGCCTCAGCTATCAAAGTTTTGTAGCGGGCAATATCCATCTCTGAAAAATGAATTAATGTCTTCAGTGCCACTTTTGTTCGTGGATCCAGAATTGTGGCAGAAATGTAATGTTCTTGTGACAACATCTTATTTTGTACCCTTGTATTGTCAGCTAAGTGACAGGCTAAGCTCCCCACCAACTCATAGGCTTCTTTTGTTTCCTCTACACCTTTGTATGATTCAGACACCACCTTCAGCTGATGCCCTAGCATTTGCAATAATGGTATAGCTTGGCCCATAGTACAGTCCTCCTTGTTGATTTCATGTGTGAAGACTTCAAAATGATGAAGCATGTCAGTCAGGCATGTAACTAGGCACCATTGGTCCATCTGAAGGGTCATGCCTTTCACAGTAGCATCCCCTTTTCGAATGACATATTCATTGAGTGGCCTGTACTGCTCAAACACATGATCAAGCATGTAATAAGTTGAGTTATAACGTGTGTCCACCTCCTGGATGAGTGCTTTGACTGGCATTTTAAAGTCACATTGAATGATCCTCAGCTGCTTCTGAGCTTTAAAAGATTGGCTGAAATGAGTGCATATTCTTCGGTAGGTGGTTAGTAAGTTGCTGACTATGGGTTCTTTTTTCAGAAAGTCTTGAACTATAATGTTTATGCAGTGCACCAAACATGGAACCCTGAAGTAGGAACCAAGCTCCATGGCCTTAAGTACATTACTGCCATTATCTGTGGAAACAAAACCATTACTAAGCCCTCTTGGGCGCAGCCATTCAAAAACCTTGCTGTGAAACTCTTCCAAAATGTTTACAGCCATATAAGATTTCTCCATGGCGAACATGACTACATTTGCATGTTTCCAAGTAGCTGTAAAAATCTGAGCTGTGTCAAGATCACCTCCTTTATATAGCTTATCTCTAACCCCCACAAAAGAGGCCCAGTGTGCAGTTATGCACATGTAATATGTGGCTTGGAAACTTGTCTATGTGCCTGTTGTCAGGTGGATATTGTAAACAACACTCATCAGTAAAGCTTGTCCAACCAATTCCAGCACATCATGATGTAGTGCCGGAATAGCAATTCTTGCGAAATAGGACCGGCTGGGAACCTTCTATTTAGGGCAGATGGTTGACACAAATTCAAGGAAACCCACCCCTTTCACAAACGAAAAAGGGAGAAGGTTCAGCGCTAACATTTTAGCCAGCTTCGCATTGTACAACCGTGCTGTTGGGTGGTTGCGTTAGAACTGCCCCTCCAACCTAAGCATGATCTCAATGGTAGGCTGGATTACTTTCCTTTGTGGTGCCGTTGCTTTCATCAACCCACTTAGTCTCAATGACGCACTTTGTTTCATTGCAGTACTCGGTCGCCTTGGTGTCTCAGCCTGACTTTGAGTATGGCTCTTACTGCGGTACCACTGAGATGTTGCTGAAGAGGATGTGGGCGGTACCACTACACTACTGGGGACCGAGCTAGAAATGACTCCCTCTTCTTCACCTTCAACCGCAATGATATCGTCCCCTGATTCTTAATGCTCAACATCAATGGGTTGATTTATTTTACTTTGTTGTAAGTGAAATAGGTGATTTTCCCACACGATAGTGTGGTGTATTTTGAGATGACTTGTTTGGCCTCCGGTACCATAGTTTGTACCAAGCTTTCCCCGCCGAACAACTGTGCGACAAATGAGCATATAGCAATGTTCTCCTCCTTAGTGCTAACCGTAAAAAAGTCCCAAACTGGGGAGGAGAACTTTCTGGCACTCCGGGATGTGCCACTTTCAATACCAGATGAACTGGAGGGTGTGCTTGGAATGTGACTCTGTGCAGTTACACTGTGACTTCTACTACCACTACCTAGTGAGATGGTTGAGCTGGATGTAGGTCCCTGCTGGCCCTTTGAAAATATGGCAGCTAGAGGTCGTTGTGGTGTAACCTGTGTTGGTGGTATCCATGCTACATCCCGCTCAGCAGCAGTCTTTCTGGATAGGGTGATAATGTTGGTCTCCATCCCCTTTGGGGCAGGAGTGATGTGCGTGATGACTGGCTCGTCGTCATCAACATCATCCTCCTCTTGTACATCTACCTCCATAACTCTAAGTTTTTCTGGAACCTTCCTTTTTAGTAGCATTGTCTTGTGGCGTGCATCACTCTCAGACTGAGCTGGTGACTGCCAAGTGACATCACGATCATCAGAAGTGGGGGTTGAAGAAGAAGATGATTCACTAAGCCTCCTTTCCCTTGCTGGTGGTCTGGAAGACAATAGATCTTCCAAAACAGTGGTTGGCTCCACTTTGTCTACAGGAAGCTCAATTTCCTGAAATGCCCCTACTTCAGGAGCAACAACTACTATTGTGGGCTGTTCTTGCGGCTGCTTCTGTTCTTGCGGCTGCTGCTGATGTTCTTGCGGCTGCTGCTGTTGTTCTTGCGGCTGCTGCTGCACACTTATCTGCTGAGTTTCCGCCTGCGTTGATTGTGTACTACTTTGCGATAATGACATTTCAACATCGCTGCTCGTTAGTAGACTGGCTACCTTTGCGATACTCAAGGGCTTGGGCCTAGGTTGGTGGGGTTGGACCGCTGGTGTGGAGGTGCTGCTCCCAGCTTGGTTCCTGGACAACGCTGCTGCAGGCATAATTTTTTTGGTCCCAAAAAAAACATTGGCCGCACGCCAGTCGTGGTTAGTGGCACTTCCTTTTTCTGTACCTTCTTCTCACCAGCAACTTTTTTGGTACTGGACCTGGTACCTTTCTTTGGGGTCATCTTCTTCAGATGTCAGGCAGGATGCATGTGCACAAGTTGTGATCACACATGGACGTGATGCGCAACAGGACTTCTGTCTGACTGGCAGTACAACGGGAGATGATGCTGACACCTCCTCCTCTGGCATTTTGTGTACCCAAAAGCAAATAAGCTAGGAGAACAGCATCAGTTAAATGTTGTATTTGTTGTTGTGGTTCAGTTATTACTGTACTAGTACTAACAAACAAACAAAATATATAGTCTAGCCATTTCTGAGACTTTGTCAACAAGGGCTATGTTATAATACTGTGTACACACTACACTCTCAGGAAGGATAGGAAAGAGAATAAGAACCACCAAAACACAAAATGTAATGGAAGTGAGGTGGACCCTATTTGCCATTAAATTATTTGAGCATCACATCATTCATGGAGCTGCTGATGGCAAAGGGGATGGATGGATGGAAGCAGTAAGCCAATGGTAAAACCATGCAGGCCTATATGGCAAAAGCAGGACCCTAATAACGCACACCACAAAAAGGACACCAGCCACATGGACATTCGCAAATCACAAGTAACAGACAGGGGGCCTGGAAACACCAGGAGCTGACAAAAGGCCCATAAAAGCCAGGCAAAGGATGCATGCTAAGGCACACTGCTCTGCCTTTTTAATGCAATAAAATGCAAAAACAAAAATACACCGGCCCAGAAAAGGTCTGCACGGTGCATGCATTGCACACCAACACACACCAGATACACACAACAAAGGCATGTCTTTAAGACACCCAACATCAGAAACCCTACCCCAAAAAGACACATTACCCAACTCAATCCAATGCCATCCATGCCCTTAATGATGTCTAAATTAAACAGACCATAAAGAAACACTTGTTTAATGCAGCTGTGGCTACCTGCTCTGAGCCTACTGGATGAAAGCAGGCCTGTTGGCAGACAAGGTCAGACAAGCTTGCAGGCCTAGGCTTAAAAATGGCCCACAGCCACATGGCCAGGCCTAACAACTGAAACCCCACCCCAAAAAAACACATTTCCCAACTCAATCCAATGTCATTCATGCCCTAAATGATGTCTAAATTCAACAAACCACACAGAAACACTTGTTTAATGCAGCTGTGGCTACCTGCTCTGAGCCTACTGGATGAACGCAGGCCTGTTGGCAGACAAAGCCCAACCAAGCTTGCAGGCCTAGGTTTTAAAATGGCCACCAGCCACATAGCCAGGCCCAACAACAGAAACCCTACTGCAAAAAAACACATTACCTAACTCAATCCAAGGCCTTGCATGCCCTAAATGATGTCTAAAGTCAACAGACCACACAGAAACAATTGTTTAATGCAGCTGTGGCTACCTGCTCTGAGCCTACTGGATGAAAGCAGGCCTGTTGGCAGACAAGGCCAGACAAGCTTTCAGGCCTAGGCTTTAAAATGGCCACCAGCCACATAGCCAGGCCCAACAACAGAAACCCCACCCCAAAAAAACATATTTCCCAACTCAATCCAATGCCATGCATGCCTTAAATTATATCTAAATTCAACAGACCACACAGAAACACGTGTATAATGCAGCTCTGGCTACCTGCTCTGAGCCTACTGGATGAAAGCAGGCCTGTTGGCAGACAAAGCCAGACGTGCTTGCAGGCCTAGGCTTCAAAATGGCCACCAGCCACATAGCCAGGCCCAACAACAGAAACACCACCCCAAAAAACACATTTCCCAACTCAATCCAATGCCATATATGCCCTAAATGATGTCCAAGTTCAACAGACCACACAGAAATACTTGTTTAATGCAGCTCTGGCTACCTGCTCTGAGCCTACTGGATGAAAGCAGGCCTGTTGGCAGACAAGGCCAGACAAGCTTGCAGGCCTAGGCTACAAAACAGCCACTAGCCACATGGCCAGGCCCAAAAACAGAAACCTCATCCCAAAAAACACATTTCCCAACTCAATCCAATGCCTAAATGATGCTTGAAAATGAAATACATTCAAACCACACCAAAGGAACAGTTGCTTCATCATGCACTTACCCATGACTAGCTCTGGGCCTACTGACTACTACTACTACCCACAACAATAAAAAAATGAATGATAAGTACCAAAATTAAATTGTAGTTGCAACAACTGCAATGCCCACAATCAAACAGACACAACAACCACTTACATGTAAAATATCCAATTTAAAAATCCTCAAATCAAATGATAATGATGCAGGAGACAAAAAGAGTGATCTTTCCAGCTCAAAATTCAAATGCAGAATGATCAGGAGATGGACAAAGCACTGGGAGGAGACTGCTGGAAGGGAACGGGAAGTTGGAGTTTCTGTGGCACTTCCTCCCTCACCCCCATTTTAAAAAAGGACTCCTTGCACAAAAAAGGACAGCCAAATGTCAATTTGTGGATGTTTTTTCATCCAAATCATCATTTGCAGTAGATTTAATGCTGCTAGAGATGATATTAACCTCCAGATAGAAAATTTTAAATGTTCGAGTTCTCGAGCTTCACCTTACTTCTGCCGGATGTCGATGGTGTGTCCAAAATGTTGTGTACGCGCTCTCTCTCTCCCTTTCGCGTTGGATATGATGTGTTTGGGTTCTCTTGCTCCTTGTCGCATTTGATATGACGTGTTCGGGTCCTCACGCTCTCGCTCGTGGTGGAGAATGACGTGTTTGGGTACTCTCGCTCCTTGTCACGTTCGATATGATGTGTTCGCATCCTCACGCTCTCGCTCGCGGTGGAGAGTCACGTGTTCGAGATCTCATACTCTTGCGGTGCATGATCGTGAGACGAATGACTTGATCGCGGGCGCGAACTATCGCGAGATAGCGCAAACGGCTACTAACATCTCGTGAAGCACTCGATCGGATTGGGAAAACTTGTTTGCAAACATGGGGATCCTGGAAAAGGGCGACCACATGCGCGAGAATGTATTTTCAAAGCGCGAGCATGAAAATAATCTCTGGTACGTTGCGGATCGCGGAAATTTTGGCATTTTCGCGCTCTCGGCGGAAAGCAGAAAGGTCAAATTATCGCAATTTCCACAAACTGAACGGAATTTGATGAAAAATCGAGTTCAATCAACTGTTTCAAATATTGTGGATTGGACATGTAGGTTTTAGGGTATAACTGTGGTGCCTTTAGGGGTGTAGCCAGAGTCGGAGGAGAGAGGGAAGAAGGAGAAAGAGAGAGATAGATGGGAGATTGTCGCTGTCTGTCGATTTGCAGAGAGTCCTAGTTGTTCCTGTATTCTGAAACCTTTGTTCCCTGACTCTGTTCCAGGGGACCCCCACTACTTCCTTAGCCAGCGGGGTGGTATTTCTCTGAATCTTTAGATTAGTATATCTTCATTATTCGTACTTTGCATAGTCATTTTGCAAATGCACTTTTGTCTCTGAAACTTATGTCTCTCCATCTATCCACTCTTTCATATGCATTTCGTTCATTGATGAGTGTGATTCTGTTTGCATTTTGCTGCTGTTTTTTCTTCCTCTTTGTTGGCTTGGTAACCTGTACGATGAGCATTTATTTTACACATTATTTTGAGATAAACTTTATTAATCGTATTGAGATTCTATGCTAATTTAGCTACCTGAATAGATAGTTAGAAAGTTCTATTATTACCATCAACTTCTCAAATAATGGTCCATCGACCTGAGGAAAGAGAGTTGATATGCAGGTTCAAGCTATGTTATTAGAAGTGTCAGATATGCGACTGTATAAAGAAAACAACTGAACATCATCATTAAAACCTGCCCCCCAGTGCATCAGGGATTTGGATGAATGTGTATGGGCCAATTGTATGTGATGTTATTGAGTATTGATCCCTGATTAGGTGTCGCGCTGGATCAATTTTCTGGTAGCAGAGGACAGATTAATTATTGATTAGTTTGGTAATAATTATTGATTATTGATTTTATGTTCTTAACACCAAAGTAAGTGTCCTCTTCCATGTAGTCTAGAAGTACAGCTACAGAGTTACCTGAGAAATCCCATGATGGAAATTTGGCCTGAAGTAGACAGCGAAAGAGTGTGTATAGAGAAATCATACTGCAGAAGTACCTTGTTTGTTGTTATGATACAGTATGGTGGAAGGCTGAGGGTGTCATATTTAGGGACTATTTTGTATTTGAGTAGAATTTTTGAAATAGTGAAAGGTCCACTTCCGAAACTCTGGCCTTATCCCCAGAGGAGTTCCAAGACCTCCTTTACCCCAAAAAGTCCTCTTGCAAAACTTTGGCCTTATCTCTAGAGGAGTACTAAGTCCCCCATTAGCTTGTTTGAAAGGTAAAATAGTGCTGGCTGTTATTCTTACTTGAAGTGAAAGAATTATTTTTGAAAAGGTGAAGGCTATCTCTTTATTTAGTGGAGCAGACAAGGTGCCATTGTTTTATGTTGTTTTTAACAAGAATTTTGATTAAGAGAGCTCAGAAATACATTGCCATATTATTTTGTAAAGGATGGTCAGTAGCAGGAGTAATACTGATGTCACAAAAAGGCAGTGCTGGCATTGGTGAAGCAGTGGGTATAAAGTAAGTTTGGATTGGCTGGTTAGTGTGAGCTGTGCTAGTATTGATCAAGATAGCCGATACATAGAAAACTGTGATTGGACGTTTGGTGTGAGCCACGCTGGTATAAGACAAACAATGACAAATAGAATACGAAGAATTACGGATGGGTTTCCTTGTTTGTTTTGCTGAGATACCTAAGGGTAAAGGAGTCTGAAAAATGAAGTTGCTTAAGAAAATGAAGATTTTGTATAAAAAAGACATACCAATAGTGCCTAGGGAGGAAATTCATATTCCACCTCCAAGAACGCCTGCTTCCTATATCATATTGAAGCAAGGGTACCATACGTGTCATTGGTTAGAGAATTTGGTAGAATATACAAAGTATGATGGTGTAATAGTTTTCCAGCAGCATGGTTTGTTTAATATAAGGATTTTACAGATTTTTGAAAAATCTAATGAATTCACTAGAGCCAAATACCAGACCTACACAGTATGAAGCATTAGAGGAATGGTAGTAGAGCCATTCAAATGAGAAAAACAGTGAGGCGGTAGGAGATACAGAAATATGATGACTAGGTATCCTTTTTAGATAAGAGAAGAGAAGATGAAAAGATTTAGGAGAGCTGTGGTAACTGAGGGTTTGCATCCAGTTTTAATTGCTGAAGAACAGACAGGTGGCAAACGTAAAGAGAAAAAGAAAAATATAGAGACTTTGAGTCTAAGATATGATCTGAACGATTCTTATGATGAGGTATTAGAGGACATTATGACCAAAAGACCTCCGCCATATGAAGCAATTCAGGGGAGGTGACTCCAAGTGCACCACAAATGAGAACCCCTTTATCTCCACAAGTCCCGGAAATGGCTAGAGTAGTACAAGAAAATTAAATGAACTTGTTGAATAAGGAAAGGATATAGCAGGTCCAGAAAATAAATCAGTTAAGTCTGAGTGCAGAAGCATTGCCAGACCGGTAATATTTGGTCCCATAGTTCCATTGTATGTAGAAAAACAAAATATATCAAAAGTACATACCTTGGCAGTTCCGAGAAGTAGTGTGAAGAGTGGAATGGTGACAGTAGCGAATGAGGATGGACAGGATGACAAGAATACCACATTTTTAGATCTTCCAGTTTGTGAAATGATAACAGAAACCCTTAAAAGAAGTATACAAATAGACACAAGGAGAATAGGGTCGAGTGCTAATCAAATGGCAGGGAGTTCAGCTGGCCCATCATCAGAGGAATTAAATGATTGGATAAAGGAAATGGTAATGCAAAAACCTCAACCACCTAGTATAAATATGAGCCAATTGAAAGTAGATTTGGAAGAGATGATTATTGGTACAATAAGTCCAGACAGATTAGGGATTTACTGAGATGAAGAGCTGTTGTTTTTGTGCAAAAATATTACTTGGAGAGTGAGAAATCTTCATGAGAAAATAGCAGAGGCTGCAAGTGAGTATGGAATAGACATGGTGTAGTCGAAGGTGCTACAGAAATCATACAGATTGGCTTTAATTTGAACAGGATTTAGAGAGTTTGAATGCGTCTGGAAAAAGGATGCAGATAAAGGAGTTGATGAATATTTTTAAGAAATGGGGAGATGTAGAATGGTGGAAAAGTAGATGGACGAAAAGGAAAGAAGAGGCAGCTGTTAAAGGAGGGTCTATGTTTCCGTTGAGATTGACAGGAAAAGTTGAAAGGGTGTGTCTGTTGAGAGAAGTTCCAGGTGGTAGATATGTTCATTACCCTGGACACAACAGGATATATTATCTTTCACAAACGATTTTCCCAGTTTAAGGGAGAAACCAGTTGAGTGGTACAAACAGGTAGAGAGGTTTGTGAAAGTTTCAAAGTTTTTGTTAAATGATCTAGATGATTTGATTGAGATTGTTGTTCAAGCTGATTTATGGACAGAGTGTAAGATTACTGTTGATTGGCCAAAAGAAGAATACCCCAGAGAACCAAAAATATGTACACCATCAGATGAGGTAATGAAAAAATATAATCAGGTAATCACTCTTTTGAAAGGGAAGATTTCCCCTAAGGAAACCAATTGGGTTAAAACAGACTGAACAACGCAAGAACCAAAGGAGTCAGTACATGCCTACTATGAAAGGTTGTTGCAGGTATTCAAACAGTACAGTGGGTTTGAGATTATTGGAGACAAGGATATGGGACATTTTGTGTATCGTTTTGTGTTTGGATTGAAACCAGAGATTAGTACCATGATTCAGCAGCATTTGATCTGCCTCCAGAGCAAAACAAGTGATGACATTTTACAGTATGCAAAGTCTTGTAGTGACAATATTGAAAATAGACATAAAAAATTAAAAGAAAAAATTATGTGGGCGCAAGTGAAGGTAGCAGAGCAGCAAGAAGAGAACAGGGGTTCTAAAGCAGTTTATCAGATGAATGGTAAAAATCAACATGGTCAAGTACCCAGTGGAGGTAGAGGTAGATGTAAAATGAGTAGAAAGAAGGCCTAGAAGAAATCTTCTTGTCATGAGTTTGGAATTATGGACATTGGAAGAATGAGTATAGAACTGCTCAAAAGAATAATGGGGTAAATACAAATGTAATTTCACAGATGCAGAATGAGGTGGGTGTAAATCAACAGGAGCAGCAGGTAGTTACTCCACCATTGCAGATGCCACAAGCTTCCATGCCAAATAATGTGAATGCTCAAGTTCAGAGGTACGGTGTGAACACTGGATTTCACTGAGGTGATCAAGTTGGTAAGAATCAAAATATGCAAATGTTTCCGCAATACTGGTTGCAGGGCAAAGAAAGTGATTCCGACTCATCTCAATGACAGTGCCTTAGGGGGGAGGAAAAGTGTGTGCTTGGTGCATCTTTAGCTGTAGATCAGTCAGGTCCATTTGTTGATGGAAAAGTAGAAGGTAATTATATTATATTCCTAGTGGAGACTGGTGCTACCAGTTCCTCTGTGAGAGCAGCAGAAACTCCAAACCTACCCCTCTCTGGAGAAACTATCCAAGTTGTAGGAGTCTCGAATAGGCATACTAAAACACCTGTTACCAATCTAATAGAAGTTTATATTGGGAGTTTCAGAGACATGCATCGTTTCGAGGTATGTAACTCAAGTCCAGTGTATCCCTTGGGAAGAGATTTAATATGCAAAATGAATTGTACCATCAATTGTACGCCAGAAGGTATTGCATTTCAGACACCTGATGAGTATGTCGCATTTACTATGATGTTAGCGAAGGAAGGGACAGAAGTGGATGAGTTGCTTTTGCTTCTCACAGAAAGAAATTTGCCCAAAGAGTTGAAAAGTGCAGTAAGATCAGATGCATGTGGTTTTACAGGAAAGGAGATTGGTCTAATGACAAAAGTAGATCCTATTCAGATTACAGTGAAAGAGGGTGCGATATATCCAAACACCCCTCAGTACAAAATGAGTCTGGAATTAATTGCAGGAGTCACTCCTGTGATTGACCAAATGACTGAGCACAGAATCCTGAAAGAAATGTTAGGCAGTCCTTGTAATTCGCCTATCATTGGAATTAAAAAGCCCAGTGGAAAATACAGAATAGTTAAAGATTTGAGGAAGATAAATAGGATTGTTGTGCACTTTAAACAATGCCATCGCCTATGATCTACCGTGCGCATCAGACTAAAGAACAAAAGGCGGTTGTTAAGCCCCTTAACTTTCGAGAGAATAATCATGAACTCATCCCTCTCCTATCATTTGCTGTTTCTCCCGAGAAGTAACAGGTAAAGATCAATCTCACTGATGATCATGAATTGATGCCTCCTGTTATGTTATGTTATGTTATGTTATAACGTTTTATTGAGCGCGAACAGCTGCCCCAGCAACGAGGCGTCCCGGCGCTAAACTATAACAAAACCAAAAAGGGGAAGGTGGAACAGAGAGGGCAAAAGAGATTAGGATGGGGAGAAAAGGAATGTTTTTATCGCTTTGCGAAAGGCGAGCAGATCAGTTATGGAGCGAATGTGAAATGGAAGGGAGTTCCAGAGCCTTGCCCCCAGGACTCTGAAAGAGCGACCGCCCATTCTGCTTAGCCTTATACGTGGGGTAACAACCAAGTTTTGACCCAGGGAGCGTAGGGCCCGCTGAGGGGTGTAGGGCTCTAGGAGTGGACGCAAGAGACCAGGACAGTCAGTCTTGAGAATTTTGAAGACCGTAGTGAGGGCTTTAAACTGGACTCGGGCTTCCATGCGTAGCCAGTGTAGTTTCTGGATGGTGTTTCTTGCGGAACACGTTCGAGGGAGGCCTAAAACTGCCCTGGCGGCAGAGTTTTGAATACGTTGAAGTCGCGCCATCTCAGCTTTATTAAGGCCGAGGAAAAGGACATTGGCGTAGTCCAGTCGAGCCAGGATGGTGGATTGGACTATCAGTTGACGCGTATGGTGATCAAAAAAGCCAAGAATAGGATGAAGGTTCCTCAACAGGCCCACACAGGTGGCAGCCAGTTTCTTAGTGTGGGTCTGGAAGGTAAGGGATGCATCCACCCAGACACCAAGGTTTTTGACCACGGTTTTGGGGGGGGGGGGGTCGGGCCCAGTGCGGACGGCCACCAGTGATCAGTCCAGTATTCAGGGTTTTTGCCCAAAAGCAACACCTCTGTTTTGCCAGCGTTCAGCTGGAGGCAGTTGTGTGACATCCAGCGAGCAACTGCCTGTTCCCCCCACACCTTTGCTGAGGCTGCAGCCCAGGGTCCCCTGGACCAACATCGACGCCTCACCCTCTGAGCTACAACCCATTCCCTACACAGGCGTTTCCCCGCTTATGCACTGCTATAATGCCAATGCACTCATTACCATGAAAGAAACGCCCGCTCTCCTGCACTGCAAAAACTTGACCCTGGTTCTCCCAGGTCAAAGCCGACCGCCTTGCCCGCAGGAGCACTCTCAATGCACATCATGGCTTTGCACTCTTGTGGCCGCAAAATGAATGCACTAAAAGCATTAAAGTGTTTTCCATGTAGTGCCGAGGCACAAAATCGGATCCCCTGGTTCAAGTTGACCGCTGTACCAGGTGACCCACACGCCTCCGGACATGGGCTTGGCCTCACCCCCCACTCAACTTCAACAATAATACCATATTTACACTATCTTACAGAACACCTCTATTAAATATCGCCTATACTTTTCCTGCCTACACATTGGGTGCGCCCCCCGCTACAGCAGCGGCCTCCGGATTCTACCCAACCTCTAAGATATGCCTCATAAGAGGTGTGGCGCCACGGCTAGGGTGACTGACTCCGGAATCTGGGGATCATGGTTCGATCCCCGGCACCAGCGGCAGATTAGCCCAGCACCATGTGACTCTGGGCAATAGCTTGCTTAATCTTCCCGACGGCCCCCAGAGCCTAGAGACCCTTACGGGAGATTGTCCGCTTTACAAATGTGGATTATTATTATCATAATCAGGATCGAATTATGATTATGCTAGGAGATTGTGATATGATATAACTCCACGAGTTTATGAGATAATGTTAATCTATAATACGAGATTATAATAGTATGAGATCATGATGTGATATAACGCTATGCCACGGCCCCCTCAAACCCTTCTTGCTACACTCTTCCCGCTCCCATTGCCGATGCTCCAGCAGCTTCATCAGGGTCCAAGAGGACAAAGAAGACAAGACTGTTAATGCGTAGCCTTAAATAACCTAATACTAGATTTTGATTTCATTTCTTTCCTCCTCGCACCCCAGTCCAGTTTCGTCACTCGACCACCTCCTCAACCATTTCCTTTTCTCAGCCCCAGAGGATGCTTGGTCCTGTGGCGCTACTAAGGGTGCCCCTCCTTGTAGGCACATGGGTGCCTGCTCATTACCATCAACTTTTCAACTAATGGTCCATCAAACAGAGGAAAAGGAGTTGATATGCAGGTTCAAGTTATGTTTTTAGAAGGGTCAGATATGAGCCTGTATAAAGAAAACAACTAAAAATTGTCATTAAAATTTGACCCCCAGCGCATCAGGGATTTGGGCGAATGTGCATGGGCCAGTTGTATGTGATGTTATTGAGTATTGATACCTGATTAGGAGTTGCGCTGGATCAGTTGTGAGGGGGGACATATAGACATGAAAGAGGGTGGGGCTGAGAGAGGAGCCCTGGGGCACTCCACAGTTGGTCTCTGTCACTTCTGAGTGGTATGGCGGAAGTCTGACATGTTGTGATCTGCATGTGAGGAAGGATTGCATCCAGTTGAGGGCCATATTTTGGATGCTGGTGTCATGGAGTCTAGTGGTTAGGGTGCGGTGGGAGATGATGTTGAATGCTCTTTAGAGGTCCAGGAGGATGAGGGCCGGGGTTTCTCCCTGGTTGAGGAGGGAGAGGATGTCATCAGTGGCGGAGAGGAGAGTGGTCTTGGTGATTTGATTGCTTCAGAATCTAGATTTAGAGATACCCAGGATGTCATTTATTTTTATGAAGTCGGCTAGTTGATTGTTGACAGTTTTTTCAATGACTTTCGCTGGGAAGGAGAGCAGGGAGATAGACGTGAAGTTCCTAAGGTCTGTCAGATCCATGGTGGGTTTCTTCAGGATAGAGTTAGTTTCAGCCTGTTTCCAGTTGTTGGTAAAGGACTAGTCCCCCGCGCCCCCACCCCCATTCCCTCCAGCATCACGGCACCGCTCCCCTCCCCACTCGCCACCCAGCTCCCACCTCCCAGCTTCTCCCCTCCCACTGGATACATAAGGAGGTGCCCGCGAGGCCGGAAGCTGTGACCTGACCTGACCTGGTCAGAGCCGGTCGCTTCACCCGCCGCATGGCTCATCATTAGTGTGCCCGGTATCCGTTTGCTGCCGCCGCTGCCCGTTTGTATCTGCCTCACTGTTGTGCCCCTGATCTCGTTGTGCCAGTAATTGTATTTTTCCAGTAATTGTATTGTGCCAGTAATTGTATTTTTCCAGTAATTGTATTGTGCCAGTAATTGTATTTCTCTCATCCTCTGTTGTGCCCCTGATTGCTTTTGTATACCTCCACCGCCGTTTCTCTCCCACTGCTCCACCCCGCTCCCAGCTCCCTGCCGCTGCTCCCCCGCAGCCCCACCCCCATTCCCTCCAGCAAAACCGCACCGTTCCCCTCCCCACTCGCCACCCCGCTCCCGCCTCCCAGCTGCTCCTCCCTCGCTCCGCCCCCCCACTCTCCATTTATGGCAGAGTCTGCACATACGCGCAGCGTTCACACGCAACGGGTGCGCCGATTGTGCACCGAAGGTGTGCCAAAGGCAAGCCCGTCTGCGCCCGTCCGTGCCTGGACCGCGCCCAGTGCAAGACCCCCTGGCCCCTGCAGAGGCCATCTCACCCACCGGACGTACGACGCCACCACCCTCAACGCACTCAACACCGGCCGGATCCCCGGCTGCCAACGAGCCACCCCAGGACGCACCCACGGACCCTTCACCTGCCAATCCTGCAAGTTCTCCTGCATCCGGACCTGCACGACACCCGCCAAGCCAAGCACTAGCAGCAACCACCTGAAGTGCATCCTGCTCAACACCCGCTCCGTCCACAGACACGCCGTGGAACTATGGAACCTGATCGACACCACATCTCCTGACGTCGCCTTCCTCACTGTAACTTGGATGAACGCCTCCTCAGTGCTGGACATCGCCATCGCCATCCTGGATGGATACAAGATCACCCGGAGGGACCGCGTCAACCAGACAGGAGGAGGCATCGCCATCGTCCACAAGAACACCATCTGCATCACGACCAACTCCGACGACATCCTCACAGCTGCTGAACATCTTCACTTCCAGATACACACTGACCCCAAGACCACACTCAGAGGCACCCTCATCTACAGACCACCAGGACCCCGCACACAATTCACCGAAGACATCGCAGACTTCATCAGCCCACACGACCTCCCCTCCGCTGACTACATCCTCCTAGGGGACCTCAACTTCCACCTGGAGAACAACAACGATAACAACACCACCACCCTGCTAGACAACCTCGCCTACCTCGGACTCAAGCAACTTGTGAACACCCCCACCCACTACGCCGGACACACGCTTGACCCAGTCTTCTCCTCCAGCAAGTAAATCTCCTTAAGCCACTCCACCGGACTCCACTAGACAGACCACAGCTGCGTCCACTTCAGCTTCAGAAGGACCACGACTCACCACCACCCGCAACAGGTTCCCCGCAGGAGCTGGAACAAGATCACCACTGACCAGCTCACCACATCACTGAACCAGAACCCTCCCGCCAGATCAACGGACCCCAACCAAGCAGCCAACAACCTAACACAGTGGATCACCAACTGCGCTGACGACCTCGCACCCCTGAAAAACCACCCCAGCAGGCCCGGCAGCAAGAAAACCTCCTGGTTCAACAATGACCTCAAGAACTCCAGGAATAACTGCCGTACCCTCGAGAAAGCCTGGCGAAAAAACCCCACTACAGAAAACATGACCGCCCTCAAGCACGCCACCCGCAAACACCACCCGCTCATCCAAACCACCAAGAAGACAGCATTCAAGGATCGACTAGACAACAACGCACACAACAGCAAGGAACTCTTCAGCATCGTCAAAGAGCTCTCCAACCCCAGCGCCGGAAACAACAGCATCACTCCCTCACAAGACCTCTGCGACTCACTCGCCTCGTTCTTCCAGAGCAAGATCGCAGACATACACAACAGCTTTGCCACACAGACCACGCACCCAACCACAAAACCAACTCCCCCCACCACCACCCTCCACGCCTGGACCCCGTTCAGCACCGAAGACACCATCCACACGATGAACACCATCCACTCCGGATCGCCAACCGACCCATGCCCCCACCACGTCTTCAACAAGGCCGACTCCGTCATCGCACCCCAACTCCGGGACATCATCAACTGCTCCTTTAACACCGCCACTTTCCCGGAGAGCTGGAAGCATGCCAAACTCAGCGCCCTCCTGAAGAAACCATTAGTAGACCCCACCAACCTCAAGAACTACCGCCCCATCTCGCTCCTCCCGTTTCCTGCCAAAGTCATCGAGAAGACCGCCAACAGACAGCTTGCCGCCTTCCTCAAGACAAACGGATCCCTCGACCACTCACAGTCCGGCTTCCGAGCCAACCACAGCACCGAGACCGCCCTCATCGCAGCCACTGATGACATCCGAGCCCTGCACGACAACGGGGAAACAGCGGCCCTCATCCTCCTGGACCTCTCCGCAGTGTTTGATACTGTCTGCCACCGCACCCTAGTACAACGCCTCAACAACATCGGAATCCAAGAGAAGGCACTGGAGTGGATCATCTTGTTCCTCGCCGGAAGAACCCAGAAAATACACCTCCCCCCGTTCAGATCCAAGGCCACCGAAGTCATCTGCGGCGTACCACAAGGATCATCACTCAGCCCCACCCACTTCAACATCTACATGAGCACCCTCGCAGCCATCGCACGCCAAAACAACCTCAACATCATCTCCTATGCCGATGACACCCAGCTGATCCTCTCTCTCACCAACGACCCAGCCACCGCCAGAACCAACCTGCATGAATGGATGACAGACGTAGCCCAGTGTATGATGAACAGCTGCCTGAAACTGAACTCAGACAAGACGGAAGTCCTCATCCTTGGATCATCACCCTCTGCCTGGGACGACTCCTGGCGGCCCCCTGCCCTGGGCAGCACACCCAAACCAATGGACCACGCACGCAACCTGGGCTTCATCCTGGACTCCTCCCTCTTGATGACCAAACAATTCAACGCTGTCTCATCATTGTGTTTCAACATCCTACGCAAGCTCCGAAAGATCTTCCGATGGATCCCCACCGAAACCAGGAAGACGGTCACCCAGGCACTCCTCACCAGCCGACTGGACTACCTAAACACCCTCTACACCGGAACCACAGCCAAACTGCAAAAAAGACTCCAACGCATCCAGAACGCCTCCGCACGACTCATCCTGGACATCCCCTGGCACAGCCACATCTCTGGACACCTGAGAGACCTGCACTGGCTCCCCGTCAGCAAGAGAATCACGTTCTGACTCCTCACCCACGCACACAAGGCCCTCCACGACCTGGGCCTCAAGTACCTCAACAACCGCCTGACCTTCTACACTCCCACACGCCAGTTATGATCGACCAGCCACGCCCTCGCCGCCATTCCACGCATTCGAAGAGCCACCATGGGAGGAAGATCCTTCTCCTACCTGGCAGCCAAGACTTGGAACTCCCTCCCCATCCACTTCCGTCTTACCCAAGACCACCTCTCCTTCAGGAAGCAACTCAAGACCTCACTGTTCGAGCAGTAGTGGACCCCTTTTCCCCCAAGCGCCTTGAGACCCTCCGGGTGAGTAGCGCGCTATACAAATTTCTTGATTGATTGATTGATTGTACTCTCCATCCAGACCAAAAGAGTCCAGTGGGGTGGCAGACTCTTTTTTCAGGAACAGTTAAACTCTGGAATTCTCTTCCCTTCAAATTAGGAGACAGTCTCAATCTTTTGTCTGTTAGGAGAGCATTAAAACTTTTTGCAACTAGTTTTCCAGTATAGACATAGCAAATCAATCTCCTGAGTGAAAGGAGCACAAAGATGCCTCCGGTCATTCAAGCCCTATATAAACCATGAATCGAAGAAATAAATCATTTAACAATTAAATTAAACATTCTAAATCACTTAACATTACAAACTTTATTTTAAAGAATTCATAAAAATTACAAATAAAAACCACTAACACATCAATCAATCAATCAATCAATCAGGCGTTTGTTAAGCGTGACTACTCACCCGTAAGGGTCTCAAGGCGCTGGGGGTGGGGGGTGCAGGTTTAAGTCCATCAAGGAGGGGGTCTGATGAAGAGCCAGGTTCTGAGGTTTCTTGCAAAGATGGCGAGCGATGTTGTCTGTCTGAGGTGGAGCGGAAGGGCATTCAAGGCTCGGCCACGAGGAAGGAGAAGGAGCAGCCTCCCGATCTGGTCTTTCCGGTGCGGGGGATGATGTCGTAGGAGAGCTGGGCTGATGGTAGGGTCCTTTGGGGTGCGTGGAATTTGAGTCAGCATTTCAAGTATGCTGGTGGGGTGTCGTGTAGGACATTGTATGCATGGGTGAGCATCTTGAAGGTGACTCTAGACTAGATGGGGAGCAAGTAGAGTGTGTGCAGGTGCTGGGAGATGTGGCAGTGTCTTGGCAGGTTGAGGACCAGTCTTGCAGTGGCGTCCTGGATGTTTTGTAGCTTGCGGGTGAGGTTTTTGTTTATTCCGGTGTAGAGTGCGTTGCCGTAGTCGAGTCTACTGGTGACCAGGGCGTGAGTGATGGCCTTTTGAGATTGAGGGAGATCCATTTGAAGATCTTACGTAGGAGGCAGAGGGTGTGGAAGCAGGAGGACAAGATGGAGTTGATCTGGCAGTCCATTTTGAGCTCGGAGTCGAGGATGATTTCCAGGTTGCGTGCGTGGTCCATAGGGGTGGGCGGGCATCTGAGGGCGGCGGGCCACCAATGTTATCATGCCAGTATTGTACTAGTCTAATGAGCATCCTTAGAATTGGAAAACAAAATGAATTGACAAAACATTATAGCTGTATTTTTTACAGGCATAATTTGACAATAATATTACAATTCCTCAACACTGCAACTGTTGTTATAAACACACTGAGGAACTTGGGATCAATGAGTTTTTAACTTTAGTGAAGTATATATTGCTGCTCCATTAAGCAGACTTGTTTGCTGACTATAAGTTATTTTATTAATTTTACCACTCAAAGAAAGCTTTTGGTAAAATGTTTCACTTCAATGAAATAAAGCAACAGGCAAACATTGTCTAAAAGGTGTGTCTCCTTCTGCATATTGAAAGTCTTGTAAAAGTACTTCGAAATTCCTTTGTTCCCACAAATACAAATAGAATTTTGAATAATAATATTTAGTGAGATGTCTATGTTGCTATGGCATCACTAGCAACTGTAATCTGTTTAAAGGTTGCAACAACGCCTAAATCTGTAACGGTGACTAAATTGACTTATTTACAGACTTTTTGTAAGCCTGCACTATCTAAATCAATTTACATTCACAATATTTTGTTAGTTGAAATTTCGCTCACATTATTTTTGTAGGACGATATTTTATGTATGATATCCTGGCTGATTTGCATATGGCCATGTCTGAACTGGGGTGGTGTGGAGTGCAAAAAAACGATGGATTTAGACCCAGATCTCTGTACTGGGGTGAATGTATGACATTGTACTGCATTCTGTCCATCAACTGTTGTTTTGCATTTCTCTCCCCGAGTGGGATGGGTATGCTCAGACGTGAGTCCCATGCTCTCCACACCACTGGAGTCAAGCTATCCTGGCTGAAGACGGCTGATAGCCAGAATCCGGTCCTAGGATGCTTGATTCCGGTCCATGAAAAACATGGCTTGACACTTCGGGCTGGACTGGGGTGAATGTATGACATTGTTCTGCATTCTGTCCATCAACTGTTGTTTTGCATTTGTCACCTCGAGATGGGAGCAGGCATCGCCATCATCCACAGGAACACCATCCGTCTCACGACCAGCACCGACAACACCCTGACCAGCGCCGAACACCTGCATTTCCAGATCCACACCAACCCGAACACCACCCTCAGAGGCACCCTGATCTACCGACCCCCTGGACCACGCACACAATTCAGCGAGGACATCGCCGACTTCGTCAGCCTGCATGCCCTCCCCTCCGCTGACTACATCCTCCTGGGAGACCTCAACTTCCATCTGGAGAACAACAACGACCGCAACACCAGCACCCTGCTCGACAACCTCGCCAACCTGGGACTCAAGCAACTGGTGTCCACCCCCACCCACCTCGCCGGACACACACTCGACGCAGTCTTCTCTTCCAGCACAGACATCGACTTCAGCCACGCCACAGAGCTTCAATGGACGGACCACAGCTGCGTCCACTTCACCTTCAAGAGAACGACGACCCACCACCACCAACAACAGGCCGCCCGCAGAAGCTGGAACAAGATCACAGCAGACCAGCTCACCACCTCCCTGAGCCAGCACCCTCCTGCTAGCTCAGCGGACCCCAGCCAGGCCGCCAACAACCTCACGAAGTGGATCAGCAACTGCGCGGACGAACTCGCCCCACTGAGGACCCCGCCTAGCAGACCCGGCAGCAGGAAGGCCCCTTGGTTCACCGACGTACTCAAGAGCTCCAAGAAGAACTGCCGAGCCCTCGAGAAAGTCTGGAGAAGGGATCGGACACCGGACAACAGGACCTCCTTCAAGCTTGCTACCCGGAAACACCACCAGCTGATCCGCGCTGCCAAGAAAACAGCATTCAAGGACAGGTTGGACAACAACGCACACAACTGCAAGGAACTCTTCAACATCGTGAAAGAGCTTTCCAACCCCAGCGCAGGAAACAACGACATCACCCCATCGCAAGACCTCTGCAACTCCCTCGCTTCATACTTCCACAACAAGATCGCGGACATACACAACAGCTTCAACAACCAACCAACGCACACCATGACCGAACAACCACCCCCCACCACCACCCTCCACGCCTGGACCCCGATCAGCACCGAAGACACCATCCGCACAATGAACTCCATCCACTCCGGATCACCGACCGACCCATGCCCTCACCACGTCTTCAACAAGGCCGACGCTGTCATCGCACCCCACCTGCGAGACATCATCAACACATCCTTCGACACCACCATCTTCCCTGACAGCTGGAAACACGCCGAACTCAGCGCCCTACTCAAGAAACCAACAGCGGACCCCACCGACCTCAAGAACTACCGCCCCATCTCGCTCCTCCCGTTTCCAGCCAAAGTCATCGAGAAGACCGTCAACAAGCAGATGGCCGCCTTCCTCGAGACGAACGGATCCCTCGACCCCTCACAGTCCGGCTTCCGAGCCAATCACAGCACCGAGACCGCCCTCATCGCCGCCACCGACGACATCCGAGCCCTGATGGACAATGGAGAAACAGCGGCCCTCATCCTCCTAGACCTCTCCGCGGCTTTCGACACGGTCTGCCACCGCACCCTAGTACGGCGCCTCAGCAACATCGGAATCCAGGACAAGGCGCTGGAATGGATCATCTCCTTCCTCGACGGAAGAACACAGAGAGTCCGCCTACCACCGTACAAGTCAGAGGCCTCCGAAGTCATCTGCGGCGTCCCTCAAGGATCATCTCTGAGCCCCACCCTCTTCAACGTCTACATGAGCCCCCTCGCGGCCATCGTACGCAAACACAACCTCAGCATAATCTCCTACGCCGACGACACCCAGCTGATCCTCTCCCTGACCAACGACCCCACCGCCGCCAGAGCCAACCTGCACGAAGGGATGAAAGAGGTAGCCGAGTGGATGACGACCAGCCGCCTAAAACTGAACTCAGACAAGACGGAGGTCCTCATCCTGGGCCCCTCACCCTCCGCCTGGGACGACTCCTGGTGGCCTCCCGCCCTGGGCACCGCACCCAAACCGACAGACCATGCACGCAACCTGGGCTTCATCCTGGACTCCTCCCTTTCCATGACCAGGCAAGTCAACAACGTCTCCTCGACGTGCTTCAACATCCTACGCATGCTACGGAAGATCTTCTGGTGGATCCCCACCGAGACCAGGAAGACCGTCACCCAGGCCCTCGTCACCAGCCGACTGGACTACGGCAACGCCCTCTACGCCGGTACCACCGCCAAGCTCCAGAAGAGACTCCAGCGGATCCAGAACGCCTCAGCCAGACTCATCCTCGACATCCCACGAACCAGTCACATCTCCGGACACCTGAGAGACCTTCACTGGCTCCCCGTCAGCAAAAGAATCACCTTCCGCCTCCTCACCCACGCACACAAAGCCCTACACGACCAAGGCCCGAGCTACCTCAACAGCAGAGTCAACTTCTACGCTCCCAAACGCCACCTCCGATCAGCCAACCACGCCCTCGCCGCCGTCCCCCGCATCCAAAGAGCGACTACAGGAGGAAGGTCCTTCTCCTACCTGGCTGCCAAGACCTGGAACTCCCTCCCGACCGACCTGCGCCTGACCCAAGACCACCTCTCCTTCAGGAAGAAGCTGAAGACCTGGCTGTTCGAGCAGTAGCGGCACCCCCCCCCCCCCCCCCCAGCGCCTTGAGACCCTACGGGTATGTAGCGCGCTTTACAAGTGTCATTGATTGATTGATTGATTGATGGGTATGCTCAGACGTGAGTCTCATGCTCTCCACACCACTGGAGTCAAGCTATCCTGGCTGAAGACGGCGAAAAGCCAGAAACTGAACTGGGGTGGTGTGGAGTGCAAAAAACGATGGATTTGGGCCCAGAGCTCTGTACTGCGGTGAATGTATGACATTGTTCTGCATTCTGTCCATCAACTGTTGTTTTGAATTTGTCACCCCGAGTGGGATGGGTATGCTCAGACGTGAGTCCCATGCTCTCCACACCACTGGAGTCAAGCTATCCTGGCTGAAGACGGCTGATAGCCAGAAACCGGTCCTAGGATGCTTGATTCCGGTCCAGTAAAGACATGGCTTGGCAATTCCGGCTGGACTGTTCCCATGAGGCACAGGGTCAAGGCTGATTTGCATATGGCCGTGTCTGAACTGGGCTGGTGTGGAGTGCAAAAAAAAAGATGGATTTAGGCCCAGATCTCTGTACTGGGGTGAATGTATGACTGATATCCCGGTATTGTACTGCTTCTCTGCTGCGTTGGCAGGCCCTTTGATGTTGTGCTTTCTCTCGGAGCAAACCCTTTAGAATTTTTGTCCCAATTTCTGAATGTTTACATTTTGCCCTTGCAAAGAAAGTGTAGAGAAAGAACAACAAGCTGACAGAGAGCAAATTCTCTTTTCTGGCATGGACACTTTTTCTCTCCAAGTACCTCTGATGGAACAAAATCCACTCTCCCTTCCATTATACAATATGCCAGCTCTTCTGCTTGCCTTTACGAAAGCTAGCTCTATCAGCCAAAGAATAGATATACTTATAGAATTTACTCTATATTGTAGGTTCAGTTTATCTCCAGTGAAGCATTCTCTAGCATAAGATGGAGAGTGGCTTTCCCTTCAGCAAGGACACCAGAAAAGGAACAGGAGTCGTCCCAGGATAGAAAATCACTTTTCTGTCACCAATTTTCTGTTGCTCCCAGTGAAACATTGCTTCTATATCCGAATTGCAGTCCTTTTCTTTCTTATTTTTGAAGAAGTGCCTTCCAGCCAAATTACAAGCCCTCAACTGTGGCTTTAGCCTGTAATGGCTAGCGTGAGTAATACAAGTTGTTAATGACCGCACATACTGTTAATAATGGTTAAAATAGTTTCAGAATATTACAAATCACCTTTCACAAAGAATGTTGTAAGGGATGATTCTTGAACAGGGGATTCAGCCGTAGCTGAAGTTTTGTAGAACACCATCTGTTTTCTAACCTGTGACACAGAAATGTAGGTTTGTGCTAACATCTGTTGTAAAACATTGCCCATTTAATTGCTTGAAAATTGGAAAGACCTCGGTGTTACTCATTTCACACGTGTCCTTCGAACGTGTGTACAGCACAAGGAAAGGAAAACTTATTACGATGATTATACCTCACAAGATGTATGTCAGAATATGTAAATCAACTGCTGAATGGTGACTCAATGTTAAGTGAAAAAGCAATGACTATATGTGCCTTGAACCTGCTAAGCTGTTTTGTAAAATACGTTCTCGAAATATAATGTATGCATATTCTTTCTCAGTATTAACTTCTTTTACTTGACTTTAAATTTACATTTTGTCTTTTCTTTGTTAGCGGTTTTTCTTGTTCTTTATCTGCAGAATCCTTATTTCACAGTAAGAGTTTGTATCGACCAGCAACAAATTATATGTATAACAATACAACAAAAAAGCCAATAGGAGATATATTTCTTCTATCTATCTTTATTGTTGCTATCAAAAACATATTTTTCTTTCCAGTATATTTGTTTTATTTCAAAAAATGGATTTGTTTTGAAGCCGTTTGATACAAATAAACACATAGAAAGTGAAATTAATCATCGCAACTGTCAACAACACAAATGAGACTTTCAAAAGTTAACCTAATTGCACAAATGAAAAATACCTCTTTCTTAAAGCCATTTGACTAAATCTATACTAATGCAATACAACCGCCACACCATTCAGTGCAAATGTTATATAGCAAACATATATTTTTCAATTTTTTTAACTTTTCGCTTTAACTGAATTATTTTTTCAACCTTCCTTGAGGTGACACATTCAAAAGAACCTTGGCAAACCGACAATATAGTATCACAAGCAGCAGATAGGGACTCTGTCATTTAATGGTAGGTCTTATTAAAAACAAATTAACTGCATCTTTTGGAAGAGGACCAGAGAAGGTGAAACAGAAACAGGAGTTGCTTCATATCCACACGACTTGGTGAAAGGTTGAAGTAATTTAGACATACAGTCACATTACTCCACAGAACTGTTATTTACGGAAAACAGACCTTTTTGTACATATTTCTCTCAATGTGTGCCAATAATATTATTGGCACATTCTTAGAACATTCTTCTGCAAACGAATTGCCTACACACTTTTGACACATATCATTTATAATTATTTCTCTTGTCAACAATATAATGTCTAGAAAGGTATGCATGCAGCTTGACGCAGTTTATTTTCCCACCAATAAGATTCATTGCCTTTGTGGAATCTTTACCACCTAGTGAAATTCATACTAGCATGACCTCCATAATTGCGAAGCTCAATTGAAATACATGTCCCTATAGTTTGACCGCTGGCACTTACCATCAATAATGATTAAAATCAACTGCATCCCATCTAATTCACTCCAGGACGGAGGCCATCGTCCACAGTAAAACTATGTAGTCTTCCAGTAACTTCTTTCAGGAATCGTTGCGTTCCTCGGACTGACCATGCACTTTGGCAGCATCCTTGGTCAGCTCTAATCTAAAAAAAAAAACCTGATAAGGATACCTGAAAAAAAAATCTCTGGGTTGCCCTCTAGTTCATTATGGTTTAAGTTGTCTGCGCCATAACGTATTTTCATCCACGTTATAAAGTTTAAACCCACTGACGAGAAACATTGATAGGAAAGGAGGTTCTCTCTTTTGGCCTTCATTGTTAAATTGCACCTGCAATTGATCATTGACATTTTCCCTATATACATTTGGCCAAAGGATGCATAGTCTTTGGACAATGCATTTTTTACATGTTCTTAAACCGTTGCTTATGCCATTGTTAAAAATATATATATATTTGGAAGCTTATCTAGGCTGCATGGCCGGTTGGTTAGTGTTTCTTGCAGTGCAATGTTTATAGAAACGTTTTTTGCATCTCAAACGCTATCAGCCAATCACAGATTAGGCTGGCGTTTGATTTGATCAGAAAGGATCTGGAATTTGGTGCCCAATTAATAACAATTGCCCACAATATTGGAGCATCAAAGGCTGATAATTTAAAGCCCATCTGAAAGACCTATTTTTACTATGTGAGGCTCCAATTTTTAAGCCCTGTGCATCTGGGCTATCTGTAGCCATATGTACTTTAACTTTGTTAGATGAATGCTCCAGCCATTTTACTAAATTAATTAATCAGTGGAATTTAATTTACGATTCAGGTCTTATGATTAGATTATAACCACTGGTCAGCAAAAAATATACCTCTAAAACCAGACAGTTGCAGCTCAGGAATATCCTTTGGATTCAGTTAATTTACATATATGAGGAGAGATAAAAAGACTCTGACCCAGATTTAAAAAAAACGGAGTCTGGTTTGCTTATTTTTTTTTTTAATTCAGACCCAACACAACGTCTACTAGTGGGATTAGCAAACCGACACACATCGTGATATGGTTTACGTTGTAATCCAAAGTAAGACAATGCTGCATTGCGCTACTTTGCATCAATAGGGAGTTCATGGGTGCCCGGAAACCACCCTTGTGTTTTGATGCAAATCTCTATCTAAATATAATTGTAGACAGGGATTTGCATGGAAATCCTGTGTCTCCCAGAGACAGGTGTAAAAAGAACAGTTTTCATTAGTGCTTGTTCGTCCTTCTTTGCATGTGCTTTGCAGTCTACACCGCATATTTAATGAAGAACATACTTTAAAACATCGTTTTTGTACAGCAAGGGACCTTGCTGCATAAAATCTATGCTGAACACAGCGTAGACATCCTTTAACATTTGTCCAAAATTTCATCAGGGCATGCAGAGAATGGGACTGTGTCATTTTCAGTAGATATGGTGCAGTTTTGCTCTCTCCTGTTCATGAAATGCAGCACTTTGCTTGATGCACTAAGGAGCATTCATAGATCGCAGACAAAGTGCATTCTCCCCCCGCCACACTGCATGCTTTACAAGGACCCAACCCCACATCAAACTCGGGAGTCGTACTTGATTTTCTGCAGTGTGCTGCTTGTTTATTAAAAATTTTAGTTCTCTGGTCAATTACCTCATTGACCCAGCAATGTCTTTATTTATTCATACGTATTCCAATACAGTACTTAAGAATAAACTTGCACTTATAATACAATATATACATTCACCGCCCATTCCACTGGGCCTTTTATTTGACTTCAGGGTTGCACCAGCAGGCCACAATCCAGATCACCTGCCCCATAACGTTAACCCCCTTCTGGTCAACAGAGCCGCAGGTGAGGAAAGCGCCCACTTGGGCAACCAGCGGCCTCTGGGGTAGGGCTGAAAAGCCAAGGCCACCAGCAGGTCGGCCCCAACTCTCCCGCCAGCCCAGAGTCCATACTGATTTAGCAAACCTGTTCAGAGTTAACTGTCTCTAGACAAGAAGTTCCCGTGGTATTCTTGTCCGGAACCCCGCTATTGCCCTAATTGAATCCTTATTAATAGGGATGGGTGGGTGGGTGTCTTCTCTTGGAGACGTCCGACTCCTGGATGATCAGCGGACAAAGAGGGGGCCTCTAGGCTGGCCGCGGGCTTTTAAGCCTCGCGCCCTACTAACGCTTCCGGGGCGTACCTCGACCTTTGTTCCCATTGGCCCTGACGCAACGCTCACTTCCGGGTCACGCAAACCGGAAGTGACCCGGCTCCGGGTCGGCCCTTTGGCTGCCACTAACGACGCCATTCCCCGATGGGGTTGGCGCCTTCCATAGATGGCAGACAAAGTGCATTCTCCCCCCGCCACACTGCATGCTTTACAAGGAACCAACCCCACATCAAACTCGGGAGTCATACTTGATTTTCTGCAGTGTGCTGCTTGTTTATTAAAAATTTTAGTTCTCTGGTCAATTACCTCATTGACCCAGCAATGCCTTTATTTATTCATACGTATTCCAATACAGTACTTAAGAATAAACTTGCACTTATAATACAATATATACATTCACCGCCCATTCCACTGGGCCTTTTATTTGACTTCAGGGTTGCGCCAGCAGGCCACAATCCAGATCACCTGCCCCATAACGTTAACCCCCTTCTGGTCAACAGAGCCGCAGGTGAGGAAAGCGCCCACTTGGGCAACCAGCGGCCTCTGGGGTAGGGCTGAAAAGCCAAGGCCACCAGCAGGTCGGCCCCAACTCTCCCGCCAGCCCAGAGTCCATACTGATTTAGCAAACCTGTTCAGAGTTAACTGTCTCTAGACAAGAAGTTCCCGTGGTATTCTTGTCCGGAACCCCGCCACAGGACGAGGAGCTTACTGGCGGACTCGACCTCCCCCCCCTGCGCTCAAGGGCTTCGGAGACGGCTCCTAGAACTGTTTCTATAAATATCTCCATACCCGCCTCCGACAGGTGGACTCCGTCCTTTGCATATAGCTCCGGCCTTTCTGCCTGAATTAATTTATGGCGAATCGCTTTAATACTCGATTTTTTCAGGATTTCCGCCACCGATTGGTTCAGTCTTTTGACAGATCTGTTTATTGCCTTCATGGGTGCGCCCCGAGCCCACACGAGTCTCGGGATGACTTCCGACCACAGTACTATAGCTTCTGGGAAAATGTTTTTGATTGCTGCTAGGGTAGAAAACAGGGACTCCTTCACTTCTCTCCTCCCGCCTGGAATCATGTTGTTGCCTCCGCAGTGCAACACGAATACATCTGGCGAAGGCATGCCTTTTGCCAAAGCCGCTTTTACATCCCTCGGGACGTCCGCCAGGCGCTGCCCGCCTATCCCCACCCAATGATGGTCACAACCTCGCATCATGGTCACCCTGTCCCTGAGTGTCTTTTCGAAGTGCGCCCCGGCCCTGCGAATGAAGGAGTGGCCACACCAACAGATTTGGGTTCTCTTAGGGGAGGTACCTAAAGTGAATATGAAGAGTAAATGTGAAGAGATACAGGCAGCCGATTCTCACAAAAGGAACACAAGCGAAAGATACGTCAGACTAATTGCGGGCGGATATAACGTTCATAACAAGATGATTTCCAGCGACCCAACCTTTTGATTACCTGTTCAGGTAGGCCTAGGCCAGCAGCCGTTGTCGCTGCTCCAATTCTGAACGAATGTGATGTAAATCCAGCCGGATCCACACCGATCCGTGCCAAGGCCATTTGTACTACTCGAGTGAACTGGAACCTGGTAAGGGGTAACCCATTCTCATGAATCAAGAGTCTATCATCGGTTCCCTGGGGCCTGACTTGGAGAAATACCCTCAGCAAATTGACCGGACAGAAGGGCTCACCCTCTACTCTACCCAGTTGTGACCAGGTACCTCTACCCAGCGGATCCGTTTTCGATCTCCGCACCCTTAGCCGCAGGACACCTTTGGACTCGATTATATCAGAGCACCTCAGACCCCCTTCCTTATCCGATTTAGACGCCGGAAGTAATTCTGAAATTCGCAACGCCCCATAAAAGGCTAAGGTATAGGCCACCCGGAACAATTGTGTCTCATACTGGGAGAAACAAACGAAAGGGAGAGCTCCTAAGATTTTTATCAGTTTTTCTACGTCTATCGGCCTCCTGCAATCTTTCTCCCCGGGCGCTAGGCGCTCCCAACCTCTCATTGCTCTTCTAACTCTCTGATCTTTTGTCGGATCAGGCACCCCCCGTAGACCCACATAAAATGCTAACGCCGACAACTGCCTTTTCATAAATGCTACCGACTTCGCTTGGTCTTTCTGCTGCACGATGAAACCTAATACACTCTGGGGGGCAAAGATGTCCGCTACGCCCACCCCCCTCAGGTATGCCATATACGACTCCCATGACCTCTGATACATACTCAAAGTCCTTGGAGCCAAAGATGCGGATATCAACTCGGGGGCTGCGGGGCACCAAACTTCCATAGCTCCGCTGGGAAGGCTGACATTGACGTCTCCGCCTGGGGCCAATGCTCCCGGAACTCTGTTAACTTAAAACGAGACAATGCATCAGCCGCTTTGTTTTCTACACCTGGAACATGCTTCGCAGTGAATTGGACATTATGGCTCAGGCATTGCAAAACCAATTCTTTCAACAACCTGAGTACCCAAGTACAGGTGGCCCTCTGGCTATTAACCACCATGACTACTGACATATTGTCCGACCAGAGTACTATACTCTTGTTTGCCAGCAGATCTCCCCACAAGTGCAAAGCTACCACTATGGGAAAAAGTTCAAGGAAGGAAATGTTAGTAGTCAGGCCTCGCTCGATCCAGTCGTCTGGCCAGCACTGCATACACCATTTTTGACCGAATATAGCTCCGAAACCAATACTACCTGCAGCGTCGGTGAATAGCTCAAGATCCGTATTAGAATAACAGGCTGCTCGCCATAATACCGTGCCATTGAAATCCCTCAAAAAACTTCTCCAAATCATAAGATCCTCTCTAACTTCGGCTGAGAGCCTCACTCTGTGGTGTTTGGCCCGCAGTCCAGACATCGCCCTCGCTATACTCCTGGAGAAGGCTCTGCCCATAGGAATGACCCGCAGAGCAAAGTTCAGTTGGCCCAGAAGAACTTGTAGCTGATGTAAGGTTACCTTCCTTGCCCCCAGGCAGCCATCAATAGCGGCCCTAAAGGCATCGACCTTGAGTTTTGGCAGCCTGCACACTCCTGCTGTTGTATCAATCTCTATGCCCAGGAAGGTCAAACACGTGGTCGGGCCTTCGGTTTTTTCCGCCGCCAAAGGTACTCCGAGCGCCTCAGCCAAGCGCTGGAAGCCCAGCAGGGCCTTCCTGCACGACTGGGAACCCTCGGGACCCATGAACAGAAAATCGTCCAGGTAGTGGACTACAGCATGTGAGTTGTCCGAAGCCAGAAACTGCTCGACCGCCCATTCTAAGAACCTTGCGAAAGTCTCGAAAACTGCACAGGCAATAGAACACCCCATAGGCATGCACAAATCCAGAAAATAGTTACCGTCAAATGTGAAGCCCAAGAACCTGGTGTCGTCCGGGTGCACGGGCAGTAATCGAAAGGCTGATTCAATATCGGCTTTAGCCATTAGGGCTCCCTCCCCCAATGCCTGCAATTTCTCAATAGCCGTGTCAAATTTGGTATACTTCACTGAGCACAGATCCGGGTCTAACTTATCGTTCACTGAGAGCCCTGGGGGACTCGACAGATTATGGATCAGACGGAATTTACCCTCCTCCTTTTTCGGAACTAGACCCAAAGGAGAGCAAACCAGATTATGGGTAGGTGGTTCTGTGAAAGGGCCCCCAACCCGCCCCAATGCTACCTCCTTCATGATCTTCTCTCGAGCTGCCTCCATATTCCGCAACACTGAGCTCTGATTGCGAGGTGGGACATTGGAAGGTGGGGCTGAAGACGGGATACGAAAGCCAATTGTAAAACCATGCAGTAGGAATTGAGCCTCCCCAAGATTATCGTATTTACTGAGGAGGTGTGTCAGGACATGCCGTTTAATTGGAGTTGGAATTTTTGTCAGGGGTCTTAGCTGGCTTTCCCTTTGGGGCACTGTGGCTGGCTTGTTCCTTGGGGTTACCGGTTTTCTTAAAACACCTAATCTCGGGATGAGAGGTCCCCCCGCAGTAGGAACAGCAGTGCTTGAATTTACACGAGGCCCCCCTGGTACACTCATTTCTATTAAACTGCCAGCAGGCCTGTTTTTTCTCACCGACCCCTTTGTCAGTCCGAAAGGACTGGCTCTGAGTTGAGGGTACTGGGGTAGGCGCTGAAGGGGTGGAATAAAAGACTGTATGCCACAAATTAATCTCCCGTTGGTCCCAAGCTATACCCGGGTGAACTGCCTTCATCTGCCTGAACATTTTATCGTATTTCAGCCACCCCTGGCCTGGAAACTCCGTTGCCGCTCCATGTATCAATGATATATAGCTCATCATTTGTGGGCCTAACACAGGATACTTCTCAAGCATAACAGTGGCATATATTGCAAATCCCGTGATCCAATTCTTCATGGACCATTCTACCCATGATTTCTTCTGATTGTAATCTCCCTCCTTCCCGGCTTTGGGCTTTCCGGCCGCCACCCCCGCATTGATAAGGTCGAACACTTCTATGTATTCGCCTCTGAGTATCCTGTCCTTCATATCTGCTGGCACATGCCAAGTTATCCCCGCGGATGGCGATAAGGTCATCGAGGAAGAACCGAACATTAGAGGGCTGAACGCTAATAATGGGGAACCAGCTGGTTGCCCCCCAAACCCTCCATGCATCTGGCTATTAGAGGGACCCGTAACATCACCCACGGCATTCGCCCTTGAGCCCTGACTTGGACACCCTAGATTAGAGAAAGCAGTCATCGCTAAGGGGGACCCGTGAGCTGTGTAAGCAGGAAACATTGAGCTTACCGGGCTGCTACCTATCGCTTGACCATGCGACCCATATAATTGCATCCCTGGTAACTGAGCGACCCCCCCCGGGCTGAACCCAAACTTGTGACACTCCGCTACCCGGCTGTGCCACTACTGGCGGTAACATACCGTGCGGACCGGACCCCCCCCACAGAAGTGACGGGGAACCCTCCTATCTGCGTAGGCCTAGTTGCCTCATACAGCCCATCGGCGTCATCTGGGTCGTTTTCTGCGCCTGAGTTCGAATCAATTGTCTCTGGAGCCTCCCCCTCACCTGGTGATACTGGTCGTGAATCCGTTGGCCTAGACCGCTTGCCTCTTGCCGAGCTTCTAAGTTTTTCTGGGGTCTGCTTCGCTCTTTTGCCTCTCCCCCTCTCCTCCTGAGAGTTCGCATCTGCTTTAGCCCCGTCTCTCATATTCTTTAGTACCCAATCCATGCCCTTCTCTCTTGTGAACTCCAGCAGTTCCGTAAAGGCAAGGAATTCCTCATTCTTGGCTGCAGGTTGTTTACCCTTCGGTACCTTCTTCGACGGCATCCTGCACTTAAAGAAAACAACGTTAAAAACTTATCGAGAGACGCGAACGACTTTTTGGGCCCACCGCGCCACGGATGGGCCCGGGCCCAGGAAATCGGATGATCGAGCGCCAGCGCTCGCCCTCCCCCCCGGACAAAAGGATTTACCGCAGCAAACCCCCCACCCCCCCTGCCAACAATATTTAAATCCAGAAACTAAGCACGAAAGGCTGTAAAATTAAGGAAATCTAGCACACACTGCAAGGCCCGCTAACCTAAACCACGAGTTGGGGTAACTCTCGCTGTATACTCCAACGCGATGCTCCCACGATGTCTTCTCTTGGAGACGTCCGACTCCTGGATGATCAGCGGACAAAGAGGGGGCCTCTAGGCTGGCCGCGGGCTTTTAAGCCTCGCGCCCTACTAACGCTTCCGGGGCGTACCTCGACCTTTGTTCCCATTGGCCCTGACGCGACGCTCACTTCCGGGTCAAGCAAACCGGAAGTGACCCGGCTCCGGGTCGGCCCTTTGGCTGCCACTAACGACGCCATTCCCCGATGGGGTTGGCGCCTTCCATTGTTTGTAAACTTGGCCCTTTGTTTTCTATCACTCACCTTCTTGCAAATGTGAAGGGGCGCAACAAAATTATTGGGCAGTGGCTGCTTTCATAGGGCGTGCAGCGGCGCCCTTGGGGCGGGGTGGGGGAGAGGCCGTTTGGGAGGTAGAAAACTCGGACATACGACGGAACAGAGGATTGTTATAATTACTGTCCGAGTTTACTACACCCACACTGCCCCTCCCCGCCCTACCTCACCACCCCACAGCACGCCCTATGCGAGCCGCCACTTTCCTTGGGTAACCTCTGGTTTTGTAGATTGTGCAGCTTTAATACTGATCATCTCACACAGTTTATGCCTACATAACACTCCTAAACACAAAGTTTATTTTCAATGTGGGAGATTTCTAACTGTGCTGAGATAAGGGCTGCTTCTGAACCAGAATCCATCTGTGTTTATGTACTCTAATAAGAGGAAACATTCAGCGCCTTTACATCTACTTGGTTCCCAGTCTAAAGGTTCTAGATTCTGGTATCCATGTGCATGTTTTGTAGTGTGTGGTTGTTGCCATTTACATGGAATATTGGAGTGGAAATGTGAACAGTTGAATTGACGCAAGGAAATACTGCTTGCAAAGCAAGAAGGCCATACAGATGGTTGGCATTTGGATCAAGGGTATTTGGGAAAGTGCTATCATTCTGGATTAATGACTGGGTTTAGGGCTACAAGGGAACCTTCTACAAATGCAGGCATGCTTGGCAATCATCTTCCTGACTGATATAATGGGCGAGCCTGCACTGTATTCTGTTCAATGTGTGAATAATCAAATATCCATATCAAGCCTCTACCTGGTGAGAAATTCTGTGTATTCTGTGTATACTGTCCTGTTTGAAACGTTGGTACAACACTAGATTGTAGTTATTGGAGGGCACACTATTTCCAGGATTAGAACTCTGTAGAAATAATCAATATTCAGTTAGATAGATATAAACTCTTCCTTTTTTCATGCACATGAGTCTCTTACAATAAACCCTATCTATCAACCAACAGCACCTGGAAACCAACTGCTTCTTCATTTCTAATATTAGAACATTGGAACCTTGGCAGCTCCATTGAAAAGAAAATGGTAGCTCCAGGCTTATAATGGCTGGTGTAAGCCCGGAGCTCCAACATTCCGTTGCTTCTTTGTGGCTGTGAACAAAGGCTTCAGGGAGCCTAAGGGGCTTTAAATCCCCATGCACGCCCTGAAACCCTTGTTTTATTTGTTAGAACATTCTGCCCTCTAGTGACAGAATGTTCTAATAGCCTTATAGCCCTTGGTAGCAGGGCTATACCGGCTATTAAAGTCTAGCTGCCTTGTTAAAGTCCCTCGCCTTCGGCTCGGGCCTTTAATAGCCAGTATAGCCTTCTACGGTGGGCTATAAGGCCATAGTAATATTCCTCCCTGGTGTCTTCATTACACAAACCTTCCAGAACAGTGGCAGGCTAGCAAGACTACCACAAAACCCCAAGTATAGCATACCACACACTGATTTCAACTTTATCTGAATCCTGGAGTCCTAGAAACAATGGATCACCCAGTGGGCAGATTCTGATGGTGCATCACTAATGAGACAGAAGAGTTGGCCGTACTGACTTGGCTCTGTCCGTCCACTTTGTCATTGGCAGTGCTTTTGATTTCAATTGTGGCCTCTCAGCAATGCATTAAAAGCACTATGATTCCTGAAGGACTTCTTATATACCTTCAAACTCAGGCACACTGTGTCTCATCTATATCCTCTCTCTTTACCACTGGACTGAAAGATATCCGACTGAAAGAACTCGTTTTTTGGCCACTTCAGGAAGTGCCAGGGCAAATACAAGGGGCCTGATTCACAAAGGCAAACGTACACTTTTGTGAATGTTTCCTATTTATTTGATATTCACTGCTAAGCGTTTAATTTCACTAAGAGTAATTTAAGACTGCCGAGACCCTGCACTCGTGGCTGAGACTCTGCACATAAAAAGATAGGGCTGGTTTGTATTGTTACGTGTGGAGTTCTCTACCCCAACTGCATAGTCTTTGCAACCCGAAAACTACTATTTGTAGTTTGTGAATACCATAAAAATAGTATACTTTCACAAAGGTGTTAATCTACCTTTGTGTAAATCAGGCACTTTGCTTCTGTGAAATAATTGCCAGTCGAAAAGTCATCCTATACCTAGCTGGAATAATGTTCTGTTCGATGGTAGTCGACAGGGACAGTTTAGAGGCCTGTTGACTGCTGTTTCCTAGAGACTGTGGCGAAAATCAAAATAATGGGTCCTCCATGCAGAATTTGATTAGTGGCCTCTGCTATTCCCATACCTCACAAATATACATTGTCCCCTGATGGGTTGGTGCCCCACCTCGATGCAGGTTATCCAGGGGCATTTGTCACACCTGTGACTAGAGACGTAATATCTAATGATATGAAGAAATGTTAATCACACTCCATTCGGACATCGTGTACATATATGAAAATATACTCGTTTGTAAGAAATCTGAATATACTACAGGTACACTCTCGTCTATCATTAGGTGGCCAGAACACTGATAGTGTAGCATGAGAAACCCCTCATAAATCATTCCCAAAAAAAAGCATGCTTTGTTTCCTTAAATTTATCATTGGCAAGCCAGGGAGCCCCTAATACAGCCGTCCCAGATGCACCTGGCATCAACACTAGAGCAAGGGTGGCATGTCCTCAAAGGAACGCTAAAGTGAAAACACAACTTGCAAAAAGAAAGAGAAATGTAGGGATGATTAAGTCTAAAATCCCAAAGGTTGTCTTCCCGTCAATAATGTAACACATTTGGTGGTTACTCGCACTGTAGTAGTGGGCACACAAACTGATGCTTCTTTTAACCTTGTCTACAGTGATACAAATATAGGTATTGTGGGTGATGTTGTTGTTGCCTCCTCTGCATTGAAACCTATTGAAAATGCCTTGGCTGATATTAAGAGTGTAATTGATATGAATTTCAATTTATTGTGGGGGAAAATGGAATGTTTGAGCTCTGAAGTGGCTACCCTAATGGGCAGGAATGTGAACTCTGTTCAAAACATTGGTAGGGGTGGAAGACCTCCATCTTCTATGAGTAACACATTTGGGTTAGAGTCACATCCCAGTTCTGTCTCTCATAAAGATATTATTCCTGCTATCCTGCATACAAATTGCAGCAATATAAATGTAGTCCCTGGGCCAAATTCCTAAAGTGAACAAAGGAAAAGACAGGGTGTCCATTTAGAAAATACAGATAATTCAAACCTAGCTTTAGGAAGAAGTCGTCCAACTCACCCATGTCCCAGTGCCCCTGCAAGAGATATAAGCATAAGCAGGGATATTCTCAATTGTCCTAGGAACGCCTATGCAAAACCAAATACTGATGTGCTAAGTTTACCCCCTGCCTCCTGTCCCTATACGTTAGTTTTGGATGGGGTTCCCGAATTAGTTGGAGATCAAAGGAAATCCCGTGCAGATTTGCACAACAAGTCTGTAGATTGACTTTGCAAATACAAGGGGTTCCATCCCTCCAATATGAACGATATTCTTATGGCCAGAAGAGCTAAGAACATAAATGGCGATTGTGTTTTTCTCAACTTCCGCAGGCCCCATATGGTTTGCCGTTTATTGAGTATCTTCAAGCAATCCCCCATGCAAAACACTCACATTACTGCGTTCCCTTTGGGTTATTTTTATAAGCCACCCTCGGAACCCTTCAGGGAGGCCCACGTCTTGCCTTTGATAACCAATAGGTTCAACGAACTTCCTAGATTAGATAAACAGGATTGACAACCACCATTGATGGTCGCCCAGCTGCATACGCAGCACCATTTGGAGGATTCCCCTGCAATCACAGTAACAACTGATAATATTAATGATGACCAATCCCCTAACTAGAGCTAAAAGTAAAGCAGATTTAAACAATCTCAGTTGAACGTAGCAGGGTTACAGTAAACCCCTCGATGATCAGGATAGGTTGTACCTAGTCAAAGAACAATACGTAGTAAAGTTTCAGGAGACTTGACCACACATGACTTGCACATCGAGGGGTTTCATTGCATTAATGTAGCGCCATCTCACCATAAATTCTCTGCGCATTCTAGTACAGTCCTTTGTCAAATACATGGATAGTTTGGACCTGAGAGTTAATTTTAATGAATCATTTTTAATGTCTTATGGCCCCCGGAGATGCCAGCTCAGCTCTATCGCTGTCAGTAGTCAAAAATTGGGAAGCACCTGTAAATTTCCTTACCTCTGGGTGGTTTTTGCTGCGAACGGCTCCTGGACTGAGCATCTTACCCATTCCAGGAGCAAGTTCTCAAAGACCATCCATTCGATTTTCAGTTTTCCCCGTCCAAAGAACACAGGTGCCATTTTAGCTATTTAATTTTTTTTTAATCTACAAGTGTTCCAGTGGCTACCTATGGAGCCGAGATTTGGGGTATTGCAAATAGTTCCTGCATCCAGCAGGAAGAAAACAGATTCTGTAGGAAACTGCTGGGTATCCCAATCTCCACACCACAATATATTTGCCACAAAAAATTAAACTTAAATTATATAACTGATTTTATACATGCTCGTCCTGCCCTTTTCTGGTTTTCGGTCTGGAAGTACGAGGCATCGACTCTAACTAGAGACATTATTACTGATTGTTTGAAGTGTGAGAAGGGGATGGATATTCCCTGGCTATCTGGAGTATATCAGAGTTTATGCTGCATCAATAAAGGCTGTATCTTCTTAAATCCCAGCAAAGCCGAAACCCTGCACAGAAAAGAACTCAAAAGCACCCTCTATTTGATATATAGCACAGTAAGATTTGCGCAGGAATCAAAGAAACCCTTTGTTTCTAGTTATATGTCTCTAGAGCGGCACTGCTACATTTTATCAAATTATCTTATTCTACCCATGACCTACTGGGATAGGAGCCTCCTATTCCGCTTGAGAGCAGGAACAGTTAAATTTGCATTGTGTTTTCCTCTTGGCTACCACTCAAAACTCGATTCAGTACCCTGTCCATGCGACGGGGGTGAGTGGCCAATCAACCCTACATTTTTTGGTCTCCTGAAATATTACATAAAATATAGCAAGGGGCTTCTTTACCCTTTTTTTAATAGGAGCAGGCCTATTAGCTTGCATTCTGCTTCTTCATTATGCGTGCCCTGACCGATGAAGAGCTTGTTTTTCGTATACGTACATTGTTGAGAATTGCTACTCGGGCACGTAAGACAATGCTCAACCCTTGAGTTTTTAAGTAACGAATGGATAAGCTTATAATTGTTGATAATGAATTTCTCATTTTTATAACCTTGAGCATGTAACATTGTGCTTTATAACTGTACATTTTAATTAGCCTTTATTGTTACTCCTCTTTTGTCAGTTACATTTCTTTTACTATTCTGTATTTTAATGGATACAATGTTTATCCGAATAAAGATTATGAACTGAACTGAATTGAACTACAGGTATCAATATAATATTCATCCTGAATGTTTTCGTTTGTGTTCCTGTTTCTCTTGTGCACTCTAGTTTCTTATTTAGAGTCATCTCTGACGTTTTAGGGACATTACTGTATTTTCTTTGATTTCAGAAAAAATGCATTTAGTTTTTACATTAACAGGTAGGGCACATGCTTTGACAATAACCATAGATAGTAACGTTTTTATATCTGCATTTATATTATTTTGAGCTCCCTATAGGATTCTTGCATACTCCAAGATATATTGAATGCTTTTTCTTTCCTAATTTCTAACCCCTGAAGAGTGAATCTGAGTGGCTACAGTTTCATTAATGTTTTGTCTAGCACATTGCATGTTGGGATACTGACGCATGTTACTCCTCTCAGGGATAAGGGCAGTTATAGGCATTGTCATCAATCGTCTTGGGGATGCACAGGTGCTACTTGACAAATGTGTTTTATTGCAATTGATTGGTTAAGATTGAAATTGCTGTTTTTAACAATAGTTTTTAATTTATATTGTGGATTAGGTGAACCAGGAGTTCCATTTAAAGTTGTTCAATCATTTCAACTTGGATATTTACTACATGTATTTTGTATGAATTTTATTGGCTGATATTGACTGATAAAATGTCAATTTTGAGCAATATGTTGAACAATGCTAATCAGGGACATATAGTTCATCAGAGATCTTAACAAAGTGTAATGACTGCTTTTAGCACCTATTTCAAATAGTAAAAACCATCACTTACGAATGGGTCCTCGCCTGGCCCAAAAGAGGACAACAATGCTAAATCAGAACCTGCTATGGTTTTATATATTTATTTGTATATTCACTAAAGCAAACAAAAAAGTGACTTTATAGTTGAGTATGGTAATAGGCTTTTAGCTTGACCTTTAAAAAACCACAACCCTAGGAATTCACAGACAAAACAAAGGTTGAAATTTTGTTAAGGTTCGGTGTTGAAGTAATACAAAAAGTAATGTCTAAAAACGAAAAAAAATGATATTCACAGCGGGAGGCGTGGTGATCACGCATAAAGCATTGCCTCTCCCACTGCGGTGTGGCATGCAACTCCGACGCACGTCCTACGAAACCCGGACCAAGGGCGGGCCTGTCAGGGCCCGAAGGAGGCCGGGCAAGGCCACATTATTTTCATCTCCCACATCCCACATCGGAGATCACCCTTGATAAGCGCTCAAACCCAAAAGGTACTGTTTCAACTTGGGGCATATTATTATTGACATTGTTGACCCTACTGACTTTACTTATTGATTATGGTATAAAGGAAGGAGGGAAAGGAAATAATGTAAAAACTAAAAGTGGGACAAGAGGTAGTAGGTACGCTGGACGCGTTCTTACTAAGGGTGGAATCTGCGCTGATCCAGGAAATAGAGTTAACAGAGCGCAGACTATCTTTGGATTCCCATACTCAGTCAGTCTGCACTAATCTCTGCACGTTTGGTACACAGGGGAGCGTGGGTGACTGTCAACTTCAACCTCAAACCAGTGTGCCACATTCAGTAAGCCCAATGCCTAATAATGGCACGGTACAGAAAACTAAAGAGGCTAGGCTAAATGTTGTATTGAGAGGCCAGAGGCTTAAGAATAAGGGTTGAGGGAGCGTGGTACCGCAACAAAAGAAAAAACAGGGACAGGCAGCAACTAAGGGCCAGATGTAGGACCGCTATTACCGGTCGGTAACGACCGAAATTAACGAATTTTGGCTGTTACCGACCGGTAATAAGTTTTTGTTATGTAGGGGGCCAATTTACAGATTTTGTAAATACCGAATCGGTATTTACCGATTCGATATTTACCGAATCATCATTTACCGATCAGGTATTTACCGAATCGGTAAATGACATGTAGGAAGCACTTTAAAGAGTGCTTCTGTGCTTTAAGGATTCGTTATTTACCACCAACTATTAGTTGGTGGTAAATAACAAATACCTCTGTAACTGCAAATCTGTGCATTTACACCTGTGCCATGTGACAGACATACATGCCCTTAGGGCATGTATGTGTGCCACATATGCACACAACCACTATTCAGGAGTGCAACAGGGAGTCAAAGTGACACCCTGCCACCCTTGCCTCTTTCCCTATTTTACTGAATCGGTAATTACCGATTCGGTAATTGCCATTCATTCCTATGGGCCTCCAGGCCCAAAGGATTGAATGGCAAATACCAAATTGGTAAATACTGATTCGGTAAATACCGAATCTTAACGATTCAGTAATTTTTACCGAATTTTTAGCTACATAGGATTTACCGATTCTAAAATACCGAATAGGTAAAATTCAGTATTTTAGAATCGGTAAATTCTATCTACCTACATCTAGCCCTTAATCATTAAAACAGAAAAATTCCTCATCTAAATCTCTGAGTGAAGAGCACGACCAGGTAGATAATGGCCCAAGTTCAGAAGGTAAGTTGTGCATAATTCAAGTAGAGGAGGTATGTTAGCTGGTGTTTTATTGAGCGCTCAGCTACTCTAGCAGAGTGTCCCGGCGCTATCAGACCCATAACAACAGAGCCCCGGCGAAATGGAGGAGACCTATTGGCCGAACAGCCACATTTTGAGCTCCTTTCTGAACGACAGTAAGCTCTCACTCTTTCTTAAGGACAGTGGGAGGGCATTCCAGTCCCGGGGCGCAAGATATTTAAAAGACCGCCCACCGATCCGAGCACGCCTAATTGCCGGGACCGTGGTCAGAGACAATGACGCCGAATGCAAGGCTCTGGAAGGCAGATGAAAACCAATTCTCTTCCCCAAATAGAGGGCACCAGTGCCATGGAGTGCCTTAAACGCCATGGTGAGAGCCTTAAACTCAATGCGTTTCTGAATTGGCAGCCAGTGAAGAGACTCCAGCAGTCCCGCAGCATGGGATCTGTGGCCGAGGACAAAGATTGCCCATGCGGCCGACTTCTGCACTACCTGCAAGCGTGAAAGAAGGCACTTCGGGAGACCCAGATAGAGGACGTTAGCGTAGTCCAGCCTTGATCCTATCATAGCTTACACCGTGGTTTTCCTATGGGCAATGGATAGGAAAGGGAGGAATTTCCTTAGCATTTTCAGTATCCCAAAAACTGACCGACCAGGCTCAGAATCTGTGGTTTAAGAGAAAGACAATTGTCCATCCTAACAGCAAGATTCCTAGCCACTGAGGCCACAGCGGAAGGAGGAAACATATCCGCCGGCCACCAGGACTTCCAACAGGGATTTGGAGGACAGCCGAAGAAAAGAACTTCAGATTTTTCCAAGTTGCATTTCAACTGGTCAAGTTGAAACCAGGCAAAAACCGCACCCAGACAGCTTTTAATGCGATCCCCGTTAATGTCCATGTTTTTCCCGAATTGTGAAAAGAAGCTGAGTGTCAACAGCGTATGAGACAATCTGGGCGTCAAATGACTCAACCAGCGCCACCAAAGGGGACATATATATGTTGAAAAGAGTTGGGCCTAATATCGACCCTTGGGGTACTCCCACCTCCAGAGGCGGCACTGCCGCCGAGTACGGAGGAGCCCAGACTGTCTGTTGCCGGTTGGAGAGGAAGGACTTAAACCATCTGAACATCGTTCCACCGATGCCAATCTCCAAGAGTCTAACCATCAGGCGGTCGTGTGGAACGGTGTTGAACGCCGCCGAGAGATCAAGCAAAACCAGCAGTGCCTTCCCTCCGGTGTCCTGGACCTCCTTAATGGCCTCCGCCACCTCCAGCAGTGCCCTTTCCATGCTCATATTCGCACAGATACCAGATTGGGTATAATGCAGGACACCGTGTGGCTCAACAAAGTCTGAGAGAACGGACTGTACATGCTTTTCCGCCACCTTAGCCAGGACCGGGAGCATAGAGATAGGCCGGTAATTAGCATGGATGGCAGGGTCCAGAGAGGGTTTCTTCAAGAGAGGAACAACCAGCGCCTGTTTCCAGGCGGGCGGCACTATCCCTGTCTCCAATGAACGATTTAAAATCGGATTAACAATGGGGTTGATGACATGTGCCACTTTGGCTAGAAACTTAGCGGGACAGGGGTCCAGCGGAGAGCCAGATCACATTTTAGAAAGAAATTCCAGTGAGACATGAGGCTCAATAGGAGGAAAGCTCGACAAACTGGGCCATCCCGAGTCAGACACAAAGGAATGGGGTCCTGGATTAGACACTCCCCCTATCACAACAGATGGAAAAGTTGCCTGGATGCTTTTGATCTTGTTAGCTTTTGTTAGCAAAAAAGCTTGCCAGTTGCGTAACCCAAGGTTCAGAAAAAGAGCACTTCGGAGTGATGGAGGCTGGCGATGTGAATTCCTTCACAATCAGGAAGATTTCTTTGCTGGAGTTGGTGGCCTCCTCAATCCTTCGAGCAAAGTAGGCTTTCTTAGCCAGATAGATTTCCTTGTGATAGGCCTTAGTGCAGCACCTATAGGCCTTTCTCAGTGGTTCCAGATAGTTTGATCGCCATGCTCTTTCGGCCTTCTTGCAGAGCCGTCGACTGGTATTGAGCGCTGGCGTGAATCATGGGGCAGACGCTCGAGTAGAGTTCTTAGGAGTCCGCCTAGGTGGTGCCAATTCCCCCAAACACTGCGTGAGCCACGTTTGAAAGCGGACTAAGTCCTCCTCTATGTCACCCGTCGACGAGCCTGGGTGAGTTAACAGATATTGTTCAATCATATCCGGTGTTACTCGATGGAGGGCACGGGACATCCGGGGCTGACACCCATTGTCTCTAATAGTCAGGTTGGTTTTATACTGGATATTAAAGGTCACCAGTAGGTGGTCAGACCACAACACGGGAGGGGGGGGGGCCACTGTAATAGGCATAGTGGAGAAAATTTGGTCCAATATATTCCCCTTGTTGTGGGAAGGAGACACTACATAGGGTGACAAGCCCAGTGGAGTAGTGATGTCTAAGTCTTTGATGGTATCCGCAGCATCTGCTACATCAAAATGAATGTTAAAATCGCCCAAGAGAACAAAGTGTTTAAACTGTACACTCATTGCCGAAATCACTGAGTCCAGCCCTCGTGAAACGATCCAATAGGACCTGGGGGTCTGTAGACCAGCAGACCCGTGCAAGATTGGGCGGGTGAAAGTGTCAGACAAAATCCCAATGCTTCTGCCCCAGGAATGTCTTCCGTAGGTACGATAGAGCACTCATAGCGTCTATCTGTCACCAGAGCCACACCCCCTCCTTTGCCTGTGCACTGGTCTTTCCTCAACATAAAATAGTTAGAGGGTAGGGCATTAGCTACATCTGGACTTGAGGCTTCGCCAAGCCAAGTTTCCGTCAGGAAAAGGCAGGTGGGATTAGAATCTGATAGGTAGTTAAACAGATCCTGAGCATGTTTGCTCGCAGTTTGAGTGTTTAGAAGGGCGCAGCTGAAAAAGCGTTCAGATGGTCCCCGCCCCACCGTCGGGATATCATGGTGCCCTGATTCAGCGGGGCCCCTCTCAGCCCACACTTCCTTCAATGACCACCCACAGCCAGTGCAGTGGAAATTCCCCTTAAAACAGTGGTCATGGACAATGCAGCCTCTATTATTACACCGTCTTAAGCCAAGGAGATGTGCTGCAGAGTAGCCTCCGGTTCCTCCCTGGTGCTGCGTCCAACGGTCACCCACCCGTCCGCCTCCGGGACGCTGACAGGCTTTCCTTAGGCGCTCCTTCGGCACGGGTTAGGCGCATCCGCTGCTCGCATCCACTGCACGGAGCCATCCCCGTCTAAATTTATACTTCCCGCCCGTGAGGCAGCAAGCCTAGTCCGCAGACTAGCAAGCCTGCCTCACCCAAGATGGCTACCGTACTTGTGCGCAGCCTCCCCGTCTGTCCCCCAGCTCCTAATATGCTGAGAGGAGGGCGCCCAGAAGAGCACGGCAAGAGGGTGGCAGGGGAAGAGCGGCGCAGCCACAAGTGTTACAGGTAGGTGCGCAGCTGCCCCCAAATAGGTAAGAAACCGAGTCCCCCACACGATGAAATAAAAAAGTACAGAGAGAGATCTCCCGGCTTTTCGCCTCAGGAGAGAAGAGCAGTAAACAATTAAAACAGTTGCACAAGTCAAAGACACAGTGCAATGCAATTTAAAACAGCGCGCAAGGAAAGTGCAAAGACAATTTATTAAAAAGCTCAGTAAGTATAGCTCACTCCGTCAGGCATCCGCCACGGGAGTCTCGTTAAGACAGGTCTGACCAGAGCCCAGAATGGAAGCTAAATTTATACTTCCCTCCCGTGAGGCAGCAAGCCTAGTCCGCAGACTAGCAAGCCTGCCTTACCCAAGATGGCAATTTCACTGCAATTTCACTCCCCTGAGGCGGAAGCCGGGGGTTAGCATTGAGCTGCAAAGCGCTTTCACCTAAAACTGTTTGCTCGTTTTTAAAACTGTTCATTTTATTTTAAAATTATAATTTGCTCCGCAAAGTGTTTGTATTTTCACAAGGAGCACTGTCCTTAGAGAAACGCTGTAAATAGATAGCCAAACACGCTAGAATCGCCCCACACCCAGCCGACTAAGGTGCTGAGTGAGAGGCAGCATTATTGGCAGACATATTGGGCGTAGTCACGGCCCCAGCGCTCTAGACTTCCAGCCTCGTGTATAAAAGCAGAGATTAGATTCTGCTCACGAGACCCACTGCAATTTCACTCCCCTGAGGCGGAAGCCGGGGGTTAGCATTGAGCTGCAAAGCGCTTTCACCTAAAACTGTTTGCTCTTTTTTAAAACTGTTCGTTTTATTTTAAAATTATAATTTGCGCCGCAAAGTGTTTGTATTTTCACAAGGAGCACTGTCCTTAGAGAAACGCTGTAAATAGACAGCCAAAAACGCTAGAATCGCCCCACACCCAGCCGACTAAGGTGCTGAGTGAGAGGCAGCATTATTGGCAGACATATTGGGCGTAGTCACTGCCCCAGCGCTCTAGACTTCCAGCCTCGTGTATAAAAGCATACGGTGTTCCCTCCGTGCAGCGGACGCGATCACCGGCGCGCCGGAAGCGCGCCGAAGTCGAGCCAAAGTCCAGCCCGTCTGCGCCCGTCCGTGCTAAGGACGGGCTGGGGGCTGCTGTACCTGCTCAAAATGCCATCTGAACAGGTAACCAAAGATAAACTTTTGTCTCTTAACTCCACCGCTAAACAATGCAACCATTTCATAGAGGTTGCTAAATGGCAAGGACCTATTACATGTATGAGGTGTAAACTCACATTACAACCCTATGTTAAGACCTCCCCTAAAAGTATATATAAAACTATTACAGGTGGACTAATAAATGCACGTTCCATGTGCAAGAACGCCCTGCACATATATGACCTACTCGTAGAGAACAATCTGGATTGTCTTATGATCACAGAGACATGGCTAAGAGAATGGTCAAATCCTGATATTACTTGTGCACTACCACCTGGTTATAAGATACAAAGACTCGACAGACCGATACATAGAGGAGGGGGAATTGCTATAATACACCGTGAGGCACTCACATGCAGCATCTCTGAGTTACAAGATATTAAAGGTGCAGAAAGCTTAGCCTTCAATATACAGGCCCATGACTCCTTCATGTTCTCTGGAGCATTAATCTACCGCCCCCCAGGACCAATGGATAATTTTCTGAATAGCATGGGGGAAGTAATTACTGCTTTGACGCTTAAAGCAGCTAACTTCACTCTACTGGGAGATATAAACATTCACCTTGATAATATGACAGACCCAAATGCACAATGCTTTAAAGATATCATGCAGGTGCTTGGACTAAAGATTCTCACAAAAGACCCCATACCCATAGCGGGCCATACCTTAGATTGCGTCTGTTCTAACCTTGAGACTATCAAGGTATCTACCCCTTTGCCTCAGATGTGGACTGGCCATAGCTTTATACCATTTTACCTTACAACAAGGGAAACTAACAAAACTCAACCAAATGGACCTAGACCTCAGAAACCAAAAATAATTGAACATCCGGATCTACCCATATGGGTTAAAGAAAACAAACCTTTGACCACTGAGAATGTGTTTTCTGATAATCTCAACTATGAAAAATGGATGAGAACAATGGGGGAAAAAATAACCTCGGGGGGAGCAACTAAATCAAAACCTAAACAACGGAAAATCTCTGCCCCCTGGTGTACAAAAGATCTTAAAGAGACACTACGCACAGTACGCAAGCTTGAACGTACATGGCGTAAATATTATAAAAAAGAGGACCAAGATAAGTATAAAACTGCTAGACGAAACTATCATGCTCAAATCAAACGAACTAAATAAACTATTTCACAAACAAAATAGATACATCTCAGAATAACCAAAAAGAGATCTTTCGCGTGGTAAAAAGCTTTCGAGACCCAGGGTTTTTGTCCCAGGAAATACCTCCATCACAGAGTTTCTGCAATGAAATCGCAGATTATTTTGAACAAAAAATAGTTAACATCACAAAACACTTTCCTGAAGTGATTGTTAATACCGACAATCTAGCTTTAGAAACCAACCCAGATAAAATCAGATGGAATTCTTTTACTACAATTGATCTGCATGAGACATCTCATACAATGTCAAAAATTAAATCAGGATCACCACTTGATCCCTGCCCTCCTGCACTAGTCCACGAAATTAAAAATGAGGTCAACCCCATGATCAATACCATCATAAACGCCTCACTCCAGTCGGGGGAAATCCCCAGCACATGAAAGACGGCGATAGTAAAACCCCTACAAAAAAACCACTACACGATCCATCCGTCTTAACTAACCTGAGACCCATCTCACAACTCCCCGCCTTATGTAAATGTGCCGAAACCCTGGTAAATAAACAACTTTCATCATTTCTGGAAACAAACAATATACTACATCCAAACCAGGCAGGTTTCAGAGCCAATCACTCTACAGAAACAGCACTCCGCGGAGGTTGATTGATCTCTAGGTATGTTTAGAAGGAGCCTCGCAGCAGCATTCTGCAATGACTGCAGCCTACTCATCTGGATTTTATTAATCCCCAACAGCAAGGCATTACAATAATCAAGTTTGGATAGTAGAAGAGCCACCACCACTGTCTTTTGTGATTTCTGCTGGCTATCAAAGATGAATCTGAGGTTTCTGACCTTGAGCACAGGGCTGGGGCATTCTCTGGCTCTCACTGGCCACCAGGAATCGTTCCACAGGGATTGCCCCTGACCAAACTCAATAACCTCCGTCTTATCTGTATTGATTTTCAGGAAGCTATAGTTCATCCAGGTCATGATCTCAGTAAGGCATGCATGAAACCTGACAGCTGTGTCTTCAGGCTGTTTGGCTATCGAGATTATAAACTGAGAATCATCTGCATATGATACCAGGGCGAAACCATGCTTCCTGATAAGTCTGGCCAGGGGAGTGACATAGATGTTAAACATCGTTGGTGATAAGGCCGATCCCTGAGGAACCCCCCAGGGAAGATGGAAGCTGTCTGACTGCATGCCCTCCCAGTACAAACTCGGCTCCCTCTACCCCAAAAATGATGAGAGGAGGGTCAAAGCTGAGCCCTCAATCCCTACTTTCTGAAGCCGCTGCATTAACACAGTGTGATTCACAGTGTCAAAAGCTGCTGACAGATATAATAGTACGAGGACTGCTTTGCCCCCTCTATCTACTATTCCGCGGATCTCCTCAGTTGCTACAATCAGAGCAGATTCTGTAGAGTGGTATGAACGAAAGCCATTTGTGCTGGTTGTTGGTATCCAGGTACTTAGTCAGTAGCTTATTCACCGACTTCTCTATGATTTTAGCTGCTATGGGCAGTCTTGAGGATTGGCTAATCATTTCTTTTTTCCAACAAACTGGGTAGCTGGCTGAATGCAACACTTGATTGATTAAAGGAGTGAGTTCATCTCCAATTCTCCTTGTGGCCAGATGCATAATCGAAGGGGGACAAGGGTCTCTGGGTGAGCCCGATTTTATAGAGACGAGAAGTTTACAAACCTCCTCGTTTGTGATTGCTGCGAAGCTTACAAATCTAGAGTGTATTATTCCAGCCTCATCCAGTGGTTGATTTGGCTTGTCTAGGCCCATTCGGGTATTCAAGAGGTCATCATATACTACTTGGACGTTGCTCAGAAAATATGTGGCCAATTTATTGCACATACCTTGGTCTAGTTGGAACACATTTGCCTGCTGGGATCTGAACAGCAGTGTGACCATTTTAAAAAGTTCCTTAGTGAAATTACGGGCTTCCTCAATCTTGGTTGTATAGAATAGTCTTTTTGTGGCAATAATTGCATCCTTATACTTTTGGAGGGCAAGATTATAGATTGTTTTCCTGTCTTTACTATAATCTTGTCTCCAAAGACGCTAAGCTATCCTGCAATTTACTTTGAAACCTTTCAGCTCAGGGCTGTACCAAGATGATAAAGGCTTTAGTCTCTTGACTCTCACCAATTTTTCAGGTGCCACACAGTCCGCCGCTGTCAAGAGCCATTCATTAAATGCAGACACTGCCTCATTATTGTCCTTAGCCAGCGAAAGAGGGAGTTGTCCAAGGGCCTTTTCTAGATCGTTGGCTTGGACTTTGTTCCAGCTTCTAGTTTTTACCTTCACTGCTTTAGTTTGAGTTTGGTAGGTCGACAAAATGAGCCTGATGTTAAAATGGATCACTTTGTAGTCTGACCATGGGAGGGCTATCACTCTGGTCAAATTAATATCTGTGCTATTTCATTATTCTTTATTTCGGTTAAACAACCTTAAAAGAATGCAGTACAATACATTTTAAAACATTACAATACAATATATATATCTACACAGTACCGGGTTAAGGATTAAAAGAGAACTAGCAGCAAGATCCTTCTCAGTTAAATCAACACACATATATTCGAGGAACACTTAATGAATAGCAGTTCATAAAATTTAAAAATAATATTATTGAGCAATAAAAACAAGGCACCAGGGAACACTAAGATCAGGCCAATTCCTATTGTCATTATTCTAGTTCGAGTTACAATATAAGTCTATATCATATTCAGGTACATGCACCACTTGGTAGTAATAATATCAGTTGGGTTACATTAATAGTTACATATTGCACACATGTTCCAGTAAAGATTACATATGTGTAATTAGTTCAAATACAATAAGGCACAAGTCAGGATACATTTCAGCTGCTAGACTATTTTATGGCCTTTTCTCTTCCTGACTTTCGCTACTGATAGGAGGAAGCGGCTCAAACTGATTACTATTGGGCATGCAGTATCTCCTTTAAACACTCTTTCGCCATCTTTGATGTGGCGAAGACCCAGGAGTTGGCATATGGGTTTTAGCCATTTTTTCCTCGCATGTAAGTAAGCGGGGCATATGAATAGCACATGGGACTCATCTTCCCTCAGGCCCATCTCACATAATTTGCATAAATCAGATCCAGTACTACCTCCTGGTCCTTTATTGCAGTGCCATTTCGAAGTCCTAGATTTAATTTGAAGGGCACTACAGCGAAATTTTAAGTATAATGATTTGGCCATAGGTGGGTAGATTTCGTCCATAAAGGATTCTAGTTTCATATCCATTTTTTAATTCGAAGAACCTGAGGGTCAGAGTTCCCAGGTTGGGATTTCTCAACACAGAATCTTTAATATATTCCCAAAACCTATTCTTTAACAATTTCTTGGATTTATTGGTAATTGAATCCGGGTCTGACCATAAGCTACTTAACCCCAGCTTTGTAAACCATTTTTCGATGTAGGCCAAACATATTAAGCATGTGGAATTTTTTATTGCCATTATCTCCTTTAGAGCCTCTCTGTAGTCCACTAACTCGTCAGTGGACCAGAGACGAACCCAGTATAACAATGGGCGCAATGCAGCGTGGTCATCTGATCGACGAAAATTAAGATCCCATACAACCGGGGTAAGGGGAGTAGAGACAGGTACACCTAGCAGCTGTCTAATGAATTTGTTTTCCTGGACTGAGAACGTGCCTTTTGAAGTATGTCCCCAAAGTTCTGCACCATAAAGGGAAGCAGATTGTGCTTTATATTTGAACAGACTGATTGCTGGAGTAACTGATTTATAGTGACTATTTTTGTGTTTCCTTAAAATAGGAGCTTGATTCTGAACTAGTCTGATCTTTGAGGTTTCTAATTGAGATTTCCAAGATAATTTACTATCTAAGGTGATACCCAGGTACTTAAAACTTTGGACTTCTTCAATTTTTTCATTATTTATAGAAAAGGTTTTGTTAAAACCTTTATGTGGGTTGATTGTCATGACCTTAGTTTTGGACGAATTAATTTCGAGCTCCTTGTCCTGACAATACAACTTAAATTTATTAAGAAGGTTCTGGAGTCCTTTAGGGGTTTGGGAAATTAAAATGGTATCATCCGCAAATAATAATGCCGGAACGGCTTGACCACACAATTTGGGAGAGTCATGCTCGCAGCCCAAGAGGGTGTCAGGGATGTCATTAACATAAAGGGAGAATAAAGTAGGCCCCATGACACTGCCTTGCCTAACTCCTCTCGCTATGTCTATTTTCTCACTCAGCTCCCCATTGGGCCCCCATCTGACTCTTGCAAAATTATTTTCGTGCAGTCTGATCAGTTGTTGGAGAATGTTCCAGGGGACACCCATATAATTTAGCGTTCTCCAAAGGTTCCCCCTTGGAACAAGATCAAAGGCTGCTCTTAGGTCGACGAAGGCCACATACATATGGGAGTTCCTTATGTTAATATATTTCCAGACTAAACATAAAAATCTAAAAACCTGGTCCACTATACTAATTCTAGGTCTAAAACCAGCCTGGTACTTTGTAAGAATAGAGTGGTCCTCGACCCATGCATTAAGCCTACTGAGAAGTTGGCGGGTATAGATTTTTTGCAGCACATCGATCAAGCTAATAGGTCGATAATTAGATGGGTTAGACCTATAGCCTTTCTTAAATATATTCACGATTTCTGCGCCCCTCCAAGTCTCCGGAATTGGGGCCCCTCGAGGTATTTTATTTGTAAGTAAATTAATCTAGGGAGCCCAAATAAAATCCTCATGCTTCCAGAGGTCCCCGGGTATTCTGTCTGAACCTGGAGCTTTACCCGATTTCACCGCCATAATTGCTGAGATGGTCTCCATTAAGTTAAAGGTTAAAGGGTTCTCATATGGGGCTAACCTGATTTGTTTTATTACACATTCTTCCTCTTCTCCTTTACAAGAGTAGAGCAAGGAAAAGTGTTTAACCCAGGTACTTTCTTCAAGAAATCTATCATTTGCCACTGTAACCCCTTTCGTGCCCCTTGCAATGAGGCTCCAGAAAGAGGTCTGATCATTTAGTTTGCAGGCCTCAAGCAGAATAAAAAGTGAGTCTTAAGTGGACAAGGAAAGTGGAAAATGATCACTTTCGGTACGCTTGTCCACCTTTATATCCACTAGCATTGGCCATAGGGCGAAGGAGACTAAGATATAATCTAGATGACTTGTGCAAACCCCTCTAGCGAATGTTGGTCGGGTAGGACAGTCGGAGGGAAGTCGCCCATTGCATGCACGTAGTCTATGTTCTAATGTCATGCTTAGAATTTGTAGGGCACTTGTTGTACATGCAACTTTATGCTCTGCATCAATATAAGGAATGTTATTAACAGTATCCTCGTCTCTGTGGACATCTTCCAGACCTAAAATGGGCTCAAAATTCCTATTAAAATCACCACCTATAATTAACATAGGGTTGTGACCAAGCTCCGAGATAATATTACATAGCTGTGTTATTACTGATGACTCCTTACATGAAGTGTGTGGTCTACTATAAATATTGATCACATAGAGTGTGGGTCCTTTAGGTTTTTTTAATTCTAAGATCAATATATCGGGGTTTTTTGAGTCTATTTGTTTAAATGTGACCCCCATTGTTATTCTGGCCCAAATCATCAGGCCCCCAGAAGGTCTGCCGCCATGTGTGTTAACAGCTGGGATAAAAAAAGACCTATATCCAATTTTATAGTAGTTTTCTAACCCCCAGGTTTCTTGGAACACAATGAGGTCCCCGCTATCAAGATATTAGTGCCAAGTTGGATCAGGCAGATTCTTTTTTATTCCTGCGTTGTTCCAGGAGATTAACCTAGCCTCACTTGTTTTATTACAAGTCGCATGCCCAGAGGCCATAATAGTACTCGCAGGAGCAACTAGTATTGGAAGATCTGCATCTACTGCGTCTACTGGGCAAGTCATTAAGATCGATGGATGCGTAGCCTTGGGAACATATTGGGTCTCGTCATCTAATATAGGCAAGGATATTTCAATAACCAATGAATTGCCCAGTATCGCTGCTAATTCTTGCGATTCTTGCCCTTGGTAGTTGGGTGGATCAGAAACATTGTGATTGAGAGTTGGACTAACGCAATTCAACCTTTCTGAGTCCTCAAATATATTACAACTTTCCATCCTATTTATCTCATTCGTAAGAATGTCATTTGTAGAGACAGTTCTCTGGATTATAGGATCGCGTGCTATAGGGTCATCAGATATCCTACTGCATGCCATGATATGGCCCCTCTGAAGTCAGTCGCAGTCGTTTAGGCCTGACAGTATCCCAAATCTATTTTCTAGTCTTATCTCCCAATCGTTTACAGGAGCACCCACATCCCATCTATATGCCCCTGTGTTCCACCTGTGCCTTGGAGTATTAGAGTGCGCCACACCAAATCTATTTCCTGAACTTAATCCCCAATCGTTTGCAGAAACACTCGCATCCCATCTATGCGCCCATGCGTTCCACCTAGGCCTTAAAGTATTCAGGTGTGTCACACTTTTCTGCTCGCCTTGAAAAAACTCAAGGGTGAGGGGAATAATAGTTCCACTCCTACGTTGAGGGGGGAGGATGTTAGACAAGATATTAGGTAATACAGCCGTGTTAGAAAAGTTCAGCACCACACAGTCACCTTTGAACTTTTTTGTCTGTTCCCTATCCAGGCTACCCTCCTAGCCATCTTGATCTCCCCAGCTAGCTGTTGTTTCCCCCATGGAGCCATCTGCATATTACCTGACAGCCAGTGTAGTGCCTTACTAGTCAGAGATGAAACAGATTCTGGCTGGCCAGGTGGCAAGACAGGTACATTGGCCTACACCAGCACCAAAGGTGAAGCCTCTGCTATAAATTGGAGAGAAGTTATCTCCGGGCACGGTGCAGTTGGTCTTAATATAGGATCTTCTCTTATTGCTGCCTCGTTATCTGGATTTTCTAATACCTGCCCAGGGGGGATAGTCAATGCGGCGTTTCCGCTGCCCTCTATCTCGCTCGCAGTATGCTTGTTATTTGTGTCAGCTAGATTTGATACCAGGGTTGTCATACTACCCACCTCTTCAGCTATCTTGTTCTGGACCCCACCCAATCTTTTTACCTCGGCAGTAAGCTTATCAATTTTACACATCAGTGGTTTGATAATAGCCTTTATCTTACAATCAAACATGTCAGCTATCCTATCAAACAGCTCATCACCCATGGTTTGCCTGACACTATCCTCCTCATGATCCATACTTATTTCCTTGGATTTTGATGGGGTGTAACCCTTTTTCTCCCAGATCGTAGTCCCCCACGCTTAGGCTGTGTTTTCCTACATATCCTGGCTGCCCTGGTTGCAGAAGCAGGGGAGGGGCTTGCTCAGTGATCACATCCACCTGTATATCAGGATCAATATCAGCATCCGTGTCGGCATCGGGCACCAACAGTGCGCTTTGGTCAGAAATTTCATTCACATGGAGATCAATATCAGGGGCGTCAATGTTGGCAGCATGCAATGGTACAACTATCGGTGGTGAATCAGAGTTTTGGCTCGGGGGTAAAGAATGGGGGATTGGCTTAGTCCTAGCGACTGCCTTCTTTCACTGTTAATTTTGGTTACCACCTGAACCAGATAGTTTTCCATCATATTGGACGCAGGGGCAGCAATTTTTTAGGCTTAATATCCAATCACACAATTTAAAAAGGGATTAATACCAAGGAACAGTCAATGCGTGAGATAGAAGATACTAAGACAAATAATGTCCCTTGATGCAATACAATCAATTACGCAATGGAGTCTTACTTCAAAGATCTATCTCTGTCACCAAATAGGCAGGGGTCCTGGCCCAGTCCAGTCACGGACAGTCTCGGACTGTCTAAGACTGTCCGCCCTTTGTCCGGGCTTTGTCCGGCGCGTCCCGCACGCGTCCTCGCGGGACGATGGATCTGATGTTGTTTTATGCGCCTCCTGGTGCGCTGGCTAGTAGCGTGAACGATTTCCCCCGTGGGATCCTGGGGATTGCAGTCTCTACAGTCGGACCGGCGGAGCCAAGCCCGGCCGGTCGTTTACAGCAATGGGGGGGTGGAGCATAGCCCAGCCGCTGAACGGGAACTGGAGGCACAGCAAAGAGTCCGATGGCAAGTGACAGTGGAAATCAGGGAACTCAGCCCCTGACGCTGTTTTATGCGCCTCCTGGTGCGCTGGCTAGTAGCGTGAACGATTTCCCTCGCGGAATCCTGGGGATTGCAGTCTCTACCATCGGATCGGTGGAGCCAAGCTTGGCCGGTCGTTTACAGCGATGGTGGGCGGAGCCAAGCCCGGCCGCTGAGCGGGAAACTGGAGGCACAGCAAAGAGTCCGATGGAAAGTGACAGTGGAAATCTGTGCTATTAGAAAAGATACAGTCTAAAGTATGGCCTGCCTGATGGGTAGCTTCCTTGACTAGCTGGCTAAGGCCAAATGCTGGTTTCAAAAAAGAGAGGGTACCCCACTTTCACCAGGGAACAGGGTAGGAAGACAGTTAGTCAAAGGGGAAATCCCTGGAGTCAACTAGTCCACTAATCACTATTGGCCTTTCTTGTTGTAAAAGGAAAGGTCACAATATGCCATGGGTATTTGGACAAACATAAAAATAGGTTTCCACAAAGAAATAGTCTTGTTTACAATCTGGATTTATTAAAATTACATTTAATTAAACAATAAAAACAAGATAAATTGAATTTATCTTGTTTTTATTGTTTAATTAAATGTAATTTTAATAAATCCAGATTGTAAACAAGACTATTTCTTTGTGGAAACCTATTTTTATGTTTGTCCAAATACCCATGGCATATTGTGACCTTTCCTTTTACAACAAGAAAGGCCAATAGTGATTAGTGGACTAGTTGACTCCAGGGATTTCCCCTTTGACTAAGGCCAAATGCTGCCAGGTTATCTAGTAATCTAACTGTGTCTGAGTTGTTTATTAATTCCAGGTGATAGGTAAAATCCCTGAGAATTATGAAGGGATGGGGGTCTGTATAAGACGATCTTTTGAAAATGTATTAATGCAATTGATTTTGCCTATAGGCGTGCTCAAGTTATTACCCTTACATCTTTAAGGTTCATCGCGGTCTGTATAAGACTCCAGATGCATCATTAGTGCCTGTGAAAAATCGGCCCCAGGTCCAGGTGGGTGATAAATCAGAAGCCCCTGAAAATTAGAGAGGTTGTTTAATTTTATGGTAAAATACAGCGCCTCCGCTGGTAGGTCTGAGATGGCTTCTAATCGCAACTTCAACTGGTCCTAGTATATTATCGCTATACCCCCTTCTCTACCTCCCTGTCTTGTGAGGTGACTGCATAGCCCTTCGGTAACACTGTGTTCCAGTCTGGACCCGAGGCATTATCTGTCCAGGTCTCCGTCAGGAAGATTATACCAGGTGTTGTATTTTGGATCAGGTCTTTAATCTGATATTTATGTTTCCCTACGGACCATGCATTCAACAGAACACATTGTATATGCTGTTCCTGAGCTAGTCTAGGGACTCTATGTAGGTCTTGCCCAGGGAAGTTATCAAAAGAGTGTCCCGCATCCCTGTCTTACGGGGCTTCAGACATCCCGGCATTCAGAAGTCCCCCCCTCCTCCCAGCTAGGTCAAGGCTGTTAGTAATACCGTGACTCGGCCAATAGAGGCATTTTGGGCAATCAAGCACACCAGAGTTCTAGTCTTGCAGAAACAGATCGTGCAGCCTGCATGAGCCTGTGTCTAGATCCAACAACTGCTGTCTGCTGTATGTTCAAGATTTTAAATGGGCAGGGGTTCTGGCGCTGGTCATGCTCCGGGCGCCGACGGGCGCAGACGGGCTTGCCTTTGGCACACCTTCGGTGGCCTAACATCCGGGTACCGCCAAGGCCAAGCGGGAAGTGCAGCAGATACAAAACTCAGAGTGGGAGTGATCCAGCGCGCTCCTAATGAAAAACTGTCTCACAAACGCTATTCATCTCCACAATACTTACCATTAATCATAAATCACTACCTAGGCCCATAAACTAAAGAGACAATATTTGAGCGACTGAATCATGTGACCTAATTAAAACACTCTATTCAAAAACTATTTACAAAATTATATACAACTGCAGTTTAATGAATTTAACCATGGTTTTGATCCCACAACATTAATTAAGTCACAAAGACGAATGGATCTAATAATGATAACTAGACCATGAATAAACAAGACCAGCTTGTCATTTCAAAACCTATTTTATTAACTTTATTTTAATCCAAAGAAAGAGTATTCTTTATTTAGAAACCATTATTCTATTAGCAAATTGAAAGCATCATTCAAGGATTGGCTTATTAGTCTGACATTTCAAAGTAAATCATTTAAAATTACTTAAAGCAAAATAAAGTTTTCATTCCCTAAATTCTATCTCCCTGACTAAAACTCACTATACCTAATAAAATGATAAAGGCTGCTATCCTTACGTGCGCCAAGAGTCTGTCAGCACGTCATTCAGGAATCGGGAGGCAAGAACCCCCTCCTGTCTGTATGGCCAGTTTTTATACCTTTCTTACTGGCTAATCTTTTCAAAAAGTAAACTTTTTCTTGCCATCAGGGTTTCCATTGGTTGACAGATGTCAGACCATTCTTCATGTCATACTTTCTGACCAAGTCCGGGGCACATCATAAACCCCTATTGTTCTTAGATTCCATCCTTCTAGCTTCCTCGGAAAAGAAACATTTCACCGAACACGACACCTCTCACTTCCTAAACTTGGCAGGCAATTCAGGCTTTTTGTCCTTGGTGCTCTTCTCTAAGAACACGTACAACTCAACCATAACAGTTCCGCTTATTATTCCATTGTTTGAAAGGAAAACTCTTTTTCTGCATATGAGTGAAGGCTTCACTCTGGTCAAGTTTTGTATTTTCCAGCACTGCCAGTCAATAATTTTCTTGGGCCCACACAAAAACTAGTATTTAAAGAAACACAAGGCAGTAATTAATTAAAGAATTGAAACCCATTCTGTTTCCCTCCCCTTTGCTAAATATTAACCAAGCTAATTATGTTATCTAGCCAAAGCACAAAAAGCAGCATTATAAAAACCTTCTTCTTATAGGGCACCAGGATTCTCCACCAGCTTTTGCCACAGAAAAGACACGACAAAACATATGCACAGAAATATAGCACATGCTATTAATTAAACAGCCGCATTTAATACTGACAATGACAATAGACAAGGTTAGTTAATCATTTTCACAAACTTGCAAGTGCAACATGAAAGCATATTAGTCCTACGTATAGTGTGTGCAATTTTATTCTAAATTGGTTAATTATTTCAACACATGCTATTAATACAGTTACATTATGGAAGTTTAACTTTGCAAGTTTTGAACAACATCTCGCTCCATCAACTCCTTCATATGGTGATTTCATAATCACCAAACCACACACAAATATTTTCAGGATTTTTTTTTCTATATCGGTCATGTTTGGAACATCCTCTGTGTTAGTTTTTCTAAAGCTTAGATTCAGCAATTTGTCTACTACTCCTATATTGAGCTCTACTAAACTCTTCCAGTTCTATTTCCTTCTCCTGTTTCTGTTCCTTTCCTCACAAATGTCTTTCTCTTGTGTAGCTTGCAACTAATCTTTAACAAAAGTGTTACTATAGCTATTACTATTACAGGATAAAGTATTTTCCCAATGATTGAGCTACCAATCTCTTGGAACCAATTTTTAATTGTTGCGAATCTTTTAGCCAAGCTCTCTGTAAAACTTTCATCTTCAACAGGTTTAATTTCAGTATGTATTTCTGTTAAATTCTTTATATACATTTCTATATCTCTACTTTTATCTGGGATATATGTACAGCAATGTTGGACATGCAATGTCCCACAGACTCCTCCCTCTTTTGCTAGCAGAATGTCTAAAGCAAGACGGTTCTGCAAGTTCAGTATCAACTAATTGAAATCCACTTGCTGTGTCTGTTGACAATCTGTCAACAATTGTAGAAACTTTTCTGATCTTATTTGCATTCAGAGTAATTCCTATCATAGGTATTATTGCACCAAATATATCTCCCATAATTTCTGAAAAACTTTCTCTTTTAAATCTGCTCAAGTGATCACCAATTTCAAATGAGCCCTTTGAATTTCTATCCACATGGAATATTTTTGGGAAAACGAAACCAACAAAACAGGTCCCATACCAATGGTCGGGAAGACTGTAGTAGGCTTTATTCCCTCAAATGAAATAAATTCCAGGAAAGATTGGATCTTTGCCCCTTTTAAATCCCCAACCCCCTATAATACGATAGGTATCTTCACATTGACTTGCCCCAACAAAATAGTTATCATAAAGTGTGTTATCTCTCCTAAAACAAAGCTTTCCTCTATCAGGTTTATCTATGTTAATAGCAACATTTTCATTTCTTCCATTAAGTTTCTCATCCTCCTTTTACCAAAACTTAGATTTAGTATGGTTCGTCATCATGTTTCTCTTATAGATTGCTCTTCTCTCTTCCACCATATTTAACAAAGTTTTCTCTTCAGTTCTCAGCTTACATGTTAAATTATTTTTAAACGCATACTCATAATTTAGTTCACCAGTCACTAAGAAAAATTCCCTCATCTGCTTCGCAGGCCTTACTTTGTTTAAGCTATTTACAACTTTTAGATTCGCAAAGATTTCATCATTGTCAGAATAATAATATTCCAACCAACCTGTTTCATAAAACAAGCTCATTAATACACTGCAAGTAATGCCATAAGTAAGAGGAAGCATATTATAGGTAACCCTTTCCAAAACTGAAGCAGGTAATTTCACACAAACATAACAATCCTTGACATTCATGACCTTGACATATTCTGACAAGAGTCTAGAGAAAGTATTTCTAGAAAAATCACCAACAGATCTATCTTGGTGGATCTCTGGTTTATGCAAAATGACTCTATTAGTTTTGCCTGCTACATCATGAACAGCTTGTTTAGTCTCAGATTTACTAGACATATTAGCTTTGTATATCTCTTTGCCAATTCCAAAAGGGAAAATGACAGCTAGAATTAACCAGACCAAAATTAATAAAATCACACAAATAGAAGACATTTTGCAACACCTTCTTAGGAATGAACATCTCAAATTATTATTATAATTAGGCATCTTTTACTTGAGACAAGAGCCTTTCAGAAAAAACAAAAATTAAAAATTAAAAATTACTCTTGAAAATCACACACCCCCCTTTTTTTTTTAAGAATCCACTAACAGCTTTTCTTCGACCTTACGTCTTACAATGTGTTCTTCCAGCTAACACAATTTCTTCGACCTTGAGTCACCTAACACATTTTCTTGGACCTTATGCCAATCATAATTCTAACCTGATATTTTAAATTCAATCAATATCACTGTGTCATCTATTTCTTCCTGACTACTACTACTCACTTCCACTACTGGTGGGATAATAATATAGGTCCATTCAGGTGATTTATACTTCTGGTTTGGCTTTATTGGTCTTTTTCCCCTACTGCTAATTACTTCTATTTTCTGTCCTGCTTGATTTTTCTTATCCAATTCACTTTTCTGGCTTGAAATCTCATTTATCTGTTTTTTTGACTTGTTCACTAATTTGAATTTCAGGCCTTCATTCTCATTTGGCCAATTATCTCCTTTTCGGAATAGTTTCTTCTTTGGCTCAGACTGATTACATTCAGTTCTCCAAGCTCTTTTTCTTAATTCTCTCACTTTTGATTCTTCATCACTTTCATCAGTTTCATCTTCTGTTTCTGAAATTTGAAATATAGTTTCAGGTGCTTCTTTACTCGGCAGCTCACTCCGTTAGGAACACAATCCTTATAGCTGGTACTTGGTAATTTGTCTGCTTCTTCTTCTTGAATTACTTCCAATCCACCAGTTTCAGAATTTTCGTTCCTTCATCCAGAGCTTCCAGTCTGCTTTTCAATACTTTCCTGTTCTTGAGTCGCTTCTTGATCAGACTCCTTTTCTGCTTCTTTCTCTAGCAGATCTTCATCATTTTCAGAGTCTAGTATCACAATTTCAAGATCTTTTTCATTCAATGCCTGATTCACATTTGCATTTTCCAGATCTCGACTTTCTTGTCGATCTTCAGTATCTGGATTCTCAGGTTCTCCTTCAGAGTCTGAATCAGTTGTTGTATCACCTTCTTCATCAGAATTCTCAGGTGGTGGCACTCGAATAGTATGGCTGGCGTGTATCCACCTCTTTAGACCTTTACACTTAACTGCATTTGTTGTAACAAGTATCACTTGTCTCGCTTTCTGCCACTTGGGTACTAGACAATTTCTCCTCCGATAAACTTTTGTCCTCACCCAGTCTCCTGGCAAAAGATCATGAGCCTGCTCCTTTTCTCTTGTGAGCACTTCAGTTCCCACCTGATGGAACACAGAAGTCACTACATCAGACAGGGTTTTACAGTACTCCATAACTGCACTATCATTAATGCTAAGAACCCTTCCAACTGGAACAAATGATTGTCTCATTACTCTGCCCATGAGAATATCATGAGGACTTAAACCAGTTTTTCTGTCAGGAGTACTTGTCAAAGACATTAAGACAAGTGGAAGTGCGTCAGTCCACTTCATTCCTGTAGCCAAGCACATTTTAGCAAGCCTATTTTTGATAGTACCATTAACCTGTTCAACAACACCTGATGCTTCTGGTCTGTAAGCACAGTGCAACTTTTGTTTTATACTAAGTGCTTCACAAGTCATCTGTAACAATCTGTTCTCAAAATATGTTCTGCGATCAGTTTCAATCGTCACTGGAAATCCATACCTTGGTATGATTTCTCCCCAAAGCAATTTTGCCACAGTAACTGAATCATTGTGACGAGTCGGGAAAGCTTCCACCCATCTTGAAAACAGACAGATTATCACAAGGACATATCTTAATCTGTTGTGAGGAGGCATATCAATGAAATCCATCTGTAACCTGGTAAAAGGACCACCCTCCCGTCCTATGGTTCCCAAGCTTACAACTGTTTTTCTGTTCGGATTGATCTGTTGACAGAGCAGGCATCTTTGGCAAAAAGATTCTGCAATTATCCTGAATTTTGTATTATACCATGTCTGTCTAAACAACCTAATCATTGAATCTCTGCCTAAATGACCTGGACCATGATACATTCGTGCCATGTCAGCAATCATGCAGTTTGGAATTACTGGTCTGTCGTCTTTGTAAAACCAAATTCCATCTTCTTCTCGCTGCCTACAACCTGTTTTTAGCCATGTGTCTTTCTCCTCATCATCTGCCTCATCTTGTAAATCTTTTACTCCTTGCCATGTCTCAACTACAGATGTTAGCATAAGTGAGTTCAAAACATGATCATTGTCTTTTTCCCTATTAACAGACATATTGTTTTTCGCACAGAACTTGGCAATTTCATCCGTGTATGCATTTCCTTTTGTCATGTAATCATTGCCTTTCTTATGAGCTGTGCATTTTAACACAGCAATTTTGTCTGGTAATTGAATGCCATCGATTAATCTTTTAATCAATTTTGCATTCCTTATTGGAGTTCCCGCAGAAGTTAAATAATCTCTTTGAGACCAGAGCTGGCCATAGTCATGGACTACGCCATATCCATAATGACTATCAGTCACTATGGTAATTTTCAATCCTTTTGCTCTTTCACATGCACAAATCAAAGCAATCAGTTCCGCTATTTGAGCTGAACGAATTCCTTTGAGACAAGAAGCTTCAACCACATCTGCAACTGTACAGACTGAATATGCTGCACACAGAACACCTTGATCTGATCTCAAGCATGATCCATCAATGAAATAAACAAAATCTGGCTCAGGCAATTGTACATCTTTAATGTCCTGCCTTGGTTTTGTACAATATTCTAAAACGTCCAGGCATTCATGATCAATGTCATTCTCATTTCTGATTTCTGTCACAACACCATCAGGCAATAATGTGGATGTATTTAGATTCACGCATCTTGCAATTGAAAAGTTATCTGATCCCAGAATAACTTTTTCATATTTTGTCAATCTGTTACTCGTTAAGTGCTGAGTTTTACTTCAGGTAAGAAGAATCTCGACTGAATGGGGAACATATACTTTTACAGGAAACCCCATAATTATTCCTTCACTTTCTTCCAGGTTCACACTTGTTGCAGCCACTGCTTTTAAGCAACCTAGTAATGCTTTTGCCACAGGGTCAAGAACTGCTGAGAAGTAAGCAATTGGCTTTCTCAGTTTTCCATGTCTCTGAATCAAAACTGATAATGCACATCCTTCCCTTTGAGGTTCCGTGACAATTGTAAGTGGTGTTTTCGACTCGCACGAATATGGTCGAGTCTGGTATCTATGAACCGCAAATGACGAGTTTAGTAAGTGTGCGCAGTTTCGCTGTGCTAACTTAAACCGTTTGTTTGTTATGTGGGTTTTTCATCTGTACCCACGGGTTCCATCTTAGATACGGCATCCATTTTGTCTCTTGCCCTCAAGTAGCCAGCGAACGGACGCTGTCCGCTTCGCGACCCTGGGACTCCCAAGATATTTGCGGAAGACACATGTTCTTTGTAAGTGTCTTTATGACGAGGGGGATGATACTGTAAGGCAGATGGCCCCGCTCGAGGCTCATCTTGCCGTGCCGGTTTATTGTCTCAGCCGTGCATCTCATTAGGCACGTCCCTTTGATGCCTGTATCTCGTGTTTCCCGATACCTCCCCTTTTACACCCTTTCCGATCTCCCCACTGTCTCCATCTTCCTCTGCACCTGTTTTTTTCCTATTTCGATCTGTTTTACTGCCGATTGGAATGCCCTAATGTTGGGGAGATGGGTTTTTACAGTTGGGAACCGCCAAATGTTTCCGCACTTATGTCCCGGACCTTGTGTGTATCAAAGTGACCAAAGCGACCCCTCTGGGGGATAATTGTGGGAACCGGGTTGTAAACCTTTGTGTATCATGTTGTTCTATGGGTAAATTCTGTATAAAAGGAGCGATCCACAGAACCAATTTGAAGCAGTCTCCCCAAGTTGCACGTGTTGTACTTGTCGTGACTTCTGTGTTCCCTGCAGTAAATAAACCTTGAATCTTTGACGCCGAAGGAAGTGTCCCGTGTCTCTGTCATTCGTACGCCGGAGCAGGTAACCCACGGAAGTTTCAGGTGTTGTCCCCTGGCACCGCTGGGTCTTAAAGAACCCAGTCCTTCAGTTGGCGCCCAACGTGGGGCTGCATCAGTGGTACCGGTCCAAGCCCGACGATCGTGAGGAACTTCGTGTGAAATCTCCGAGGGAAGGTGCACTCCGCTTCATCGATCCTGTTGTCGAAATAAGTGGCCCGAAGACTTTTCCCGCGAAGATTCCCGCCTCCTGACGGCTGCGACGGACTGCTGCCCTGACTGTAGACCTGTTTTGGCGCCTGGCGTAGACCTTGGTATAGCGAGACGATTGACGGGCCTTCCTGGTGACGCCATCGATCTTTGAGTTAAGTATTTGTGGGTCGCTCCCAGAGTCCCTGGTTGTTGACACTTTAGCGAGTAATTTTGTTGTTGACGCTGTGTGAGTGTTTTTGTCGGTGACACTTTGCTAGCGTACTTTGTTGTGTTATTTGACGACTGCAGCCGCCAAAAACCGAGGGTTTTTGCTCTTTGCTGGGACTTGGTAAATCCCGTAACCTTTGAAGTTTGTGAAACTCGGCTAGTGTGCAAGATGCCTGGTCGTAGTACTTTGTTTAGTTGTTTCAGACCTTGTGGTGCGGATTCCCGACTGGAGGACTCGTGTCCGATACCTCCGGTTGGAACTCCGACTTATGAACTGTACAGTAAACACGGGCTAGGCCCGATTACCTTTAATGATTATTGGATTCGCTACACAAAGAAGGACGGTGTCCTTAGTTGGCCACCTCATGGTAGCTTTGAGACCCCGATTCTAGATAACCTAGAGGCTAAATTGTTTGAGAAAAAGTCAAGGCCGGCCATGTTTGATGCCTTTCGGTTGTGGCGTAAAGAAGCCCGACAGAAAGAAATCAGACAGACTAAACGAAACCAGAGAGATAATGTTGCTACCATTGTAAAGAAAGCAGAGCAGTTTCAGCATGATAAGGAGGTCAAGGAAAAGGAAGTGTTTGATAGATTGCAGCGTATGACCATAGATAAATGTTATCCTACTTTGCCTACGGAGTCGGAAAAGAAGGAAGAGCCAGTTGAGGATCCTTTAATGTCCTATCTTATGAAATCGCCACCTCCGTATGTACAGGGTGTCGTAGCCCCTGTGATTCCCCCTGTACCTGTTCCTGCACCTATTCTTCCTTTGCCTGTTCCTCAACCTGCACCCGTTCTTCCAACTGTTCCTGCTCCTTTGCCTGTTGCTATCCCTACTGCTCCTCCGCTTCCACATACTCCCGCTCCCGCTACTGCTCCTGCTTTATTAACTCCTGCTGTTGCTTCTGTTTCTACTCCTTCACTTGTTAGTCCTGTGTCTTATACTTCTCCCTCTACTCGCAGTCGTAATTCTCCTCTTGCGGCTAGCTTCTTTCATTCGCTCGGTCCTGTTCTTGGGTCCGCTGGTTCAGATGGTCCTCAGAGACGTAGTCAGCTCCCTGGTAACAGGGAACGCGCTTCACTATACAATATGGCGATGGGTTGGATGACGCATCCACTTAGAAACCCACCACGTATTGTACTCGATACGTTTTGTCAATTCAATATACCAACCCAAAGATTTGTGTTCGAGGAAATGTGTAAGGTCCTTCGTGATCAGATATCGGCTGATGCGCCTGACGAGGTGTTGACCGCTTTGTCTGATCTACAGCTTCAGTTCTCGACTGGACTGATAGTGGATACCAACGTTCGACGTGCTGTTGAACGGTTGCTATCTTTCCGTCCCACTCCTATACCTCAAGCTCTGTTTGTTGAGGATGTTGAGAGGCAGTTGGATGTTTCCGGTCAGTTCCCCATGCGAGAAGTTCCACCCGTGTGGATGCCAGGTGATGCTGCTCAAATTCCACCTATCCTGCCGCATTTTCAGAGAGTATGGATACATCTCCCATGGAAACGCTCAGAAGTGTTACAGGTAAAGCAATCTTTGCCTGACCCTCGCAAAAATCCTGCAGGGTACTATAAGGATTTATCGCAGCTCGTAGACGCTACGATAATGAATCTTGCCGATATCGACATGCTGTTTGGTATCATTGTACCGCAACCGGTATGGGCTAAGATTCGTCAGGAGAATCATCCAAATGAATTAGGTGGCGATTGGGCTGCTCTTATTGCGGCCGATACGCGACAAGTTGGTGGGGCTAAGCCTGAACAACTCATTACTGACCTCCCTCAAAGAATAATAACGTTAATGAAAACTCTTATGCCAGCTATGAGAGTCAATTGGGACAAATTGTCAGCTTGTAAACAGAAAAAGGACGAGAGTGTCTCCGACTTCTTTACGAGATTCGAGGAGGCATTCATTGATCATAGTGGTCAGGATATGAGCACTGAGGGTGGTCAAAGGTTGTTTGTGGATAAGTTTGTTTCGAACTTATTGCCCGATTTGAGCAATAAATTAAAGAATTCTGAAAGTGCATGGGCCGTTTCTACCTCGGCTCAAATATTGGCTACGGCACAATACTATGAGAATAGAGAGAAAGAAGAGAGTGACCGTGCTGATAAAAAGACGAAAGAGCTTAAAACTAAAGTGTTGCTTCAGCAAGCGTATCCTCCACGTTCGAATCAGAATACTTCGCAACAAAATAGATCGCAGCCGCAATCGAACAGATCACAATCTTGTAATGACTCCTCTTTCCAAAGATCCTCTTTGGGGTACAATCAATGTGCCTATTGTCGACAGGAGGGTCATATTAAATTCAATTGTCCTGTTCTAAACGAACGTAATAGTGGTAATTCATCTAGAGGAGGTCGTGGTGGTTCACAGCAGGCACCACGTGGTAGAGGTCGTGGTGCTCAGAATGATCGTTCAGATAACTCATCAAATTCCGATAATTGTTTTGATCAACGTGGATCGTCACAAGGACGATCTGCGCAGTACAATGTAGACGATTATTACGTCGATCAGGGAACTGACGACAGTAATTACTAGGACAGCCGAAGACAAGGAGAGGGAGTAGTATCAGTTCCGGTTGATCAGAGAGGGCCTTACGTCGCAGTTGCTACATCGGGCGTCGTTGAGCCTTTTCTGTTGGACACTGGTGCAGCGAAAAGTTCCATTAAGCATTCGAAACTCCCTGGCGCACCTTTGTCTGGCTTAACAAATGTTTCCGTTGGATTCTCTGGCGCCCCCGTTAGCAATCCAGTTTCGCACCCTTTGCCCCTTACAATTGGGCCTCGTGAACTAGAAGCTCCGTTGATTTTGACCACTGGTTGTGGTGAAAATCTTTTGGGCCTGGATTTGCTTAAACGTTTGTATGCAACTTTGTATTGTTTTCCTGCGGGTGTAAAGCTTACGCTGGGAGAGAGGGTTGTCTCTCCCATGTACTTGTCTCTCGATATGCTTCCATCGGAATTGAGTTCTCTTCCTGCATCTTTGTGGGCAACAGGTCCCAATGATGTGGGCCTGCTTGACATCTCCCCTTATGTTGTCCAGTTGAAATCCAATGTGCGATTGCCACGTATTCCCCAGTATCGTATCTCTCTTGATGGTGAACGAGCGCTGTTAGCGATCATCTATGATTTGATCGAGAAAGACGTTATTGAGGAAACACGGGGAAACTTGTGCAACAGCCCTGTACTGCCCATTCTAAAACGTACTGATCCTTCGAAACCACCTGTTTATCGTTTTGTTATCGATTTACGGGAGGTGAATAAAATTGTGATTCCTCAGTTCCCCGTTGTGCCTGACATCACGGCGCTACTGGCTCTGATTCCTGCTTCTGCATCGTGGTTTTCGGTGATTGACTTGAAGAATGCGTTCTTCAGCATTCCCATTGCAGAAGAAAGTAGAGACCTTTTCGGTTTCTCTCTTGGTGGACGCAGCTTCCGGTTCAAACGCGCTCCTCAGGGCTACTGTGAAAGTCCATCGATTTACAGTCAAGCCTTGAAGGGTCAACTGGATGCGTTTAAGTTGCCGGCTGGTGCGGCCTTAATCCAGTACGTCGATGACCTATTGGTGGCTGCTGATACTCAGAACATTTGCAAAATTGCTACGGTGTCGCTGCTGCAACATCTCTGCGAACTAAATCACAAGGTGTCACCTTCTAAACTCCAATATTGTTGTCAAGAAGTAACCTATCTAGGTCACTTATTGTCAAAGGAGGGAAGGCGGTTGACCCCAGAGAGAATTGCAGCAATTGCGCGAATGGCTGTGCCAACAACCCAAAGAGATGTGCGTGCCTTTTTAGGTATTACGTCATACTGCAGGCAATGGATTCCAAATTTTTCATTGTTAGCGAAACCATTGGTAGCTCTTACGTGCAAGGATGTTTTGACTCCTTTACCATGGACGGAAGAATGTCAGAAAAGTTTTTCTGAATTACATGATTCATTGTGTTCGGCTCCTGTGTTAGGTACTCCTGACTATAGCAAGCCGTTTACATTTTATGTTCACGAGAGGGAAGGTTGTGCGTTGAGTGTCTTAACGCAACCTTTTGGTGGTAAGCAACGTCCATGTGCATATTTTTCCTCGACCTTGGACCCGGTAGCTAGAGCATTGCCGAGTTGTTTACGAGCAACGGCGGCAGCCGCGGTCTCCATCCGACAATCAGCAGGATTGGTCATGGATAATATGCTTACGGTGATGGTTCCGCATGCAGTCGACACTCTTTTGAATCGTACGAAAACTCAGCACTTGACGAGTGCGAGGTTGTCTGGGTACGAGTTGACGCTGTTGGCAAGCCACATTCAAATAAAATGTTGTAATTTTCTGAACCCGGCAACTTTGTTACCAATTAGCTCAGAGTCAGATGAAATAACAGAACACGACTGTTATTTGAGGACAGAGGAAGAAACAAAAGGTCGAGTGGACCTTAAAAACACCCCATTGGAAGACCCGGATGGAACACTGTATGTGGATGGTTCATGTTTCAAGTTGCCGAATGGCGATGTGACTACTGCTGATGCTGTTGTAACATTGAATACTATTGTTGAGACTGCGAGATTAAATCAGAATTCTGCCCAAGCTGCAGAGCTGATCGCTCTCACTAGAGCGTGTGTGTTAGCGAAAGGGAAACGTGTGAATGTGTTTACCGACAGCCAATATGCCTTTGGCGTCGCACATAGTTTTGGACGGTTGTGGAGAGAGAGAGGTTTTCTAACATCGCATGGTACGAAGATTCAGCATGGCCAGCTTGTGAATGATCTTTTGGATGCACTTACGTTGCCTAAGCAAGTGGCGATTGTTAAATGTAGTGCGCATCGTAAGGTGACGGATGATGTTGGTCGTGGTAATGCGTTTGCGGATGAGACTGCTAAGGAGACTGCCCGGAACCTTAGCACTCAAATGTATGTGACGAGTTCGGTTAGGTGGCCTACAGAATCGAGTATGTGTGAGGACACTATCGAGAGTGTGAAAGCAATTCAGAATGAGGCCACCGAGACTGAAAAGATGAAGTGGAAAGAAAGTACGGGAAAGTTGGATGCGAATGGTTGTTGGATTGATTTATCGGATCAGAAAAGATGGATGTTGCCTGATGCGTATGTGCTGGCTGTTGTGACTATGGCGCATGGGTTAGCACATATTAGCGCGAAAGGTATTTGTAAATCGCTGTCCCCTGTGTGGAAGAATGATGGTATTACGAAATGTGCTGAACGCTTGGTTAAGAATTGTATGGTATGTATGTTGTACAATCCTGGTAAGGGAACCCCAACTCCTCCTGGTAGTTTTGCTCCCCCTTCATGTCCCTTTGAGGTGATCCAATTGGACTTCATCCATATGGAGCGATGCAATAACCTGAAATACGTTTTAGTTGTGGTTTGCGCATTCTCCCGATGGATCGAGGCCTACCCTCTCAAAGACAATACTGCTTTGTCCACTGCGAAAATCCTACTGAAGGAATACTTTCCTCGGTACGGAATGCCTAGAGTTGTGTGGTCAGATAATGGAAGTGAGTTTGTGGGGAGTGTGATGAAGAGTGTGTGTAAGGGCCTTGGAATTAATCAGAAATTCCATAGTGCCAATCATGCCCAGTCAGCTGGTTTGGTTGAAGGGTACAATGGCACCCTTAAACTAAAACTAGCAAAGATTCAGGCTACGACTGGTCTCTCGTGGCCTGACGCTTTACCCTTAGCATTACTGTCAACAAGGGCAACTGTACACTCCCGAGTAGGGCTCAGTCCCTATGAAATAGTGTTCGGTCGTCCTGCTAATGTTTGGGGGGTCCCTAGACCGGGTGCTTTTTGTGATCTTGAGTATCCAATGTTGATCGATTATCTTCATGACTTGACTGCTAAACTGAGGTTAATTCACCAACAGGTTCACGAAGCATTGCCGACGCAGACGGAGGGTCCAGGCCACCAGCTCCAGCCCGGAGATTGGGTGGTAACGCGAAACTTTTCGCGCAAGAACAATTTGGATCCCAGGTTCACTGGACCCTACCAGGTCCTCCTTGCCACGAGAACTGCAGTTCGTCTCGAAGGACGGAAGAATTGGGTGCACGCCACCCACACCAAAAAGGTCCCTATTCCGTTACCGGCAGACTCGTGGGTGAGGAGAGGCATTGCATCAACTGAAACTGAAGGATTGCCGGCGTTTGTACCTTTCAGTGACGCACAACCTGTCGGAGAATCCTCAGTGCAGCGAAAGGACACGGTTGAACATTTGTCATCAAAAGACTCAAGACCAGAACATTCAGCTGATCGACAGGACGCTGTCTCTTCAACGGATCCTTTGTTTGACGAACAGACACGTCCTGGGAAAACCCGATACTTTTTGCGATCCAGCACTAAAGACTAATAAAAAAAATTCTGTTCTGTCCCTTGACAAGTGCATTATCCCGTTTTCCACGATCAGTTTGAACACTCATATCACTGTAATTATTTTTGTATGTATTCATTGAGTTACATTCCTTACACCTTTTTGCTTCCACAGCTGAGAAACATTGTTTTTGCATATATATATATATTTGCGAGATAAAGACCGTAGGGCCGCGCGCGTACTTCCTTCTGGTTAGTAGGTCTTGACACTAGGTTAAAGACCGTCGGTTCCTGGGAACTCCTAGGGATTGACTACTGCTACACAGAACGAAGTGCGTCAAAAAACGTTGCGGACGGTCGTAGGGAATGGCATTTTCGAAGCTGACAGACTTGGAAGGAGCTCAAGCACAAAGATTCAAGCTGCAGCGACTCAGTCGTACCAAATGTTTTATGTTCCAAATATTCGTATTGTTTGTGACTGTTTCTGCATTATTGGCGGGTGGGGTGTATTACACGATGTTTTACTTCTTGCCTTCTGCCATACCTACTCCTACCCCTGACCCTAAACTCACCTCCACTGCTTCTCCTCATTCTTTTCACATCTTACCTGAACACGAGCAGGCTAGACGTGCAGAATTCCGCAACAATTCCTTTATTCAGCTCCTTCATCAGCATCAGTTAGTGGTTAACACTACTAACTGTTGGGTGTGTGGGTTGATGCCACACACCACGGATAAGGGAATTCCATATCTGGTGTTACCATATAGTTCCCAAGGGTCTGCTCGAGCATTTCAAACAATGTTTCGAAGCGCACTGGGTTTCCACCCCATTCGAGAACCACGTTCCCCCTACTCTGGTCCTACCTCGTACCAAAAACCTTTGTCTATAGCAATTGAAGACTTAGATAGCGATATCTATGATCCCTCGCTTATTCCTGAAGAAGAGGTACAAGCCTATAGGGTCCTAAGTAGAGGCGAATATAGTGTGTTCACTAGTGAAAAACAGCTTAAAAGCTCGCCTCCGATATGGGTCGTACCCCACATTGGTAATTTTTGTCTAATAGGTCGTGGCCGAAGATCGAAAAGCCCGACTTGGAGAGAGTGCTTGCACTGAAAATTACATTCTGCCGATGGTCTCGTCCCCTGTGTTCCTGGCTGCCAAGGGTACATACTTTATCTGTCATGATCGTGCGTATGCATGGTTGCCCTCTGACTTCATGGGCTCATGTTTTATCGCAAACTTGTTGCCTCCGACGTTTACTGTAGATGCAGATTATCACAAGACTAGAGTTGTGAGAGGCGTAATTAGCGAAGAGGATACTGCCGGTCAAGAGGCAGGAGACTTTTTCAAGGGTTTCCTCCCGTTTTGGGGACCTATGGTTAATAGTAGGAACCTACGACAGTTGACTCGAGTGGTAGAATCGACAGCTAATATTACTGCCAGTGCCCTTGGTAATATCACCACAGAACTTCAGGCGGATAGACTTATGACGTTACAAAACCGTATGGTTTTAGACGTGATCTTAGCAGATCGAGGTGGGGTATGTAAGGTGATCCATTCGAGCTGCTGTATTTTCATTCCTGATAACGCTCCGACTGTCTATCAAGCCATCTCGAAGTTGCATAAGATCTCCGAATCCATACACGTGGATGTAGGGGATTGGACGCTACTTGGATGGTTTTGGGGCCTGATGTCGACTTGGGGTTGGAAGATTCTGATGATCATCGGAGTCGTTGTGGCGTTCCTGTTCACGTGTTGCCTTTGTGTGCAGTGCGGTCCTGCCTTATGTGGCCTCTGTGCTACAACGTGTATGAGACAGCCACCTGTTACCAAGGGGACTCAGTTGGACAGAGCTATGCTACAACGACATCTCGATGGTCTAATGAATATCGAGTATGATTCCGACTAGTGCTTGCCTACATGAGGGCAAAAGGAGCGTCTGAGGTTCCGTGACAATTGTAAGTGGTGTTTTCGACTCGCACGAATATGGTCGAGTCTGGTATCTATGAACCGCAAATGACGAGTTTAGTAAGTGTGCGCAGTTTCGCTGTGCTAACTTAAACCGTTCGTTTGTTATGTGGGTTTTTCATCTGTACCCACGGGTTCCATCTTAGATACGGCATCCATTTTGTCTCTTGCCCTCAAGTAGCCAGCGAACGGACGCTGTCCGCTTCGCGACCCTGGGACTCCCAAGATATTTGCGGAAGACACATGTTCTTTGTAAGTGTCTTTATGACGAGGGGGATGATACTGTAAGGCAGATGGCCCCGCTCGAGGCTCATCTTGCCGTGCCGGTTTATTGTCTCAGCCGTGCATCTCATTAGGCACGTCCCTTTGATGCCTGTATCTCGTGTTTCCCGATACCTCCCCTTTTACACCCTTTCCGATCTCCCCACTGTCTCCATCTTCCTCTGCACCTGTTTTTTTCCTATTTCGATCTGTTTTACTGCCGATTGGAATGCCCTAATGTTGGGGAGATGGGTTTTTACAGTTGGGAACCGCCAAATGTTTCCGCACTTATGTTCCGGACCTTGTGTGTATCAAAGTGACCAAAGCGACCCCTCTGGGGGATAATTGTGGGAACCGGGTTGTAAACCTTTGTGTATCATGTTGTTCTATGGGTAAATTCTGTATAAAAGGAGCGATCCACAGAACCAATTTGAAGCAGTCTCCCCAAGTTGCACGTGTTGTACTTGTCATGACTTCTGTGTTCCCTGCAGTAAATAAACCTTGAATCTTTGACGCGGAAGGAAGTGTCCCGTGTCTCTGTCATTCGTACGCCGGAGCAGGTAACCCACGAAGGTTTCAGGTGTTGTCCCCTGGCACCGCTGGGTCTTAAAGAACCCAGTCCTTCACCTTTCACTGCAGTACAGCTCAAATTCTTTTTCATAATCAGGCATACCCAATGCTGCTTCACACAAGCTTCTTTTTAATTGTTCAAAAGCCTCTAATTCAATTTTTTTTAGAACAATAAGGTCTATTATGTCTGCTTTCGTCAGTCTCTGTAATGGTTTTGCAATAACTGAAAATCCGCTAATCCATTGACGACAATAACCTACCATTCCAAGAAACATTCTGACCTGTCTCTGTGTTTTTGGAGGTTGCATTGCTTGGATCATTTGTATTCTTTCTACTGTTACCTGTTTAATTCCTTTTTCAATCCTGTGACCAAGATATTTTACTTCTTGTTTGCAAAACTGTAATTTTGCAGGAGACACTCTATGTCCCTCATCTGCCAAATGATTTAAAAGAATAATTGTATCTGTCACACAGTTGTCTCGTGTTTTTGCAGCAACAAGAAGATCATCAATGTACTGAACTAATGTTGATTTTCCAGGCAGATCTAGATTTTCCAGAGAATTCTTTAGCAACTGATTAAAAATTGATGAACTTTCTGTATACCCTTGCGGGATACAACACCATGCTAATATGAGCTCTTGGAATCTGAACGCAAAAATTTGTTGGCTCTCTGGATGCAATGGAACAGTAAAGAACGCGTTGCAAAGGTCTATAACTGTGTACCGTTCTGCATCATGCGGGATCTGATAAACAATTACCGCTGGGTTTGGTACAACTGGGCAACATGGAACAACTATTTGATTAACCTTTCTCAGGTCCTGAACTATTCTGTAAGTTCCGTTCGGCTCTTTGATTCCCATATTCGGTGAATTACATGGACTGCTCTCAATTTCTTTTAAAAAACCTTGTTTTATAAATGTTTCAATTACAGGAATTACTCCTTCAATTGTTTCAGCTTTAATTTTATACTGAGGAATATTTGGATAATCCGCTCCTTGTTTTACTGTAATTTGCACTGGGTCTACATGTTTCATTAAACCCATTTCATCACCAGTCAAATCCCAAACTTTAATATTGACTGTTTCTTTTAATTCTTCAGGTAAATCATTTTTGTCAAAAGCAGGAAATAATTTACTTTCTTCTGCTTCAACCATTAACATTGTTAATTTATAAAGGCCATCTTCTTCATCAGGAGTTGGAAGCTCAATACCATCCGGTGAGCAATATATTTTGCAATTCATCTTGCAAAGGATGTCTCTCCCTAACAAGTTTACAGGACTGCTATCACAGATTACAAATCTATGTTTCTCTTTAAATTTACCAATTTCAACTTTAACTCGATCTGTTAAATCTGTTTTAATTTGTTGATTAGCTACGCCAACTACTTGGATAGTGTCACCAGAGAGAGGCAGGTTTTTTATTTCCACTGATCTAACAGTAGAACGGGTAGCACCAGTATCCACAAGAAAAGTGATTTCTACATCATTCACTTTACCATTAATAAATGGACCTGACTGATCTTCCTCAAGTGTGGCTCCAAGCACGCACTCTTCCTCCTCTCTCAGGCACCGTCATAAGTAATCATCAGACTCGCTTCCATCATTTTCTTTCAACCAATATTGTTGAGAAACATTCAACACATTCACTCTTGGTGATCTGTTTACCTGTTCACCTCCGTAGAATCTTGTTTCAGAATTGGACCTCTGTACATTAACGCAATTAGGAAGTGGAGGTTGTGGAATCTGACTCTGCTGATTCACTAACTGTCGCTGTAGCTGTTGTTGCTGATTTATCTAATTTAACTGTCGCTGTAGCTGTTGCTGTTGATTTACCTCATTCTGCATCTGTGGATTTAATAATGTATTTTTGAAATTTCTGGGCGGATTTTTACACTCACGCTTCCAGTGTCCAATTTCGCTGCAATTGAAACATGGGAGTTTCTGCTTTAATTCTGCAATATTACCCATTAATTTTGGTTTATTAAAATTTCCCTGAAATTTTCCTTGATTCTGTTGAACATTTTCGGTTTCAAAGGCTGCAATTTGTTGTTCAGCTACTTTCACCTGTGCCCACATTGCTTTTTCTTTCAGCTTTTTCTGATTAGCATCTATCTCATCACTGCAGTATTTTACTTTTTTCAGGATGTCATCAACTGAAAGTGATTGCCAACCAACTATTCCTGATCTGATCATTTCACCAATTTCAGGTCTCAAGCCATATACAAATCTGTAAATAAAATGTCTTATATCCTTCTCACTCAGCTTCTCATAACCACTGTATTGTTTAAATACCAGGAGTAATCTTTCATAGAAGGAATGAACTGACTCTTTTGGCTCTTGATTTGTTCTGTCGATTTTAACCCAATCCACTTCTTTTGGGGGAATCTTGTTTTTCAGCCACACAATGACTTTATCATCTAAAATTATGACATCAGCTGAAGGTGCACCTGTTACTTTATCTCGGGTAGGTTCTTCTTTGGGCCAATCTATAGAAATTTTACATTCTGTCCAAAGATCTGACGGAACAACGATGTCAAAGAATCCATCAAGATCAATCCACAGAACGTTTGAGACCTTAACAAATCTTTCTACCTGACGATACCATTCCACAGGTTTTTCTCTCAATTTGGGAAAATCATTTGCGAACAGTAAAATGTCCTGTCTTGACCAAGGAACATGAACATAACCACCACCAGCTATTTCTCTCATGGGAAATTCATTTGCAATTTCCCCTCTTTCTCTTTTTTCTTCCTCTCTTTTCTTTGTCCATTTCACTCTCCATTTGCTTAATTCACCAATTCTTTTTAGAAACACTATCAATTCTTTGATATGAGTTATTCTTCCTGTGGTGTTCATACTTTCAATATATTTTTCAGAGAAATCTACTCTATAATGTTTCTGCAAATGTTTCTGTCTCATCAAATCTACATCTAATTCAGCAGCTATTTCTTCTAACAAATCATATTTATTTTTCGTTTTCCATTGTATGCTTTTACAAATGAACAACAATTCATCATCCTGATATAACTTTAAACTGTCAGGACCAATTGTGCCAATAATTAATTCCTCCAAATCTGCTTTCAATTTTGTGACATCAAGTAATTTAGATTCTGAGGACCTATTCATACTTCTTTCCCTTTCTGGAGTTTCAGAATCAGATTCTGCAACAATTGGAGATTGACCATTTGAAAAACTTTAATTAAAAGTTAAGTCTGGCATCTTTTTCTCTCGGTGAATTTCTGATAAATCTGAATACAATTTTTCAGCCACTTTCTGAATTTCTGCATTTAAAGGGACAGTTAGAGCTGAATGTCTAATTTCTTTTTGATCAAAAACCGGAACAACAGAACCAATTGTTACTGGTACCGTTACTGCTTCCATGCCTTTAGTTAACTGCTGTATTAATTCTTCTTTTGATCGAAGATATTCTGAAATATTTTGAGTGTCCTCAAGTCTTTCTGTTTTTATTACGATTCTTGGGATCTCATTTCTCTGATCTGGAGTTTAAGGATAATTTCTACTTTCTCCAGATGTACTAGAATTAGTTCTTGTTTCTACTCTCTCAGGAAATTTTACATTATTCTGATTTAATCTAAATGAGTTTCACCAGAAATTTCTCTAGTAGGAGCACCTGGAGAAGTTCCTTGAGAAATTCTCGGGGTAGACCATGAACAATCCGATTGATAAGGTGGCGGTTTATGTTTTGTTGTATAGATTTCTTCTAAAACCGAATCATCTAATTCTTCACCAATATAACTTTTCTTTTCAATACACTTTTGACCAGTTGCCTCACCAGGTAACCTTGTTATATACATACCATTACACATGTCTGCCTGTCTCCAACGACGCATTCTATCTTCATGAATTTCTCTATTAACATTCATTCTAGTGCCTCTTGTTACACCTCTGTTCTCCCGTTCTAAATCAAACATCTCATCTTCCCATTCAGCTAAAACCTCAAATTGCGTAGGTCTGGGTTTTGGTACGAGAGTCATAATTTTTTCTCTCAAGTTTTTCATAACTTTCATGTTAAATGACCCATCTTCTGGCCATGCCAATACACCATCATCTTTGGTATGTTCCATCCAATTCTCCATCCAAAGAACAGTATGATAACCAAATTCACTTTCCATATAGGCTGCGGGTGTTTTATACTTATGAAGTAATTTTCCACCTCGCGTTTCAATTTTCTTGTCATTTTTGAAAATATTTTTTAATTTCTGAAACCATGAAGGCTTCTTTTCATCATACATGTAATAATAACTCATGTTTTAATCAAATCCGCTTAGTTCAAAAAGATCGTAAATATTTCCTTGTGGTTCCGCTACTCTAGCCAATCCGTGCGTGAAAGTCACCAACAAGCCAATCAGGTTAAGCCACGTCACTATTCTATTCAACCAATAGAATTGCCGTATTTCAGAATGAGCCAATCAGGTACAAGCCTGAAAAGTCACATGAGCCAATCAGTATGCGAATACTGTGACGTATACTAGCCAATCACAGCGCGAACCTGATGATGTATGCTGCCGCTGCAGCTTCACTGTCTCCGATTTAATCCTTGAACTAGCCCCTCCTTTACAAAATATTTTCACAGCGCCATATTTTACAAATTTTTCGATGAAATTCAGTTTGTAACTTCACATAAACAAACCATTTGTCTGTTTAGCTAAGATAAAGAGATAGCTTTTGCAATCATTCAAGTATTCTTTCGCGTGAAATAGACGACGCTATTTTCACAAAATATTTTTCTAGCATACACATTCATACGGAAAGAATCCCTAACCATTCATACATGAAATTTATGGTAGGACTTTAACCTGCCAATAAAAATCCTCACTTGCCAATAAGAATAGACAACGCTTCCTTACCCTTCACTCAAGCTTGGATTAATTCTACTACTCTTTTCACAGTAAGTTTTAAAACAGGACAGTTGTCCCTATACTCGAAAGCTACGATTTCATAGACAATCCTCACTATACATTCAACTACCTATCACACCTAAGGTCCCTAAACTCTTGCTGGACATCCACAACACTAGTGATATATGTCAATACCACTATTTTGAAACAGAACAAATGAACTGTTTAACCTCGCTTGTCACACTACTCTTGCCGGCACTTTAGGAATTTTCTCACTGCTGGAAAAGACCTTTCGACTACATATAATAACTGAATAAACTTAACATGTTTTAGACATGTATCCTATGTAACTACATGTAGCATGTCAGTTACCATAGTAACCGTAACTCTGCTACCAGATAATTGATCCAGCGCGCCCCTAATGAAAAACTGTCTCACAAAAGCTATTCATCTCCACAATACTTACCATTAATCATAAATCACTACCTAGGCCCATAAACTAAGGAGACAATTTTTGAGCGACTGAATCATATGACCTAATTAAAACACTCTATTCAAAAACTATTTACAAAATTATATACAACTGCAGTTTAATGAATTTAAGTAAACAAAAACAGAGAGGTCAAATCGGTCTCAGAACAGCCACAGAGATGGAGTGAGAAAGATAAGAATCACACACTCACTTTGAGTGGAAAGGAAAGCCCTCACACACCGACCTAGTCAGTGTCATGCTTCATCACTGGGCCCCACCAAAGAGGCCGAGTGCCTCTTTGGTGTGCTGTGACGCCAGAAAGACTGCGGAGCTGGTTGTGTGAAAAGGGCGTGCTGTGAGGGTAGCTAAAATTAAAAGTGCCTAAAAGGGTATCAAGAAAAAAGTTTAATGAGTGATCCCTAAGACACAAGTAAAGAGTATTATGTGTCTGAATTTAGCTGCCAAGGTTTTAGGATTGGTTAAATTCAGAAAGAATACTTAAGTCAGTCAACATGTTTCTGCCATATGGGTGGTTTCAATTTACCAAGGCATTCGTCAGGACTAAACCCCGGCGGTATGGACTCTCTAATCGTCCACCCTAACCTGGGGACGTGAAAGTGAAAATATTAAAAAGGTGAAAAAAACTGCTTAGAAAAGGTGGAAGAGCGGGTCGCTCATTCCGAAAAATGCTCCAAATTGTGGAGTATCTCAGCACTTTAAAACAGGGCGCTACTTGCACCATGGGTCTCGGGAGGGGGGTTGGAGCGTGCCTGGCACATCGCCCTCAACGCTCTCAACCCGCAGTGAACCTGGGTTTCGCCTCAAAACCGGACGTGGTTCGTCGGGGTCCGGTTTTGAGGTGAAACCCAGGTTCACTGCGGGTTGAGAGCGTTGAGGGCGATGTGCCAGGCATGCTCCAACCCCCCTCCCGAGACCCATGGTGCAAGTAGCGCCCTGTTTTAAAGTGCTGAGATACTCCACAATTTGGAGCATTTTACGGAATGAGCGACCCGCTCTTCCACCTTTTCTAAGCAGTTTTTTCACCTTTTTAATATTTTCACTTTCACGTCCCCAGGTTAGGGTGGACAATTAGAGAGTCCATACCGCCGGGGTTTAGTCCTGACGAATGCCTTGGTAAATTGAAACCACCCATATGGCAGAAACATGTTGACTGACTTAAGTATTCTTTCTGAATTTAACCAATCCTAAAACCTTGGCAGCTAAATTCAGACACATAATACTCTTTACTTGTGTCTTAGGGATCACTCATTAAACTTTTTTCTAGATACCCTTTTAGGCACTTTTAATTTTAGCTACCCTCACAGCACCCCCTTTTCACACAACCAGCTCTGCAGTCTTTCTGGCGTCGCAGCACACCAAAGAGGCACTCGGCCTCTTTGGTGGGGCCCAGTGATGAAGCATGACACTGACTAGGTCAGTGTGTGAGGGCTTTCCTTTCCACTCAAAGTGAGTGTGTGATTCTTATCTTTCTCGCTCCGTCTCTGTGGCTGTTCTGAGACCGATTTGACCTCTCTGTTTTTGTTTACTTGTATCTAACCGGGGACTGAGAGAGTGTCCTTGAATCTCCCTACCTCTCCCATTGTTGTTTTGTTTGTTTAATGAATTTAACCATGGTTTTGATCACACAACATTAATTAAGTCACAAAGGCGAATGGATCTAATAATGATAACTAGACCATGAATAAACAAGACCAGCTTGTCATTTCAAAATCTATTTTAATAACTTTATTTTATTCCAAAGAAAGAGTATTCTTTATTCAGAAATCATTATTCTATTAGCAAATTGAAAGCATCATTCAAGGATTGGCTTATTAGTCTGACATTTCAAAGTAAATCATTTAACATGAATTAAAGCAAAATAAAGTTTTCATTCCCTAAATTCTATCTCCCTGACTAAAACTCACTATACCTAATAAAATGATAAAGACTGCTATCCTTACGTGCGCCAAGAGTCCGTCAACACGTCAATCAGGAATCGGGAAGCAAGAACCCCCTCCTGTCTGTAGGGCCAGTTTTTATACCTTTCTTACTAGCTAATCTTTTCAAAAAGTAAACTTTTCCTTGCCATCAGGGTTCCCATTGGTTGACAGATGTCAGACCATTCTGAGGAAATATAAATTTTCAGGTAGTCAGTGTGTGTCCCCCTCGCACCCTATCCATGTACCTATGTCCCAAGTATGTCCATATTATCATGTAATTCCTTTTCCCGTGCCAGTTTTAATAATGCCCCAATATTTCCGTCAAATGTTAGCATGTCAGTTAGTAGGCCCTCCATGGTTCTAATGTCAATTCCGCATCCAGGCCTACGTTTCCAATGCATTTACATGGTGCACTTTTAAATATCGCGAAGCACACGTTTTTGTGGCTCAATCGAGCCAGACCCTTAATTCAGGCTCCGAGCCTCTTCTGTCTCGGAAAGCTGCAGTCTAGGTATGCATCCCTGACCTCTACCTTACTTCCTGCCCAGCCAAGCAGTGCCCGGTTCGGCCTGGCCTGCCTGCCAAGACGGTATTCTGCCTACAGTTATCTGCTCAGCCTCCGCAAAAACACATTCCAGTGTAGTGAAATAGGTAAACATATTCCCGCCTGCAGAGTAAAGGGCCCGGCCTTCCTGTCTCCTTGCAAGTAATTTACTGCACCCGTTGCCATAGTAGGCCCATGGCCCCGCGCATTGCACGAAGACACGTATGCACCCACTAGCATTCAGTGATGAACGGCCTCTGCCCGAGAGACCTTTCATTTCAGACAACACATCCTCCAAACACAAGATATCAGATATGCTATAGGTGCAGGTCGTTCTGACATCCCAGACACCAGACTCCTCTACTAGTGCTAAAGTCAAGCCCCCCAGCTCTCCCCAGTTACACGTCAACATACGTCATGCTCAGTTGCGCACGCATGTATGTTAAAGGTTTCTGCTGACCCTGCAGATTTCCTCTATGCATCCACCCACTTATGACACTTCTGTGACGCATCCAGCACACACCTCCGTGTACGCCCCTGTACACGCCTTCTTTTACGCCCATGTGTTCTTATCTCTCTCTTTTCACTTGTTACGCCTACTGTATTCATTGCAACTGTACAGTTTTACTATATATAATGTGTGATGTTAATAAATCATTAGATATCCCTTCCTGAACCTTAGTGGTGATGGTACCCGATTCTCGGTACTCGAGTCATCTTAATTAAAGCCCGTATGACTCGGATACCACAGACTCTGCCTCTCATTTTTCATGAGCTATCCTTATTGTCATTTAATGTATAGAAAAATAGCCCCGGTAATTTTATTTACCACATAAGCTGGCGCCCGAATAGGGACGAGTCCCCTTCCCCACGCGCAGGCGATGTAACGCAGGCCCCTGACCCCTTCTACAGCCGTGACGGACCCCCTTCTGTGCACATCCGCGGGTTTTCCTGCTAACTCCCTCAGGCCCACGGAGGAGACAGAGACTGCGACCAGGCATCCACACGAGGCGGTGAGGAATGCGGACTGTCCCGACCAGAGCCCAAGCTGAGAGAGCAAGGTCCGAGGTATCCGGAGGCCCACCTGTTCCGAAGCGCATGCGTAGCAGCCAGAAGCCGTAGCAGTCCAGTCCAGTCCAGTGTCGAGTTTCCGAGGCCTTCAGTTTGCTTCCCGGTGAGTACCGTTGTTGGGAACGCATATAGACGGGTTCATTTAGCCCGGTCAAGACGGGCCTGGGTACACAGATCCGGTATAGACGTGTCCACCTAGGTGGATACGGTATGACGTGTCTCTTTATGGGACCGGTATGACTGTACTGTTCTAGCAGTGCATCCAGTATCTAGTATTCTAGTATTGTTTTTCAAATTTGTGTTATTCTATGTACCAGGTAATCTCTGTTCGCAATGTTTTAATGTCGTGGTATGAATGATTGTTTGCAGTTCATTATTGTGTTTAATGTGTTCTTGTTCAAGTCAGTTCAAATATGCCGCTGTTTTCGAAATTACGTCAGATAGGAACCAGGAAAGGGATACTCGAAGAGGCAGTTCCCGTCCCGCCTAGGGATACTCCCGGACATTTTATGTACCATAAACATGGCTTAGACGCCATACTGTACTTAGACTTATGGGTTGACTACACTAAAGATCTGGAAGAGAAATATAGATGGCCTGTCTCAGGGACATGGGATGCTGATTGCATCATGAGAGTAGAAGAAGCACTGTGGAAAAAGAAAGCCAGACAATCCCAGAAAGATGCCATAGAATTGTGGCGTAAAGAAGCGCATAGAAGAACAGAGAAAGAAATTAGGAAAGCAGAGAAAAGTAGGGAAGCATCAGAAAAAGCCCAAGAAAAAGAATTACTAGAAGAAGGTGAATGAGTTAGAACAGAACAATTAGACAGACAAAGATATGCCCTTATTCAAGGCATGTATCCCCTTCTCGCCGAGGGCCTACCTAAGGCGACCCCGGAAGTACCCAGTAACTTGCCGCAACCACTGATTCCGACTAAACTCCGTCATAAACAGGCCGCAGCGGACATTTTCCTTTCTTCCTATTTAGATGACGCTGCTCCAGAGTATGTAAATGTACGTGTACCACCTACTAATCGTTCTCCTCCCCCTGTTAATAACACGAATCCCCCTACTGTTCCTCCTGTTACTAATCCCCCTCCCAATCTTTTTTCCTCAGCACCAGTAGTCCAAGATCCAGCCATACCAGTGACAACGTTACCGGTAACCACAGCTACACTACCAGCGACAGCACAGTCAGTAAAGGTCGACTCAGGCCTAGGCGATCTCAGTTTAGGAGCAGCGGGTGGAGGTCCCTCCACCCCGCCTCAGTTAAAACGAACATCACTACGAGAACTAGCATTACAGCGCACGCCAAAAGCAGCTACTCACGCAGCCCTTAAACAGTATCTTACTGATTGTATATATGATCCAGTACCAGGTGAAGGTCAAATGCTTATATACTCATTATGTGTAAGACGCGTTTCAAACTATTTGAGTGTTCTACCAGACATGAAGGAGCATTTAGATAAGATATACCACTTCATTAGAACGGGGGAAGGGCCAGAAAGTATTCACGCGGCCATGGCACATAGGAAAGCGGAGGTTCAACGTTTGATCTTACAGTTTTTGATTAATTGTTTGATAAGGGAACAAGACCAGCCAAGTAAAGATAAAGATGAGATGAGAACCCTGACAAAATGGAGTGACAACATAGCTGATGGTAAACATGATAAACAAAGTTGTATAGAAGCCATGTACAAAAAGATTCGTAAAGAAATCATTGAGGCACACGAGAGGGAAAGGGCAGAGAGAGAGGCCGAAAAAGAGGATGATGAAGTTTCAGAAGACGATGATATAGAAACTGAGAACCCGGATAGAATACATTACGTAGGAAGGGCAAGACCCTTTGATAGACCTATACGCCTAGAATACAAGAAACGTTCTCTCTCTCCCATACCAGAACAGTATTCCCTCGAACACATATTCCAAGCCACTGACCAAGTATTAAAAAGACGAATAGGGAGTAGCGAACTTAGTACCATGCATGAACAGGAACTAGCCCGGTCAGCAGTACAATGGGCTGGCAATACTAGCGTATATAAAGATGATATAGTAGCGCAAACATTTTTGAGTCTTCCTCCGGAAGAACAGCGATTAGCTGGTATGTACATGATTCAACATCTCATTATATTGTACGAAAGTCAGCATTCTGATCCAGGTCCCCTATATAAATTATTGGACGATTTAATCCTAGCAAGATGGAGAGGTCTAGGTACTGAATTAATTAAGGTCATTCTAGAACAACAACACAAATACAGGACTTTCCTGGCTCCACATTTCGTTCCTGTTTCACATCCAGAAAGGAAAACCTATTACATAGACAGACAGAATCCTTTACGTGAGGTTCATCCCGTCAGAAATGACGCGGGTACGCTTCAACGAGTATTCGTATACACACCCTTGACGAAAATGGAATTATTGGAAATGAAAAAATTACTGCCCTGTCATGATAAAGATCCAGCGGGGTTCCACCGTGAATTAACAGACATGCTCCGTATGGTGGAATATACATATGCTGATACACTTAAAATGTTAAAAGTCCTGTTACCTGCAGGCATTTACGAAAAACTTAACCCTTTCGATGCTGATGACGAGCTGAGCTCGTCATGATGCACGGTTGAGCTGTGCTGATGACGAGCTGAGCTCGTCATGAACAATGGGAAACAGTGGCCTGCAGCACAGGACGGGAAAACACCTAGCAGCCAAGGTGTTAAAGAGAAAGAATGGGAGGTGGGAGAGAAAAAGATTAATTGGACAGAATTGGAAAACGAAGAAAATACACGGGTCCCTGGAAGTGGTCTCGGGGATAGAGCTAGAGAATTACCAGAGCTATTGATACAGGTTTTGCCGAGATTATTGATTACCAAAAAGGAAGATTGGGATGCCATTTCAGCCTGCAAACAGAAACCAGATGAAGACACTAGTGATTTCTATTCTAGATTCGAAAAATGTTTTATTATAAATAGCGGCCTAAAGACAAGTAGTGAATCGTATCCACATCTGTTTGTGACCAAATTAGTAGAGAATTCTATACCCCAGGTTAAGAATAGAGTACTAAAGGTTGAGAGTACCTGGCAAGCTAATACCCCTTCCCAAATGTTGCAAATGTTACAGTATCATCAGAACCGAATTAGAGAGGAACAGGAACACGAAAAGAGACGCATGAAAGACACGAAAATGAAAGTATTAGTTGCCCAAACTGTTCCGGCAGCTGACGGTCAGAGAAAAGGTGCGCCACCTGTAAAAGGGACGTGCAACTATTGTAAACAGCCAGGTCACTATATAAATGAATGTGCCGTCCTGAAACACAATATAGCTACAGGTAGGACAAAAGAAAGACCGCGTCCTCCTAGACAGGAACACACCGCGCAGAACACGCAACCTCCTCAGAATGCCCAACAGACAGTAGCCGTACCCCAGCCCATAGCTGCCACACAACATGTTACACAGCAAATGTACCAGTATGCTCAGTCAGATTACCCAGATTATCAACAGTACTCATGAAACAGCCTAGAGAGGGCGGTTGGCTTGCCCCTTATCGAGGTTCCTGTAGATCAAGAGGGTCCCTATGTACATAGCCATGTATTAGGGAAAGACAGAAAATTTTTGATTGACACAGGGGCAAGCAGAACTACCATCAGTCATGACGAGGTTCCAGGGGCACCCCTCTCAGGCTCACGAAATGTTTCCCTGGGATTTTCAGGAAAGCCTATTGTTAACGAAGTGTCAAAGCCAGTTTCCCTAGAAGTTGGTCCATTGTCTCGCACTACAGACTTGTTACTTACGAAATCATGTCCAGAAAACTTGCTTGGTATAAAAACGTTGAAAGAACTAGGAGCAGTGATTTGTTGTTCTCCGGAAGGAGTGAGATTGTTTTTACGTGATTTTTAAGGACATTATGTGTTAAGAGATTTTGATCTAAGATTACAGAATGTACCACAGCATTTATGGGCGCAAGGTCCGACTGATGTAGGTTGCATGCACATTACACCATACCGTGTCACTCTCAAACAAGGAGTTGTACTACCCCAAATCCGACAATACAAGTTACCACCTGAGGCTGTAGTGGCCTTACTGAAAATCATTGACAAACTCATTGCACAAGGAGTGGTTGTAGAAACTGACTCCAATGTGTGTAATTCTATCATCCCGGTTCTAAAACGAACTGACCCTAATGCACCACCGGTCTACAGACTGGTGATTGACCTTCGAGAATTAAACAAATGCATAATACCCCAGTACCCAGTGACCCAGGCATTTCTTCCCTATTGACTGCCATTGATTCCGAAGCTGCGTTCTTCACTGTAATTGATCTCAAGAACGCCTTCTTTAGTGTTCACATCCATCCGGAAAGCCAGTATCTCTTCGGATTCTGTTTAAATGGCCGAAGCTTCAAATTTGCGAGGGCTCCTCAAGGATTCACAGAAAGCCCCAGTATTTACAGTCAAGCACTGAAACGACAGCTAGACAGTATTCACATGCCTACTGACACTGCCCTACTCCAGTACGTTGATGATCTCTTGATCACAGCACAAACAGAACGAGACTGCGAACGTGCATCACTGACAGTCTTGTATTTCCTGGCCGAAAAGGGGCATAAAGTGACCCCTTCGAAGATACAATTCTGTGCCCAGCAAGTGGTTTACCTTGGACACTTGCTGTCCAAGAGGGGTAGACAGCTGACACCTGATCGTATCCAGTTAATTGCGCATCTTCCACAGCCCAAGACACAAAAGGAAGTACGGGCCTTCATTGGCCTCACTTCTTACTGCAGACAAAGGATTCCTCAGTATGCATATCTAGCCAAACCACTCATACAGTTGACAACACAGGAGGCAGCGACTTCGACTGTCCTCCCTTGGACTCAGGAACATACACTTGCTTTTGACGAATTGAAGAAAGCCCTATGTCAAGCACCTGTTTTAGCGACACCATGTTACAGCAAACCTTTTATACTTTTTGTCACTGAACGCGATGGCACAGCATTATCTGTTCTCACACAAGATCAAGCAGGAAAATACAAGCCTTGTGCTTATTTTTCTAGTACATTGGATCCAGTAGCCCAGGCTTTGCGTGCGTGCCTAAAATCAGTTGCAGCAACAGCTCTAGCAATCAGACAAAGCAACTCTATAGTGTTAGGACATCCCCTGACAGTACAGGTTCCACACTCCGTGGAAGTTCTCCTAAACAGGACACAGACTCAGCACTTGACCATAGCACGACTGACAGGATATGAACTGACACTGTTTCAGCCACACATAGAGATCAGACGTTGCAACATATTAAACCCTGCTACACTGTTACCCTCGATTACAGCAGACCCTACGCCACACGACTGTGTGGAAGTCATTAACACCATGACAAAGCCAAGACAAGACTTGACAGACATTGCATTACCCGACCCAGACCTGACACTTTATGTGGATGGTTCATGTATGAGAACAAGCACAGTAGAGTTAGTGGCCGCATATGCAGTGACCACTGAAACTGAAGTCATAGAAACACATCGTATTGACACCCTGTCCGCCCAAGCAGCAGAGCTCATCGCTCTGACCCAAGCCTGCATACGAGCCAAGAACTTGAAAGTGAACATATACACAGATTCACGGTACGCATTCGGAGTCATTCACGACTTCGGTGTCCTCTGGCAAGAGAGAGGTTTTTTTACTTCTCATGGAGCCAAGATACAGCATGGTCCCCTCATTCAAGCTCTGTTAGATGCAATACACTTGCCTACAGACATAGCCATCATGAAGTGCAAAGCACATACGAAAGTTACTGACACCATTTCCCAGGGTAACGACCTGGCAGATCGAACAGCCAAGCTTACAGCTCAGACTCATACAGACATTCCAGTTGACACGACAAAGACCGTAGTACCATCACTGACGAATTGCATGACAGTCAGGGATCCCACACAAGATGTACTCGACATACAGACACATGCCACTCCAGACGAAATCAAGAAATGGACTGAACAAGGAGGGGTCCAGACAGATCAGGGATGGATGACAAAGGGAAAAGCCACATGGTTTCTCCCCGACTCTATGGTTCAAGTTATCATTAAAACAGCACATAGTCATGCACACTTAGGAGAAAAAGCTATGTTAGACAGCATACAGAACATTTGGTTCAACAAACATTTAGGTGCAGCAGCAAAACAGAAAGTACGTACCTGTATGATCTGTTGTCAGTTCAATCCAGGAAAAGGCATTTCCGTGGAACAAGGTGGATTTCATCCTCCTGACCACCCTTTTGAAGTCCTCCAGATGGACTATATCCAGATGGACAGATGCCGAGGATTCAAGTATGTCCTCGTAGTTGTATGTGCCCTATCCAGATGGACAGAAGCTTACCCAGTCCCAGATTACACTGCTGTGACCACTGCCAAACAGTTGGTTCGTGAATTCTTCCCGCGATACGGCTTGCCCTGTGTCGTGTATTCAGATAATGGACAGCCATTCTCTTCCGAACTCATGAAACAAGTATCTCTTCTGTTAGGGTACCAGTGGAAGTTCCATTGCATACGACATCCAGAGGCAGCTGGCCTCGTAGAAAGACACAATCAGACTCTGAAAACACGATTAGCAAAGATCTGTGCAGAAAAAGGCGTAGATTGGATGGTAGCCTTGCCGATTGCCCTCTTTTACATGCGTATGGTAGCTCATTCCAGAACCGGACTATCTCCTTATGAGGTTGTCTTCGGTCGACCCCCGAATATCTGGGGTACACCTATGCCTAGGAAAATAACCGATGTTGACAGTAACCTGCTGACAGATTACCTGGCTTCCTTGATGTCTGCACTACTCTCTTGTCGTTCACAGGTTGCCGCCGCCTTTCCAGACAACACCCAGGTTAAGGATCACTCCATTGTCCCGGGCGACGTTGTTTTTGTACGAAATTTCGACCGGTCAAGCCCCCTGGAGCCGCGCTGGAAATCACCGAAACTTGTGTTGTTAACAACGAGGACGGCAGTAAAAGTAGAAGGTCGCAAGGGCTGGATCCATGCCCATCATGTTAAACGATTTCATGGACTAAGCTCAGATTCCAAAGACTGTTTCGCGAAGGTTTCTGAGAACATTTCTGATAATGACACTAAACTCCCTTTGCTAGAAAAAACTCAGCAGCAGGAGTACAGAACTAAGCTACGGTCTAGTAAGTCAGGCAGCGTTTAATTGTTTAAGTCCCCCTCGGGTGAAGCGGTTAGACAGGTTCCTGATATGTATGAGACTGTAGACCCAAATAGTGAGAGAGATAGACAGGAAATAATGAAAATGAAATATTGTAAAAATCTACGTAGTAGATGCATCGTTACCTTGCTTATTATGTTTTTTCTGAGTATTACGATTATATGTATAAGCTTGACACTACAGGTTTTCTTTCCTCCTCTTGGTCCACATGTACATTCTTTTTCCAATGACACTGTAGAGCATACATTTAGTGACCTGCCACCTCACGAACTATCCTATCGACTAGCACTGCGCAACAACACTTTTATCCGTATGTTACACCATTCTTACCAGACCAGCAATGTCACGAATTGCTGGGTATGTGGCCGACTCCCCCCTTACCAGAAAATAAAGGGAGCTCTGCCCCTCTTTCCCTATCCGTTTTCACACAATGGTTCGTGCGGAGCATGGTTTGCTTTAATGTCCTCACTAGGCAGTAAGCCCACAGTTTCCCAGAGTAATTGGATATGGGGAGACCTGAATACAGTTATGAATAAAGCCTGATTCCCAGACAAAGACGGTCTTCCCCAAAGGACAGGGACCGATCTAGAAAACGAAGTGTATGATTTAGGCAAATTTTCCCTTAACCTCATGATTCTGAACGTCCAGTCCGAGACTAATTCGGACTTACCGTTTATAACAGTTTTACCCGTGAAAGGTGAATTATGCATTAGGAAAAATGGTTCAGTACACCTAGGACACAGTGATTGTAATACTGTGGTCGAATTCAGTGATAAAGGAAAGTCTACTTTCAAAGCTTCCCGCTATTCTTATTTTATTTGTGGTCAGACAACTTATGTACGTCTGCCCTTAGATTGGGGTGGAACGTGTTATATTGCGTTTCTACTGCCACCAGTCTTTCTAGCCCCATCCAATTATCATCGGGATTCTCAACTCGTACACGTCAGACACAAGAGGGAGATCGAGTCCCCAATTGTCGATCAGACTGAGACTACATTGGAGCAATATACAGATTTCAATAAAGGATTCTTTTTCTTCATAGGTCCCATTCAATACAGTAAATTAATATGAAGATTGACCAGAACTCTTGAAGCGGTAGTGAATGAAACTACTTCTGCCTTAGGTAACTTAACCGAAGAGCAGTCTGCTATGAGACTTGTTGTTCTTCAGAACCACCTTGTTCTTGACGTCATCCTGGCCGATAGGGGCGGAGCTTGTAGAGTGATCGGCTCCAGTTGTTGTGTGTTTATTCCAAATAACGCACCATCAGTGTATTCAGCAATAACAAGGCTTCATAAAATAGCTCATCAGATACACCAGAATCCAGGCACCTGGACTTGGTCCGGTTGGCTCTGGAGTGTGATATCAGCCTGGGGATGGAAAGTACTGTCATTCTTAGGACTAGTATTGCTTATAGTATTCAGTTGCTGTCTCTGTCTACAATGTGGCCCAGCGATTTGCGGCTTGTGCGCCACAGCTTGTATTCCCCGTCCACGTTCACGTTCCCGTACTCAAATGAAAAAAGACGAGCAAATGATGTTATATGAACAGATAGATGGTCTCATGAAAATAGATATATCCTGAAGGGCGCAGTAGGGGCCAAGGAGGGAATGAGGAAATAGAAATTTTCAGGTAGTCAGTGTGTCCCCCCCTCGCACCCTATCCATGTACCTATGTCCCAAGTATGTCCATATTATCATGTAATTCCTTTTCCCGTGCCAGTTTTAATATTGCCCCTATATTTCCGTCAAATGTCAGCATGTCAGTTAGTAGGCCCTCCATGGTTCTAATGTCAATTCCGCATCCAGGCCTACGTTTCCAATGCATTTACATGGTGCAATTTTAAATATCGCGAAGCACACGTTTTTGTCGCTCAATCGAGCCAGACCCTTAATTCAGGCTCCGAGCCTCTTCTGTCTCGGAAAGCTGCAGTCTAGGTATGCATCCCTGACCTCTACCTTACTTCCTGCCCAGCCAAGCAGTGCCCGGCTCGGCCTGGCCTGCCTGCCAAGACGGTATTCTGCCTACAGTTATCTGCTCAGCCTCCGCAAAAACACATTCCAGTCTAGTGAAATAGGTAAACATATTCCCGCCTGCAGAGTAAAGGGCCTGGCCTTCCTGTCTCCTTGCAAGTAATTTACTGCACCCGTTGCCATAGTAGGTCCAATGCCCCGCGCATTGCACGAAGACACGTATGCACCCACTAGCATTCAGTGATGAACGGCCTCTGCCCGAGAGACCTTTCATTTCAGACAACACATCCTCCAAACACAAGATATCAGATATGCTATAGGTGCAGGTCGTTCTGACATCCCAGACACCAGACTCCTCTACTAGTGCTAAAGTCAAGCCCCCCAGCTCTCCCCAGTTACACGTCAACATACGTCATGCTCAGTTGCGCGCGCATGTATGTTAAAGGTTTCTGCTGACCCTGCAGATTTCCTCTATGCATCCACCCACTTATGACACTTCTGTGACGCATCCAGCACACACCTCCGTGTACGCCCCTGTACACGCCTTCTTTTACGCCCATGTGTTCTTATCTCTCTCTTTTCACTTGTTACGCCTACTGTATTCATTGCAACTGTACAGTTTTACTATATATAATGTGTGATGTTAATAAATCATTAGATATCCCTTCCTGAACCTTAGTGGTGATGGAACCCGATTCTCTGTGACTCGAGTCATCTTAATTAAAGCCCGTATGACTCAGATACCACGGACTCTGCCTCTCATTTTTCATGAGCTATCCTTATTGTCATTTAATGTATAGAAAAATAGTCCCGGTAATTTCATTTACCACAATTCTTCATGTCATACTTTCTGACCAAGTCCGGGGCACATCATAAACCCCAATTGTTCTTAGATTCCATCCTTCTAGCTTCCTCGGAAAAGAAACATTTCACTTCCTAAACTTGGCAGGCAATTCAGGCTTTTTGTCATTGGTGCTCTTCTCTAAGAACACGTACAACTCAACCATAACAAACCTTCTTCTTATAGGCCACCAGGATTCTCCACGAGCTTTTGCCACAGAAAAGACACGACAAAACATATGCACAGAAATATAGCACATGCTATTATTTAAACAGCTGCATTTAATACTGACAATGACAATAGACAAGGTTAGTTAATTATTTTCACAAACTTGCAAGTGCAACATGAATGCATATTAGTCCCACGTATAGTGTGTGCAATTTTTATCTAAATTGGTTAATTATTTCAACACATGCTATTAATACAGTTACATTATGGAAGTTTAACTTTGCGAGTTTTGAACAACATCTCGCTCCATCAGGAGCAACAGGTAATTGTTTAAAACCAATTTATTCCCAAGATTTAAAAATTATCATAAAAGTTTAGACGAAGTGTCTAACAGAGCAACAGTATGTGCAAAGATGCAGAAATGCCTAGCAGCAACTATGGGCAGTAAGAGGAAACCTCAGCAACCACAAACACTTACTTTGTAAATACAAAAACAGGGTTTGATAACAAACTCTTATTCGCAGAATTCAAGATGGCCCGCAGGATTGGGTTGGTAGGTGCAACTAATAAGAACCTGGCAAGGGATTGTGTTGTGCTGACCTTTAGATCCCCAGGCCTGGTAAAATCAATATTAGACATGACAGCTAATGAATTGGTTAACAAGCACACAATCTCTGTATTACGGCTGGATTTCTTTTATCCACCACCCAAACCTGTAACTTATAATATCGAAGCAGACATTCGCCCGATAACAAATCGGCACCTTCAGCTCCAACCCTGGTTTCATAGAAATCGATTTGCGCCACTAAGTGATCTATCAGAATTAGATTGACTATCCATTAAAGAGAGTAGCCCGGAGGAGAATTCAAACAATATCTCTAATAATTTTGTCAACATCCCGTTACAACTGGGAATCTAAGGGAACCCTCATTGAGGGTGGTTGGTGGGCATGAAAAATGTTCTCTACCTCAGTTACACAGTATGAGCCTGAGCACTGTAAGGCTGGGTTCAATCACCCTTTTTATGGATCAGAATTCCAGTATTTCTGAGGGGAACGTTATACAAGAACCAAATTCTCCCCAAAACAGACACCTGCTTTGTTTGCTCTCTTGGAAGGTTGCAGGGATTACCTCAAAGTTAACAGATGAGGTATGAGTTTGGTATGCAAAATCATTTGATATTTTCTGCACCCAGGAAACGTGGAGTAGAAAGGACATTAACATAAATGGATATTCTTCCCTAAATGTCTTTGCTGAACCTTCCTCGTCAGGGAGAACAAAGGGTGGGTTGATAACCATGATATCGGTACAGTACGAGGGGCTTGTAATAGAAAAAGTAATTGACTCCCCTTGGTACCAGCTACTTGTGTGTTTTAATCTGATCCACGTAACCCTATTATTAGTCAATTGGTACTATAATATTTTTGACTCTCAAAGCTCTGGGATCATAAACTCACTTAAAGAGAAAATTGACAAAATAGCATTAAAATTCTCCCCGTTATGTAACATCTGGGTCAGAGAATTTAATTGCACCTTATGTCAGCACAGTGGTGAGAAAGTATGTGGGCTCTTAGATTTTTATGAACAACCTTTAGCCCACTTTAAACACACTCCCCAGGGTGACTCATAAAATTCAAATATTATAGTAAATGATTTATGCCTGGTTAACAATTTGGTTGACAGCGTGGAGGTGTCTATTCTGACATTTCGGGGGTTGGGGGGGGCAGAACTAGTACAAATTACTTTGTGTTGATCACTAGCAGGTATTCATACCTTATAGACAGCTTTATGGTCGAACCTAACTCGGCTAATGACCACAATCCTCTAACAGCCTCTTTAAAAGTTATGGCTCTGAAGGGGAGGGCTGTGGAATGCCTAATAAAATACTATCGTAATCAAGGGGTAAGGTTAAAGTGGACTATGATTGACCATGCTAATTTTGAGGAGAATATCATTAAGGCAAACCTAACTCAAGTCATGACCTGCCAAACTGACTAAGCCCCCCCGACTCCATTATAAAGAGCTTTGAAACCATCAGCAAAGACGTTGCCAACAACCTGTTTAGCTCTGTGAAAAAACATAACTGCCCTGAACTCAAATGGTTTAACACTGAGTGCTCAGGGGCAAATAAAGCTCTAAAGAAAGCACTAAGCGTAGCTCCATGTGATAGGGCTTTGATAAAAGAAGCCAGACAATCATATAGAAAGACAATAGATTGTAGAAAGGGATGAACTGAGATGCCAGGCCTAGGATGATTTAGAGAAAGCAAGGGCCCTAAGAGAATCCAGGAGCTTCTGGGAGGTGATAAACTGACCACTTTTTACAAACGAGACTAGGAGTGTGGAAACTAATATAAAGGGGACATTCTGGGAGTCTCATTTCTCTAAGATTATCAACCCACAGGGTATTATTACCCAAGATTATCAGACAGATACATGTTTTAATCTTGAATCTGCCCAGCAGCTAAGTGCATTCCCGTCTTTAGGTGAAGAGGAGGAGGCCCTGTGAAAGGGTATTGATCGCAAAGCTCCAGGGCCAGATGGTTCACCTTTGGATCTCTTTAAAAGAAATCCAGTGATATGGGGCCCCTTGATACTAAACGTCTTTAGAGCAGTCATAGTGGGCCAAATTCCACCATCTTGGAAATAAGCAGGCATGGTGCCGATTTTTAAAAAGGGAAACAGAAATGACCCAACATGCTACAGGCCGATCTCTCTATGTTATGTTATGTTATGTTAACTTTGTCTTTTATAGCGCACGGCTACTTCATGGAGTGTCCCGGCGCTTTTAATACAACCATCACAGAGTAACACAACACATTGAAGCAAAGAGAGGCAGGAACAGAAACAGACTACTGGGCAAAAAGCTAGGTTTTGAAGCTCGTCCTAAAAATCAGCAGATTAGAGGTGCTGCGAAGTAACAGAGGGAGCGTGTTCCACATCTGTGATGCCAACAGCCCAAAGGATCCGCCCCCAATACGAGCCTTTTTTACTCGAGGGACCGCCGCCAGAAAGAGAAATTCAGACCTCAAAGATCGGGTCGGATGGTAAAAGACCAGCCTCTTCTGGAGATATTTTGCCCCCGAAGCATGGAGAGCCTTGTGGGCCAGGGTCAAGGCCTTAAACACAATCCGTTTACGGACAGGCAGCCAATGGAGCGACTGCAAGAGGCCCAAAACTCTGGCGCGCCTATAAATGCCAAAAATGGCCCGCACAGCCGAGTTCTGGACCACCTGGAGCCGCTGCAAAAGATAGTCCGGTAGGCCCAGATACAGGACGTTAGAATAGTCCAATCTTGAGCCAATTAAGGCCTGCACCGTCAACTTCCTGTGATCCACTGATAGTAAAGGGAAGAACTTATGCAGCATCCTGAGCAGGCCAAAACAAGTTCCCGAGAGACCAAGAATCTGAGACCTTAACGCCAGGCCGTTATCCATCTTAATTCCCAGATTCTTAGCCAGCTGGGAGGCATATGCTGGGGGAAACATGTTAGCCGGCCACCATTCCTGCCAATCTGGATCGTGAGGGCAGCCGAAGAAGAGTACCTCAGATTTATCTGAGTAGCATTTGAGGCAGTTCAGCTGGAACCATTCAAAAACAGCCCCAAGGCACTCACGGATACTCTCTCCATCAAACTCTTCTCCTTTCCTACATGTAAAAAGGAGCTGAGTATCGTCAGCGTAGGATACGATCTGGGCCCCAAAAGACTCTGCCAGTGACGCAAGAGGGGTCATAAAGATGTTAAAAAGCGTTGGGATCAACACAGAGCCCTGTGGAACTCCGACTCCCATAGGCAGCATCACTGCAGAGCTGGGTGGGGCCCAGACCGTTTGTCGGCGACCGGCCAAAAATGATCTAAACCAGCTGAACACCGTCCCCCTCAGACCGATCTCATGGAGTCTGATGAGGAGACCCTCGTGGGGGACGGTATCAAAGGCCACCGACAAGTCCAGCATAACAAGCATGGCTTTACCTCCCGAATCCCGCACCTCTTTAATGGCCTCAGACACCTCTAAGAGCGCCATCTTGGTACTTAAATTGGGGCGGAAGCCAGATTGAGTAGGGTGCAGGAGGCTATAAGATTCCAGGAAATTGGAGAGCACCGTATGAACATGCTTCTCGAGAATCTTCGCCAGCGCCAGGAGGAGAGAAATTGGCCTGTAATTGGCCAAAGCCTCCGGGTCAAGACCAGGCTTCTTGAGGAGGGGAATGACCATCGCCTGTTTCCAGGCCTGCGGAACCACCCCCCAACTCAAGGAAAGATTCAAGAGCGGGTTCACCAGTGGGTTTATAACATCGGCCATTTTTGCAAGGAATTTAGCCGGGCATGGGTCAAGAGGCGACCCCGACTTAAGGTTAGCCATAATTGCCAACGATGAAGAGATCAGAAGAGGTGGAAAAACCACTAAGACTGAACCCACAGAAGGCCGCGAATCTGACCCATCTTCAGGGTTCCACAGAACTTCCAAGACCTTCAGGGGAAAAGAGTCCTGGATCAGTTTGATCTTGGTGGTAAAAAAATCAGCGAGAGCCAAGACCCAAGAGTCCGGGGGGGCGGAGTAGAGTTAGTTCGTGCAGTTGTAAATTCCCTAACGATTGTAAAAATCTCCTTGCAAGAGTTAGAGGCCATCTCTATCCTTCTAGCATAGTAGCCCTTTTTCTCTAGTAGGATATCACGATGATAGGCCTTGACGGGGATCCTGTAAGCAAGCCTGGCCGCTGGATCATACTGGGAACGCCACCCTCTTTCCGCCACCTTACACTGCCTACGAGAGACCGACAGTGCTTCGGTGAACCAGGGGGCAGAAACCCGTTTAGATGTTACTCGGGGGCCATCGCGGGGCCCAGCTCGTTCAGCCTCTCCATGAACCACACCTGCATAGGCCTCAACATCCCTCTCCAGGTCACCCGAACAGGGGCAGGGATGATCACAGAATGCCTGAGCCAGCATTGCTGGAGTCACACGATGAAGGGCCCTGGAGGGCCGTCCCCACTGTCTGGGAGCGGTACTAGATGGCTTACTAATGCCTAGTCCAAAAAATTTCACCAGGCTATGATCCGACCAAAGCACCGGCAGAAGTGACATGACCTCAATAGGGGATGTGGAAAAAACCTGATCTAAGGTATGACCCCTTACATGCGTTGGCCCAAAAAGATAAGGAGCAAGGCAAAAGGGGGCCATAGTCTCCATCAACTTGATCACATCCAGGTCAAGACTCTCATCCATGTGGAAGTTAAAATCTCCCGCCACAATGCAGTGCTCGGCTCTCAAAGCCAGCACAGAGATGGCCGATTGAAGCTCATCAAAAAAAGAGCCTGCCAATCCAGGGGGCCTATACACTAGGAGCCCCTTAATAGATGATACATGCAAGGTGATGGGAAGGGTAATCCTTGCACGTTTAGTGTCATGGGCAAATACTTCTGGCCTAATATCATATACACAATGTGGGTTTAGGAAGGGAATGGGAACAACTGAGTAGTGCCTCAATCTGTCCATGATCATGGGTAAGCACATGAAGGCCAGGGGGGATCGATCCACTTGGCCTTCATTGACTTATCCAGGTCCTTCGACACAGTGTGCCGGGGTAAGCTGTGGTCACTAATGGAAGATCTGGGCTTTGAGGAATCACTTGTTACCTTCCTACGTAGACTACATGCTTCCACCTCTGTAGTTATCCGTTACGGACCAGGGTGAGAAAAGACCAAGGCCAGTGTATCAACAGAGGGAGTACGAAAAGGCTGCATATTGGCTCATTTTCTGTTTCTGGTATACACCAATGGTCTTGAACAGTTTCTGCTAAATCAACACCTGAATTTTAAGAAAATAGAAGGCAAACAGGTACCTCTGCTGTCTTAGGCTGACGACACAGTCCTGATGGATTTGACAGCCAATGGCCTTTAGGGGTACCTGGATGCTTTTACTGAGTATATAATGTCATTAGACTTAAAGGTGTTTTTTAAGAAATCTTTTATATGGTCTGTGGGCCAAAATCTACGAAAACTCGAAAATATAAAGTCAAAGGAAAAGTGAAAAAAAATCCTATTTGGGGAATGTTTTTCACTATAATTTAAATTGGGACCAACTTATAGTATCCAGGGTACAAGAAATGAGTAGATCCATTGAGGGCTGTTTTGTTTTTCTGCTAAACTTGGCCATAAGCCTGTAGCCAAGTTGATAACTTTGTACAAATCCAAATGTCTGTCGGAGGCCACTTATGGGGCGGGAGTATGGGGATACCACAAGAGCCTACAAATTCAAACATCAGAGAATACATTTTTAAAGAGACTTTTACTTATCCCTAATAGCTCCCCAACATCATTTTGCCATTCTGAGGTAGGCATTGACTATATTTAGACAGCATACACATGCTCCCCTGGTTTTATGGGGGAAAATTTGGTTTAGAGAAGAACTGTCCTTTTCACGATGCATTTTAAGAGATTGTATGAATCTAGATAATGCAATGGCAGTCTTGTGGTTACGCAATGTCAAACAAACTTTTTACAAGATAGGACTAGAAAACTATTATGACCAGCCAGAGACCATAGGACCTAACATGAAAATGGTTAAAAAAGATGCATATACATCTGAATTGAAAATATCACACCGGGACAAGGAAAGATTGGACTGTTTTCCCCCAAATCGGCAACAATTTTATTTGTCTTTTAGCCGGCTAGCTCATTCACCTTTTCTAATGACCAGATTTTGCCTAGGCACCCTGCACTTACTTGTAGCTTTTCCGAAACAGGTGGGGTGGTGTGAGAGACTACCCCCTGTCTGTGTAATAACTTAGCACAACAAAGTACAATGCACATTATGCTATTTTACACATTTTATAAAGACCCTAGAGTGCGTTTCCTTAAACCGATTTTAAATACAATTCATCCCACTCCTATAAGGAGGGTTTTAATTATTTATGGTCATTATCAACTGTTTTACCTGTAGCTCTGTGCTTAGTTTTATCAAAGTTGTTTTTATAATAGGGAAACGTTACGCAATGTAAACGTAATTTACAGGGGTTATGTGATTAGGCCGCAAGTTGTCTTTGTCCTGTATATTTAAAATTTTTGTTGTAGAAACTTTAATTCTTGAATGTATACTTTTTCTTCTGTGAACTTTTATGATTCATTTGAATCGAATACATTTATGTAACTGACTGATATTCACCAGTTTTTGAGCTAACTAAAACTTCAATCTCTGCTATGCACTGCTCACAACCTCACAATGACATAAGTGATGATGATCAATGATAACAACATCCAAGCTACTACTTCTCAAGTAGCTTTTATTTAAAAAAAATTAAGCAGGTAATAAAGAGCCCATGTGTAGGAGAGTAGGGTCTGCTTCCTATGGTTACCCCCACTTTTTGCTGTGATTCTCTGGTTCTTCGACTTTAGTGTAGCTGTGGACCTGCCAATCAGACCCACAGCCCAGCTCATATCTCTCTAAATTTATACCATGTACTTTAGGTACATACCAGATTGGTTACTGGGTCACCCTTGTGTGAGGCCCTGTATACTGTACCATAGGTACCCAGGGCATAGGTGAACCTTGGGCCTACCAGGGGTTGCAGCATGTATTGTGCCACCCCTGGTTTGCCTTCCAAACTGACACTATAGGTCTGTTCACACAGCCTGGGTAAGGTGGTGTATTCACCCCTTACTTAGATATAGTATACCTATATCTATATACCTATAGACACATATACATCAATAAGTCACTCCTATGGCAGGCATTAACAATCCTGGAGGCAGAGTGCTTGGTTTTATGTGAGAGGGTGCCCTAGCATGAGCTGAGCCCCTCTGCAGCTTTTGGAACCATCTCCTTATAGCTGTTCTATGATATAGCCATACCATATACTCTTAAGTGCATTATAATCCTCGCGGTTAATGCTAACTTTGGTTTGGCTTTATCAAAACATGTCTTGTAAGGTGTCAAACACTTTGGAATACTACCCCCCTTCCAGTCCTGGCGGCGGGGTAGCATTCCAGCCTTCTAGAGGGAGAAGAAATGTATTTACTGTTAAACCCGGTTAAAGTTGAACAGAGCCCCAGCATCACAAAATGGATGTTGCTGCCACAGACATGAGTCTGACCTCCTGCTGCTCGACGAAACTCCAGCAGGGTAGGCTTGGACAATAGGTTTCCTGTCCAGGGAGGTGCCAGCACCTCCCCAGACAGGATTTTAGTGTATTGGGGCAGGGAGGGCTGCATCCAGTGAATGCTTTCCAGACACTGCCTGGGGCACAAAAGGTGCTCCATGCATAGCCCGGTTCAAACCAGTTGCTTGGGCACTCAGCCCTAGCTCTTGCACGAAACTGGACAAAGGGAAGGGGGTGTAACCACCCCCTGGTCCACCCATAGGAGGGACCTTTTCAGGTAGTCCATTCCACAAACTTAGTATAAGTATAGGAGCTGTGTCCCTAGGACTTCAGATTACCCTGGACGAAAATTTGATACAGAAACCCTGGACCTTCGACATTCCATTCCGACTGGAAGACAGAAGACATCTCCCCTGTGGTCAAGGAGTGGCCACCCTGTTCAAACAGGCACCAACAGCAATTTTGCCAGTCTGCCTTTTCAAGGCTCCGACTGGATCCCGAAGAATCTGTGACACAGGACATGGATTTTCAGACATCACTGACCCCGACCCACATCCACAGCAAAGCTGAGACACCTGGCGGACACGAGAGACGTGGGACTGGAATTCCTGGAAATCCTGCATTTTGCTAACTGCATCAACTCCTGAGGTACCCTTGCAGTTGTGCATTGAGATAGGAGAATACCCAGCCTGGAGCACCATCTGCACCAAATCACAGGCCCCCACACTCCACGAGTGTCCCGTGGGCCTTGCTTTTGTATTTGAGCTCAATGTGTCTTCCCAGTTCCTTGCCCGTTGGCTAGAGAGCCCCTGAAGACTTTTCTTTTCCACAAACTTGTTTTCCTGATAGCACCAGGGTTGCTCCAGCTTCCCTGCAAAGGAGAAGCACCACAAATCTTGCTGGTTTGCAACAGAGCCAATCTCAACATCCTGCATGGGTTGCGGTTGCCAAGGCTTGTTGGGTCCAATCCAGATACCGAAACCGCAGTCAACTAGATCCTTTGTGGGACAGCTTGAATCCAGCACCTGGTCATAGTTGATGCCTCCTGGACCTTGTGACTGAAGAGACAAGCTTGACTCCTTCATCTGAAATCACCCGACATTGCCTGGTTCCTTCCTGGTACCTTCCTGGTCCCTAGCTAGTGATCCAGACTCTGTCCCTTCTGCTTTCAGGTTCTACAGATATTCGATCCACCCTTGGATCTACCCGAACACTTTTCCTCTGGTCACCTGCAGCACTTCTTTGCAGCTATCTATTGAAAATAACAACGAAACCCGACACGAAAAGACACCTATGCACCTGGCTTCACTGGGTGAGGTAACACGAGTACTCCGGTGCTCCCATGGGTCCTGACTCTCGAAGTGTCCTAGTTTAAAAGGGTTCCATCCTAGTCCATCCGAAAGTGTCCTTAAATTGTATATTTGTAACTTCTACATTTCCAATAGAAAGTCAATGTTAACCCGCGTCTGTGTTTAGACACTACACCCGTTTCCTGTGGGTCTCCTACTTCCTAACCCTTGGTTGTTTAGAGTAGCCCCAGCGATACCACAGGCCCCAGGCCTGCTTTCTAATTCTCTTGTGGTTCTTATACCACTATTTTAGTATATGGTTTGTGAGGCCCCTAGGGCATAATGTATACTGTGCAACTTATTGTATATTAACTCAGTGACTTGTATTGTATTTTTACCTCTGACCTCATATAGAGTGCAGAGGGGATGTGTTTAGAATAAATACATATATTTTGATATATACCTTGTGTGGTGTTCTTTCATTTGGTACTCAAGGGATTATAATTGGTAAAACAACTTGCTTAATACGCTCTCTGAAGTCTTAGCCTGATGACTGCTGGCCAATGCTACCACTAGGATAGCTTTCTATAAGGTTGACGTTACAACTACCATCAATAAGGGTTGATTAGACTGGTGGAAGGTGCCCACTAAAACTAGTGGACATCATATGCCAGGATAACTTCTCACAACATGAATATATGCAGCACATATTTACTTTATGTACAGGTGTGCAGGCATGAAATAGTAACATTGTAATATCGGAAACAAGTCAGACTTAGTACAGTAAAAGTTAAATAGTGCACAGGTTGGATGCCAAGGAAGTTTTAAGTGCCAGTAGTCCTTGCTGTGACTAGGTCACAGGTCAGAAATTGCAACACTGAACAGGCACTGGATTCTGGAATAATGGACCAGTTGCCAACCAGGAGGAGAAGCAGTAGGGTTAAGGCAGTGCCTTTCCCCCTGCCTCAGGAAGAGGATCAGCCTTCTGAGGAAGCTGATTGTGAGACCCAGGAAGGAACTGTCCTAGAAGAGCTTGAGCCTGATCAGGTTGAGTTTCCTGGGACAGGGGGACCTTCCAGGGCAGATCTGAGGCAGGCACAGTTGGACTGCCATTCTCTTGAACCCCTCAGACAGCAAGCTGCTGCTGAGGCTGCAGGGAATGCTAGTGGGACCCATTAAACATATTGGGATGAAGGGCTCCTGTATTCCGAGGCTAGAGATCCCAAACCTGGAGCTACCAGGAGGTTGTTCATACCTTTGGCATTCAGAGGCTTCCTTTTAACACTAGCCCATGACATCTGCAGGACATCTTGGCCAGAACAAGACTTGGGACAGACTTGTCCCTCAGTTTCACTGGCCTCGTATGTCAGAAGATACCAAGGAGTTTTGTCACTCCTGTGTCACCTGCCAAGCTAGTGGCAAATCAGGTGGCATCACAAAGTCCCCCCTTATACCACTAACTGTGGTGGGGGTTCCCTTTGAACGTGTAGGGATTGACATTGTTAGACCAATGGATCCCCAAACAGCCTCTGGGCACAGATTTATTCTGGTGGTTGTGGATCATGCCACCAGATACCCAGAAATTATTCCACTTAAGACCACAACAGCACCTGTTGTGGCAAGAGCCCTCCTGGGAGTTTTCTTAAGAGTGGGGTTTCCTAAGGAGGTTGTCTCAGAAAGAGGTGCAAACTTTATGTCTGGATACCTGACTGCCATGTGGAAGGAGTGTGGAGTGAACTACAAGTTCACCACACCCTATCACCCACAATGCAATGGTCTACTTGAGAGATTCAACAAGACCTTAAAGGGCATGATTAAGGGTCTCCCTGAAAAGCTCAGGCAGAGATAGGACATCCTGCTGCCCTGCCTTTTGTTTGCTTATAGAGAGGTCCCACAGAAGGGGTTGGATACAGCCTTTTTGAACTAATGTTTGGGCATCATGTAAGAGGACCCCTTTGTCTAGTGAAGGAGGGATGGGAGTTACCTCTCAAACCTCCCAAGCAAGATATTGTGGACTATGTACTTGGTCTCCGCTCCAGGATGGCTGAGTACATGAAAAAGCCATCCAAAAACCTTGAGGCTAGTCAGGAATTGCAAAAGGCCTGGCATGACCAAAAGGCTGTTCTGACTGTTTACCAGCCAGGACAGAAGGTGTGGGTGTTGGAGCCTGTGGCCCCAGCAGCTCTCCAAGACAAGTGGAGTGGACCCTACACTATTGTTGAGCAAAAGGGAGGTCACCTATTTGGTTGACCTTGGAACTCCCAGGAGCCCCCACAGGATGCTTCATGTTAACAGACTGAAACCATATGTTGACAGGGCAGACATGGGCTTGCTAATGGCTACTGGTGAAGGACAGAAGGAAGAGAGTGACCCTCTCCCAGACCTGTTCTCTCAGAACCCTGATAATTGTTCAGTTGATGGTGTAGCCTTGGCAGGCAGCTTCACTGACCAACAGGAGAAGGACTGCAGACAGGTTCTGCAGGCCTACAAACATATGTTTTCACTGACTCCAAGTCAGACTACCTGGTGCACTCATGAAGTGGACACTGGGGACAGTCTGCCTGTTGAAAGTAAGATTTACAGGCAACCTGATCTTGTCAGGGACTGTATCAGGACTGAGGTCCAAAAGATTTTGGAATTGGGAGTTATTGAACCCTCAGGGAGCCCTTGGGCCAGTCCAGTAGTCCTTGTGCCTAACGCTCACACCCAAGATGGTAAGAGAGAGAGGAGGTTTTACGTGGATTCCAGAGGTCTCAATGCTGTCACTGGGACAGATGCCCATCCAATACCCAGGGCAGATGAGCTCATTGACAGATTGGCATCTGCCAAGTTCCTGAGCACATTCGACCTGACAACTGGCTACTGGCAAATCAGACTAGCGGATGATGCAAAGCCAAAGACAGCATTTTCAACCCCTGGTGGACATTATCAATTTGTGGTAAGGCCCTTTAGTCTGAAAAATGTACCTGCCGCATTTCAAAGGTTGGTGAACCAAGTCCAATCAGGCCTGGATGACTACTGTGCAGCTTATCTAGATGATATTGCTGTCTTTAGCTCCACCTGGGAAGGTAGATCACCTGATCCACCTGAAAAATGTTTTGGAGGCCTTGCAAAAGGCAGGACTAACTATCAAGGCTACCAAGTTCCAGATAGGGCAGAGTCAAGTTGTGTACCTGGGCCACCTTGTAGGTGGAGGCCAGGTTCAACCATTGCAGAGCAAGATCCAGACCATAATGGACTGGACTGCTCCAACGACCCAGACTCAGTTCAGAGCTTTCTTGGGCCTGACTGGGTATTACAGGAAATTTAGCAAGGGCTATGGTTCCATAGAGACACCCCTTAATGACTTAACTTCCAAGAAAATGCCAAAGAAAGTTCAGTCGACAGTCAGCTATCAAAAGGCATTTGATGGCCTAAAGCAGGCCATGTGCACTGCACCTATTCTGCAAAGTCCAGACTACTCCAACAAATTCAAACAGATGCTTCTGATGTAGGGGTAGGGGCTGAGCTTTCACAACTGAATAAAGATGGTCAAGACCAGCCAGTAGCTTTTATTAGCAGAAGGCTGAACCCTAGAGAGAAACGTTGGTCAGCTATTGAGAGGGAGGCCTTTGCTGTGGTTTGGGTAATGAAGAAGCTGAGGCCCTACTTGTTTGGTACTCACTTCAAGGTTCAGACAGGCCATAAGCCCCTTGTGTGGCTAAAACAGATGAAGGGTGAAAATCCCAATGTTGCTCAGGTGGTCCATTTCCCTACAGGGTATGGACTTTACAGTGGAACATAGACATGGGAGTAACCATGCCAATGCAGAGGGACTCTCCAGATATTTCCACTTAGAACATGAAGACTCAACTGGTCAAGGATTGTTTAATTTCCCTGTGTTGGAGGGGGGGTTGTGTAGGAAAGTAGGGTCTACTCCTATGGTTACCCCCACTTTTTGCTGTGATTCTCTGTTTTTTGACTTTAGTGTGGTTGTGGGTCTGCCAATCAGACCCACAGCCCATCTGTTCTATCTCTAAATTGATACCATGTACTTTTGGTACATACCAGATTAGTTACTGGGTCACCCTTGTGAGCCCCTGTATAGTGTACCATAGGTACCCAGGGCATAGGTGCACCTTAGGCCTACCAGGGGCTGCAGCATGTATTGTGCCACCCCTGGTTTGCCTTCCAAACTGACACCACAGGTCTGTTCACACAGCCTGGGTAAGGTGGTGTATTCACCCCTTACTTAGATATAGTATACCTATAGTATACTTTGATGAGCAGCTTAATTTTGCGGCACACGCTAATCAGACAGTGGCAAATGCTCATCATAAACTTAGACTTATAAGAAAGATTATCCCATTTCTCTCGAAAAGTGCTGGAAAAACAGTGGTGAGTACACTTGTGATTTCTTCTCTAGACTACTGTAATGGCCTATTTGCCAATGCACAAGCCCGGGTAATCTCCAAACTGCAAATGATTCAAAATGCGGCAGCCAGATTACTCTCCAGGACCCCAAAATTCAAATTGATCAGACAAACAATCAGAAGTTACCACTGGCTAACAATCAAAAACCGGATTACATTTAAATCACTCTCTCTGACTTTCAAAGCTATCCATAATCAAGGGCCGAAGTTTCTCCTGGAGCAGCTCTCTATTTACCGTCTGTCAAGACAACTTAGGTCAATGTCGCTGAATCAATTAGCAGTACCTCGTACCAGGACGGTCACCTGGGGAGACAGGCGTTTTACGGTGACTGCAGCCAGACTTTGGAACTCGCTCCCGCTAACAATAACATTGAGTCAATCCCTTCTCCGGTTCAGGAAACTGTTGAAGACGTGGTTGTTTAACCAGTAATGCAGCAGGTAGACAGTCAGCAGAGGGTAGTGGACTGTGGGCAAGCTAGTAAGTAATAATCAAACATTGTTTTTGAGAGGTATTCATGTTTTAATAGGTTGCTGAAATCATTTGTCTCTACATGGCCATTACGTTTCTTACATACCTCCATATCAGTAAGAAAAAGAGCATGCTATCTAGATGTTGACATTTATAGGAAATCCACCTTTTATGCAACCTCAACACTGACTTTTTCCTTTCTGCAGACCCTATTGTTGCTGAAATTAGAACTCTGTGCTCCTTACCCGTGCTATACAGGAGTAAAGTGCTTATGCACCATATTAAGGGTGGGCCCTAGCGTGCCCATACCGCCGGGGTTTATTCACTCTAGGTCCTGACGAATGCCAGGTTAATTACACCATTCCGGCTGAAACATGTTGACCGACCACTTTTTCACCTAATGTTATTGGAAGCAGACCATCTAATTAGCTGGCCTTGCTTACCAACACATTTTTTAACCTTGCCCTTGATGATCATAGATTAAAACAATTTTTGATACATACAAGGCAATTTTAACTCACCACCTCACTCTGTTCACATAAACTCACCACATAGCCCTCACCTCTTCACATTACCAGCTCCGCAGCAAATCTGGCGTTGCAGCACACTGGCGTGACATTCGGTCACACCCAGTGGGGCCCGATGATGAAGCAAGTCACCGACCAGGTCGGTGAGTGAGGGCTTTAATAACAAACCTAATGGGCCTTGTTGGTTTCTTGTGCTCCGTCTATACCTAACTAATACAGGAACACTCTTTTATTGTTGTTTTCTGTATATTAGATGTGGTCAGGGCCTGGATGTTAGATTAAACAACAATTACCAGAATGTGACATTCCACAGAGGTGACCTTGGCCTACTAATAAGTTATGGTGAGCAATGTCTCATACAAAGTAGCCTAATGTTCACCATCCCTATTTCAAATTGGGAATACCGTCTTTCGGATTTTTAAACCCTCATCCCTATCTAGGTGGCATACTTCATCATTGGGTTCAGGTCCTCATTAGGCGGGCACTGCAATGCCTTGTGGGCCCCTTTCCCCAAAAAGGGGGGGTGTTAGAACTGGGGGTCTCTATTTGGGTCTCTAGTTGGCAGAAGTAGGCACTACTGTCCAAATAGGGACCCTAGCTTCTAGGCAGGATAAGGAGGAAACACTCTTAGATAACCTCTTCTCACCCCCTGTGTAGCCTGGCACGAGCAGGCAAGGCTTATCGAAGGTAATGTGTAAAGTATTTGTACCAACACTCACAGTAACACAGTGAAAACACCAAAATAAAGGTATTTTTAATATATACTACACAAGACCAAAAAGACAAAAATCCAACATACACAGTTTAAGAATATTGCTTCAAAGGAGTTCTTAAGGTTGCGTTAAAATAATCCACAGTTGCATCGCGATTTTGCCAACAGTACCTTTAGATGCAACAAAGTTCCAAGTGAAAATCTGTAGCAGTGAAAAGCAAGCGCCACTCCTGCGACCCTGGGTAGGTGATGCGACAACCCTGCTCGATGTAGCGGGCGTGTTGTGGTGACTCCGGTCTGTATGTGGAGGGATGTGATACCTTGCGTGGGTTCCGGTGCACAGGTTTTCGTGGAAGCGGCTCGCAAAATGGATCTTTGCGGCAGCGATGATCTCCGGTACGCGGCTCAGCGACGATCTTCTACTCTCATGGTCCCTCGATGTGATGGCTCTGCGTCGACTCTCGCATCGACGTGATGCGGTCCACAAGCAAGCTGTGCAACGATCTTACCCAGTGATGACAGGCTCTGCGACGATACTCGCAGCAATGGTAATCTTCCTGCACCGCACTGGTGCGTCCCGCAAGTGAAGGATGCAACGACTCTGGCAGCGGCAACAGGTGCGCGACGATCTTGACCTTCGCGGCAGCAGGAATTTCCTCGCACTGATGGGGATGCGCTCCGCATGCGAGCGATGCGGTAAAACTTGCAGAAAGTATTTAAAATCTTGGTTTCCAGCTTCCCAACCCAGGTACAACTTCCAGAGGCACCGCAACTGGCCCAAGAACTCTAGGACGGACAGAACTCTCTCAGCACAGTTCAGGGAAGCTGGGGGTGAGGTCCTTTTGTTCCTCTGACTTCTTAACAGGGAGACAGCTCTTCTTCAGGCCCTTGGAGATTCCTTCGAGCAAGGGGACACAGCACAAAGCAAAGTCATTCCCCTCTCTTTGGCAGCAAAGCAACTGCAGGTCAGTCCAGCAAAGCTACAGCAGGACAGTGTTCCTCATTCAGTCTTCCAGCTTTCTCCTTGGCAGAGGTTTCTTCTTGATTCCAGCATGATTTCATTTCCTGTAGTCAGGGGTCCTGTACTTATACCCCTAAAAGATTTTGTTCCCTTTGTGCAGGAGAGCTCTGAGCCCGGTATAAACCAGTTCTGGGTGTTCCTTGACCACTTTGTTTTCCTAGCCTCTCCTTTCCCTTTTAGAGAGAGGGGCAGGTTCGTCATTCACTCAGCAGAAGGTGGAGTCAGCATTGAGGAAGGCAGGCACAGTCCTATTCAGACCGAGGTGCTACCCCCTCCCACCACTCTAGATGCAGATGGAGCTATTCAACCCTGCCCCTTTCACTCACAAACCAGACAGTCAATTCACAAACAGGCCAAGGCACTAAGAAAGGTCAGACAAGAGAACAGCAACTTTCTAAACGTGCTGTTCTCAAAAGCAGGATTTAAAAACAACCTTTCCTAAAAGATGTGTTATTAAATTCTGAGTTCAGGGATACAAGACTTTTTTGTCCTATCTTGCTCCTATGGGAAGATATGCTGGTAGCCACTGTAGCCAGCATCCTCAATGATAGCCTATGGGGCAAGATAGCCTTACAATAGTAAAAAACGAAAATAAAATGGCTGTAATTCACTACTAGAGCATGTCACCTGCACTAGTACATGCTCTACCTTTCACCTACACTGCACCCTGCCCAAGGGGGTACCTTGGGCCTTCCATAGGGGTGACAGATGTGTATAGGAAGGGAAGGGTTAGGCCTGGTCAGTGGGGACACTGACCAGGAGGACATGGCAGTTCACAGACTGCACACAGGCACTGCGGTGGCAGGCCTGAAACACCATTTTAAGGCTACGCATGTGGGTGGCACAATCAGTGCTGCAGGCCCACTAGTAGCATTTGTTATCACCAGCCCTGGCACACTCAGTGCACTTTACTTGGGACTTCTTGGTGACACAAATATGCCAATCATGGATAACCAATCACAATAACAATTTACACAGGGAGCACTTGAACTTTGACACTGATCAGCAGTGGCAAAATGCCCAAAGTATCTCTACCAGCAAAAACGAAATGCAGCACAGCATCAAAAATACAGGAGGTAGCAGCAAAAAGACAGGGGAAACCATGCCAAAGATGCCAGGTCTAACACGGGGTGGTCACTTTTAGAGGGAGTTCTTTTCACTGGCCATAATTGTGGTTTGTGCGTGTGATGTGGTGGGTAGGTCAGAGTTATAAGTGAGAGAATATTGAAAATTGAGATTGACTTTGAAAACCCACATGTACCTGCTTTGTTCTATGAGGAATCATGCTAAGACCAATACTTGCCCGGGTGAACCACAGAAATCTCTAAATTAACATGTGCTTAACCCTCTGGTAGAACAGCACAAAGGAGTCAGGCTTAGATTAAAGGTCATGTGTAAAGTATTTATGCAAAACACAAACAATATTAAAGAAAAAGCTCAACACAATACACATCCCAAACCAATTGAGAAAAATAAGGTAAATTTTAATAAATACAAGACTGATAAAAATCCAATTAATCACACCAGAGATATTGCATTTTTAAGTTTTTAGTTAAAATTGTACCAAAAAAAGCACTGACTGTGGTTAACTGGTTGTACCAGGCTAGGATTGAGTCTTAAATTCAGGCTGACTGCAATGAAGCATTGGCCAGATGCAGGGACCAGGTTAGTCCTGCTGAGAGTTGCACATTGGCCTCGCTCAGAGGCAATGCGTTCCTTACCATTGGTTCTGATCAGGAGTTGTGTTGTGCTGCGATACCAAGGCCTACATCAAGTAGCATCACAGGCCTTTATATTGGTTCTGATCAGTAGCTGTGAGGGCTGCCATGCAAAGCCCTGTGTCAAGTACCAACACATTGTGTTGGTGCTGTTAGGATCAACTGGTCAGGAGCTATGAGGTGCTGGATGCTATGTCCCGTGTCAAGCTGATTTGGATTTGAAAGAACCAAACGTTAGTCAGGGATATGTGAACTCTGATGTTAGCCAAAGGTTCTGGATCTGGGGGACATCTCTTGGGGAGCAGGACTCACTCCAGGCAGAGCTCAGCAGCAGGCCCCAGGCAGTTCCAATTGGAGGTCCAGACAGATCCAGTGCAGCAGGTCAACTATACATTACAAGGGAGGCCTCTGAAGCTTGTTGTGTCCCTGTAACTCACACAGAAGGTCAGCCAACTGACCCTTGGAGTCATTCTGAGTAACCTGGATGAAGGCAAGCAGGTCCAATCTTCCTTCTCAGAAAGCAAGGTGGTGCTTTAGCAGCAGGGCAGTCCTTTTTCTAAAAGCTTGCACAGGTCCAGAATAGCTCTCAAGAGGGGCTCTCCAGGTCAAATGTTTATACCTTTTGTCAGACTTTGCCTCAGTAGACTCCCTGTTGTATCGCCACATCGCATTCTGGAATGTTCCTTCCCTTCTCCTGTCAAGGCTCGAAATGGTCTGGGGTGATGAAAGACAGGGTGGCCTGGTATCAGATTCCTTTGTGGGTGCAGGGGGCAAAGCCCGTTGAAGTGTAAGTGGGGCTGGGAACTGATCCTCACTGGTCATCCTGCTAGGATGGCCCATCCTGTCCATAACTTATACCCATTTGTGTTACTATCGGAAGCAATACTCAAACCCTAACAGCAGAGCAATTCACTGTTATGTGACCCAGGGCACTAGTAGAAGGCACAGATGGTTAGGACAAGAAATTGGCAACTATCTAAAAGTGTCATTTTCAGAATTGTGACTTAAAATCATACTTTACCATTCCAGTGGATTTTAAATTACAACTCAATTGAGTAGAAACAGCATGTTGTTATCAGCTTCCAACCCGCAATTATCACGTGTTAAAATGTAATAAGGTAACCCAGTGATAGTCAAGGAGAGAGATAGGCCTTACAACAGTGACAAATTACTTTTTTCACTGCCAAAACAAGTGTTTCATTGCCAGGACATGTAAAACTAAAGCATACATATCCTACTTTTTAAATACAAGGTATCTTGTCCGATGAACCTTGGGGTCTACCATAGGGATGACATGTAAGCAATAAAATGGAAGGTTTAGGCCTGGAAAAAGGTTTGTTTGTAATGGTTGAATTGGCAGTTTAAAACAAATCTACAAGCTGCAGTGGCAGGTATGAAATATGTTTTGGCATGGCTACTATATGAGTAATGCAAGAAGGCTAGTTTAATTTATAGGCCATGGGTAAATGTAGTATCATTTACTAGGGACTTGCAAGCCATTACATGTACCAGTCAGGCAAAAGTCAATTATACCATGTTCTGGGGAGGTAGCACAAGCACTTTAGCACTAGTTCGCAGTGGTAAAGTGCACAGGGCCAACACAAGTGGATAGAGCAAAGGATGGGAGTTAAGGCAAACACATTTGGGGTGACCCTGCAGAGGGGGCCAGGTCCAGCATGACCACCCTCTGGCCAAAAGCTAGGGTAGACTAATCAATTCCTTGATGGAGTTCCCTGATTAGGTAAGAGAATGCGGACAATGGGTCTCTTCTGCAGTGGCATTCGTCATTTCTATGCCGCTCCTCTGAACCTAGGGCAAGATGTATGAAGCTCAAACGGGTTCACAAACGCCTAACTCATTTGAGCAATGTAGCAAATTTCAGTGCAAAATAAGGAATTGCAAATTTGTGATTCCTTATTTTGCGATTGCATGTAAGGAATCGCAAAATTTGCGATTCCTTAAATGCAATGTATGATGCAAAAAAAATGCTAATTGTCCCTAAGGAATCGCAAATTATCCCAAACTTCAAGTTGGTGATAATTTGCAAATTTCTTTAAAAATGCCCATTTTTGCATTTTTCATAGTGCCATCTGATGCAAATACATGCCCTTAGGGCTTGTATGTGCACCACATGTGCACCCATGCTTATTTCCTTTGGACACCCTTGCACCCTTGAAATTATTCCAAATTTGCGATTAGCAAATTGCGAATCGCAAATTGAAAATAATTTCACATTCATTATTATGGACCTCCTGGCCCATAGGAATGGATGGGAAATTATTCCTTAATTGCGATTAGCAATTTGCTAATCGCAATTAAGGAATTTTAAGGAATCGCAAAAAAATAGAGAATTCCTAAATACATACCATTTTGCAATTCTCATATAGCGATTCCTTAAAAATCGCTATTTGAGAATCGCAAAAGTGTATCTTGATACATCTGGCCCCTAGTTGGATCCCTCTGTCAGCACTCTTTTGAACCAGACGAGCGACACATAAAGAACCCTACGCATCACCTGGGGACCCTATTTGTGTCACTCCTAAACTTAATTTGCTCACAGATGCTTCCCATTAGGCATACAGAACTACCATGGCCAACAAAGTGATGTGCAACAAAAATAAGGTGAGGGATAGAAGGCTTCAATTAATCTCAGCGACTGGCAATCACTCTGGCTACATCCCAAATTCATTGTTTTTGATCTACCATGCCACCGCTATTTGGACCCAGCCATACACAAATCAGTATTAACGCTGCTCCAAAGGAAACAGTCAAGCCTGAACTGTTAGGCCTTGTCCTCCCTGATTCGGAATACAAGCAACCTAGAATCAATCAATCACGACATTTGTAAAGCGTGCTACTCACCCGTGAGGGTCTCAAGGCGCTGGGGGGAGGGGGCGCTGCTACCACTAAAACAGCCAGGTATTGAGCAGCCTCCTGAAGGTTAAAAGGTCTTCGGCCTGCTGCAGGAATATGGAGAGGGTGTTCCCGGACTTGGCCGTGAGGTGGGAGAATAATCTGTGGTCGGTGGTTGTTCTCCTGATGTGGGGGATGGTGGGGAGGTCAGCGGAGTGGAGCTGGCGGATCGGGGTGTAGAAGGTGAGCCGTTTGTTGAGGTATGCCGGACCAGTATTGTGGAGGGCTTTGTGAGAGTGCGTGAGGAGCTTGAAGGTGATCCTCTTGTTGACGGGGAGCCAGTGCAGGTCACTCAGGTGGGGTGTGATGTGGCTGTGATGAGGGATGTCGAGGATCAGGTGGGTGAAGGCGTTCTGTATGCGTTGCAGTCATTTCAGTAGTTTGGCTGGGGCTCCAGTGTAGAGTGCATTTTCTTAGTCCAGTCTGCTGCTGACGAGGGCCTGGGTGACCATTCTTCTAGTGTCGGTGGGGATCTTTTGGAGCATGCGCAGGGTGTTAATGCAGGAGAATGAGATGGCGTTGATTTGTTTGCTTGGTCGTGGAGAGTGTGGGGTTGAGGATGAATCCCAGTTTGCGTGCGGGGTCGGTGGGTGTTGGAGCAGCTCCCAAGGCGGTAGGCCACCATGAGTCGTCCCAGGCTGAAGGTGAGGCACAGAGGATGAGGACCTCTGTTTTGTCTGAGTTCAGCTTCAGATGGCTGTTCTTCATATATTCAGCGACAGCTTTCATACCTTCGTGGAGGTTGGTTTTGGCGGTGACAAGGTCCTTGGTGAGTGAGTGAGAAGATCAGCTGTGTGTAGTCGGCATAGGAGATGATGTTGAGGTTGTGCAGTCTGGCGACGTGGGCGAGTGGAGCCATGTATATGTTGAACAGCGTCAGGGAGGATCCTTGGGGTACTCCGCAGATGAACTTGGTGGCTTCGGATCTGAAGGGAGGGAGGCGGACGCTCTGTGTTCTGCCGGAGAGGAAGGAGGTGGTCTAGACCAGGGTTTTGCCTCAGATTCTTGTGTCGTGGAGGCAGGTGCGTAGGGTGCAGTGGCAGACGTTGTCGAAGGCGGCTGACAGGTCCAGAAGGATGAGGGTCTTGCCGTTGTCCAGTACGGCCCTGGTGTCATCGGTGGCGGCGATGAGGGCCTTCTTGAACCTGATAAGGGATCATTGGACATGTATAGATTGATTCCAATTGCACAATGGCCTAGACTGATTTGCATATAGGTGGGTCCAAACTGAGGTGGCATGGTGTGCAAAATACCGATGTGTTCGAATGTGACTTTTTGACGAATGACGAATGCACTTTATTGTTTCAGTTAATAAAACCCATAACAATCTCCCAAAGCACTATTATTTCCACTTCATAAAATTATTAAAATTGAATTTCATAACAAATTCTACGGTGTTGCTATTGTTTCTAGACTCAATCTAAAATACATTAGGTCCATTTAAAACCAATCTGTTGATCATGTATCATACCTGGAATATTAAAAAACAAACTAAATGATCCAATTCCTATTACCATAATAATAAAATAAACTTCTAATACTATCGTTTTCAACCCAATATAAGGTCTGTTGATGCAATTAAAGCCCCCATCCTATTGATTACGTTTGTAACTCCTACTACATCTTCTTAATTATACAAAAAAAAAAGAGGGCCTTACAATTCCAGTACTCATAATCACTATCTGTCAATGAAACAGAGATTTAATTGTCCTTTTTCATTATTAGCTGTTCATAAAGTATCAGAAATTTCATCACCTCACAGTTCACTTGAGTAATTACCAGTGACTGAGAATATTTCACGCATACCATCAATCACTTTTTGTAAACTTTAGTGTGTTACCCTAAGTCGGACAGGTATGCCCAGATGTTGGTCACGTGCACACTGTGCCACTGGAACCAAGCTATAACTGGTTGATGAGCCTATAAGAAGTGCATAACCAGTCCTGGGTTGTTTGTGCTCTGTGTCAGGGAGGTCCTGGCTTGGCTGTTTGGGCTGGACTGTTCTTCTTGAAGGAGGGTCAAAAATGATTTACATGTAGCTGGGTCCAAACTGAGGTGTCATGGTGTGCAATAATAATGATGGATTGTGATGATGCCTAAGTAATTACCAGTGGTTGAGATTAATTCAGCATTTCATCCATCACTTTTTGTATACTTCAACAAAGTGATGTGGGCCATTCCGCCCCTTGGATCAAACTTTTGTTCCCAACCCAAGGAAACCTCAGCCCATAAATTCAGCAACCAGCAGAGGCCGCTGACAGCTGACAGTGTCCAAAGCCTGGTCCCAGGCAATCGACTGCAGAGAGAAGGCTCCAAGTGGGGGCCTTGAGTAGGTCTCAATTCAAGCTTTGGGATGGCCAATGAGTTCCCTGCGTACTCCTGAGGTATCCCAGACCTATGAGGTTTCTTAGAGAGGGAGGCAACAGCCCTTGGAATTAGCCCCCCATGCTTCTACTCTCCTTCCCTTAAGTCCTCAGGTGGTGTCCTGAGACTGGCATCTCAACACTAGGTATGTACCCTGAGGCTGAACATATGCCTGGCAAGCAAGGACTTACAGTGGGGAACCACAACCTCCCTCAAGGATGACACACTCTGTCTGTGTCATGCAGGGGACTACCTGGTGCAGTTCTCTGTCACTCGGTCTCCGTAACAGTGAAGGGAGCACCTCTGGGTCAGAAGTGGCCTCACCAGTGTCAGTCTTGGGGTGGTCTAATCGCAGAACTGGCATCTCCTAATCCACTGGTCCTCCCACTGGGAACTGTTTCCACCTGATGTCCATCCATCTGAGCCTCTGTACTTTCCTTTTGAAAGCAATATCCCCGTGAACCTGAGCTTTTAGTGTGTCCTGTGTGCCTCAGCCCTCCCAGCTCTTCTATCACTGGTGGTAACTAATTTCTCAGAATGCAGTCAGTGGGCATCTGGGGACTTACTATGGACTTTGTCTGGGTCATCCCCATCCCGTTTCAGGGACACTGAAGCCATGGGGCAAAAGAAATCCTGCCCATGTGCATGAGTAACTCTACTCAACTGTCAGGTGCCTCGAATAATGAAAGTGTTTATTGATTTACAATGTTCCTAGTTTAGACATAAGACAGAGATAATACCTAATGATCTGTGAGAAGCAAGTGAATCATACCTCTGTGCTGACTCTCTAAAATAGAGTCAATGTGTTCAATATGATGTGTATCACCAGGTTTGCATTTGAAAAGTGGATTGAGGAGCTGGGATTTGAATGCCATGTGTAAATGGCAGTAGTTAAATGTCCACCTGCTGAGGCTGTGATGGTTAATTATTTAGGAAGAGAGATAAAGAGCACCAAGGTCATCCCTGAGGTTATAAACAAATGCCCACATGCATCAAGGGTTTTTGCATTCGCAAACGGTGGGAATCGCAAAAATCGTCCGTTTGCGAATGCACAACGCTTTTTTGCGATGCATTAAGGTTTAGGCTTTTTTCGCGATTTAAGAAATCGCAATTTATTTGCAAATTCTTAAATTGCGATAGCATTTAAGAAATCGCAAGTTTGCGATTTCTTAAATGCAATGCATGAATGTTTTGAAATTGCGAATTCGCAATTTGGAAGGGGTAAATTAGCATGAAGTTGAACTTCATGCTAATTTACCGAAAACTTTCAAACATGCACTAGTTGCATATTTGAAAGTTTTAATTTACACACACACATGTGTTTGGGTCATGCGTGTGTATAAATTGCACCTAAAGTTAAATTTCAGGGGTACAGGGAGGGTTTCTTTGGACCCCCCCTGCACCCTTGAAATTGCATTCCCATTTTGCGATTCGCAAAATGAAATTCGCAAAATGTGAATGCCTTCCCATTCATTCCTATGGGTCTTTTGGCCCATAGGTATAAATTGGAAGGGTTTTCTTAATTGCGATTCGCAAATTGTGAATCGCAATTAAGGAAAAATACCGAATCGCAAAAAAAAAAGCAAATTTTTCATGCATTGCGGTTTGCGATTTCTAAATTGCGATTCCTTAATTTTCGCAATTTAGGAATCGCAAACGGCAGCAATGATGCATGTGGCCGTAAGCATCTGTATATTGGCATTGCTTATTCTTATTTTTGTTATTCAAACACTGTTTCCAACTTGTTATGAGTTTTTGGTATTTGGGATTTTGTAGTACAAAAGGGGGTTCTACTGAGGACTTGAGTTTTGAAGGTTTGTGGGCTTTTTTAGGAGTATGTCAGCGTTGGTTGAATTGTGCACTCTGACTAGGTATGTTTGTTTTACTATCATGGATTCACAGGTGTCACACGTACATCATGTATTCATATCCAGTAAGTAGTATTTTATTTGTTGATTAATTAAAATCATTACAAACAAGAATAGATAAAAGCAACTCACATAAACAAACATATACTATGCACAAAGTTATAATCATATTAAAATAATCATCTAAAATTGCATTAATACAGTCAATTCCATAATAATGTTTAAGCGTTTACACACTATTAAAATACAGGTATTAACTAGAGTACAATATATTAGCAGCAATCACTATTATAGCAGCATTTAACTTAAAGTGACAGTGTTAGCAGTAGGAAATACTAGTATAATACATTTTTTGCTATTTTCCATTTGCTAGCTATAGTAAAGTGCAATATGCATAACTATAGTAAATTAAACTAATAGCCCCTTCAACTGGCATACATTTTGATTTAAACAATTCCTAAAATAGGTTTCATTTTTTTTTTTTTAAAATTTTTTTTTTTTTTTACTTTGGATCACAATAAACCGTTATTTACTTGTTCTTCGTCTTTAAGTTTCTTCTCAACAATAATAATGAACTTAACAAAGTGGTAGGTAACTTTGATATTGGCCCCACTCAAACAGGTAATAATTGCTTGCCTGCATGTTCTAATTCCTAATTCATTAAAAATTGGTTTTAGGATCAACTTCCGAGCCTCTGCCAAAGCTGGACATAAGGTTACGATGTGTGTTAGTGTTTCCTCCCTTTGACTACAAAGCCTGCAAATGCTAGATTCCCATTGATTTTCCCATTTTGGTATACCATCCTTTGTCGGATATCTTCCCAGCCTTAAATACATAAATGTATTCTTAAGCCTAGGTTTTAAATGATAAGACAAGTAAGATTGAGGTGACAGCCTACCGAAAGAGTTTGCAACTGTCCAGAAATGACTTCTTTTTCTTAATTCCTCCTTGTCCGCTATAGTCGTTAATAATGCGGCCATTTGGTTCATCTCTTTTTTAAAAACGATCCTGCTCCTCAGTTCATCAGCCAAATTAGAGCAGTCAAATTTACTTATACATTCATTAAAATACAGCTGCCAATTTTTTGAATATTCCCCTTCTGAGATTTCAAGCCAGCATAACTTTGCCAGTGAGCCTTCCTCTGAACGGACTAATGTTAAAAGAGACTTCAAGAATGTAGATTGACGCGCCAGAGATTGTTTTTTCAAACCAAATTCCAGTCTTATGTTTGCTCGACTAATATATTTGGGGATTTTAAAAACAGTTTTATATATTCTAATCTCTATATCATGGAGCACTTTGGCGTCTTTGCCCCTGAAGATGAATGAGCAATATTCCAAAGATGGCATTAATTTTGCTCGCATCACCTTTATCAGATGGTCGTAATTGGGGCATAATAGTTTGTCTCTTAATTTTCTAAAAGCAAATGCAAGTGAGCAACCCCTAGCTTCAAGACTATTAAAATGCTGTCTAAAAATCAAACCATCGTCAAACATGATTCCAAGGTATTTGTATAATTTCACATTTTCAATTATCATACCGTTAATATTCCACTCATTAATCCTAGGCTTCCCTTTTCCCATAGTCATTATCTTTGTCTTTTTTATATTAATTGTCAGACCATTTTGTGTAACATAACCATTAAAAGAGTTAATTAATCTTTTTAATCCTATTTCTGTTTGGCTCATTAAGATCGTATCGTCTGCATATTGCATATATTTGATTTCCTGGCCATGAATAGAAGGCGAATGCGAATTTATATTGTTAAAATGGGCTGGTAAATCAGCCATAAAAAGATTAAAAAGGCAAGGAGCCAAGACACACCCCTGTTTTAGTCCCACATTTGTAGCTAAACGTTGGGTCATGTGTTTGCCATCGCCTATTTTGATTTGCACCCAGGTGTTGGAGTATAGCAATATAATCATTTTTAATAGAGATTCTGGAATACCCCAGTTCTGTAGCTTCCTCCAAAGTCTATTTCGTGGTACAGAATCAAAAGCGGCTTTTAAATCAATAAAACAAACATATAATCTTTGCTTCCTACTTTTGGCTCTCTCACCTAGTAACGTTAATAAAATCAAATTTGTATGGGTTGATTCGCCCCTTCTAAACCCTGTTTGAAATTTAGGAATCAGCTCCTCCTGTGAGGCTCAAGTCTCTAACTCTTCCAGCAAACAACTAGCAAATATTTTTGCCTCTACGTCAGTGAGTGTAATTAAACGGTAATTAGCCGGATTATCCTGCGGGCCACATTTGTAGATCGGCTGTATAATGCTCCCGTGCCAGGATAACGGAAGAAGACCTGATTTAAGAATCTCATTAAATAAAAGCATTAATAACTCAGGCCAATTACTCAATTCAGCCTTAAATATTGCATTTGGGATACCATTTGGACCCGGTGCTCCGTTGGATTTGATCCTTTTTATCGCCTTTTTTACTTTATTGAGCGACCAGGGTTTCGTATCCACTGTACAATGAGGAGGAGAGATGCCACCCCCACTCCCCCTATCTTTTACTTTATGCATGTCATCTAACCTATTATTACTATATTTATCATCATCTAAATATTCTGTATCCATTTTTTCATTAAAAAAGCTCACCCAACTCACTTCATCAACATTAGCACTGCTGCCTCTATTATTACCATTCTCAATATCATTAATGATACTCCAGAATAACCGAAGATCTTTGGATTTACATGCATGATGGACCTTTGCCCAAATTGATTCATAATAGGCTTGTTTTGCTATCCATATTTCCTTCTTGTATCTCTGTTTTAACTCTCTAATTTTACATGATATATTGAGACGTGGTAGCCTGGTATTATTCCTGTAAAGTAATCTTATTTCTTTATTAAGTTTTCTTTTTTGTTCAAGTAAGTGGAAAGAATACCATCCTGGTCTCCGGGGATTTAGTGTTATACCCTTACAGGGCTCATCTCTAGCAAATTTAGCTACTAATTTATCACACAAATGAGACCAAAGCTCAACCATAGACTGCCCTTCAGCATAAGCAGAGTGCGTATCCTGAATTAAACAGCCAAGAACACCCAGAATTTTATCCTCAGTTTTTCCATTCCAAACTAACCTTTTAAGATTAAAGGCTGTTGGAACTTTTATCATAGTCCTAGTTTCTGGCAGATACTCCGGTTCAATGTCAAAGAGAATGACTTGTGGATTATGATCGCTTTCGATCCTCGGGACAATCTCGTAATTTTTTACTAAATGATTTAATTTCTCAGACAGTATAGTATAGTCTATTACAGAGGAACATTCACCCTTGTTAAATGTAGGAATATTATCAGAATCATGCAGAATATTTAAGTTGTATTTTTTGAACTCATATTCTGTCCATTGAGCTAACCGTTTTAAGTCAAGAGTCTGCCCATTTAAAGGATCAAAGTGCATATTAAAATCACCTGAAATAATAAATACTGAATCCAAATGCTCATAATATAAAGTTTTTACCATTCCCCAAAGCAGGATTATTTGAGAAGATCTAACTTTCTTTTTACAACTTAAGTACACATTTAATAAGATAATTGAATGACTGGCTATTAGTTTAACACACTGGAGCCATTTAACATGGAGGTCAATTTCAAAGTGAGATGCTTTAAGATTTGTAGAGACGTATATAGAAAGACCCCCACGTGGGCGACCTGAGTTGGCTTCATGTGTTGCATTATTACAGTATTCTATGTAGCCAATAAGGGGTTCATTAGACATCGACCAGGTTTCCTGCAACATTATTATACTAGACGCTTTCAGGAAATCCATTACCCCTTGGTCTTCAATTAGTGATTTTAAGCCATTGGTGTTCCAGGAACATAGAGTCAGAGGATTTGAACTACATCAATCCTTCTTTTCATGATTTTGCTTAATTAATATTCCTGGAAGCCAACTCCAATCGTCTTGTAACTCTGGGACTTTCTTCAATGTTTCACAGGTCCGCAAACCAGATTGGCTACTCCTTATCTTAATGCCGTATGCTATGTTTAATTCCTTAGTTGCGCCTGATGCATTTTTTAAAACTCTAACCTGTTCTGTTCTGGTTGTTTTTTTATCATCTCGTTTTTGACTAGCCAGACATATTTTATTCTCATCACTTTTTTGCTGCATTATATCATGGGGCTCATTTGGAATCAACACCATTGGATAACAAGATTCTTGTGGTCTCCAAACTTTAATACCCCATTTCTCAAATACACTAACATTCGCTATTATTTTGTCTGCAATGTCTCTGTTTAGCCAAGTTGTAATTGTTATCTCCTTATCGGAGTATGCATCTTCTTCCTTAAATTCCACTGAATCGAGATCCGTAGTTACCACATCTTTAAGATCTGTAATAACACGTAGTAATTTCAAAATATTACCACGGTTTAAAATATCGTGCGGGCCTCTAGATATGTATTGGGGGCTGAAGGCTACTTTCCTTGTTTCGGGCGACTGGTTTAAATATTCACTATTTTCTTTCTTCAAAATAACAGGGGGGCATATATTTTCCATTACTGGCGACCCATCTCTTTCCGTCGGCAAAATGCCTTCTTTGACATCCTTGATTAATAGCTCTTGTGTCCCTAAATGGACCTCTTGAATAATTTTATTATCACCTTGCTGGACAGTGTGATTTACTAGTATCTGCTTAACAATGTTGTTTTGGTCTTCTTGGTCAACCTCTAATTCATTACTTGATATACGTCTTAAATCAATACCTCGATCATTACTCTGGCTTGTTAACTAACTGTTAGACTTAGCTGGATTCCTAATTTGGCCAAATTGCAGATTATGGACTTCTGCACTTACACTTATCATTTTATCGGATACTTTTTCCTTTATTATTATTGATGCATCGACTATGGGGACTGCACCGGATGTGCCCTCTACCTCCTCTGGGTTTTTTGTACAACACTCCAATAATTGGCTTTCATTTACAATAAGTCCTGATTTTTTATTGGGGCCAAAGATCGGAAAGTATGAATTTATTTCAGATCCCTTTACTTTCAATGGGTTAGGATCTCTACTCACTTTTTTACTAAGCGTTTGTAGTTCATAAGCTTTTTTATTGTGAGTTTTCCTTAGCCTTTTCCTAGCCCTTTTTGACAAGTTTGTCATTTTTGGTGGAGCCCTTGATTCTTTGCATTGTTTCGAACATGCTTTTTCCAGATTACTTGAGTCATTGATTCCACCAGAGACATCACAGCTCCCCCCTTCTATTGCCAAGCTGTCTTCTAAAGAAACTAAATGATGGACTTCAGTTTTAGCTTGTGGATTGCTAACATCTTTCACAGATTGAGATATAACATCATCACTCAGTCTGCCTAGAATATTAGAAGGTGCAGTCATTTCATCCCTACCTTGCCCATTTCTACCCGACAATGCTTTTACTTCTTGCACCATGGAACTAACTACTGAAGGCAGATCCGAGATCTTATCAATCAACTGTGCACATGTGCAGGTTATATATGACGTATTCTTATCTGCTTGAACTTTCGTAACAAGATTGGTTAAGTGCAGGAGTTTTGTGTCAATACCCGCCACGTGGTTTGCTAGAGTGTTTAATATATCCACCTGAACATCCAATTTATCTGAGTGGAAATTCAGCGCATTAGTAATTGAACCCATGGTATGTATTAAACAGTCCCATAAGCCCTGTTCTGTGCTAACCTCACCCTTTGTTTGATTGGCCTCAACTTTAGATGATGACGGTATATTCTCTTTAAGGTCTGAGCTACATCGATCGATTGTACTAATATTCTTCTCAGAGCTACCAACATCTTGATTGTAAAATGATTTATTAATAGTGAGGCTATTAAAGCTATTCTCCATTTCAATACTTGATTGATCCAGATTAATCAAGCTGACATTGCCATCTTTAATTAAACGACTATTTGGGACAGGCTGTAAATCCTCTGTAACTAGAAAGGATTCGCTGGATCCGTATTTAAGAGCAGGAATTCCAACATCAACTCCTTCTCCAGCTTCAGGTCCTTGTACATACATATTACCAAGCACACTTTCGTATTTATTTTCAATCGGTGCCTTCAGCGGAGACAAATGGCACCCTACATTCACCCCCTCAAAACTCAACTCTTGACTGACCATTTGAGAATCAATAGCCTGCCGAGGCTCCACCTGCGCTGTAAAGGCACAGTCATGAATTTGCGCCTGAGCTTGTAACTGCCCTGCTAAAATTAAGGGATGGGGTGAGGTTGAGGGTGCAAGTGTGGGTGTCAGCGCTTTTTCTGTCACAACCTCTGCGACTAGAATCTTCATGTCCTGCTTAACCAATACAACATCCACTTTTTCGGACAGCATAGTTTTGGTCAGATCATTAACAGGGCAACTTTCTTTTTCTTTTTTACACAATGGGGAGGGCAGGGGAGAGGATAATGTGCACTCACTAAACCCCCCGCTAAGTTCGTCCCTCTCAGAAAACTTTCTTTTATGGTTTTCTTTGTGAATATCTTTATCTGATTGTATTTGATGGTACTTAAAGAAGTAGTTCTTTATAGACGTCTGCGCCACACATGGAGACTTCATATGAACATGGTCTTTACATAGGGTAGCGGATAGAGCCCTTTCCTCGGCTGGGATAAGCATATTCTCCTCTGAACGGGCACCTCTTCCATTATTTAACACGTCTCCCTCCTGTTCTCCGTTTCCCTTTTCCCAGCTAAGTCCAGCTTGGTTTTCTCCAGTCCCTACCATCACTTCTTGTTTCACCTCAGTCGATTTAATTCGCTTAGAGCCTTGCGGGGCTCCACGCTGGAAACCAGACCTCATCATCATAAAACACACAAGATCACACAAGGACCGCTCAACACCACCTCTTCTCTTTGAGATCTTTTGAGTTACTGAGCTTGCATAGGGTTTTGCAACTCTCTTGGAGCTCTATTGCGAGATCTCACTAACAACCAGTGTTTCCTAGTCTCTTTAAGTCTCTGTAAGCTCAAACCCTCACCACCCCGCTCTATTTACTCCTCCTCCTCCTCCCAAGCCTGTCTGCCCCCTTAAGTAGGAACACCTGCCGTCAGGGAGGAGAAACGAGGATATTGCGTATTTGACGTGGCGTGATGTCTACTCACTCTGGCGTTGAAAAGATAGTTAAAGATAGTTAAAAATAGTTAAAAATAGATAGTTAAAAAGTTGAAAGGTGCTTGGATTTTTATTTTTCACTAGGGATTATAACTGCCAGTGCTTGCAGCAATAACAATGCCAGTTCGCTATGTTCGCTATGTTATTAGTATATACTAGTTATACTCCAGTTATACTCCAGTCTCCTGTATCCACAGTGTACGGCAAACGACCACGAGATTCGGGCCACAAACTGCCAGGAAACCCACAGCAGGGGAACCACAGAGTTGTCCCTGGAGGCCAAAGCGTGTCGAGTTCAGCACAAACACGCGGCAGCACTCGGGGAGTGAAGGCGAGCAACTCCTCCTGACACTGCCTCGCTCACCTCACTCACTCGCTCACCAGCTGGCGCCGCCTCTCGATAGCATTCTTGGCCACTTGACCGCTTGAACAGTGCGGAACACTCCGCAACACACCCCCAGACTTGGGCTCAGGTTCCACACCTCCACTCCTCCGGTGTCTCCCCTGGTCTCTCCCGGTTTCTCTGGGTTCCTCAGGGCTCCACACCTCCTTGCCCCCTCCAACGGGCTCCTTCAGACTTTACTCGCCCGCCCCCCTTACCTCAGGCCGGGCTCCCAGCTCCTGAAAGGGGTTATGGGCTACGGATTACTCAGATTACTCCTGCAGAATTACTCGCACACCAAGCACAGCTGCTGCTGCTCGATCCTAATCGCTCCGCCTCTCTCTCTGTGGTTCGAGTCTCTCCAAGCCCACAGATAAGCCACAGTCTCCGGTCTCCGGTCAGCGACGGGAGAGCAGGCAAGCGCAGAGGGGGGACGGCTGTTTTTCGAGCACCTCACCTCACCTCACCTCACACCTCACATGCACATGCACACTCGTGCCAGTGCCCGGAACAATTCAATCCAAAGCTCCGCAGTTCTCAGGACTGCGGGAGGGCGCAAGCCGGGTGCAAGCTGGTGCAGGTGCGATTACGGAGCGGAGCAGACCGCAACCTTACACCGAAGATGGCGTTTTGGCGTTCTGGCGTCTTGAGCAGCTCACGAGCTCCCTCTGGTGGCCGCAATGATTTTTTTTAATTGGTTCAAGTGAATGGCATATACATTTTTGTTTTCTGTGGGTTTCTATTTGTTGACTTTTATATTTACTCTTAAGCTACGGGCCTTTTTTCCACCGGTCATTTCTCCAATGAGCGGGAGGCCTTGGAGGCTGGTTTTGAAAATCCAGAGCCGCTCCTGGCGCCTCTAATGCTTTTCACTTCCAGAGGTTAATTACAGTAAGCACAGGAGGCGTTGAAAGAGATGCAGCGAGGGAGAAAGTAGAGATAAAGTCATCAAAGAGGGAGAAGAGCGATAAGAAAAGGCAATAGAGAGAATGGATGGGCGGAAAAAGAGAGATTTCTCAAGGAAATGAAAGTGTGGGGCTGGTTTGAGCATTTTTGCCATGGTGGCTTTTGGTATCCCAGTCTGGCCATGATAAAAATTGGGTTGCCTATTGCCCTCCTATTCTTGTCCCCATAGTAGTACATGTTACTTCAGTCATAGGTCACCATTTGCTCTGTGTTTCTGCATGGTGAGTGCTGCCTCCTGGTGTTCAATTGTCACTGTAATGTGGGAGAAATATTCAAAGTGCTTGATCTGATCACTTTCTTTTCTTGTTTTGGTCACATTTTGATACATTAGCCCGTTACTCTTTGTTAGTTCTACATTTTAGTGTGCTTTGTGGTGTAGTAGCATAATCAAAGGATGACTGAAATATGTGCTAACATTTTTTGTGAAAAAAATGTTTGCATACAGTAAAAGAGATCATCTTTGAAAATGCAAAACAGGAATATGTTGATTCAACAGAGAATCACACTACATGTTGCCTTAAAGTTTGGTTTTAAATCTGTTACACTTTAACAATAAAAAGTGGCGTTCTGAAAAATAGAGACTTTGGAAACTTGGGTGCCAAGTCACCTGGGGCCATATGTATCATTCGAAATTGCGATCGCAAACGCTGAAATCCGCAGAATTTCAGCGTTTGGAATCGCAATTTAGCTAAGTAGGATGTATGAATGGAAATTTGCAATTTCCTATTTGCGATCCCTTAAATGCGATGTAAGAGGCCCAGAAAAAGTGCAATTTGGCCATAAGGAATCGCAAATTACCACCAACTTCAAGTTTGTGGTAATTTGCGATTTCTCTGAAAAATTCACTTTTTTGCATTTTTCAAAGTGCCATGCGGCACACATACATGCCCTTATGGCATGTATGTGTGCCACATGTGCACACATGCATATTTCAGAGATGCAACAGGATGTCCATTTGACACCCTGGCACCCTTGAAATTGCATTCTCAATTTGCGATTCTCTAATTCAGAATAACAAATTGAGAATGTCTTCCCATTCATTCCTATAGGCCTCTAGGCCCATGGGAATGAATGGGGAGGTATTCCTTAATTGCGAATCGAAATTTGCAATTCGCAATTAAGGAATATGTAGGATTCGCAAAATTATTTGCAAATCCTACATACATAGCGTTTTGCAATTCTCAAATAGCGATTCGCAAAAAGTCGCTATTTGAGAATCGCAAAACCAAAGTTTCATACATGTTGCCCAAAGGCACTTATGAGTGTAGGAAGTATCACTCCTTTTGTGCTAATTCCCTTACTGATAAATGAGTTTTTGAATTATTGTAAAACATCTCAAATGGAACTATTCAGGAGCTTTCATATACAATTAGAACTTGTACAAATAGGAGTTGGACCTTTCAGGACCACCTAACGAAGAGATTTATGAGTAAATGTAATTGTGCTCCCATAGAAATACTTCACATGCTCATAAATGCCTTTATGAATTGGCCCACCTTTTCCTGATTGCAAAACAACAACTTAAATTGAAAATCAATATCTCATTGAAGGACTTAACACATTTTACCATAGTCCATATGTTTCAGAAGTCTTGCTTTTTGAAAAGCAAAATAACCAATAAGCAAGATATAGAATGTAAAAGGTGAACTAATTGAAAAATAATTGTTAAAGATTGTGTTGAAATATTACACAATTGCCTCGGTGGGGTGATTTAGATACCATTTAGATTAAAAACCTAGTGACTCAGATGAAACATGGGATGAATTCATCCATAAATTAGAATACTTACATAGCAAGATAATGAACACCTCTATTCACTCAAGCATTAAATGCTTAATCCTTGACTAATCATTCTTCCCACAACGGTGATTCAGAGAGGATTTGTAGTGTCAGCTTTCCATTTTGTGAAACGTACATAGGGGCAGATGTACAAGCCCCTTGATCCACTTTTGGGTCACTTTTCCCATGTTAAAAGTGACACAAAAGTTGCGCAAGGGGCTTGTAAATCTGCCCCATAGTATACTGATCAGATGGAATCAATTGCAGTGGCACCATTGATATTGCTACGCGCACCACAGTTTGTTGCACCATTACTACTACCACATATTTCTTACAATCTGAAGTATATAAGAAAATCCTGACACATTCTACCCAGGGTGGTCACAGCAACATAAGCAAGGTTACAAGATGCCTGGAGCTTCAGAGAGAGAAAGGAGAAAGCAATGGAAGATAGCGTAAGTGTTCAAATGACATCATCCTATGGCACTGATTATTCAGGCAATACATTCACATCTGGCTTTGCATTACTTTTCATGGGATATGCCTCTTGCTTGCAAAAATGACCTAGTAAACATAATAGACTTCCAGGACCCTGAATACAAATGCATAACATAACATAACATAACAAAGCATATAACATATGAATTTGTAAAGTGTGTGGTCACGGTTTGGGGCATCTTGGCGGAGAATAATAGGTGTTTATTGCTACCCAAGACAATGGTAGTCATGTTACAGACTTCTGAAGGGTGAGAGGTTAAATGGACCCAACAGGAGTCGAATTTGTTGTCAGAAAGTCAAACGGTCCCCTGAGCCATCAACCCTGGTAATGTAGTAGAGTATTAGACAAGTAAAATCGTCCATTTCACAAAAATCATCCAAAACATATGCTTCAGAATTGTTAATGGCCTTGGTCTACAAGAAAAATGATAAAACATTTCTGTGACAACCAGCAAATCAGAAGCTCCTCCTTAAGCTTTATTTGCTGGAAAAAAGCAGGCCATTTTGGCTCTTGGGTATGATTAGGCCCAGTTTCTCCACAATTGACATCAGTCAAAACAGAATACATTTTGGGAGGCCAAGGAGAGCAAATGGAACCCAAAAGGCTTCACAGTGAAAAGCAGAAGATGACTTGATGGAATGTTCTTAAAATGAAGGAGCTGGCTGGGGCAATGTAAGTATATATAATTTACAGTGTGCTTATGATAGATAGAATTCCATTCTGATGTGTACTCGGAAATAACTGCCTACCTATCACAATTGTATCGCTAGTCCAATATTGTTGAAAACACAATATAATTTCTACGCTTGGATGATATTTCACAAGTACTAAATGGAGGTGTTTCACCTCGGTCTTCATTTTTTTGCATCCCTTACACTTTCATGCTATGTTTATTCTTGTACATTCCAAATAATACAAATATGAACCTTAAGGAAAAGTGATTATTTTCAAAACACCTTTTAAAGAATATGGGTAGTGTATAGTGGCGGACCTATTGCCCCTTTCTCCTTCAAACAAGAAATATTGTCATCTCGTATTCAGTCACTTGCCTGAATAACAGCACCATTTGAAAACATGATTGTTCATATATACATTTCTAATTTTGCTCCCATCTTCTGCACTGTCATACTATATTTCTCCTTCAATCCTTCCAAGGAATAAGGATACTTTTCAATGGTTGACCTCTTGTCAGTTTGTTCCTTGAGCGACAGACATTGATTCCTATTATTTATTAATAGATCTGAAGTATACCACCATTTGAAAATCTGCCATTTGACATGGATATTTCTTCTTTTATTTCTAGCTCTTCCCTTGGTCTCCGCACCTCAAAAACTTTTCCCCTCACAGAATGTTTACATTGTACATAGTACAATTAATTCCAGTAATAGGAGCCACAAGCACATTTACCAGAGAAAAAAATGGAAACAAATATATACATGAAGCACTTGATGAAGCAGGAATGAGGAGTTTTTCGTGGTTGGCAAAATTTAGAGCCAGATTTAGATCTCGGCGGACGCGTTACTCCGTCCCAATTGTGACGACTATCACATCCACCGAAATATAAACCTCATTATGTCCTATGGGGTCTATATTTCAGTGGACGGGATATCCATCACTCTTGTAATAAAGTAGAAATCTAGATTATGCCCTTAGTGTCTTATGAATGTTAAAAGGGGTCTGAAAGGAGGCAACATATGTTAAGTATATGTTAATTTTTACTGAAATCACACTTTTCAAGAAGCACATAGTGAAACAAATTGGTGACAATTTAATCTTCTATGTGCTGTTAGTACAGTAATCTCTTTAACTCATTTCTGAAGATTTTGTGGGAGGAATTTATTCTGATCACTGGTGGGATAGAATTTCACACCACAGGGACAAAATCTGAGAAGGATTGTGGAAGTGTTCTTTTCTTTTTTGCAGGAAGTGGATTTAAGCATGAAAGCGTCCGTTTTATGAAGTTTAACCCGGCCACCTCATATAGAAAGTTTATGATCTTGGTAGTTCCGTGTTCCGGTATGGGTGACTTTGTGGATGATGCACGCCAACTTAACCATAAACAGAACTACAAATGGAAGCCGCTTTAAATATGATAGTATTGGGGTAATGTATTCACATTTTCTGGAGCCTGTTAGCAAAATAGGGTGCTACAAAGATGACTAAGCCCAGAAGCAAACCATTTATAAGTACAGGATATAGTACTAATGTAGTTTTTCTTTGCGTATCTCTACATGCCTTGGTGGCCCTGCAGTAAATTGAGTTAGTATAAGCACCAAAAGGACATACAGCCTGATTCATCAAGGTGAGTATTTGCTATTCCTTAATAGCGATTATTAAGGAATCGCTATTAAGGAATAGCAAAATGCTATTCACCAAGAAATCGCTAAATAAATTGCGATTTCTAATTATTCCTTAATTGCGATTAGCAAATTGCTAATCGCAATTAAGGAATATCTCCCCATTCATGAATGGGAAGACATTTCAATGTGCGAATCGCAATTAGCGATTTGCATATTGAAATTGCGATTTCAAGGGTGCAGGTGTGTCCAAAGGACACCCTGTAGCACCCCTGAAATGTATGCTACATTGGTGTTGCGCACCCACATGTCCCAAGGACATGTGTGTGTGTAACATGAAACTTAGAAAAATGCATTTAAATGCATTTTTCTAAGTTTCCGCTATTTACCACGAGGTTTGACCTCGCGGTAAATAGCGGGAAATTTTTGCGAATTCGCAATTTGAAAATGTTTCAAGAATAGCCTTTAAGGAATCTCTAATAGAGATTCCTTAAATGCTATTCCTCGCAAATATGCAAATTCTTAAATAGCGATTTTTGCATTTGGGATGATGAATCCCAAATGCAAAAATACCGCTCGCAAAGGGCCAGATTCTCAGAATCTGGCCCTTTGCGACCGGATTTAACAATGATGAATTAGGCTGAAAGTGTTTTCCATTTGCAACAAATATGTGTTAACATTCCCTGAATATTCCAATTGTATTCCCATTTTAAATATTTTAGGACTAACGGACACATGCATCAAGCTATTTAGGAATCGCAAACGGTGCGATTCGGTAAAATCGGCCGTTTGCGATTCCTAAATACCTTTTTAGTATGCATCATGCATTTTTGGAAAAATCGCTATTTTTAGCGAATTCCAAAAATGCGATTGCTCTTAAGGAATCGCAAATTTGCGATTTCTTAAAAGCAATGCATCATTCTTAAAAAAATTGCGAAATTTCAAACTGGAAGTGGAAATTACCACGAGGTTGAACCTCGTGGTAATTTTCGAAATGGTTTAAATTTGCTTAAAATTGCTTTTTTTAAACTGTGCAATTACAGACACACATGTCCTAAGGACATGTGTGTATGTAACTTGTACTGAAAAGTACATTTCATTGGTGCAGGGGGGGGGGTCATTGGACCCCCCTCTCCACCCTTGAAATGCATTCATGAATTGCGATTTTGGAATTGCGAGTTCGCAATTCCCATTGATTCCTATGGGCCTTTTAGCCCATAGGAATGAATGGGAATTGCGAATTCGCAATTGAAAAATCGCAAATTTCATGCGAATCAGTAAAAATTGCGATTTTTACCGATTCACATAAAATTTGCGAGAAAAATGATGCATAGGCTTTTGCGAATTCTTAATTGCGATTCGCTATTTTTCGCAAATAAGAATTCGCAAATGCCGATATTGATGCATGTGGGTGTCTGTCACCTAGGCATGTAAGAGTATGTGAAAGAGTTCTTCCCTGTACTATCTTACATATTCGGAAATGCCTTTATGAATAGGTCGGTAGTGCTTTTATTTCCACACAGTGAGTGTTTGAGTTTCATTTTTTAATGCAGGAATTTTAATTAAAGACTACAATTTTGTATGGTAAATGAAAGCGCAGAATCAAGGCAAATTTACCTCCATGAATACATACAAAAAAAATTCGGCAAAGATCAGTATGTAAGTATGACTTACTCTTTTATTCAAGGATTACTTATGAAGTGAGGAAGTAAGCTAGGCTTGCCCTGTTTTAGGAGGGTGTTACTCTATACTACAAGAGTCAGTCACTGCAAAACCTTTGTTATTCGGATCATAAGATGTTTGTGTTTTGAAAATTGAACAAATCGTTAAGCTTCCAGTCATATCATGCCCCACCATATGTTGCCTTATAATTACTGTCTGCCTAAACAACTGACACTGCACCAATGGCTTGCATCATGCATCTCTTGTTAAAGACAATGAAGCTTATATATATATTGCCGCACATCACTACATACATATATGTGCACTATTAGTACACTAAGGGCCAGATGTAGGCAATATTGAAATACCGAGTCCTTAATAGCGATTTTTACTGTTTCGGTATTAATAACTCGGTATTTCAGATGTAGTTAAAAAAATCGGTATAAATTACCTATTCGGTAATAATTGCGATTCGGAAAGAATCGGTAAAAATAAATACTGAATTCCCATTACTGATTTGTTATCACCGAATCCTCAATACTGATTTGGTAAATGGCTGTTCGGTAATTTAAAAAATCGGTAATTGTGGAATCAGCCAATCCTGTGCATCTTCATTACCTCTCAACCAGGAAGTGGCCAGACCCAAGCAGCTGCACTGGTCCTGGAGCTGTTTGTGAGGCAGGGAGCAGAATAAACCAGCCAGGACCAACTCTACCTACAATTTGCAACCAAAAATGAGCAAAATGGACAACCAGGAGAGAGAGAAGGAAGCAGCTGAAAGAAAAAGTAAGCATACATTCAGCGAGAGGGAGCTGGAGGTTATTATTGAGGATGTCACAAAGGGCCACCAATTTTGTTTTAGAAATCAGTCTCTGCACGTGCCAGAATTACAAAAGAGGCAGATTTGGCTTGGCATACATCCAAAAATCAATACCATTGGAGTCACCCAGCGCTCCAATGAGGAACCTTACAGGTGGAGGGAGGAACACAGCACCTTCACCAACTGCCCTGGATCTCCTGGTCGAGTCCACCCTCCAACCGGAGAGTGTGAGTGGGATTGGGGATGTGGGCAGCTCAGCCAGAGCTGGCAACAAACAAGGTAAGATGATTGCCCTGCATGCTGTGCCACCCACTCCCTAACCCTAATCCCCAATGAGGCATTGTGAATCCCACTCCAGTACATATTTTATTTAAAACCAGCAATGCATTATGGGAGATGTAGTCAGAAGTTACACATGTCAGAACAGCCAGTCCACAGAACACAAAGGCATGTGACACACATCAGCAATTAGCAAGCAGGTGACAGTCAGTTTGTTTGGCATGCATGAAATGTATTATTATGCAAATCCTTTCAAATAAGTGAGAAAATGTACATTCTGTCTTCACAAGCAAGCCATCGCGCAGGCCAGCAAAGGGGAACAAAGGAAAGGTACCCAGGACAAAGAGGACACAGGAGGAGGAGGTCCTGTTGCCTGCAGGGCACACCACCCACCACCATCACCATCACCACCACCACCACCACCATCACCATCACCATCACCACCACCATCAACGCCACTAGCACCCAGAGCCATGAGGCATGCAGTGGCCAGCCTCCAGCAGATGGAGGTGTCCAAGGAGGACAGCATAGGAGGACAACAGTCCACGGTGGCTGAGGATGCTGATGGTGCAGGCTCACAGTCCCCAACAGAGCGTGCCCACACACGTGTCAGACACCCCAGGGCAAGGGCAGCCAGTCCTCCTTCACAAGGCGAGGATGAGAGTGTGTTCGCAGGACTTGAGGGCAACATGCTCAAGGTACAGCGCCTGCAAGGCAAAGCCATAAGGTCAGTACAGCGGCAGATGGTGCAGATGAATGGGCAAATGCAGCGAATTGAGGAGGGCATCTGTTCCATGAACAGTACTGTGGCTGAGGGCATGAGGGACATGTCCGAGGCAGTGAGGCAACTGTGCAGCAAATTGGATGAGGACATTTTGGCAAGGCGCAGGGAGAGGCAGAAAATTGACAATCACACCAAGACGATGAACCGCCTCTCTACTGCCACCTCTATGCTCTGTAGGCACTCAGTGGCCATGCAGGAGTAGATTACCCACTGCAGCCGTGATGTGGTGAGGGGGCTGGTCACAGTGACCAGTGCACTAGAAGTTCTACAATGACGGTGATGTAACACGTTTTTGTTTTGGACACTGCATTTGAATTAGGTCTGGCATGTGATGCACTTCATGTAGTGGCGGCATGCTATGATGATTAAACACCGTTACTCGCTTACAGTAACTGCCTATGTCGCCATACTTACTCAGAAGTAGTTGCATGTTATCTCAGCCCGTCTATGTCTCCCATCTGATGCTGCTGCCACACCTGCTGCGCTGTGCTCTGGCTGAGGGCAGTCCTCACCCTCATCCTCAGAGCCAGTTAGTTCCACTGCTGTTCCTTTCTTTGTGGCAAGGTTATGCAGCAAGGCACATGTTGCTATTATTTTGCAGCAGATGATGGGGCGGTACTGACGTGCACCTCCACTTTTTTGGAGGCAACGGAACCTGCTTTTTAGAAGTGCAAAGGTGTGCTCCACAACGTTACGCGTGCTGTTATGTATCACATTGTATCTTCTCTCACTTGGGGTGGAAGGGTTGAGGTATGAAGTTAGGATAAATGCCCACATGGCATATGCGCAGTCACCTAAATGGGAAAGGAAGTGCCATTAATAAGAGTGACCAACACATTCATTAAAGGTATACATCAGGGTGTGTCACATTGATTTACCTAACAGGTATCCTTCTCCAAATTCACCACCAGACAGACGTGTGTAGATCCCACTGTTCCTGAATATGTAGGAGTCATGGGTACTCCCTGGAAATTTGGCCACAATATCAGTGATAATGTTGTCCACATTGCATATCACTTGCATGTTGATGGAATGCGTAGATTAGCGGTTCCGGTATATGTATTCTGTAGCTGCAGGTGGACAGAATGGTATGTGGTTCCATCAATGCACCCTATTACATGTGAGAACTGTGCCTTTTGGTAGAAATCCAGCTGTGTCTTCTGGGATTCAGGCTGCGTGCTTGGGAAGTGTATGTAGTGATGCATTCTCTGCATCATGGCATCCAAGAAGGAGTTGAAGAAACAGGACAGGCAACTCTGTGACACACCACCTGCCACAGATATCACCCCTGGTAACTCTCTAATGCAAGTAGGTGCAGGCTACAGAGCACCTGTACATGTGTTGGTACGGCATGCGCCCTTGGTGTCTGATGCTTCAGGTGTGGGTGTAGGTCCCGTATCAGGTCTAGGATGGTTTGGGGCGTAGCCTGTACCTCTCATGTATTTCAGCTTCAGTCATTTGGAACAGTGTAACACGCAGTCTGTATACGCGCTCCTCCCGTCTCCAGATACTCAGTCCTGCTGCTCGCAAACGTAGCCGCCTTGCTATTACGTAGAGGGCTGCCATTGTGTTCACACTGTTTCATTTTGGGGCTGCTTATATGCAGTGCCCTTCATTACCACCTGCTTGGAGTCAGTGGTAATTAGTGAGTCTTAAATACCGAAAAATCGTAAATTCGGTATTATCGATTTCTTGTACATCGCATTTGCGATTATTTATCGATTTCTTATTTACTGATTCAGTATTTAGGGGTTTCGGTGTTTGCTAATCGCTAAATAAGGAATCGGTAACTGGTTTTCCGAATTTTTACTGATTCCTTATTTGTGACAGTGTTCGGTATTACCTACATCGCACATGGCTAAATACTGGTCGGTAATTCTAAAATGTACCGAATTTCAGCATTACCAACCAGTATTTGGCAGCCAACATCTGTCCCTCAGAGGCACATGTACAAGGGAATGACACAGCATTAGATTCTTGGCTTAACGCTGAGCTGGGCCACTTCTGAAATGCAGGGTTGCACCGCATTTACAACAATATGGTGCAGCCCTGCGTTTCACCCTGCGCTGGTGTTAAATTTAGCTGCTAGGGTCCTGCGTTGCTGGGCAAGTTTGTTATGTGCATAAACAATAAGTAATGGCATTTTCCAAGCAGCATACATAGAAATTGCAACTTGTGATTTTTTTAATGGTGGTTTATGTGCAGGAAGGGACACCTTCCTGCACATAAACAATCAATTAAAAAATGACGAGTTGCAACTTCTCAACGCAGCACATATAGAAACAGCAAAAACAAGAAGAAATTAAGCATTTCTCCTTGTTTCATGAGGGTAAGACCAGGTTTTCCTGGACTTAATTTCCGGCACTGCGCCATATTTACGCCACCCTTGTAAAAACGTGGCAGCATCAAAATCAATGGGTGTTGCTGCAGAACATCCACCACAACACCCGTTGCCCACCCCTTAAAGGGGACCTTATTTACAAGGTAGATTTAAGCTTCCTGAGGTGGCTTAACGCTGCTTTGTAAATTAGGTGAAGCCCGTATTGCCACCACAACATAAAAAAAGTGAAAATATAGAGGTGATAGGAACTTGTAAATATGCCCATAACTGCCTTACAAGCTTCTATATTCCAATAGTTGCATCTCAATTCTACACTTGCATCTGACCCTTGCCCCAACACTTTTGCTAATCAGCTGAAAGAGGTCAGTTAAGTGCAGAAATAAAATAAATTGTAACTGTCTTGATACGTGCATTTTTCATTATTTCTTGTTTTCGTTCGCAGCAGTGTCGGTGACACTCGTTACATCCTACCATGAACTGTCACTCTAAGCTGCTCTTCTTCTTTGCATTAAATCGTGACATTTTATTGGAAATTCTAAACAGGGATGTTTTTCAGCTGCCAGTTAGGATATCTGAAGGAAAAGGAACGTTTATAACCATGTGGCAGTGGCTGAGTAGGTACTGACAGCTGGGACTGCTCTGAGCACTTTTTCCCTCTTTGCAATGTTGGTATTCCTTTAGATTTTAAATTGTTATGACTATCAGGCGGTGTGCTCAAAGGCTGACAGCATATTTTTACCTCCGTGCAGCTGCTTTGGTGTGTGCTTCTTGCCAGTAATAATGTATTTATTTTACCTGTAGCTATAGTTAGGCGACTATCTCTCGGATTTTTAGATATCTAATGAATAAAATAAATCAAATGAATAAAACAAGTACAATGGCTCTTAATATGGAAAGTAGGGTTTAAAATGTCTTTGTATATGGACCTGAAGTTTATGTACTGCAAGCTAGAATAAGATGTGTCCTCGCTTATTGTACTGTAACATCGTTAGATGAGCTGCTCTTGGCAGGGCCAAGTTAAGCGTAATGGGACTGCCTATATATTTATATTCACATTTACCATTCCTTTTTATCTGCAGGTGTGAAAGGGAAATTTGGGCACTGACACACTGCCTCCTCCTTATTTGCTTATCATTTATAAATCTAAATACATTATATTTATGTTTTCATGCCAGGTCTGGTGTAATTTGTATCACCTTTTTTTCCAATTTTAATTTAAAGAAAATATTTTTCCTATAATTTACAATAGGGAGATTGCCCATCTGGGGCAGGGAACTCCTTATGGTAAAGTATAGGTAAATACTCTCAATACTGTACCATAGGGAGACCACTGCAGTCGAGTCAGTGATCTGTAATGTAAAGTATGTGGAAAAGGTCCCTATATTTTATCATGCAGAGATATCCTCACCTTCAATGGCAGAGATCTCCACAAGGTAACATATATGGAACAGTTAAAAAAAGGACAGTTTATTAAACTTGGAAGAAGTTTGTAAATATATTTCTATGCTGTATAATATTATAAAATAATTTTCTTATGTATTTTAAATGTAGACCTGCTAAAAAAAATATCCCACCTCACTGTTAACTAACTGGTTAGACGTGTGGGGCTGCATTTACTATTATGTTTTTTAGTAGTAACTTACACATGCACTTAGGCTGCACTCATGTGGTGGAGATGTAAGTCTAGTAAAGATTCTCAAAAGGATATTAGAAAAGTTACAAATGTAAATTACTCGCAAGTGTAACTTTCCTTTGTGAATAATCCCGGTAGTGCCAGGGCGGGCTCCTCTGCTAAGGCAGAGGAATGTCGTCTCATTGGTCACAGAGCAGTTCAAAAGGGAAAAATAAAATGATAATAACACCGTTAGAATCATTTTGTTTTCCAAAGAGACAGGGCTAGGTTAGGGCAGGGCAAAGCTGGTGGCACAGGGAGGAGGAGTGGTTTGTAAACAATAAGTACGCATGATGGTTTTCGCAGGCCGTCTTGGGCCTGCCAAACAGTCATGCACATGTTGCATGTTCTCCACCTGGCTGTACTGTAAAGCCAGGGTGAAGAACATGCACATGCTCTTAGCCCCTGTCTGAGTGCCATCCAATCACAATGCTGCTGTCATGGCAACAACAGCGATATGATTGACTTAGGTGAGCCTGTGTGCTTCCTGCTTCTTCCGGACTCGGAGTCAGGAAGAGAAGTGGAGAGACGGCGAGGAGAGACACAGAAGAAGTCAGTGTTTTTCTCAAATTTTATGTATTTTTCAAACCCTCTGCCCTGCCCTGCCACCCGTTTCCTTCCCACCTGCCACTGGGTAGTGCCAGGTTAATTTTTGTCTTTTCATGTTTTAGAGTCCATGAGAAACCTTAGAGCTACAGACCAATGTACTACATGTTCAAAGCTATATGTGATGCAAAGGTTTTATCTATAAATGATTTGCAATATGTCTTTTTCTATACAATTTATTTGAGAATAATCTTTAGCACATGCCCCACCTTATCGTACAGCTTCAATTTACTTGACTGAATAGCAGTACAGTTCTGGCATTAGTAAAAAACATAAGATTTCAAAAGGTGATACCTAGGCTATTTGGCATAGTGCAGCCCTATGCCACATTCAAAGGGCAGGAATTCACCATGTCTATGCAATATGGTGTGTTCCTGTCATTTCCCCCTGTGCTGGCACTGTTTTGGCAGCCTGGCGCCAATGCAGTCACACATGCTCCATAGTTCTAGTGTACATGTGTTGCTATCAGGATTGTTTATGTGCAGGAAGTGTCACCTACCTGCACAGAAACAATCCTAAGAAGCATTTTACTTTTTCTATGTGTGCTGCAGAATTTATCACACATAGAAAGATGAAAAAATAGCAGAAGTACAGATATTTCTTCTTGCTATGCCTCCCTTGTGCACCGAGGGAGGCGTAAGGATTTTTCACTTCACCAGGTTTACATACACTTGTAAATCTGGGGCAGTATCAAAATCCATGAGTGTTGCGTTTTAAAAACCACCAATGCCCATAGAATGCCTTTTAAGCACAGAGTAAGGCAATGCAGGCATTTGTCCTGCCTTTCCTTACTCCACATCTATGAGCCCATCCAAAGCCCTTCATAGTGGCTTTGCGTGGCTTCATAGATATGAATTTGGAGAGAGATGGGAGGAAGGAGTTAAGGGAGGATTTGAAGTAATGTAAGGGAACAGCATATGGAAATAGATGTTAAAACATTTTTGACTGAAACATTTTGCTTTACAAGCCCCATTACAAATTGAGAAGGGAGGAAAGCTACTTCACTCTATCATATATTGGCCGGTGTACAACAAACTAGATTACTCTGGTGTGAGAAAACCGGATCCAATTCTAATTGCACGGGGAAAGGGCTGCATTACATTTCAGAACATTTCTTCCGCTCCAAACCTCAGCCAAGGCATTGATAAAGTATTTAATGCTGTCCCCTGCCAATTGCAAAAAGAACAATTGATGGACAGAATGCTGAACAATGTCAAACACCCACCTTCAATCAGAGAACCAGGCCAAAATCCATAGGTATTTTGCTCACCATGCCATTTCAATTTTGACCCAGCCATATACAAATCAATCTGGATCTTGCTCCCCATGGTAACAGTCCATCCCGAACTGCCATGCCCGGTACGCCCTGGACCGTAGCGAAGCATCCGAGGGCTGGTTTCGGAGTATCACCCTCATCAGCCAGAAAAGCTTAAATCCAGTGACATGGATGGTATGGGACCCATGTCTGGGCATACCGGTCCCACTCAGGGTCACAAATGCAATAAAGAACACTTGATATACAGAAAGCTGAACAATGTGAAATGCTCACCCCCAGTCAGAGTTCTGGGCCAAAATCCATTGTTTTGTGCACACCTCACCATTCCAGTTTGGACCCAACTGTATGTGAATATGTATGGCTTGAAAGTCCAGCAATCTTGCAATAGTTAACACATTCGGTCACAACAAATCCAACTAGGGTTAGCCCCAATCTATGAAGAAAACCATTGGAATTATGGTTTAATGTCTAGTCTAGATACTTTAAGTTACTCATTGGCCTGACCTTTTGACTTTGTTTGTGTCACACAGTCCTGTGGACTGGTTAGCAATGTGAGATTGAAACGTCAACAGTATATCCTCTTTCACTTCCAACTATGATCACGTACACCCATATTTTCAATTCTGAGTTGACTTTGATCAGAAAGTGTTGGTTAAGTAAGTGGGCTTTTCCAATCTCCATTGATCATTACAAAAATATCTGATGTTTGTGTTTAATGTGTGTCGGTTGTGCATTTTTAGAATGTCTTGTGATAGACCATGACTGAACATTGTTGTAATTGATCATGTACAATGTAGTGATTTCGAAAATTAATATCTTGGCACGCCTTATTACTAAAATATCTTAATTTCAATTTGATATACATAAGATTTGTGTACCAACTCAATTTGAAAAATATGTCAGTGACTCTTGAAGCCCTTTATTTTCATGAATACGTTTACATCAAGTCTCCTAGGGGAATAGTGGGCAGCCCTGGTGTATTTGCATAGTTGCTCTGTATACATCAATTACAATTAACTTAATGGGAGATAAATAGGTCAAAAAGGAAGTTCTAAAGCACTACACATGTTTTAGAGGGGACGCACAGACAATTTAACACAGTTTAGAAGTATTTTATTGCCCATTGACTTACAGCCAGCAAAAATAGGGTCCAGAAAATGCAAACAAATCTGGAGTGACAATCCAGAAAATACATATTAGTTACTCTGTACACATGGTTTACGTGCACAATCTCCCATTCTCACCCACACTGTGTAAAAAAGAATAGATGAGTAAGTTGTATGTATAAAATGTCCAAAGTTGTTGATCCTTTGTTACATATCAAGGGGAGGATATGAATCTAAAAGCAAACTATTTTCCAATGAGATAAATTAATTGTGGAAGGTTTATTTGGACAGTTAAAGTAAATGATTTTTACACATTTCCTGATAATGGAAAGTCTGTTATGTGTCAGGCATGCAATTGTTGAAGATTGTCTTCAAACTTGTAATAAGTAAGTCCATATCTTATATATAATTTTTCACTTTGAATCACACCCTTAGTCTGAAGTCCATCACATGGGCTTGAGAAGCAAAGTAATTCACTTCATTATTTAAAGACAAACAACTATTAAAAATAATTACAAGTGGACATGCAACCTACTTAACACAAACAAAGTGTTTTCAACATCTGTACAGGTCACTAGATTTGATAATGACTTGATCGTGAAAATATCTGGTGTTAAACTACACTGGTGTGCAAGTGATGTCCCTATTTTTACCAAAACCCCACCCCCATACACTGCAGATATATCGTTTGTTAGCACTATTTATTAAGTCTGCATTCTGCTCTAATATTTTGTTTAATATATCTTTATTCTAGAGATTTAAACTAAAGTTCCCTATCTCTATTAGTGTTGGCATTGCTACACAATTGTTTAAATGAAATAAAATAAACAATGCATTTCCTTTTATATGCTTAGGTGTAAATAAAGGATCAAAGATATCACAGCTGACATGTTTTTATTATATTAGCCCCATTTTCCTAACAATTTTATATTATTTACTTTAGTCAAAAAGTGCACACTGATAACTTGTTAAATTGTATAATGATGGTAATGCATAGTACCTGTCTGGCTTTCCTCATCTAGAAAGGATAATGGAATTTCAAGTACTTAATTAGTGCTGGGATATGATGGACTGGAAGAAGTTACGAACACTTGATAGATGTTCCTTCAAGTGTCTCTATGGACATTTCTTATGCTGAACTCCTCCTATTCTGAAGTGTGATTACTCCAAATAAGGGCTCATTGAGCCTTCAAATAGGGTTATGCTTTTAGGTTAGCCTTGCAGAAGTGAAAAACAACTGTAGGAATTTTTCACTAGCAGGATGTAGAACTTAAAAGTTCATGTCCTACATTTTTCATACCTCTCCCTGCCCATGGACTGATTAGCGCCTACCCTACGGTGACTTATAAGTGTGTCCCAAACAGGTATGGTCTCAGGTTCTTCAGTGCCCAGATCAAAGCAACATCTTCTCACTTAATAGAACTCCAGCTCTGTCACCTAGGGAGTAACCTTCTGCTAGTAAAAGCTACAGTAGGCCTTCCTAATTTAACTGTGATAGTACATCCCCTATGCCGTGCTCTGAAGCATCTATCTGCACAATGAATTCCTGGGAGAGGACAATGTCCTTTAGCACAGATTTTGTACTTATGGCCTCCTTGAGGTTGTCAAAAGCTTTCTGGCAGGACTCTGTCCACATCAACTTCTTGGGCTGCTTTTTGAAAGTCAGCTCATTCAAGGGGTTAACAATGGTGCCATTTCCCTTGACAAACCTCCTATAGCAAACAGTGAGGCCCAAGAACTCCCTCACCTGCAACTGCATTTTAGGGGGTTCAGAGGCTATGATAGTCCCAATCTTGGCCTGGAGGAACTCTACCTTGTCACCACCAGATATGCTACTGATCCCAGCCCTATCTGACATGACAAGGGGAAAAGAGCCCTGACAGTCAGGCCTGCCGCTTGCAGGGCCTAAAGCACTTCCTGTAGCTGAAGACATCTGTTTCATCCAGGTAAGTGGCACAGAAAGCCTCCATCCTACCCAGGACCCTGTTGATCAACTTTTAGAAAATGACAGGGACATTCTGCAATCTAAAGGGCATCAACTGGGATTGGAAGTAGCACTCTGGGGTTGAGAATGCGGTACTCTCTTTTTCACCCTCAGGTAGGGCAATCTTCTAAATTCCTGAGGTAAAATCAGAAGTACTCAGGGAACTTGGATATAGACATCTATAAGAACTGTCATATAGGACCTGCCACTATAGTATCAAAAGGAGCGCAACAGCCCTCATCGTTATGCTAAGCTCAAAGGAGTCATTGCTTCCCATTCAGGTCGCTCTGACAATCACAGTAACTTAGTGTGTAGCTTCTGAGAGGAATTTCACTACTCATTAACATCTTTATTCACATCAGGTAAAGGCAGGGAAAAGATGAAGAGACAATGCAAATTAGCCTCAAGGAACTTCAAGGTTTGCAATTCGTTATTAGGAAGGGACATGCAAAGGGCGTTCCTTTCTTATTCCGACTCGCACTGGTATGTACAATTGTTTTGCAAATGCAAATGCAGTTGCAAAACAATCGCAGTTACCAACTACTTCAAGTAGGTGATAAGCCTTTCACAAACGGGAAAGGGTCCCCGGGTCCCCTTTGTGTTGGGCAGAAAAATATTTTTTAAACGCAGGCAGTGGTCCCACGGGCCACTACCTACTCTTAAAAAATGAAACAGGGACATTTTCTTTCTCTTTTTTAAATGCATCCCATTTTCCTTTTTATTTAAAAAGCAGTCCCCGTCATGGTGGTCTGCTGACTCTAGCGGGCCACCATCCCTGTGAGTGCTGACCTTTCCCAATGGGTCACAAATTGTGACCTGCCTCATGAATATTAATGAGGCAGGTCACAACCCATTGCACTTTGCGACTCACGAAATGAAATGGTCATACATCTGGCCCTAGATTTCTACATAGGATTTCTACATAGGACAGATAGGCCTGCCAGAATTAAAATTACCTTTTGGGCCTTGTCACTGTAAGGTCCTGTTAACAATAATTTGGTTGGAGAGAGATGCATGCAGAAGCACTGCACAGGACAGTTTAAAGCCAAACGTAACCCCTGTCCTACATTTCTCCACACCATGATGCAAATTAAATGCATATTTAAGTTATAGGCCTAAAGACTGTACTTACAACCACTTTCTGTCTGGAGCAAAGTGAGCCCACTGATGAAGATAGATGAGTGCCTCTGCTCACTTATAACAGACTATTCAGGAAGCCATGAAGTATAAGACCTCCATATATATTCCTTTGGTCCTGACTAAGGCCGTACACCCGTTGGATCTGTTCCAGGCCAAACCATGTCGACATGACCACTATTTGTCGTGGAACAGTGACTCATCCACTAAACACTGCTTTGTTTTTAGACTTATCCCTATCCAACTCTTTTCCACCAATAAAGATTCATATAAAGGAAAAGAGATAATTTTAATCCACACACCACTTTCAACATCCAGACAGTCTCTTTCCTGGTGGAGGTTTTGATGTCACCAATCTTTATTGGTGGAAAAGAGTTGGATAGGGATAAGTCTAAAAACAAAGCAGTGTTTAATGGATGAGTCACTGTTCCACAACACCTAGTGGTCAAGTCGACATGTTTTGGCCTGGAACAGCTCCAATGGGTGTATGGCCCAGTCAGGACCAAAGGAATATAGATGAGGCCTTATTCTTCAGGGCTTCCTGGATAGTCTGTTATAAGTGAGCAGATGCACTCATTTATCTTCGTCAGTGGGCACACTTTGCTCCAGACAGAAAGTGGTTATAAGTACAGTCTTTAGGCCTATAACTTAAATATGCATTTCATTTGCATCATGTAGAGCAGGACAAAACCCGATGATTACACTGTCCCTCGAGCCACACTAAGCAGAGATTACATACACCGCAGTAAGTGACAGTGAGGTTGAGGGTCTCTGAGACAAAAAGTTCTGAGAGCCTGGTCCTGGGACTTAGTGGTTCATTCCCTCCTTTTCTGATAGATGACCAGAACAACTTGGAAGCTGAATATACCTCTGCTTCTTCCTCCCTACACTTTCTGATCTGAACAATAATTTTCTACATGTCTCTGTAAGGTTATTTATTGATTGAGGGGGTATTAACTCTAATCAACCACAATTCTTGTCACGGAAAACCACAAAAGTCACTAAGTAAACCTGTGCTTACCCTTCTGGTAGTTTTTTCCTACAAAAGCAGTCAGGCTAAACCTAAAGGCACTCTGTAAGGTTGTTATGCAGCATGCAACCAGCAACAAAGTACAAACACAACACAAGAAAAATCTCATATCATTTTAGAAAAATAAAGAAAAACATAATAAATAATGACACCAAAACAAATTAACATCCAATCAGTAGAACTGGAGTTCTGAATTTTTAAAGTTTAAGTGTACAGTAGTGCCCAAAAAATCAAAGCACCAACCATGGATATCTGGTTGCACATTAAGGGTGACCACAATGGATCGTGGTTTGCCTATGATTTTTGAAGAAAAGTTGCGGACAAAGTACTGTTCCATGGAGCAAGTCTGCTGGTGGTGTCTGAGAAAGAGGAATCTTGTCAGGGACCTGCTGGATATAGTTGCAGTTAAGATTTCTTCCTTTTTTTCGAAGTCAAAAATCTCGGCAGAACAAAGCAGCAGGCTGTAGCTGATGAGTGCTCCACGATGGTGGATATTTTCAGTGAGAGATCCAGCTGAACAGGATATGCTGCTGCAGAGAAGAACATAGTGAGAGCTACTGTGAGTCAGGCTCACAGGGAGTGTACCCTGATGATTGGCAGGCTGGCAGGTCCTGGTATTCTGTTGGTTCTTAGGTCACATCTTAGTGAGAAATTTTCAAAATTACAACTTTTGGTGTTGATAAGGAGCAGCACCTTCATTAGGGGTGGGCGGCAAACTTCACTCCACCAGAGGAGTTCGCAGAGTTTTGCCACTCAGTGCTCCATGATGATGCAGCACTCCACCCACTCTGTGAACATTATCAGGCCAGTGAAACAGTAGGAAAGGCTTGCAGTATAATTGTGACCTACATTACTTCTTAGGGGAGATAGATGAATGGATAATATAACTTGTATTAGAAACACAACATATCCTTTTTTGGCTGAATTTGTGAATGTGGACAACAATGTACTTTGTCATTGAAGGCATAGAATATGTTTCAGACTAACTTTAATACTAAAATACAAAGAGCATGCACACATTTTGGCACATGTGAAATAGATTTTTAGCAAACATTCTAATGTTTTCTTCTGTCTAAAACATACAGACCACTTCTATCCATGCCCCCACTTCAGGTATGCCTTCCATCTTCATCCTTTGTCACACACTGCAAAGTACTGATTTAATATAAACATATAACTCTAAGTGCTTAACATCACAGTACCACACTTATGCATTGTTAGCTACAAATTCCTGAAGTTCAGTAAAAGCCATTTGAAAAATATTTACACATGTCGGTTGGAAATAAAACAAGAAACAAGAATATATGAAGGAGAATTAGCCAATCCACCCACTGAGTGGTAGTGTTTCATTTTGCAAACATTATGTTTCTGAGGTTTGTAGTCCCTTTATCTGCTAGCCTCTGCACTTATCGTGACACACATTTGGCAGCCTGGCAAACCTCTGTATTGCAATTTGTTGGGCTGAGTGCATCAGTTTCATCATTGTTCATCGCCCAAATGCGCATACTAATCAAGGATGCTTCTATTCTTATGCTCACCTTGGGGCATATTATCCAGAACAGCGTTAAAATTATCGCCGGTTTAGCTGCAGAAAACTGTCGCTAAAGCAGCGATAAAGGGCTTGCTAATAATCCCTGGAGAATTCCAGTAGACGCCCATGTTCACACCAGAAAATGGACTTCTATTCACAAGGGCATATTATCAAGCCCATTATTGCATCTTTAGCAGAAGTTTTTGCCGCTAAACTGGCGATCATTTCTAATTTAAAATCTGACAATGTTCCACTTCCAAAGACCTGTTTATCACATATGTCACATATATACTCAACTCCCAAAAGCCACTTTCTGAGTGTGGTGTCGTACGTGGGTCCCTCATCAAACCTCTCTCCAGCGAAGCTCTCTCATTCTTTCTCAAAACTTTAAATTCCTCTCTCACTCAAAACATTTTCCCAAAAGCTCTGAAGACAAGCCAGAATCTCCCACCCATATAGAAACCTACATTAGACATTGATGATCTTGCCAACTAGTGGCCCATCACTCATCTACTCTTCATTGGCAAGCTCATTGACACTGCAGTCTGTGCTCAACTCCAATATCACATCAATGCTAAACATCTCCTGCATGATTACCAAAATAATTTCAGATCACACTGCAGCACATAGACCTCAACTTTGCACCTCATAAACAACAGTCTCCTTACTAGAGATGAGATGAAATCTGCCTCCTGATACTGGTCAACTTCTCAATAAGTATGGGCGAAATTTGAGAATTCGCTATCCGCGAATTCATGCGAAAGCAGACTCGCAATTCACAAAATTCGCGAATTCGTTCGAATTTGCAAATTTGCTGTTTTTGCCAGTTCGCGAGGGTTTTTTACAAGTTCGGAAACGCAAACTCACTTGTGGTCACAACGGTCGCAACCATGTTGTTTCTACGTGTCCAGCCTGTTTGCGACCCTGTGGTTCATCGCGGCCACTCTCCGGTTCATCACTGCCACCCTCTGGTTCACCAATGCCACCATCTGGTTCATCACTATCACCATCTGGTTCACCACTGCCACCCTCTGGTACATCACAGCACCCTCTGATTCACCACTGCCACTCTCTGGTTTACCACTGTCACTCTCTGGTTCAACACTGTCACCCTCTGGTTCACCACTACCACCCTCTGGTTCACCGCTGCCACCCTCTGGTTCATTACAGCACCCTCTGGTTCACCACTGTCACCCTCTGGTTCACCCCTGTCACTCTCTGGTTCATCACAGCACCCTCTGGTTCACCACTGCCACCCTATTGTTCACCCCTGCCACCCTCTGGATCATCACTGCCACCCTCTGGTTCATTACTGCCACCCTCTGCATCGCCACTGCCACCCTCTGGATCCTCACTGCCACCCTCTGGTTCATCACTGCCACCCTCTGGTTTGCCACTGCCACCATCTGGTTCATTAGCTACCACCCTCTGGTTCGCCACTGCCACCCTCTGGATCATCACTGCCACCATCTGGTTCATCACTGCCCCCCTCTGGTTAATTACTGGCACCCTCTGGTTCACCACTGACACCCTCTGGTTCATCACAGCTATCCTCTGGTTTATCAACTTGTGGTTCACCACTGCCACCATCTGGTTCATCACTGCCAACCTCTGGTTCATCACAGCACCCTCTGGTTCGCCACTGCCACCCTCTGGATCATCACTGCAACCCTCTGGTTCATTACTGCCACCCTCTGGTTCATTACTGCCACCCTCTGGGTCATCACTGCCACCCTCTGGTTGATCACTGCCACCCTTTGGTTCAAGGCTGCCACCCTCTGGTTGATCACTGCTATCCTCTGGTTCATCCCTGCCACCCTCTGGTTCATCACTGACACCCTCTGGTTCCGCACTGCCACCCTCTGGGTTACCAGTGCCACTCTCTGGTTCATCACTGCCACCCTCTGGTAGATCACTGCCACCCTCTGGTTCAAGACAGCCACCCTCTGGTTGATCACTGCCACCCTCTGGTTCATTACTGCCACCCTCTGGTTCGCCACTGCCACACTCCGGATCACCACTGCCACCCTCTGGTTCATTATTGCCACCCTCTTGTTTGCCACTGCCACCCTCTGGATCATCACTGCCACCCTCTGGTTCATCACAGCCACCCTCTGGATCGCCACTGCCACCCTCTGGTTCATCACTGCCACCCTCTGGTTTGCCACTGCCACCCTCTGGATCATCACTGCCACCCTCTGGTTCACCACTGCCACCCTCTGGTTCATCACTGCTATTCTCTGGTTCATTATCTTGTGGTTCACCACTGCCACCCTCTGGATCATCACTGCCACCCTCTGGTTCATTACTGCCACCCTCTGGTTCATCACTGCCACCCTCTGCTTGATCACTACCACCATCTGGTTCAAGACTGCCACCCTCTGGTTGATCACTGCCACCCCCTGGTTCATCACTGCCACCCTCTGGTTCGCCACCGCCACCCTCTGGATCATCACTGCCACCCTCTGGTTCATCACTGCCACCCTCTGGTTTGCCACTGCCACCCTCTGGATCATCACTGCCACCCTCTGGTTCACCACTGCCACCCTCTGGTTCATCACTGCCACCCTCTGGTTTGCCACTGCCACCCTCTGGATCATCACTGCCACCCTTTGGTTCACCACTGCCACCCTCTGGTTCATCACTGCTATCCTCTGGTTAATCACGTTGTGGTTCACCACTGCCGCCCTCTGGTTCATCACTGCCACCCTCTGGATCATCACTGCCACCCTCTGGATCATCACTGCCACCCTCTGGTTCACCACTGCCACCCTCTGGTTCATCACTGCCACCCTCTGGTTTGCCACTGCCACCCTCTTGATCATCACTGCCACCCTCTGGTTCACCACTGCCACCCTCTGGTTCATCACTGCTATCCTCTGATTCATCGCCTTGTGGTTCACCACTGCCACCCTCTAGTTCATCACTGCCACCCTCTGGTTCATTACTGCCACCCTCTGGTTCACCACTGCCACCCTCTGGATCATCACTGCTACCCTCTGGTTCATCACTGTCACCCTCTGGTTTGCCACTGCCACCCTCTGGATCATCACTGCCACCCTCTGGTTCACCACTGTCACCCATCACTGTCACCCTCTGGTTCACCACTGCCACCCTCTGGTTCATCACTGCCACCCTCTGGTTTGCCACTGCCACCCTCTTGATCATCACTGTCACCCTCTGGTTCACCACTGCCACCCTCTGGTTCATCACTGCTATCCTCTGATTCATCACCTTGTGGTTCACCACTGCCACCCTCTAGTTCATCACTGCCACCCTCTGGTTCATTACTGCCACCCTCTAGTTCACCACTGCCACCCTCTGGATCATCACTGCTACCCTCTGGTTCATCACTGTCACCCTCTGGTTTGCCACTGCCACCCTCTGGATCATCACTGCCACCCTCTGGTTCACCACTGTCACCCTCTAGTTCATCACTTCCACCCTCTGGTTCATCACTGCCACCCTCTGGTTGATCACTGGCATCCTCTGGTTCATCCCTGCCACCCTCTGGTTCATCACTGCCACCCTCTGGTTCACCAATACCACCATCTTGTTCAACATTGTAGATTATGGGGGGAAAGCAAAGCACACCTTCCCAGCCTCAACTGAGATGAATTCATTTGGGGCTCGTTAATGTGTCACTGAATTTGAGCGTTAAGTCAGGCACCTGCTTCCTTAGCTGTAAATGCTTCCTCTTGCAGTTTAATTTTATTTTACAGGAGCATTGTGCCATACTTGTAACTATTCTCTGACCCTGCTTTGAGGGTCAGAACAGGGTCAGAGAAAAGATGCAAGTAGGCAACTGAACTCTGGAGGGGCCCCTCAGGAAGCACTACAGGGAATGGTTACAAATTAGCTTGAACTTTTGCACCTGCTAAGTGCTTTCAGTTTTGCAAAATTTGTTTTTCTGCAATTTCGCGAGATTCGCGGGGCGCGAATTCGCTCGAAATCAAACTTGCAATCCGGGAATTCGTGCGAATTTGCGGATTTCTTTTTTTGCGTGTTCGCCCGTTTTTTTGCTTATTCGCGGACCACTTGCAGCGCACCGACCGCGAGGTTGCCCATGCGGTCGTGTATGAGCTCGGCCATCTTGTGCGCGTTGCGTATTTTCGTTTCCGGGTGCTCTTGACAATGTTGCGTTGTGTGCGGTGCGCTATTACCAGTTCGCTCATGTGCTGGCTCAGATGTACCTGCTCTGTTGTGAACACTGCCCTGTTGCTGTTAGGATGCTGCATTGTGCCCTCTCATGTGCTGCATCAGATGGACCTGTTCTTTGCCTTGGACTGTTGATGATCTGTGCCCCTCTCATGTGCTGCCTCAGATGTACCTGCTCTGTTCTGTACCATGGCCTGTTGATGCTCTGTGCCCCTCTCATGTGCTGCCTAAGATGTACCTTCTCTGTTGTGAACACTGCCCTGTTGTTGTTAGGAAGCTGCATTGTGCCCTCTCATGTGCTGCATCAGATGGACCTGTTCTTTGCCATGGACTGTTAATGCTCTGAGCCCCTCTCATGTGTTTCCTCAGATGTACATGTTCTTTGCCAAGGACTGTTGATGCACTTATCCCCTCTCATGTGCTGCCTCAGATGTACCTGTTCTTTGCCATGGACTGTTGATGCTCTGTGCCCCTCTCATGTGCTGCCTCAGATGTACCTGTTCTTTGCCATGGACTGTTGATGCACTTATCCCCTCTCATGTGCTGACTCAGATTTACCTGCTCTGTTGTGTACCATGGCCTGTGAATGCTCGTTGCCCCTCTCATGTGCTGCCTCAGATGTACCTGCTCTGTTCTGTACCATGGCCTGTTGATGCTTGTTGCCCCTTTCATGTGCTGCTTCAGATGTACCTGTTCTGTTCTATCCAGTGTCCATGCTCCTGGCTACTCTGGGAGTGAACCCCTATTATGTGCAATAAAGCAAGCTATTTCTGTGTACTGGTTTCGCTGTGTCATTCCTGGTTGTCTCCTTGCATTGTTGATATATTGGTGCTATCGTAAATGCTGTGTCCCCAAAATGCCCCTCCCCCCCACGTCACAGCCCTGGCAGGTACTCCCCTTCCAACAGCGATTGGTGTGTTGGCGTACCTGCATCGTCGTCGGCGACGGTCCATGACTTGCTGGTCGTGGAGCACGAAGAGGAGCGGAAATGCGTGCAGAGCTGGGTCAATGACAGCGATCTGCCTGTGGTGGGTATCTCTCTGCAATGTTTTGCCTCTCCGCTGTGGTGAATCCGCCGTGTTCAGGCTGGTGTTTTTTCCGCTGCGATTTGCTGTGTATTTTACGCCATCGTGATTATGTGGACGGTCGGAGACGTCATTCCACACGGCGGTGTCTCTGGATTGGTTACGTCCGCCACGGGGTCAGGTCTATTTACGCGGTGGTGCTTGTTCTTCCGCGGCGTACGGACATTTGACAGTGCTTCCCATCCTAATATGGCGGATGGACTAGCCGCGGCTGGCGGACAGTAAAAAGGCATTTTCCGCCTACTCCAGGCCGGCGGTCGGCCTTCCGTCCGCCATCCTAATCGACCCCTAAATGTGGGCCGTTGCCCGATCGGCCAGCGTGTGAGTCTCGATGGTGGACGGGCCTCCTGATGTCCCCCGCACATACTGGCACAACACCTGGACCTGGATTGCAACACTGGCAGCTCCCAACTAGCAGCAGGCCGTACAACTAGTGGCACCATCTTGTGGCCTTGAGTGGCGATGGGGGCCCGCTCAACTGAGTAACCGTGCCGGTGGTGAGCAGCCCTTAGGTGAGAGGAGCTCTGAGATTGCCTGGAGACTGTGGGCCAGCTGAGGACCCCTGTGCAGATGGTGGGAGAATGCCTGGGCCCCAAGCCCCTCCCTTGAATACAACCTGGGAGATGTGCACTGGGACTGGGCCCTCCCATGCAACTGACCACACACGGTGGTACCTGTAAGGGCTGCATGCCCCCCTGAGACCTGCAGTCCACTCACACCCCGCTAGGGGACATGGGATGCCCAACACAAAAACATCCTGTGCCACGTCTGCGGAACGCTGTGAAGCGAGACCGAGGAGCCGTTGGGAGAGGCCTACATGCTCCCACTCCACAGAACTTTACAGTCTGGGCCCACCGCTGACACTGCATGATGCGAAAAGCCCCAGAAATCCTGTCCTGATATGACGGCGGCTGTCAGGGTGGCCCGTTTTGCGAAGCACCTCAGATAGGGAGTGTATACCAGATCCAGCCCACAGGTACACCGTCTCAGGAACTTTGGCAGCTTCATACCCCCTGGGAAGCACATACCCCAGCATGCAGCCCATCGCCCCTCTGCAGATGGCACAATGGGTAAGTTCAGAGCGGAGAAGCCCCAGCTACAGCCCCTGGAAGTGGAAACAATCTCCCCCCCGGTTGATGGGAGAATGGTTCACCAAGGGCCCCCAGCTTAGGGAGACAACAGAGATCATTTGCACCGCTTCGATGAGCTGCTGGCGGCGATACTTGACATCAAAACCACCCTGGGGATGAAGATTGAATCTCTCAGCATTGATATGGGGTACCTGTGGGAAGATCAAAAGAAACTTAAGGGACAAGTGGAAGAATCTGAGTCTACACTTCAGTCGGTAAGACCCACTGTAACAGCGATGGCTACCCAACTGCATTCCCTCCAGCAAGAGGTGGACATCCTGAGAGCTCAAGTGGAGGACCAGGAAAAGCACTCACGTCGAAACAACTTACGCAACGTGGGCCTTTCTGAGCAGGTGGAGGGCCCAAACATGGAACTCTACCTCGAAGATGGTTCGCGCAAAACGTCCTACAGGGTAAGATGTCGAAATTTTTTTCCATTGAGAGATAGCATAGAGTACAAGGGGGGCACCCTCACCCGGACGCCATCCCCAGACCAATGGTAGCAAGATTTTTTAACTAACGTGATAGGGATCATGTATTGCAAGTCACCCACACCAGGGGCCCTTGGCAAGTGGACAACGCCACAGTTCACATCTACCCAGATTATACTCTGGCTGTGCAACTCTGTCGCTCCTCGTACCTGGAGGTCAAGAAATGCTTGAGGGAGCATGAGGTTCAATACTCCCTCCAATACCCTGCACAACTTTGCAACCGACACAAAGAGGGCACAACCTTCTGTAATTCGTCCAAATAGGCATGGGCCTGGATCTACCTACAGGGCATGGTGCATGAGGCCCTCACACTTTTGTCTGACCCCTCTCACTCCTGGACATTCGTCGGGCCACATAACGGCCATGGCAAAGGCCGGCTGCATCATCCAATGAAAGAGCAAGTGGCCCAGGAATGGGCACAAGCCATCAAGACTGCGGAACACATAAGATCCCCCACTTCCTCTCCTAGACAGGACTCAGACTCCGATATACAGTTGGACCAGACACTGTTCATCACAGACTCACAACTTGAGGCATTCTCGGGAGACGGCCCGGCCGTCACCCCACAAACTGCAAATGCACTGGGCTGACATTTGCGGACTCTGTGATAACCTTAATTACAGCGACCCAACGGCCCACACATGCTTGCTGGGCAAAAGGCTAATTTATGGGACATGGTGAAGACACTGTTCTACTACACTGCTGCACCATTCCCAATGAGTGATACGTAGCTGGTACAGCAAATCATGTGTTCTTATTTTGATATATGTTTTATTTAGTGTTTCCATGACATTCATCTTAGTGCGAATGGCCCATTGCCAGTTGACAAACAGTCCTGGGTTGGGATGTTGGGAATTTTCGTATATTTTGTTGATCTCTCGGTAAGCTTGCACACAGTGGGGCTTGTGGGTTCACCATGCCTGGCGCTCATCACGCGGGGTTGGGGGTGCAAGGGGGAGAAAACTATAAGCCAGAGGTCTGCAACACACCACGTTCTCACACTCAGACCTAGTAGATGGTGACTGGGGACTATTCACTACTAACGTGGAATGGAAGGAGACTGGCGGGATGCGCTAAGTGGCACAAAGTATATCAATACTTGCGCTGCCACTGGATCACATTTGTACTACTGCAGGAGATGCATCTCACCATACAAACACTTGCATCGCTCCGCAAATGCTGGAGGGGCATGGTCCTGGATATACCATTCTGGATATGCCCAAGGAGCGCTTATATGGGTTGCACTGCAGACCCCACTGCAAATCACATACTCCAGAGTGGACACACAGGGCTGAGGGCTGATTTGTCACCATGGAGGACCTCCTGAATGGGTCCCCCATAGCACTGGTTTCACTCTGTGCCCCGAATTAGGGTTGGTCCACATTCCTCCAAACACTCACACCATCCTTACTAACAGTTTCCATGGCCCCAATGTATTGGGGTGGTGATTTTATTGGGGTGCGAGACCTTGACATCGACCCCTCCTGCCTTCCCCTTCCAGGGGCACAATCAATTAAACTGGCACAACACATGGCGGAGTGGGTATCTAACAAGCAGGTCCATGATGTAAGGCGCAGGATGCATCCCCAGGCACGCACTATTCAACACTACACAACTTGTATGTACGATATTCTGCTCAAACAACGCCCTTCACAGCATATTACATGCAACTATTTGGTCCTTGTACTTTCTGATCACGCCCCTCTGCAGCTGTCCTTGTCCAGGTGCATGAAGCGTCCTGAGATCTCGACCTGGCACCTGCCAAGTGCCTCGCTCACCAGCTTTTCCTACTTGGACTCCCTCCTGGAATCCATTGAATTCTATTTTGCGATGAATGAGGGAACGGCCTCATCCGCAGGAGTGGAGTGGGACACCTTCAAGGCTGTCCTCCGAGGGCACGCCATCAAGACCACATATGGCACCCAGAAAATGGTGGCCGATGCACTCCTTACCAATGAGTTAGCGATATAGAGCTGTGAGCAGCGCATCCCCACTGACCCCTAGTTTGGCCCCTCACTAGCCCAGGCTCGCTTAGCATATAAAAAGGGTGATGGATGACCTTTGTGCGTTAGATTACAAAACTTACCTGGCATGCAGACACAAGGAGGGTAATAAGGTGGGCCGACTGCTCGCGTGGCTATTGCAGACAGACACTACTCAACCCCCCATTACTGCCATATACACGTCTACCGGGACTCTAGTGAACACACAGGAGGCCATTAATCAATCATTTTACGAATACTATATGACGTTGTACACGGCCCCGGCATTACAGGACCCCACTATCATACTGGACTTCCTTGCAGGGATACAACTCCCACAGATTGCAACATCACACTATTACGCCTTAGAGGATCCCATTACGGTTGATGAGATCACAGACGCAATCAGACAGCCAGCAACGTGTAAGACGCCGGGGAGTGATGGGTGGCCATCAGAATTCTACTCCGCCTTCTCCACGCAACTAGCACCTAGACTAGCCAAGGTGTACACTGAAGCCTTCGTAACGGGTACGTTGCAACCCACTTTACGAGAGGCAACGCTAGTGATCCTGCCAAAACCAGGCCGCGCCCCCCTCCAAATGGCCTCCTATCGCCCTTTTTCGATGTTGAATGTCGACTATAATGTCCTTGGGAAATTGTTGGCGAACAGGCTTAACCCTGCTGTTCCACTGCTGGTTCATGAAGACCAAAATGGCTTCATACCAGGCCGTAATACAGGTCTGAATCTGTGCTGGCAGTTTGCCCTGCTGGACTGGGCGCAGGGTGAGGGGGAGGTGCCCTGGGTAGTCTCCTTGGATATTGAGAAGGCTTTCTACACTCTGAGCTGGGCTTATCTCATAGCGGTACTGGAGGGGTTCGGCATTGGCCCAATTTCACACAATGGATGAGCTTGTTATACTCCAGAATGCAAGCCAGAGTGAAGACGGAATACACTTTCTCTCCACTCTTCTAGATAGTGCTTGGCACATGACAGGGTTGCCCCTTGTCACCGATCATATTCGCCCTGCTAAGGAGCCATTGGCATGCAAGCTGCGACAAAGAGTTACTGATTGGGGCCTAGAGGTTGATAGACGATGGCACATAGTTTCACTGTACGCAGAGGACGTGTTAATATGCCTATGTGGCAGGGCTGAGATTTTGCAGTTGATCATGGACTTCTTAAATACACATGCAAGAGTCTTCGGGCTCCAAGTCAACTGGACTAAATCGGTGGTGTTCCCCATGCCTCCAATGACACCGGCCCAGAAATGAAGGGTGCCGGACACACTATTAACATGGGCGTTCAGCACCTTTAAATATTTGGGCATCCAGGTTTATGATCTGGGAACCAATACTGTAGATGGGAATCTCTGTAGGGTCATAACTTGTGCCTGTTCGACTCTCCCATTTTATCAGAGCCTCCCATTGTCCCCCAATGGGCCGAATGGCCATTTCGAAGAGGCTGATCCTTCCCCACCTTTTGTATTTCTTCTACACACTCCCCTACAACCTACCCCGGAAAATTCTCAGAGAACTGGAATCCTTACTGGTCTCCATAAACTGTACCTGCCACTGGCGAAAGGCGGTCTGGGTGCCCCAAATTATGAGCTGTACTATCCAGCAGCTCAGCTGCAATGGCCAATGCGTTGGCTCACCGGGAGCAACCTCACTGAAATGGCCATGGGAGCCTTGACCTGGGATACAACAATGCTACTGGAATGGATGTTGGGAAAGACTACCCCGACTCAGAAACAGTGAAGCAACATCTTAATGGCAGGGGCCAATTATGTGATACCCAAGATTCGAACAGTGCCTTATGCCCCTGCTTTACCACTGGAGCTTCTGCCTGGCACGTTCTCCTGTCACGGGCGCCCGGAACTAAGACTGTGGAGAGAGACTGGGTTGGCGATGTGGGGGGTACTGTACATAGACTCGCAACTGCAAACATTTGAGGACTTAGTGGACACCTATGGGGTACGACTGGGCTCCTTCCTATTACATATCTTGCTGATGCACCAATCCTTGCCAACACGGAATGCAGACCGTGTAGAACCCACCAAGCTGTACCTGTTACAAACACTGCTCACACATGGCAGGGGATGGCATGCCGTAACTGCCATCTACACCTCATTTAGACTGGATGAACCCACCTGCACATACAGCACTGCGAGGATACTTGGATACCAAATTGTCTATCACTCTTACTGATAAGCAGTGGCTGCAATGCCTTAACCACCCCAAGACCATCTCGACAAATGCTAGGATAAAGTATACTCAGTTTAACTATTTTCATCACACATATCTCACCGCCCACAGGTTGGCTCGCATGTACGTCACCACTGTGGGCATATGCCCTAGATGCCGAGACCAGGGAGCCACATCCACACATATGGTGTGAAACTGCACCCAGATTCTATTATTCTGGACTGCGGTGGCCACCACACTCCCAGAGGTGGCAGGGGCGTGAGTAGAGTTGGAACCCCTTCATTTTCTGCTGGGGGTTTTGATACGCAGTGTGTCTCATAAGGGATTAAACAAGTTGCTGGACCTTGCCCAGGGCCTGGCCAAGCAAAAGATTGCCATGGCATGGAAGGCACCACTAGGCCCCAATGTACGTGCTTGGATGCTTGTTCTCCGCTAGGCACTGGTGTCGGAACGCAAAAACCATCTAGCGGCCCGACCGAGGCACGAGCTACCACGACCACGCGACAGACCCTCACCCACTGGCAAGACTACTTATCTGTGATCATGTCTAAATTGTCCACAGCAACCCTTTCCTCTTAGAACCGCTCACAAGCGCAGGACACTTAACATCCTGGAACTCCTGAGACCTACACTGATATGCGAGCACACCAATCCTCGACTCCTAGACGCCATAGCTGTCAAACATCCACCTCTCCCCCAAACCCTGCCCACCTTGTACCTCACCTTATTGCTGTCCTTCACCCTGCGCCCCCCCCCCTCCCCTCCCACCCGGCACATTTACTAACATGGCCTATCATGCCCTGGCAACCGCACGCTACTCATTGATGCACCAGACTATTAGATACACTCAAGCTGGTAGCTCCATGAAGAGATCGTTTGTTCCTTTTATCTTTTGTTTCCTTTCTTCATTTTTATTTCGTTGTTTCTCTTGTTCAAGTCAAAATTTAATTACAAATGTATGTGACTAAATGGAGAAATGGTTTTGAAGAACGATAGCTGATTCCTCTATGATTATCCTGATCTCATTTGACCGTGTAGAGCTATGCTGCACTGCATAGTGAAGTGGCGAACCTGCCACTAACATGAACTTTAATGCTTTCCATATTAGTGTTTCCCTGTACCCCGCCTAATCCATTTAAATACATTGCTATTTTATACTGTCAATGTTCGACTGAATTGTCATGTAAATGTCAATAATGTTACCTCCATTAAACTAATAGAGACCACTTAAAAAAATGCACAGAACCAGTTACTACACCCAACTATGTTGGGCGGGGCACCCCGAGTCACATAGATTGTATTACTTTCTTCCAGTCATTATGGGAATGGGTGTTGAATTATAGCCTTGCCGAATCTCTACTGAGTGACCATGGACCATTGGTCTTCTATCTGCATGCCTCGCCCTATGCCATCAAGAATATCATGAATTAACCCCTCCCCTTAACATTTTCCAGGAACCGTGGGGTTTCTTTCCAGGTCAGGGCTCCTATATCCGCAACCTACCTGCCTGCCCCTGCGATGATCACTCAGCAGTAAGCACTACTCACCTTACGTTTTTCTGAATTGTTTTAAATTGCAAGAAAACGCTACTTGCTATCTTTTTTAAAAGAAGCAAAACAAAGCAGCTTTTAATTATTTATAGACCCTTCCTTCTGTGAAATTTGTTTTTAACTGCCACTTTTATTCAATGTGTGTTAAAGCAGAGGGCGACGCTGATTGTGTAGCGACTGATGCACTTTCTTTTAATTTGCATCTGCATGCAAGGTCTTTGTATATTTTATGAATATTTATCAATAATGGCTTTTTTTGTCTTCTACTTGTATTCTGCCTGCTGTATGATTTTATTGTGGTTTGTACCTCTCTGTATGGATCTATAGTTGTTATACTTTCATGATCTAGCTATACCAAATAAAGTTGTTTCTGACAGAGTGGAAAGAAGGTGTCAATGCGGGACACCACAAATTTGCGTTAGTCTAAGGTTACTCTAACCCCATATGCGGGATCCTTGGCAGAGCTGATGATCCAACTGTTACACAGCTTTTCTCACAAATGCCAACATTTCAGGATAATTGGTGAACTCATCACTTGAAAACTAATGTGATGCAGAGTTTACCCGAATAAATCCAACAATTTAACAAGGACTCAAAAATTCGAATTGCCACCCACGGAGTAATGTAGAGATTCTTTGTCAAATGTGGAGAGATAATGTGCAAAGTCTAACACCCTCATTACGTACGCCCCGCCCCGGTGAATGGTATGATACTTATCACACTTTATACCATCTGCAGAGTCAGAGTTTATTGAGATCAATAAATAACGCACGACTAATATTTTTAGGGCATATCATGTACATTTTCTTTGCTTACTGCACCAAAATTCGGAAGTCTTACTAAATACTGAACGTTTTCGCCCCAATAATTATCGACAGGTTGGAGCTGATGATATTTATCACAAAAATAATAATTATGATATGTGCTGTAAGAGGAGTTACCACACATATGGGAAATAAACGTGCAGCTCATAATGAGACAGATCAGCTCAGCATCATGTGACTCTGGGCAATAGCTCACGTAATCTCCCCCACGACCCCCAGCGCCTTGAGACCCTTACGGGTGATTAGTTAGCCCTTTACAAATCCCGCGTTTTTACAAAATGTGTATTAACAGAAGGTCACAAAAACTCCTGCATCAGTAAAGACAAGAGGTATTTTGTGACCCATTAAGAGTGACTGCAAATGCATGAATTGGACCTGCAAAGGAGGAGAGATCTTCAGACCTGCATGTGCTTTCCTTACACAAGACAGGCTACTTTATATAACAAAAAAAAAACATAAGGGATGTTTTTGGGGAGGAGCATACAGTGTTCGAAAAGACTACTGTCTGCTCATTCCAGACTACCCTCCAGCATTTTCAAAATGATATCTGTCTCACGTGAACAGCTTCCCACTTTGCTAATTAGGTACTTCCCCAAGTCTGGTAAACTTTCAAAGCTTTACAAGTACAATTCATGTCAAATACCGTTGACACACAGCATTTAAAGTCACCTCCTATTCTCAAAGCAGAATGGGCTATAAAAGAAGACACTGTAAACATTGGAAAGCCTTTCCCAACTTACACAATGGTTTTTGCACATTACGTACCGTCAGACGCACAACGCCCATAGGGCTGAAAGGGCTTCAGTCCCCCGGTCGTGTGTCTCAGCCCAGGCGGCTCTAGCTCGAGCTGCTGTGGGCTCTGCTGGGCAGTGTTTGGAGTCTTATCTCCGGCACCCCTACGTTTTTAACAGATCTTTAAAGAATATTTGAATATTTACATACCTTTGTAAACCAGGAGTAGCTTTTTCTGGTTCCAGTACCCCTTGGGCCCCACTCTGCCCATTCCTTAAATTTGGATTTTACTTTTAGTGTGAGAATGCATTTCATGAAAAGAAATATAAAGTAAGGTTGCCAAACAAAAATACCAGCCATTGTTGTTTAAAGAGCCTGCAAAGGACTCATCTTGACACTAAATCTATACTACTATTATAAAGGAAGAACTTTGAACCTTTGAGGCGGGTAAACTCGGGAACCACAGCGCCAACCCACACACCCGATACATCGTTGTAATTGTCAGGGTGTGCAGATGGACATAGGCTATATAAATTAAAAAAATATAAGTTATTTAAAAGATTTACGGGAAAAAAAAGTAGTCCCATGGAAGTAGCGCCGGCTTGGAAGTAACGTGCGTGCTGACATCAGGAGCGCAGGGAGGAGCGGCGTCCTGGAGCGCGAGGAGGACATGAGCGTGGGGAGGAGCGGTGGACAGGCGGGGAGGAGTGGTGAGGAGCGGCGGACAGGCTATGAGGAGCAGAGAGGAGCAGCGGACAGGCGGGGAGGAGCGGCGAGGCGCGGCGGACAGGCTGGGAGGAGCGGAGAGGAGCGGCGTACAGGCGGGGAGGAGCGGCGAGGAGCGATGGACCGGTGAACTCAGGAGTGCGGGGAGGTGCGGCGGATGAGGTAAGGCTCCGGGGGACCCACGGACAATGTCGGGGCGGGCGGGGGCCCTGAAGACAAAGTCGGGACGGGCTGCTACTCTGGGGGACTCGCGGACAATGTCGGGGTGGGCGGGGGCCGTGGCGGGCGGGGGCCCTGAAGCCTGATTGCTCCCGGACAAGGTCGGGACGGGCTGCTAGTAGGGTTATAAATGAAATCATATGTATTCAATTGTAACATGACTCTTCTATCTTTGTTCCCTTTAATTATCAGTCATGGCTGCCCATTAACACAAATTAAAAATGCTTTCTATTTGTATTTGCTGTTCCAAGTATGTACATATAAGTGCTGAAAATAGGCTTTAGGTGACTGCTTATTTTTGTAATATTTGGGGCATCAATCTACTGAGCTGGCAACCCTAATCACAAGACCGGAATTTTTTTGAATGATGAGCGCAATATATATTTCCTTCTGCATTCACAGTGATCACTCTGCACTCACAGTCCACTTGCATTGTTCACCCTGTTCCTCAACCTGCAGGCACACAAGCACAGTACTCACCCTGCACTCATGGGACACGTCACTCAGCTGTCCCCCTCACTGCACACTTTGCAATCTCACTCAAACAAGCCCATTACTAACCATACATACATTCGTTCCACTCTGCACTTACATCCACACTCAAATTCCCAAGCATTCACTCCGCTCACTCTACTCTAATACGGTTGCATCGCTTACAATGCACTCACATGGGAACCCCTGCCACACACTCAGCTCAGAGGGTTAATTTGCATGCTACAAAGAACATGTACCATGCAGATCACAGACCTGAATGTGAGTAAACTACTATTAGCCGTGTTTGTAAGAAAGGAGCTATAGATAGTTGAGGTGCATTGGTGGTGAGTTGTAGTGAGGGAATTTATGGAGAAGGAGGAAATAGGGGAGGGGTGCCATAAAAGACTGTTGCACTGTGCGTGACTGGTGCTAGGGCCGGCCCTGGCTGGGAGTCTTAGCCCCCCTGCCCCAAGGTTCGGGTCTAGTTCCACCCCTGCGTAGCGTCATTTTGCTATCATAACAATTGTGATTTTGGGAACTACTGGGCTTACAACCCCAAAATCGCTTACTACTAGGAATATCAGTTGCATAAAAATTTAAATTAAAGTTTTCTATAAAATGATATTATTTTCTAAGAAATTGGTCAAAAATCCTTAAAGAATTATATATTTCTGAATGTATCAGTCATGCACTCATCTGCATATTGGTATTATCAGCATGAGCTTTCATAAACTCACGATGTTTCGCATACGCTTCTCTGAATGGATTAATAGGCACTTGTCTTGCTATTGCATATATTTGTGATCTGAAGTGACTGTTTTAGATGTCAACAGATTAGGAGGTGTCAGTATATATCAACTGCTTCTGTATTAATATAGCAATTGTATTACTTTAGCAAGTGTGCATGTTCCCGGAAGACATGAATGTGACATGCCTTTATTGTCACATCTTTACTGTCTTTATGGATCTTTATATTAAAAAAGGGCCAATGATGGTCGAGTTTGAATCTTAGAATATGAATTCAGAAAGCTTTGTTGTGTTCATCTATTCCAAATAATAACTTTTGTGCACTTGGAAGACGTGCCATAAAATGTTGCTTTAGTTGGTTGAGAACAGTTTTTTTTAATCAAATATCAATTTGAATAGCTTTACATTTTAGAAAGAATAATGAGATGCCCACTGTAAGAAAATGGATTATTATTTGTGGTGGGCTTCTACTCACTGCAAACAAAGAGCGCAACCCTTGTCAGTGTGAACCATCAAACCTACTAAATTAAACTGAGCCCTACCCTCTGCTACCTGTGACACAGAGCTTTGGGATAGATGGCACTGTAAAATTTCCACATACCCTACTTTTATTACCATCCACTCAGGCGTGTGGATCACAAGGCCTACATACTGTACTAGTGAGCCTTCACTTCTAGGTCCTTTAAAGAGGAGGGGGTCACAGACACTGGTTAGCAGGTTTAAAGTGCACAGAGGGCTAATGACAGTCAAAGGTGAAAAATACTGGGGCCCTCATTTAAGAAAAGTGACGCATCACTGTGAGAAAACAGCAATGTGTCACATTTCATAGCGTTCTCCTTGCGACACCAATGATGAGTCATATTTACACTATGACGCATCATGTCGCAAGGAGTTACAGATACATTAGTATTTCAGACGTATCAGTAGGCGCAAAAACGACGCATAGCTGTAGTGTGTCACAAAAGTAATGCAATTTCAGCAATGGGTCATTACACATGGGCAAGTCCCATGTTAAGTGCGCCTGCGTCAGTTTTACACCTACCATGAGGCATCACTTATACGACCCCTTCTTGTGACAGAACGGCCCCCTGCATACATTATACCTGGCGCAGTATAATGTACCTAGATGTGTCACTTTGTAAATATGGTGCCACCTGGTGCAGTTTTTTTTACACCGCTAGTGCGTCACAAACAGTGATGCACCGATGGTGCAAAAGTGATGCAAGGGCCCATAAATAAGCCCCTGGGAGACCACCAGAAAAGACAATTTTCCTCCAACCACCATATTCTAACATTAATGTCAGAACTTGCAGCAGATAAAAGAGAATATACCATCACATAATCTTATTTTAAATAGTTATATACATTATACAGTGGCCGTCACAACTGGGTAGTGTTGTTAGAACCACTTTTTGATTGGCAAAGTGTTTTTGGTTTGCTAATAACTTTGACACTATTTGACAACTCTTCATGAAACAATCCATAAAAAAGGTCATCCACCCCAGTTCCTTCCTGGAAAGTTTCAGGGTGATCCATCAAGAGGGGGTCTTGGAGAAATCACGTTTTCCCCAAGCAATTTTCCATAGGGAAATTGAACAGAAAAAGGGCAAAATCAGCTGAACGGAATTACACAAAATTTGGCAGAAAGCAGGATCATGGTCCAAATAGTGTCTTTTTGTGATTTGGTATAAATCCATTCTGCAGTTTTTGAGAAATAGAAGTTCCTCATATTGTAGAGGATCCATGGAGTCAACAGATTTTCACCGCCTAACTGCTGGGGTTTCCCCCACCCCAGTGTGGTGCCCTTTTTTGGCTATTTGGAATAGCTCACACTCAAAGCTCCAGTACATATCCCACATAAGGTATCCTTGGCAAACGTGCAGATCTTTTTGTAACATCCTGTGGATTCTAAAGCCACCCAGGGTTTGTGAATTCCCCTGTAGGAGACTGAGAAAATAACCAAAATATAGCAAACTTTTGAGTTTATGGAGAAAAATAGGTAAAAAAGGCTCCTTCTAAAACTATTCAGTTTTATTAACTTAGAAAAAGCATCAACAGACAGTTTGCTGTGCTAAACTCCCCATCTTCCCAGCTTTTGGGAACATGCAGCGCTGAATAAAAAAACAGCTTTTAGACCACGTTTGCCGTTTTTCACAGAGATAGCTCATTTTCCCTATATTTTGCCCAGTTTGTGGTGGTGAAAACCAGTGTGACCCCTCTGTGTGATCTCATGAAGCTATAGATTTCTGAAAATTAGAGATCATTCTGAATTCAGCAAAGCATCATATGTGTAGAGCCTTTTAGGATTTCCCAAAGAAAGTAACTGTTTAATGAAAGAAATATTGAAAATGAGTAGGGAGAAAACAGCCATTCTTGACAATGCTTTCATCTGTAATTTTTTGTTTCAATGGGCAACTTACAAAAGCATTATACCAGTACGATTGTTTGTCACTTATATTTTCTTTTTTTCTTTTTTTTTTTATTAGAACCAGCATTAACAGAGGATAATACATATTCCGTAAAATACAATACATTCAGTATTTACATTTAAATTCAGTAAAAAGAGCCATTAACAGAGAATACAAAATAGGGCTTCCAATTTAATTTAACCAATTCCGCTAGGACATAAACCTTCTTTCCAGATAGACATAGGGTGCCACAGTTCTTTGCCACAAAGTTTTGTTTTGGTTCCCCTAGTCGCATATATTGCGGATTCGAAATTAAAGACAGCAAGAAGGCAAGCTAGCCACATTTGGAAGCTAGGGGGAAGACTATCCTTCCAACGCGCAGACAAGATTAATCTCAGTACAGCTGTACCTATAAATAATAGTCTTTGTTCCGATTTACTTAGCTTTAGCGAGCCGTCATATCCCAAAACATATAAGGTATCAGACTCTGGAAGTTTATGATGAAAGACTTTCTCCCAAAATGAGGCAATCATATTTTTTAATAGAAGTAACTCGGGGCAGCTGCTGAACAAGTGAATTAACGTCGCTGGACCTTGTGAACAGCGTGGGCATAAGTCGTTTTCCCTTTTGCCCCATGCAAAAAGTTTGGCAGGGGTAAAATATAAATCATAAATGGTTTTGTACAATTGTGCCCTTAAATTACTAGAGATAAATAAATTATTGCTCATTTCTAGTGTTTTATCTATATCGATATCGGGATTATTTAATTTTACCGCCCATTTAGTTTCTGTTTTCTCGATATCATCATTGACATTTATTAATAGAATATTGTATAATGTTCCTATCCTAGTTTTTGCGAGGTAGCATGCTTCTATTAGGTCGTTCTTCTGGAGATTAATTTGATCTTTTTTAGCTTTTAATTTTGCATGCAGTTGCGCAAATTTGAGAAAGTCCCCTTCTGGGAGACCAAATTTTGTTTTTACATCTTGAAATGTAGTCTGTGGGCCATTTATCCAAACCTCATTAATTGTTCTTATGCCCAGGCTATACCATTTCTTGTCTGTATGTTCAAAATCAAGATCAGAGGTAATGGTCGATTTAAATAGGGGCGTATATCGGTTAGTTTTACCGATCTGTATATGTTTAAGTATCTGATTCTAGATTAGCCAGGCGCTTTTAATAATCTCACCCTTGATATGCTTATAATGGGCATTTTCAGTTTTTCTTAATAGCATACCGTTAGCTTCCTGCCCAAGCATTAGTTCATAAATTGTAGGAATAGTGGTGTTAATAGTATCAGTGGCAGAGGGTATTTCTAGAATCATTGGTTTTAGGTTTTTTAAAAAGGCTGCCCAATGGTACAAAATAATATTCAGTGCTGTAAGCCCACCTCTGTTGAGCGGAATGGATAAGTAAGGTAGAGATCGTCTAATCTTCCCATGTTGCCACACAAATTTGAAAGTGAGTTTATTGATTGAATTAATTATCTTAGAGTCGGTTGGTTGAACAAGCTTTATTCGAGATAATTTCTCATAAAAGCACAGCATAAAATTGAACATGACAAATAAAAACAGATCATTTAACATATACAAATTCATATAAGACATTTTGTGCAAGCTCATGCAATACCAACGTATAAAAGTACACATATATAGCAGATTAGATTGGAATTTGTAAAACAATTAAAAACCAAATTAACTAAGCCCACCCATAGATCGCCGCCTTATTGCCCAGGCCCACCCCAGGTATTTGGCTACCCCGAGAACTATCGACTCCTGGGTAGATGTGCATAAAATTCTCAATGCCACTGCACTATGTCGTGTCCCAAGGTTTTTGCATACAGGGGTAAGCCATACCCTCCTAGGTGATGAATAGGCTTTGCAGACAAATAAAAAGTGACCTAGGCTTTCAACAGCGGCTTCACACACTGGGCATGACATATTGGTCGACCTCTGCCAACCTGCAGTTAGTTTTTTTAGCGGGATGGATCCTGATCTTAACTGAAAGACTAACTTCCTGTCCTGTGGGACCGTAATATTGTCCCAATAATTTTCTAGCATAGGGTAGATTTTGGCCTCCAAGAAGCGACCCGCCATGGAATCAGACCTAGCACCTCTCAGGAGATTGTTGTCCACCCAATCCCAATATTGGGATTTGAGGGCTTCCTTGCTTGGGAAGACTTCCCCCTGCGGGTTGGTCCAAAGATTAGAAAACCCCAAGTTAGTTAACATGGCCCTTAAATTTTTTTGCCACTTTATCTTGTGGAAGTTATCTTCCTTGATTATCGAAAGGAAACCATCAGCATATTGCCTAATCTCAGGAGTTGTCCAGAGACGTCTCCAATAGAGAACAGGGCGCAATCGCGCTCTATCGCTAATTGTCCGTCTACCCAACTCCAGGAACAATGGTATTAGAGGGGTGCTCTGTGGAAGGCCTGTGATCCCTCTGAGGAACCTGTTTTCAGATGTCTGTAGGGTCGAGAGGTTGTCCCAAGCCCATAACTCTGCACCATATAAGGTCGCACCTAGGACCTTTGCATCGTAGACTATAAGGACATGTTTAATCGGTTTGGTCTTGGATTTTCTGTGTTCCCCCCGCAATGCACCTGATAATTGTTGGTGTTTTAAGGCCGTTTTTTCCAGGTGATGGGACCAACCCGAGCCCTCTGCTATTTGGACCCCTAAGTATGTAAACTCCTTGACAATCTCTAGCTTACTGTTGTTCAGGGTTACCTTGGGATGGATTTTACGGCGTAGGGAGAAAACCATTAATTTCGTCTTACCCACATTTACTTCTAAGCCGTGCTCTTTGCAAAAAGCATCAAAAATGTTTAATGCACGTTGTAACCCTGCAGGGGTCTTTGACATAATCAGGGTGTCGTCAGCGAACATCAGGATCGGGACCCTGGCACCCGCTAACGATGGTGCATCTATACTCACTTCTAACATTCGCTCGACAATCCCATTGATGAATAATGAAAATAGTAAGGGTGCCATGGCGCAGCCTTGGCGGACCCCCCTTTCCACCGGGAAGTCCGATGTTGACTCACCATTCCCGCCCCACTGAACTCTTGCGAAATTGGATTCATGCAGGCGCATGATTAGGGTGAGCAATTCAACCGGGATGCCTAGTTTTTGCAGGACCAGCCATAACTTAAACCTAGGGACCAAATCAAAAGCTGCCCGCAGGTCGACAAATGCGACATACAGGGAGCCCCTGCCAAGCAAAACCGTCCTCCACCGCAGTATAGTAAAACGGAAGACCTGGTCAATTGTGCTGGTTGCCCGCCTGAATCCTGCCTGGAAGGGGGAAAGAGCGTTGTTGTCATCCACCCAGTCCATAAGCTGATTCGTAACCATTTTCCCCATTACTTTTTGTATGGTTGCTATCAGACTTATGGGCCTATAGTTGGCGGGGAGAGAACGATCTCCCTTTTTATAAATGGGAATGATGATTGCTCCTTGCCATAACTCGGGTACCACCCCCCCCTTGGCTAGAGCATTTCCCAGCAGAAAAATATACCTCGCCCATCTCTTCATGTCATGCTTGAAGACATCCGAGGGTATCCCGTCTAACCCCGGTGCCCTCCCGCATTGTACAGAGCTAATTGCATTCTCTACTTCTTTGAGGGAGAAAAGATTGTCAATAGCAAAGACTGGCAGTATGGCCTCCCCCATCCCAGGATGCTTTACTTCAGCGTATTGTGGTCTGAAGTACTCAACCCAGGCTTCTTCGGCTACATTATTGTCAGGCCTTGCGGGGATACCTCCTCTACCCCACTTAATAATTTTCCAGAAGAGCCTAGAATCCTTACTACTAGAGGCCTCCTTTAACTCTGCCCAGTGGTCTTCATCCCATTTCCTCTTGGCCTGGGAGATGGCTATTTTGTACGATTTCGTACGATTTCCTAGCCGCTCTGATTGCAGCACTGTCCCTATCTCTAATGGCTTGGCCCAATTTCAATCGGGCAGATCTGCACTGGCGATTAAACCACCTACCAACGTCCGGGTTTTTTTTCCCTTTGTTGATCTTCGACTGTATAAAGCAGGGTTTAAGGAGGGAAAATAGCTTATCATGGATATCTGTAATATCCCTGGCCCCGGGGGTTATGGAATCAGCCGCTTCCATAGTGGAAATTGCCTTATCCACCTCAAGGTTAATATAGGTCATTGCTTCATCGTTTGCCAATACCCTTGGCCATTTTAGCCTGCGTGCGTCATTGGTCATTACTGGGATCTGGTCATTTCTTAAATGCATATTTTGGGATCCTACATCCCACCACCTATGAATCACACAAAGGGGATTGTGGTCACTTTCTATTCCGGGCTTAATGACCATATCAGTAACTCCCTGCCACAGCTGGAGGCTACATATTACGTAATCTATTCTACTCCTGCTATGGCCATTGTCAAAAGTGCAACTGCCCTCCTTGTCCCCTGGTGTTCTCCCATTCAGGGCTCTTAAACCGTGCTCCATACAGATAGCATTTAATAACAGAATGTCCTTTGTCCACCGCTTGACAGGGTTTAAACATAAAGATGGTACTCCCCAAAGAATGTCCTCATTCTTCCCTAAGGGATCGTTTGTACTGTCAAGGGGTTCGAAGGTCCTGTTAAGATCCCCGACTACTAATACCCTACTATCTTGGGACTTTGTTTCTAGGGAGGCAGACAGCACCTCTAGGGTGGGAGAGTTAGCTGAATTACTGCCTCTTGCATAGACATTATACAGATCGATTAAAACCCCCTTTTTTGATGAAATTCTTAGCAGTTGTAAATCACTAGTACCCAAATCCAACACTTTGATAGAAATGTCCTGGTCCTGCTTTATCCATACAGTGAGACCTCCCATTGGCCGACCCCTACCTCCTTTGAAGGCCGGTATAGAAAAATTTAAGTAGCCACAGAGGAAAACGGGGTCACAAGCCCAAGTTTCTTGGAAGCAACACACATCAAAACCATTAATGAATTCTACCCACGTTTGAGAGTCTAGCTTACTTCCCAGCCCAGCAATATTCCAGGACAGAAACATACTAAACTCACCCCCAATATGATTGATATTATTGGAACATGGTTGAGAAGTCATTGGGTTTTCAGTGTTGTTAGTAACCCTCACAAGACCACCATCGATGTCACCATCCTCATTTACTGTGGGTGTGAATGGTTCCCCTACACCAGCGTTGATATTTGCTATCCCGCCTCCTTCCACCACAATAAAACTCCCATTTCCAGTGTTCCTAGCATTTGGAATTGTACCAGCATTGACATCAAGTTCTTCACAACTCCCTTGTAAGTCACTATTACTTCCTCCTCCACTACTGCACAAATGTTGAGGGGTTTGTCAACATCCCCACCCTTGATCTTGCCATCCGACCGGAGGGTTATAATTCATACAGGTGGTGTAATTTTGACACAGTGGAGGTGGAGCTGGTGTGGGAATCAGTGGCCATGGTAGGGTGTTGGTATTTGTGTGTTCATTGAGCAGGCTAGTCGATACACTGGTTGGACGGGGATAGAAAAAGGTGAGGTCGACAATTCCAATTCCCCCCTTATTTATGCCCCATCCCTGTCTAGTTATCCATCCTGCCACCCTTGGATCTTGGAAGTTAACCACAATGCAATCCCCTCCCAGGCTTTTGGTTGTATAGCCTATCCAATCAATTCTCCTTACCCCCAGGATTAACCCATCGATGTCTCTAGGTAGAGGCCGATTCACCCTTAACCAGTGCATGATCTTGTTTTTAAGCATCTTAGAGTCTATAATTAAAGGGATAGAGCGAAAGAGGTACAGACATTTTGGTAATATGTTCATCTTTAGATAATTCACTCTGCCTATAATGGAAACATGTAATCCGTTTACCCTATCCAGGTCTATTTTAATTTTGTCTATAAGTGGGTCAAAATTGTTTTTAGCTAAAGTCTTTATATCGGCGGATAGAATCACGCTGAGATATGTCGCAGTTTTTGCTCTTCTTGTTTCTAAGAATATAGTGTTGTCGGTGCACAGTACAATGGTCTTTCCCCTATTCAGAGAATAACCCGAATATTTACCATATTGGAGAGAGTGCAGTTCGATTTCATGTAGCGCTTCCATCGGGTGAGATGTTAATACCGCGATGTCATCAGCATATGCCAGAACTTTGGTTTCATAATGGTTACATAAGATCGGCTTTATATTATTATTTTCTATTAATTTTAAAATAAGGGGATTAATATAGAGGGCGAAGAGTAAAGGAGAGCAAGGACAACCTTGTCTTGTGCCTCTTGTTATATTGATGAAACCTGATTCCAAGCCTAATATTGAGACTTTTGCTTTGGGTTGATGATACATAGATTTTATAGATTTAAGAAATTTGGGGCCGAAATTAAGACGCGCCATGGCAACCCACAAAAAGCTCCATGAGACACAGTCAAAGGCTTTCTCAGCGTCAAGCAGGATCATAGACATCTGATCCCCCGTGACCGACATGGCATCGAATAAAGCAATAGTACGGCGAATATGATCAGTTGTCCCCTTGCCCGGAATGAAGCCATGCTGCCACGGAGAAACCAGATGTCCAATGACCCTGCTGAGTCTGAGAGCCATCACTTTGGCGTATAATTTGGAGTCCGAATTTATCAATGAAATGGGTCGATAAGAAGTCAACTGTTCGGGTGATTTTCCCATCTTAGGAAATACTATAATGCTAGCCTCATCCCAAGAAGGTGGGGGAATGCCATTGTACTGTACACCGAGAAATAGATCCAATAATAAGGGGCTTAGTAGGGAGCTAAAAATTTTGATTGGCAATTTATCCGGTCCTGCTGCTTTGCCCGAGGATAAAAGTAATAGAGCTTCTACAACTTCATCGAGTGTAATCTCAGCTTCAAGTATTTCTCTCATCCCATCATCTAGCAGGTTAGTGGCTGCTGTATTGTTAAGAAAGCCAGCCAAAAACATATCGATATCTTTTTCAGAATTATTCCCTTCCTCGGAGTATAGATTTTGATAGTATTGTTGGAATTGAGTAATAATATCTGTAGGCTGAACGTAAGTGCGTCCGCCATCTACAATAGAAGTAATGTTATTATAAACATTTTTTGACGCGTAAGCAAAGCCAGTTGTTTACCTATTTTTTCCCCCGTCTCGTAGATCTTCTTTCTATAAGCTCTATAAGTTTGAGCAGCTTTTTGACTTAATTCAGTATTAAGCTCAGCTTTTAAAACCGCAACCCGAAGCCATTGATTATTGCAATCTTTGTTCTGTTCTATCAAACAGGTGTGCTCTAATTCAGCTTTCGTTAGATCCATTAACTTTATTTCGTAAAGTTTTCTAGCTTTGATTTGTGCTGCATATTGAAAACTAGAGATCTCTACTCTTAACGCAGATTTATATGAATCCCGAACTATATTTCTGGACGCACTAAAGCGATTTATGTTGAAAAACTCCTCAGTCCATTTTTTAATATGTAGAATAAATTCAGTATTGGAAAGTAGTTTCCGGTCAAATGACCAAGACCTTTGTTGAGTAGAAAGAGGAATAAATGTAATTGCACAAATTAATGCACTATGGTCTGAGATTATTCTTGGAATTTTTTTAATAGTTGAGAGTGGGATGAGGTCTACAGTTGCAAATATGTAATCAATTCGAACCTGCTTTTGATGCGGATGAGAGAAGTAGGTAAAGCCTTGATCATGTGGGTCGTTGTGTAGCCACATATCTATTAATCCAAGATTATTTATAAGTCTGCTGAGGGTTTTGTAAACTCTGGGTTTGCGTCCTTGGTATTTTGTTTTAGAAGGGATATTAGAACAGGTGGTATTAGTGAGATGTTAAAATCTCCACATAGGATTAACGGGCCCTGCCATGTAGGCAACTCGATCTCTAGTTCTTCAAAAATTGTGGAATCGACTAGATTTGAACCATAAAACTGTACAGATGTTTATACCACAGGCAATTTTTGAAATAGCCCATCTGCCATGGGGATCTGATAGATGTCGTACACTTAGTCCCAGATTTTTTTCCCGAGTATTGCAACCCCCCCTTATATTTGAGGTCTGCGTGGAGACAGCCAATATATTGTACCCGTTAATATTTAACCATGATTTTTTATCCCATGGCAAATGGGTTTCTTGGAGACAAAGTATGTCTACTGGAGGTAATTTGAGCAATTCAGCCATTCGTCTTCATTTATCTCCTGTTAATAAACCTCCAACATTCCAAGTCTGAACATTTAACCTACCCATTATTAATAGAAAATGATTGTAGCAGTGCCTCAAGCAAATACCGCTTTATTATAAAATAATGTTCTAATTCTGTTACTGTACTGTTTGATCTCTTTTTACGTATTTCCTCTGCAAAGAAAACTGGTTCATTTTTTTTCCTTTTTAGTTTTCACCTCCCTAGGTGACCCACCCGTGTCCCCCCCTAGCAACCCAAACCCCCTTCCCCTTGAACCCCCCTCCCCATTCAGTGGGCAATCAGACTCAACCAGAGTCTGAGTGATGTGATCACAGCATTGTGTCTGAGCAGCCGCTTCAAAAGAACATTAGATAAGAAGGAAAAAAAAAGGGTAGGAAAAAAGGATTAATAAGAGAAGAATCAAAAATAGACAGAACATTTAGTCAATAACAGTGCAATATAAAACGTGAAATACCCCCACGATGATACAAATATTAACAGAGATGAAGCATCATCTAAACATGTATAGGAGTGTATAAGCCATTGATTAAGCAAAGCAGTTTTTCAATTTCACTCACATTCTAATAAGCATATTAAGGAATCTGATCTAAATACGCCTTTGCTTTGATCTCTGAAAGGAAAAATTTAGTAAGACCGTCATGTACAATTTTTAGCTTTGCGGGGTTATTAGGATATGCTTGTGCACCTTTGTCTTGAAAAGGTTTGATCAGAGATCGAAGCTGCCAACGTCTTTCCACCGTTACATGGCAGAAATCTGGTCTTGAGAAATATGCAAAGTCATTATATTGCACTTTATGATCTGGCCTAGCTTTCTCAGCTACAATCTGTCTCACTAAGAAATTTCCAAAATAAACCAAAATGCCTCTAGGATATATGCCAGGGTTTGTTAGAATATTTAATGGCATCCGGTGGGCCCGTTGAACCTCTACAATCAAGTTCCAGTCTTTGAGTGCAGGGATAGAATCTTCTAATAGTTTAACCACGAATGCTCGGGTATCACCCCCTTCAAGTTTCTCCGGGACACCTAAAATGCGAAGATTGTTCCGACGTTGCCGGTTTTCAAATTCCTCTAGCTTCTATTTGATATCTACTAATTCAGCATCTTGAAGCTTAACGCGCTCGGCATTCAAGGTAGTTTCTTTTTCATTGGACATAACCTAGCCTCCATCTCGGTGACTCTTTCACCTATCAGGTTACAGGATTTGGAGAGTTTTCTGACTACTCCTTGCATTTTTCGAAATGCAGCTCTGGATTTTTTACTATCTTGTGCAGTCTCTTCTCTGTGAGCCGCTATGGCTTGTAGAATAGTCTCTACAGCTGAATGAGAAAGCCCTGAGATTGCTGGGGTATTTGATGTTGTTGCTAGCTGCGGAAGCGGGTTAGGAGCTGTCTGTATATCCTTAGCGCCCTTTTCCTGTATTCTGGTAGTGGTTTTAGATCTGGCTCTAATCGTGTTAATGTTAGAATATTGCTCATCTGTACTTTCATCATATGGTCTAAATTGTAATTCAGAATCTTCAAGACCCTCCAGCGAGTCAGTTTCATCTGACCACTCCACCGGTACAATTAAGCCATTTTCATCAGAGAATGAATAAAATTCACTAGATTCTTTCTCCTTCTCTTCAAGAGCCTGATTCTTTAATGTGCCTTCCCCTGCTGTTGTTTGAGTCAATGCATGGCCCCCCTCTAACAAATCTGAATCCGCAGAGACAACTGTTTGTTGTATAGGGGTGTAGCTGTATTTGAAAACTCAGTAAGAGTGGTTGAGAGTCTGCTAGGGGTCAATTGACTAGATTGAGCCGTCCCTGGTGAAGTTGAGTCTAGTTGTACCCCCAAAATGTTTCCCCCTACTCCAGAAAAAGACATAGTTTGTCGTGCAGGCTCTGAAACATGGCTTGCGCTAGTCAGGACCTCAGAAATATGTAGGACAGGGGTCTGGTGTCACTTATATTTTCAAGAATATATAGAGTTTGTAGGTTCTCCAAGAACCCAAGGTAGGCAGAGTTAACACATTTATCAATGTTTTTTTTTACTGTTAACCAAGTATAGAACAATCCATATGGTTTAATATGTAGAGTGAAAAATGGGCAACATGTATACATATGTATTTATGAAATGGGCACAATTTATGGAGTTTAAGAGCAGTTATTTTTGTAAATACCTGAATTTGTGGGTAATGTAATGTTTATAAAGGTAGCCGCCTGGGGAAATATAAGGAGGTGTGACTTGTGTGGCTCCCACAACCATAACCCCTTGCAAACCTCAAAGTTTGACAAAAAACACAATTTCCTCACATATTTGTGACGGAAAGTCCTAGAATTTCTGGGGAACTAGAAACTTCCTTCCACCTAGCATTCCCCCAAGTCTCCAAATAAAAATGGTACCTCTCTTGTTTGGGTAGGCCTAGTGCCTGTGAGAGGAAGTAGTCCAAAGCACAACATGGACCGTCACATTTTTCCACTGAAAAATTACCTTTTTTTGCAATGTCGGTAACTGTTGATTTTGGGCCCTAGCGCAGCCGGCACCCGGTGAAAACCCTGAAAACATGCTAATTTCTTTAATACTAGACAGCTTAGGGTAATCCTGGGTGGGATGACTTGCATGGTTCTCATCTGTTTTTTTTTATTCTCAAGAATCCCTAGCAATCCTCAAACCTTTGACTAAAAACACTTGTTCCTCACATTTCTGTGATGGAAAGTGCAGGAATCTGTGAGGGACCACAAACTTCTTTCCACCCATCATTTGCCCAAGTCTCCTGATAAAATCAATACCTCACTTGTGTGGGAAGACCGAGTGCCCCCGACAGGAAAGGGCTCAACGTGCAATATTGACACATCACATTTTTCACTCAAAAAGGACACTTTTTTCGCAAGGTAGGTATCTACAGATTTTGGGTCATAGCCCAGTCACCTTCAAGGTAAGCCCAGCAAACCTGCACACTTTTTAAAACTAGACAGTGGAGTACTCCAGGGTGGGTAACTTGTGTGGCTCTCACAAGGTTATTTTTACGCAGAATCTATTACAAACCTCAAACTTGAACAGAAAAAAATCACACTACTCACATTTCTGTGATGGAAAGTTCTGCAATCTGCAGCGAACCACACATTTCTTTTCACCCAGCATTTCCCTAAGTCTCCCGATAAAAACTGTACCTCACTTGTGTGGGTAGGCATACTGCCTGCATCAGGAAAAGGGTCCAAACGCAACATGGACACATCGCATTTCTCCTCATAAAACTGACCCTTTTTTCCAATGTGGGGAGCTGTGGATTTTGGGCCCTAGCTTAGTCATCTCCTTAGAAAACCAGTAAACCTGCACATTTTTGGCAACTAGACACCTAGAGGAATCCAGGGTGTAGTAACCTATGTGTCTCACTTTCACTAAAGCAATGTTTTTCCTCACATTTCTGTGCAATGAAGTTACAGAATCTGTGGAGATCCTCATTCATACCACCCAGAGTTTTCAAACATATCCAGATAACTGCAGCACCCCACTTGTGTGGGTGGACCAAGATACCCCCAAACAAAAGGCCATAGAGCTGTTCTTGGAGAGATTGGTGATACTGACCCATTGGTGTTTAGGGCGCCATGCTGGGCTGCCACCCATAAAACCTACCAACCACATATATTTATAAAAACTAGAAACCCAGGGGATTCCATGTTAGTGTGCCTTTTTCAAATCCCACAAGGTTTTCTTACATTTCTGGTATTTAGGGAAATAAAACATCAAGGGATTCATGCAAAGCATACGACCCTGGAATCCCCACTATGTCTAGTCTTCTGAAATGTCTGGATCTGAGTTTTCTCCCAGTGGCAGCGTACTCAAGCCCAAAAAGTGCAGCCATTCACCATGGATTATGGGCAATATTGGGATTGAGATGCACTCTCCAGGTCATATGTAAAAACAACACCCAAAAAAATTAAATGCTCTCTTGCTTGCCATTGGAATGAGATGTTTTGATCTGTTGGGAAGCAGAACAACTGCTGAGACTTTAAGGGTAGAGTGGAGCCTGATGTCAGTATGGGCCAGACCCACGATGTTATGAAAAATAGTCCTGTCATCCAGTGGGATTTTTGCTCCTCATGGGTGAACTGGGGCCAAACCCCCTCCCTGCCCTCTGGTTAGACCAATATACTGATTTCACTGGAGTTGGGGGATGGCCTAATGTCAGAGTACAATGCCCACACCCCTTTCTTTTGCCCCAAATGCACAATTCCTGGTGTTTAGTGGGCTTTCTACACTCCCTTGAGGAGGATTTGAGGCAATCACCACAGTTGGGACACACCTCCTATCTGCCCAAAAATGATATTGTGCCTACTGGAGCAGTTGTCTGGCTCAATGCCAAGGTAGGCCGCTAAATCCTTTTGTTTGTTTTGGTGCCATTTTGAAATCCCTGCTGTTATTCAGGTGAATACCCCTATGCACCATGGGGAAGTAGAAAGCCTGTGATTCCCCCCAGGGTGGGGGGAATCACAGGCCATGCCATGACATGCTAGTGTGCTTTCTGCCCCCACGGGGAACAATTGGGGAGAATACCCCTATTCACCTCTCAGGAGATAAAAATCTCTTGGGCTTGACTGGGGGAGCATGAGTTCAATAAAAGATGGGATCCGCCCCTCAAAAAATAGTGTGTGACTGCCATCTCTGGTGTCTAATGGGCTTTCTATCCCCAGGGGTGGATTGGAGGTGAATACCCCTACCCACCTACCAGGGGGCAAAAAGTCTATTGGCCCTGGGATGGGCAATAGCATGGCCCCATGTCCAGGAGTGCTGATCGCCCAAAGAAGCATTGCATAAATCTGGTCTCTTGTGTATAGTGGGTTTCTGCCAACCCTTGGGGCTGCTTAGGGCTTATCGCCCCTATATACCCCACAGAGTACAAAATACTACCGCTGCATTTATTTGGGGTAGGGGCACAGTCATACCCATGGTGGGCAGTCCTCAACCCTCCATTTTTTATAAACAAAGATTTTTACTGGTGTTACTGGGCTTTCTGCTCCCCTGGTGGGGCAGACTGGGGACAATTACCCCATCTGCCCCCCAGAGGGTACAGAAAGACTGTCTGCCTTTATTTTGGGTGGGGGCATGGCTTGCCTATTGTGGGCAGCCCCCAATCCTAACTATTTCTTAATACGGGTTCCATGGTGTCTAGAAGGCTTTCTGCAACTGTAGAGGAGCTGCTTGTGGGTAATCACCCTCATCAGTTCTGTGCGGGAAAAACTGTTTGCCATTTTGTCTGGGTTGTGACATGGGCATGCCCTTTGTGGGCAACCCCCACTCCTATGTTGTTAAAACTTGTAGGGCACGGTGGGGCAGATTGGGGGTAATCACCACATCTGCTCTCCAGGGCAGACACAAAGACTGTTGCCACATTTTTTGAGGTGGGGTATTGCCATGACCATGATGGGCAGCTTCCACCCTGACACCGGCATTTAAGTGGTTAGGACAAGATCTGACTGGCTGCCACAACATCATCAAAGATGTGGTGGCAGCCCTTTTAGAACCTGGGGACTGAGTCCCCTGTCCCGTAGATAAAGTAAAAAAACACATAGGGGTAGGATCTCTGGGGCCAGGTGCCAAAAAGTAATTATTTTCCGGAGACACAGATCCTCGGAGGCTGCAAGGATCCACAGTGCTGCAGGAAAAAAACATGGCCTCCCATGTTTTTTTAGTTTGAGTCCCCCGAGGTGGGACAGGCCTCAAAGGGCAATTACATTTTATTGTGAGAGGGCAAGGAGTCTCTTCTCTGAGCCTTACACAGGCAATAGCCACCATTCCTAGGGCTGCTTTTGTTAATCAGACACGTGGGTGTGTGGAAGCCCCCTCCCAGCATTAAGTGAGGCCCATTGGCTGGTCTTGCTAATTAGGGGATGGGGCATGTCATCTCGAGCCTTAGTGAGGTCTCAGGGATACTATCCGCCAGAACGTGGATAAAACATGTGTACAATTTAGGTGTATTCACTTGACTCTTATAGTCCCCTGGGTCCCATTTCCCAGGCCAAGATGTAAATATTGAGGAGGGGTCATATGGCTCCCCCCCACCAACCATACATCTGCCCTGGGGACCCCATCCTCAGGGGCCCTTCATTAGCAATGTCCAAGGGACCCTATCCCCTAGATCCTGCGGTTCACTGCCAGGTAGAGTGTACTCATACCCTACTTGCACTCACCTGGGCAGGGAAAATAACTTTGCGCACACTGATAGCAAAGACAAATGCTGCTCCTGCCCAGGTGGGAGCAAAACAATGGAGCTGGCCCTTGCAAGTACCAAACTGAGTGTAGGCTGGGGACCCGGCCGAGGCCATGGGGGCATCGAGGCTCTACCAGCAGCCCTCAGCAATGGTGGCAGTTGCGCGTGCGTGCCCCTGGACACCCACTTTAAAAAAACTAAAAATGGCCAGCTCCCGCCATGGTAATGGATGGGTATCTAACAGGTGCCATGGGGCCAAGGAGTTCAGCCGACAGCCCAATAGAGGTGGCAGTTGTGAATGCCCAGGTGGGTATCAGGGTACTCAATTAAAAAATAAAATTGCCCTATCCTGCCAGCACCCGGTATGAGTGCTGGTGAGTAGCCAACAAGGGTAAAGGGGGCCCTGGGGCTCCCCCAGCAGCCCCACCTTTTACATAAGAAGTGCGGGTGTTCAGGGCTCCCATGAAAATAAATAAAAAGAATAATAAATGAGTGGAAAGAACCGCTTATTCATTATGAACTGCTTCAGCAAGGAGCACCCCGTAGTGTCTTGTGAGTGCCTTTCAATCATATTTTTATCTTGGTAGTGCCGATAGAAGTGGCACCGGTACCATCAAGTTTTTCTTTGCCTGGGTCATTAAAACGATCATCAGGAGAGTTTACTGAATTTTATAAAGCACTCTGAATTGGAGCTGGAGGCTCTTTAGCTGGAGTGTCTAAATTGGAGCTGGACCCCCTCGTGGTTGGTTCTAGCACTGTTCTTTACGACTTGAATAATGTTTAAAAAGCCTCAAAAACATGTTTAGGGTTTTTGTAGATAACATGTTGGGAAAATCACTTTTATTAAATATTTCAATGTGCAAATGTATTAAATAAATATTTGATTATATTTAGCAGTGTCTTTTTGACAAAGTCCTGCAGACCTCTTGAAAATGCCAATAGGCCCTCCTTATTTTATATTTTAGTGTTTTGACCAAATAGGTCAGTCTTACTTTAAATACCACTGATTATCACCTATGGGGAGTTGGATGCACCCAAACCCTAGCAGCACACAGCCGTAGGTGCACATGGGGATGTTGGGAGGAGGCATTGCGTCCCCTCCATGCACTTTTAATTACCTCACATATTACATCACTCATGACATGTTCAATGACATTCTTAATATTATCACTTCAACACACTGCAACATCTGAAATTAAGGTATAGGTAGCAATACTGTGCATGGCGAAGGTACAAGTTATAGTTACTTTAGGGCATTTGTTATAGTTACTTGAAATACTTCTAAATGATGAATGTTATTGAAACTGTTTGTTTAAATGGTATGTTCCCCCAAAATAGTGTTAGCTTTGTGATCCATAACTCATTCGGCAGCAATGCAAACCCTAACTCACACACCAAAGGCAGTGCTCCTGGCTTCACCCACACTATAACAGATCACAAATCAAATTACATGATCTCACAGGTGACATATGATATTATCATTAACATTCTTGTTTGGGTATGTGTTGTTATTACTTTAAGTTGTGCTGCAAGGTGTACTCACTTATTGGCAACGCCATGAGTATTGAATATGAAGTTATAATTTGCATGAATGTTGAGCGACATATAGATAGCAGAGTTAATCAGAAGTGAAAAAATCGAGTGTTTTCCTTTTGTAAACATTATTATACTTTACCTATAGCCTTATTAATTTCATTAAAAACATATTAATAGGTTATGAATAAAAGAAACCATAACCTCAATTTTCTATGCCGACCGGTCCAAAGACCAAAACAATGCGGCACACATCCTTCTATGATGCAATGTGAGGCACTTGTGCCCGATCCTGCACTCAACTCTCTGTTACCCAATGCCTGATCACAGGCAAAAATCACTGCACATGGGATTCAACCATTTGAAGTTAAGTTATGATATATTATTGTTTTTTTGTATATCCCACCATCACCAAAGCTTCTTGATGCTGTTTAAGACTATGTTTCATACTTCACTCTAATGCTGACACCTGTCTATGGATCAAACAGACATGTTTTCAATTATTTTCTAAATGTATGCAGAGAATGTGGAGTCAATGTAAGTATGATCTACCCAAACAATTATTTTCTAAATGTATGCAGAAAATGAAGAGTCAATGTAAGTGTGGTCTGCCCAACCCTAGTGTGGGCTGAATTCCTCCATTTTCTGGGAGGCCCCACACCTAGCCCCTATATACACCTAAACCTCACAGTAGTGGATGGTACTTTCACAGGTGCACCGCCTCTGTTGCACACAGCATTCCATTGTGCACACGTGGGCCTTAGCCTATGACCTAAATTGCACAACTCACATGTGTCAAAACACCACTGCACTGGCTGTTCAGTGGTGCAAAGTGGGTATTGTGTGCTGGGCATTGAGATTGGCTGCTGCCCATTGCCCAGTGCCAAGCACCCGATGCAGTGCGCACCTACAGCCTGATTCATCAAAGACCCGTTTTGCGAGTCTTTAATAGCGATTCATAAGGAATCGCTATTACAGACTCGCAAAACGGGATTCATGTAGGAATCGCAAAATTAAATGCGATTCCTACACATTCCTTATTTGCGATTAGCAAATTGCTAATCGCAAATAAGGAATAACTCCCCATTCATTCCTATGGGTCAAAAGGCCCATAGGAATGAATGGGTAGTATTCCTTAGTTGCGATTAGCAATTTGCTAATCGCAAATAAGATAGCGATTTGAAGGGTGCCAGGGGTGTCCAAAGGACACCCTGTAGCACCCCTTAAATGCACATTTCAACAAGTGTTGCGCACACACATGTCCAAAGGACATGTGTGTGTGTAACATGCAACTTAGAAAAATGCTTTTAAAAGCATTTTTCTAAGTTTTCGCTATTTACCACGAGGTTTGACCTTGCGGTAAATAGCGGCCCAAAATTGCGAATTTGCAATTTTTAAATGTTTCAAGAATAGCATTTAAGGAATCTCTAATAGAGATTCCTTAAATGCTATTCCTCGCAAATTTGCGAGTTCTTAAATAGCGAATTTTGCATTTGGGATGATGAATCAGCAATTCAGCTTAATGAATCAGGATGCTAGTCCCCAAAACACATGGCTAAGGCTTGTCACTTTGATTTTGAAAGAATCCTGTTCCTTGAATTTGGAATTTACGGGGGTGTATGGGATCCAGAGAGGTCCCTGGAGCTATAATTTGACGTAGGATTAATGAATTTTGCTAAGAAATCAAGTTCTTGGAATTCACTTAAGCAGTGGGGTTTTCCTTGAGGCTTTCCAAATGGGCCTACATGGCAGGTATTCTCACACTTCCACCATATGCTCTAGTAAATTTTTGCTAGAGCGGTATACAATACGCCACATTACATACAGAAAATCTCAACAGACCTTTTTCTGTGGCTGGCAGACAATCAGAGCACCCACAATTCGTGGATCTGCTGTGAGTGACTGAAAAAAAGCTCTCTCGTCAAATGGCCTACCTTTGTGTTTTTTAAACAAATTTGTGGAACCTCTGTAATTTAGTGAATCTATGGAGGATCTGTGAATTATCAATAATTATATTTATAGAGTCACTCTTTCAAAGCACCCCAACACCTTTGGTACTGTTAATATTTCAGAAACAAGTGAATAGATTTACACCAATTCAAGAAATAGCAATCCTATAGGTAACATTCTATTTTCCTGTCAATTTTAGCACAGTAGCATACAATCAAAGCACCCGCATTCCTGGATCTGCTATGAGTGAATGCAAAAAAGTTCCCTCGTCCAATGGCCTACCTTTGTTTTTTTTAAACAGATTTTGAACAAGGCGAGCTGCAGCGGACAGGGATAGCCACACTTCCCTGCTATATTCCCAGTGTGGTAGATCAAAAGATATTTCGGGTTGGTGTGCACATGCAACTCCTGCACCTGCCATTCTTGGGTGCCAACTGCTAAGCAGAGAGAGAACTACATCAGAATTTGGAGTGGTGCACTACTGAGGTGGTCAGCTCAATAAGTATGTTCACTTGTAGAATTGTATCAAAAAATCAGTTCTTTATTTTCAAAGTCATCTGTCAAAACAAAGTTCCAGCCAACACGTTTCGTTCATTACACAATTAACTTCTTCAGGGCGATCGTTGTTTTGTGGGACGGTGAGGAGAGAGGTTCTTCCTATAGCTGTGTCCTGTGATGCGCGTGGTGCGGGTCAGCTCCGTTGAGCTCATCTTGAAATGTTACAACCAAGCGTCAGTACCGCCAGTTGTCCATAGTTGTGGATCGAGTGTGGCCTCCTTGATAAGGGCCAAGGTCCACGGTCTGAAAGAGCAATACGCCTGGGTGTGTCAAGATCCGCTCCAAACTATCTCATGGGTTAGTGCAATTTTAAATACCCTCAGGGTTTTTACAACTTGGTTTGCTTTGTTGTTTACCATCTTAGGTTGGTATGGCCAGGAGCTAAGTGGGCAAGTCTCCCTCTTTCTTTTCTGCTTCTTACCACTCCCTTTTTTAGGTTAATTTAGTCTTATGTATGTGTCCTTCTCAGTTTGTGAATAATATAGATCTCTCGCGAGAGAAGGCTTAATCTCTTGTCCCTTCAGGTTGTGAGTATAAATGTTTAGTGCAATAGCATTCAGCTTTTGTTTGCTCTAGCATAGAGAAGATTTTTCAATACAAGTAAAAATGCATTTTGATACCTTATAATCAGCAGATGGTTCTGCATGATTGTTGACATTCTGAAACGTGGCCACTAATAATGTTTAATTGGAACATTTTGTGCATATGTGTAAACTGTTCCTTAGTTAAAGTCATAGCAATAATCAAATGATGCAATAATATGTCATGGGATCTCTCAAAGCTTATAACTAAGTCTAGAAATGTTCGGATCCCTACATGCTCATGAACACATTTCTTTCTCAGACCAAGATTTATGTACATAGACCTGGGAACACTTCATTATCACTGCCATAAGCATGAATGCTACCAATGCAAGCAGCCTAAATTCATTAATTAAATACAGATCATCACTGTTCTCCATGTTATAATAGTTTGTTCATCCACTGACCTTTCACTGTCTCTCCTACACACCCTCTCTCCCCTCCACCTTTCTCCCGAAGCAGCCTGCTTACGGAGACAAAAAGCAGGCAAGCAGGCCCTGACCAGGCTGACCTGCCCCCTTCATGGCCCTGGAAGTGCTCTGCAGACTTCGCCCAGGTCAGAGGAGCTGGTGCCAACAATGGCGTTCTCCTGGTTGGCTTCACGTCCTGGTGTGCCTGGGGTGGCATGAACTCAGGTGTGTGCTCAGGGGTCCATCAAATATAAGAGCACTGTGCTACAAGCAGGCCAGACAATCCTGTCCCAGAGATACCTCGGCTAGCACTAACAGGAAGACCCAGGCCATGGAAACCCAACATGCACACCCATAGGTCTGGCATAGACCGTAACAGGAACACAGCACTCTGGGGTAGGTAAGCGCTACCTTTCTCTTGATGAGTTTATTAATTTGTTGGCCTCTGCATACCACCCCAGTTGCACCCACATTGTAAATCACTTTTTGAACGATCTTCATTGAATTACAGAAATGTGTTTGTAATCTGCCACGTAGAAATACATTTATGATTTAAACCGATGAGTTTTATGTGCCCCAGTAAGCTAATATTATTTGTAAATCAGTGTTTTCTTTCCAGTGACCCTTATTATTAGATCGTAAATCCATGTGACTAAACTGCGCATCGGATTACAATATCATCGTTTTTCATGCAGCATTTTCTCAATCTGGGGGTGCCATCAGGCGACTGTGTCTGTTGTTGGTTGAGTGAGCTCATTGTGAACATTGTTTTAATGTTCCCACTAGCGCTACATACCAAAAGTGAGGTTTTTCTTCAAATAATATAATGGCACTGTACACACATATTTTTCATGGGCTTCGGACTATTCATGAAACAGTTTTTGGGTTTTTATCCACTTTCAAATCTACTGTAAAATCATCTGCACTGTAACAATTTCTGTGAGACTGCATTGTAAATGGGAGATTTGTCAGTGTAACTGACTTGGCGCATCAACCTGTCCTCACAACTATGGAGGCAAAGTGATGGCTCACACCATTTAAGAAAGACCAACAGTATTTTTCTGCCCCTGCACCACCCAGCATTATTCCATTACTGAGAGCAACCTGTAATGCTGATTGATGTCCTGCAGCACCCTTTGAGGAGTAACATTTTTCTGTGGCTATGGAAGTCTCAAGGTAGAAAAGTGTGTACCTGCTCCCTAATGTCAAACTCAGAAAATCGAACTCCACCAGCTTGCAAACTCTGCGGAATTCAAATGAGTTGTGCAGTAACTGCGCAAAATTCAGTGGAGTAAAACTCCACGAGCTCTGCCCAGCCCTTCCCAACTGTACTGTTGTCTAGATCCCTAATGCTGACTTTTGTTGTCATAGGCGAACATGGATCATGTGTTTCTGCCCTGACATAGACCTGTCTAGGCATTGCGGTCTTGTTGTACCAGGAGCAGTGACCAAAGCCCTCTTAGTGGTGGAAGGCTACTCCTTCACCAAGAGTTAAGCGGCATAAGTATGGTGGTGGTAGCTTCTTGTTTAGTGATTAGTAGTAGTGAACAGGATCTTTTTACCCAGTGTCACTGGAGTGAGGCTTACAGGCTCATTCACCTTTTTAAAAGTTCTGCTACTGTGAGTTTAAGTCACCCTTGGCCTACATCAGGTAGATGTGGATTGCTGCATAGCGCAGGAGTAGTAACTCATTGTTAGCTGTATCTGTCCTTTTTACAATACAAGGATGGTGCAGTACTGTGCAGTACATGTGTGCCTTGTACATGTATTGGGTCTATGTATGCCTGAGAGGACTTCATTACATGAGAGATGAAGTGCTGTGCAATACATGTGCAGGAACCACATGCACAGTTTGTATACGATTGCATGAAGTACAATATATGAATTGTGAACAGTTGTGCAGCATGTACAAAGTGACTGTGTGTGCTGGCATTGTGTGTGTTTTGAACTAATGCACCCTGATTAATGATAGGAAAACTTCGGTGATGAACAGTATGTGCAGATTGAGTGTGTGTGCCGGATGCATGGGAACATGTGAGGGTAAAATGCATAGCGGTATTAGTACTGAGCAGAAAGAGTGCAATGAATGTACACTAAGTGCGTATGCCTCCAATAGAGGACTCTGAGTTCCATTTTGGAAAGACCGGACCGGCCTGGTGATGACATGAGAAGAAAAGGAATCCCTCAGACTGATTTGTGGACTGCTGCATTTCTGAGAGATGTGTTGCAGCACACTGAATTGAACAGACTCCCTTTGCATTTCAAACGCTGCTCTCTGATTCAGTGATAGATCACAAGGAAGACGCTGGACACATCTCAGGTAGTGAGATGGGTCTCAGACGACAATCATAAGGAGTAGGGCTAGGGGTCTAGGTTTAACCATTTAAAGCACATATCAGTGTAGCTGATATCCAGTGTGAACTCTGGCCACTCCCATGAATTATTTTGTGTACAATCAGCTTCAGACGTGTGCCTGGCATAACAGACATCTTTCATGATTGAAGATAGAAAGGAGATGTGCCTACTTCCAAAGCAGCAAAACCCCAACATACAACTTAAAAGACAGTGTTTCTAAATTACAGTTGGTGTCTGGAAAAGGACTATAAGAAGGGAGGTTGAGTCGCAACAAATTTGTCATCATCAAGCAGCCAGACAGGCTGTGTGAGAAGGGGAAGCTCTGCAAGACTTCTTTCTGTAACCAGGGCTGGGGCCAATGGTCTGCTTGTCTCCCTGCTGGCTGAGGGGGCATCACCCAGGATACCAAGTTCATCTACCCTGGAGTTCCAACACTTGCTTGCTTTCCAAGACCAGTGTGCCCTGGGAGAATGTAGAGAGTATTGCAGGGAATGAGGTGTGAGGTTCAGTGGGGAGCTCTGCACGAGGATTCCCTGAGTGAGCTGTGAGGCTGTGTACCAATTGGACCATAGCCTGTGTGTAGTATGAGCTCTGCAACCCTTGTATGCCAGGATTGGGCTGTGTTGTTCTGAGCCATATCAGAAGCACCGGGTAGTAAGCACCAAACCTGACCACCATACCTCCTCTCAGATGGCATCACAAGTGAACCCAGATGTACATCACTGAGATAGGCGACCCTGTGTGGCAGGAGGAGGTGGCCATTGGGTGGGCAATCACCTGGGGAGAATCTGCACTCTCATCATGAGTACCAGAGCAACCCACTGTGTAATGAGGGGTTGCCTGTATCTCTTTGGCATAGAGTTTGCGCCATCACCCTGGACCAAAGAAGAAGCGCTGTGACCGGTGAGTCAAGCCTCAATGCCATGATCTGCTCTGAACAAAGTCCCTGAGGTTCGCTGAGACTCCGCTGATGGCGTTGCACCCTAGTGGAGCTCTAGTCAGGAGCTGGAGAATCACAACAGCACCGTTTTGTACAGCGATCAGGAGCAGCTCTGATCACTGGAACCCAACCATCAGTGATGCTCAAGAGGAAGAGCCTGTGCATCGGGCCCTGACACCCCCATCGCGAGTGGCCCAACAGCCGTTCAGGATCTGGACTGGGAGCACCAGAAGAGAGGACAGGTGTTGCACTGCTGAACACTGCTATACCACTGGAGTGGGCACAACTGAAACAAGACCTTTGGGGCCCTGGATGACTTGCTACTTATGGTGCTGCAACACCACAGACACTTCTGATAAGTTCCTAAAAGGTCAGAAGGGATAGCTCTTGAATATGGCCTATTTGTTTGCCTTCCACCAGTGAAGGGGGAATATCCCTGGCCACATTACACAAAAGAGGGTGGGAGAGAGATTTGCCAGACAACCACTAGAGCTGACCTCAAGGGGGACTGTATTGTTGCTTCTGAATTTTGTATAACTTAGCACATGAAGGATTCGAAATAAAAGAGTACTTTTTCTTATAAAAGCAAGTATTTTGGCTGGACATTGATTTATTGTTCATACTGTTTGCATTTTGAGTTATGAGCCGCTTGCACTGACCTGTATCTTAATCCCCTGTAAGGGAGTCTTAAGTGCTTGACCACAGCCACCACTGAGAGTCGAGTACAGAAGGGGTACTTAACCCAGTAGAGCGGGGTTCATAGTAGGGTGGACACAGGACATCAGTAGTAAAAGGCCTCAACTTTCATGGTTAGGCCCAGTAGTGTCTGCGTGCCCCGTGGACCTCTGAAAGGGGTTCTGACAAACAGAAGCAGTCCAAAGAAATGGGATGATCATGCTAAAAGAGGCTTTTTCCTACATGGTCCCTCTCTAGATAAATAGTGAGGATCAACCCAGCCATTTCTTTGGTACTACTGATTGTCTAAGTTAAAGGACCTCAAAAGGCTATCTGCACTGCATGGTCAGTCTCAAGTGCATTCTCCACTGTATAGTCCATAAGCTAAAGGGAGCTGGATCATCGCAACAATTCTGGGATTTCCCCTCTCATCTTCATAAACCATCTGAGAAGCTGTGTTCAGTTGGAACCCTGAACTGAACCCCAAACAAGTAGGGTTTTGGCTTCTTCAGTCACCAAAGCATAGCAAATATGTCCCTCTCTAAGGCACTCCGGAGAGTAGTCGCCTGCTGATGAAGGCAACTGGTTGATCCTGACCCTGATAATTTCCTATTTTAATGACCATGCATCCTATCTTATTGGGCATTAAGGTCTACTCAGAGGTGATTTATTAATTTTTAAAGGAGGATTTAAGCCTTTCAAAAGGGTTAGTTTTGAAAGGTAGAAGTTGCAATTTTATAACTGCAAGGAGAGGAGACAGTGATAGGCCAGCAGTCATAGTTTGCACTGTCACTCTAGTGGTGGCACAATGTGTTCTGCAATTCACTACTGACACTAACCTTACAATTCCTAGCTACACTTTGTACCATATATTAGCGTTTAATAGGTAAGTTAAGAATGGCAATTAGGAGTATGGCAGGATTCAACATGTTTAGTGTCAGAGCACAAGCACTGGGTCCTGATAAGAATATTCCCTGTGCACAGAGTCAAAGAACCAGCAGCATCAGTCCCATAAAAAAGGGGGGGGGGGTATCATTCAAAAAGTAATTTTACTAAAGTCATCATTACTAATGCACCTTAGGGAGAGACGGTCACTCAGCCCTGGCAATCGCATCTTCTTAAGAGTGAGTAACAAGACATGGAGCTGTAATCATAGTTTTTACAAAAATTGACCTGGGAGACATTTCAAGGAGTGCATGTGCATTTTTGCCCACACAATGGGTATCTAACAGACCCCCTGTAGTCTTTGTTGTTAAACACTAACAAACACTACTGGGGCGAGGACCAAGACGTGATGGGGAGCACACCCCGCAGACCGAGTAGGTATTTTAGAGCGAGTGTTTTTAAAAACGTAAACGCTTAAAAAGGAGGTGTCCCTGTACCTTTGAATGTGTCTATGTGTTTGTGTGTGTTTCTCTTGGCATCAGTGTTCTTATATGTGTGTATGTTTTGGTGGGCCTCATAACAAAAGGCCTGCAGTTATCCCTGTTGACCCCCCAAACCGGTAATTACGATTGCCATGAGATCTAGTAATTTCAGAGGATTGGTGTTTTTATGACTTTCACGTTTTGAAGGAATAAAGTGCATGACTTTCTGTGATAATTTCCACATTTTCTCCCAGATTGTCATTAAGAGTCTTCTGCTGCTCGATTTGAAATCATGTGACAGGCCCCAGTATAATAAACAGGCCCCCGATAATGAGAACTGTTAAGGGAAAAATTAGTATTTACACTTTCGGGTTTATATAACAATTAATTCCTGCATCAAAACGTGCTTCCAGACCCTCGGTTTGCTGAGGATCGCACAAGGGTATCAAGTGAGTAAACCAAGATTTAACGCATATATTTCAAGAAACCAATGTCAGCAGGGGCGTGGCCAGACCATGGAACAAGATGGCCATGTAGATCCAAAGCTCCGCTAAATCCCCCAGAACATTTGGCCATTCCAGGGGCCCCGGACATAGAAGTATTGCGGTGAGGGTTGCATTGGGCTCCCGATGAACTCCAGGCTCCAATAAGCGCTGCCCTTCACCCCGTGCTTGTGTGCTGGCACAGAATTGTGATTCGCACTGGGCCTGGTTCGCACATCGGAGCCGGGGACACAAGTTGTTCCTCCACCCACTGGAGATGAGGGGCGTGCCTCCGGGTGCAATAAGAATCAGCAAGACCTGAATATAGGGCTCAATACCTCGACCTCTGGACTACCACAGTGTGGTGCCTAGTATTTCAATGATCGGTAGGACGGACGCGAGCTTAAAGACCTGCACACGCAGCACACAGGTAGGCCCGACCAATAGCCCTGGAGGCCCCGTGGAGACGAGTCCACGGGTCAGCCTGGGGACCGGTCCCCCAGCCAGATTGTCGTGTTGCCCCCTCCTTCCTTGGGATCCTGCTCCCTCCTCACTCATCTGACCCCCTCCTGACATTTTTAAAAGAAACGGCTCTCACGGCAGTACGATTGGCACCCCCGGCCCCCATATCATGGCCCCATTCAACGCATCAGTGCAACGCTCCTGTTAGCAGTGGGCAGCAGAGCCCTGGGTACAGGTGCTGCACTAGGGCACAACTACTGCAGTGGCTAGGTGTCGCCTATTCTGCAAGCAACACTCCGACTCCAGTGGTAACCATCGCTGGGCCGAAGATCAGGCCGACTAATCCACCATCCTGTTTGCCATCAGACATCCAACCACCACCCTCATTTGTGACCGACCTGGCGCACCTTTGTGCCCCTCCCCTCACCCTCCACAGACATGGGGAAGGGTCCAAAACAGCGGAAACTGCCATTCGAGAAGACCGCAGGTGGAACTGACCCCACTGGTGGAACTATGGCGGAGGGGGGTGAATCAGTGGGCCCTCCCGAAACCCCTGGGCTGGGTATTGAGGCCCTGCTGGTGGAACTATGGTCTGGATTCAAAGCGCTAGACACACAATTTGATGCCCTAGACAGGAGACTGGACACGATGGGGTCCAGAATAGACAAGAATGATGCACAACTGGACACAGCTGAGGGCGGAATTTCGGATTTGAAAGACGGATAGGCCCAGGCAACCAAATGCCTGGAAAGGATGGAAAAAGTGCTTAAGACCATCACCATGAAGAACGAGGATTTGGAAGCCAGGGGGAGGCGCAATAACATACGAATTATGGGTATTCCAGAATGGACGAACACTGGGAGGCTCGATTGGATTATGGAGGGCCTTCCTTCTGTGTGATCTATTTGGCCATGACTCTTTCACTTCCAGTTTTGTCGTTGAGAGGGCACAAAGGACCCTTGTTTGCTGCCCCAATCCTGGATGTCCACCCTGTCCAATCATGGCATGACTCCTGAACTTTAAAGACAGAGACACCCCCCTGCCCTTGACCCGGGAGTGGGTCGCTATCTCGCTGTATCCTGACTTTAGCACAATGATACAGGAGGCCTGTCTGAATTTCGGAGCAGTCAAAGTTGCTCTTCGTAAGGCTGATCTGAAGTTCTGGATGCTCTACCCTGCACGTTTGAAGGTGGATGTTGATGGTAGATCTAGAGTCTTTGACGCCCCAGCCGATGTACAGGAATTTCTCAAACACCGTTCGAACACTGCCCAGTTGCATAGATCACCTACCCCGGATCGATCTCCTCGTTTGACAGACTCTTGCACCAGCTCTGAACTGTTCTCCGCAAATTGATATCCCCGCCGGCGGTCAACGAACTGATAAGTACTGAACTTATTTTTGACTTGCTCCTCTCACTGACTCTTAAGGGTCCGCTTGGATTGTGGTCCTCACGATCTGTTTCTATGAGACTCTTTTCAGGCCCCTGGATTAGATGTTGCGTTGCCTCCCCGCCTGTGCTTGGGCACCTCTTTGTGGTTTATTGGTTTTGACTGTTGCAATGTTTTCGCATGTGTCAAATTGTGATTTGGGATTCCCCCTACGTAACACTATGTCTTGTGAGCCTCTACACATAATGGTTGAGAATATCATTAATGTCACGTAACACTAGCCATAATGAGAAAATCACTCTGATGTCCTGGAATGTTTGGGGGTTCAATGATACACGCAAACGAAAGCAGATGCTTCATTACTTGCAACTTCATCAGGTGGTTATTGCCTTTCTCCAGGAGACGTACCTTCACCTTCACTCATCTCTGAACCTAGCTGCCAGTTGGGGTCCCAAATGCAAAAATAACAATTGATGGATAAAATGCAGAACGATGTTATACATTCACCCCAGTACAAAGATCTGGCCTAAATCCATCTTTTTTTTGCTCACCATGCCATTCCAGTTTGAACCCAGCCATATGCAAATAAGTCTTTGCGGGTTATAGCAACTACTCAAGGGGGTATCAATACTGGTGCATAAGCATCTACCGTTTGGAACGGTTGCGGTACACTCTGACCTGGCAGGCAGGTACATATTGGTGAAGGGCTGGCTCTTGGCCAAACAATTCTCCTGGTCAATGTCTATGCGCCCAACATAGACAGCCCGGATTTCTTTATTGAGCTCCACTCCCACATTGACGCAATGGGAGCTGATCACATCTGCTTGGGAGGTGACCTTGACATTTTCATAAACTCTAGGCTGGATAGCAATGCCACCTCATCTAACACGAAACCCAGGGCTAGAAGAACACTTTCCACACTGATTGATACCCTTCGGCTAATGGACGCATAGCGTCAAATGCACTTAGCTCCACCCGCATACACACACTACTCTGCTCCTCACAAAACTTGGACCCGCCTGGACTACTGGCTACTTACCCCTAGCGTTGCTATTTTGTTGAGCTCAGTCACCCAACTCCCGCACACACTCTCTGATCACGCACCTGTGGTGCTTGGGCTGCAGATCCCGGGGGCCATGGACAGGATGGGTCAGTGGTGGTTTCCTGAGATGTCCCTCCGAGACGCAGTCTTTGAGGAAGAGCTGCATGCAGCTGTGGAGGATTATTTTGAACTCAACTTAAACACTGCAGTGTCATAAGTCACATTGTGGGAAACATTTAAAGCATATATCAGGGTGATATGCATTTCTAAAAGTGCTGGTATATTGAAGGACCTCCGCTGCACACTAGCTGGGATCGAGGCCAAGTTATTGGCCCTGGACGCAACTCATGATGCGCCCCGTTCTAACCATGACCTTCGACTTACAGCGACATTGTTGACAGACTTCAGGAGATGGCAGAAAGTGAGGTTCACTTTTAGGGCAAATATGACATAGCCAGATGGTACGGGGAGGGTGAACGTCCCAGACGCACCCTAACCAGACTGATTCGCTTCAATCGTGGACCTTCGTATATCACCAACATGTGGGGCTCACATGGTGAACAGATTGCTGACTGTGCAGGCATTACCAACAGGATTTTTTCTTATTACCAGGACTTCATCCTGACCCAGCGGCCAGCAACGCCTATCTTGACGAGGTGGCCTCGGTCTGGCTGGAACAGGCATACAGAGACTTCCTAGCTGAGCCCTTCACGATCGATGAAGTGACTCAAGCAATTGAAGAAATAGACGGCTCAAAAGCACCTGGCCTAGATGGCTTGTTCCCAAGTTGTTCTTATCAGGTCTTCAAAAGGACTTTGATTTGACATTGATTTGTTTCAGGAAGCTATTGAGCTGGGTGAACTACCCCTTACCTGCATGAAGAGGTTGTCACGGTCCTTCCCAAAGCCGGCAAAGAACGGCAGCAGTGTGAATCCTACAGGCCTCCTCTCACTGCTGAATTTTGACTATAAAATAATAGCGAAAATGCTAGCTAATAGGCTCTCCCTGATCATTGATAAGATGATATCACCTGCGCAGGTGGGTTTTATCCCACACAGGTCTACCACACTGAATTTGCTCACCTTGTCCACCACCCTCCACAGAGTCAACCCGGCTCTTCCAGCTGCAGTGGTCCTATTGGACACTGAAAAAGCCTTTGTCTCGCTCGAGTGGCCCTTCCTCAGGGCCACGCTGGTATGGCTGGGCATCCCACCTAGGTTTATTTCAGTGATTACACTATTATATATGCGTCTCACTGCAACAATACAGCTAAACGGCGCACACTTTCCCCCCTTCAAATTGTCAAAAGGGACCAGACATGACTGTCCCCTCTCTCCACTCCTCTTTATAATTGCAATGGACCGTCCGTCATCTCCTAGGTAAACACTCCCACAGGGGCATTCAATTTAATACAGGTCCTTTATTGTTTACACTTTATGCTGATGACATTATCCCCTACGTGAGGAACCCAGGTGACAACTTAGAGCTGATCCTTTGTGAATTTACTCTCTTTGGTACCCTGTCGGGTTTGCAAATCTGAGGTTTTTCCTTGGATGGCGGCCCAATGCAATCGCACTTCGGAGTTCCCACTTAAGTGGTGCGAAGACTCAGTCAAGTATCTGGGTATCCACATTCACAGGGACCAATCACAAATCCTTCGACTCAAGTATGGACCAGCCATGGTAAAGCTATTTGATAACATTGAACGCTGGTTGAAACTCACTTTGTCAATGGCCGGCAGAATGGCATTAATTAAAATGGTCGTTCTCCCTCAATTTTTATACCTTTTTCAGAATATCCCTATACATTTATACAGGAGCTTCTTTGCATCTCCTAGCTCACAACTGCTGTGGCTGGTGTGTGAGGGGGGGGGGGGGGCTGGTCAACCCTGTATTAGCTAGGAAGCCCTGACTCTGCCTTTTGAGTGCATAGGATTCGGGGTCCCAAACCTACGCATTTACTATTTGATTGTGCAGTGCAGATTCTCATGCAACTGCTTCCACACAGATGCTCGGATCCCCTATCTGAGGCCTGAAGCAGACCTTGCCCTCCCCACTCCCCTTTCGGCCTTGTTACCGGTGTGGTTGCCCCGAGATCCACAAGATTTGCAAACACTATCTACAACCAGTTGGGCATGCAACCAACTGACCCAGGCAACTTGGGAGCCACTGCTATATTCCCCATCCCTCCCCTTGGTGTTGAACTATGGATTCCCATCACCAAGGAGGCTGTAGTACAATGCACCCTATCTAAATTCGACCTGGAAACATTCAGGATCTATTCTAGAATGACCACATCTTCTCTCGCTGTGAGGACATCCATTTCACTGAAGCCACTTTTCTCTACTAGTTTATACTGCCCCGGCTACAGAGCGCACTGAGGTCCGCAGTCCCGACATACCCAATAGAACCACATGACTTTCCTCAATTGACACTCCTAATCAAGGACACCAACATAGATCACTTAATGTTTAAAATGTACAAAGCCACTATCGCACTCCTCCCGACTAGGAATTTGTAACTAAGGCAGGCGTGGGAGAGCAACCTGGCTCCACCCTTCTTGGACGTGCAGTGGCACTTTTGCTGTGAACAAACCCACAAAATCTCTTTTAACTACAAGCATTAATTGTTACATTTCAAATACCTGCAGTATATGTTTCGCCAGGATCCCTCTAGACCCCACACAGGCCCCGGATGCAGGACCCCCATGGCTGATTTTGCACGCATGGCATGGACTTGCACCAAAGTCGCTTATTTTTGGGGAAAGGCATTTGAGGCGCTATCTTCAATGCTTGATCAACCCCTCCTTCCGTCTCCCTTCATGACCCTACTGGGCCACGTCGGAGATCTCCCCAAGTCCTGTAACAATTTCTGTGCAATGGCACTGCTTCTGGCTAAGACGGAAGTCGCTATGTATTGGGGGAATAAACGCCCGACACTGAAGGGTTGGATGTACAGCATGACTTACTGCAACACTAACTCCGAGTTGTACGCTCAGCTACAACTTCCTATGTCCCGCCCCTTGATATTTGGCAGCCTTTCAAAACTTAACTGTTGGCCCAAGCATCGGTGAACTCGGAAACTGACCCGGAGCCCACTCCAGAGTTGTAATGTTGTATTTGTTGAGCCCACTCCAGAATTGTAATGTTCTCTGGGAAAACGATAAAGCAAATCGTTAAGTTATGGCGGACATGTATAAATGTGGATCTATGATGTTATGGCTGGCATGTATAAATGTGGATCTATGATGTACTGACTGACTTTGGAGGAAATACTTTAAATAAAGGTTTAAAAACAAAGAAACCAATGTCAGCAAAGAATCCATGGAACCAACGCTTTTCCAGCTAATTTAAGTTTTTTTATCATTAATCCTACAAAATATGTTGTAATTGCACAAATTAAGTGTTTTTTTTTTTATTAAATTGAAGTTTCCTTTCATTTCACAAGTTGTAGTGTGCTGAGAATACAAGCGTCAAAAGGCCTGGTAGCTGGTTTTAATTGGAAAAGTATACAGTTTGTTAGTTAGCCAGAACTACTGCCCGACTGCTGAGATTCATCATTCCACAGACTTTAAAATGCGCTATCCCAGTTGCCTCAGAGGACACCGGAGGTCATACAGCTGTCAGAATACAAACCGCAGATTTCCTTCAGCGGGCCCCTGTGCCGGGCAATAGTTTTTAAATAACATTCGGTATCAGCTGGAAATGGCGCATGGCTAAACTTTACTGATACACAGTCTCTTCCCGCAGGCATTCTGTCGGTGATAATAGAACAGGAGCAGCCAGATAAAACAGGCAGCACTATGGCCAAGTAACATGGATAACATGAGAAAAAACACTCGGTTGACAAAATCCTCTCATCTTGTTTATATCGCATCTTGTTAAACCCCTTGCTGAAAATTAGTTTGTAAAACAAATGCAAACGTATCATGGGGATTTACATGGAGACTTAATTGTTACAAAAAAGTTTGCCTCTCAACAAAAAATTAATAACCAAGGCCGTAATTTTCTTACAATTTTATGCAACAGTATTTAATATATTAGTCTTATTCCATTTATGTATTTACTTATGTACTAATGCATCTCTTTAGTTACTTAAATGAAACAGTTACTTTATGGGAACGTGTTAGCTCACTCTTGTAATCTTCCATTATGGTCTGCACATCTAAGGGCGAAAGTGGTAGCAGATTTGTTGTGCTTTGAAAACCAATCAATTACGAAGTGATAATTCCTGTTTCTGAGGCTTTGAAAACAACAGTTCAACGACAAAGATTATTTCGGTCATTGCGATTTCAGCAATCTGCAATCTGCTTCCAGGAAACAAGCACTGTGTAATGCATAAAGACAACATGCTTGGCATTTCAATAGACAATGAAGCGGTGTTCCTATCAAGGCAATGATGGACTGTCTACTCTAATTGTAAACAGTGGATCCTTGAATTAGATAATACTACTCAATGGAATGAACCCTAATGTTAAGAGTTAGTTAGAGAGCTACCAATTGCACTATTGATAAGTGCCCTGAGTCACTTCACTTTTACACACCTGAAAGGCAAAATAAAAAACAAAAAATATTTATTTACGGACGGTAAGTTCCACTTGAGAACAGGGAAAATCTGCAAGTATGGAACAGTCCAGATTGAACTGCTAGGCCAGGACCTCCCAATCAAAGGACCCATCTCTGGGCATACCCTTGGCCACTTAGGGGGAACACAGTAAACACAACAAGATGATGGAGGGGGTTTTGAAGCTTTTCAAAAAATCCCCTCTATTCAAGAGGGCTGGGTTATATCCATTGTTCTTTTGCTCACCATGCTACCCCAGTTTACACTCAGCCATGTGCGCGGATTGGGCATGGTTGAGCATGGTTGTGACTCATTTGCATTTGGCTGTATCCAAACAGGGGTAACAGGGTGAGCAAAAAGACGATGGATTCAACCCAGATCTGTGACCAGGGGTGAATGTTTGACAATGTTCAGCATTCCGTCCATCATCTTTTTGTGTTGTTATAAGTCACCCTTAGTGGGAATGCTATACCCAGACATGGGGCCCGTGCTTGCTCTTACACTGTATTCAAGCTAGTCTGGCTGATGATGGGTGATACCCCGAAATCGGTCCCAAGATGCTTGTTTTCCGGTCCGGGGAGGGCTTGGCCTAGAAGTTTAGACTGGACTGTCCCCATGGGGAGCAGGGTAGAAACGGATTTGCATAAGGCTAGGTCCAAACTAGGGTGGCATGGTGAGCAAGAAAATGATAGATTTAACCCCGACCTGTAACTGGCGGTAAATGTGTGATAATGTTCAGCAATCCGTCCATCATCTTTTTGAGTTTCTATGAGTCAGTTACACGCCATAAAATATCCTGTGCGCCCCTCTCTGTTAGCTTGGCACTGAGCAGATAGATCTTACTTAGGAGGCAATGTGTGAGGTATTTGTGCAACACAACACACAGTAACACAATGAAAACACCACATAAAGACTCCACACCAGGTTAGGAAAATAGTTATGAATAAAAAAAATAAAACAAGACCAAAACAGCAAAATTCCAATGAGTAGAAGTCAATAAATGAATTTTTAAGAATAAAAGTAAAAATAGCACTTAGGAGCAATAGGCACCTATGGGAGGGGTTATCTGGTTGTGCAGGCCCAGGGCATAGTCAAGAGTTCAGGCTGACTGCATTAGAGTGCCAGTTGGATACAGAAGCTAAGCAGACCCGCTGAACACAATACCTCGATCCTGGTCACAAGCTTGAGGTGTGGGGTGCAGCCGACTGATGTGTTGGTGTTGATCCTGCAGTTGAGGTGGCGCATTTATTTTCTTCATGCAGTGGCAGCGATGCATCAGTTCTGAAGACAATGCACCGAGCAGAGAGGCAATGATTCTGTAGATGAAGCACCAGATTTCTCCACACAGTTTAGGGGATGTATTAATCTTCCCACACTGAAGCGGCAGCTATGAGTTTGTTCCGATGAATCAGTTCCTAAATGTGATGCGCTGGTTCGAAGTGTGATGCTGCCATTCTGCTTCCGCAGCAGCGCTGATGCATCGGTCCTTCTACACGCAAACAGGAGATGTGCCAGTTTGACTAGAGCAAAAACCTGGGTCCACTTCCAATGGACCAGGCACAGGAGTAGGTAGGTGGTGAGACTTTGAGATCCCTGTGTCTCAGGAAACAGGTGGCAAGCCAACAAGCCCTTGGAGATAACTCTGGATTTAGACAGAGTCCAGCCCTTACTCTGCAGGGTCAGAGAGTGGCAGGGCAGCACAGCAGAAAAGCAGTTCTTCCAGAGCAGCAGAGCAGCAGTTCAGCAGAGTGATAGACCTTGTAGCAGCACAGGAGCTCCTCTGGCAGAGGCTCTTTGCAGGTCCTGAACTGTCTGATTTGGTGGGGTCCGAGACCCAGTACTTATACCCAGTTGTGCCTTTGAAGTGTGGTTGACTTCAATGAATGGTCTTTGAAGTGCACAGAGGTCCTTTCTTTCCAGACCTGTCTACAGACTCACTAGGGTGGAAATAAACCCTTTGTGTGGGGATAGGAAAGTGCCTATTCAGGTGTAAATATCAGCTCTTCCTCCCATCCTGCCCAGAATGGGCCATCAAGATGCAGATGGGCAATCATGCAAACCTAGCCTTCCTTTGTGCGTGGCTGTCTAGGGGGAATGCACAAAGCCAAGCTGTCACCCACCCCAGAAGTGCATTGGAGATAGGCAGCAGGCACACAAAGCTTTAAGGGGAGAGAAATGTCCACTTTCTATAAATATTTAACAACAAGGGGTGGTGATGGACAGAGTTTCTGAATTAAGTAGAATACTCTCACCCAGTCAAGAGATCAGGGCTAGATCCAACACCGTTTTTTAGCTCACTGCACCATCCCAGTTCAGAACCTGGCTATATGCAAATTAGTCTGTTCCTGTCCCAGTGCATGATGGGAACAGGGCAAACCAAACTACCAAGCCAATTCTTACACTGGGAAGGAAACAAGCTTCCGGGGACCGGTTTCTGGCATTTCAGCCGTCGTCGGCCCGGCTTGCTTGAATCCTGATGGTGCAATGAGCAAGTGACTCACATCTGAGTATACCCTTCCACGCTTAGGGTGGACAAAATAACAAGGGGTGGTGATGGACAGAGTTTCTGAATTAAGCAGAATACTCTCACCCAGTCAAGAGATCAGGGCTAGATCCAACACCGTTTTTTAGCTCACTGCACCATCCCAGTTCAGAACCTGGCTATATGCAAATTAGTCTGTTCCTGTCCCAGTGCATGATGGGAACAGGGCAAACCAAACTACCAAGCCAATTCTTACACTGGGAAGGAAACAAGCTTCCGGGGACCAGTTTCTGGCATTTCAGCCGTCGTCGGCCCGGCTTGCTTGAATCCTGATGGTGCAATGAGCAAGGGACTCACATCTGAGTATACCCTTCCACGCTTAGGGTGGACAAAATATTTAACAATAAGGTGTGGTGATGGACAGAGTTTCTGAATTAAGCAGAATACTCTCACCCAGTCAAGAGATCAGGGCTAGATCCAACACCGTTTTTTAGCTCACTGCACCATCCCAGTTCAGAACCTGGCCGGGCCGAAGAAGGCTGGAATGCCAGAAACCGGTCCCCGGTAGCTTGTCTCCTTTCTGGTGAAGAATTGGCTTGGTAGTTAGTCTGCCCTGTTCCCATGATGCACTGGGCCAGGGACAGACTGATTTGCATATAGCCAGGTTCTGAGCTGGGATGGTGCAGTGAGATAAATAACGGTGATGGATCAAGCCCTGATCTTTGGACTGGGTAAGAGTGGTCTGCTTAATTCAGACACTCTGTTCATCACCACCCCCTTTTCTGAATCGATTTTGGCCACTATAGGTGTGGCAGGGTATACTCAGACATGAGTCCCTTTCTCACTGCACCATCAGGATTCAAGCAAGCCGGGCCGAAGAAGGCTGAAATGCCAGAAACCGGTCCCCAGTAGCTTGTCTCCTTTCTGGTGAAGAATTGGCTTGGTAGTTTAGTCTGCCCTGTTCCCATGATGCACTGGGCCAGGGACAGACTGATTTACATATATAGCCAGGTTCTGAGCTGGGATGGTGCAGTGAGATAAATAACGGTGATGGATCAAGCCCTGATCTTTGGACTGGGTAAGAGTGGTCTGCTTAATTCAGACACTCTGTTCATCACCACCCCCTTTTCTGAATCGATTTTGGCCACTATAGGTGTGGCAGGGTATACTCAGACATGAGTCCCTTTCTCACTGCACCATCAGGATTCAAGCAAGCCGGGCCGAAGAAGGCTGAAATGCCAGAAACCGGTCCCCGGTAGCTTGTCTCCTTTCTGGTGAAGAATTGGCTTGGTAGTTTAGTCTGCCCTGTTCCCATGATGCACTGGGCCAGGGACAGACTGATTTGCATATAGCCAGGTTCTGAGCTGGGATGGTGCAGTGAGATAAATAACGGTGATGGATCAAGCCCTGATCTTTGGACTGGGTAAGAGTGGTCTGCTTAATTCAGACACTCTGTTCATCACCACCCCCTTTTCTGAATCACTTTCTATAAATGGCATTTTTAAAATAATAATGTTAAATCCAACTTTTAAAGTATAGAGGATTTAACATTACCATTCAAAAGATATAATATGAGAGAGCTATTTCTTACCAATTAGGAATTGAAGCCTAAAAGTGTAAGCACTCAAATATCCATTCCCATCCCTACTACTCACAAACCCACTCACTCATCCATACGGCCACTGATGCACCCACTCACTCACACAGTCACTCACACAACCAGTCATACAGCCACTCACACACCCACTCATACAGCCATTTACACATGCAGTCACCTATTCATACAGGCACTTACACACGCACTCACTCACCTATAGAGGCACAGACTCACCCATTCAATTATCCATACAGGCATTCAGACACCCACTCTCTCAGCTACACTGACACTTGCTCACCCAAGCACATACCCAATTAACTACTCACACACCTACTGACAAAAGCATACAACTACTCACACATGTACATTTACACCCAGACAACCACTGTCTTGTGTCCCAGTTAGGCCTGGAGAATTCCAATAGAAGCCCATGTTCACACCTGAGCATGGACTTCTATTGGAATTCTCAAGGGCATATTATCAAGCCTATTGTTGCCGTTTTAGCTGCTGTTTTCTGCCGCTAAACCGGCAATAATTTTTACCGCGGTTCTTGATAATATTCCCCCAGGTGTCTAAGATCTATAATCTGATTTCTTGCCTGATCAGCCTTAGTTTTCCAGGTGAGCAATTTGCCGCACACTTCTCCATATTCATGATGTGACAATTTACTGGTTTCCCATTTTTTTTAGTAATAGCCTCGAGGTAATCCACTAAATAAGACTTTGCTGTTTTAATTTTTTGGTTAATCTGCAATATATTAAGTTCTCCCAGATCTAGTTCTAATTCCTGCTGATACCTATGAATTGAGTTTTCTATTTTTGTTTCCTCTTCCTTGACTTTCTTATTTTGTGCAGAAGATAGGCCAATTAAGATACCCCTTATGTAGGCCTTATATATGTGTCCCAAACGACGTGTAGAGGAGCCAAATTTAAATTACCCAAAATAACTCACTCGTGGCAGCTTTCAGTTTCCCTGCTACCTGAGATTCCAGGAGCAAAACTCTGTTTACCGTCCACCTGTAAGAAGGCGGTTTTGCTCTTAACACAATTTCTAAAACTACTGCAGAGTGATCAATAAGATGTTCTGGTACATGGGTAACTTTAACTGTATTTTTACTTATGTGTGGGTCAGCGAGAAAAAAATTGATCCTTGACCGATGGCCACATTTCTTGTTATAAAACGTGAAATCGCCCCCTTCCGTGCCACCCTTAACCTTCATCAGCCTCCATATATCTATCAAGCCCATTTCTGTAATCAAGCTTTTCAAGGCTGATCTCATCTCTGGGGTTTCAGCCACTGCTCTCTTTGATGTTGAATCTCTAATTGGATCTATGACCACGTTAAAGTCTCCACTAAATAACATGGGGTTATTTATGTCCACCAGATGAAGAAGTAAAGGGCATAAATGGATTGGGTTGTCTAGGTTCGGGCCATAATCTCCCACAAAAGTGAACCATAAGCCATGTATTTTAGCATTGACTATTGCCCATCTCCCAAGAGAATCAACCACACAATCACCTAAGATGGCTTGAACAGATTTCTTAAAAATTATTGCAACGCCGTTCGTTGAACAGTCTTAAGTGGTACACATACAGTGCTCAATCCATTTATGTTTTTTAAGAATCTCACCCCATTCATTTTTTACCAGGGGGGATTCCTGAATTATTATCACTTCACGTCCTAGAAGTCTTAGATATCCAAAGATTTTTCCCTCCTAGAAATAACTCTCAAGCCATTCACATTCCAAGATAGCATTTCCACTTTCCTAGGTTTATCTGAACTCATCATCTGAACCAAACTTAGAGGCACTGCGAATATATATATCTCCCTGAATTGACATGACTATAATACATCTATAACACAATCTACTTGAGTTATAAAGACCAATGAGGATTTTTTTCCCAATATGCTCCCTTACCCGGTGGCAAAGTTAAGTGAAATTTTGTTTTTATTTGTTTTAATTTTTTGCCTGTGTCCCTGTCTTAGCCCCCACCCACCCTTCCCCCTCGTGTCCAGCCTTCCCACCCTGGGGAACCCTCCTCAACTTGTTAGAGGTATCTGGAAGGTTACCTCTAATTTAAGCTCCGGCTACATCGAGTGGGATCAAGAAATCAAATCGGGTGTGCTTTAATTAGTTCAATCATGTTACAAACATCGTTGGGGTCCCTGAAATTGTCCATCTTATTGTTCCACATTACTTTCAAATTGGCGGGGAAGCAGAGGTTCACTGTAGCACCAAGACCTCTCTACTCTGGGAAATATTTTCCCAGCTCCCATTGTCGGTCTTGCGTAGTATGTGAGATGTCCGATGTAATGCAGAACAGCCAGTCACCTTTCTTTAGACATGCCTGCTTTAAGCCCCCTGCCAAAATTCTCTCTTTAATGGAATATGTTTTAAAATTACCTAGAATTCTCCATGGATTCTTCCTCCTGGGGCTCTTAAGAAAAGGATCCCTGTGGACTCTCTGGATATCATCCTCCAATATGGACTCCTGAATATCCATATTAAATTATTTAAGAAGACTAATTGTGAAGACCCTAATATCTTCTCCTTCAATGCCCTCCAGAACATTAAGAATCTTGATATTGTTTCTTCTTGCATTATTTTCGAGGACCTCCACTTTATCCCTAATTTCTTTGTCACTGACCTTCAATTTCATAATCTCGTTTTTATTCATGTCCACTTCTTTTGAGAGATCCTTCAGGGAATTTTCCATTTTATCAACTCGTTCCATCAAACTGTTAATCTTACTCTCTAAAAGCTCGCATGTCCCTGTATCTTTTGCTGATTTGACTCTGAGATAGCAAACCTCACCCTAACTTCTATTTGTAAGGTGGACAGTAATTTCTCTACTACACTCTGATCTTGCTGAGCAGGCTGGCACGTCTGTGCCTCTTATGAATCATACGGTTGAATAGACATGTTTAAGAGTCCAACCATCTTGTATCCTAGGCTTGTCTGTTAATGAAGCAAGAGGACTGAATCTGTTTTCTAAACTTACAGTGCTTTCCATATTTTCTGTCCAGCTCAGAGCGCACGAAAAACAGTGGGTGTTAGGAGAAGTTAACCCAGGATATATAGATTCTGAGGAGGTAGGGGGAGTAAGACATACAGTGTGGGATTGAGGTTTGAAATAAGCATGAAGAAAAGTTGTAATTTTTAGGGAGTCCTGATTCCCCTTATGCTGCCTCTTCCTCGATCCCAGTGGAGGTCTAATCTTCTGGAAGCCCTTGGCAGGAAAGGGTAGTCGGGGAGTATGAAAGACTTTCTTATTCTTTTAAAGGGGGTATTTGAGGGTTCTTTTTACTTAATGCTCCCACAAAAATGTGACTTTTATTCTTTAAGTCCCGGCTTCTTAAGGTATACCTATTTGTCGCTGAGCTTATTGCTGTTTCACATAGAGCCTCTTCCTCCCCCTTCTCCTGAACAATTTGAGACAGTCCACACACTGCTCTGTTTTTTTTTTCTGCACCACGTTTCAATCTCTGCCCCCTCTCCCCTCTTACTGGTGTCATCAGCATCTTGGGGCCGACTTCAGAGCAGTTTGCAGCCTCGTTCTCCCTAAGCCACAATAATGCAGGTTTTCCAGAGTAAAACTTGCTCTCTGACGTGCAGGGAGACAAACGATAGCACCCACTGTCCCGGAAGCTGATTCTGGCAGCAGCGTTCTGCCCTCTGCCTTGACAGGCCGCTGCCTCTGACCACGTATCGTGCTACAGCCGAGATGTCATCCTGGAGTCAGAGGTAAAATCCTGCCAAAAAAAGAAAAGAAAAATTAAACCTTTCAAAATCCTTTCAAAGCACCCCGATGCTCACTTCTTTTCTGCTCCACCTCCATGCCTCAGAGACCCCAAAACGCGCTCAAGCACACATAAAAAATTACTACATTCTCCCACAGGGAGACGCAGCTCACGACCTGCACTACCCGGAAGCTGCCTTGTTACCCCTCGAAAACCTAGCTTGCGTAACAAAGGCTCAAAAAGTGCTTTCAAGTTAGACTGTATAATTTGCAAAAAAACATACAGTGCAGAAGGGATTGGGCAGATTGGTTATTACAGAGGCAGAGGCAAATTGAATCTGCGTTTTTTACCAGAAACAAGGGGCTTTTTAAAAAACAGGATCCAATAAATGGATCATGCCCTGAAACGGAAATGGAGAGATGTCTACCATCATGTGTGGTCTAAAGACAAACATGGCAGGTATGCCTAGTAATAAGCATAAGTTGAAACTGAAGGCTCACCACTGCCTTAACAGGTTTAGGAATGCTATTAGGTTCAGAGAACCAGGCAGATAGACCCAGAGTTCCTAAGGTGCCCCGAACTTAGCTTAGCCATGGGATAGAAAGAACATTGTCAAGTGCAAAGCAAGTGAGTATGAAATCCCTACATAGCTTTTCTGCTGGGTTCGTCAAGACGCTGACCCACAGTAGGAGTGGCGCCACACATACTCTATCCGATATATAGTCTTGATTTAGCTCAGAGTGAATAACAAACTTTGAATTAGTAGGTGGTAAACTCAGCAACCGCCGAATAAAATGATTTTCCTTACATTTAAGGCCAATGCACTTGTTAAAATCCCAGACACCCACACCATAAGTGGCTGCACTAATGCACTGAGAGTTATACACTTTCAGAGAAAGAAGAACAGACCATCTAGAGTCCACTCTTAACAGATTATAGACAGTCCCTACAGATCTACTAATCTACTAAGCTTTAGGCTAGCCTGCACCAGGTGGGGGTTCCAGGACCTTAATACGCCAAAAGTTTTTCCTGGTCCATAGGACATGATGTGCAACTTTGTTTAATTAGTTTTCAAATTCAGGTTGGACTAAAAGAGGCAAAAAACTCAACCTGATGCCTCAGTGCATTCGAGGTGAAGCCAAGCAGCACCACATGATCATCGAAGAGTAGCGCTCAGATCGGGGAACCTGCTACTCTAGGGAAATCTGAGGAGGGAGTATTTAAACAGGCTGTCAGTCCATTTATATTAAATGAATATTGGAGCGGCCAATATGCATCCATGTCACACAATACTCTTCAGGGTGAAATCAGCCAAAAGCTTACTAGGAATTTAAATGCACTCTAGCCAAGACATCTGAATGTAATGAGAATAAAAAATTAACTAGTTGGGAGTCCACTCCTTGATCCAGCAATATTGATCATAGCTTTATTCTGTCCCCGGATCAAAGGCAGTGGACAAATTCATAAAATCAAGGTAGATGGGAGATCGCTTGGCATTGGTCTATTTAAAAATTGTCAAGGCCATGTTCACACATTGTTCATTAGTACCTAAGTTTGAGCAGAAACCAAATTGGAAATGGGAAAGAATGTCCTTGTCCACTGCCCAGTTTACTAAGCGGTTGTAGATGACTCTGCCTATAATTAGAATCATGCTATCAATAAGTGATATGGGGCAGTAAGACTTTGAGGACAAGGGATCACACTTTTTAAATATCAGCATGACCGTTGCGGTAGCCCAGGAAGGGGGGATATTTCTTGTTAGACTAGAATTAAATATATTGGTAATAACGGGGCCTCAAATCTTAGGCACGGATTTCACCAGATCAATTGGTACCCCATCTAGGCCGGTGCTTTCCCTCCCTTACTATGATGGATGGCCAATTCTACATCCTGCACCTCTATAAGAAGGGGTGGTATGCTCTGTAATCTCTTACGTAGTTTGAAAAGCATACTAGGATTATCCTCAATAGAGTAGATGGATATTAAATGAGTGACCCAATCTGAGCCTAAAATATTATTTTGCAGGGGTTGATACATGGAGGAATTTCTGGATCTAAATGATTTCACTAAATCCCAAAAGATTTACTGTCCTTCCCAAGAGCTCCCTTTTCTAGCAGCTCCCAGTCCTGTTTTTGAAGTTCCATCTTTCTGTTTGAAAGCATAGATTTGTACTCTCAAAGTCTCAAAGTAGATTTGTACTCTCTCCATGCCAAGGAGATCTCGCTCCTGTCCATAGGCTGTGCCTTTAAGGCCTCCCTCAGCATTTGATTTGCCTTTGAACAGGACTCAGCAAACAATCTTCTAATCTTCTGTCCATATTACTTGAGTGGATTGGCTTGAGCATAGATTCTCTAATTATATCTGTTAGCCTATGCTAATGCCTAGCCATCAACTCTTGCCCTGTCTCAGCTAGACAGTCAAGACATCCTCCTAGATGAGTTTTGAGAAGCATTGAGAAAGCTTCTAAGTACTTTTTTAGGCGCCAGACTAGTCTTAAGTCATCAGACATGCTCTCCACATCTGGACAGCCACATACCTATATTCATCACAAATGTGAAAGATTGTTGTTTATTTTAAGAATGTTTTTTCAGTGTATTGCAAGACAAGTGAATGAAAATCAATTGATTTGTGACTTGGCTAGATTTAGATCTTCAGTAGTTTGACACATACGTCTAAAATTGACCGCCCATTCACCCCTTTTTCAGCAGTATATAAAAAATAACTCAGACATGTATTGGAAGAATTAGAATTGCTCAATCCAACTCACGGGCTGGTCTGGCAGAACTGTAAACAAATGAATGTTTCAAGGCTTCAAAATGCTTTCCAGTGTCCTTCTCCGTGAATGAGTCAATTTGTCTTTATGTGAATAGAATATTCTGAAATCAAGGTCTGGCAGAACTGTAAACAAGTGGTTGTTTCAAGGCTTCAAATGCTTTCCAGTGTCCTCTGTGGATGCCCGTATTTGTCTTTATGTGAATAGAATACTCTGAGATCAAGTGTTACCCTTTTTGTTTTTGTAGACAAATACTTTAGCAGTCAACTTCTCCACCTTAGCACATGACCTGTTAAAATCGTTTGAATGATTCGTCATTATCAATCCATTAAGCTACTGTTATATGAAATCAAAATACTTTTTTGTTGCACTAAGTGCAATTGGACTGAACTGTAAGGGTGTAATTCCACGGATTTGTCTGCGTTTTTCGTTTGCTTAATGCTCTATTTAACAAACTCAGGAGGATATTCTCAAGAACAAGTGATTATTACCGCAAAATTAGCTTAACGCAACTCTATATATCGCAGTCTATTGCGGGAAAATAATACTGTGTTAACGTTGTATTCACACACAGCGGTACCAAGTGATAGGCCCACAATAACGAGTCAAATTTTATTGATAAAGTCAACTCAATGCCACAAAAATGTGAAACACAAACGCAAAAAAAAGTTTCGATGAGGCCAATTGCTATACAAAAAGCAGCGAAAACCAGCAAAAGGCCTGCAAATCCCACGTGCCATGCGTGAAAATACACAATAAAAGCAACAAAAAGAACACACCAAAAACAATTCAAAGTGCATAGCACTGTGGATGCACCCGGACCGAGTGCCCTAGGCCAACGCGAACCCCTCAAGCCCCACAGACAACCAGCAAAGAACCTTGGGAAAGGGCAAGGAGAAGAGGAAGAGGAAGACAGGGTGCAGTTCGCAGGAAAACCAGATCAGCGTCACAGAGGTGACAGGACACTACCATCTACTGAACGGCAATTTGACAAACGTGAATGCAGTCGGAGTGTTGAGGAGGGCAATGGAGGAGGCCAAGAGTCTCTGACATGATGTGAAAAGCCAAACCAAGCACAACCCCACTGCCAAAAGGAAGGCAGCAATAGCGACAAGAGGAGGGAGTCCTGCGCCACAGGAGGAGCTGGAGGATATAGAAACCCCAGTCATCAGTGTGGAGATGTGCAAGGAGTTGGGAGTAAAAACACAGCTCCATAGGACCTGACACACCATCAACAGGGTGAGTAATGGCCATGGACTGGGGGGATATGGGGAAATGGGCACAATGGCACACATGCATAACGATGTGTGGCACACTTCACACCCACAATGACACAGGATCATGTCCCTAATCCCCATGGGACACTGCAGCACACGCACACAGCAATCACAGCACATCCCATGACAATGTGGTATAAAGTGCAACACTGACACCACAGAAGAGAGGACAAACTGGGTCCGCCCATGCGCAGAAACAGGCCAATCACATCTACCATAGCAGAAACTGTGAGATTGAAATGTACGTGTACAACCTCACATCTGTCATGTACTCCAGTTGTCCACAGTCCTGCATCAAAGTTTTCAGCACCTCCCAAACAGTCACAATGTACATTGTCAATCAGTCTGTGTGTAAACAAGAACAATACACCAACATACATGTCAACATGCATTTCCCCTTCACATTGCAGAGGGACAAACAACACCTCCAGCAGAGCAGACCAGACAACTCATTAGTGAAGCTGGAGAGGACCATCACACCTTTGACATTGATGCCCTACAACAGCTCATGGACATCTTAGGCAACCCACCCCCAGGAGCAGGGCAGCCAAGCTATATAGAGGAGACCCCAGCCCCTGCACAGACCACACAGCAGGAAGCACCCGCCACCACGACTGGCTCCCAACACTTCACGAGGCACACATCGCATTCCAATGCCAGGTGTCAGAATGCCAAAAGGAGTTGGCCGAACAGGTGGGGGTGAGGTCAGAGCTCGTGAAAGCCAAACCACAGCACATAAGTGGGTGTCAAAGTCCCATCAGGGACCACCTACACCCCACAAAGAAGACCCAGACTGCGACAGAGACACATGCATTTGCTCATTTCCTGTACTAACCCACGCCTAGATCCCCGGAATTATCATTCACACACCCACGATGGACCTCCGTACGATGGCCCAGTCCACTCCTCTTACATATTGTGTGGGTGAGACAAAGCTACATGTCCAAGATTGTACCCGCTGCCAGTGGGGACATGGTAGGGTCCGCTGTACACAGCACAATGTAAGGTTGTAGGGCCCGGGCCCTCATGCACACATTATGAACACCCGGACGCATGCAGATAGTTTGTGGGACTGGCTACGGGCACGTGCCCCCGGCCCATTTATTGGCAGGGTCAGATGTAAAATGACAGCTGTGCTGGATGTGTGTTGGGTGAGTGTGAGTCAGCCTGCAAGGAGTTGTTGCTGCTGGCAACAACTACAACAATGAACACAATTAAAACGGAAACATAAACACCAGCATTACAGAGACAACTGCGGAGCACCATGGTGGTAGCCGGAGCAAGTACAGAGGTCACCTAATGAGCAAACAGAAGTGCCCATCAGTTGCAGTGCACTGAGGTTGGGGCACTAGAGCTGAGCAAGCTCATGTGAAGAACAGTTCTAGGATTGTGTCCCTCTGGGATATTCCTGATGCAGCTGCAGTGGGGTGTGTTACACCTGCATCATCTTCCTCATCATCGCCCCAGGTATCCCATACTGCCTGAGGTGTCTTTGCTGTGTGAGCTATCCACAGCACAAAACACAATCAGAAATGGTCCATGAGTTGTGGTGCACTGAGTTAGTGGCACCTGGAGTGCTGAGCAGGGTATCAGGCAGATGATGGCATCCACAACAGGTGTGAGCGGCTCTGATAGTCTGGTAGTAAGACTCTTTCAACTCTGGCAGGTTGCGTTTGGAGGTGGTCTTGGCGGTGGTGGTGTATGCCTCCTGTGGTGATGCGATATCCGAGCCGGTCAGGACTTGATTTGATGTGTGAGCCCTGGTGGACCGCAGTTAAGGCCGGAGGCAGCTGATAGCACAGGGCCACATACACATGGCGTTGATGACCTAAGGCCATCGTCTCAGAGGCCATCCAAAATCTCAGCAGACAGAGTCCCTGACTTGAAGTGTACAGAGTAAGAGGCCCAGGATACACTGCGGCCGGCACAGGCACACCGCCACGGGTCCATGACTTGCAGTGCACTGAGGTAGAGCCACGCAAACTGAGTGGGTCCTCGTTGAAGGTGAATTTGGCAGAGGGTTGCAAGGGACAGTGGAAGGTGTCCTCCAGGGCATGATGAAGGGGGCAGAAGCCGTCTGAAAGCAGCGAATGGAGGAGTGGAATGCTCCAGCCTCGTTTTCACCACCAATTCGGTATCAGCTACATGGGGATGAAGACAATCCCCAGTCCATAGACTCAGACGCCATCAAAGCTCAATCAGAGAGTGTCCATGAATGTAGGGCAACAGATTTAGTGGTACCGGGGCTGAGAGGGGATGCAGTCTGCGGTGAGGCCGGTACAATAATATGAACTCTGCTAATGCTAAATCAAGATTCAGTCCAAAATGTGTGACCTACTCGACTGCAGTGTAGGCCGGAGGCAGTGGTCAGCAGGGGCCCACAGCCACGTGTTGTTGGCTCACGATGCACAGAGTTAGTGATAGGCCTGGGCGGCAAATTCCGTTCCGCTCGCGGAATTTGCGGAATTTGGGTAATTTTGCGTTCCGTGGAGAACGCAAAATTGGCCAAAATTCTGCATTCGGCGACTTCGCAATTTTTTTTGCTTGTTCGCGTTCTCAAAATGCATGTTCGCGAGATATATTCCCCCCGAGCACTCAAACAGAAATTGCAAACAGGAAAAAAACATTGCGAACATGCAATTCGGCATGTTCACGGAATTTCTGCGTGTTTGCGGAGTTATTTTACTGTTTCGCAGAGAATTGCGTAATGCGATTACGCAAATTCTGCCAACCCCTTAGTTAGTGACACCAGGGCAGTTGTTGGTAGTGTTCGATCACCTCCGTAACGATGATCCTTCGGTGGAAATATAGCCCGGCGCCAGTTACATCACGGAGGCACGCTCAATTATCCAATGCCCGTCCTACATAAAAGGGAGAGGGGCGGTGCTGCAAATTACCTCCACTTCCGCTTGGCAAAAAAACCGGGGCACCGACGGACAGGTAAGATGCCTGGGGTGTGGGCTGGTTTCACTATGTTTACCTTGTATTTACTGAGTCGGCATGACTGGCACTAGCCTGCATAGTCCCGGGTTCCTAGACACGTTGTCTTTATTTGGATTCCGGTTTTGTGTGGTGTTTCATCCGTATTGAGGGATAGAATAAGATCTTCATAGTAGGTAATGATTAAAGCAGTTAAGGGGCGCTATTCAAGATGTTCCACAAATTACATTTGTTGTGGTTCATAGGCAGTATGTCGTCTTTGTTTAGACCTTAAAAACCTCAATGAGTATAAAATGGCGACAGATATAGTCTTTACACAAATGGCGACAAATATAGTCTTTGCACAAATGGCGACAAATAAAGTCTTTGCATAGACGCATTTTAATGTCCGTAGTGCAAAGGGGACATGTGTAATATCGCAGTCTGAGTGTCCAATATTAGTTTATATTGTGGTCAGTTACGGGTTTGACAGATGGGCACCAGCACACGTGGGTTAGGTTTAAATGTGTAGAGCTATTTGGCTGGGCACAGTTGAGTTGAGTGCTAACTGCTTCCCCCTTTTTTCTACACTATAGAGCGGGGCCTCATTCTCCCGAGCGGTTGCCGGGTGAGGTGAGGTCTTCACCCACATAAAGCTGGGTGAGTATCACTGTGAGGAAATGCCTCTTAGTGGTCAAAGCTATTATGCTTTCTTTGTATTGCGGAATGTAAATTATTCACGCAGGTGTGTTTTGCTTTACGGTTTTTGTGCATTCAATGGTTGGTATGTGGGTAATCCTGTGTTGTTGTGTATTGCTTTATCTCTTGATAGGAAGAAGACATGTCCCTCTTCCTACAACAGACATTCGGAGCACAAAGTTCCTGGTAGCTATGTAACTTCTCCATAGTACATCTTATGTTGTTCCTCACTTCACATAGCATTTTTTGTTTGCAGTAGCTATCATTTTTTGAGGTCCTGAAGAAAGCCGGGATAACTTCCCTCAAGGCTGAAACATGTCGACCGCTATGCACAGCGCAGTAAGGTAGTCCGAATGTATAACTACTAGGCGCTTTTTAACTTTTGGCACCGAGATTTCAGTTTAAATATCTCTGGAGTCTGGGTAGCTAATTTTACTTACCACGATCACTCAAGCACTGCACTTTACTCACATTTCTCTTTTGAGGAACATTATGGCCTGAGCACCGATATCTATTCCCGGCATGATGAAGTCGGTTTGGATATATAGTGATCAACAATCCCCGCATGATGATATTCCGCCACGAGGGTGGGCTGAGGGGAATTGTTCTGGCCTTTGTTACTCAACAGCATACGGTCACACATGCACCCAGTGGTTTCACTTTCACCGGTTTAGCTACACACCACCCCCAGACCTGGTCTGCTCAATTGTGTGTTTTGTATCGTTGATGACCTAAGGCCATCGTCTCAGAGGCCATCCAAAATCTCAGCAGACAGAGTCCCTGACTTGAAGTGTACAGAGTAAGAGGCCCAGGATACACTGCGGCCGGCACAGGCACACCGCCACGGGTCCATGACTTGCAGTGCACTGAGGTAGAGCCACGCAAACTGAGTGGGTCCTCGTTGAAGGTGAATTTGGCAGAGGGTTGCAAGGGACAGTGGAAGGTGTCCTCCAGGGCATGATGAAGGGGGCAGAAGCCGTCTGAAAGCAGCGAATGGAGGAGTGGAATGCTCCAGCCTCGTTTTCACCACCAATTCGGTATCAGCTACATGGGGATGAAGACAATCCCCAGTCCATAGACTCAGATGCCATCAAAGCTCAATCAGAGAGTGTCCATGAATGTAGGGCAACAGATTTAGTGGTACCGGGGCTGAGAGGGGATGCAGTCTGCGGTGAGGCCGGTACAATAATATGAACTCTGCTAATGCTAAATCAAGATTCAGTCCAAAATGTGTGACCTACTCGACTGCAGTGTAGGCCGGAGGCAGTGGTCAGCAGGGGCCCACAGCCACGTGTTGTTGGCTCACGATGCACAGAGTTAGTGATAGGCCTGGGCGGCAAATTCCGTTCCGCTCGCGGAATTTGCGGAATTTGGGTAATTTTGCGTTCCGTGGAGAACGCAAAATTGGCCAAAATTCTGCATTCGGCGACTTCGCAATTTTTTTTGCTTGTTCGCGTTCTCAAAATGCATGTTCGCGAGATATATTCCCCCCGAGCACTCAAACAGAAATTGCAAACAGGAAAAAAACATTGCGAACATGCAATTCGGCGTGTTCACGGAATTTCTGCGTGTTTGCGGAGTTATTTTACTGTTTCGCAGAGAAATGCGTAATGCGATTACGCAAATTCTGCCAACCCCTTAGTTAGTGACACCAGGGCAGTTGTTGGTAGTGTTCGATCACCTCCGTAACGATGATCCTTTTTTCCTCCTGACTGACACACCTCTTTCTCTTACACCTCTCCTTGCATGCAATGATATGAACTCTGCAATTCCTAAATCTATGCTCCGCCCCAAATTTGTGACCTACTCGAGCGCAGTGTGGCCTGAGGGCAGTAGTCTGCGTGGGCCCACACACATTTGTGGTTAGAATGCTATACACAGACTTGGTGGCACTACATCGAAGGGAGTATAGCGTTATAAACTCTGCCCTAAAAATTGTACTCTGCCATAGTGTAATCAAGACACAGTTCCAAATGTGTGACCTACTAGTCTGCTGTGTTTGCCAGTGAGTACATCAACGAGAAAAGAGTACTGCGGGCCTGTGTGGCGGAGGCCGTGATGGTATGAGGAGGCTGCCAGTGTTGTAATTTGGCAGCGATTAGGTTAGCATTAGCAGAAGATATCCTGTGTTTAGAAGCTATCTTGTCCGTTGTGTGGAATCCATTTTGTATTTCTGTCAGCCATTTTGTTTGCCATGTGCTACCATGTGCTCACCATGTCCTCTGCCCTACCTTTCTGTTGTCTGCCCTTGAAATCTGCCTAGAGACAGGTTATATTTAGCCTTTTCTGCTTTGCACATGCTCAGTTGAGCTTGCAGCTGTCCCCAGTCTGTAACTTTCAGGATGTGATCCCCAGAATTAGCAACTGTTAGCTCCTCCCACTTGTTGACTGTGCATTTTCTGTATGACCTTATATGTACCTAAAACCAGCATTTTGTACTTGTACCACCTTCATTTGAGCCGCTGTGTGGGTAAAAAAAAGGACCAAACTCCTTCCATTCAGGGTGCTACTTCATAGATTACCGAAGGGTGCTGTGTGAATGTAGTTCCACCTCATGAGGTTTCATAAATCCTGTATTTTCTATTCCAGTTTCTGTGCCAACTTCTATTCTATGGTCTGAGGATGCTGTGCAGAGAAGGGAGAACCCCTAGCACTGGTAGGCCTTGCTGAGACCCACTACTACACCAGGGTTGCGGGCCTCGGGCTTGGAGCTTGCACTGGCATGTGGTTGGCCCTCTTTGACACACGCCAGTGTCAGCAGGTAGGCAGTGAGACCTGGGTGCGCAGGGGCGGCCAAGGCAGGTTCGGGGACCAGCGGCCCGGTGAGCAGCTGGCGCACAGGATCTCAGGCAACACCACTCACGGCGACGGCGTCAGCCTCATGGCGGGGTGAGAGGCACCAGCCTAGCAGAGATGTTGAGCATTCGGGAAGAGGACCACGCTCAGAGTTACATGCTTTTTATTCACACCACTAAGCTGGCCTGGCGTACACCTTACCAGTGCACTCTGCTCACGCTTATGGGGAGACATAATAAGCTACATTTCCGCGATCTTCCCCACTGGCTGGGGTGACATGGTTGCATCTACTGTCCACTACACTCCATACACCAGTGGTGAATGTTGACATGGATATGTGTGTGGTGTGCATACTGCAGTCTGGCCATCACATCCACGTCACACTTGGCATTGTGCACCTTCTCATTGATGGGTCACTTGCCTCCTTCGCACATGCCTGGTCCCCACCTCTCCCCACAATCTGCTATTGTGTGGCTGAGGTGCAATGCGGTTGATGGCTCATGTACATGGCTAGCCCAGGTTACCACAGTAGGTTGTGCTGTCATGTCTGGTGGGTGGACATGTTGTTTGGCATGTTGTATGTGAGTTTGTAACATGTGCATTCCCACAATTGTAAGTTGCATAATTGTGGAGTTGAGGTGTGTGGTGTGTTCATTTGGTACTTTTCAACTAGCAGTGCTTTTCCATGGGTGCCATCCTGGTAGGGCTGGTTGATGCTGGACTGTCAGTAGATGTATGAATCATGCACACTGCCTGGGTAGTTGGCGACGACGTTGGTGGAGATTCCTCGGTGGTCCACTATTGCCTACTCATTGATGGGATGCGTGTGCTTTCTGTTGCAGTTATTGTGTGCAGTGTTGCCAGGGGGCACAAGTAGGACATGTTTACAGTCAATTGCCCCCTAACAAGTGTGGGGAGCCAGCTATGGCGTAGATGCCATGCTTGGTCTCCAGCTGTTCATGCGCAGTGTGGGGGAAGTATAGGTAGTGGTGTACCAAGCTGATGATGTCATCCAAGACCGTTGTGAGGAACTTGGATAGGGCTGGCTGTGAGACTCCTCTGACCCTGGAAGTTGTGGGTTGGAGGGTACCAGAGGCCAACAAGTGCAGCACAGCCAGCAGCTTAGTCTGAGGTGGGATGTTGGTTGTCCGCTGTGTTGGTACCGTCAACCTGTGGGCAATGATGTTCAGTATGTGAAGGATGCTTGTCCTTTCAGCCTGTAGGGGCAATGACATTCTCTGGTGATGGGTCTGTGAGGTTGGTGCATTTTCTAAAGGTCAGTGTCTTTGTCTGCTCTGCCTCTGTGGTGGTCCGGGGTGGACGGTGGCAGTCTGGGGGGGTCATGGGGTGGTAGCTGTGGGTGTTGTGGCCCTCATGGGGCTCCATGCTGCATGATCAGTGGGTCCATGGAATCTGTTGTTCTTCAGGTGTAGCTCTGGGTTGGGCTCCCTTTTCTGGTGCAGGTTGTCGTCCAACTTTACACCAGGTCAGAGCAGGCGTTAATTTCCTGCTGCTAACGCACATTATCACCTGTTTTGGGTTCTTATCGCCGATCTGGCTGGTCGTAGAGAATGTTGCCGAATGATGTTGTCGCAGCTTTATGCATCTCATTAGCGATAGTTGCCGGGGTCATCTATGGTGATGTTTTTTGTACCTGTTATCACAGGTAAACGGGTGCTATGGGATGTTAGCACCAGCTTGTGAATGAGGCGATGAATATATTGCAACTTTGGCTGCGATCAAGTGCTGATAACTCAGCGATACACCCTTGAGAATATGCCCATCAGTATTTTATATCATGTTTTTAGATGAGGCAATCCAGCTGACACTGAAGGCCTTTGTATGCTGAGAAATCACCACACACCAGAATGTCATTCCGTGAGGGGTGCCCAACAGGAGACCAAGACAGGGTCCTTCGCTCTTTCCTATCAGGTAATGGGGTTGGATAATCCCTCAGGGGGATTCTTGCCTCTACACCCATACACACTCTAGGTATACTCAGAGTGGTCCACATCAAAGGAGTGGGTTAGATTTCTTCAGCACCATGGTAGAGATGTATCCACTATTCACTCTTTCAGTGTTTGTAATCATGTTGATCTGCTTCTGTCTACTAATCATTGCCACACAGGAATTTTGTACTAGAATATTGTTGGTTCAATAAAGATATTGAAAACATCCCAAAGGGTATTCTTTATACTTCTTTGAGAGAAAGTGAGCACGAGTGACTGAGTGAAAGATTCTGTACTGTTTCCACGATCCTTAAGTGATCAGGGTTGTCATGTTCCATGGTTGCCAGATTCCATTCTCTCCCTGGTAAGGTTAGAGGGGCTTATGGAGATATTGTGGGCTAGCTGGTCTATAGGAAAACATATCCTGCGGATGTGTGCGGAATCAGTCTTGACACAAAGGCCTTAGTTTATGTTGTCCAAACAATGCGGAGATCCTACGGACTAGTAGGAACTATACAGCATGTATTTGTGACTATGAGAATAGCTCTAATATCTTAAATGCTAAAGGTACTTTATGTTTCTAACATACAATTATTTACTCAGATCATTCAAATAATTGAGAGCATAGAATATTCTCTCCCAAGTTCTGTATTCCTCTAATTTGTTGGTTATTACTCCTTTTTCTGAACTGGAGATTTTTGTAGGTTGTGAAACTGCCCTTGGTGTGTGCAAGGTTGTAGCATCCAGCACTAGTTTTAAACATTTTTGTGGGAAAGACTCAAGCTGTTTTCATTCATTAGTAAAGTCTGATTTAATTTTAACTGATTTGGGTAAGAAAGTCTAAACTCTTTATTTTCATCTGAAAATGATCCACGAAATACTAGGTGCATCCTACTTAGAGAGCTAAACAACACATAACTTGTTTTAAAAAAAAAATAATTTTTCATTTTGTATCAGCACATCAACAAACAATAAACAATAGCTCAACTCAGCAGTCCAATGTCATGCGGTACATTAAAAATAGCCCATGCTTTAGGACTATCAGCTCCACATTCCTGAGTCATAGACAGGGAAATGAAAAAGTTTGCATCCTAGTCGCATCCATCAATCATGAAATTCATTGCTGTTTCTCACCTTCCAATGTGGCTATAGAGGAAGTCTGCAGATCCCAGCCCTCTCAATCATTTCCATTGGTATCCAGACCCCTGCCTCTCCCCCCGCCTGCTCCGAGTCAGTTAAGCATTGCTTTTCTGGCAGTGATCGTCTAAGTCACCCACACAAAGTAGACCTGATATCTCTGCTATCTCTCCTACAAGGTCTAAGATTTCTGCTATTCAACAAAGTGGAGTATTAGAGGGAAAACAGGCTTCAAGGGTGCCCTCTACTCAGTATCAATACCATATAAAAAACAGGCCTTGCTGCTCATTACACATCAAGTCAAGTTTCTTCAGGGGTTCTCCACTTCTTCCTTTTAGGTGGGCTGGGTTCTAATGACTACCTATGACACAGCCCATAATGTGTGTGTTTAGGAAGTGCCTCACGTAAGCAACCACCAAGGAGCGATTGTCAGGTTCTCACCAGATTGCTCACTCTCTCATCATCAACACCTTCCTAAAGAAAGGGAATGGAACCAACGCCCAAAACATTTGTGGAAGAATGAATGTGTGTGTTTCGAAAAGACTACGAGTTATGTGTGGTAGACATCTAAACATATGTGTTCCCTTTGTAACCTTGTCAAGAGAGGAGAGCTTCTTCCTCACAGGAACTAAAGGAATTAAAAATGAGTAACGAAAATGCACACTTTCTCAGTCTTTAATTTGTAGTGCCCACACTCATGATTAAAAAGCATACCATTTTAAGCTAAATGGCTGACATATTTCCTTGCCACTTCACTTTTTGGCAAATTCATCAGGGCACAGGGACCCTAATACAGCTTTGAGATTCAATGGACCTTCAGATTAAAGGAAATTATAGGAGACAGCATACAGCATGGAGAATGAAGAGAATAGTGCAAGTAAAATCTTTGTCAAAAGAAGATTACATTATTTTACCCCAAAGTTTGTTTAACACAGTATTTGATATATTTACCATGTGGCTACCAAGTGGAAGCCTAACAGCAGACCACAGGCAGGAGCATAGGGAAAAGTTTACACTGAAATGCCTATAAATGAATATTTAAAAATGCTAAGTTCAGAGCTTGACGACTCAACAAAAGGCGAAAAGGGGGAGTGCAACCCACTGCCAACAATAAAGGAAAAATCAAATTCAACATCTGGATAACCTATTGCACTGACTCCCTGGTTCCCATCAACCACAGAAAGGCAGTCTGATCCAGACATCAGGATGAACAAGCACTATTGTACACAAATGGAGCACAGATGGAGAATTAGCCAAGACAACGTTAACAGGAGAACTTTGAAATTTACTCTGAAATGCTACCACCAACAGATTCAGACCATCAAACTCACTGCCCTGGCTGACCACATTCATGTCAGCACCAATAGAAATAAAGAAACATTTGATATCATCAAAGACTTCACCTCGCCAACAGCCACCTCCAACACATACATCCACTCACAGGATCTGTGCAACAAACTCTCTCAATTCTTCAGCAACAAGATAATTATCATATACAGCAACATTAACCTGCAGCCAGGCCTGACAGATCATGCCACACATCTCCCTATTTCATCCAAAGAACCAACACTGACCACATGCTCCCGTCATCACCTAAGGAAATCGCCACCTCCAATAAGGTCTATCAACTCACGTGCCCCATCTGATTTATGCCCCCCTACGCCCATGTCAAAGGACTTAAACATATGAGCACCAGGCTCAGGCCTACACTGAAAACCTCCATTGCATCTGAAGCCTTTCCTAATGCTTGGGAGCACACCATAAATCTCTTGTTACTGAAGAAACGTTTTGCAGACCCATCTACATTCTCCAATTAAAGACCAATTTCCATGATACCGTTCTGGCTCAAGATCTTTGAGGAAATAATCAAAAGATACCATACCCATTACCCCAGTGATCTCCATCTCCTCAACTCAAAACAGCTGGTATTCAGACCCATTCACAGCACTGAAAAGTCCTCATCATTGTCAAAAACAACATCCACATGGTCCTGGACCTAGGCAACACAGCAGGCCTCATTCTTCTGGGCTTCTCCACAGCATTATTTAGTCTTCCACTCCATCCTCATTCAAAGCATGCACATCATCAGAATCCAAGGGCCCATGCTTCACTGGATATGCTCCTTTCTGCCTGGCAGGATCCAATAAGTCAATCTGACTCCCTTCATCTGGGCAATTACAATTTCCAAGCATGGACTTGATATCATAGGGTCATATCTGCTCATGCAGATATGTCCACACATGGGATATAGTGCAACCTGCCTAAGGTCTGTAAGGCCTGAAGTAGGGGTGACTTATCAACAACCCATGCAGTGTATGGGGGTATGGCACGAAGGGCTGTGTGCATTGTCGACTCTTCAATGTTCTCTGTACCAAAACACTCCCCATAATTTTGGTGAGGGGTCTCTGGAGTGACACAGTTAGTGTGGCAGCCCCATAGGACACTCTTAAGTCCCAATGCCCTAGGTACCAGGGGTACCATTTACTAGGGACTTACATGAGTGGCTGAAGTTGTGCCAATCATGGTAGTTTTGGGAAAGAGATCTGCCACTGGGAACCTGGTTAACAGGAACCCAGTGTGCGTATAGTTCAAAATCACAGCAAGGCAACAGTGTGGGTTAACCATGTAAAAGTGACATTTTCCTACATGACACTCCTAAATGAAAGAAGAAAAAACTAAGCTTTGCCTAGAGAGTCTTCATCGTCTAAGTGGAAGAGTGGAGGAACCTGGAAAGGGCAACTGCATTGGCATGGTCAGTCCCAGGTGCAAAGCAGTCTGACCCTGTGCTTCATTGGAACAGTCCAGCCCGAACAGCCAAGCCATGTCTTCCCTGGACCGAAAAACAAGCATCCTGGGACCGGATTTCTGAACTGGAGTGGCGGAGTGAGCTAAAGAATGATGATGGATTAAACCCAGATTAGTTGACTGGGGGTGAGTGCTTTCAATGTTGAACACTCCGTCCATCATCCCCTTTGGTTTTGCTTTGTTCGCCCTAAGTTGGCGGGGTATGCTCAGACGTGGGTCCCTTGCTCACTTTGCCACTGGATTCAAGCTAGCCTGGCTGATGACGGCTGATTAGCCAGAAAACGGTCTAAGGATGCTTGTTTCCGGTCCAGGGAAGACACGGCTTGGCAGTTCGGGCTGGACTGTTCCCATGAGTCACAGGGTCAGACTGATTTGCATATGGCCATGTCTGAACTGGGGTGGCGGAGTGAGGTAAAGAATGATGATGAATTAAACCAAGATCAGTGTGCTTGCAATGTTCAACACTCCGTCCATCATTCCCTTTAGTTTTGAAAAGTAATTTATTGTATTATTGCTTGAAAGGGTGTTCTAACTTTAATCAAACCCTGTGTAAGGCAACTCATTGACAAGCTGGGTGATGCTGGGTCAGTCACCTTGTAATTACTAGGCCTGGGTGGTAATTTTCGTACTGCTCGCGTAATTTGGGTAATTTCGCGTTCCGCGGAAAACGCGAAATTGCCCAAAATTCTGCATTCTGCAACTCCGTGAAATTTTTTGCTTGTCCGCGTTCTCAAAATGCGTGACTCCCAGCGGACTCCAGCGGGCAATATTAATCTTTGAAGGATTCTGTTTGGAGCAAGGCCGCCTTGTAGTCAGTGTGAACAAGACAACATTCATGGCCTTTAATCCACACAGAACTTTTAAAAAACATTTTTTATTGACGAAGCAACCATTGGAGCAAGTAAGGTCTTTTACATACCTACGGGTGAATATTCAGAAGACTTAAAGTGGAGCCAACAAAGGGATCTGGCCGCCCTAAAACATAGACAACTTTTGGGGGCGCTGGTTGCTGAATTTAAAAAATCCATGACCAAGCCTATTAGACCTGTACTTCAAGTTTATGGGGCGAAAGCTGTCAGTTCTGCCCTGTATGGTGCGGAATTATGGGGGTTTGGGAATTTGACTGATTTAATTATTTCTGAAAACAAGTTTTTGCGTGCCATTACTTCCCTTCCCCAGAGTACACCACTAGTGCCCCTAAGATATGATCTGGGCAGGAACCCTATAGAGGAAATATCTAAACTGCGGCCTATTCTTTATTGGCGCAGATTGTGGAAAACCCCTGAATTGTCATTGTACGCCGAGGGTTTCCTTGACGTAATAAAATCAGATAGTTTCCATAAAATAGGGTGGTTCAAAGAAGTAAGAAAGATCTTAGTGGATTTGGGAATGTATGAACTCTGGGAGAATCCTGAAGGTGCTTCTTTTCCGTCAAAAAAGGTTTTGAAGGAGATGTACTGGGAGATGGTTACAAGCAAATCCTTTAGAAGTACTGATTCTCTTTCTTTGTCAGGTATTTTTTTGAATATGAAACCTATTCCCAGTTTTTAACCCTTTTGGGATAGCATTACAAAGGTACAAGACAGAAAGTTGTATTTCCAGCTAAGGGCAGGATCGTTGCCCCTAAGATCTTTTACTACCCGGTGGGTTCGACAGGGTGATAGCACATGCCCCGTTTGTAAGATCCATACCGAAACAATTGCCCATGTGTTTTTTGCCTGTCCGGCATATGCTGTCCCAAGACGGGTTTGGCTGAGCTCGGTATGCAAGCTACTTGGCACAAGGAGGAGTACTGAAGCTCAAAGAATTTTGTGTACTAGCACTATGCCTAGCATCGTAGTGGGAGTTGCAAAGTTTTTAGGATGGGTGTGGATCATAAGACTGAACAGTGTAACAGGGTAATTTTCCCCCTTTGCTTCTTTGTCTTGCCATTTATATGTTGGCCTAGAGTGATAGTCTTGGCTTTCTTAATGTGTATAGGTTTGTGGGAATTTTGCACTTGTGTCTAATGTTTTAAATTCGCCAGTTTTAAAATAATTTTTGTATGAAGTAATTTTTAATATCTTAACTTGGACCCTATGATAACATATCTTTCCACCATCAAGCTGTTTTAATGTATTTTTCTGTGATGTTTTCGTCTTTTTGTAATTCTTTTATGACTTTTGTCAAATAAAGCTTGTTTGGATTGGATTGGAAAATGCGTGTTCACAAGATATATTCCCCCGAGCACGCAAACAGCAATTGCGAACAGGTAAACAGCATAGCGAACAAGCAATTCCACGTGTTCACGGAATTTCTGCGTGTTTGCGGAGATTTTTTACCTTTTTGTGGAGATTTGCGTAACGCGATTACGCAAATTCCGCCCACCCCTAGTAATTACTACGCACTCCTTTGGCATTGCAAGTCAATTTTCGGGGCAGTTTTGTAACACGTTTTTATGTACTCAGTGTTTAAGCTCAGTAGCTTCAGGAGCCGGAAAATAGGAAAAGGCTCTGGGGTCATTGCGAGGCTAGACCCAGAGCTTGCACTTTGTGTATTTAAAGGCGTTCCAAGCCGCCCACAGCCAGATTAATCTTGTGCCATATCCATGTGTATTGTATACATGTGATCTTGTTTATAGTCTCCCAACATTTTCCCGCCCTATGAACAGTGCTCATGTTGAGGATCTTTAGTAAAATCTTAAGGTACCTTTGTTGGTGTCCTATACTTTTCTAAACCGCAAGTGTACTTGCCTGTGTAAACAATTCATGTCATCGTGTGTGTATCTAATTTGAACACCTGCCTTTATACCCTTCATGTGCTGCTACAGGTGTGGAAATGCACTGTCCTTTCACTTTTTAAAGCAAATATTTGGAGTGAGATTTGACGCAGCACACACACTGGCGGTCTGGTTCCTGGCGCACATAGCCTGGGCTGCAGTGCACAGAGACCTTACACTGCTGCACACAGAGGAAAAAAATTAGAGGGAACATTGATCATAACCCTGCAAAAATCTTGTCAGGGCTACTTCAGCATTTAGTTCCAGAAGCAAATATCTCCTACCTTGGCAGACCTCATGGAAGCACTTGAACACACAGCTTCATACCCGGCTACCCTTGATAATATGCTGAAAGTGACCATTACAGTTTCTTCTACATACATTTAAATAGCACATAGTGTGAATCAGAGATAGTCTAGTACCTATAGGTTTCCTTATATTTGTCATTGTCCCCTTAAAAGTCACTGACACACTCATTGAGGTGCTGACACTCAGAATTGTGTCATAACGGGAGTAAGCCTTTAATTTTGGCTTAGGACTGGCATTGCGAGCTCTGCCTCTGTAATGAAACTGGTTGACAAAAGTGAGGTTTAAAACATGTCTTGGGTATCTCTACTTGTACGTGTAGTCTGACACTATGCTGCACCTGATGACCCTAACTTAAAACTATACAGTCTATCATTCCCCTGGACAAACATCTATCTTTTACCTTCCCAAGCTCTTATATTCTCTCTCACACATTTTTTCAGTTTTATATCCAACTTTGCTTTGCCTATATCTCTATAGTCTTTCGCTCAATTTCACTCTATATTTTGTGTTTCATATCTTTCTCTTTCCTCCCGTCTGTACAACATGAAATAGTACCTCTACATACTGTATATAATGATGTGGGGGTCTGGGCTACCGGAACAAATATATAATTTTGATGAAGATCTTGAAGACCAAAATATTACTATTGACATATGGCACAGACACTAGTCATTCAACTGAGTTGTGGTTTAAACAACAGTGGCACACACACACATTCTCATACACTATTGGGGTCTAAAAGATGACTAGTGTAAAGAGGTTTTGCTTCAGGCATTAAGCCAATATTAAGGTGATGTATTCAATTCAATTCAATATATACTTACGCACTTAGATGATGTTAAGGTAAGTCACCTAACTTGAATTCCATAGAATTCAACACATTACAACAATCCCTGCAACCTCAAATATACTACCAGTGAGAACTGCAAACACTTTGTGGTATAGGAGAAATTGAACACCTGGGTACCCAGTCACTAATATTACACACTGTTTTCTATCAATACACTTAGGAAAGATGACATTAAACAATGCCATGCCAAAGTACCCATCCAAAGCCTCATAACATACTAGCTTAACAATGGTAACCATCACACTGGACACTTGAGACACATTTCAACATAAATCATTAAGATGGTACTATATACTGCAGGATTAGGTTGCCCAGTAAAAAAGCTTACATAGATTGCCAAGTCATGTATATGCTGCTTTATGTTTGTTTGTGGTTTACATTATCACTTATGGTACATTATATATACTATAAAGGCCAGAATGCCTCCTAATGGGCAGGACAGCTTCTGTATAAAAACAAAACTGGTACGGGACTCACTGACCATGAGCAAGACTCAATTGAGTTGAAATGCATTGGTGTTTGCTGAGTTGTTATTAAACTGTGCGGAATATTGAAAGAGTGGTGTGCAGCGGTTTTCCTTGTTGTTGAATGCATTAATTAGGGAATTTGGTCACAGTGAATAAACTGGAGGCCTCATTTCTGAAAAGTGACGCATCGCTACGTGAAAACAGCGATGCGTCACTTTTCTGGGCGCACTCCTTATGACATTCCAGATATGTCATAATTAATTTATGACTAATCAATTCGCAAGGAGTTACAGATACGTCAGTATTTCAGACGTATCTGTAAACACAAAATTGACACATTACAGGAGTGCGTCACAAAAGTGACGCAACTCCAGTAATGTGTCCTTTCACATGGGGAAAGCACCATGTGAAAGGTCTTGCGTCAGTCTTACACCTGCTGTGAGGCAGGCGCAAGATTTTGACGCAACAGCATCCTAAAAGTGACGCAGTGAAATCTCATAGATTTCACTGCGTCGCTATTACCAAGCTTTTTGCGGGGGAACGCCCCCTCTGCATACATTATACCTGACGCAGGTATAATGTGGCGCAGGGTTTTAAAAAGTGACCCATCTACCTAGATGCGTCACTTTTTAAATATAGCGCAACAAGGCGCATTTTTTTACACCGCTGGTGCGATGCGTCACTTTTCTGTGCGCACTCCTTACGACATTCCAGATGTGTCATATTTAATGTATGACGAATCATGTCGCAAGGAGTTACAGATACGTCAGTATTTCTGACGTATCTGTAAACACAAATGTGACGCATTGCTGGAGTGCGTCACAAAAGTGACGCAACTCCAGTAATGCGTCCTTTCACATGGGGAAAGCACCATGTGAAAGGTCTTGCGTCAGTCTTATACCTGCTGTGAGGCAGGCGCAAGATTTTTACGCAACAGCATCCTAAAAGTGACGCAGTGAAATCTCATAGATTTCACTGCGTCGCTATTACCAAGCTTTTTGCGGGGGAACGCCCCCTCTGCATACATTATACCTGACGCAGGTATAATGTGGCGCAGGGTTTTAAAAAGTGACCCATCTACCTAGATGCGTCACTTTTTAAATATAGCGCAACGAGGCGCATTTTTTTACACCACTGGTGCGATGCGTCACTTTTCTGTGCGCAAGCCTTACGACATTCCAGATGTGTCATATTTAATGTATGACGAATCATGTCGCAAGGAGTTACAGATACGTCAGTATTTCTGACGTATCTGTAAACACAAAAGTGACGCATTGCTGGAGTGTGTCACAAAAGTTGTGTGTTGTATACAGATATTAGAAACAGATCAGTTTAAAAAACAAGCAGTAGTTTGGAACGTGTAGAAAGTGGAAACATGCAGAAGGAGATTTTAGCGTTTATCTATGGAGTGCAAATAAACATATTTTCTCTGCTTGTTTATGTAAACTATTAAAATAAAGCAGAAGAAAGAGATAGCAAAAGCTGTATTAGATGGACTTGTTGCAGCTAAGCAACAATACGTTCATGTCACAACTTCATTTTTGCCTGGGAGAGGAGTGAAGAGGTATGAATGGAACACAAATCCAAGACTTTCTCAGGAAAATAAATAGAGGAAATTTATGCCAGTGATGTAGTAAGCAAAATATGCAGCTATGCATTGAAAAGGGGAACTGACTGAGTTGGCCCATCAAAGGGGGTTAGAATTGTAAAGCAAAGATCAAGTATTCCAAAATGTAGTTTGGGAAATTTGGAATAGTGTTTAGGTAAGATTTCGGAAATTAGGAAAACGTCAACTGGCTAATATAGGCATTCTGTGTTAGAAAAGCATAATCTCAATATTTTACTTCGTTTGCCTGTCAAAATATTTTCTAGGTGATTAACTGTACCACTAATCAAATGTGTTATCTTCTTTGCATTCCTAAGATAAAGAAGGCGAGAATGGGTGGTCGCTCTTTTCGCTTTCTAGCAGCACAAAACTGGAACAAACTTCCTTCATCTCTTAGGCTACAAAGGTCGGAACCTAACTTTAGGAAACTACTTAAAACTTATCTGCTGGCGTATTGCTCCACTGTTCGTTCCTCTCACCCAGCGTGGAGAAACGTTGAGATGGCGTAACCAGGCGCTTTATAAATTTCCTTTATATATATTATTTATTTCTTCAGCATCCATGGGCAAGAGGGTTGGGCGGGGAGGGTGCCACTGCCAATGCAGCAGCGGCTGGAAGTTCCACCACCAGTGCAGCGGCCGCAGCGGATGGTTCTGCTAAGTTCTCGTTACTATTATTTATTTCTCTAACTTTTACCTCGCCTCATTACATAAATGTTTCCTCCTTTCTGTCATACTGTGATTTTTTTTTTTAAATGCTTGTCATTCTATATAATGTTTATTCTTGTAATCCAACTAACCAAAACTATTAAAGTAGGTTATTACAGTAGTAGGACCCCGTTATGGGATCTCCCCGAGATCACTGCCTGGCTGAGTGACAGTCTTGCGGCTCAGATCAAGGATGCTGGGTTGGCTGTATGGGGCTATTTATTCATGGAGGGGGAATTGCTTCCATGGGAATGCCTGAGAGACATCATTGGGCCTAACTTTGCTAGGTTTAAGCATATACAAATATCTAGCTGGTCCCATGCATATATCTCCCGGCCAACTCGTGGAAATAAACTTCCCTTAGGTGGGCACAGTCAGCTAATATCTTGTTTGGTTGATAAACCCTCTGCCAAAAAGGAAATTTCAACATGGTACAAGATGATTATGGAAGAAAGGGATGGGGTTTTTCACTACCGGATGAGCTCTGGTCGTCCTCTATAATGGATTGTAATTTGCAAGAGCTTAGGAGCCTATCCTGTGGAATGTTGTGGGATGTAGTGAAACCATCTTGGCTCCGTAGAAATCATATCTTTACTATCCATAGAGCATATTATTCCCCACTAAGGCTTTCGAAGTTTACTCAGGGGAGTGTTGTGGCATGCCCTAAGTGTGGTTTGGTGGCTGCTTCAGACTGTCACATGTTCTTTGAATGCCCCATTTTGTCAACATTTTGGGAGGCTGTAAGAAGAACTTTGTCATCATCCCTGAACTTGAATATAGTCCTTGATCTTCCTCTGGTCATCTTCGGTATTTTGGACGGTCTCCAAAGTTTAGAGACGAAGCTAGTTTTCTACTCTATTTTGCTTGCCAGAAGGGAGATATGTAGAAGGTGGAAGGACTCTTTGCCCCCTACAATCGAAGATTGGGACACTTCCGCATTGACGGTCCCCAGATTAGACCTGGGTAGGTCTGGTAATTCAAACAAAAGAGCGTTCTGGAAACTATTAAATTGGGCTCATTGAGTGTCCGGGTTTTTTTTTTCTTTTTTCTTTTTAGCCGGGTCCAATGATTAAGCCACCAAGACCTAACCCAGGGCTGTTAGGGATTAGCCGGCTTTTCTCCTCCTTTCTTGTTTCTTTGTGCCTGGTTACTCCGGTGTCCTCTTTCTGTTTCCACCTTTGTTTGGTAGCCTCCGCCCCTTTTTTCCTCCTTTGTATAACTGGGTGCCAGCGCCACTGCTCGGTGCTTGGTTTCTTACCTGGTTGGAGTTTTCTACCTCCAGAATGAGTTGAGGAGATTTGGCTTTAATCCCGTTGGGTGTGTTCTTTCGAACACGGAGTTGAGACGCTGAAAGCAGTGCTGCGCAGAACGAGGCTTCGTTCTGCTTCCCGGATGCGTTACGCTTCGGACGCCTTCCCGCTTGTTGCTTTTCACGGGAGAATTACGTTGCGCTTCTGTTCCTAGTAGGACAGAAGAGAATTGGGACATTTAGTTTTTTCTTTTGTTTTATTTTTGTGTTCGCCCTTGATATAGTGGGATTTACGGCGGTGCCGATTTCCGGGTTCTTGAGTACCCGATTCACATCGTTATGTGAATGTTTGGACTTTTTCACGAAGCATTTAGCTTCAGGCGTTTCTCTAGGAACGCGCTTTAGTTTGTGGCCACAAGTAGGAGATATGTTATGCAATTACAGCGATTTTTGCTGGTAATAACTTTCCAAGGGGTTTTTTATGTCAGGATTATGACTTTTTCCCCTTTATGAACAAAACGCTGGCAATTGGGAGTTTGTTTATTGATGCCTGTTGGACTTTCCTCCACACATCTCCCATTGGAAGATTCATCTATGTCACACAAGTAAGGAGGGGAAATGGGTTGTGTTGGGCAGTGTTAAGGGTGAATGGAGGGGGATTCAGGTGAGAGGACACTGGGATATTGAGTGACATTCTGTTCTTTTCTTTGCTTCTTCTCTTGTTTTGCTGCAGGTTAGAAGACCGATCCTATATGCCAGAAAAGGGTCTGCCTAGCTGTGACATAGAAAGAGCCTGGGCGTTTCTCTTTCTTTGTTTTGTTTTTCCTACCTTCTCCCTTTGTTCGGTCCGCGGCCACGCTGTGATAAGAAGGGCGTGTTGCGTTCCGAATAGGGGTAGAGGATTGGGGCCATCCTCGCTTCCGTGGTGTGGGTCCAGTTGGGGAGAAATCCAACAGAAAACCAAGCCCACGAACTTTACACCACCCGAGCGAGAATGGATGAGGATGGGAATGTTCTGGAGGAGAGGGCCCCTACGATGCAAGAACTGATGGGTGCTGTTAATGCCCTTCAAATCAAAGTACAGGAGTTACAACAGGAGAATCAAGGGCTACGACAGGAAATGAGTGCAGGAAAGGCTAAGGATCCAGTTTGGGGAATGGGTAAACCCTCTTTAGTCCAGCCTGCTACTTTCCATTTTGACAGGAGTACAAGTGCTAGTAATCCCCCTTTAACGGTGAACGTTACTACCCCTACCCCTGTCCCGTTGGCAGTTCCAGAGAGGTTTACAGGAGATTCTAGTAAATACAGTGTGTTTATGAATCAGTGTCATTTACACTTTATGGGTCGTCCTGCTTCATTCCCAAACGACTCCTCCAAAGTGGCGTTTGTTATTTCATATCCGGCGGGAACTGCTGCCTCTTGGGCGGTACCTTCGGTGGACAATGATGACCCTGTTTTGTATAACTATGGAGCATTTAAAGAGCAGATGCGTTGTCTATTTGCGAAACATGCTTTTATGCAAGCCAGTGATGCTGAGTTGTTAAAATTGAGACAGGGGAAACAGGATTTACTGACCTATGTGTCCACGTTTAATCGTTTAGTATCCAAGACCCATTGGCCAGCTGATAAGAGAACCTCTTTGTTCTATCAAGGGTTGTCAGAAGACTTGAAAGATATTGTTTCACAGGTGGTGAATCCCCCTGAGGACTGTGTTGAATTCATCGATCTAGTAGTGAAGTTGAACCACAGACTAATGGAAAGGAGGGGTGAGAAAAACCGCTTTCAGGTGTCACATGTGGTTCCTGCTAGAAGTGAAGCTAAGAGTACAGGAGAGGGCAGAACAACTCTGGAACCTATGGAAATAGGCGGAGTAAGGGGTCCCCTCTCCGCAGAAGAGAAGAGTAGAAGACGATCTCAGAATTTGTGTCTGTATTGTGGGCAAGGAGGTCATTATGCCAGAGATTGTTCTGTAAAACCCTCTTCTATGTCTTCAAAAAAGATGGTAGCATGTGTGCACCCACCCGAGGATTTGGTAGTAGACAAACTTAATCCATCATATCAGATTCCTGGTATAGTCAAGAGAGTCCCTAAACATTTCATGATCACCGTATGTTTGGTTATATCTAATAGCCATAGGGCTCCTGTATCAGCCTTATTGGACTCTGGTGCCACGGGTAATTTCATGGATATCAAGTTAGCAGAACAACTAAAGGTGCCCTGGATCATGAAAGATCAACCTGAACCTGTGAGGGCCATAGATGGAACTGAGTTGTCTTCTGGTACTATTACTAAACAGACAGAACCCTTGTGTATGATATGTGACAATGGACATTCCGATTACCTCGGTTTTGATTTAATTGATGCTCCTTCTTTTGGTATTGTGTTGGGGGTACCTTGGTTGCAATCACACAATCCTAGGATTGATTGGTTTCGAAGAACTGTGACTCTTGATTCAGTCTATTGTCTGAATAGTTGTTATAAGGTCGCCACGGATTGGGTTACTCCTTTAACTTGTGCAGTAGGTGATGGGTTAAGGTGTGACGTGCACAAGATCCCAGAGGCATATGTAGAATATGCCGAGGTGTTCAACAAAGGACGAGCGAGGGACTTGCCTCCCCATCGTTCGTTCGATTGTAGAATCGATTTGGCTCCTGGGGCTACGCTGCCATGTTGTCGCATCTATGCCTTGACTGGGCCAGAAGAACAGCATTTGAAGGAGTACATAGACGAGATGTTGGCTAAAGGGTTTATTCGTCCTTCTTCCTCTCCTGCTTCCTCTGCTATCTTTTTCATCCCCAAACGTGAAGGCGGCCTCCGCGCTTGTGTAGACTATAGGGCGCTCAATAAGGGTACAATTAAGAACAAGTATCCTCTTCCCTTGATACCTGTGTTGCTCGATCAACTGAGGCATGCAACGGTTTTTACAAAATTGGATCTCCGAGGGGCATACCATCTCATACGAGTCCGTGAAGGCGATGAGTGGAAAACTGCCTTCCGGACCAAGTTCGGTCTGTATGAGTATTGTGTTATGCCCTTCGGATTATGTAATGCTCCGGCTGCTTTTCAGTTCTTCATCAACGAGGTATTAAGGGAATATTTGGATTTGAGCGTGATCGTCTATACAGACGATATTTTGATATTCTCCAGTACGGTGACTGAACATGAAACACACGTTCGCCAGGTCTTACAGACTTTGAAAGATCATCAGTTATTCGTGAGGCCAGAGAAATGTAGTTTCCATACAGATAGAGTAGAGTTTTTGGGTTTCCTTGTATCTGCTGAGGGCATTAGAATGGATCCACGTAAGATCGAGGCCATAACCTCCTGGCCATCACCTAAATGTGTAAAGGAGGTGCAGGTGTTGCTTGGATTCTCTAACTTCTATCAGAGGTTTATTTCCCATTTCTCGGAGATTGTTGCCCCTATGACTGTTTTGTTGAGAAAGGGAGTTCCTTTTGTGTGGTCATATTTGGCGCAAATGTCGTTAGATCAATTGATTGAACGGTTCACTTCAGCTCCTGTTCTTGTCCATCCTGACCCTGCGCTACCCTTTTTTGTTGAAGCGGATGCTTCTTTGGGTGCTGTGGGGGGTGTTTTGTCTCAGCGAGATGTAGAAACTGTATTTATGCATCCTATAGCTTTCTTTTCAAAAACATTGTTACTGGCTGAAAGAAACTATACGGTAGCAGAACGCAAATTGTTGGCGATCAAGCTTTCCTTTGAGTAGTGGAGACACCACTTGTGGGGGGCTCGCCATCCCATTACCATCTTTACGGATCACAAGAATCTTGAATTCTTTAGGTCCGCTCGGGCCTTGACCCCTAGGCAGATGAGGTGGGTTTCATTCTTCAATGAATACGATTTCATAATTACCTACAGGCCGGCCGCACAGCAATTGAAATCAGATGCCTTGTCTAGAATGCATGTGAAACAGAACGAGTGGGGGTCTGACAAGGACATGGGGTCTTTCATTTCACCAGAAAAGATTGTGGGCAGTATTTCTTTGGACGGCTTTTTGTCTACAGTGAAAGACAAGTTGAGAAGTATAGATCTGACTCCTTGGGAATCCCAGCCTTTCTTTTCCATGAGGGACGGATTGTTGTATCACGAAACACAGTTGTTCATTCCTCCTGCTTTAAGGGAATCAGTGTTTAAAATGGTGTCATTCATCGGCTTTAGTAGGTCATCCTGGAATAAATAAAACCAGAGAATTCTGTTTACGTTGGTTTTGGTGGGAGTCATTGACACATGATGTTCAACAGTTTGTGGCGTCCTGCCCCGTATGTGCTGTGAGTAAGTCATCTCATTCCAGCCCGTCTGGCCAGTTACAACCTTTACCTGTACCCCCTGCGCCTTGGCATACGATTAGTATGGATTTTGTTACAGATTTACCGGAAGAGTCAGGTTGTACGGTGATTTTTGTTGTGGTTGATTCCTTCACAAAAATGGCCCACTTCATCCCCTTACCTAAACTGCCTACTGCTAAGGAAATGGCTTTAATCTTTGTGTCATCTGTAGTGAGACTGCAAGGTTTACCGTCTGCCATTGTGTCCGATAGGGGGGCTCAGTTTGTGTCCCGTTTCTGGACCGAGTTATGTGAGGCTTTACAAATGAAAATCTGCCTGTCTTCTGCCTATCATCCTCAGTCCAATGGTCAGACTGAGAGGATTAACCAAACGATGGAACAGTATCTACGGTGTTTATTGACTTCTTTGACTTGTAATTGGGTGTTAGCCCTTCCTCTAGCGGAATTCGCATATAACAACAGCGTTCATTCCGCTGTGGGTATGTCCCCCTTTTACTGTTCTATGGGGTTTCATCCCAAGGCCATTTCTATTCAACCTTCGGGTCTCGTGCCTGCGGTTGATTCCTTAGGAATAGCATTGGGCAGGATTTGGGGCATAGCTCAGGAACATCTGATAAAGGCAAAGGAGGACATGAAACGACAGGCTGACAAACACAGGGTACCTTCCCCCTCTTATATAGTTGGTGACCGTGTTTGATTGTCAACAAAGAACATGAGGCTGGAAGGCTCTAGGAAATTACAACCAAGATTTGTGGGTCCTTTTCCTATAGCACGAGTGATTAATCCTGTGGCTATGAGGTTGGAGTTGCCTGATGAATATCGCATTCATCCAGTATTCCACACTTCATTGTTGAAGCCATATAAAAACACCGATCAGACCTTGCCCCCTCCCCCTTCAGTGATGGTCGAGGGTGAGGAAGAATACGAGGTTAATGCTATCCTTGATGCAAGGAGGAGACGGGGGAGGTTGATGTACTTAATTGATTGGAAAGGGTACCCTCCTGAGGAACGGTCCTGGGAACCAGCAACAGGGGTGCATGCTCCTCGTTTAATCAGATTGTTCCATCTCCGTCACCCGACTAAACCCCGTCCTGTTGGGAGGCCTTTGAGGGGAGGTACTGTTAGGGATTAGCCGGCTTTTCTCCTCCTTTCTTGTTTCTTTGTGCCTGGTTACTCCGGTGTCCTCTTTCTGTTTCCTCCTTTGTTTGGTAGCCTCCGCCCCTTTTTTCCTCCTTTGTATAACTGGGTGCCAGTGCCACTGCTCGGTGCTTGGTTTCTTACCTGGTTGGAGTTTTCTACTTCCAGAACGAGTTGAGGAGATTTGGCTTTAATCCCGTTGGGTGTGTTCTTTCGAACACGGAGTTGAGACGCTGAAAGCAGTGCTGCGCAGAACGAGGCTTCGTTCTGCTTCCCGGATGCGTTACGCTTCGGACGCCTTCCCGCTTGTTGCTTTTCACGGGAGAATTACGTTGCGCTTCTGTTCCTAGTAGGACAGAAGAGAATTGGGACATTTAGTTTTTTCTTTTGTTTTATTTTTGTGTTCGCCCTTGATATAGTGGGATTTACGGCGGTGCCGATTTCCGGGTTCCTGAGTACCCGATTCACATCGTTATGTGAATGTTTGGACTTTTTCACGAAGCATTTAGCTTCAGGCGTTTCTCTAGGAACGTGCTTTAGTTTGTGGCCACAAGTAGGAGATATGTTATGCAATTACAGCGATTTTTGCTGGTAATAACTTTCCAAGGGGTTTTTTATGTCAGGATTATGACTTTTTCCCCTTTATGAACAAAACGCTGGCAATTGGGAGTTTGTTTATTGATGCCTGTTGGACTTTCCTCCACACATCTCCCATTGGAAGATTCATCTATGTCACACAAGTAAGGAGGGGAAATGGGCTGTGTTGGGCAGTGTTAAGGGTGAATGGAGGGGGATTCAGGTGAGAGGACACTGGGATATTGAGTGACATTCTGTTCTTTTCTTTGCTTCTTCTCTTGTTTTGCTGCAGGTTAGAAGACCGATCCTATATGCCAGAAAAGGGTCTGCCTAGCTGTGACATAGAAAGAGCCTGGGCGTTTCTCTTTCTTTGTTTTGTTTTTCCTACCTTCTCCCTTTGTTCGGTCCGCGGCCACGCTGTGATAAGAAGGGCGTGTTGCGTTCCGAATAGGGGTAGAGGATTGGGGCCATCCTCGCTTCCGTGGTGTGGGTCCAGTTGGGGAGAAATCCAACAAGGGCGAGACATCATAGTGGAATATTCTCCACCTTTTTTGGTTTTTGTCTGGTGATTGCAGATGGTTGAGGCTGGAGGAGCTGAGGGACGAGTATTGAGTCTCAAGTTGTGCCCTTCCAGTTATTCATTAACTGAGACAGCTTCTCGCTTGTATACCTCTGGACTTCATCATGGAAATAAAAACCAAATTGGCATATGAGGACAAAAAAAAAAAAATTCTTGTAATCCTTCCCTCAATTATCCTTTGTTTTATATTTCTTATTTTTTGCAGCTGACTTCCTCCTGTGTATGTACTAATCTGTATCTTAAGCTTTCTTCTGCTCAGATAATCTGTCCATCTCCCATATCCTGTGGACTGGTACTGTAAGACTAACACACCAGATTAGGTAGTCTACTGTGAAGATTGCAGAGTTTACAGACTGAAGCAAGCTCTTCTATGCTTGTTTGTTGAGAAGGCCTTCTACTTGTTGCTCATGCTCAAAGGACAAGAGAGTGTTCATGGTTATGGTGAACCCCCAATGCTGTGTTGTATGTATTATTATTCAGAATTCCAGCAGTTTCAATGGCAGCGCAGTACGGCATTGAGTAGTGTAAAGATAGTCCCATTGCATTTGCCAACCAAAATCATAGGTCCTTTATTGACCAATTTATTCTACGCTTTCATTGCACTTTAAATGACTCACAGTCATCATATCTCTGCTCCTTATTATGGTTCGCCTGTCAACTGGCTTTTACTGGTTGACGCTGTCAACCAGTAAAATGCTCAAAGTAATATATTAGATGGGGGAGCAGATATTGCAAGCTGACCTTTAGTTATGTGAACACTCACTCACTCACCTCCTAGAACCACACTCCTTCATTCGTTCCTAAGTTCTTCTGTCCGAGCCTACCAGAAACACTGGAAAAAAAGCATTCATGGCTTGCCTCATATGTTATGGGACAAGTGGTTCATATGGCTTTCATACTGGGGTTACACCTGTTCAAATGTGATATTCATCAACTTTCAGTTTGAGTTTCAACTACAGCGACTGAAAGCCTTCATCAGTGAACTCTCCCCAATTCTATAGCAAAACCTCTACCGTGCCTACCTTGCCTTTTCCCTGTACCTTACCCTAGTGCAACAGATTTTAGAGTTTGGTGGAGGGAGTTACTCCATCCCAAACGTAATGTCTATCCTGTCTGCCATATTACGAATCGCAATACAGCAGACAGGATATCTGTCACATTTGTGACAGAGTAACCCCGGTGCCAAACTCTACTCTCAATCAATCAATCAATCAATCAATCAATCATAGCATTTGTAAACGCACTACATACCTGTGAGGGTCTCAAGGCGCTGGGGGATGGGGTGCTGCTACTGCTCGAAAGGCCAGGTCTTGCGGAGTCTTCTAAAGGTTAGCAGGTCCTGGGTCTGCTGTAGGAGGATGGGGAGGGTGTTCCAGGTCTTGGTGGCGAGGTGAGAGAAGGATCTGCAACGGAGGTCACTCTTTGGATGCGGAGGACTATGGTGAGGTTGGCGAAGCAGAGCTGGCGGCTGGGGGTGTAGAAGCTGAGTCGTCTGTTGAGGTATACTGGTCCGGTGTTGTGGAGTGCCTTGTGGGTGAGGAGCTTGAAGGTGAACCTCTTGTTGATCCTGCCAGTGTAGGTCTCTCAGGTGGGGTGTGATATGGCTGCGACAAGGGATGTAGAGGATCAGGTGTGTAGAGATGTTTTGAATGCATTGAAGTCATTTCAGGAGTTTTGCCGAGGCTCCTGCATAGAGGGCGTTTCCGTAGTCCAGCCTGCTGCTGACTAGGGCCTGTGTGACGGTTCTTCTTGTTTCGGTAGGGATCCACCTGCAGTTCTGGCAGAGCATGCGGAGGGTGTTGAAGCAGGAGGACGAGACGGCGTTTACCTGCTTTGTCATGGAGAGAGTAGAGCCAAGGATGAACCCTAGTTTGCGTGCGTGGTCGGTGGGTGTTGAAGCTGTTCCCAGTGCGGTCGGCCACCAGGAGTCGTCCCAGGCTGGGGGGGGTGGAGCTGAGGATGAGGACTTCCGTTTTGTATGAGTTTAGCTTCAGTCGGCTGTTCTTCATCCACTTGGCGACGGCTTTTATTTTTTCGTGGAAGTTGGTTTTGGCGGTGGGGGGTCCTTGGTGAGGGAGAGAATCAGCTGGGTGTCGTAATCATAGGAGATGATGTTGAGGTCATGCCAACGGGCGACGTGGGCGAGTGGTGCCATGTAGATGTTGAACAATGTTGGGCTGTAGGATAAGCCCTGGGGTACGCCTCAGATGAAATTGGTGGCTTTTGAACGGAAAGGGTGGAGACGGACGCTCTGAGTTCTGCCAGAGAGGAAGGAGGTGGTCCAGTCCAGGGCCTTGTCTTGGATCCTAGCATCGTGGAGGCGTGTGCGTAGGGTGCAGTGGCAGACAGTGTCGAAGGCTGCTGACATGTCCAGGAGGATGAGCGCCGCGGTTTCTCCATTGTCCAGCAGGGCCCTGATGACATCTGTGGTGGCGATGAGGGCAGTTTCAGTGCGGCGGAACCCAGACTGGGACGGGTCCAGGATGCTGTTGTCCTCGAGGTAGCAGGTCAGTTGTCTGTTGAAGGTCTTCTCGATGACCTTCGCAAGGAACGGGTGCAGGAAGATGGGCCGGAAGTTCTGAGGTCCTTGGAGTCAGCCTCTGGGTTTTTGAGTAGGGCGATTATCTTAGCGTGCTTACAGCTCTCCCTGAAGGTCGCTGTATCGAAGGATATGTTGATGGCTTTCCTGAGAGGGGGTGCAATGGTGGTGCTGGCTTTGTTGAATATGTGGTGTGGGCATGGGTCTGATGGAGATCCGGAGTGGATGGTGTTCAGGATTTTGATGCTGTTGTTGTTGTCTATTTTGGTCCAGGAGAGCAGGGGGTCGTTGCGGATGGTGGCCGTGTGGATGGAGGCCTCAGTGGTTGTCGGGGCAGTCCTGACATTGAAGCTGTTGTGGATGTCCGTGATCTTGCGATTGAAGAAGTTGGCCAGAGAGTCGCACAGGTCCTGCGAAGGAGGGATGTTGTTGGTGTTACTGCTGGGGTTGGAGAGTTCCTTCACGATGTTGAAGAGCTCTTTGCTGTTGTGTGCGTTGTTGTCTAGGTGGTCTTTGAAGGAGGCCCTTTTGGCGCATCTGATGAGGTGATGGTGTCTGCGGGCGGTGTTCTTGTGGGCTGCGTAGCTGTCTAGTGTCTGTTCACGGTGCCATTTCTTCTCTAGCTTTCATCAGGTTTGCTTGGAGGCCTGGAGGTCTTCAGTGAACCAGCTGGCTTTCTTGCTGGTGTGTCTGTTGGAGGGTTTCTTGATTGGGACGAGGATGTTGGCGGGTTTTCTGCTCTGAGGGATATCCAGGGTTTACTTATTTGTGACTAATGTGTAATAAAAGGGGAGTTTAAGGCTTGGCAATTGGTTTTAAATGCCAAGTTGAGCCAATATAAACATATTTAGGGGAGACGCACATGCACTTAAGCACTGGTCAGCAGCGTTAAAGGGCTCAGAGTTCTAAGACCAAGAATAAGATATAGCAAAAAGTGGAGGTAAGCGTGCCAAATGTGTAAGGGAAGACCACACAAAGGATCACAGGTCTAACAGCTTACCTTAAAAGCTTTTCCTCATTCACAGTGTTCACTGCTCATCTGTGTCTTTATTCTTCTGAAACTAAGAGGAAAGTGAAAATAAATGTTAAACTCTCACATGATCCAGGAATTACTGCCTCGTTCCCCTCCTTGCTTTACCGATCAATGAAATCTTGCTTCGTCATGAACTATTATCATATGTTATGGGCAAGACAAAGGGCCTTATTCCGAGTACAGCGGTCCTGTGACTGCCGTACTTGTGATCCGACCAACGACTGCAGGTCCACCCATCACATTTCAAATGTGACCATCGGACCACCACAGGACCGCCGACCCTCCGTTAAGATCCTGCAGTGGTGACGCAGTTGAAAGGGCCAGAAAAATTCTGGTGATGCCTCTGCGGCACTGCAGAGCACATTCTGAGTTGCTTTTCCATCGCCCATTTCATGGTGGTGAGCCTGTAATGAAATAGGTAGCGGGATGCAATTAAGAGGTCCCGAGCAGGGCCCCCTGCTGCTTTTGGGCCTGGGGCTGTATGCTAGGATGCATATGTTATGCCCCGCTGGAATTGCACTCCTGTTTCTGCACCATGTGCCATGCATGACATGGTTCATGCCACACTGTGCAGGAACGTGTTGCAGGCACTGTCACTGTGACAGCCTGCGGTTAAAGCTTTCCTATGAGCCTAACACAGCTGCCACTGTGAGACTGTCACAGCAATGCCCACCCACCCAGGATTCAACTCAGAATCTGGTGGGCGCATCATAGGCTTTGCGGTCCACCTGCCAGTGAAAATCCCCAAAACTGTCAGACACACCTACTGGTCCTCCAGACACCCTTACTAAACACCCAAACATGTTCAAAACTCTACCAAGAAAACCTAATAATGCACTAGATACTCTCGCAGGGCTGTCTATAAAGTAAACCCTTTTACAGTGCCAAAAAGGAACCCTAATAATACGTCCATGCACCTGACAATTTCCATCCCACCCTCAAAACATACTTTAACAGTCTTGCACAGTATCAGAAACCTCACTGCTTCACCACAATGTCCAAACAGTGCACCACTGGCTCTCTCACAACATGCCTGTACACCTTGAAAAGACAACAGACACGCTAAAAGGGCCTCATAATCACCCTCACAATACATTCAGACACATGCACAGCTCCCCCTAGGAACATACACAGCACTATGCATTATAAAAATGAATATTGATCAATTGTAACCATCAGCAGATGCCATCATAGGGGCACATGCATCAAGATAGGGAATTGCGAATTCTTAATAGCGTTTTTCAAGGAATCCCTATTTAGGAGTCGCAATTCCTTATGCATGTAGGTTTCGCAAAAATAACAGCAATTCCTACACATTCTCTAATAGTGAATCGAAAATCGCGATTTGCTATTAGGGAATGCTTTACAATTCATTCCTATAAGCCTGGAGGCATGTGTATGCACCACATGGCACTTAGAAAAATGCAATTTTTTGCATTTTTTTAAGGAATTGCAAATTACCATCAACTTGAAGTTGATAGTAATTTGCGATTCCTTAATGCAGAGTTGCGTTTTGAAAATGGTTCTTGCATTGCATTCCATAAATGCATTCTCAAAATAGGTAATCGCAAACATTATGATTACCTATTTTGCAAATGCCTTTTTGGTTGATGCATCGGAAATGGCTTTTTACCGAAGCTGCCCGTTTGCGACCGGTAGAAAGGCTTGATGCATGCGCCCCATAGTGCCCGAGACAAAAACGACTCTCCAAGAGACACTCAAAATGCTTTCTTATCCTTTCTTCTATCAGGTACTCATGCATTGTTCCTGTTGTACCTAGGCCATTCTTTTTCTAAGTCTCGCCTACTCGGCACACATTTGCTGCATAGGCAAAACGACCTATTGCTATCGCTTCAGCTTTTCAGCCAAACACGTGCACGCGTTCCATTGCCTTCACTGGAAATGCGTGCACGTCTAGCGATTCACTTGCGGGTGCGAGCGCCGCCATATGATAGCAATTATCGCTCCCACAAGTGAATTGCACAGCCCCCCTCCTTCCCCCTCCTGCCACACGAGGCACGCGCTGGTCTTCTGTACCTCCCTCCGTTTTTCATTGATTCTTGCGTTCTATATTTTATCCTATATTTTTTACAGAGAAGCTGACTGTCTGTCTCTCTTACCTACTCTTTGTTTCTTCCCCAGTAGTCCTCGTTTTTTAGTCAGTGATGTAATAAATGGGTTAATGCCTTTGCTAAAGGATCTGTGAATATGCTCAGAATCCTGAAGAAGGGCGTTCAGTTTGGTATTCAATGCAAGGTAAATAATAAAAGGAGGAACGTGTTTCCCTTGTGTAGCAGAAACATTACTTTTGATATGATGCAAAACTACAAGATCAACGCAGCAAGCTCTATTCGATAGTCATGATAATGTTGCTTGTCTCTCCCTCCTTCGGTACTCTACTTCCTATTTAGCTGCCTCTTTTTCCTATGACTCTCAATTTAGCACACTGTTTTGTGTACCGCCCTCACTTCCTCCCCCCTCCATCGCTTCTTCTCCCCATCTCTTCTTTCTACCTCCCATCCTTCACGCCCCCTTTGGAACCGTGCGAGATGAATTGTAATTCTGGCTGCCCCAGGATGCACAAACAGGTCAAGCATCGGTTGCTTAGTTACCTTCTTAGCACTCGATAAATTAACATTATATTGTAAGCATCAAGAGGGAATTCACTTTAGCAAGTCGCAGAGTACACAACCCCATGCTCACGTTTGCTTATTAACGCGTGCTACTTTTCTGCTCTCAGTTTAAATCTTGTCTGCCCGTCTCTGTCTGTCCTGCTGCTGCTGACTGTCTCAGATATGCAGAGGTGGGAAACACAGTTCAAGTTTCGTTTTCTTGTCCCCTCTGCTGATTTCCAGTCATCCTAGCTAGTCACTCAGACAAGCACCCAGCCCAGGGGTCAATGACGGACTTTCTGCTCTTGCACAAACTTATCTTCAAATTCAAGGGTTAGAATTTCCGATCTCCCTTGCAGTGCAAAAGAAATCAGAATCTTGCATTTTTTAGATCTGGCTGCATAGGAAGCCTACATCCAGTGAAACCTATCTGCCACTTCTTTTGGTGGGGTTTGTTAAAAGAAATTATTGCCTTAGCATAACTGTAACCCCCGCCGAAACGTTTTCGTGTTCACGCTAATCGTGCCTAAAGAAAACAACATTATTTGATGTTCAAAGCCTCTCTTTCATATCTTAGCCCCAAGACAAAAAAGTAAATATAATGTTCCTTCCTTGCCCCCAATGTATTGCACTGAGCCTCAATATGGTGAAGAACTGCTTTATTGTTCATTAACAAAAGTAATCAAGAGCATAGGGCGCCGAGCGTCTGTTCGCTATAAGCTCCGGTCGCCAACTGTCGTTTTCCCTCGGTCCTAGAGTCTATGTCTCTGGAGGGCACCTGGGCAGTATCAGTACATAATGACTAGTGTCCACTCATTTCAAAGTCTCTATATCGAGAGGGCACAGTAACTGCCCTGCCGCTGCGGGTGTGTCTTACCGGCATGTTGTCTTCCACCTTTCTCTCTCCTCGTGATTCCTCACCGTCTCTCTGATCTCCTCTCTGTGCTACACCGGCCGGTGTACCTTCTCTGTCGGTAGACTCTGCGTTGGGAGTTTCCACTTCTCTGTCATCTCCTACACCATCCCACAGGTCTTGGGCATTGTGTCCCAGTGGAGGTCTTGATTCTTGGGACTCCTCCTGTATCTCCTCCTCCTCGGACTTGGGCCACACTACTATTTTGTTGACCCTGGCCATGCGGTCTGGGGACCACACCTTGCCGTCGCTGAGGAGAGCCGCCCTGCCTCGCACCTCCTTGACCTGTAAGGGCTGGCTAAACTTGCTTTCACCTTTCTTTTGTATGGTAGGGAGTTTGACCCTGACCCATTCTCCTTCTTCCAACTCTGTTTCCTTTGCGTTGCGTCGTTTGTCATAGTGTGCTGCGTAAATCTTCTGGGCCTTCTCCAGGTTGTGCTGGACCACTGCAGGGGACCACTTGCTAGTGATGGTCTTTTCTCTCCACACTACATTGTCCCGGGTGAACGGATGTCGTCCTCTTAGCACTTGGAACGGACTGTACCCCACCACCGTGGGGGTGATCCTGTAGGCCATAGCATGCTCATCACTTCGGTCTCCTAGTCTTTACCCTGTGAGATGGCTGCCTGTATGGATCCCATTAGCACGCGGTTAAACCGCTCCACTTGGCCGTTGCACGCTGGGTGGTAGACAGCCGTGTGTCTTGACTCAATCCCGTTCCTCCTCATAAATCGGATCCACTTGTCCGACACAAATTGCGGTCCATTGTCACTGAGAATGGATTTGGGTATGCCTTCTCTTAAGAACACTGACGTCAGAAATTTCAGTATCGTGTCCGTATCCATGGACTCTTGTATGTCCACTTCAGGCCATTTGGAATACTTATCTATCACCACACATAAATATTTGTTCACACCTCTGCTGTCCAGGACGGGCCCCAGAATGTCAATGGCCACGTTCTCCCAGGGCCTTTGTGGGGTGTCAAACTTTCCCAAAGCTGGTCTGAGTGGTCGTAACACTTTGTCCGCTCCTTGGCATTGCCCACACTCCCTCACTTGTCTTTCTATGTGGACATCCATGCCTGGCCACCAATACATCTGCTTGACACGTGCTTTGGTCTTTACGATGCCCAGATGTCCTTCATGCAGTTGTTTCAACAACCTGGGTATCAGTGTTTCTGGTGGCACTACCCTTTCTCCTCTGTATAGGAAAATTCCCGAATCGCTCAGGGACAGTTCCTCTCTTATCTCGTAGAACCTTCGCACTCCTTCCTTGAGCTTCTTTTTGTCCGGCCATCCAGACGTCAGATGTCTTTTTATCTCCACCTTCTCCGCATCTTGCTCATACGCAGCCACCCATTCCTGACAGCTTATCGTCGTCTCATGGTCTTCCATGCTGGCCACCATCTCCTCTTTGTCCGGGACCTCCTCCGGCGCATTCTCCATCGCCGCAGCCCGACTGAGGTAATCTGCAACCCTGTTTTGCGTTCCCAGTAGGTACTCTACGTCATAGGTGTAATCGAGTAGCTTTAATGTCATTTTCGCAATTCTCGGAGTCACCGTGTCATGGCCCGAGGACGTCAGGACTTTAATCAGGGGTTTATGGTCAGTTTGAAGCTTGAATCTCGTACCCCAGATGAACTGCCGGAACTTGCCCATGGCCCAAGTGACCGCCAGCATCTCTTTTTCAATGACGCTGTACCTTTGTTCCGTCGGGGACAGCGCGCGGGAAGCAAAGCTGATGGTTTCGATGGATCCATCTTCCCTCTCCTGTGCCAAGACTGCCCCTAAGCCCTTGTCGCTCGCATCCGTCGTCACTATGGTCTTGCCAGTGGGGACGTACCCTTGCAGCGGAACAGCTTGGCTGATGCAATCCTTTATCGTGTCAAACTCAGATTGCGCTTCCGAGTCCCAATCAAACTTTGCCTTGTCTCTGATGAGTTGCCTCATTCTGTATGTTCTGGTGGCAAAGTGCCTCACGAACTTGCTGTAATACTCAGCCATTCCGAGGAATGACCGCACTTCCTCCTTGGTACTCGGAGCTTTGGCATTCCTGATGGCTTTCACGTTTTGTTCTTTGGGTGAGATACCATGTGTGCCGATTTCGTGGCCCAAGTACGTCACTGAGTGAGTCCCAATCTTACATTTGCTCCATTCTGCAGTCAGTCCTTTACCTTGCAGCACTCCTAGGACTCTGTGTAGCTTTCTGTCGTGATCTCCCTTGGTGGCACCCATCACCAGAATGTCATCCTGGAAGTACTGCACCCCTGAGATGTCCTTGAACAACCGATGCATCAGCTTCTGAAATACGGCCGCTGCAGATGCTAGACCGAAGGGCATCCTCCGGAACTGGTAGCACCCGAAGGGCGTAATGAAGGAGGTGTACTTCCTGCTCGAGGGATGCAGCTCAATTTGATAATACGCCGACGTGAGGTCTATGGTGGAGAAATGGGTGACACCTTTTGTCTTTGCCAGCATCTCCTCGATCCTGGGAAGGGGAAATTTCTCCACAACGAGGTTTTTATTGAGCTCTCGGAGGTCCACACAGAGACGAACCTTTCCATTAGGTTTCTTGACTACCACCAAGGGGGATAGCCACTCCGAACTGTCCACCGGCTCTATGATGCCTTGCTCCTCCAGCCTGAGAAGTTCTTGTTGCACCGCTCCACTAGTGGACATGGGTATATTCCTGACTTTGTGTACTACTGGTACTGCTCCCTCCTTGATGAACATTTTGTGGACGAATTTGTCCAGTTTGCCGACCGTACCCTCGAAAACTTTGGGGTATGCCGACTTCCAGTCTTCTTCTTTCGTGAGGGGCCACTCGTCTGTTAACATTATTTGTTCTCTCCCGCCTGGGTTGAGTATGATTCCCAGATCTCCTGCGTCTCTCCATCCAAGCACCGATGGGCCCTTCTCAGCAACGTACAGGGTGCATGTGGCCGACCTCCCTCTGAATTCAAATGTGAAGTCTCGGCACCCCACCAGGGGAATGGCGTTCTAAGTGTACGAAATGGGTTTGATGTCCGGTGGCAGCAGGTCAGGTCCCACTACTGGAGCGAAGTCTTCGTCCCATATGGATCTTTGTACGATGGTCCAGGGAGATCCTGAGTCGACGGCCACATGTACCTTCACTCCACCTATGAGCATGTCCGTGCGCGGCTTGTCTCTTCTCTTCCCTGACACCTCCAGCACCTGGTCTTCAATACACAGCACCATATCACCCTCTTCTAGGTCGTCTTCCTCACTGATTTCCGCATTGGCCGATTCGACACACTTGACCGTGGATTTCTTCCCCTTCTTGCGGCACACTTTTTCAAAATGGCCGACCAGGCCGCAGAACGCGCATCTGGCGCGGAACGCGGGGCAGCGTTTGTCTTGAGCGGAATGCGCCGTGCTGCCACATCTATAACATGAGAACATATTGCTTGTGCTGGGGCGGACCGTCTGTTTCCCTGTCCATTTTGCATCCTTCCTCTGTTCTCCATACGTCGCCTTTTGATTACTGAGATGTGATGCTTCATCTATTTTGTTAATCATCTGTCTCTGCGTGCCTTCCCTTTTGGCCGCATCTGCGCCGCCTTTAGACATTTCAGCCTTTTTCACCATTGCCACAACTTCCTTGAGCGAGGTTTCGTTCTGCGCCCATAGCTTGTCTTGTACGGCCCTGCTAGTGGTGTGCATAACAATCTGGTCTTTTATGTATTCATCCTGTAGGGCACCATACTTGCACGTGATGGCCAGCCGTCGGAGCGCAGCCACATAGTCGTCAATGGATTCACCTGCCTCTTGTTTCCTCTGTTGGAAATTATAGCGGTCTATGGAGACACAGACTGCTGGGCGGAAATGGCTGTCCGAGTCTTCTAGTGCATTTTTGAAGACATCTGTCTCCGTCGCAGCCCTCTCCTTGGGCACCAAGTTCTTGAACACTCTTACCCCTTCTGGGCCTAAATTATGGAGTAACAGTCTCTTTTTCCTCGCCGAGGTGTACTCCTCCCCATTCTCGTCCTCCAGTGCCTCAATGTAGTTTTGAAAGTATTCCTTCCAATCCTCCCATTTTAACTGAGGTTCCCCCGGTCTGGGCAGGAATGGAATGGGGGCCATCAGAGCTGATGCTTGATTCGCCATCCTGGCTTCCCCCCTGGGGTCTATCGCCTGGGCACCGGGCTGGTCTGGCACCCTGGATGCTCCTGCACTCCCTGCCGCGTCACCTTGACTTCTGGGACTACCTGGGGTACTGTCCCTAATGGCTTGCGTGGGGTTGTCTGCCTGCGCCCCTTCCTCTGGCTTGGGGGTGATGCCTTTGGTTGCCAGGGTGCTGGCTGTAGGCTCTGTTCTGTAGGGCAGCACTGACCTGGATGCCTATGCAGTAGTCTGGCTATTCTGTTGCTGCTGCGCTGCTGCCACGCCCTCTGCTCGTGCTGGTTGCAGTTCTGTCCCTCTGGCTGGTGTGGGGCTTTTGGAGGGTGCTTGCTCCTGTCCACTGTGCTCGATGGTGTTCGTGGTACCAGCCTCATCGCCAATATAATGTTCCTTCCTTGCCCCCAATGTATTGCACTGAGCCTCAATATGGTGAAGAACTGCTTTATTGTTCATTAACAAAAGTAATCAAGAGCATAGGGCGCCGAGCGTCTGTTCGCTATAAGCTCCGGTCGCCAACTGTCGTTTTCCCCGTTCGCGCCTTCAATCTTTCTCATCTGCGCATGCGCGCGCCTTCCGCTCCAGTCTATGGCGTGACGCGTCATCGCGTACACGCTCATAGACTAGAGCGCACACCACAGTAAAAACATTTTTTACCAACCCTAACAAGTTTAAAGGTCGTCTTCTTCCTTTCTCACAGTCTCACACTATTGGCTTTATTTAGGGATTAGCAAAACGGCTCCTTAGTAATGCACTGCTGCGCCAGCTTTCATAATTGACTGCCATTTCATGACGTCCTCAGCTTTTTTATTTTTATTTTTCAAAACCAAACTCTCAAATGAGAGATTGTTTTAGCAAAAGAAAAAATGATTGGCCTGGTGTTCAGAGAGTTTTCTCCCATAATGATTGGCGTATTTGCATTTTGTTCATTCTTGATTGCACCCTCCAGGTTGACTCGTGGCCCCCCTAAACAATTGCTGGCAGCAGGCGGATGACAAGGAGATGTTTAGGGAAATGCTCCCATCCAGGCATTTTTCGCCTCAGCAGAAATACAGTATGCGAGATAAAGTGTTTTATAGATAAGAATAAATATTTCTTAAGCAACAAACATTGGCATAACCAACAGTTCGCGCCTTTGGGACCTTATAAGTGTTTAGCTATCCAGCACAATACCCTTGGTGCAACAACATCAAAAGTCCCAAAGGCGAGAACGATTGCATTGCAAATGCTTGTTACTGTTTCCCATGAGGAGAACCTTGGTCTTTACTTTATTCGTATATAAATCTCGATTTTTTATCCCATATTCCCCTCGTTCAGTCCTTTTTTAAATGGCAAAATCACCCTCAGGTCTGTTGGTATTTCTGTTGCAAAGTTTCAGTACTGAATATATTCAATTTATTTTATGAAATTGTTGATAAAAGCATGCCCGTCAAGCAGGGGTATTGTAAACTCAGAAATGGTTAGGACAAACCACTGAGTAAAATATCTGTTAAACTGATTCATTGATCAAATTAATAGTATTTTTTAATCAAGTTACACTAGAAATTAAAGCCCTTTTCGTCAATATTGTAACATTTATATGTGTCAAATCATACTCCATTTTATAAAGCAGCAAGTTGTGAAATTTGCACGGGTGGAAATGCAAATGTATTGATTTAGTTCTGCAAGAAGAAAACTTAATTTATGTATTGAAGCTCGGAAGAAGATATGTTGTGGAAAGGTTATGCAGTTATATATAGAGAGGACAGTTTTCTTCAATCCAATTTTGGGGCAGTTAAAATGAGACTTTAACACACTTCTGCACTTCAGTGACTGTGGTCGAGCCAGAAATGTAATGAAAGAGAACTCACCGGGAAGGAGTATTGGGTGCATATTTACAAGCCCCTTAGTGTTGGATTTGCACCATGCAATGTGGTGCAAGAGCAACGCAAAGATAAAATTAGTTTTAGGAAGTCACACAAAGCCACCTTGTGTGACTCTGAGTGGGTTCATGAACCTTGAGTAATGCAACGCAGTGCAAAACGCTGTGTTGCATTACTCTGCACCAGGGAGGCGTTTCAATGGGCGTTCCATGAGTGTTCTCAGACAACATCCATGGATTTTTATGCACCCAGATTTACCAGAAGTGACAGACCAGTGAATGTGCCAAAAACTTATGCCTCCCCAGGAGAGGCATAACTAGGAGAAATATATTTATTTCTCCTTGTTTGCAGCACACATATTAAGAGGAAAAGTCTCCGGGGATTGTTTAGAACCTTCCTGCACAAAACACTCCTCTTCACAGTGCTGGAACCCTGGCACCATGGTGCAAGGTTGTCTGCATTTGCGCTAGACAGCCTAAAGGGCACCAGTGCAGGAGGAAAGGCAATAATGGTCTGTAGTGACTTAAATATGACATATTCCTGTCCAGTCCCTGTCACGCAGTGCAGCACAGCAAGGTGACTTGCTGAGCTGCACTGAATGACTTGGCCCTAAATATGGCCCTTGCAATTTAAGGAAAAGAGTGGTGCCACTGCATTACCACTCCTCACAGAGATGGGCCCCAATGGTAAGCTAGTTTTAACTGTAGGTGTTCTAGGCAAGTCTGAAGTAGTTTGACATCAGATGCAAAGAAAAATGAGAAACACTTAACATCTCAGATATATCTACTACTCATGGCAAACTGAGAACGTATCCACTATATTTTCAGATACCATATGTGCTAATGATTTTATTAAATTGAATTCTGAATAATCACACTGTTCATGGAATTTGACTCGACACACCTCACATTCGGCAAGGTTAAAAAACAACACCTCAGTGCTTTCTGAAATCTTTATCATACTCCTAAATTGTTAAATAGTTTGTCTGTTAATGCACTTAAAAGCTGTCCATGTTGCTAAATTTCCCATTTGGATCATAGTCATTTATTGGTGCATTGCCCAGTTTGTTTTGTATACTGGTTAACTATTTTCCATACGTCAACCGTATTAGAGAACAACATCAAACTTGAAATGCGATGTACTATTTTTGGTAGTTATGGGCCATTGATTCCAGAAGAAAAGTTGCAGCTTCGAGTCTGGCACTAAAAGGTGTGTTAGACCTGGTATGTTTGGCGTGGTTTCCCCTGACTTGTTTGTCTCTACCTCCTATATTTTTGACGCTGTGCTGGATTTCGTTTTTGCTGGTTTATATGCTTTGGGCACTTTGCCACTGCTGATCAGTGTCAAAGTGCAAGTGCTCCCTAGGTAAAATGTTATTGTGATTGGTTATCCATGATTGACATATTTGTTTTTCCAGTAGGTCCCTAGTAAAGTGCACTGAGTGTGCCAGGGCTGGTGATTGAAATGCTACTAGTGGTCCTGCAGCACTGATTGTGCAACCCAGAGAAATAGCCCTAAAATGGTGCCTCAGGCCTGCCATCGCAGTGCCTGTGTGCAGTTGCTAACTGCCATGCTGACCTGACGAGTGTCCACACTGGCCAGGCCTAGCCCTTCCCTTACTGTACACATAGGACACCCCTATGGAAGGCCCTAGGTACCCCCTGGGCAGGGTGCAGTGTATGTGAAAGGTAGAGCATGTACTAGTGTAGGTGACATGCTTTGGTAGTGAACTACAGCCATTTTCGTTTTTCACCATTGAAAGCCTATCTTGCCTATAGGCTATAATGGGGAATGCTGTGTATAATGTTTATCTTCCCATAGGAGCACAATAGAAAATTAAAGTCTGGTATCTTTGAACTCAGAATTTGATAACACATCTTTTAGGAACAATGGTTTTTAAAATCCTGTGTTTGAAAACAGCACTTTTAGAAAGTGACTGTTTTCTTGTCTGACCTTTCTGTGTACCTTTGCCTGTTTTGGAATTGACTGTCTGGTTTGTGAGTGACATGGGCTGGGGTGGCTCCCAGAGGCTGAGTGAGTCATCCCTGGGCTGAATAGCTCCATCAGCATCTTGAGTGGTGAGAGTGGATAGCACCTGGGCCTGAATAGGGCTGTGCCTGCCTTCCACAATGCTGGCTCCACCTCCTGCTGGGCGGCTGACGACCCTGCCCCTCTCTCTCAACGGTGGGCCTGGGATATATTACTGATCGCCTAAAAATGACCCCTCTGCTACGATGGGTTAAAACCTGGACAAATGAGGAGATTACGCTGAACCACCTCATACTTAAAGACTGTATGGCCTTGGACAAAGCGGATAGTATACCCTGGCTTGCGTATGTTAGAGCGGCATGCGTAAGGCTGGGGCGTCCGGACATGTATTTATCACCACAGGGCCTCAGGAAAGAGGATGTAGGGTGGGTTAAGTTGCATTTCCGAAATCTGTTGGAGACAGAAAGGGAGGAGGTTGAACTTAGTAAACCAATGGTGAGATCAATATATCAATTATCAATCTCCCCAGTCATGGAACCTTACTTAAAATATGTGACTAAACCATACCATCGTTTTCTTTTACTTAGGTTTAGGTTCAATCTCATTCACCTTGTGCTTGGCGCCTACACATAGCGGGGGACCCCAGAAAACACCCCACCTTGTACCTGTGACAGTTTTTCTACACAGGACACGCTTCATCTAGTGATGTTTTGTGAACACTATCTGGTGGCCCGAAAAAAAAATGTATACCCAATTTTGAAAGATCTTAACTTTGTCCAGGTGAGGCCTGCACTTTTACATTTGCAAATGCTTAATTCTGTGCAGGTCACATATAGTGTAGCCAGTTTTTTGGTAGCAGCAGCTCGAATAAATAAAATAAGACTCACCCAGACGAACAATTAACTAGGTTGATAATCTATCAACTACTTTTTGGGAAAATGTATTAAGAACAGTGGGAGACAGGGATGGCCTCTTTTAATCTATACTGCTTAGTATTTACTCTTTGTATCAAAGATTTAAATTTTGTTAAGAATGAACGTATGAATTGCAATCATGTGTATACTTGTATATCTGTAAATTTTACTTGTATAATGTATGTAGGTTTAATAATGAATTGTGTATTGCTTTTATGGTTTTAATTAACCGAAATAAAGATATTTGACTGACTGACTGACTGACTGTCTTGTTTGTGAGTGACATGGGCTGGGGTGGCTCCCAGAGGCTGAGTGAGTCATCCCTGGACTGAATAGCTCCATCAGCATCTTGAGTGGTGAGAGTGGATAGCACCTGGGCCTGAATAGGGCTGTGCCTGCCTTCCACAATGCTGGCTCCACCTCCTGCTGGGCGGCTGACGACCCTGCCCCTCTCTCTCAACGGAAAGAAGAAGTCAAGTAAACAAAGTGCTCCAGGACTGAACAGAACTGGTTCTGATTAAGCCAAGGCCTCTCTGCCCTCAGGGAACAAAGAGAAATGTGGTATAAAAAAGCCTCCCCAGACTACACAAAATTAGATCATCCTGGAATCAAGAAAGAACCTCTGCCAAGGAGAAAGCTGGAAGACTGAAGGGGAAGGATTGTCCTGCTGTGTGTTTGTGGGCTGACCTGCAGTTGCTTTTCTGCCAAGGAGAGGGGAAGGACTTTGCTGTTGCTGTGTGCCCTTGCTTGAAGAGATCTCCAAGGGCCTGAGGAGAGCTGGCCTCCTGTTAAGAAGTCCCAGGAACAAAAGGACTTCACCCCCAGCTTCCCCCTGAACTCTGCTGTGTGAGTTCTGCCCTTCCAGGAATGCTTGATCCATTTGTGGGGCCTCTGGAAGTTTTTGTCTGCTGTTTGGGAAGCTGGAAAAGAAGAAGAACAGAAGATCTACAATTTTCACACATCGCTTGTTGGCGGAGCGCATCATGGACATTGCGAGAAAATTCCCATTGCCGTGAAGATAGTCGCAGCGCCTGTTGCCGCTGCAAGACCGATGCATCGTTCGATTGCGGAGTGCATAGCCCCGGTGCAGGAAGATTCCTGTCGCTGCGAGTATCATTGCAGAGCCTATCACCGCTGTGAGAAACCGTTGCATTGCTTGCTTGAAGATCACATCCTGTTGCTTCGAACATCGTCGCAGAGCCAACGCATCGAGGGGCCGCGAAAGGAGAAGATAAACGCTGCGCCGCTCATTGTCGCCGCACCGAAGATCGTCGTCATCCCGAAGATCGTCACATCATGCCTGTGTGAAACGCTTGCTACCTAATCTGCGCACCGGAATCCATACAAAGTATCGCATCTCTCCCCATACAGACTGGATTTGACGCAACACGCCCGCTGCGTCGCTGTATCGCCTCCCCAGGGTTTCAGGAATGACGCATTGCTTGTTTTTCAAAGCTGCAGCTTCCACTTTGAACTTTTATCACATCAATAGGTACTTTGGGCTAAAAGTGGCGCAACTGTGGATTATTTTTGCGCAAACCCTAGAACTCTTTCATAATCATTTTCTTGAACTGTGTATGTTGGATTTTTGTTGTTTTGGTGTTGTGTAGTTAACATAAAGATACTTTATTTTTAAACTGGTGTGGAGTCCGTTTGTGGTGTTTTTACTGTGTTACTGTGAGTGTTGGCACAAATACTTTACACATTGCCTTTGATAAACCTGTCTGCTCTTGCCAAGCTACCAAGGGGATGAGCAAGGGTTATCTAAAGAGTGTATCCCCCTTACCCTGACTAGAAGCAAGGGTCCGTATTTGGACATTGGAACCGTCGTCTGCCAACTAGAGACCCCCAGATCTAACAAGGTGGTACTACAATTATATATATGTTTGTGCTGGCTTTCAGTTAGCCTTCTCCATCCAGTGTACTTTCATTAGGTGTAAATTTGAAAATAGAGTATTTCCCTTCAACGCAAGGGACTCAACATGTACTATTTGAGACCAAAAATAATATATGGTGCTGGCAGGTGTATTTTTTCTTTTTTATTATTGCTGGGGACCCACAGCCTGCCAAACAGTAACATTTTACAAAACCCATGACAAAATAAATCAGGCATTCACTAAGACAAAGGGCTTGCAGCCATCACTACACCTATTAGTTTTTTCAATGCTTGTTTTTTATTTGCTTAGCCAGACTGATGACCTGCAAAAATTGGCTCAATTTCAGACCACCTCTGGTACAGAATTTGTTTTCTGCATAAATATTTTCAAATACCTAAAGAGCAACTGTTAATATATCTTGTAGGAATCTAGACAGATCTGCTGGAATTCAGAAACTGACAACAGATCCTGATTATGTTGATTTACAATGTTGATACTGGCCCATTCCTTTATCAGGTGGTAACTGGATGCTTTGCCTTTACTACCTGCTTTTTTTTCTATGTTCTATTTTCTCCGTTTTTCTCCTATTCATACTAAAGTGTTGTTAATGTTTTTCCTCCTTCTTCTTTTTTACTTTTTTCAATAGTTTAGGACTAAAGGCTTTGCTGTAAGTGGAATGCAGAAATATATAAATATAATTCTTCTTTATGTCTGGTGAAGCCTCTGCTTTTATATTTTTTTTAACCAATTCATGGCTGCACTCTCCCTTAACCCACCCGCTCCCCAGTGCTGAACCCTTTTTTGTTTTTTTGGGGATAATTTTCTCTTAGGGTGCCATAAATATTTCCTTATTAGGTATCCTGGCCAGATTTGCGTCCTTTTGTTCCCAAAAAACTGGGAATTTTAAAGGTAACCTAGGTTTGCCGATTACTCTGGAGGGGACAGAGAAAATAGGCAAAATATAGCTACATTTTGAGTTGTTTTCTTAAAATGGCATCAACAAACAGTTTACTGTGCTAATGTCACAAACTTCCCAGCTTCAGGAACATATACAGCTGAATCAAAAAATTATTTTCTTACAACAGTATTTTCATTTTTTAAAGGGGTAGCCCATTTTTCATATTTTTTTGTGCTCTCATCCTACTTACAATTTGTGGCGGAGACCAGTGTACAACCCATGGGTGATCCAGAGTAGCTACAGAATCCTGAAAAGTAGACAACATTTCAAAATCATTAAGGGGTCATATGTGTAGATCCTTCAAGGTTTTACGAAAGAAAAGAACAGTTGAAATAAAGAAACAATGTAAATGAGAAGGAAAAAATTGCAATTTGTGACAAAGTTTTAATCAATACCTTTTTATCACTATGGCTGATTTACAAAAGCAATACACCATTGTGCCCACTAGACCCTTCTGTTTATGGGAATATATTGGGTTTGTAGATTCTCCAAGAACCCGAGGTACCCGGCGCCGACTGAGCTGCACTGTAGAGTGTTTTTTATTGTATACTGAGAGCACACCAATCTTTTGGGTGGGTGGGTGGGTGGGGTCACGGTCAAGATGAGGAGCTCCATCCCTATGTTTGACGTTTGGGCTTTCTGCCCCTCCCATCATATGTTTTTGGTTGGGGCATGTCCATGATGGGCAACCCCCACCCAATATTTTTTTTATATGTCCTTTGTGTCTAGTGAGATGTTTGCCCTTACTCCCCAACAGGTAGATTAGGACTAATCATCCCATCTGTTTTTTATAATTAAGCTGTGGGGTCTAGTAGATTTCTCCCTCGCACCCCCACTCCCCCCACGAGGGGGCAGATCCAGATCAGGGGTAATCACCCCCACCATCCCACTGGAAGAGCAGATCTATTGCCAGCATATTTCTGGGGAGACGAGGAGCCCACACCCCTATATATTTTGTTTATGTTTCCCTGGTGTCTAGTGGGGTTTCTGCCCCCCAGATGGGCAGACATGGAGTAATCAGTCCATCTGACTCTATGGGGTGTAGGAAGACTTCAGGCATATTTTGTTGGGGGTGGAGGCATGGCGTGCCCAAGATGGGCAGCCCCACCTTTATTTTGTTTTTTAAATCCATCCCTGGCATCTAGTGGGCTATCTGCCCCCCTCCCCTGAGGAAAGATTTGGTTAATTACACCATTCCACCCTCCAGTGTGGCAGAAAGATTATGCTCATTCAATGAGCTGGGGGACCACAAGCCCTTGCCGAAGGGACTGCTCCTCCATCCCTGGTGTCTAGTGGGTGGATCCCAGCTATAGGATCATTCTTCTGTGGTGAAACCAAAGCGGAGATCCACTGGGCCAAGATCTATCATTGGGAAGGGGAGATTCGCCCTTTTCCAATGATACCTCTCCCACTACAACAATTTCTCAGGGATGAGATAAGCCCCTGAGCACTGATGCAGTGAAAGTAAAACAAGCCCATTGACTCGTTTTACATTCACTTTAGTGTAATGACATCAGCGCACTATGCACACTGATCATCATTGCAGTAAAGGCTAAAAACTGATGTAGGCGGCTCAGAAAGCACTATTTGAGCAGCCTGAGTTAAAAAATATTATTAATGGAATCTCTCTGGTTTTCTACAACTGAGAGGCCTTAATATGCCTCTCCAGTGTTGGCCAATAGCGAATAGATGCACTTGGGAGGTAGTGTAGGTGTCTGCCATAGGTCTGACACCTGCCCTTAAGGGGTACATAAATGTGATATCGACATAAATGGAGCATTGCCTCAGCCGTTGTTAGTGCCTATCACATCTTGGATAAACATAACAGAGTATTTTAGCTCATTCAGTTTCTATTGATTGTTTGAAAGTACACTTTTGCCTTCACCAGAATGCATTGGAGACTATTGAACAACTGAAAGGTGCACTTAACTATAAAATATATTTTTCTGTCACATTCAAACCTTTGTCATAGGTTGAGTAAAAGCACTATTGTTTGCTGACCTTTGCTGGAGGGGACAACTGCACCCAAAGGGCTCTGCGCCAGGAGGTGGATGGAAGCCCGTAAATTTCCAAACTCTCTCCCTCAGCACGGTCTCACTGCTGTTTCCTGATGTTTTCTAGAGGATACTGCAATTCCCAGAGTACTTAGTCCCAATAGGTCGAGGGAGGAACAATAAATCTCACCACTCTCTGCTGCTGACATTTGCTGTTGGTGACCACAATGCTCAGAGTGCTTAGCACCAGGAGGTGTAGGGAGGAGCGCTGAATCTCACTGATCTTTCCCACAGCGAGGGACATGCTAATGTTTTCCTGACAGTTGCTGGTGGGGACTGCAACATTCAGAGTGGATAGCGCCTGGAGGTGGAGGAAGCACTTTAAATCTCACCCCTTTCTCCAGCAGCCCAGGATGTGCAGCTGTTTGCAGACATTTGCTAGAAGGGTGCCTCAAAGGCCATAATGCTAAGAGCCAGGAGGTGGAGGGAGGCGCTATAAACCTCACCACTCTCTCATGCAGATGGGTGAAGGACAGGCAAGAGTGGTTCAGACCGTGCCGATCAGAGCCCAAAGGAGGCTGGGCTCCCCCTTTTTTAGGTCGAGGTAATATCCGGTCTGCCGAAGGCAGAACCGGAAGTACCGAGAATGTATGTTCCTTAGAGGGGCTCTATGTCCCGCTTCTCATTTTGGCTCTCTCCCATTGGCTGGCTTCCTAAATGGAGGCCAGCCATTGGAGGAGAGAGCCATCCCTCCAAATAGGCTCCGTCCTTTTCGGATTTGGAGGTGTGTTCGGTGTTCTTCTTTCCACTTTTTAGCCATGCCTACTTTTGAACACCAAACACGCCCCCAAATCCGAAAAAAAACGGAAGCTTGTGTCCGCCATTGTTTGTCTTGTCTGCCCGTGAGAGGACATGAGGCAGCCCGCTGCCACTTTAGGTAAGTTTTGCTCTAGCTCGTTTTTCTCTTTGCCGGTGAGGATCGTAGCAGCGTTGAGGAGGTTTGCCCCTCTGTCTGTGAATAGATTCAGGTGCCTCTTGTCTTGCGGCATTGTGCTGTTTTTCCTGCCCCCCTGTTTGTGCCGTTGTTTCTTGCCTCTGACTCCTTGTTTGCCCTCCCCGTCGCCTTCCCTGCCTCAGAGTCGAGACGGAGCTCGCCCCCTGATTGTGCTGCTTCTCTCGCTGTCTCCCCCCTGCCGCCCCCCCCTCAGCCTCTTCCTCTGCAGTCTCCGCCGGACCCGCCCTCCCTCGGCATTGGTATGCACAGCGCCCTCTCTCCCCGAGCCCTCCCTCTGCCTCTCCCTCCCTCCCATGATGTCTCATCACATCTCTGTGCCTTGAGAAGGATGCCCAAGCCCTCAGCTGCTGCCCCGCAGCCCCCCGAGGCACGGGACCCGTCCTTGGCCACGCCGGAGATCAGGATACTGTACAACGTGCTGGGTGACATATTTCACAGAATCCTTCGTCGGTTCTGTGTCAACAGAGAGGGAATGGGGTTTCTCCATGATCAGCCACTTCCTGGTGGAATGCTTACAGTGTTGATGGTGGTTTCTCGTTTCCTACCATTCCCTGTTTCTTGATGTGGTGTAAATGTACTAACGCTCACAATTCAATAATATTTTCTGAAATGAATCATGAGGGCTGCTCGTCATGAACAATGAAATGACGAAAAGCTGGTAGAATTTACTTTGTTTACTTATTTACTGTAAATCCTCCCAGCGTTATCGTCATTTCTTTTATCCCGCACTGCCTCTTCCCTTTACCAACACTTGTTTGGAATGGCCGCGCTGCCTCAGCCCAACCCAAATTCGGAACTTGAGAGAAGTTTGCTGCTGTGGACTTGAGGAGCACCACAATTGTGTGTGTGCGTCAAGGCCGAGCATTTGTGTGCAAGTGTATATTTATGTTGTGCGTTTGCGGTTACTTTGTGTTGTGTTAAGCAGGAGTCCGCGCCTGCTCGGATGAGTGTCACAGAACAAGAGGGCATAATGGGCTCACTCAGGCGTTGGGAAGCGCACAAAGCGATGATGTGTGGTGTTTTTAATTATGATCGCCCTTTAACTGCCACATAACTCAGAATAGAGGCGTCTTGCAGACAGGAATAATTTCCGTGTGTTTGCTGTTCACGTGCCCACACTGTCCTTCTGCACGCTGACATTTTCACTCCTTGTAGGAGACTTGCGGTGTGAGGTCTGGCAGTTTATTTGCGTACGTTCAGCCATGGCAGCCTCATGTCCTCGCCCCCCCACCCCCCCTCCTATTGTGCGCACCCCTCACCACCCCTGTGGTCTGTGCGCCTCAAGTCCACGTTCTTTTCTTGCGTTAACATGTGTAATAAATATATTTCAAACCTTTCTATGTATGCCATGTATATAGTTTGTAAAAGCCTATTTCATACTGTCCTATTTCAAATGTTTTAAATGTTTATGATCTGCACTCCTTCATCTTCAGTACCTTTCTTTTAAATATGAACTAGAAATTTGGAATAGTTGTCTGCCTTTGTGCTCGACATTCTCTCATAGGCTTTTGTTCTACGGTGTTTGTTCTGCGGTGTTTTTTGTATCAGGTATACAAATGCTATCAGTCCATGCCAGGTCCATGATGGGCAGTGGAACGAGCGCTAATGAGCCTTGGATAGATTGTTCTTGTTTCTCCTGGCAGCTTATGTGTGCTGATCAGCGGCATGAGAGGTAAGTGCCGGTCTTAGGATGGGAGGTATTTGTAGCATGTTTGTTTGTTGCTTATTGTTAGCATGCATTCCACATCACTCTCTAACACACTACCTCACAACTTTACTCTCTCTCTCTATCTCACTACCTCACTCTCTCTCTATCTCACTACCTCACTCTATCTATTTCTATCTCACTACCTCACTATATCACAACTCACTCCCTCAAAAATTCACTACAACACTCTCTCACTAACTCACTCTCTGTCTCACTACCTCACAACTTCACTCTCTCTCTAACTCACTACCTCACTCTCTCTCTATCTCGCTACCTCACTCTCCCTCTTTCTATCTAACTAACTCACTTTCACTCTCTTTCACTACCTCACTCTCTCTCTATCTCACTACCTCACAAACTCACTCACTACCTCAGAACATCCCTCTCCCTCACTACCTCACTCTTTCACTACCTCACTCTCGCTGTATCTCACTACCTCACTCTCTATCTACCTCATTCTCTCTCACTGCATAACTCTTTCTACCTCACTACTCCACTCTATCTATCTCACTATCTCACAACTTCTCTCTTAAAACATCACTACCTCACTCTCTCACTACCTCACTCTCTAGCTCACAACCTCACAACTTCACTCTCTCTCTCTAACTCACTACCTCAATCACTCTCTATCTCACTACCTCACTCTTTCTATCTCACTTTCACTCTCTTTCACTACCTCTCTCTCTATCTCACTACCTCACAACACCCCTCTCCCTCACTACCTCACTCTTTCACTACCTCACTCTCTCTAGATCACTACCTCATTCTCTATCTACCTCACTCTCTCACTACCTCACTCTCTCTCTATTTCTATACCTCACTCTCTCTCTCTATCTCACTACCTCACTCTCCCTCTGCTAATGCAATAGGTATCACATATGCAAAAAAAAGCTAATGCCAATGCCATTTATTTAGGGATACGAAAAAGATAAAAAATAATGAGCAATACCAATAGCTCTACCTATAATATTGCCGAGACCATTGCATTGTTAATGCTTGTTATCTTTACATTAAAAAATGGGAAAGGCAAAACAAAAGTGGGTCCACTAACTCAACTCGACTATCTTGGGAGGGCTGTGGGTGCAATTTTTAAAGAAACTGGACTGGCTGAAAGGTATGTCTCCCGTACTAAGGATCTGATCCCCTTTTGTCACTTTTACAAATGCATCTTGTGCAGGTCCATTACACTCCCTCTAATCTTTTATCACGTCATCCGATCTTGCATTTGCCCATCTCTGCACCTGCAGATACAGTCTCTTTAATCTCACCATCTGCATTTGAACTTGCACAAAAGAGGAAGCGAAAAGCACAAAAATGTGCTCCACCCTGTGAAAATCAAGAGTGCCCGACAACCTTCACTTACCCACATAGCGATGCAAAAGCTGTTCAGGTGTTTATTCATGACCTATCAGAGGTACCTAGTTCGGCATTTTAAACATCTATTTGATGAAAACCTAGGTCTGTTGGCACTGTGCTGTGTGCCAGTGAATATGAACGAAGGGTGGGTGAGGCTTTAAAATGACAAGTCCCCTGAGTTGGTTTTTTGGGCTCTATGTAGTTTTTATATTTAAGAAATGTAGGTTAACCTCGTTGGAAATGATATGGACTTTTATATGATGTTTACCTGATCTGCAATATGAATTTTAGATTGCAATAAAAAAAAAAGACAAGTCTTTACATATTTTGCATAGGAATAAGAGGAAGAATCCTAACTGCACAATCTGAAAAGATGGCTCATTTTGTGGCAGAGAAACAGCTCAATAAGAGTGGGTATACAAAGCCCCAATGACCGGTTGACCCCGTACCTAGTCGATTGCTTTACCTCCAAGCGCTTGCCCTTATGTCATTCGATTGGGTAATATCCATCCTCATACTGAGAAGGAGTTCCCTTGAATGAGATATTCAATAAAACAACTTAATTAATAAATCAATTAGGACAATAAAGTTAAGAAAATTGTACACAATTTATTAATATTACAAAATATATTAAGAAACACAAGTGGGCAAGAGCGCCACTGTACACAAACAAAAACAATTAAATTGGAGGAAAAATTGTTAAAACGGTTTTTTGACATACATGGAGATCAAAATCGACCAGCAATATTGATAAAAGGAAAGGGGAACAGACAACAGTACGACATCCAATTGTTACAGTACTAGGTGTACATTCAAACTCAATGTGATACCCATGTGCTGTGCACAGTTTTTATATTGTTTCAACACAGGTATCCGAGTCTAGGAATTGTACTTGAAAATGCGTCGACGCGTTTCGGTGGTTGAAATAGTTTTGGACCACCTTTATCAAGACTCTATCTTTTGTCTGTCGTGTATCTGGGGTCAAGAACGATCACCCTTTCGCTTAAGGATAAGTGAGTTGACATCAGTTTTCCTTCACACTTTTGTATGACTGACTTCGGTTTAAAACTGCCTGCTTCTCTGGTTTCAGTCCGGACTGAAACCAGAGAAGCAGGCAGTTCTCTTCGGCCGAATAGGGAAACAATTGTTTTCGCCGGGAGGACAAGACGAAAGCGCCCCGGGTTTCCACTTCTTTTAAACTGAAAAAGACGCTCTTTAACGAGCAGTATCGCCAAGCGCACCACGTTTATCTGCAGGACTTTTAAACCGAAGTCAGTTATACAAAAGTGTGAAGGAAAACTGATGTCAACTCACTTATCCTTGAGCGCACATTTCTACAACTGAACGTACAGGGAGTTTATCCAAACAAGAATTTAAAGGGTGATCGTTCTTGACCCCAGATACACGACAGACAAAAGATAGAGTCTTGATAAAGGTGGTCCAAAACTATTTCAACGACCGAAACGCGTCGACACATTTTCAAGTACAATTCCTAGACTCGGATACCTGTGTTGATGCAATATAAAAACTGTGCACAGCACATGGGTATCACATTGAGTTTGAATGTACACCTAGTACTGTAACAATTGGATGTCGTACTGTTGTCTGTTCCCCTTTCCTTGTATCAATATTGCTGGTCGATTTTGATCTCCATGTATGTCAAAAAACCGTTTTAACAATTTTTCCTCCAATTTAATTGTTTTTATTTGTGTACAGTGGCGCTCTTGCCCACTTGTGTTTCTTAATATATTTTGTAATATTAATAAATTGTGTACAATTTTCTTAACTTTATTGTCCTAATTGATTTGTTAATTAAGTTGTTTTATTGAATATCTCATTCAAGGGAACTCCTTCTCAGTATTGGTTGTTTAACCCTACTTCCCTTGAACTTTTATAAGGGGTACCTCTCACTTTGTTTCCTTAATATCCATCCTCAACCTATGTCACTGATGAATGAACAATGCAATTAAAAACACAAAGTCACCCATTGGCTCAGAAAGAACGCAAATGTTACTTTAAGGAGTGCCAAGGATATTTTAACGGTGGGAAGGGTTTCCCGGATCGGTCCTTTGTCTAAATCCCTAGTAGGCGACTCTATGATTGTAAACTTTAAACACCAAAATCTTGCTAATGTCTACTTTTCTACATCAAACTATCTTCACGTTCCATTAGGACTCTAACACTCTTTTTCTTACAGGTATTTAAGTCTGGTAAAGCACCTCCAATAAGCAGTTGCAGACCCCTGGCCTCGTCAGAGTCAACATTATGAACTCAGTACCAGCAATTGGTTTGCACTACTTTTGGATCTAGAGGCTATCAACTAGCATAATGAAGGCTTTCCCTCAATTTCTGTCCCCTTAATTTTACCTTGTGTGCTGATTTAGTGGGTGTCAAGTCAAGTGGGACCATCATCATAGGGACTACATTGGAGCATTGTGGTTGTGTCCTTCAAACTGAATGATCAGTATTGACGGGGCTTTATCCTTAAAGTAGATATTTTGCTCTGCAGGAAACATGACATCTAAAGATACTTATTGTGATAGTTATATGTGATACTCTAAACTTGTAATTCCTTCTGCATTGGGCAAGGAAAACTCTGGGTTGTCTTTTTGGAGTAGAGTCGCCTTATAACTCAGATACCCTTGGAGGTTTTCTTTGTGCAGGCGTTTTATTTAAAGTGGCCTGGAAGGTAATACTTAGGCTTGATTAATTTTTCTAGTGATGACTTTTCGAATAAAGTTCACTATGCATTTCTCTCTCACTAGCGATCATAGATAATTTGCCAAACTCTATTTTTAACCTAGGCAGGGCATGGAACCTGTTAGTGGAAGGTGAGCTTAATGTCAGTCAGTCATCTTTATTTCGGTTCGACAAACCATAAAAGTGCAGAGTACAAAACTATGTTAAATATGTAAAAATTCATATATGTTAAATGCATCCCAATAGCAGTATAAAATATTACAAGGAAAACTCCAGTCATAATACATTAAATTATAAATATGCTGCCCAAAAAATTAGATCAGAAAAAGTGGCAAAAAAACCTCAACAAGAGAAACCTTCAAAAGGTGCTCCTAAGGGGTCCGCTCTGTCACCCGAACTTTCTATATTATTTTCTAATGAGGACAGTTCAGCGACTCTATGAGATGTCTAAAATATAATTATGCTCTTCAGTCTTGATACAGAACAGATAAATTTTTTGTACAATGAAACTTTAGACTGTTGAATATATCCCATCGATTCCAATCATCATGAAAATATTTTGGTAAAATCTTTTAACAATGAGGGTCCTTGTACCAGACATTTAAACTGAGCATTCAAACCATTCATGTACAAAGGAATATAAAAGGGAGATACAGCAGTGCAGATGTCAATGGAGGCCAATGAGTACAACTATATCATGCTTTTTATATATAAAGGGGTGTTGCTTTCTTACTAGTGGTAGCAAAAGTATTGCTCTTGCTGTTTGGTAAAGTGCACAAAAGAATGTAGAGTGCAAAGTGATTTGTTTAGACAAGTTGTCACAAGGACATGGGATGAGTTGAGCTGACCACCCTCCTTGATGTAGAAATGCTGCCAAAAAGTGAATTGAAACGAAACCTTGTCAGGTAAAATCTATATTGTGAGTTAGTGCTAAAAACTAAGTGAAAGTGTAAATGAGTAGCCATAGGACTATCCCCCTCTGGACACATCATTCCCAAATGTTCCCGTGACTGCCGGTGAAGATTGTTCGCCCTAATAGAAAAGGCCATCTTAATGCTGTCTTTTGCTTTTGAGGTCATATTCTGGGGGGTTTCATAAACGTTCCGTAAGCCAAACTTGAGCAGTGCACATTTCAGGTAATATAATCAGGGAATCTTATCGACAGTAGAGATGGCCATACAGTCGCTGATAATATCTCTTGAGAAGGCTAAATCTTCAGATAGACAAATCTTTACCCATAATAGTATAGGAGCAAGGCCAACACGGTCCTCTATACAACCCCTCCCTAATTCAGAGTCGCAGAAGTTTGTGGGTGCACTTTTCGGTACCATCAATAGTCTTCTGATACAATTATTCCATACAAATTGAAGCTTATTGCTATTTCAATACATACTCATGTAGTTAGATACCAATGACAAGCATAATTAATTAAATGTAGTTCTGTAATAGAGAATTCAGTTGAGCGTGTTCATAACTTATCTCAATATCTTATATTATCTTTGATGCTGGAAGTATTACCCTCCTTGCCCGATACCCCATAGAGAAGAGCTCCTCTAACTTTTGCTCTCCTACTTTTGTAAAGATCTACGCTTTCTTATTAAAGAAATATTTTCAGAAACCTAGCAATCCACGGCTGAAAAGAGTGGGGTTCAGGGTCAGACCATGTTGCCTTAGTACACATGCTTGCAACAGCTACAGCTACGAAGATTGGATAAGTGATACATTTATCATTCACATAAGGAATATCCACTCCTAATAGTGCCAGCATGAGTGTAAAATCGGAGTATTTAAAATCCCTACTAAAAGTACAGATTTTGTTCCAGAGCTTGCCTAATTTCACACAATTAAAAAACATAGGGGCATATTATCAAGAACGGCGTTAAAATTATCGCCGGTTTTGTGGCAGAACACTGCTGCTAAACCGGAGACAATGGGCTTGATAATATTCCCTTGAGAATTCCAATAGAAGCCCATGTTCACACCAGAACATGGACTTCTATTGGAATTTCCAAGGGCATATTATCAAGCCCATTATCTTTGCTTTAGCCGCAGTTTTCTGCTGCTAAACCAGCGATAATGTTTAACTCCGTTCTTAATAAAATATGTTTGATAAGCACACTATCTGCATCACTATCTTCATCGCAGACATTTTCAGTCCATTCTTTTAACACAGCTATTCAGTTATAATATAAATGATAGGCCACAGTGTAGTGCTGGCTTTTCAAACTTGATTAGATTCCATTAGCAGGCTGTATATAATCTGGATTTTAGTTCTGCCTACTGCGCTCAGAGACTCCACAACTGCTATTTTATCCAGAGATATCATTTCCTTATTCGGTTTTAAGACTTGGGGCCAGATATAGGTAAATACTATTACTGATTCTTACTACCGAATTTTACCGATTCGGTATTTAAGAATAGGTAAATAGTATGTAGGTAAAGTTTGGTATTCACCGATTCGGTATTTACCGAATTGGTAATTCCCATTCATTCCTAGGTGCCTGGAGGCCCATAGGAATGAATGGGAATTACCGAATCGGTAAATACCAATTCGGTAAATGGGGAACACATACAAGGGTGGCAGGGTGTCACATTGACACCCTGTTGCACCCCTGAATAGTGCATGGGTGCACATGTGGCACACAAGGGCATGCATGTATGTCTGCCACATCACAGTGTTGTAAAAGCAAAAAATTGCTTTTTCAATTGTTTTCTTTATTTACCACCAACTTGTAGTTGGTGGTAAATAATGAATCCTTAACTGAGACGTGCACTTACTTGAGTGCCCTCTACATTATGGATTCAGTAATTTAACGATTCGGTATGTTAAGAAATCGGTAGTTTACCGATTCCTTAAGTTACAGATTCGGTAAAATACCGCATCCTACAAAAATGCTACCTACATTCCAAATGCCAAATACCGGTCGGTAACGGCCGAAATTCGGTAATTTTGGCCGTTACCGACAGGTATTGGGCGACCTACATCTGGCCCAAAGTTTCTTATTTGTATATATTTATCAAAACCTTGTTGCTAGTATTCCATATTTTGACCGCAGGGCCGATTGAGTGCTGAATTGACTATGTGAAAAGAGATCCCCTAGCTTCTGTATACCCCTCCTGATTACCCCCCTTCCTCCATACCAAACAATGTTTGTCTTGGAACACTCTCAAGAACTGAGAAGACCCCCAGAGTGGAGTATACCAGACTAGCCCAAGTTTGCCCTTATTGGCTGCGAAAATTCCTTATGCTTCCTCAATCATCTTGAACCAAACTTTTTTTAATAGTATCTAAACTTCAAGATATGTAACAATCCTTTGGCACCCTTTTAGATAAAAAAAATATAAAATGTGTTTATGGATTTTTCTCTTACATTTACAGTGTATATTGTGCGTATTCTCCATCATGAATATGCATGACATACATTTCTTCTTGTAGCAAATAAATTGTTATATGAATACTTTTCTCTAGGGAGTTTATAGTCAGCTAACTCCTGTTTGTCACCTGTATGGAGGTATTTTTAGATAAAGTCCATTGTTTTTTTTGTTGACTACCGTACATACATTACATTGGCCAGAGTCTGAATAGTGGGCTGCACATGCATGAGCCAGTAAACAGGTAAATCCAATAACAGGTTAAACATAAACAACAGTGACCTCTGAGCTATTTGGTGGTAGTTTCCCTTTGGGTATTGATTTCTCTCTATACCCTCCATTTCCATTTGCATTTTTTGATTTCTAATTTATGTAATACCGCCCCCATGTTTCCATGCATTGAGCGAGCTTAGTAGGAGTTTGCATGGACAATTGGTAATCAGCAACCTTGTGTGCAGTTCACGTGTTTATCAGCAGGTTGGCCACTCTTAATCTATCTGTTGCATGGGGTGAGTGGTTAATAATGGCAGTGTGAAATCATTGAAGACCGGCCAGTTCAGTATCAATGCTTGGTGCATACGCAAAGGATGTACCGCTCTATGAGTGTCATCTACATTTGGTAGGTAATTTTGCTGCACATGTAGCTGTAGGGTAATGTGAGATGTGGCAGGGAGTTGGGAAGGGTTGTCATCAGGGGCTACATACTGAGAGGTGTTTAAATGAAATGTCTTTAGTGGAGGCTGGGGGCCACCATGATTGTGTCCAAATCCTCCAGATTTGAAGGGGGAGGGGGGGCTGATCTAGGTAATGGCACCCTTCGCTGCCCAAACCCTGGCACCTCTACATCCCAAGAAACAGCTTACACCATCAAAAATTTGGTTTGCTAGGGGAGGATGGAGAAGGTGCCCATTCAATATCAGATTGTGCCCCCTGAAAGTCGTGTAATATGGCCTCCAAGTGTGTTGAGATAGACGCCTTGCGGAGACCGCATGTATCCTCAATTCGCAGCGCCACACCTTCTGCCTTGGCCCTCACCAGTAGTGATCTTCTCCAGGACAGAAGGGCGGGAGGATAAGGTGTCTCCTACCTTTTTGTGATGAGGCGTTTAGCTTCAGCATGCCTAGGTCTTGGAACATGAGGTAAAGCTGTAATATGCATTCCTCCTACGTGCACACCAGGGTGCGGCCCTTACATACTGCTAGGGCAATACTGACCCAACACCAGTAATCACACAATGGTGGGCAGGCCCATCACATGTATAGTAGGTCAGCATCCAGCTGCTGGCATCTGGGGCATGTTGTATCGGCCCTATTATAGAACGTGTTAATCTTCGCTGGACTGAGGTAGGCTCTCTGAAGAATGAAATGTTGGATGAGTCTGAAACGTGTGTTACATGGAAAATAGGTAGGGCTGCTTAGCACCTCCATCCTCTGTCCCACTGGTACCAGGTATCTGTCCCTTCCCAATACATGCAGGTGTCTGCCCCTTCCAATGACGTGTAGGTATTTTATTGTTAGGTGTATAGGTAGTTCTGTGGTCATCTCAGCTCAGATATCTTAGAGGGTCACCTGGAGGGAGCAGTACTGCAGAAATTGGCCCGGCATCAAGTCGTTCAGGTCTGCTAGTGTGCCATATGGTAGAAGCACCCCTTCTTGATATAGGTCTCCCAGTGTTTGATCTACAGCTACTAGTCGTTGTCATTAACTCTTCGGCAGTCATTACCCTACCTCCTGGTGGTGTGCCCTGCCGCAGTAAGGCCAGTGCATATGGGGGTACTGTGTGTGTGATGTGTAGACTTCTATGATTAACTTTATGCGCAACCCTAGGGAGTATTTGTTCAGATGCTTTGCTTTTAACTCAGTGATGGAATACTCAAAGGATGTGTGCCAGTGACCAAGGTGAGCCATCAGTGGGAGTGTCATACAGTTGTAGCCCTGCCATCCACTTTGCCACCCATTGTAGCTGCAACGCTAGGTAATATTGTTCCATGTTGGGAACCGCTAGGCTTCCTTTGCTTGTTGGGAGGTGAAGCTTCATGAGGGCTACACGGCAACAGGAATCGTTCCAAATAAATTCTCTCATTATGTGCTCAAAATCTCAAAAAAGAGATGGTTTAACACCTTGACTGCTGTGCATTTTCCCCTCCTGTGCTGATTTATGGTGAACTCCTCTATTCATGACGAGCTCAGCTCGTCATCAGCACAGCTCAACTGTGCCTCATGACGAGCTGAGCTCGTCATGAGCATGGAAGGGGTTAATGTAGATGGGGAGGTTAGTGAAATAATATAACATCCTGGAGACAACCACCATTTTTAATAAGGCTGTCTGGCCATCAACTGATAAGGGGAGTGTGCACCAGAAGGTCATTTGCGAACACATTGCAGTGATTGTGCTTCCCAAATGGCCATCTAGGAGTTCTTTCTGCCAATGATGAATATAGGCACCTAAGTAGTGTAAGGTGTTGGGCTGCAACTTAATGCATTCTCCATTGAAAGTGGGTGCCGGGTCTTGGTGTCCATGCACAAAGGGGTATCCTCAGGATTTGCTGCAGTTTACTCGTAGGCCAGAGAGTTTCCCAAATGCTGTGAGTATGTGGGTTGGCATGGGTGGGAGAAAGTGCACATCTCTAAGGAATACCAGGATCCATGGAAGCCGTACACATACCATCTCCCAATGGGATTCCCCACTCTACGCCTCGCTCTCGAAGTACCGCGGCTAGCGGCTCCTCTACTTGTGCAAATAATAGCGGGGATAGTGGGCATCCCTGCTGGTTGCCTCAACAGACTGGTTTGGGTGCTGAGATGTGACAGACGGTCTTCATCCGTGCTGACAGGTGCATATATAATAGTCTGATCAAGTTGAGAAAGCGTCCCAAGATTCCATATTTGGTGAGAACCATAAAGACGTAGTCCAATTCCAGAGAATCAAAGGATTTATCTAGGTCTAAGAAGAGGCACCCAGAGTGCGGCCATTGTTGGAGAGAGTAAGTGGATACCCTAAAGAATCATCTGAGGCTCAGTGATGTGTTGCGGGATGGGACAAATCCATTCTGGTGTAGATGGACCAATGTTGGCACCAGCGGAGGCAAATGATCAGCTAACGTCTTGGCTAAGATTTTGTAGACTGTATTCAGTAATGCTAGCGGGCGGTATGATCCAGGTTCAGTCTGGTTTTTGTCAGGTTAGGTAGTGAGACAATAAATGCCTCCTGCAGCAAAGCAGGGAGGAGGCCAGATTCAAGCGCTGCACTATATAAGAACAGTAGGTGTGGTATTACTGTGTGTGCATAGGGTTTAGAGTATTCCGAGGAGAGGCGATCTGTTCCCATATTGCTTAGCAGATTTCAACTGAGGTGATAGGCTCCTCTAATTCTGTTTGTTGGGCCTGATCCAGAGCAGGAAGCCTTATTTGGGAGAAAAGGGTGGCGAACTGTGCAACGCTGTAGGTGTTTTTTGATGTGTACAGGGCCCTATAGTAATGGGTCATTTCCCTGTGCATTTCAATTTAGTAACAACCTGTTTCATCTCTAAGGGCACGAATAGGCTGTGACAGCTGCTTTCGATGCATGAGCCATGCCAAAAGGCGGCCTGAGTTATCTGAATTTGCATGTGTGTAGGTGGTGTGTGCTTCATAATTTACACATCTGAAGCATTCCAATAGGTCAGCTAGTTTGCCTAGCTTTTCCTCCAGTCGCGTTGCATAGTCCAATTGTGTCACCATCTTCTATTCCAGATGTATGAGTCCCCTCTCTATTCTCCCTATGGCTTTGTCAATATGCTTGCAGATGTTCCAGTTAAAGACCAAACATTTACCCTTGATGGTCACCTTAAATGACTCCCAGGGTAGGGTATATTGCTAGGGAGCCTACTATGTGGTCAGTACGTACATGAACTCCATGTGCTGCTGAACAGTTGGAGTATATTCTTGCACTGGAATTCGGTTCATGCCACAGGTCTACCAGTGACCAATGGTTCATCCATTCTCTCAGTGTTTAGGCGTTAGTCAGGGAATGTGTGCTGGACAGGAGGAGAATGAGCGGTCCGGAGATGTATCAATGACATCAATAAATTCCCCACTCAGTAGCCATGGGAGTCAATTCCATTCCGCCAGAATAGCACAGAGATAGTAGAGCAATGGTGCTTGCTCCGAGTTGGGGTAATATATTGCTTCCAGAACCAACTGCAGGTCATTCAGGTGGGCTTTTATGAACACATAACTCCCATTGGGATCTAACTTCATCTCTATCACAACAAAAGGGGTGCCCATGCATAACCAGATTAGCACCCTCATAGCACAGGATCAGTAACCGGTGGCGAACAACTAGCAGTGACAGCTGAGATGCAGCTGGTCAGCCTCCGTGGGGGCCATGCCTGTCTCCTGGAAGAGGGCTACATGTGTGGACCTGCGTTTTAAGTAGGGTTAGATTAAATAGCGGCATGCAGGCGTGTACATTCTCCTCACGTTCCATGGTATTATGTTTGTGTGGACCTTAGCTGTTGCAGGGATTTGTGTCGCACACTACTCAGATTTGCTTTGTGATGGGGTCTGTTCCATGTTGTGTATTGTATATGGGGGGATCATGTTGGATAAGACAGCATTGCTCAGTTGCAAAGAGGCTATAAGAACAATCATTCAAACATAACATATACAACAGTGATCATGGTGGGGTGAGAGGCCAGGTTTCTAATTTACCTGTACCCGTGAGTCTGGGTGTATTGTGTGTCAGCTGGAGTGTTTTTCGTTTATCTGAATAGTAGGCTAATTACAGTGCAATTTTACACCCCATCCCTGCTCTACAGCAGTTGTGTGTCCCATGGTACCTGTGTGGGCCTGTGGGTTGGCTACTGCAATTGTAAATCATGTGAGTTGCCAATGGCCTAGGAGTGTGCATTGTTAACATTCTTGCATTGTCAGATGATATAGTCTGCAGTTTGTGGTGACACATCTGGTGGCATCGGTGTGCCCAACCCGGTCGTGCGTCAAGTCGTAGAGTCATTTTCACTGATGGACTTTACTGAATGGTTGTCCGAGTCTGAGGTGTGAGTTTGGGCATGTAATGCTGCAGCTGCCTGCAGCGCGCTCTTCCTCTCCGATGTCACCGGTTCCAGATTAGGTGCTGCTACTGGAGATTCGGGCCAACTAGTCCATCACCTCCCTCTATGTATACAGCCTCCAGCAGCTCTGGACATTTTCTCAGTTGTGATGGACCATGTTGTCACTGTTGCATATCCTTCAGTCTCCATCCAATCCCATGCCCTAAGGCGCACCGGGAAGAGCAAAGAATATCGCATGTTCAGCTCACAGAGACAATGTTTAACAGCTAGGAATGAGCGTTGGTGCTTCTGCACTGCTAGCGTATAATCTGGGGAGCAGCATTAGCACTGCATTGTTCACTTTAATCTCCTATCCTGTAGCCGGCCTGTTTCATGAAGTGCACTGTCTCGGTCTCTGTGGTTCAGGAGATACAGAAGAGGAATGGTCTGGGGTTGGCTCCCAGTGGTGGTTTCCGCGATGGCAGACAGTGTGCAGGCTCTACTGCAAACTGGGGAGACAGCTCTGTTGGAGGCATCCATTCTTGTACCTAGGCTTCCATATATGGTACGGCATCATTGCCCTTCAATCACTCAAATGTTATTACGCCGCATCCTTCCTTCAGCATCCTCCACTCTGTCTTCTAATTCAGTCACACAACCGAAGAGTGTTTGCAGTAAAGTTGTGTTTTGTTGGGTGGCTGGTTGCAGCTCCTCTAATTGTAGTTCAGTGTTGGCCTGTTTGTCAGTGAGCTTGCGCTAGTCTGTGCGCAGCAAGTGAAAGTCCATGGTGATCTTGTCTATTTCGCTTTCAAGGGATGTCCTTGTGTTTTATAAGGCTACCTCGATTTTCTCCTCTGCTGACAAAACGCTGTCTAATTTGTCAGATGTTGCCATTTCAGAGTGTGTTACCATCATATGTGTGCCTCCCTCTGGTTGTTCCACTGCTCCCACGGCTGACCATACCAGGGCAGATGGGGCATTTGAACGCAAATGTCCCATAACTATTTGTTGGGCCGTGGGCATCTGCTTATCTACTAGCTCACTTTAGGGGTCATACCTGTAACTCAATTAAGAGTGACAAAGTCAGCCGTATGGAAGCCAGACTTGTCATGTCAGGATACGCCGTACAACAACTGAACTGGTGCCATCAACCCTGTTCACCGCAAGTCTGCATCCCGTGGCAGTAAGCCCGTGCAGGACGCTGTGCATCCGGGGCCACTAACTCTGTGCAGCACAAGTCAAGGGGGCCTTTATGGTTGAATGAATGTGTCATTTACTATGTACACTGTTGTCGATTTGTGACTGCACCAGCCAACCCTTGCCGGCTGGTGTGCACACACCCCACACATATCCAACACCGGTGTCACTTGGTATGTGTGCCTGCTAATAAATGTGGCCATGCTCATGGCCCGTAGCCATTCACACCATCTGAGCAAGTGTGTCCGTGTGGTCATTGTGTCAGCAAGACGGGCACGGGCCCTGCAACATCACAGTGTGCTGTCTTTAGCGGATGTTACCATGTCACCTCAGCGTTGGCAGTGACCCTGGACATGTAGCTTCACACGCACCCCCTGCAGGCATGTGCAGAAGTGGTGTGTGCTGGTCCGGCATACGTTAGTTCAGTGCAGGGGTGTGTTGATTTGTCAGGGGGAGAACATGCATGCCAAGTGTTATGTGTATCAGTCCTTTGGATGCATGAGTCAGTTGCCTGGCCTCATTCGCAGAGTGATCACAGCCCGACATGGACTGTACACCTGTGTCCGTCCTGTCCGGACCATTGGCCTTCACTCATGTGGCCGCAAACCTTCAAAGGCCAGCGTCATGGTGTTCCCAGGGTCCCGGACATCCCACCACACCCAAGCCAGGCCTCTTTACCGAATTGGGTCCAGTGGTTGGAGTCAGCACATCTGTCTGGGTCAGCTAATGGATTACGTCAACGACATGTCAGATGTGGTGGACAAAATTCGCTGATTGGAGATGTTGGCTTTTGCTGCTGCACTCATGTTCATGGCAAGTGACAAGATACCTGCAGCCACAACTGGATGTGACCCATTACACGTGTCCCCACACCTGGTTGCATGATGGGAATCTGATCACATGTCCCAAGACGACAGTGGACATGGCTTTAATGGCCTGGACTCATGATCCAGGTATGGACAACCAACGTGGGTTGGCACTGACTTGTGTTGGTGATGGGCTCCCCCGATGTGGACATGGGCGCTTTTTTACATTCCTCATTCAGGCATGCTGCTGCATTGGTCTGCATATCGTGGCACTTCTCTTGCCAGTACTGACACGCACTTGTTGATAAAGTTTCTGCACTTTCACTTTTCTCCAACTGTTTTGTGTCTTGATTTGTATGACAGTGTGTGTGTCACAGACTCTCTGGCTCCCTGCTATATGTGCATTGCTACCTCATCAGGACTGTTGGTTTGTACTTGTGCATTATCATGTCTGTGTTTTGTGCTTTGCCAGATGCGTATTGCCGTTTACTGGCCACAGGCGGGTGCACTTGTGTCCTGTGTTCGGCTGTGGAAATGTTGGTGTTTGTACCATATTGTGTTTGGTATTGGGGTGCTCTGCTTCCTATGTGTGTGTGCTGCATTGTGTGTGAGATGCCCATTCAATGTTTTCTTCTTTACACATTCTACCTAAGAAGCTGTTTGGTCCTAGTGCTCCTGCTGTACGCATGTACCTTATGGTCTTATGTATTTCTTCAAGATTTGGCTGTTCATGATCAGGAGTATGGGTGCAGGAAGGCTCTACCATTTCGCAATGGCTTAATGGTACCACTTGTTGATTGGCCTCATGCAGTTGTCTGCATCAGCTTGACCAAGTTGATGCTGTGATGTTATCATACTTTTGTTGTTTCCTGGGATTCGTTATCCCTTGTACCATTATCCCTTGTACCAGCTCCCAAAAAGCCTTGGAACTGGTGGATTTTGCTGCTTTATGTAGCTTTATCCACGTGATTCTTCACTTGATTGGTCGAATTCCCATCTCTTCTTTCTATATTCCATCCGTGCTGACTTAAGTACAATCCTCGCTGACTCTCTTTATTTCTTGCCAAAGATCTGGCACAATGATTCGCTCTTCTCTTTAATTGAGATATTTCCCTGGTGTCGCTGCAAGAGAGTTCAGTATCTGGCTCGATTGTATCGCTTGGAGGGTCCGGGCAATTAAGACATTTCCAATAAGCTGCCCATAATGATAGGTCAAGTAGCTCTCAAGATTCGTTTTTCACTCCACAAGTCCGACAGGGACCTTGTCAATTTGGTAATATCCTCTTCCCGAGGCTCTAGTCGCCATCTAATTTCTTAATGGTCGTGACGTCTCTATGATTGCCCAACAGGGAAATAGGGACCCTTACACATAGGTTCACCAATAATCGCGCCTAAGGATGACGTGATCACTGGCACTGGTGTAATCAACATGGACATGTTTTTTATTCTCTTAAAATGAACCTATGTAACCCAAATGTAGTCCAATGTTGAATCGTTGGTATCCAAGATGCAGGTGTATGTAGCAGGGGTGCACACTGTAAATATCAAATCCTAAATATTGACCTACAGAAATATTGAGTGTGAAATATCGAAGGTAAAGCATATTGAGGTCAAGAATATCGTGGGTCAGAATATCGGCCATAAGGTAATTTTTGTATATCGATGTAAGTAATATCGAAGTTAGTAATATCGATATCAAATATAACAATGTTACTAATCTCGATGTTACTAATATCAATATGTATATTATTGTTATGTATTTTATTATGTATTTAATATGTATGTGTTATAATTTTTTTTCAGTATTCTACTTGTTTTAAATTATATGTATACTATTTTTATAAATTAATAATGTTTTTTTAACCAATTTTGTGTTTTAGTACTGGAGCGGGTTGTGGGTTTATATGGGAATAGGATGGGAAGTAATTTAATTATACTAAATTATTTATATTTTTTTTCGGAATTATAAATTCATTTTAATTATTTTTGCATTTAAGTACTGTAGCGGGTTGTAGGTTTGTAGAGAAATTGGGTGGGAAGTAATTTAATTTTAATCATGTGAGGATTTAGTTTCATTTATTGGTATTGATAATTATTTAAATTGTAATTAATTATTAATTGGTAATTATTTTTTTAAATGGTAATTAATTTTTTAATCTGTAATTTATTTTTTATTGGTAATTATTTTTGATTAATTGATTAATTGTTAAATATATTTAGTGTATTAATATATTAATGATGTGTGGTGTGAGATTATAGGGTAATATGGTGGCAAGTAATTTAATTGTAATCAAGTAAAAAGAAAATTAGTGTTGAGTATTTATTACTAAATTATTAGTAATCAATTATGAATTGGTAGTAAATGTTTAATAATTTTTTTAAATAATTGGTAATTAATTATTAATTGGTAATTACATTTTCTTTTTTAAATGTATTTGTGTTAATAAATTATTGACAATTAGTTATTAATTGCTAAATGTTTTTTCATAATAATTGTTTTTTGCTATTTATATTTTTTATTATTTATTTTATTTTTATTTGGTAAGATATTTTTAATAATTATTATTTAATTCTATTTATTTTAATTGTTGACTAATTATTAATTGGTAATTATGTTTGTTTATTATTTCTTGGTATTGTTAATTAATTTGTTGTAAATTAATAAATAAATTGTTATTTTTTACAGAAAAAATATTATTTTAATTATTAGTAAGTTGTTTTGACCCCTATGCTTTCCCTACTGATGCACCCTCTGGAGTTGGAATAGTCATTTTTACCCCTACACTATCCAACACTTTTCCTACTGTTGCACCCTCTGGAGTTGGAGTAGTAATTTTAACCCCTACACTATCCAACACTTTCCCTACTGTTGCACCCTCTGGAGTTGGATTAGTAATTTTTACCCCTATGCTATTCAACACTTTCCCTGCTGTTGCACCCTCTGGAGTTGGAATAGTAATTTTAACCCCTACACTATCCAACACTTTCCCTACTGTTGCACCCTCTGGAGTTGGATTAGTAATTGTTACCCCTAGGCTATCCAACACTTTCCCTACTGTTGCACCCTCTGGAGTTGGAAAAGTGAATATTACCCCAATGCTATCCAACACTTTCCCTAATGTTGCACCCTCTGGAGTTGGAATAGTAATTTTAACCCCTACGCTATCCAATACTTTCTCTACTGATGCACCTTCTGGAGTTGGAATAGTAATTTGAACCCCTACACTATCCAACACTTTCCCTACTATTGCACCCTCTGGAGTTGGAATAGTAATTTTTACCCCTACGCTATCCAACACTTTCCCTACTGTTGCACCCTCTGGAGTTGGAACAGTAATTGTTACCCCTACGCTATGCAACACTTTCCCTACTGTTGCACCCTCTGGAGTTGGAATAGTAATTTTAACCCCTACGCTATCCAACACTTTCCCTACTGTTGCACCCTCTGGTGTTGGAATAGTAATTTTAACCCCTACGCTATCCAACACATTCCCTACGGATGCACCCTCTGGAGTTGGAATAGTAATTTTTACCCCTACGCTATCCAACACTTTCCCTACTGTTGCACCCTCTGGAGTTGGAACAGTAATTGTTACCCCTACGCTATCCAACACTTTCCCTACTGTTGCACCCTCTGGAGTTGGAATAGTAATTTTAACCCCTACGCTATCCAACACTTTCCCTACTGTTGCACCCTCTGGAGTTGGAATAGTAATTTTAACCCCTACGCTATCCAACACATTCCCTACTGATGCACCGTCTGGAGTTGGAATAGTAATTTTTACCCCTACGCAATCCAACACTTTCCCTACTGTTGCACCCTCTGGAGTTGTAATGGTAATTTTTACCCCTACGCTATCCAACATTTTCCCTACTGTTGCACCCTCTGGAGTTGGAATAGTATTTTTAACCCTTACGCTATTCAAAACTTTCCCTACTATTGCACCCTCTGGAGTTGGAATAGTAACTTTAACCCCTATGCTATACAATATTTATTGTTTAAGTTAATTTAGTCAGAAATTTATTTAAAATTATTTTTTAAACTTTGTTATATATATTTTTTGATATTTCTATTTATATTATTGTTGTATGTGTATGTATGTATTTATAAATTATAAAATGTTTTTTAACAATTGATAATTTCTTAGAGTAATTAATTTTAAATACTATATATTATATTATATATATGTTTATTTTTTTATATTGTATGTATTTTTTATAATGTTAAATATATTTTTTAAGTAGGTTTATGTTATTTATATGTAATATTTATTTAACTTTATATTATTTTTAAACATTAAAAAAACGATATTTTTTACAATATTTTTTATCAATATTTTTGCACTTATCTTAATGTAGATAGGACTTCAACATTTTTGATGTCGATATTCTGCCTCCGATATTTTTTATGTTGATATTTCCGACGTCGATATTCTGTCAGTGATTCGTAGCAGGAGGGTCAGTTAGAAATCTGGCCTTCAGAGCTTGGAGGCTGAAGTTGTTCAGAGTGCTGGCTAACGAGAAGTCACGCCGAACTAAACTTGTTTTGTTCTAGACTATGGGGAGAATCCCCATTCCAGGGTCCTCAACTTGATGCCACATCATTGTAAATGTTTGCACTGGCTAGTTTGAGTTAAAGTCCCCTGTGAGGGGATATAGCGCATATGGATAGAGCAGATACATCCTTTGAAAAACCTTAAGAAGAGATTTTTGACCAAACGTCTTTCTTTGTGGCAAGCTTGTTTATATGATTGTTGTTACTGGCATTTGGGACCCGTGCACGAGAAATGGAGTTTGATGATGACAAGATCACCCTTGCCTCTGTGTAATAATGTGGATTCTCCTCCCAAGTTCTTCTGTATATATGTAGCCACTCTTCCAGATGGATGGCTGGGGCATGATATTCATTATGATTGTGCCAAGGATTGCTACCAGGTCTCTTAAAGATATTTGTTTTTTTTTAAAGTTTTATTTTTGTTGCAAAACATAAATAGTATCAGTATCATCATCAGTCACATAAACATATACATTCGTAGGGTCTCTTCAGAACACAAATTAAATGGGAAATGGTAGGCATTGTGACATTACCCCTCAGTTACGTTGTGAACCCGGTGAGCTGAGTGACTTGATGAAAAGGAACATACATGTAGCGTAAAAAAATTACAGTTTGCGTTTTATGTTTTTTCTTGTGCTTTGAACAATAGCGAACTTAAACCAGAAAAAGTGCACACATAAATCGGCATGTCAGTGAGGTAGTTTCGACAGTATCTAGCATCACAGTCTTCTTATATAGGGACTAATCAAACATTCCTATGCCCTTCGCCCCACTCCATTCCCCCCCTACCAAACTCCTAGCGCAAATCCATCCCGCTCCCGTGTATGTCGCCCAGCAATCACCCCCATACCCATTCAATGGTCTTCTTCACTCTCAGATCCCTCAAGATCTTCCTCATCCAGTGGCTCACATATGTCCCCCCTATAGGAGTTCCAAGGCTGCCAGACCCCATTCCATTTACGCGGATTATCCCTCAGCTTATACACCGCCCTTTCAGTCAGCATGAGCATGTCCATGTTTCGGATCCACTGAGCCAGCGTGGGGAGATCAGCCGACCCCCACTTCTGCGCTATATCCCGTTTCGCCGTCACCAGCCCCACTGTAGTCCACGTTCTCGCATAAAAGGTGAGGTCAGTTGGCCCCCAGACATTCAGCAGGCACATCCGCGGGTCTAGAGCAAGTTAGATGTTTAGTGTTTGGGCTATGGTGCGCAAAACTCGTTGCCAATAGCTAGCAATCAGTGGACATTCCCAGATCGTGTGTATAAACGAGCCTTCTGCCCCGCAGCCCCTGAGACAATAAGGATGATCTGCCCTGTGCAGTTTATGTAGTGTCGTGCGAGTGTAGTAAATCCTATGCAGAATCTTTAACTGTACCAGGCGGAATTTGGAAGATATGCCTGCTTCACGTGGGGACGCCTTGGCTGCGTTCCACTCGGTCTCGTCTAGATCTCCTACCTCCAGCATCCATTTGTCTTTCAGCTTCCCCAGTGGGTCAGGCATATTATTAATCAATTTGCAGTATGTCATCGATGTCGCCCCTTCCTGTAGGTAGTCAGTGAGTAGACGGTCTTCTAGAGGGGAGGATTCTGGTGGGGATGTGTCTGGCGGAATCGCCGCTTGTAGGGCGTGTCTAACCTGTATGTACCTGTAAAGCTCAGTATCCCCCAACTCATATTGCTCCTGCAGAGTCTCAAAAGGAACTACTCCCTCCCTTGTCCACAGGTCCCCCACAGTTAAGATCCCGATGTTGTCCCACTCCGTGAAGCCCTTGGAGCGCCGCAGGTGGCCCAATGCTTTCGTGTCCCACAGAGGCGTAAGTTTTGTGATGGTCCCATCCCATTTCAATTTCGCTTGTGCCTTGTACCATAGACGAACAGTATGTTTCGTGGGCCCAGTGAGTTTTGCCGCAACACCGCGGTGGTACAGTGGGGCCAACAAACTGTTCGTACCCAGTTGTGCCCTGTCTGCTTTAAACGCTGGGTCCTCTTGCGGGGCGTGTATCCACTGATTAAGGATTTTAAGCTGGGCCGCCCAGTAGTACAGCTGTATGTTGGGCAGCGCAATGCCTCCGTCGTACCACCCCTTATTCAATTTTATGTGCAAGATCCGGGCTGGCTGGTTTCCCCAGAGCAGGCCTGTGATCTGTGCCGTTATTTTTTGGAGGAAGCTATCCGGTACCAAATGTGGAGTATTTTCAAGAACGTACAGGAAGCGCGGCAGAGCCATCATTTTAAAGAGCGCTGCCCTTCCCAGTAGTGTTAAGGGGAGTTCTTTCCAATGTTGCACATCATTACGGAGGCGGAGCAAGGGAGGCTGCAAATTAAGTCGTGCGAACTCTGCCTCGTCTCGGGTAATATGAATCCCCAGATACTTAAAAGAAGTGTGCGCTAGCTCTAGTGGACAGGAATCCGGGAGTGGCGGGAGTGGTCCCTGTAGCTCAAAAATTATTGACTTCGCCCAGTTAATGGTGTAGCCCGAGACTCGCCCATGTGCAGTACAGAGAGCCAGGAGGTTAGGAAGGCTGTCCTCCAGGTCAGTAAGGTATATCAGCATGTCGTCCGCGTATAGGGACACTCTATCCTCCCACTGCGGGGTCCATTGGATCCCTTTCAGGAGCTGCGTGGTGCGAATAGTAACCGCCAGCGGTTCCAAAACCAGGGCGAAAAGGAGGGGCGAAAGCGGACACCCCTGTCGCGTGCCACGGCCTAGATGTATGGTTCTGGAAATGTGGCCGTTAGCCACCACTCTGGCTACGGGGTCTCTGTAAAGCATGCGTATCCAGGAGATAAACACCGGGCCAAAACCCATACGTGCGAGCACTGCAAAAAGATAGTTCCACTCCACCATGTCGAATGCCATCTTGGCGTCTAGTGAAAGGATCGCGGCCAGTACCCTTAGTAGCGGGAGTCGCGCCACTACCCCATGCACCCTGCGGTGGTTTAAGGCGGTACTCCGGTGTGGCATGAAGCCGGACTGGTCTGGGTGAATCAATTGAGTTAAACACGGCAGGAGCCTATTCGCCAGCACCTTAGCGATAATTTTAGCCTCTGGGTTCAAAAGAGAAATAGGTCTATACGACGAGCATTCACTGGGGGGTTTACCAGGTTTCGGTATGGCCACAATAGTTGCCATCCGTTGATCCGGCGGCAGTATTCCCTTCAACCTACATTCTTCATACATGTGAAGTAGGGGTGTACTCAAGGACTCTGTCATAAGTTTAAACCACTCGATGGGAATTCCATTGGGGCCCATGGCCTTACCCGGATGAAGGGCGCCAGTGGCTAGTTGAATCTCCTCAACCGTCAAGGGCGCGTCGATGTCCCTTGACGCCTCTTCCGTCAATTTCGGCAGGGGAACATGCTCAAGGGCAACACGGACCTCATCCTCCCCCACCACTGTCGCTGGGGTGTACACTTCATTAAAATAGTCAGCAAGGACCTCCACTATCTCGCCAGGGCGGGTGTGAACGATGCCGCACGAGTCAGTGAGCTGTAGGATGTTCCTCCCTCCCCCCTGCCTCTTGTCTAACCCCGCCAAAAGTTTACTAGCTTTGTCCCCGGTGTCGTAGACCCTGTGTTGTGTCGCCGCAATGTCCGACACCGTGATCCTCCTTACGTGGTCGGTGAGGCGACGCTGATGGACCTGTAGATCGTGGAGCGTGTCGTCCGAAGGACTTGCCATATGGGCGGTGTTGGCCCTCTCGAGGCCCAATTCCCAGTCCAATGCCTCCTTCCTGTGTGCCTTCTTATGGTTCGCAACAATGGCAATGGCCTGGCCCCTGAACACGGTCTTGTATGCTTCCCATAACGTAGAGGGGGAGTCTACCGAGGACCGATTCTCCTCAAAGTAAAGCTGTGTAGCCTTCTTCAGGTCCTTGCTGATCTGGGGGACTTTAAGATAGCCAGGGAAGACCGGGAACAGCCTCTGTCGTTTAGTGTCTGTGGTAGTGACCGTCAGGGTGAGCGGAGAGTGATCCGAGATGCCCCTCGGCTGTATACTTGTCTCGGCCACCGTAAGATGCCCGTTGCCCAATGTGAAGAAGTAGTCTATCCTAGAGAGACTGTTATGTGTGGCCGAATAATATGAGTATTGCTGCTGGCTAGGGTGTAATGTGCGCCATATGTCCACCAATCCCTGTGCATCTAGAAAAGTCTGGAGCCTGCTGGGCCCTTCTATGTGTGTGCGGGGGGGAAACCGGTCGAGGGTGTCCGTGAGTGCCATGTTGAAGTCCCCACCTATGAGTAGGTCCCCATCAGGGAGGTCCAACAAGAATCTACCGAGGTCCGGCAAGGCCTCAGAATGTAGTGCTGGTGGTATGTATACGGAGACTACGTTTAACAGTTTCCCCTCCCACTGGCCATGAACTGCCGCAAAGCGGCCATGGGCATCGACCGCTGTTGATTTCACAATAAATTGGGAGGATTTCTTCTGCAAGATACCCGTACCACGGGACCCTGAAGTGAATTCCGCATGCACTATCATGTGATAGCCTCTCCTGTCTAGGGCCTTCGTGGCCGCCCCCGTCAAGTGTGTTTCCTGTAGGAGAATGAGAGCAGGCCCCTGTCTTCTAATTCCCTGTAGCACCAGCCCCCTCTTGATCTTATCCCCTAGACCTCTGACGTTCCATGACATGACGAGCAGAGGGCTCGGTGTGGTGCGACTAATCGTTCCAGCCATAAGAAAAACGGTGAACCATTATGAAGCCTCTTCGCCGTAGGCGAGGTGGCATGCGGAGGCAGATGTAGGGCAAGTGTGACTCTATCCAACATTCCATTCCCTCATCGCCCCAAATAGACCAGATGCTCTCAGTTGCGTGAAACATGTCAATATACATACGTGTGCTTAGAACAAGAACTGGCAGGACCAAGGGGTCCCGTAGTGCAAACTTACCCAACTCCCACTCCCCCCCCTCCCTGCCCCCCTGCTGCACGGACTCAAAACTGCCCGCCCCCCCAACTGAGCAGAGTGCATACACCATCCCCCAAACAGTGTACTTGCGCGTTGGGGTGAGGGACTCTCCGCTGCCGGCAGCCTCTCATTCACACCCTCGGAGGCCCTTCACCCAGTGTCCAATGGCGGGAAGCGCTTACACAGCATTAAAGTGTCAATAACAAAAGAATGTCAGATGGTCATTGTTCCTCGAACTCTTCCTGGCCGCCTTCTGCTCCCAAAGAATCACAGTTATCTGGTCCCCCTCCCGAAGCCTGGGAGTCCTGGCGGTGGCCTCCAGTTCGGTCCTTCTTGGGTCGATTCGTCCGTCTCTGGTTCTGTCCCGGTCTCCAGCCTTCCAACCATTCTTGCACGTTTTCAGGGTTGTCGAAGAACCACGTTTTGTTCTCCGCTACCACCCTCAGTCTCGCAGGAAAGAGCATGGAATACGGTAGCTCTCTGGACCTCAGTTCTTTTTTCACCTCATAGAACGTTCGTCGCCGACGGGCGACCTCCGCTGTGTAGTCGGGGAAAATGGTGACAGTAGCGTTCTGGATCTTAAGAGGAGGAGAGGTTCTGGCCGCCTGCAAGATGGCGTCCCGGTCAGGGAAATTAAACAAACGGGCCACTATGGGCCGCGGAGCTGCCCCCGGTTTTGGTTGACCTCCCGGCACCCGATGGGCCCTTTCCACTGAAAAACAGTTAGACAGCCCTTTTGGCTTCAGTTCATCCGTGATCAGGCTCTCCACAAAAAGGTCCATGGCCTTTACACCTTCTGATTCCGGCACCCCAATAATGCGGATGTTGTTCCGCCTCGAACGTACTTCCTGTTCATCCAGTTTCTCCCGGAGCATTCTATTGTCCTGCGCCATCTTCCCCATTTCCCGTTGAAGTTCGGAGACGTCCTCCACTAGAGATTTTGTGACCACCTCCATGTTCTTGACTTTCTCCAACATTTTGTGGAGGTCCGCCCTGAGTAGAGTGACATCCATGCAGATTGCGCCCACGGTCGTTTGTAGCTGGGCCAGAGCGTGCATGACATCATCTAATGTCGCCTTCTTCCCTCCTGGGGTTTCGGTCGTCTTCCCTCCCAGGTCTTTCCCCGCTGGGGAGACGGTTGACTTGTTGGAGGTATACCGTTCGATGCGGGTCTGTGTGGCGCCGCCCTTGGGACCTTTCCCCGCCATGCCGCTGATTGTCGCGCTCCTCGTGCCCCTACGCTCCAGGATGTGTGGAGTGGTGTGGACACCCTGCCCAGACCAACTCGACAAAGATCAGGTCTTAGTAGGGTGAACCGGAGGGCGAGAAGCGTCGATAATTGCCAGGTGAGTAGCGTCTTCTTCGATTTAGAAAATGGCGGACGCCCCCTTTGTCACCGGTTCCTTGACTTTCGGTGTCGCTCGTGTCAACCGCAGGGACGGTCGGAACGCCAGCGACAGTGCTGTTGTCCACCACACCCCCGAGGTCCGTGCGTTTCGTTGCGTCCGACCGTCCGGTGTGCACTCATTCCGTCGTCTCCTGCGCCCTACGTGCACTTCCGGTCCAGGCCCCCAGGTCCGCCTGTACTTCCTGCTGGGCCGCTCAACCAGGGGAGGTCCCGGCTTAGGAGGTCGGGGTAGGCCGATTCGCGGCTCCGACGTATCTCGGTCATCAGACGTCGGATCTTGTTGCCGCTTGTCGCTGCTTACTCCACCCGGTCCTGGGCTCAGGTACCCTCCTGTAGGGCTTAAAAAATGTGACGGATTATATGTCGGATTGACGAAGAGGCCGCTTCAGCTGCGGAGCTCGTCCCTTATGCTGCCGCCATGATCGGCTGCTAGCCACGCCCCCCTAAAGACATTTATTAATTTGTTTTGTAGCAGTTCCTGTAATAGGTGATGTCTTTTAAGCAAATTATTTAAGCCTCTTGTATTCCAGGACACAATAGTTATAGTATGGCCTAAATTTTGATATTGATCACTGGTATGAGTGGAGCTTTCTGTGTTAAGGACATTGAATCTATTTACATTGCACATAAGATATTGTTAGAGGTATATTTTGGATGTGCTACTGTTGTAGATGGGATGGTCATAGATGACAGGATACTTCTAGTTGATTACATGTAGATGTATTGTAAGACACAGCTGGGTGGAAGTCAGAACATACATAGGCATTGTGGTAGACAGAGAATGAGAGAACACTAAGAAAGGACTAAGACTACAGACAACCATATTACATGAAGAATCAATGTACAACAGCTACGCATCTCAAAATTGTTATTCCTTGAAAGGGATCACCAATTATTTCTGGGCCTTTTTTGCATTTCAAAGGAAAGATCTCATCTGCTTTTGGTGATCCGGGATGCTCTGGTATATCATTTGCCCCAGTGATCGCTCTTTCAAATGAGAAAACACTTCTGGATTGCCAGAGGTGTCCTGATACGGATGCCCCATGCTTCAAGGGATGCTTTGCGAGATAGTATTTTTGCCTTGTTCTCACTAGACAATACCAGACTCGTGATTTTGTTTTTATGTCACGTTTCCTCCCTGATAAAAAGCACTGCGAGAATATTAGCATACGTGATTTTCTCTAAGCGGGGCAATGCAGAAAATAATTGTAATTAGTTGCCTCTATTTAATATATCATGCTTCCCTTGAGATGGATACTCGGGGTACAAAACACGTTGCCTGAGTTTATCACTCGGGGGCTGATTTGCTATTAGATAGCGATCGAATGCCAGTGCCAGGTCTGGCCCTCCTTGAGCTGTCATTTTCCTTTGTGGTGGTTTTATTAGATCACAATTTCCCCTAGTAATGTTTCTTGTTTTATTTAGGATAATAACGGTTTTTTCTACACTCTGCTTCCTCCACAGTAGCCGGACTCCCAATGTAAGTTTGCTCTCCGGTCACTACAGGAGTTACACAAGTTGTTGACTCCAAGGAACAAGATTTATCTATACGCTGCTGACCCGCAATCTGTTCATTATTGTTAAGAGTATTTTCTTCATTAATTGATGTCAATATTACAGTCTGAGATGGTACTGAGTTGCTATGCTGCATGCCTTCTGTTTTCCTCGTGCTTTCCTTTGGGTGCTCTGTCTGCATCACAGTTTTCTGCATGTGAAGCTTAATCACTTCAATGGGACACTCAGGATTCATCAAAGTTCTCTATGTGCAGAGCATACTTGATCTGTTCATGAACTACTTAGGTGTACTTCCATTCTCTATCATAGCCTTTACATTAGTAGTGTTGACATCTTCTTCCTGATCCAATGGATCATTTGAAGCCCTCTGGGTGTTTTGCTGTTTAAACAGAGAAAGAAATAACTTAGTAAAGGGCATATTATCATGAAAGGCGTTAAAAATTATCGCCGCTTTAGCGGCAGAAAACTGCAGCTAAAGCGGCGTTAATGGGCTTGATAATATGCCCTTGAGAATTCCAATAGAAGTCCATGTTCTGGTGTGAACATGGGCTTCTATTGGAATTCTTCAAAGTTACTTTTTTGGTTCTCTAAATCTGGTACTGCTCAATTTTTATCACTGGAGTCTCTGCTTCTAAGCTAGTACTTACAGGGTTTACCTCCTTTTGCGTTTCGAAACTGCTCTGCCTCATGGATTAAAAATAACATAATTTCTGGCAAACTAGCTAGTTTGTCCAATAAGTATATGCAATAGCACAGCAATTCAGACACTTGAGTTAAAGATTGATTTTTCTAATTTCAAGTCTATTGCCCTAATATACATAGCCAACAATTGCAATTCCAAAATTTGGACATCAAGTTTATATGCTTGCATACCCGATGCTTGTCCTGTTGTCAACAGTCTTCTCTCCACCTGGGCCAACTGCTCTATATAGTGTTCCATAGGCTTGCAGTAGCCACATTGATTAGCTGAGAAAGAGGATACATTTGGAAGAGCAGATGGCTCATCCTAAGAATTTTGGCTTGAAGTGAGGGCTAAGTTAGAGATCAAATTAATCCAATGCCAGGGAAAGCTCTGGATCAGTTATTGATTTATTTAAGGCGTCGTTGTTTAACTGATGTGCTGTGCTTCACATAGCCAATGTTTTTTTTATGCTTAACTCTTTTACTGGTGAAAGTGTTACAAGATCCCTTGCTTCCATAACTAAGCTATCACTCATATGGTCTATTTCTGTTGCCTATGCACCATGCATCTTCTTATTTCCTACTATGATGATTGGTGAAAGCAGCCATATTTTGGCTTCACTAGTCTCCACTTCCTGGTCTTCTTCACTAGATATTGCTGATGACATTATCAGGGCAGTTAACGATGCTTAATTTCCCCTTAGGAGATGGAATTCTCCTTCATTTACTGCAGAGGAACATTTATTCATGAACTACACCACTCTCATGAGTATTTATCTCAGGGTAGGAATCTCTAAGCACGCCCTTGAAGTAGGACCTAATACCATTTCTTTGAGTAGAGCGATCTGCTTGCACCAGCCCTTTATCCACTTTGGGGAGTTTCGAAGGGTCCATGGCCAAGCTGCCAGTTATGTCAGTAATGTAGCAGAAGGGGCTGCACTCCTCAGCCCCCCTTTTCTGAGTTTTTCTTCAGGATCCACCCTCTTTTTTTCCTAGTTGCTGCCTGTAGTAGGGCGGACTGCTTGTCCTTGTTGCCACTCCTGGTTTCTGTTCGTAGATCACAGTGTTAGTGCAAGAAGAGCAACAGTCTTGCCAAGTCTTACAGAATTGTTGTCAGCCAGGTACTGTGCCTAACCTCTAGAAGGGGTACACTAGAGGGAAATCTAGGCACACAGCTTGTAATCACTACAAAGGTGCTTAAGTGTAATCATGATTAGGAGGCTGTTTTTATGACTTTGTTCAGCCCCTGTATGTAAGAGAGATTCATGTGATGTAAGAATGTCTCTAAGTGTATTTACGCTAGTAACGGTTTAAAGAAGCCTTATTAACTTCGTTTTTATATGTTTTCTTTTATAGCGCTACTCCTCTCCATATAGGGTGTTTTACATCACACACACACATTCTAAAGATGAAATTAATATACAGAAAATGTTGCATAAGACAATTGTTAGACTTGACATCTTTTGGTGTATTTCCCCTGAGTTTTTGCTTTCTGCCCTCACGGTTTTGACTCTGCTGGCGTAGTGTTTCTGCGCACTTTTTGCACTGCTGATCGGAGGTAAAGTGCAAGTGCTCCTGTGGTAAAGTATGTTATGGATTGGTGTTTTCCTCATTGTCTGTTTGGTTTTTTTGTCAGCCCCTAGTGAAGTGCACTGAGTGTGCCAGGGCCTGGGAATCAAATGCTAAACTTGGGCCTGCAGCACGGATTGTGCCACCCACGTGAGTACCCCGGAAAAGGTACTTCAGATCTGCCATTGCAGAGTCTGTGCACAGTTTGTAACTGTCATGTTGACTTGACCCGTGCACACAGTGGCCAGTCCCTAACCTTCCCTTTTCTTACATGTCAGGCAACCCTAATGTAGGCCCAAAGTACCCCTGTGGGAAGGGTGCAGTGTATGTGAAAGGTAGGACATGCCCTGGTATGTGTGGCATGTCCGGATAGTGAACTACAGCCCATTTTGTTTTTCACTATTGCAAGGCTACCTGTTTCCCATAGGACAGACTGGGACGTTTGTTATTAACATCTTATAAACATAACTGGCCCTGGGAACTAGCCGCCTGATTCATCATGCTCCCGTTTTGCGAGGCCCTAATAGCGATTCATAGCGAATCGCTATTAAGGACTCGCAAAACGGTAATCATGTAGGAATAAGCAAAAAAAATGCGATTCCTTACAATTCCTTATTTGCGATTAGCTAATTGCTAATCGCAAATAAGGAATAACTCGCCATTCATTCCTATGGGCCAAAAGGCCCATAGGAAAGAATGGGGAGTATTCCTTATTTGCGATTAGCAATTAGCTAATCGCAAATAAGATTGCGATTTGAAGGGTGCCAGGGGTGTCCACAGGACACCCTGTAGCACCCCTCAAATGACATTTCACACAGGTGTTGCACACACACATGTCCAAAGGACATGTGTGTGTGTAACATGCAACTCAGAAAAATGCTTTTAAATGCATTTTTCTGAGTTTTCGCAATTTACCGCGAGGTCTGACCTCGCGGTAAATTGCGCCTAGAAATTGCGATTTCGCAAATTTAAATAGGATGTTGAATAGCATTTAAGGAATCTCAAATTGAGATTCCTTAAATGTCATTCCTCGCAAAATTGCGAGATCGCAATTAGCGATTTTTACATTTGGGATGCTGAATCCCAAATGCAAAAATCGCTCTCGCAAAGGGCCGGATTCTCAGAATCCGGCCCCTTGCGAGCGCAATTTAGGGTCATGAATCGGGCTGTAGGTGGGAAAATACAATTCAGTATGCCTGAACTCAGGCTCTAATGATGCATCTTTTAGTAAAGGTGATTTTTACATTCTGTGTTTGAAAATACCACTTTTAGGAAGTAGGTATTTTCTTGCTCAGTCATCCCATGTTCCTCTGCTGGAATGTGGATTGCCTGTCTGGGTTTTGGACGACAGATGGCTAGGAAACAAGGGTGGGTCCCGATAGTCTAGGTAGGTCAGGAAATTACTGAATAGACCTGGGCTGCGATGGGGAAAGAGGAAGGAAATTTCCTTGCACCTCAAAGGGACTGGTCTGCCTCTGAAAATGCCGTCTCCACACCCTGCTGGGAAATCACACCGGGGAAGGCAGAACTGGTTCTGGCTGGGCACAGACAACCTCTGCCTAGAGGATCAAAGGATTTTTGGATACAAATAGTGGAACCCAGACCCCTGAACTTTAGAACTCTTTTGGATCAAGAAGACTGCCAAGAGGAAAAGCAGGAGAAGCTGTGAGGAGAGACTACCACTTTGCTGTGTGCATTGTTGTGTTAGCCTACAGTGGCTGCTTCTGTCTTGGGCAGTGAAAGGACTGGACTGAACATTCTGCAATCTATTTTTGTGAGTTTCTCCAAGGGCTCAAGGTAGAGCTAGTCCCCTGTTCAAGAAGTCTCAGGAACAGCAAAGACTTTTAGCTCTTCTGCCCTCAGCACTGGGGACTGTGTGGTTTGTGCTGCAACAGAAGAAAAGCAACTCAATGACATCTATGATGCTGCTGCCGACTCCGTGTCCTAAAGGCACCGCAGAGAGCACCACCGCAATGCCGCACCGCAAATATGGTCTCACCAACAACGCATGCTGTTGCCACCACAGAGCTGTTGCTCGCACCGTAACATGTGGGCACTGCACTCCGCACCGCCTTGCTTCACGATGACGCCTTGCCATCCCCAACGACGCCGCTCCACGCCGAAACCAATGCCGCTGCTTGCACCATGGTTCAAGGGCACCGCTCGTAAAGTTACATGACACGTTGCATTCATCCTGCACTGCAGCCTTGGGCTACCGACGCCGGCACCATCGACTCCCGTTTGTCAGCCGACTACAGCACTTCAGCAACGATGATGCCGCTGCTTGCTTGGTGACCTGCCAGCACCGTGAGGTGCACCACCTTCACCTCGCACCGCGACCCTGGTCTTACCGACGACGCCATCTGAAGCCGCCACAAAGCTGCTGCTCACACTGCGACCTGAGGGCACCACATGCCGCACCGCTGCACTTCACACTGCAGCACCAAACGCCTGCAGACGCCAGCGCTCCTGATCCCAACAGAAAGGAGCTCAACCTGCAACGCGAGTGATTTCAAGGTCCTCGAGGCCCTGCATTTCTAATGGTACTGTTTGCGGGTCTTACCGACACAGTAGCTGGTCTGCGGCGCCGCGACCAGCCTGCCCTGTTTGAATTTGTTTGCTTACGATGCCGTGATAGCCCCGGACAGAGCTATCGACATCAAGGAACTACTTTTAAAGCTATTTTGATCACTGTAGATTTTTAAGCACTGTTTTGTGGATTCTTATTGTTTTTGGTCTTGTATATTAAAATATTGGTTATTTTTCTAAACTGGTGTGGAGTCCTTTTGTAGTGCTTACACTGTATTACTGTCGGTTATGTGCAAATGCTTTACACACTGCCTCTAAGATAAGCCTGACTGCTCGTGCCAAGCTACCAAGGGGGTGAGCAGGTGTTATTTTAGGAGTGTAACTCCCTTATCCTGACTAGGAAGTAAGGTCCCTACTTGGACAAAGGTACAAGCCCTTGCCAACTAGAGACCCCCATTTCTAACCAATGAAGGTTACAAAGTGTAGGTGTAACATTTCATACATACGATTAAAAATGTAATACAGTGGTTGGGGTTGTCAGTACTAATAAGACTTTAGTGCTAACCTGAACAAACTTTTCTTTTTTAAAGTAACATTAGAATAGCAAGAGATTGAGGAACTAAATTAAGGGCCAGATGTAGGAGCCCTAAAAGTATTAGGCTTTTCAGATGTAGGGGGCCTACCGAATCGGTAATTTTACCGATTCGGTAATTTTACCGATTCGGTAAATATACTGATTCGGTAAAATACCGAATCGGTATATTTACCGAATCGGTAAATCCATATGTAGCTGACACTCCTAAGAGTGCCACAGGCCCTTAAGAGTCGGTATTTTACCAGACAATCCTATTGTGTGGTAAAATACCGAATTCAGATGTGCATGCACATCTGTGCATGCACACCTGTGCCATGTGACACACAGACATGCCCTTAGGGCATGTATGTGTGCCACATGTCACACAAGCCTGTACTTGGGGTGCTAGAGGGTGTCAAAGTGACACCCCCTGCACCCTTGCAGGATTCGGTATTTACCGATTCGGTAAATACCGAATGGATATTTCCCATTGATTTCTATGGGCTTCAAGGACCATAGGAATCAATGGGCAATACCGATTCGGTATTTACCAAATCGGTAAATATCGAATCTTACAGATTCTGTATTCCTAAATGCAGAATTACCTAAATCTGCCCCCTTCCCATTTACAGACTCTTAAACACTGATTCGGTAAAATTTGGTATTTAAGAGTCTGTAAATGGGAATTACCTACATCTAGCCCTAAGTTCTTAACCTATGACATGCAGTTTTTCATGTGGCTCCTTGGTGCCAGTTGATAGCTCAAAGAACTATACTTCAAGGGTTGTAATGTAGGAACTGCAAGTAACAAAGTAATCTCTGTCACAAAAGCAGTAACCCACTGCGCTAACTACATAGAATACAAATCTGTTCCCTGCATGTTACAAGTTGTGCTTTGCAGCAGGCACATTAGCCATCTATGATAAGACAAAACTGTGGCTAGAGAAAACACAAATCTCTCCACCATGTACATTACTTTTCTATGATTCCTGAAAAAATGCTGGGTACACAAATATCTCTGCAGCAGCTACCTTAACCCCATAAGAATTTTCAAAATACATCTAGTTTCAGTCCAGTTAAGTAAATCTGAACAGGTTTTCTGACACATATGTCCTTGTTGCTAATTTCTTTATGGCAGAGTTAAAAAAAAATGTATAAGTTAATAGAGAAAACTTTTCATGACTGCCTCTCCTTACCTTACCCTACCCTTTCTGCTTCCACACCCTGACCCCCAACTTTTGCGATATGGAGGAGTAATGTCGTTAGGTCTCGCATGAGACGGCGCATGTGCTGGTTTACAAGACATTTTTCAGCTTATTTCTATTTTGAGCATTGGTAGTACCAATCGTTACAGCACAGTTCTGACCTCCGCTTGGACAGCGAGATCCAGGTGAGGGTCAGCGCATGCCATGGATTTTGCCCATAGCAAAGGTCTGCTGAGTGCGCTTTGCACAAGTAATAGAGCATGTGAATAATAACCTTAAGTCAGATGAACAGCCTAGGCAGAGGTCTTAGAAGCTCACTTATTTTATTGATTTTTATTATTAGCTGTGTCTGTGTAGCTTGCGAGCCAGTATAGCAGTCTACATAGTGACCCACACACAGAGTTACAAGGCTCATGTGTGGACACCTTCATGGCTCAAGTGAATTTTCATATTGTATAGGTGTATAAGGGCAATAGGAAGTGGACTCGGTCCATGAGCGGCAAGAAGATTGATGTGTGATGAGATTTTAAGCTGTTCCTGAGATGCTGGAGAAGGAGTTAGTCTGAGGTACCGGCACAGCTCCTCGCACACACTTGGGCCATATGAGGAGAAACTCTGTATCCTTATTCATCTATCAGACTTTGGATTTGCTGTCTTGCAAGGGTGAGTCTGATGATAGTCATGGGGAGAGGATGTGGCCTAATGTTTAGGGTGGTCGACCACGAAGGTGGGGATCCGTGTTTGAGTCTTGGCAGGGGCGTGCAACATTCTGTGATTCTGGGCAAATCACTTAATCTCCCTGTGCCTACCAGAAATGAATGAGACCATCTGTAAAGCAACTGGTGCTCATGTAAAGCACTTGGATACCTTCTTGTCAAGTTCGCGCTATATAAAACTTCCCCAAAAAAAGTCAACTGCAAGAGATGTGTATGTTGCTTAGTAGTGCACTCACAATGTAAATTGCCTCAGATCACAACACCACCGGCTGTAGTGGAAACAAGCATTTGCAATGCAATAAGTCTTGCATTTACGCAAGTTTGAGCTATTGGCATTATAAATGACATTGCTTTTTATTTGTGTTGATTTTGAAAACATAAATATAAGGCATTGTCATTTACAATGCCAATAGCTTAAACTCTCGCAAATACGAGACCTATTGCATTGCAAATGCTTGTTGCTGATTCTGGCCGTTCCTTGTTATATTTAGCAAGAAGCTCTGCAGGTAGATTGTCGGTAACAAACAATGACACAGACAACTCCAACTCGGAGCTACGCAGGTTAGTCTCCTTGGCTACAAAGTCACTTTGCTTGCATCCCAGGTAGTTAATGCTTAGGATTTCAAAGTTACTAGCCGCAGCAGAGAATTTTCACCAGAATGAGCTCTAGGGTTGGAATTGCTTAATATACCATTAGAAGTACCTTGTGAAACAAGCAGCACCTTATGCTGGGTGCTGCCAAATCTGTTGGTTACCATAGCACTGCATTGGAAAGTACTTGCAGTTTTGTCAGGCACTTTTGAGATTTAAAATAGTCCCTAATGTTGTACAGTGCACCCACGTCATAAATTGCCGAATTATACATTAAGTAAACACTACTCTGTTCGAGCTAACTCCCGCTTTGTGTATAATGTAATAATTATTACCAGTAGGTCACACAGACAGCTGTACTTTAAGGTAGTCGTCAAAAGGACACAGCAAGATAAAATAAATGTAAAAGAAGAAAAACCACGTGACAAGAAGAAAAAAAAGTACGAATGTTAAAAGCATGCAACATGGTACATGAAGAAAGATCCCAGGGGGAAAACATATGAGTGTAAGATGACCACAGCAAGGTATTGTAGCAAAGATTTTAAAGGAGGGCTTAGTTACAAAAAAAATAGCACATGTGGCAAGAGGCCAAGATGTGAGAAGGGCACAGGGCTTGATAAAGGCAAAAATAGTTTCATGCAGTGAGAAAAAACGACTTGTACCACGGGCAAGAAAATGAAAACATGAGTCAAGAAGGTGTGGCATGGGTCTTGGAAGGGGGCATAGTGGGAAGGCAGAAATGGATGCAGGGCAATAAGAAATGACACTGAGAATGAATGCTGGAGATGAAGTAGTAAAACGTATGCGGGACAAAAAGGGCATGGGGCAAGAAAAGGGCACGGGGCAGGGATACAACGATGTAAAAAAAAGAAAGGGTGTGGGTCAAGTAGAATATGAAATGGCGTGAACATTGAGTGAATTAAAATAGCATGGGGCAAAAGGAAATGTCCTGAACAAGAAAGAAGGAAATGCAGTAAACTGAAATATGAGGGGGTGATAGAATTTCAATGAGGACAAGAAAAAAAGTGTGTATGGCAAGAAAAGCTGTGGGATACGGAGCAAACAGATATTGGACACGAAAATGCAAAAGTGAGAGAAATGGCAGAATTATGGCTCTGTGGGGCAACCCCCAATGAGTACCAGGGGTGCGGAATTGAGCTAGTGGAAGCATGTTAAGCAGCCAGTGGCTGCTTGACTTCAAGGTGTGAAAGTACAGTAGGGTTTTGTAAGAGCTCCACATACCCCTAGCTGTGACAGTGCTGCCCTTTATAAAGGCTGACTGAAAAAAAATTCAATAGGCTAAAAAATGCTACACAATCTACATATGATCTGTGAAACAGTTGAGTTTCTTATGTTGACTTTGCTGCACTGAGGAATGACAGGTAAACCTCTGACGTGTCCTGAGAAAACCCACTAGCACATCTGCACTTTAAATAAAACATATGTGCAGGGGGCATGTAAGTATGAGTGGCATCATCCATTACTCATGAAAAAGGCAATCGGGCTGCGTTACCAGAGGTCTCGTTGATTCTCTTAAGCAGCAAGTCAGGGTCTCAGTGATAGCTGTCGGTTGGACAGATACTGTTTTCATCACTCAACACTTCCCAGAACTGGAAGACTGACAGAGATGGCAATTATACAGCCTCCGAGGCCAGCATGTATCACTCCCTAGAGACAAGTGTTGGCTAGCAGCCCCCTGATGGCTCAGCCAGGGCTGCGCTGTCACAGTTCCCTCAGATGCGGGTGTGGCTATGACGTGCCGAGCTTAGAAAGATTGCAAGTCAATCATCCACTCATTCACCCCTTCCTGCGACCCACACCTACCAAGACTTTGGGGTGGCTATGCAACCTTGATCATGGAATTACCGCTATGATGTAGTCATTCATTCATCTCCACTCCGATTTAAGTGCACAGAACAGTACTGACAAAGACTGTTTTAAAAAGTACCTCAAACAACCACCCCTACAATATCTGAGCATGGCCGTGCAGAAGAGGCCCACAAATTACAAAGTAATAAACTTCGTCAAACATTACCCACACTTCTGTCCTGTTGCATTTGCAGAGCGATAGAGAGAACCCATTACACAAATTACAAGACGCTTTTCAAAAACATCCTGGACCAAGGATTCACTTTTTGAATGTTTAGGGGAAACGTCTGAGCACAAAGGCTGCTATTAAATGGTGCATCAATGAAGCCTCAGCACTATGTGAGCTTTGTGCAGCTCGGTGGAGAGAAAACAAACCAAGCCAGCTTTTCAGCTTGTGTTCAGTAGTGTGGGGGATGGAGGTGCAAATAATGAAGAGCTCTTCTTGAAAGAGTCCAGGACGTTCAAAAAGTGCCTTCCTAATTCATACGCACTTACCCTGGCTTCTAGTGCGAAAGTGATATGAAATCCATGGCGGCTGCTGGACGCATACGTATGATAGCCGTCTGTATTGTGCATGTGTTCTGGACAGGTAAGGCAAAACAGAGTGCAATTCACCCAGCCAATCCCAGGACAAAACAAGCATTTGAAATGCAATAGGACTCGTACTTATATGAGACCTATTGCATTTAAAATGGAAGTGCGGGCATCGAACAAGACACCAACGGGAGGGGGGTGGTGGTGGGACGAGAAGTCATGGACTTCGGAAGGGAACAGGGAGAGGCAGGGGACCAAAACAGTTTTTAAAGTAAAGAAGCTGATAGCCATGGATGGACAAAAATGACGATATGGCCGTCAGGAGGCAGGACTAACTTGCCAAAAACCATTCAGAATGCAGCATTTTGGATTTTGGCTAATCAAAAAGATAGGCGGAAAGTGGGAGGAGCTTCCCCCGCTATACTGTATACAGCATCTCTGGACGAGACAGCGCATGCGCTGCCGAGGTGAGACCTAAAAAGGGACACAAGGGAGGTTCACCACCTGGGAAGCTGGTGTTTTTATATCTCAGGCAACAGGCATAAGTACCACATCAGTATATAGTGAATTAGATGGTGTGGCACTTTAAGAAGCTGGAGTCCCAGTCTTGCACTACTGTCACCAAGTGCGTGACCCAGGCTCCCCACTCAACATTAGGCCAAGTAAGGACACCGTTTGAGATAGCACTGATCAGCTCCTTAGAAGCTTGGAATGAGCAGTCAGGCCTATCTCCAAGGTACAAGTCTTCTGTGTGTGCAACATGCCCACAGCAACCCCCTGGTGACAAAGTCCGCCCATCATCCTAATGGGCCCCTAGGTGTCCTTCTTTACACCACTGGCAAGTAGGCACTAGGCCTCCACCTGGGGGCTCTCCAATGGCCCTCAGTTTCCTGGGTGGTGTTGCTGATCCCTGGGGGTGCTGCTCAATCTGCCTCCCCTCTTTAAAGACAAGGGGCTAGCCAGCAACACCTCCTCACTCCTCTGGGATCTCCTTGAGCCATTTGGCCCTTCTTCCCTCTCTGGGGCCTTTTCAGGCCCCTGGACCTATGACCAGGGGTCCGGTACTCATGCAGATTCCCGGGAATCAAAGAGCCCACACCTTAACCTGGGGTGGCGCAATCCTGAAAAATAATTTCTGAGCCTAGGCTTCCCTGGGGCCAAATTGGATAACCCCTCCAAATCATTCACCATGCTAACCACTACTCAATCTTCCAGTGCACACTTGTACTCATGCACACTTGGCACTGGCTGTGCTCTGCCACCAATCACACTGGAATGTGTTGGTCTACGCTTAATGTCCAGTTCCCTCATACTTAACTCATGTGTAAAGAGAATCTGTTTCTCTTCCAACGCAAGAGCGTTCCTGCTCTCCTCTGCTTGAGTTTTAAGTTTTAACACCTCCAACTCATGCTGTCTGACCCTTTGGTTTTACTCCAACTCCTCTGGCGAAAAACTCCTCCCTGAATGGCTACTATCAGCCCCTGCGGCTGGTCCCTCCACTGGCAAATCCTGTGGACCAAATTCATTCCCTGGGTTATCCTCATCCACCTCAACATCAACTGTCTCCTGAGCCTCTTTGGCTTCTCACCAGGCCCTCAAGGCAACTTGCAGCTCCTCCTTCTTGGTGCTACTCTTCATGGGACATCCCAAAGCACTGCAGATTGTCCTCAGCTGATCAACTTTGTAGGTAAACAATACCTCAATGTTAAACTCTAATTCTACCCCCTCAGCCTCACCGGCTATCTGGCTCCCCCGAGACATGATGTGTGGTTTAAAGGTTACTCAACAATAGAACCACCAAGTCAAAACAATATGTTGTTGTGTCGTGGTCTGCAAAACAATTTATGATGTACACCAATTACTGCAAGTGGTTTTGCACATACGCGTTTTAATTACATTAGGATCGTATCCCACTGCTCTGCCGCCAAGTGTTGGAAGCCGAAGTCCAGTCCCGCACTACTGTCACCAAGTATGCGACCCAGGGCTCCCCACTCAATGCTAGGCCAAGTAAGGACACCGTTTGAGATAGCCCTTCTCACCCACTTAGTAACTTGGCACGAGCAGCCTGGCCTATCTCCAAGGCACAAGTGTTCTGTAAGTGCAACCATGCCCACAACAACCCCCTGGTGACACCACAAATGGACTCCACACAAGTTTGATAAAAACAAGTGTAAATTTTATACAAAAAGATATATGATCAGACCACACGATACAGAAGCCAACATGGGATAAAAGGTAATATTCGTTCCGGCTGGCTGGTAGGTTCAAATCCCAACCACCGCTTTCAAAATGCTATGCTGGTCACAATGCTAGAATCACACACGTTGCAATAGACAAACAATAGTGCACTGCATAATGATACAATCCTGTGCTGGGCAAAGGAGAAATAATACAATGCGTAACAATACACCCCGGCACCTGCAATGGGAGAAATAATGCAATGCGTAATGCTACATTCATGAACTGCGCAATGAAGGAATAATGCAATGCGTCACACCCCAATCACGTACTTTGCAATTAAGAAGTATTGCATTGCGGGCCGCTACAATCATGTGCTTTGCAATTAAGGAACAATGCAATGCCTACTACAATCATGTACTTTGCAATGAAGAAATAATGCAATGCAGGCTGCTACACTCCTGTACTTGGCAAGGGAGAAATAACGCAAAGCGTAGCACAACAATCGTGTACTTTGTTAGACAATAATAATGTCAGGCATCCTAAGACAGTCTGGCAGTTTGGTAGCAGCAATTTTGGCAATGTGTTTTATGGCCATCAGCCTCTTCGATAACATTTACCACCCACACAGTTCAACGATGAGACAGAGTACAGCTTCTTCCTCTGTGCCGTGTACTGCCACTCCTTTTGTCAGTATGGGCCCCACTCTGAGCCGAAGTAAAGGCTCACGTCATCAGAAGGACTGAGAGACCAAGAGAGTGTGCCTCCGAACCCGCACCCTGCCCAGGTAGTAATCCATGTTAACTGGGGGCGCAACCCCATTCTCCTCTCCTCCTTCCGTGAACTGGGCCTTCCGTGCAGAACTCTCTCAATGGGCCTTAGCAGCTTGGCATGGCAGATCAGCTCCTCCAAGGCTGCTGATCCGGGCCGCAACTGTTAGGATGGTCTTAGGCACTGCAGGGCACACGTACCCACGCCCCTGAAATTAATTTTACTCTGGGTGCACGTTCACCACCGCACCCTCCGGGTCTCTTCTGGCATGAAGCCACACACACAACGTTGATGGGACTCCAAGTAGACTCTCTGAGTGCACGCTCACCAGGCACTCCTTCCTACGGTCTCAGTTGGCACCAAGACACGCACACCGCACTGCTGATAATCACTTTCTTCCGGTGCACACGACAATCAGCTGATCACCTCCACAGTCCCAGGTTGCACCAAAGCACACACACTGCTTTACTGAGACATACTCCAACTCTGGTGACCCGAAATCCAGGCACTCTTCACCAATGCGTTCAGCCGCACCATGACATGCTCAACATGTCTGAGCCTCAATTCTCCTCTAGTGTACTTGATAACCAAGTGCTCCTCACCAACACCTTCGATGCACCCCAACATGCACCCTGCATGTCTGAGACTTACTCCACTTCCGATGCACACGTTGGTTAGGCGCTCCTTACCATTGCTTCTGTGCATCATGACACATACCCTGCGCGTCTGAGACTCACTCCACCTCTGGTGCACACGCTGACCAGGGGCTCCTCACAAGCACCTGCGGTGCACCACGACACGCACCCTGTGCGTCCAAGTCTCACTTCAGCTTCGGTGCACATGCTGACCAGGCGCTCTTCACTAATGCCTGCGGTGCACCTCAACATGCACCCAGCTGGTCTGAGACTCACTTCACCTGCGATGCCCAAGTTGGCAAGGCGCTCATTCCCTGTGCTTTCTGTGTACGTCCGAGTCTCACCCCTCCTTCATGTGTCCAAGATCAGAGGGCACACCTTCCGAGGGTCTCAAGCTGCCACAACACATGCCCACTGTGTCACTTGAAACTTCTCTGGAAACTTTTATGTTCCTGTGTTTTCAAACAGGGAGCCAGCTCACCTCACTCCCTTGGGGTTACAAGATACAGCACAAAGCACAGTCTCCGTTAAGCAGGGGGACCCAGAGCCTCAGAGCACAGTCCCAACAGCCTCTTCCTTGGTTAGAACAGCAAACTGCAAGCCAGCTACAGATCACGAAGCAAGGGTTGGTCTTTCCCCAGCAGTCTCTTCATATGCTTCTTCCTTAACAGAGGATCCTCTTGACACAAAATTGGTCCAAGCCTTTTCAGTCTCAATCCATTTCGGTTTCATTCCCACGTTCAGGGGTTTCAGCTCTCATAGTTACACCCCTTAATGTCTTTGACGTTTGTCATGCTCAGGGGTCCCTGACCCCTCCCTAAATCAGTGCTGGGTGTCTCCCTCCCAGTGTCACATTTCTCCCTTTGATACTGGGGGCCTGGATCCTCAATCACTCATCAGGAGATGGGTCAATATGTTTATAGCACCATCCCAGGCCTTTTCACCTCCCGGGCTTCTCCTCCCCCTACTTCCCAGATGCAGGGCTCCCTAGTGCCATCTCAACCCCTCCCTGAGTCAAGACCTTTCCCAGCTCCACTCACCTCTCAGATCCAAACAGTGAATCCACATTAAGCAAGGACACACAGAAATGCTTAAAGCACAAAACGTAGCCACTTTCTAAAAGGGTTGTTTCTGAACACACAGTTACAAAACCACTTTTACAGAAAGATGTGTTATGAAACTGTGAGTTCATACATACTAAACTTCACCTCTCCATTATAAAGTTATAGGAAACTAGGCTAATAAACACAACATCAAACCACCCCCATTGCTGTCCTATGGGCAGGATGGCCTTTCAGCAGTGAAAAATGAAATGGAGTGTTTTTTACTGTCAGGATATAACACACACCTTAGTATATGTCCTGCCTTTTACTTACACTGCACCCTGCCTAGGGGTTACCCAGGACCTGCCACAGGGGTGTCCAATGTATATCGAAAGGGAAAGTAAGGCCTGAAAAGTGGTTGCACTTGTCAAGACAACATGCTAGCTTAGCACACTGCACGCAGGCCCTACACTGCAGGCCTGAATTCCCTTTTCCACGCGCCTATGCATTACTAGCCCTGGCACACACAGTGCACATCACTAGGGACTTTACTAGTTAAGCAAACATATCAATCATGGCCAACCGATTACCATTACACTTTACATAGGGAACACCCAAAGCATATACATTGGCTACTCTATGTCAGGAAAGTGGTCTAGGGGGAAAGCAAAAAGGTTAGGGAACTTTAGCCAAAAAGGCCAAGTCCTACACAACCCCCTCCCAGCCAAAAGCCAGGGTAGACCAACCATTACCTTGATGGACTTCCCGGCTTCGACAATGGAACCAGGATGCAGGCTCTCTACCACAGGGACACCCTCCTGTTCCACACCCTCCTGACCCCAGGGGTACCTTTTGATCACCACCACCTGAGCAGCAATGCTGTTCCATGGATCCCCCCCCCCTTGCCAGGGGTACCCCTCCAGGGGTGCTGAACCCACACCAACACCCACCTGGAGTGTTACCCTGGGGAGACCCATCGGTCAGGATACTACCTCCAGTTTTCCTGCCCTCTAGGTTAAGAGTGGGTCTACCTTGGTCACTCCTAGGGGACCCAGCCCTACTGGCTGGACAATGTCCCATTGGTGTCCCCACCGGGGTACACAACCCTCTCTTAATCTTCCATTTAGTCTTCTGGGCCTGCCACTTACGAATGGCACCCACAAGCTTCAGGAATGCAGGAGCTCTGGCTACAGACTCCCCATGCCCTCCTGACACTAGAGGCCCCATTAGGATGGCGGGCGGATCACCCCTGCCAGTCTGGCGGTAGCCACCGCCGGCCTGGCGGGGGGGGGGGGTCCGCCCGCCATCCGTGCTGGAATGACCCCCCACCATATTATTATGGCTGGGGGGTCCGCAGCGGATGGAAAGACCGTCCGCCACTTTTCCGCCCTTGATACTGGGGGTCTGGATTCTTAATTACTGAGCAGGAGATGGGTAAATTAGTTTATAGCACAAGCCCAGGCCTTTTCACCTCCCGGGCTTCTCCCCCCTACTCTCCAGATACAGGGCAGTCTGGTGCCATCTCAACCCCTCCCTGGGTCAAGACCTCTCCCAGCTCCTCTCACCTCTCAGATACAGACGGTCAATCCACATTCAGCAAAGACACACAGAAATGCTTAAAGCGCAAAACTTAGCCACTTTCTAAAAGAGTGGTTTCTGAACACACAGTGACAAAACCACTTTCACAGAAAGATGTGTTATGACACTGTGAGTTCATACATACTAAACTTCACCTCTCCATTTTAAACTTATAGGTAACTAGGCTTACAAACCCAACACCCAGCCTCCGACATTCTGTGCTATGGGCAGGATAGCCTTTAAGCAATGAAAAACGAAATGGAGTTGTTTTCACTGTCAGGACATAACATACACCTTAGTATATGTCCTGTCTTTTACTTACACTGCACCCTGCCCAGAGGTGACTCAGGACCTACCACAGGGGTGCCCAATGTGTATGAAAATGGGAAAATAAGGCCTGACAAGTGGTTGCACTTGTCAGGACAACATGCTAACTTAGCAAACTTCACACAGGCCCTACACTGCAGGTCTGAGTTCCCTTCTCCGCACACCTTTGCATTACTAGCCCAGGCACACACAGTGCACATCACTAGGGACTATACTAGTAAGGCAAACATACTAATCATGGCCAACCAATTACCATTACACTTTACATGGGGAACACTTGTACTTTGACACTGATCAGCAGTGGCAAAGTACCCAAAGCATCTAAATTGGCTACTCTATGTCAGGAAAACGATCTAGGGGGAAAGCAAAACGTTGAGAGAACTTTAGCCCAAAAAAACTCCAAGTCCTACAGGCACTAACCAGTTCTCTTCACAGAGAGGTCGAAAGTGCCACATGCTGGCTCAGTTGAGATCTATACGACTACCAAAGGCCAACTAGGACTTTTTAGGTGAATGCATGCAAACAGCGTTTATGTATACTTATCTTTGCTTTTCTGTATTTGCATGGGTTAAAGTGTCAACAGTCACACTTGATTGCTTTTCCAAATGCTTGTTTTTTTCTTTTTTTTGGTTTGGTAACTAACCATCATGGAGAGTTTCCACTCAAAGTTAGTTCAATTCTGAGAGCTTCTTGTACAAATATGAGGAAAATGGTAAACGGGAGAGGGGAGGCGTAAAGCAGGTAGGGTGCAGTACACGAGTGCTGTGCAGAAGAGAACAGATTGGCCTCTATAGAACGTCTGAAAATGTTAGTGCAAAAATGTTGATTATTGTCCAAAAAAGGGACTCTTCCAGTGCTTTTGAATGTCCCCAAGACACTGATGTACAGAAAGTCATCCTGTCGGACTGAGTTTGACTCTTCGAGCGATCGAAGTTATTATCCACGTGCAGCCCCTAATGAACTGTTCAGAGTCCTCTTGGCACACGTGGGAGTACATACCCTGTGCAGCAAATGCAACGTTTCAAAATACAAGTAAACACTTGAAACCAATTGTGAGCACTCAGGTAAGTTCAAATGATATACATATTCAGTAAATGCCATCATACCACAGTGTGGCTTGGCCATGGGCCAGTTTTCCCTTCGCTGTCTTATGGAGGATGGCAAAGCAATTACTACACGTTTCTGCCATAGTCTGAATTCAGTTAGATGGAATAGAAAAGTCATGATTTATGTTGTCCAGGAATATAAAATTGGACACATTTATGAAGACTTGAAACCTTTAAATTTGTAAGTACACACGATGCCAGAAAACACAACCACAAGACGACTAACAAGCTTACCAGTGGGCAGGGAAAATACAATATTTACATATAAACAAACGTTATGTTTCCGGGGTTTCGAAAAATGCTTCATAAACTTACATTTTTCGTGGCCTAGTCTGATGTAAATAATGTAAAATATGGATTATCATTTAATGTATTCTTAACATATATTACAAACAAAATAAACCACCCATACATAAAATCAAACTGAATGTGCTTGGAGCCAGTTCTGTAAAACCGTAGATTTCTTTCACATAATGTTTGCATAGGCAGTTTAGATTGTATCTCAGGTGGGAATATTGTTCATTTTAAACTAAAAGTGTTAATTCACACTGCTAGCTGCAGTGAGAATTAAGATTCAAGTAAAGGTCTCTCGTCGGAAAAAACATAACATTTATCATGAAAGAGAACTCATTTGCCAAGTTTGTTTCCAGTATTCACTGTACACGCTCAGTTTTCTATTATAGTAGGAATTTCAAGTGTCGTGAATATTTTTTAAACATTCCCTTGAAATGCATACATAATCGTTGCATTTCAAGCATTTGGTTTTTGAATAATCAAATGTGTATTGCGTTAATTTGAATTTCGTATAGTTGTTTGAAGAGTTTACCAGGTTTAATCTCTAATCTAATGTTTCTTCGTTTATCAATCAATAATATTATTGCACTGTACTGTATTTCCAAGATATTTAGTAATAGCATTGTGAAAGTTTCTTTTTACAATATAAATTCATTATTGATTTCAGTAAAGTAAATCGGTATTTGAATATTAGTTATTTGCTTAAAATGAAAAAAGCACGTCTGGGTGGCAGGGGGTTTGTTCTCATTATTGCCTATAATTAACCGTGTGTCTGTTACCTAATACGCGCTAGAGTGTATAACAATGATTACTGAAGTACTACCTCGTATATAGTTCATTCGCAAATTGTCCCTGGAATAGCAATTGACATGCACATTACAGAGCTCAACTAGAGTCAGTGCTCAACTGAAGTTCAAAAATATTTGACATTAATTATGTTTTGAGCAATTAGGCCGGGTTCAGGTAGTTCTGTTGGGCAAACCTTTGGTTGATGAAGTTAAAACACGCTGATTTGTCAGTCTTTCAAGAGCATCTGCTTTTTTAGCGTTTTAATATGCTGAGGGAAGCTTTGGGGGTAGGGGAGAGTAGGCAAGTGACTGCTGTTGTTCTTGAAATGTTTTCGATACAAATGTCAGTGGGTAGATTTTCTTTAAGAAATCCGAAAAGATTTTTACCACTGCTCAATGATATGTAACCTTAAAAAGAGAAGTGAAGTACCATTTTTAAATGAAACGTTTATCAACTTTATGCTTAAATGCCGTATGGTGTCAGGGTATTTTTCGTTCATCAAAAATTGACACAGATTTGAATGTCTCTTTCAGGAGTTTGCTCCATTATTTCTCGAGTTGTGTCAGACACTTCTTTGAATACATACTAAAGATGGTGCTCTACATTTCAGTTCACTTGAAATCATTGAGCCTGATTCACATAGGTAAACTTACGGTAGAGTCTGGCTGCCAACTGACATGATGCCTTAGAGTGACGCTCCATTGGCCCTCGGGGAGACATTCCCCCTGATGCTTATACATAGCCATTCCCCCAGGGGGCTCCCACCTGCGATGTTGCGAGGACTACGATCTGCGACATTAAGGGTTGCAGATTTCCTCTCCTGAAAGGTTGCGGCAGCCCAAGATAGAGCACGACCTATTACAAATCCCAAAGCAGTCCCCTTGATTGACTTGAAATAGCTGATTGTTTCTGGAGACTGCTGCCACCCGCTGGTGGCAAGCAGATCGTGGTGGCCTAGGGGCATGTTACCTTGGTTCTCCCTCTCATACGGCCTGTACTGCAATAGGAAAACACAGTGATAGCGCTGAATGTGCCGTCGACATGTCATGACAAATTGTAAAGCGCTCTGATATCCTTCGGGATCAAGTTCGCGCTATATAAAACTTTATAAATAAATAATTAAATAAATAAATGAATCCTTATCACCTACCCTGAATCGGGGAACTCTTGTTTCTCGCAGCTCCACCATGCTTGTAGCCTGACTACATCCGTCTTCTGTTCACTCACTGGTGGAGGAAACCAGCTGATGTGGGCCTCTCCCTTCATGACCCGGGAATGTGAGTGTTGCGGATGGTGAGGACTGAGTTGGGTGCCTCCTGTGCACACCTTCATCTTCCCAGATTCAGCTGGATTGGAGTGCCTGGTCTCACGCCCTCTACTGGGGGCACTCTGTTTCATAGCGCTCCTCACCCACCTCCTCAGACACTCATAAGGTCCCCACCCTCAGTTATGCTGGACCCCTGAGGGACCTTCATTGGCCTACTAGGTGCTCTATGGATTGCCATCAAGTTCCTGGCTGTATGACCTGCTTCTTCGATGCCCCATTGAGGACTACCCCTATTGTTCTGTCTTTACTTAACATACAAAAGTAAAAACAAATGGTGGCTGGAATGCATGAACTAAACTTAGCCACTAGTAATTACTTGGCCCGCATCTCAGTCCATCATTATTTTGTAAACCATGCCACCTCAGTTTGGGATAGAGCGAGGTCACCCCTGAAGCCATAGCCGCACACTGCTGTTGGCTGGAGACCTGTACTGTTTAGACAGACTGATGGTAACAGATGAGAACCCAACTGAAGCATTTTGTACATTCAGTTTATGTGTGCACTTTACACTCTCATTTTATTTTCCTTTTTTTAGCTGCATGATATGAATCCAGTGTGAGACTCCAGGTTCTCCAATTGTGGCTGACTCTCCCCCCACTGTTGAGAGTGCTCCCGCCCACCCCTTACCTCTTTCCATTGTCTACTCGCAGTAACCTCGTCTGGTAACCCCGTATGGCCAAAAAACGTCTCTTCCCCACCCTCCTGTCCCCAAACACACACACTTTCTGAATCCCTTCTGCAGGGTGCTCTTTTATCAAGGAGCAGAGGTTTAGACTGACTGGTGAAAGATTTACATTGCCTGTCACAGCCTTAATTTGTCAAACACCCAGAAGCCTAAGGCTAGTCTGTCATTATAGCCTAACCTCTACCCCTCCTTCTCTAAGAGGACCACTCCAACCAACCGTTTGTTTTGGGGTCAGGCTAATTCCCCCCTTTCCCATCTCCTGCATTTCCCCACATCTCCTGCTCATCATCCGCCAATTGTTTGTAACACATACCTCACTCCAGTGATGACAGCCCAAGCTTTGCAGAATGTCTCTCTCCTGTTTGACCTCTAAAAGGGTAGATATAACCCTCTTCCAGGAGACACACCTGACATTACAGGAGGAGCTGCCTGAGTGCCCCAGCTCCTGACACTGTGGGGTGGCCATACTGGTGCAGAAGTCACTCCCTTGTCAGGTCCTACACTCCTTGATTGCTGATCGTAGCCGCTTTGTGGTTTCCAAATTTAAGATTGGTTATGGTCCTAGAGGTGGGATCAATTCACCCCCCCCCCCCAATTGGACCAAAGAGCTTTTCTTTATCTGCCTCAAACCACACACTGACTGAACTGAGTACCACTCATCGACTACAATCTACAGCTTCATCCCACTGAGGATTTTCAACCCCCAAAAAAGAGAGTTAGTCCAAATGACAGAATCCTCCCTGCAACTTTGACCAGTGGCTCCCCAACGATGACTCCTACTCCTTGGACACCAACAGCTGCCTTGTCCCACTGAACGTTTTCTTGCAAGTCTTCTAAGTCCCAAGGTAAGCAGAGACCATACCCAATGCACTTTGTATATTCGACCTGCGCTCTATCGCCGCCAGCCACAACTTTTAACTTTGCCCTGGCCTCGCACAACTAGATCGTGTGGTTGGCGCTTTGATCATTGAGGCCCTATTTTCCACTTTCAACTTTAAAAATTCATATCTCCAATTCTACTGTTTGGAGTTTTCACATTTTGGTGTCAAATATTGCATTTAAATTTGCATGTTGTGGTTTCACTTTATTACTGTATGTGTGCTTCATAAATACTCTACACTTTACCTCTAAGTTAAGACTGACTACTTTTGTGCCAAGCTGCCACAGGTAAATTTAGTGAAGTTTGGGGTTCACCCTGGCAAGGACTGAGGCTGTTGCTTTAGAAGGGCTCACACACCCCCTCAACCAACTACCCAATTTCTTGCAGTTGCTAAAGACCAAAAATACACAGTCCAGAGAGGGCAGCAGCACCATGGCTCACCACCTTGTTGTAAATCAAATCTTTTAAAGCAGCGACAGAGTATCCAAACTTTCCAAAGGCAGGTACATGCCAGTGGTGCTATTTTCCTCAAGAACCCCATAGGAATAAACCAAGCTATATTCTTGTGCCCCCTCACTGGAATAATTACATTAGTAATAAAGAAATGTCTACCTAAATACAAATGTTCTACAAAGAAGGGCTACTGAGGTGGTGTAGTGAGAAAAAGAACAATGGATTTAACTCTGATCTCTTGATTCTGGGTGAATGTTTGATTTATTCAGCATTCTGCCCATCATTTGTTTCTGCAGCAATTTTTGCCCTAAGTGTGATGGGTTTGCCCAGACCTGGGTCCCTTGCTCGCTGTGCCACTGGATTCAAGCTAACCTGTCTGATGAGGAGTGATACCTCGAAACCGGTTCCAGGCTGCTTGTTTCCAGTCCAGGGAGAACCCAGCTTGGTTGTTGGGGCTGGACTGTTCCAATGAGGAGCATGGTCAAGACTGATTTACATATGGCTGGGTCCAAACTGGGATGGCGTAGTGAGCAAAAGAATGATGGACATAACTGAGATATCTTGATTGGGGATGAAGGTTTGATTTCTTCAGCATTCTGTCCATCATTTGTTGCTGCAGCATCTTTCATCCCAAGTGGGACGGGTATGCCCAGATGTGGATCCCTTGCTCACTGTGCAACTGGATTCAGGCTAGCCTGGCTGTTGATGGGTGATACTCCATAACCGGTCCCAGGATACTTGTTTTCGGTCCTGGTGGGATCCAGTTTGACAAGTCAGGATGGGCTGTTTCAATCAGAAACAGGGTCAAGACCGATTTGCATTTGGTTGGGCCCAAACATGGGTGGCGTAGTGAGTAAAAAAATGATGGATCTAACCCAGATGTCTTGACTGTGGGGGAATTTTTGATTTATTCAGCACTCTGTCCATCATTTGTTTCCCCAGCAATTTGTGCCCTAAGTGGGTGAGTAAGCTCATGTATGGGTCCCTTGCTCACGATGCCACTGGATTCAGGCTAGTCTCGATTATGAGGGGTGATAGCCTGAAATTGGTCCCAGGAAGCTGGTTTGCGGTCCAGGGAGGACCCAGCTTGGTAGTTCGGGCTGGACTGTATCATTAGAAGCAAGGTCAAGACTGATTTGCTTATGGCTGGATCCAAGCTGAAGTGGCGTAGTGAGCAAAAGAATGATGGATTGAATCCAGATCGCTTTACTGGGGGTGAAAGTTTGATTTATTTACCAATCCGCCCATCATTTTGTTCTGCAGCAAATGCAACTTCCTACAGCACAAACAAAAAAAATGGTATGGGGTTTGGGTGAGGGAGTAATTTATGGGATATCCTTTGAACTCTCATAGAGAGTTAATGCAGCTTAGCACTGGTGGTCTCCATAGAGTGCATGCACACCTTTGCTACAAAAGTAGGAAATGGGATGAGGACGGAAGAAGTAGAGATAATGATTTCTTCCTGATACTGCTCTTTGATACACCCATTCCCCTTGCAGAATGTGATGTTGATTGGTGACATGCATTTCCCAACTCTAAAAGATATATGTAAGGCAGGGCACTTGCTTTATATCTTTTTTAATGAATACATCCACAGTAAGAAGATATATGTGTGTGTCACTGTCTTCGACATAAAAGATACTATGCCACTTTTTGTGCTTCATAGAACTTTAGAAGTGTCATACTAAAGGTAATTAGGCGGTATCCATTGTAAAAAAAAAACACTGGGCATGAATATTTTATTATCACTGTTATGTTTTCAAATAAATACAATTGTTATTCAGTGCATTCTGTAGATTGTCTAAAGTCAAGGAAATAGTGGCATCCCTACACTTTTATTTATTACATTTATATTTCTAAAATAAATCCAAAATTAAAGTTATATTTAATGAAATCTGCATCCCTTTGCCTCAGATCCTTGATAATTTTCATGTATTCAATTTTCGCTTAACATTTTGTTGTCTTTTAATTATTAATGAGTTGTAATTCAAACCTAGTAGTTTTCTGAGACGGGAATCCAAGGATTTTATTGGTTCTTCATACTTGTCATATGAAGTGATGCAATGTCGATTTTTTATGGCATACACCAAAAAACCTTCATCATGGCACATTTAAAGGCACACAATGATTGCACTGATCCTCAGTAAATATATTCCTCACCCACGGAAGTATCTGGCTGTCACCATTTATCTTGATCATTTTAATGGTGTCTCCTAGTGACCTGATCATCTGGACTGCCTACTGCATACTTATTCCCTTTTTGCAGCCCATTAATTTTACAAATTTTATGTCTGCATGTTTCTGACAGCCTTACATTTCTTAGTATCCTGGTTTTATCTCTACAGGAATTGTGCTCGATTTAAATAAAAGCAATATACCTCATGATCATCGAGCAGTGCATCACCTGTTAGGCAAATAACAGTTTTATTAGGCAAACAGGTGCTTTACATTATGTTTACTGAGAAGAAAGCAGCACAGGTATTAGATCAAATAATAAGTTGGCATTGACCATACGTATTGCACATTTCAGCAAAAGTGTGTTCCGTAACTATACATTATCTATACTACTATTATAAAGAGAGAGCTGAAACCTTTGAGGCGGGTAATCTCAAGAAGTACAGCACCAATCACAACAACCAATACAGCATTGTAAACGGGAGTTGCAGCAGAAGGACATAGGCTAAACAGCTGGCCACCATATACATTAGAAAGGTCAATGAACCTTAGGGGTAAAGTAGTCCCTTGTGGGTGTTGGCGTTCTGCTGTCAGCGATGGGCGTGTCAAAGTAGCGATGGGCGTCTCAAACTACACTTCACATTACTCCTTTGTGGGCGTCACCGTTGTCAGAGGGGCATGGCCCAAAACAAAAAACAAGTAAAAAATGGGCGCGGATTTCACTGTGAGCGCCCATTCACACTCCATTACTGATAACACTCACAGTACTTGCCGACTTGCCGCGCTAACTGCTGCTTGCCGCACTAACAAAAACAAAGCTTTACTCATTTGTGAGCCTCAGCGTTGTCAGAGGGGGCTGGCCTAAAAAAAGGGGCACAGCTTTCACAAGCGCGGAATTCACTCGGCGCCACATTCATGCCTTTGTGGGCGTCACCGTTGTCAGAGGGGCCTGGCACAAAAACAAAAACAACAAAAAAATGTGCGCGGATTTCACTGTGCGCGCACATTCAGGCTCCTTTACTGATAACACTCACAGTACTTGCGGCGCTAACAAAAAAAAACCTTTACTCATTTGTGAGCCTCGGCGTTCTCAGATGGGGCAGGCCTAAAAAAGGGGCGCAGCTTTCAGAAGCGCGGAATTCACTCGGCGCAACATTCACGCCTTTGTGGACGTCACCATTGTGAGAGGGGCCTGGGCCAAAACAAAAAACACAAAATGAATGTCTTGGATTTCAATGTGCGCTCCCATTCATGCTCCATTACTGATAACACTCACAGTACTTGCGGCGCTAACAAAAACAAACCTTTACTCATTTGTGAGCCTCGGCGTTGTCAGAGGGGGCAGGCCTAAAAAAAGGGGCGTGGCTTTCAGAACCGCGGAATTCACTCGGCGCCACATAAATTAGGATTTACTATTAAAAACATTGCACACATTACATTTCATCCCCGGACAACGTCGGGACGGGCTGCTAGTTAAAAATAATAATAATAATCACATTTGTAAATAGCATGGTTACACTAGACTAGTGTGTCCCCGCGCTGTGGTACAATCTGCGAACAGGCTTCTCAAGGGGGGAGCAAATAGGCTGGACCTGGTTATGGGGGTCTAAGCAGAAGGAAAGTGGTGTGTTTTTAGTTCTTTACAGAAAGTAGTCTCAGAGACCTCCAGCCGGAGCCTCTGAGGGAGTTTGTTCCACTGCTGTGCTGCCAGATAGCCGAAGGAGCAACCACCCATCCTTCCTCTCCTGATGGTGGGGACACACACCTGCCCCGTCCCGCTAGATCTTAGTTGCTGGGTCAGGGAGTAAGGAGTTAATAGGTCATGCTGATAGGTGGAGCTCTTCCTTTGTATGATCCGATGGCTAACACACAGAGCCTTGAACAGAACTCTGTCCCTAATCGAAAGCCAGTGTAGGGAGGGTAGGGTCCTCTTAGAAGAGGCTCTCTTAGGAAGTGTTAAGACTAGGCGTGCTGCTGCGTTCTGGATACGTTGAAGTCTCTGAATGCATTTAGCATTTGCACCCAGGTATAATACATTCCTATAATCCAGACGCGATGTCACCAGGGCAGGCACCATGGTTTTTTTGGCTGCAGTAGGCAGCACATCTAGGGTTTTCCGGAGACCTCGCAGGACTCCAAAACAGGCACCTACCACTCGCCTGGTAGGGTGCTCAAAAGAGAGTTTAGTGTCTAACCATACCGCTAAGTTCTTCACATGTTCGCAAGGCGTAGGAGTGGGTCCCAGAGTCTGGGGCCACCATGCCGACGACCATACTGATGGTGCTTTTACTTTCACAAGCACCTCAGTCTTGTTGCCGTTCAACTTCAGGCAGTTGTTCACCATCCAAGACACCAGTTCTTGCAGGGAGGACACAAAATTGAAGGCTGTCTTCTCCTGTGCCTGTGTAACAGACACCACCAGTTGAGTATCGTCGGCATGGGAAACGACATTGACCCCAAATTTCTTTGTAATCTCTGCCAAAGGAGTGACGTAGAGATTAAACAGGGTCGGACTGAGGGTGGACCCCTGTGGCACCCCCTGTTTCAACTTGATATCTTTAGAGTAATGGGATCCCTGCGCCACCTGGTCAAACAAGAAGGATTCCAACAATTTCATGGCACTACCTGCAACACCTCCTTTCCTAAGACATTGTAGCAGGGTGTGATGGGCAACAGTGTCGAAGGCGGCACTCAAATCAAATAAGATTAAGGCCACCGTCTGTCCCTTGTCTACATATTTCCGAGTGGTCTCCATAGAAAGAAGCAGAGCCGATTCAGTAGAGTAGAGGGCCCGAAACCCCTGGGTAGGATGAAGTAAGTTATGGTTGCAGATGTGTGCCATCAGTTGGATATTTACTACCTTCTCCACAACTTTTGAAAAGTATGGTAGCAATGAAATAGGGCGCAGATTATCTAGTTGGTCCATGCTAATATGGGGTTTCTTTTGTAATGGTAAAAAAACTCTTTCCATTTTTTTGGGACTATGCTTGAGGTGAAAGAGAGCTCCAAAAGATGTCTTATACATGGCTCGAGAGTCTCGATACTCCCTCTCAGCACCTTAGGGGACGCAGGATCTCTGGGTGAGCCTGACTTAATGCTAATGGCTATGTTATTGACAGTCTCCGGAAGGGGCATGATAAATTTAGCGAGGCATTCTGTCTCGATAATGTAGACAGGTTCCTCAGTAACCCCACAGCTATGGTGAAGTGGAGTAAATCTTCTCCACCTTCTCTGCAAAAAAATCAGCCACCTATTACATGACTCCAATGAGCCTGTAATGGTCACTGCACTTTTGGCCACGGAGGATATCTCTTTATAAACTATGAAAAGCTCTTTAGCTGAATTCTCAGCTATCTCAATCCTTTCCTTGTAATAGGTAGCACTAGCCTTTCTAATGATCGCATGATATCTCTTAAGACTTGCTTTATATTCGCTCTTCACCTGGACTGAGAAGACTCTTCTCTACCGCCTTTCCAGGCGTTTGCATGCTGATTTAGCCATTCTTAGATCGTCCCTATACCAGGGAGCCGTTTTTTGTCTCCTCCCTGACATTTTCGGCCACCAGGGTGCAGTACTATCTAATGCATCCGTGATGCTCCTGTCCGAAGCTTCACAGGCAAAGTCAGCCTCTGGACCGCCTGGTAATTCTCCCTGTAGGAGTGCTCTGTTAAAATTCCCTTGAGAGAACCCAGCCCACTTTCTGTGTTTTGTTTTAATCTTGAGTTTTTCCTGTACCATCAGTACGGGCATCCTTGCCTTAAAGGAGATCAAGAAGTGATCCGACCATAAAACCGGGAGTGAGTGTGTAGTGTAGTTCCTATATTCCCAATAGGCTCTGCGCATTGGAATAACATAAATTATAGTTTAGACGTAGGAAAGAGGTCAACTAGGTCTCTATTGAATATGTTAGACTTAATTGTGTGTGCCAGCTAGCTCAGAGGTCACTAGAAACTTTCTTGAGTAAACAAGAAGATGTTTTAGCTTTCCTGAATAGACAAGAAGGGATTAGCTTCTGACAACCATACCACATGACAACTTTGTTCCCCCTGCAATAAGGAATATGTCTCTAGAATCGCCGAAACAATAGATAGCTATTTTACTCAGTCAATCATGCATGCTTCGTTTCACCAGAGATGCAGAGAAATAGAGAGACGGGCGTTTTCAATAAAAGGGTTATTTATTGAGCAGTCTTCTTTCTCATGCAAGAGAAATGAATTGCCACAATTGCAATACTTGTCGTAAAGTAAAGTGCGTACAGTAAAAGGAGTATTATGAAATAATACTGTAAAAGCATTTATATGGTTTCTAAGCCATAAGATACTTAAAATGGATAAAATACATACAATGATAAAATAATGACTAAACGTACTCAACTGGTGTTTCTAAGATACACCTACCCCAGTGTACCTAACCTAAGCCTAATACAGGGAAGGAGTAGATGAGTTACAGTTTTTGCCAAGAATCTGAATCAAGAATTCTCTATGGGTCTAATCAGCTCCGTACCTTAGGTATAGAATGAAGGAGGTCTTGTATCTCTCTTTCAGGACTCGATCTCCCAGAAACCCGCGAGGGTATCAGGGAAACACCGGAGCTGGATTTCTCGGCAGGATAAAAGACAGCGTCTTTCTCAATGCGTCAGCAGGGAAGGTCGGTTTCCTTCAGCACTCGCATTAGCCGGGCGTCGGGTAAGTAGATAGCCAATTCTGCTCCAAACCACCGTGTGTTGCTTAAGGCAGAGGTTGGTATATTTATACCTGGAAGGTGCCGAGTTTGACGTAAGGTTGTACATAAGACGTCACTAAGAACTGGCAGTTTTTTCAGGACTCTCAGGAGTTCTAGGACAAATCAAAACAGAAGCAGGGGGAATTCCTGGGCTGCTGAAGGCTTTGTTTGTTTAAGAACGCGTTGTACTTTCTAGGAGTCTATGGGAGTAGCCTTGCCGTATTTGGACTGCATTGGCTATGACTTAATATGGATATGATTCTTATGCCTTTATAAGGATATTATTTGTTAGATCCCCATAAGGGCATAAATCGGGAATATCTAATTAGGGTCCTAGATACACTCACAACACCCACTCCAGTATAATGTCCATCATTACTAAATACTAAGTAATACTAAACATATAACAATGCATGTGTTTTCCAGCCCACCCCAAAATACATAGTTTGCATTTGAAATGGTGTATTCACGAAAAATGAGTATAATACTGTACGTTTTCAAGCAGTGGTATCATTCAGATAATGCATATTTTGTTCATTTAGAATGTTGACTGAATGAATCACGAAAATTACATGTATGAAATGGCTCTTAATACAGAAGAGAAGGTCGAGACCATTTCATCACATATTTATATTAGACTGTACATGTGCTAGAGGCTAAATCAAAATATTGTCTTTAGGTATTTTAAAAATAGAAATCTTGGTCTCTAAGAATAGTTCTACTTTAAGCAGAGTATCATGTGTCAAAAAAATATATATATTTTGGAAACTGGAGAAAAATAATTTCCCTTTCGGGAAGAAAAATAGTCCGAATGTTTTTTAGAAGTTCTGTTTACCAAAACTGAAGGCCGAATTCAAAGTTCAGGGAACTCTGTGTGCTCGCTATTTCAAATATTATTCCTGTTGTTAGGAGAGAACATTACCTCAGATAGGCAGGCAAAAATTTGTCTACAACAGTAGGTGAAAGTTGTGCCAGATTTGAAAAGGTGGAAATAGTGCATATGTGTGGTGCATTACCATCATCGGTGTTTAGACCAGCAATGGTAATGGAAGGTTGTACCTGTGAGCCGCTTTCATCTCGTACTTCACCGACACATAATCGTAATGGTGAGGTCTCAACGAATGCCGTCTTCAGAATGGGTAGCCGCTGGGGACAACACGTTGCTTGAGCTGTTACCAAACTAAGCAACGTATCGACATCCATAGGTACGGCTGATAGGAGTGTGAGACAGACGTCTAACACACATTCTTCTCCGCAAAGCAAGCATCGTAGAACAGGTAGGATGCAATCTTGCCAGATTGGTCTGAATGAAATAAACCAGGTAGTATTCAGATCTCTTAGCCGAGCCAAGCCCAGGACTTTAGTGATCCTCTCTCGGTATTGCATTGCTAGGATTGTGTCTTCCATTGTAGCCTGAGTTTTGTCTGTGACTTGACTTGCTATATCGGAGCAGAAGGAACAAAAATAAGATTCTTGCTACGAGTCCCAAGATTTGAGGCAGGCCGTCGAACATAGAATGCACAAAATTCAGGAATATGACAAGAACTGCTTCAAAGGGTGCTAGCAGTTCCGAAGAAATTGTCTTAAATACATATGCGATGCCACTTGTATCAGACATGTTTAAGATTTGACTTAACATTTCTACGAAATGTACGGGTCAATTTGTTGATAATAATGCATGTATCTCTGCTGCTGTCCTTGCAACTTGCAGATCATACGTTTCTCTAGACGAGGTTAAAGGCACAGTTGTTTGTAAAAGAATAGACTTCATTCTGCTTAAAGTATCAATTTGAATAGAAGAGATATTCAAAGAAGGCCATATTGCCGCCTCCATGTCTGGTTTGCTGTTTGGAAACAATACTTGCATACAACAAGTGACCATGGAAGTAACGCTCACGAGATAGGCTTTTCCTGGCACCATGCCACAACAGCTGTGGTCGCTTATTATAACGTAGCTGTCGTTGGAAAGCTGTCTGAAAAAAGGCTCTATCTGTGTAGCAGGGGTGCCGTGCTGGTGACATAAAAGGTTATTTGAAGAACCTTTGCAGGCTCAATGCAAGTTGATTCCTTGACACAGAAGTGTATCGCGTAGTGATTTTTTACAGTTGTTACCACTAAGAAATACTTCTTTCTAGCCCCCACTCCAACATCTATGTGTATAAGGCAAATTCCAGGTTGACTTGATGTATCCTTTACCCAACCTTTCATACAGGCCTGCTGGTGTATACTTTTGGCAATATTGAAACTGAAAAGTTGTTATCGGGATTGTAATGGTGCCATGTATTATCCATTCAATGACCGGTCGTTCTGACATTGTCAATAGCAATTTTTCGAGTTTATCAATGCTCAGCACCGTATAGTCGGCCCCTCTTTGTGCCAAAGAGATTTGTTTATCAGTAAGGTTAAAGATTGAAAATAATAATGTTGTGTTGATTAGACGCCATGGCACGTTGCCCAAACGCAAGTTTTGTAACGTCCAGCCTAACTGTACAATAGAACGTAATTGGGACTGGCCATGTTGTAACATTATCCTGTTCTATTATATCAATAGCAGATGATACTATGCTGTCCAGTGAATAAATTCTGGAGGACAGAGTCGTTAACCCACTGTCCACTACAGAAAGTGATTTTTCCAAATGAATACCATCAATTTCTCGTATTTTTTCTGCAGTTTCAATTTGTGTTATTTTCCAAGCTTCATTGTAAGCTGCGTATATACCGGCGTATATGAAACGTTTTGACGCTGTTTGCGAGGTCCCAGTTAGAAAAATCGCAAGTCAGCACCTTCTTTAAATAATGTCAAGCGTTGCTTAATTTCGGGTAGTGTGGATTTCTGTAGCCATTCGAGGCATAGTTTTCCTACACTGTATGTTGTAACTATCCCTGGATGTTGTCTCTGGGAATATCTTGGGTCTGGCCTATTCTGTTTGAACCCCTGTACTTTGTTCAGGAATCTATCTTGACAGTTATTAGTGTCTGTGGGTCAGATCAACCATTTTCTCCAATCAGGATTTGTTCTGTTTTGTTTTAAAACATAGGACACGTCTAACCCCTCATCTGTAGTGTTATTTCTATCAGGCATAGGCTTTGGTATAGACAGGTTGTTTAAATCTTTTATCTTGGCTAGGCCAAGACAGGTTGTTTGTTGAATGGTATCATTCAGGAACATTATTTGTTCTGGGATCATGCAGGCTCTGAATAATGATTCCAACCCTTGTACCTGCCATTCTTTTGTACCCCAGAAAGTTTTTGTCTCAATGTTGTTTTTCTAAAATTCAAAACCAAATGTAGACATTTTTTCATAAAAATTTTCAGAATAAATCAGTTTAGTGTTTGTCAACATGTTTTTCATTCCTGTCTTATTCATAATTTTAAAATACAACGTTACTGGATCAGTGATATTAAACCCTGAGAAGTATGGGAATTTTTCATAAAATGTTTTCGAACTGCCTTTTGGCAGGGTTGGACAATGTTCCCACTGATTATAACTTAATAAATGTTTAGGATTAGCAGATTTATGCCAATAATGATGCCCAAAATTATTGAAGCAATACATTTCTTCATAATTCAATGAACCCTGTAAATATTCATGTTCTGTAAATTTTGCTGACATTTCTAAATCTGACATCATATTATTAATATTTTCAAATTCCCAATCATCAGAGAAAGTACTAGGTGATACAAAATCACTTAAAGAAATCTTGAACTGATATTTCAAGATTTCAACCGGGCCATAGATTTCGTAATCAGTATTGTCCCATGCTACACCACCAGGTATAGGAATGGCTGTGATGTTCACTGATGATAGTTCCCTTTTTTCAACGTGATAAGATCTGTGAGGTTTTAGAACCAAGTTGATGTTCTGACTTGCTGTGCCAATTGTACTGTATTTTACATTAATGATTCTTCCCAAGCTTAAAACTAAGATGAGCCAGAGCAGGAGGAAAAGTACACCAAACACGATCCACAGTTCAATCCAGGGGGAAATCAGGTATGTTTCTCCAAGTTGATGAAAGAGTTCTGTAATTTTGTCTTTGAAAGTTTTGTTTGCTGGCTTGTCTCCATCTTCACTTGGATCATCGGAAAAGTAATCGAAATTGATAAAGTAGCCAGATGCAGTTCTTTCAATTGTTTGGATGACATCAGGATTGTTATTAATCTTTGTAGTTGCTTCTTCCTTTTTCATATTTGAGTAGTCTGAGGCTACATCATTGTAGACAGGTGTTTTTTGACGAACTGTTGCAATTTGGGTTTCAAGAGGCACAAGTTCCATGGCTTTGTTGCATAGTCCTTTTTTATTCACTGCAGGTTTATCAAATGTGATTAGTCTCTCAGTTTGAACCTCTTGGATTGTAGCAATGTTTGGTCTTTTGCTACTTCTTGGGAGTCCACTGGGCCAACTACTTATTATTGGCCACATGGTTGTGCTGTTGTCATTGTTGTACTACTTTATTCGATATTTACATATCATAAAAGTACAAACAATACAAACATAAAAACACATATTAAAATCTACTATTCAATGCATTTCATACCATGAATTACAAAGATAAAATCTGAATATTTACATTTAAAACAAAGGGTTCAATAGTACTTTAGCAGGAATCGGTATATACATCAGTTTTACAGATCATCCTTTCTCTTGTCTTAAGCCAACAGTCTGGTACGGATGAACCACGCACTGGCTAAATATTTAGCGACCCTGCATACAACTAGCATAGATGTAACATCTGATAAGAGCATACGCAAGGCAGTTCTGGTCTCTCTCACACCCAGCTCTCTGCATACCGGTTTTAACCATTTTGTTCTAGGTCTTTTATAAGCCCTGCACGCGAATAGAAAGTGTAAAAGTGATTCGCTTGTATATGGGCATCCTGGGCAGCTGGGAGAATGGTCATGTCCCCTCCTTCCCTCAGTAAAGTTTTTCAGGGGTAGGGTCCCGTATCTCATTTTCAGGAAGAGAGACCTGTCCCTAGGGTTTTGGATAAAATCTAGGAAGGGCTCAAGTTTTTTACTGGGTTTGAATTCCATGAAGGCAGTTGTTAATGCCCCCCACTTAGCATGTTTTATTTCCTCCTCCTGGACCCAATCCCAATATATGTTTTTGATGATATGCTTGTGGAGAGGGGACTGGGTGGTCCAGAATTCTCCCAAACCTAGCTTCAAAACCAGCTGCTTAAGTTTGGTCAACCACGGTATCTTGTTCACACTGTTCAGAGTGATCAGCTCGTCCAAGACCAACGCATAATTTGCCAGTCCTGGCCTCCTTCCCAGGCGCACCCAGAACAGCAAAGGGCGAAGGCGCAGCACATCAGCAATGGAATGTTTTCCCATATCTAAATAGAGAGGTTTTAGAGATGTGGAGAGTGGGAGAGCAACCAGGTCCCTCACAAACTTGTTCTCTGCCCTTACCAGGTCAGTGGTGTTCTCACCTCCCCACAGCTCTGAACCATAGACAGCGGAGGCAACAGCCTTGCCCTCATATGCTACCAGAGCTGGGGCTACAGGTCTGCTAGTGGATAGGCGCTGGTTTCTTAGGATCGCTCCTGAGGCTCTTTTGAGGATTAGGAGCATCTTGGCCACATGGGCGTCCCATTTCATTTGGTTGCTGATCCTAACGCCCAAGTAGTCAAACTCCTCCACCACCTCAAGTGGGTACCCATTTAGTGTTATGTGCACTTTCCATGCCTTCTTTTGAGCTGACAACACCATCAATTTCGTTTTCGATGTGTTGACAGTGAGCCCCCTCTCATCGCAAAACAGGGTAAATCTATCCAGTATCTTCTGCAATCCCAAGGGGGATTTGGACAGAAGGAGGGTGTCATCTGCAAAAAGTAGGGTTGGTGTTTTCTCCCCCGCCAGAACTGGGGCATCCGCAGGGTCCTCCCTCAAATGGTCCACCACCCCATTAATAAAGAGGGAGAACAGTGTTGGAGCCATCAAGCAAACCCTGGCGGACCCCCCTCTGCACAGGCACCCTCCCTGTTAATTGCCCTTGGTCCCCCCATCTGATCCTGGCATAATTTCCCTGGTGCATCCTTACAATCAGCTCCAAAAGGTAAGTGGGGAACCCCATGTCAACAAGCACCTTCCACAGCTTTTCACGTGGAACTAGGTCGAATGCCGTTTTTAGATCGATGAAAGCCAGGTATAGGCTGCCCTTGGCAACAGACACCGTCTTCCAATATACAGCACAAAACCTAAAGACCTGGTCAATTGTTCTCATGTTCTGTCTAAAACCGTTCAAAAATGGGAGAGTATCCTACCTTCCTCAGCCCAGGCTCCTATTCTTGTGACAATGACCCTGCCAACTACTTTCTGAATTACATCGATTAGACTTATTGGTCTATAGTTGGCAGGGTCCTCCCTGTTGCCCTTCTTGAATATGGTCACTACCTCTGCGCCCTTCCACAACTCCGGGATAGGATGCCCCTGGAGTAACAAATTCATTAGGAGGGCGATGAAGTCCGAGCATAATTCGGGTGCATACAGGAGTAGGTCACCAGGTTGCCCATCCGGGCCAGCTGCTTCGCCCGTGGAAATGTTTAGGATGGCCTCTTGTACTTCCCTAGTGAGAAAAGGTTCAGATATACCAGAGGGCTCTAGTGTAAGGGTGTTTGTTGGCGCTGTGCCTTGCCCTAAGGGTTCTGCCTCACAATACAATTTTGCAAAGTGCCAGTACCATTGATCTTCAGTGAAAGGATTGGCATAGGTCCTGCACCTCCTTTCTCATAACTATTTATTAGATTCCAAAACATAGTGGAATCTTTCAAGCAGGCCGCTCTTTTGAGTTCTTGCCAGTAGTCTTCCTCCCACTCCTTTTTAGCCAGTTTAATGGTTCTCTGGTGTTCTTTTCTGGCTTCTCTTTTAGGTAGTGGGTCTTTCTTCCTAATTGCAAATGCAATCGCCTTTCTCGTAGCCCTGCAAACTGAAGTGTACCATAGGGTTCCCTTCTTACCAAAATTACTAAAATTACTCTTGGGGAGCCCTCTCTTCACACCCATCATAAAGAAGGCCCCGATCTTCCCTGTTAGATTTTTATAGGGGTCAGCTGATTTACAACCTGGAACGGTTGTCTTCATGGCCTCAGAGGCCGCTAGATCAATTGTTCCTGCCGGTACTAACTCCTTAATGCTAGAGAGTGTATATTCATTACACCGGACTTTATTCCATTTTAGCTTTCGACTACAGTGCGTGACAGTTACTTCTTTAGAGAGCATTGGTGGGCCGATCCTCGATACCACTTTGTTAAGCTCTTTAATTTTCATACAAAGTGGATTGTGGTCACTATCCTGCCTTTCCAAAACCTCCATATCTATTAGGTTCCCCTCAGGAACTAATGTGGAGCATGATATAATCAATGCGCGACGGGCAAGATAGTTCGTTATATGTCATCGCCCCATTGGGGTCTGAGGTTGTCCTCCCATTTAGAGCACGCCATTTATGGTCTAGCGTTAAGGCATTCAGTTGTATGGCTCTAGCAGACCATTTCTTAATGGGGGCCAGGTTTAGTGGAGGGATGAAATGCCTTATGTCCTCGTCGCTGGCTCCCGCCAGATCTTCTTCAGCTAGGGGTTCATATGTACAGTTCATATCTCCACCTATAATGATAGTGGCCAGGGGGTGAATGCCTGCTAAAGCTGTCTCGAGAACTGGTATTGTTGGGGAGATGTGACCACCCGGGGTACCCCTGGCGTATACACAGAACAGTTCTACTGGTGTTGCTACATGTGGGTTTTTAAGGGAAAGATGGAGTATATCCTCTCACATGGTTGTGGTTTTACCAGGTCGATTGATACAACCCGGTTCTCCTTTTTACCAGCAAGGGGCGGTAGTACTACTGACCTTGTTCCGCTGATGGCTAAGACAGGTACTGCTTTTCTGTAAGAAGGCCAAAATTCCTTCTTCACCGCGATTTTTTCTCTGACCAGATCCCCAATCTTTGGAATCCAGACAGGTCTTGCTGGGACTGGTGGCTTCTCTTCAGTGGCCGTTGGCTTTAGTTTTGTGTTACTTAGACTTCTTCTTGTTTCATTTAAGTCCTGTAAAACAGCCAAACGATCTTTGATATCAACAGCTTTTTGTTTCACCACTGAAGTCTGACAATCGAGATCTTCGATTATGTTTCTTGTACCAAACAAAAGTTCATACGGAGTGATTCCACTCAGAGAATTTCTTGGCAGATTGTTAAGACTACGTTGGACACCTATTAGATGTTTGACCCACCCATCACCCGAACCTAATACCCTCGCTGTTATAGATTGCTTTATGTCACGTTTTTTTTTCTCCAGTACCACATTTCCCTCAGGATGGAATGGACTAGAGTACCGCAATGCAATGCCCATGCTGGCCATGGCCTCCTTGTAAGCTCGAGAGCTAAACGCAGGACCCTGGTCAGAATGTAGCATGAAAATTGCATATGTGCTGATAAAGACTCGCAAATCTTTTATAACAGTTCTGGCGTCAGCCGAGCGCTGGGGCCACATCCAAATGAATCTCGTCTTAATATTTATGGGATCGCATTTGTCTGGTCGGACGCCTGCATGTAGATAGTCTAATGCTGCCAAATAGAGGGGTCTGGGCTGGTATTACTGTGCTAGAGTCAGATATCTGGTCCGGTCCATAACTGCGATCTCTATTGCAGTCTTGACAATCCATTGCAAAGTTATAAACTTGCACGCTCATTCCCGTCCACCAGTATTTTGATTGCAATTCTATTACAGATTTCAGGATCTGTTGCTGCCTCAGACCCAATCCCATGTGTGCTTCTTGAATCAAGAAGACTCTCCGGTTCGTGTTTGGAATTACTCTATCCCCCACTCCAGGGATTTGAGCAAACGGAACGGAGTTCGCATCAATTATGTATGTATTTCCAAGTCGATAGTTTAGAGGTAACGCTGCATAATTGCCTTCCATTGAGGCTCTTACTGCTAGTAGCGTTTCTCCATCTATTTGTTTTTTAGAACGCTTTTTTGTAGCTACGGAAGCCAGTTGACCAGCTGCCGCCGTTGCTCTGTTAGCTAATGAATTCCCTGCAACGTGAACGCTATCACGTTGAAGACTCTGCATATGTATCACATGAGTCTTTTGTAGTTCTTTCTGTAAAAGAACCACTTGTTCCCATAGTTTCTTATATTTTATTGTGCCACCTGTCTCATCTTTGTAACCGTTTTTAATCCAGGTCTGCATGGAATTATTATAAGATTTGACGCAGTAATGCGAATCGCACACTATTAGTGTGGGGAATTTGCGATCTGCATTTTCAAGCGCCATCTTCAAAGTTCGTAGTTCAGCTCGCTGACTTGTACAGTTTCCGATTGATTCAGTTTTAGTGACCATTGGTCTGAATTTACCTAAACGCCTGCAACCTTTAACAATCGCGCACGCAGCATTGTAAACTTTTTTATCCACAATGTAGTGTTGTGGAAATCTATCTGTGTAGATTACACAGCTGTACTGTTCCAGAGGTAGGATTTCGATCGACAGAGGACATTCTTGTTCGTATTCTAGATGTTCTAGCTTTTTCATTCTGGGACCAAATGCGTGTATCACTTCAGTTGTATCAAGAGAATTAATCCTTTGTATCCATTTTGGATCTAATGCCATAGCATTTGGAATGCTCGGTCTTGTTACTGCTTCAAGGGCTGATACTGCTGTTAAAACAGATATCCTCTTCCCATGAGCTTGGGCTTTTTCTTTTGCCACAGCCGTTTGAACCGCAGTTAGAATTTTTTCAGTAGAACTGAATTTCATTTCAGCTTGTGTGTACAAGGGTGATTAGTACACTATTGGTACTGTTTCTCCCTCATTCGAGGTCAGGTATGTAAATCTGCATCTTCCTGGGATGACTTGGATTACAAGGTTGCGTTCATTTGCTCGTGTTTGCAGTTTTGTTTTAGTTAACATATCTGTTTGTAATGATTGTAAAATTTCTGTGTGTTTATGAGTCCAATTAACTGGTTTGAAATCAGGTTTTATTAATTTGTAGAGCGGTTTAACCCTCTCTGCATAATTTAGAATGTAAGTTCTTCCGAAGTTCAGGAAACTTAGAATTGATTGTAAGTTTTTCAGCGTTTTTGGAGCTTGGAGTACCGCACACTTCTCTAAGAAGTTGTCTGCTAGGCTTTTGCCTTCACGTGATAATTCACATCCTAAGAATAGGACTGTCTGGTGGGCAATTTGTGACTTTTTAAAGTTACATTTGTACCCTTCAGAAGCGAACCCAAGTATGATGGTGTTCACTCTTTTCAAGTGTGTCTCCAGGTCATTTTCTGTAAGATGGAGGTCATCGACATAGAATAATGCCTCATTATCATATATTTGTAGTAACTCTGTTACCCTGGCTGAAGATAATCCTGGGCTGTTCTTGAATCCCTGTGGGAGACGACAAAATTGCTTTTGGGCCCCCATGCTGGAGAAAGCTGTCAAATACCTGCTTTCTGGTGCAATGTTTTGACAGAAAAAAACATTTGAAATATCTAATGTCGTTTTATATTTTTTGTGCACGATATTATTCATTAGTGCTGCACTGTGTGAGTTTTGTACTGCAAATGTTTTGCAACAGGAGTTTAGGTGTCTGTAGTCCAAAACTAGACGATATGAATCGTCTGGCTCGGAGACAGGAAACAAAGGATTGTTCATTTGTGAGATGCATGTTTCAATCACCCCCTGATATTCTAGTTGATCTAAGATCTCTCTGACTTGTTTTTTAGCTTCTTGCTTAACAGGATACTGCCTTTGTGCAGTTGGTTGATTTTTTAACTGGATTTTATGGTGAGGAGAATCCTCATCCCATCCTACTTGATTATTATATAATGCAGGAGCTTGGGCCACTGCCCATTTTATTGCATATGTGTATTTTTTATGAATTGGTATGTGATTTGAGAAGGCAGGCATAATCATTTCTTCGCTATGTAGGCACTCCCTGACAAACTCTGGTGGCCAGTCCTTTTCTGCTAGAAGGATATCATAACCTTTAGATAGATTTTCCCAGAAGAGACCTTTTATTTTCCTAGTTTTATCTCCCTCTATAAGTAATGTTATTTCATGTAGTTTACGGGGCACGCTAACTCTGGTGTCTGCAGTTTCCACTTGAATGTATTCATTCGTGTCCACTGTCTCCAAAAGATTCATCAGGATCTTGCGAGCTATTGTCACTTCTGCTGCGCTGTCTAGCATTGTTTGAGCCCACTCTCCATTCTTGAGTTGTGTCCTCAGGATCCTCGGCATGTTTTATTTTAATACTGGCTACCTTCTTTTTGGGAAATTGTAATTTTTTACTTTGACAAGCAGGTTCTTTGTCTTTGGACTTGACGCGCTCTTCTTTAAATTCTGACCGTCCTCTTCTTTCCGATTTCTGTGAGGAAGTCTGAAAAGATCGAGAGGGACGTGTATCAATATCTTGATATCTGTCAGGTTTTCTCAAATTTTCCCTATTTCTAAGGTTATATCTTTTTTCAGTGGGCTCCAGTTGTGGAGACTTGCCCCCCCCCCCTTCTGGAGATCTATCTCTCCATTGGGGCGACTTTTCTCTGGACTGGAAGTGTTTTTCTCTGCTTATTACCCTCCCACTTCTTCTTTTTAGAATTGAGATTATTTTTAATGAAAGTTTTTTCAGGATTTTCAGTTAGTTGTGGTTTTAGTGGTTTACCACCTAAACTGTCTCTACCGAATTCTTCATAGGATTTTTCAATTATTCTGGCAAGTTCAAAAGGTTGGTCTGCTATATCTGTTTCTTTTAGTCTTTGGCGGATTGCTGTACCGTCAATTGTCAATTGAACTAACTGTCTATATGCTTTTGTTAATTCTTTTATTTGAACTAAAAGTTCTTCGCTAGACATTTTTTCAATGTTAGGATGTGGTGTATAGCTTGCTAGAACCAGCCATGTGGCTCCTGGTCTACCTAGTGGACCGAGCCTGGTAATGTGATTTTGATGTTTTAGGGCACTATTAAACCAGAGCTCATGCACCTGGTAAGTAAGTGGAATTTCAACTTCCTCGAAAGGGGTGTATTCCGCTGGAGGTTACCCTACTTTGTAGTAGTGGAACTCGTGTGTTACAGCATTTGCTGGTGGAAAATGTATCCGATACTCATGTGCCTCAACAACAAATATTACTGTACCACCTCTTGATGATACTCTGTTTTCTATAAGTTTTATAGTTAAGGTTTTCCTTACATTTACCAGGATGAGTATTGCATCCGGTTGATCTTGTTGGAGACTTGTGTCTTCCGTCAAAAGTTGAGCTGCTAGTCTAGCTCTCTCCCTTGCGTCGTCACTTTCTGACATTTTACTGACTGAAAGTTTGCAGATCAAGTTTCAAGGAAACAAAGACTAGGTGCACAATATTTTGGAACACTGTATCTTTCAACGTTGACTAAACCAAAAACTAATACATAGAAATCTCTTCCTACTAAGTTTTGGGGGATATTAACCTTTTACCCACTCCAGACGTCTTTTGGAGTTTTTACGGGAAAAGGGGTCTGTGTGAAAAGCACGACTGAGTTACTTTAGTATCTAGCGTTAAATTATCGCCTTACCAAACGTTGGGCGCCATGTAGTGTAGCTCCTATATTCCCAATAGGCTTTGCGTATTGGAATAACATAAATGATAGGTTAGACGTAGGACTGAGGTCGACTAGGTCTCTATTGAATATGTTAGACTTATTTGTGTGTGCCAGCTAGCTCAGAGGTCACTAGAAACTTTCTCGAGTAAACAAGAAGGTGTTTTAGCTTTCCTGAATTGACAAGAAGGGATTAGCTTCTGACAACCATATCACATGACAACTTTGTTCCCCCTGCAATGAGGAATATATCTCGAGTCGCAGAAACAATAGATAGCTATTTTACTCAGTCAATCGTGCATGCTTTGTTTCACCAGAGATGCAGAGAAATAGAGAGACGGGCGTTTTCAATAAAAGGGTTATTTATTGAGCAGTCTTCTTTCTCATGCAAGACAAATGAATTGCCACAATTGCAATACTTGTCATAAAGTAAAGTGCGTACAGTAAAAGGAGTATTATGAAATATTACTGTAAAAGCATTTATATGGTTTCTAAGCCATAAGATACTTAAAATGGATAAAATACATACAATGATAAAATAATGACTAAACGTACTCAACTGGTGTTTCTAAGATACACCTACCCTAGTGTACCTAACCTAAGCCTAGTACAGGGAAGGAGTAGATGAGTTACAGTTTCTGCCAAGAATCTGAATCTGCCAAGAATCTGAATCAAGAATTCTCTATGGGTCTAATCAGCTCCGTACCTTAGGTATAGAATGAAGGAGGTCTTGTATCTCTCTCTCAGGATGCGATCTCCCAGAAACCCGCGAGGGTATCAGGGAAACACCGGAGCTGGATTTCTCGGCAGGAGAAAAGACAGCGTCTCTCTCAGTGCGTCAGCAGAGAGGGTCGGCTTCCTTCGGCACTCGCATCAGCAGGGCGTCGGGTGAGTAGATAGCCGATTCTGCTCCAAACCACCGTGTGTTGCTTAATGCAGAGGTTGGTATATTTATACCTGGAAGGTGCAGAGTTTGACGTAAGGTTGGACATAAGACGTCACTAATAACTTGCAGTTCTTTCAGGACTCTCAGGAGTTCTATGACAAATCAAAACAGAAGCAGGGGGAATTCCCGGGCTGCTGGAGGCTTGGTTTGTTTAAGAACGCATTGTACTTTCTAGGAGTCTATGGGAGTAGCCTTGCCGTATTTGGACTGCATTGGCTATGTCTTAATATGGATATGATTCTTATGCCTTTATAAGGATATGATTTGTTATAACCACATAAGGGCATACATCGGGAATACCTAATTAGGGTCTTAGATACATTCACAACAAGTGCTCCATTTCTAAAGTTCCCCAGTTAGCAAAAATAGGGTCAAGTTAGTGACCCAGCTGATGGGTAGGGAGTTCTGATTGTAATGTCAGCTGTAAGCCTGCCAATTCCTGGTGAATCTCTTGAGCCCCAAAGTTGAGTGCATCATCAAAGTGCAGATTCAACACTAGTAGCTTCTCATATCTTAGTGCTGGTTGTATAAGGCACTCAATCAAACTAGGTGCAACCCGTTTAAAGGGTCCAGGAGGTCTGTAAACCAGAAGCCCTTTAATGCTGTAGTTGGTAGCCATCCTAATAGAGAAAAGGCCTGCCTCGCTCTCTACAATGTCTACCGGCTCAAGAGAGCAATGGATAGCGTGTTTATAATAATCGCAATACCCCCTCCCCTGCCGGATGGTCTATCCACTCTAGTAATCCCATAGCCACTTGGGAGTGCCTCAAGAGTTTCCAGCGCTGAATCCTCATCCAGCCATGTCATCTATCAGATAGTCACAGATCTCCACTCTATGTTTACTCAACGACCTACAATTTATTAAGGAAAGACTGAGGAGCAGACCTGCCACCTTGTTCTCCACCCGAGCATTCGCCTTGAAAGGGCAGTACCTGCAGTACAAGATCTCACTCTCTGCCATTATACTATGCCTACACGGCTCACCAATAGTGGGACAGAGCGCAAATAGCTGTTGGGAGCTATAGTGCAATCCTTGACTGGAACCAGCAGGGGTTCTGTCCCCGGGCCACGGTCGGCTGCAGATGGGCACAGATGGGCTTGACTTTGGCGCACCGATGGCACGCCAGCTGCGCGCGGCCACTGTGCGGCTGCTGAGGCATTTGGCTTTTGTAGGAGGTCTCGCCCGCCAACTAGACCGTTAACCATGCCGAGCAGAAGTGCCTGGCTCTGCCTTCCACTCCGTCCATGCAACGGTACTAGCTACCGCGTCGGACCGAGGCAGGAAGGACCAGCAATAGAGCCCAGGCCTCCACTGTAAGGTAAGGAACAAATGTACCCCTGGTGCTCCCCAAAATGAACTAGTATCAATAAAAGAAACAAATCATTTAACAAAGATCAGGGCATAAACAATGAGTTTTAAAAAAGATCAGGGCATAAATATATTTAAAAAATCCTTCACAGGCCGGACCGCAAGCAGGTCGGGGGACTCTGCTAGTGTCCACCTACACAGCAAATCGGCCGCTAGCCCTGCGACCTTTGTAGGAGGATGTCACCCGGCAACTAGGCAGCTAATCATGCCATGCGGAAGTGCCTGGCTCTCCCTTCCACGTCCTCCACACAACGGTACTAGCTACCGTGTCAGACCGAGGCGGGAAGGACCAGCAATAGAGCCCAGGCCTCCACTATAAGGTAAGGAACAAATGTACCCCTAGCGCTCCCTAAAATAAAGTAGTATCAATAAAAGAAACAAATAGTTTTAAAAAAGATCAGGGCATAAAGATATTTAAAACGCCTTCACAGGCCGCACCGCAAGCGGGTCAGGGGACTCTGCCACTGTCCACCTATCATTATTAGCCAAATCCAATATTTTGTGGATACCTTCCTCTACAAAAATAATCATTAGAGGCATATTCCTCTTTCTTGTCACCATTTTCTCAACTCTTACATTACCAAGTTTACTCTAACTTCACAGTTAAATTAGTGATAATCATTGAAATGCTAGGATTACATAAAAAACATCCCGTAGTTTGATAGCCATTAATATGCATTTTCAAGATCACTTTCACTACCTCAATGATGGATATACCTATTGCCATACATCAGTTTCTATATCCACTTTCCTTTAACAATTTAGTTATCTCTAAAATATATTGCTTTACATGATAATCAATTAGTTTTTCTGAAATTTGGTCAATATTGTGATCTAGGTATATATCCAATTACTTACAGTTAACTGAGAAGATCATTACCTTTAAATATTCAAAGTATTTTCACATTTTATACAATTAATCATTTTCAGTCTTCAGGTTTCTCTCTGCCTAATCATTTTCTAAAAAGTAATGGAATTTATTATCTGTGTTGTGTCCCATGCTAAGTGTTCTTCAAAGACTGATCTTGTTCACCTCTTTTTGTCTCAAATATATTTCTCATCCATGTCAACAGAAAATTCTGACATGAGACTGAAACATGTACTTAGAACACCAGCAGTGGTCTGTCAGTTGACTTCACAATGTGTTACTGTAAATTCCTGCAGTGTTCTAATAAACAACTAATGAGCTAACATTTGTATTTATGACAATAGTGTGTCACGCCCAAATCCATCTTGATGGAATCAAAGCTGTGGAAAGTAAATAATTTCTTTTAGAAAGAAACAAGATGTGGGAGTTTTTTCTGTCACAGAAATTATGGATAGTGCTTTATAAAGTGGAAATGAGGGTAAGCAGATGGCAGTGACCACAAAACAGACCACAGAAGCCAGGAAGGACGGAGCAGGGGAATGCACACAGACAACAGAGAGCAGAGGGTTTGCAGGGGCTTCAAGCTGACCACGACGGGTAAAAGGAAGGTGGCAGGGGCAGCAAGCTGACTTGTCAGGGAAGGCAGGCTTGTGCAGGGGCAGCATACTGGGCCATGGAGGGTGGGATGGAGGGGGCAGGTTAACTCACACAGAGAATAGAGGGCAGAGGCAACAAGCTCACAATGGAGTGGAGGCCAGCAGGGGCAGAAAGCTTATCATGTAGGGCAGGCGGCGAAAATGAAATGACTCACATATGGAGAACGGAGGACAGCCAGGAGAGGTGCAGAGACAGCAAGCTAATTATTCTGGACTGGTGGCATGGGTAGAAACAGCAAGTTGACCACAGAGGGCAGGGGGGAGATGGCAGGGGCATGATGATGGAAAACAAAGCTCGGGTATGAGGGAGAAGGGTGTAGCAAGGTTACAACGGGGGTAGGCTGCTGTGGGTTGGTGACCTGTGGAGTCAGCCTCTGCTGACTCCTCCAACGAACATGGTGTTTGGCCATGCCCAGTTGGAGTGTTGGTTGAATATGGTAAAAAGTCTCAGAAGTTCACCAAAGAATTGGCAAAGTTGATGAGAGAGTATTGTTATTTGTTGTAATGGGTCAAATATAGCATTTATAAACTAAAATCCAATGACATTTGCCAGTTATTGTTCAGTAGAGTAACTATTATAACGTGTGCCTTACAATGCACTGCTGATTACCTCACATATTACATTACTAATGCATTTTAGATGACTCTATTGAAGACATCACTGATCAGATAATGCCTTGAATGTGAAAGTTTGCTGTATGATGTGCATACTAGAAGGTATTCAGTGAGGTACTTAGAGACCAAATTTTCTATAAACTCTGTTGTGCTATTAAACACACAACAGATGATATAGGATGCTTGCAATAAGTCTAACCACTGCAATTGTTTGGGATTACATTCCAATCCATTGTTATGTTGTCCACCAATCCACCACAAATTAGACCTAGCCATATGCAAATCAGTCTTGACTCTGATTCAAGGGGAACAGTCTAGCCTGAAGGGAAAAGCCATGTCCTTTGTGAACTGGAACACAGACAACCCAAGACTGGTTTTGTCCTGATTAGGGCTTTTTAGTGGGGGCAGCTTGGACCCAGTGGCACATTGAGTGCCGGGGCATTCCCTTGGCCACCTAATGCGTTACATCAAACACAAATATTGATGGGAGGATTTTGCATTTCTAACCACTGGCAATCACTCAGGGTAGCATTCCAACCCATCATACTCTTGCTCATCATGGCACCTCAGAATGTACCCACCCATAAGCATATCAATCTTGACCCTTGCGACTGTTGATAGCACTGCATGGCAACTCTTTAGTTTAGCCATGTGCACAGAAAAGGTGAATTATAAACTGAAAGGATAGGCTTTCATTTTCATCCCAGATGTGGGCAACAGTTCTTTCAGTTAACCCACAACCTATTGTAACATATGTCTGCCACTCACACAACTTATGTTATGTTATGTTATGTTATGTTATTTATATTTTTATAGCGCACAGCTGCCCCAGCAAAGGGGCGTCCTGGCGCTTTGACAGACACTATAACATAACACACAATAAAAGAAAAAGGCAACTAATCAGACACGGGAAACAAGAAAGTTTTAATCGCCTGCCTGAAGGCGAGCAAGTCTTCAAGAGCTCGGATGTGTACCGGGAGCGAGTTCCATAAACCTGCCGCAAGCACCCTAAAGGAGCGGCCACCCATTCTGCTAGGTTTAAAACGTGGACAGACAGCCAGGTGGAGCCCCTCCGATCTCAAGGATCTCAAAGGAATATAGGGAGTGAGTAGGTTGGCAAGTGCCGGCGGCGAAGAAGATTTCAAAATTTTAAAGGCCAGGCACAGCGCTTTGAACTTAATTCGCTGTCTGACCGGTAGCCAATGTAAGGCCATGATGGTACCAGACACTGAACAATGTCTGGGGAGGCCCACAATGGCCCGTCTCTTTCTAACTTGTGCTCTGTCTCGACCCTGCTTAAATGTAGTACTGTTTACACCTAAATGCTTAGTTAAACTGTGCTCCATATACCTTATACAGTAGTGAATCAGACTTGTCTCTAGTATTATATTAGCTCTATTTCAAACATGCACACTGTTGTACATGCTGCTCAGCCAGTATGAGTGTGGAGTGGAATGTTAGTGTGGATGGAAAGTTGGATGTCTGTGAGTGTCAGTTCATATGAGCTGATAAGCAGGATGGCTGCTCCTGGTGGGGTTCCTCATTTCTTCATGTAACATCTTATTAAAGAACGTATCAAATTTACACTTGAAGTTTGGACCATCTTTTGGATTATGACCGAACAGTCTGCAAAAAATAGTGATAGGTTTTGTATCTTATATGTCAAGCCCGGAACTTAAAGTTAACATCTCAAAAACCTTTGTTATGAAATGTAGTAAGCCCAGTGGAAAGTGCTGCAATATTTTCATACATAGCGGGAAACTTGATTTAGTAGATCACTTTTCATATCTGGGGATTGTTTTTGACAATTTGGGTTTGTTGGCAAAAGTTGCTAATTGCAAAAAATTGCTTTTTGCTAAAGCAACAGGTGCTCTGATTAAATATGCAAGGAGGTTAGGCAAGCGCCTATTGATGACCTCCTGGTAATATATATAGCCAAATGTATCTTAGTTGCCTTGTATGGGGCAGGCATTTGGTGCCATGTAAATGTGGAGCCCCTCCAACAAGTTGAAAATAGGTTCCTGAGATACCTCTTGGCTGTCCCTGATAGCATAGCTATGTATATCTGCCATGTCGAACTGGGCCTGCATTACCAGTCTGATCTTATTAAAATCCAGCCGATTTTATTGTGGTATAATGTCTAGACAGGTGTCTATACAGCCCTAAATCGGGAAGTGATATTAGATTGTTTGAAACTGCAGCAGGTAAAGTACAAACCCTGGCTCGCTTATATTAAAAAAATGTTGTGATCTTGACCACATTGAGTTGTTTACCAATCCTGACTCTATGTTTTATAACACGAAGCAGGATCTAAAAATATTATGTTTAAATCACCTGGAGACGATCAGGCTGTCTTCTAATATTATGAAACAGTCAGTCAGAGCCAATCAATTACTCTTGATTCAAACAGGGTTACAACCTTATTTATTATGCTCCCCAAATAATTATGATAGGTTCTTACGATGCGCCTACGCTTAGGTAACTTTCACAACATGGTCACTTTTCCCCAATTAAATGATTGGTCACGTTCTCTCTGTCCCTGTCCTTGTGACAATGTATCTAATCAGTCGACAATCCACATTATGTTTTTTTGGTAAATTTTATACTGTACTTAGGAGAAGATGGATTGTGCCTTATTTGAAGATGCTAGGCTTGAGGCAATATCAACCTGCATTTATAAAGCTTCAATCTCTAGCTGATGAAAATGTCACTAATCACATTGCAAAATATCTGTAAGGGGTGGTCAGAACAAGGATATCAATACAAGGTCCAATCCTTGTTGAAACTAAGTGATTTATATGATTTTGCTACGACCTGAGCATGCGGCTCACACTTTGTAATCTGTCTGTTATTTCATATCTATGGTAACTGTAATGGATTTTAATTTGTTTTGAGCTTGATACATTTTTAAATCATAAATGTTTATTTTTAAATGTTGAGTGATACTTCTCTGTGCTTTTATGATTTAATACTTAAATCGAATAAAGCAAATATTGATTGATTGAAGTACAATACACACACACAAATAGTCAAGAATTGCTATTTCGTTTTCTAAAATGATGTAGGTGTTTTCAGAGGAATTAGAGGGTTAGTAGTTTGCAAGATGAAATGAGAGATGTCATCAATGATTTATTTTGAGAGGTCATCTGTGATGTTCTTAATAACGTCAGTTGACATGTCATGTGCGATCTCATGCAGTGTATGACTGGAGTGCAAGAAATTCTTACTGCACTAAGTGCCACATGTAGCACTTTGCAGCTTTCTAATTGTGGCTTTTTGTGACTTGCAATTAGGAAGTCACAAAATGCAATTTACTTATGTGTCTCAAACACATTTTGTGATTCCCAATGGGGTCTCAATTGACTTACCTCACTAATATTCATGAGGTAGGTCGCAAATTTGTGACCCATTAGAAATCAATAAAAACACAGGGATGGTGGCCTGCTCGGGACTTTTAAGGAAAATGGGATGCGTTTCAAAAATAAAACATTTCTTTTTCATTTTTTAAGATTAGGCAGTAGTCTGATTTTGTTGTCTATCACAAAGGGGAAGAGGTCCATAGAGGAGCACTTTCCATTTGTGATTGACTTACCACCTACTTGAAGTAAGCCGTAAACTGCGATTCTCTGCAACTGCATTCCTGTGACTCACTATTAGGAAGGGGCGCCCTTGGCACGCACATTCCTAACAACAACTTGCAAACCCTATTTTGCGAGTCAGTAATAGGTTACTGACTCGCAAAATTGGGTTAGTACATGCAAAAAGGCATTTTAGCAGTTGCAAACAGCCTGATTCCCTGTTTGCTACTGCTAAAAACTGTTGTGCCTGTGGACCTGTTCTGCAGGGCAAGGCTGCAGGAGGTGTCAAAGGAGGTAGCGTCTATGTTGGATAGTCTTAAATCACGGCCGCAGTGAAGATTTCTAAATTCGGACTTAGGGGGTCATAAGCATGGCATACCCACGGGAAATGGGACCGCCCGCAATCCATGCAGCGGTCCCGCACATCCCATTAGGATGCGTCTGCCACACTGGCGGGCGCATCCCGTATTTGTAACATTGCGGCGGGTGGTGCTAAAAGCACCGCCCGCCACAATGCCAGAACTCCAAGTTGTGCATTTGACAGTACAACATGACAGGCACTGCGCGGTGCCTACCACGTAGTGCTGTCAACGCCCCATGTGCACCCCCCACCCCCCCACATTCCCTAGGGGCCCGCTACGGGCCCCCAATGTTGGGATCCGCATGCCTTTCCGTGGTTGCGTTGCTGCCACAAAAAGGCATGTCCTGCATGTATTCTAAAATGGATGGCGGTGTCTACCAGACACCCCCACCATATTAACTGCTTTTCCGCCCGGTTGACTCATCGACCGGGCAGAAAACCGGAAGACGGTCTTTCCATCCGCTGGGTTCCCCCCCATGGTAATGTGGTGGGGGAAATTTGCATACGGGTGGGGTAATATGTTGGCATCCGCCTGACATACTAATGGGATCCTTTGTCTTTGAAATGTAAGTCAAAAATCTCCAGTGGGATGAGGCAGAGGGCTGTAGCCGAAGACAGTTCGGAGAAATACAGCTGAAATGATGTGCTGCTATGAAGAAGAATGTAGCAGGAGAAACCGCAAAGTCTATCAAACCAGCGACAAATCTTGGGTGGATAGGCAAGCAGGTTGGTCCCAGTCTCTTCCTGGTTCTCAGAGCAGTTTTTTGCCAAATAGTTTTAAAGTCTACACTTATGGATTTTGGCTGCCTGGTCACCTTATGGATCACTTCCAAGGTTTCATGACAGGTAGGTAACCACTTGAAGGATCCCGACTCACTCAGGCTGGGTCCAATTGTGAGTCCAAGGTGAAGGGAGACTTTTGTGCCACTGAGGCTCAGATCAGGAGGCCAGCAAACTAGCCCTGTGTAGACACTCAGGTGGTCCTGGGTTCAAGTTGCAAGTCAATTCCTTCTTCCCCTGGAAAGAGGGCAGCAGGGCAGAAAGGCAGCAATTTAGCAAGTCAGCAGTAGGTTAGCTGCCCAGCAGAATGGCAGTTATTTCAACAGCACAGCAGTCCTTTTTTCTGGCATCAACCGATCCAGAAGTGTAACTGAAGAGTTGGTGTTTGAGGTCCTCTTTGTGTACATTGGGCCCGCGTTCTGGAAGTGTAGGCAGTAGGGAAGCAGCGGGCAAGGTCACAGTTTGTGCAGGTAGGAGTACCTTCCTGCACAAAACAATCCTAAGAGGCATTGTCCTCTTTGTGTGTGTGCTGCATAATTTAGCACACATGGAAAGAGGAGGTTGCAAGGAGAAATAAACATATTTCTCTTTGTTAAATCTCCCCTGAGAAGGCATATCTTTCTGCCACATTCCCAGGTCTAACACTTTTGGTAAATCTGGGAACGCATACAAAAAATAGGAATTGCAAAGGAATACACATGCAATTCCCATTGAATTTCTTCCCAGGGCAGAGTAATGCAATGCTGTGATAGGCACTGTGTTGTTTTTCCTGCGTTATAAATTGGGCTTTCATTGCCATTGCACCATGTTGCATGGTGCAAACACGACAAAACCTACTTCATAAATATGCTCCTGAGTTCCCCCACAATAATTACCAGTATGAGCCAAGTCATTAAGCCAAAAAATATCAATACTACCATTGAGCCATTTCTTCAGCTATTGGCATTTTAGCAAATGAAACACGCATTGGCAAAGAAAATAGGTCTCACCTATGCACGAGCTAATGGCTTTGTCAAAGTGTTTTTTTGCCATGATGTACACCAGTATGGCTGCTGTTTAGCATGGATGGATAAAGGTTAGCAGCATGGAATAGCCTTGAATGGAGTGCAGGGAGTATAGTGTCATAGACTGGATATGTTGGAGTGGTGTGTAATAGAGTGGAGTAGGGGGTAAGAGTGTTGTAGAGTTGAATAGAGGGGAATAGAGTTCAGTGGCGGATAGTATTGTAGAGTGCAGTGTCGTAGAGTGCAGTGGCATAGAGTGGAGTGGCCTAGAGTGAAGTGGCTTAGAGTGGATTGGTGTTGGGCAGATTGTTTTGGATTGGAGTGGGGCAGATTGTTTTGGATTGGAGTGGGGAAGATTAGAGTGGGGGGATTGGAGTGGCTAGATTGTTTTGGATTAAAGTGGGTGAGAGTGGAATATTGGAGTGAGGCAGATTGTATTGGATTGGAGTGGGATCAACTTCTTTGGATTATAACGGGTTGCATTGGAGTGGGGCAGATTGGAATGAGGTGGGTTGATATGATTGGAGTGTGGTGGATTGGAGGGGAAGGGATTGGGGTGAATGCTTTGGATCGGAGTAGGTTGGATTGGATTGGTCTGGGTTGGATTGGATTGAGTGAGGTGGGTTGATGTGGGGTGGATTGGAGTAGATTTGAGAAGGGTGGATTTGGGTGGACTGCACGATTATGTGTTAAAGCATCATTTCAGAAATTACACATAAGAAAGAAAATATGTCTCTTTGCAATAAAATAATCATCATCTTTTGAAAACAGCGCCCACAAGCAAAAACAGAAGAAAACATGATTGCAAAATTAGAAAAGAAGATTTGGCAAAATAAAAAAGAAAGTTAACTATACTAAATAAATATTTGCATTTATATTTGTCCGTCTAGGCACCCTTATGCCATACACACTTCTTTTGCTTGCTGGGTACTAGAAGTTAAACAGAACAAAATAGTACCTCAATCATGGTGGGAATAGCAGAAGGGCACTAATTAAGCTGAATCAATCAGTGCGTTGACCCTGCTCCATAGAGACGAATAAAAATTATGTTAGACCTGCCTTTACAAATTAGAATGCCGTAAAGAATAATGCCATGCAAGCCAACAAATGGTTAGCAAAGGGTGGGCTCCGAACCCTTTTTGTTAAGAACACCAGCTCCCAACAGAGAGACATGCACTAGCGCATGCTCTTGCTGGCTTGATCCTAAAAATTTGCCATATTTACCAGCTGACTACTGTAACAATTATCATATATCGTTCTGAGGATAGAACGTCTGTAGACATTGCATGCTAGGCTTTAGAACGTATTAGTAATGGCTGTAAATATGCAAAAGGTTTAGGATGCACAGTTTTATGCTGACCCAAAAGGGACATGTAAGAACATACTGCTGGACAACAGAATTAACAATTAGCTACTAGAAATATTGAAAAACTAAATCCAAATCAAAGTCTACTCATCTGTTACCAATAATACCTGACTCACAGCACAATTACATAATATCCAGTGACAATTCCTTGGTTAGAACAATAATGTATTTTGGGTATAATTGTAATCATTAATTAAAATAAGGGGAGTTTTTAAATGACTTTAGCTCAAAAGGTCTGAAGTACAACAGAAAGTGATGATTCTGAATGACAATGAGATGAAGCATCCCCCAACACATTTTAGCTGGCTTGACTACTATTTCATCATTGAAAATGTAAAACACTGTGGATTCCGATGATCAGGTTAGATTTACAATGTTTCTTTCAATTCCTATTGTGTACCTAAAAGATGGGTTATACTAAGGGAGCCATATCCACATATGTCTCCTGTTAGTATAACCCATCTTTCATATTAGTTGCTCTTAGATTATTAGACAAATGAAAGACAGGGTGAGATTGCCTATTATCTTCTTTGGAAAAGACTACTTCAACATACGTGCTTAATAAAAGCTTTTTCAGCATGATGATCTCAGCAAAAACCTATATTCATTGTCTTCTCATTCAACACATGGATGTATTAGCAAGCCACTAGTTGAATCGTTGCCTCTGTCAGTGCTTAAACATAATGAGTGAAAACAACTTCCAGACCAGAGACAATGGCTTTGGCCAGGTAACAGGATGAGCTGATGGTTGGGTATGAGACACCTGTTAGCCTTGGAAGAGCAGCTGGGAGGGCTCAGGATTTTAATTTACTTCAAAGAGACAAGGATGAGACATTTAGACCTTTAAAAAGGAGTAGATGGTCTCTGAACTTGTTTGGTGTAGCTGAGGAGGAGGGGACTGTCCATTTTCCTAAACAACCCAATTTCTGGCATTCAGGCTCACTTCAGGGGTAGAAGGCCTGTGCCATCTTGGATTCACCTTTGAATAGTGCACTTAGGGTAGTTTGAAGGAAGGCAAATGGTGTGCTGAAAAAGTTGGAATGGTTGCATGGGAAATGTTTACTCATTGGCGTTGGAGAGTCCGCGAGTCACCCCAACCCAGTGGTTAATGAAGCCTACCAAGCTAGCAGTGCATCCTCAGCTCAGCAGAACACTTTCTGGACCTGTGGAGGAACAGGAGAGAACTGCTGCTCTTTGCAATCTGTGAGGAATCCTGAAGGGCTTACCAGCCCCACTTGAACTCAGAACAAAGAATGGCAACAGTTGGCTGACTGTACTTCTGGATAAAGGAAGATCATAAGCTGCAAAATGTGTTTTACCTGGAGAGACAAGAGAAATTAACCCAGTTGGTGGCCTCTACTGAAGTGATTTCTGACTGCTAGATGCTATCCTTGAGGTCCTGATAGATTTGGTAGTATCCAGAAAGACTTTGTCTGAAATTCCTGAATAATCTTAACTAGAAGATGTTTAATCTTCCAGACCTCCTGAAAGCTTTTGGCTCTTGAAAATCCAATTCAGAGGACCCTCGCAGCAAGCCTATCTGATGACATTGTAATCTTCCAAGGATGAAGCCTGCTACCCTATCTTGGTTGAAGAATCCAAGCTCCAGTAATGAGACTAAGGGATGGATTAGGATCTCCCTGATTGGCTTACTCAGTTTCAACGGTGACGGATATCCCATCAGCCAAAAAATAAATCCATATTTCGGCTGATTGGATATTCGTCACCATTGTGAGGGAGTAACCCGTCTGCCAGGAACCAAATACGGCCTCCAGTCTAAAAGTAGAAATCTTAAACCGGTTAAAATACATCATCTATCAGGCCAATGAGAGGACTTCCCTGTGTGAAAGATTTTACTTTTTCTGCTCTGAGTTTTCCCGCCAAAAACCAACAGCTTCTGTGTGAGCTCTCTCTGCACCTCTCTGACTTTGAAGGAACTTCACCACATACAGTTTTCTCCTTGCACACTGGAGGATTCCGACTTCCATTTCACAATCAGAAGGTAAAAATGTTGTCCAGTCTGAACTTTCTTGGTGTATCCGACTATTCCTTCATTGCAGTCAGCCTCAAATTGAGCCTAAGTCCTGGTCACATGAAGAAGCAAAGTAACTTTAAATGGTGCTTTGCTTCTTCTTGGTGACTTTTCTCTTAAATCTTTGAAAATATATATCTCTGGTTTCCCCTTATTTGATTATTGTCATTTTGTATGTTTGTTTTACTCTAGTTTTTGTTAATTGGAGTGGGATTTGCATTATGTTCTTAACTGTTTTCTAGTGAGAGGCAAGATGGCTGCCGTGGGGAAGGCTGTGTAGGCAGCTAGCTCCCTCGCTCCTGGCGTTTTTGATGTGCAGGGAAGAGAAGGGAAGAGGGATATTCCGCTTTTAAAAATCAGCGGTGTACCTTACCTGGATATCTGCAATCAGCATGATCCCGGCTAGCTGGACGGAGCATTTACCGTTTGTTTACCGCTGTTTTCCGCTGTTTGCAGAGGCTGCCCCGGAGCTGTGCGGAGATCGAGAGGCTGAGAAGCTGAACGGCTGAGAGGCGTTGTCCACTTCCGCCCACTACCTACGGGACCTGAATCAGTGCTTTCAGCGACCGAGAGGCGTTCTGTTTGGAACAAAAAGGATTTCAAACCGGCGAATATTTCTGGAAGACAAGTGAACTACGCTGCATTATATATAGTTCTAACAGGCTGCTACAAACTGCTACAAACTATCACCTGCAACAAACTATCCTCTTGACAGGCGGTGTTCACGAATGCTTCTAAATTTTTCAGAGCTCCGACGGCGGTCTCCGCTGTGGCGCGCTACGCTCTGTCTCTGCTGGGTACAGAGGAGCGTTTTTCCTGGCAGAGGGGGTTCACGAAAGAAAAAGAGGACGCCGCTTCCCCCTTCCATTGCAACACGTAGCAGCAAGAAAAACGATATTGGGTCTAAGCTGAAGGACGTGGAACAAGCGAGCGTGGAGGTTGCGATGGCAGAGGCAGCACCACTGATTTCTGGCAAGATTACCACAAAACCGGGTAAGAGCTCCAATAAGGGGGTTGCTACTAAATCCAATGTATTACAAACATTGCCAGACTTGTTTGAGAAACATGCCGCTAAAAAGAAAATTTTAGACAATGGCACCGATAATGCAAGCATGGATAATCAAAGCACTGATTCAACAACTGCTCAGCTCTCCTGTCAACCATCTATTTGCAGCGGTATTCAGAACAAAACTAATATTCCTTCTAATGTGATAACGGCTCCGATACCGACTGACTCTTTGAGGAAGGGCATTATGGGAATTGCAGTTCCCGGTGGAGCCATTTCCAATCGGTCATGCTCACTTCCATCATTATCTTTGGTATCAAACGACCTATCTAGTGATCTGCGAGCTGAAACAGAAACTATTTCGCAGCAGTATAATCAGGAACTTCCTGAAAACTTTTATTCTCTCTCAGATCTTTCATCTGATGAAGCAACAGGTGCAAATAAAGAGTGGGCAGACATCAGCTGTGAGAGCTTATCTTCCGCCGGAGAGAGTAGCCTCAGCCCTGACAATGCAAATGCAGCTACCATCATTAAAAAGAGGCCGAAGAAGAAAAGATCCTCTCGCGCAGTGAGTAAAGAGACTACTCTCAGGCCATCAAATGATGTGAATTCTTTATCTACCGACTTAGCAGCTACTGCTTCTGCTGCTGACGATACTCTCGGTCCTAATCATAATGGCTCACCCGACCCAATTTCACCATCAGATAATAATGAAGAGATAACATTGAAAACGATATTTGACACTATGATGACTCATCGGGCAGAAAGTAAGGCCGAGAATCAACGCACGCAAATGACATGTGCCAAAGTCAAAAATGCAGTACGCCGTGCAATTAAACTATGTTCAGAGACTGCGGACAGGGTCACTGAAGCAGAGGCCAGGATAGCCGTGCTGGAAGAGGAATGTATGGCTCAACGACAAGAAGTAGGAGACTTTAAAACACAAAAAAATGATCTATCTGATAAGCTAGCCAGCTTGGAAAATCAGGCCCGCAGAAGCAACTTGCGTTTCTTGGGAATCCCTGAAAACAAAGAAGGAGGTGACCCGAGGCGGTTTATTATTAATCTATTAGGTGATGCTTTCCCAGAAATCACCGATTGGGATTGGGCCCGGGAGATACAACGAGCTCACCGATTCCCTTTTACCGCAAGGAAACCGCGACAAGGTCAAGAAAGCTATCCCAGGGCCATTTTGGTTTCATTTAATAATTTTCTTGCTCGTGAAGCTATCTTTGTCAATGCAAGACCAGATAAGAAAGCGGATGGTCTTGGTATTCAGTTTTTCGTGCGACCAGACTACTGCCAAGCTACTGTGGCCCAACGCTGGCATTTGAAGCAATTAATCCCTGACTTTCAGAAGAAGGAAGTAGCAGTATTTCTTCAAGGCCCCGCAAAACTTAAAACTATATTTAAAGGCCAAACAAAATTTTTCATCTCAACAATTAAAGCTAAGGAGTATCTAGACTCTCTTTGAACGATTTGGACGAGCTTAGACGTGCTTTATGTAAATTTCAGAGTATATGCTTAGGAACTATACTTAGTAATAATTCTCATCCTAATGCAGGACTTCTATCTATTTAGTTCCTAAACGTTTTTTATACTTCTTCTCATTCTTTGTCTGAATCTGTCTGAATTTTGAGTACTCCTTCTCTCCTGTTTTCTTTTCCGTTCTCATTTTCTTTCTTTCTTTGGTAAAGATGCTAGGAGCCAGGGACACGGCATCCATATTTTTCAGGAACTGATGGTTCCTGTGCCTCCTATAGTGGGGAGGGTGGGGGGAGGGGTTCTGGGGTTCAGGGTGGGGGTGGGAATGGGCAACGGGTGGTGGTGGGGGTGTATGGCTGAGGTGTTCAATACAGGGATGGCTACTAAGGCCGAGATGTTTAATACAGTGATGGCTATAAGGCATATAAAGTTTAATGTAGGGGAGCAAATGTTTATGATGATGAGCAACAATCGTTTTTTCATATTGTTTCTGAAATGTATAAAAGGTTGAGAATATGCACTATCAATATTAATGGTCTTAATGATTTAAAGAAGATAGCTATGTTTCGTACAATGTTACAAACTCTGAATATTGACTTGTTATGTGTTCAGGAAACCCATATTTCATGGGACAAACGCTCTCTCCTGAATAATCTTGGATTAGAAGTTCTGATTTCATCTAAGCAAATGGGTATCAAGAGAGGTGTTGCTATTTGTATGCGAAAGGGAGTAGGGAAGTGCGTTAAAACATCTTCCGATAAATGGGGGAGATGGGGGCTTGCGGAATTAAAAATTGGTAGCTGTAGATTTACTCTATGCTGTCTGTATGGCCCAAATTTGGATGATGCTGAATTATTTAACCTTATTAACACAGAGCTATCTACTTGGACACAACCGATTATAGTGTGTGGGGATCTCAATATTCATATACCAGCCAATTGGGATATTAAACTAGGAAACAGATATACGGGTCGTAAGATTCAAGCGTATAAAGCTTTAAGAGATCTGGTATTGTGTAACGGGTTAACCGATGTTTGGAATAAGTTTCATTGCAATGACCCCGGTTATACTTTCTTCTCTACCCCCCACCGAAAATTTGTCCGTCTAGATTATTTTTTTGTTTCTTCGGTTTTTCTGGAGCAAACCCGTATTGAAATACTACCACAGGTTATTTCGGACCATAATCCCATCATCGCGGAGATTCAATTCCCTACGGATCATCAAAGCTTAAATAGATCTTGGTCATTTCAGAGGAGCTTATTATTGGACGAAGAGTACCTCCAGTCCATGGTCACTATTATCAAAGATTATTTTTCTATAAATAATGATTCTGCCTCTCCACAGGTAGTCTGGGATTCTTTTAAATCCGTTGTACGGGGGGAGACTATTAGTTTCGCTAATTATAGAAGGCAAAAAAATCAAAAAGACTTTAAGGATAGGCTAAATAAGGTTAGGCTGGCAGAGTTTGAATTATCCACCGCCTGTAAAAATAATGTCAATATAGAGGATGCACAAACTCGACTAACTACTGAACGTGCAGGACTCCGTACACATATTGCTGAAGAAGTAGCCATAAAATTTAAACAACACAGAACAGAACGCTATGAACTTAGTGAACGTACGGGAAAAGTTTTAGCACAACGCTTACGTCAAAAATCTTCTTTTAATGAGATACAATGCATCAAAGATATTAATGGGGTCCTTCAAGAGAATAAGGCAGGGATATTAGACGCATTTCATGGTTTCTATAAGACATTATATAATGACTATAATAACGAAGTTGATAAGACTCTTAATCCTATAAACTATCTCCAAAACTCCGATCAACTGTCATTGCGTACAGATGATGTCGATCTCTTTGCTAGGCCAATAAGCTGGGAAGAGATTGAAGAGGCTATTCTGAGCCTAGCTGCCGGTAAAGCCATAGGGTCCGATCAGATCCCCCTCGAATTTTATCGGACGTTCAGACATCTGCTGAAGACAGAATTACTAAAAATTTTTAACGTAGCATTTCAAGATAAACCTCCTGATTCCTGGTCGACTGCTATCATAGTTGTTTTTGTAAAAAAGAACAAGGACCCAAAGGAACTTGGTTCGTATCGCCCCATTTCCCTCATCACGGCAGACAGCAAGATATATTCCAAAATTCTTGCCAATAGGTTAAATAATGTCATGGCTGGTCTGGTCTCTCACATTCAACACGGGTTTATCAAACATAGGGATACTACAGATCACGTTAAACGTGTTATTGCACTGCTGGATTGGGCCCAAGCAAAGGAATCCCCAGTCGGAGTGATTTTACTCGACGCTGAAAAAGCGTTCGACAGAGTAGACTGGGGGTTCCTTTGGTCAGTGTTAGAATGGAAGGGTTTTCCATCACAATTTATTAAGGCTGTACAGTCACTTTATTTCAATGCAAAAGGAGTAATAAGACTAGGCACTGACATTTCCAGATCATTTTCTATTACTAGGGGGACCAGACAAGGGTGCCCCTGCTCTCCACTTTTATTTGCACTTTATTTAGAACCTTATTTGAACAGATTAATTACAGAACCTGGCATTCCCCCAATCCGACTCCAGGAAATAGATCACAAAGTTTTAGCATACGCAGACGACGTGGCCATTGTAACCCCTGATTCATCCACTGCTTTACCTAAAATAATCGAAGTTGCTAGTGAATTTGGCAAATTTTCTGGGTATAAATTGAATGTTTCAAAAACCCAAATCATACATTCTAAGACAGGTACACCCACTGATCTCCCAATTAATACCACCGCTATATACCTTGGGGTAACTTTATCCTCTAAAATAGATGATATCGTTGGATTAAACTTGGACCCTCTACTCTTATCTACCAATAGGACCTTGGAACGGTTAAACAACTTACATTTATCTTTATTTGGACGGACCAATGTCATTAAGATGCTAATTTTCCCAAAATTTCTTTATTTTTTTCGTACTATTCCCCTATTCTTTTCTATGTCTCTCTTCAATAAAATAGATAGGATGCTGTCTAGATTTTTATGGGGGTATCGTCGATCTAGAAGATCTCTTAAGTGGTGTACTCTTCCGCAAGGACGTGCGGGGTTAGGATTCCCGAATTTCAGAATATATTATTGGGCCATTACTCTCAAAACTATCAAATTTTTATTATTCCACGATCATGCCAACGAAATTTGGAAGGCCCCATCTATTTTTGAAATGCTTATGGGTGACCATGCGTGTCAATCGCTACTGATTTTTACGGAGCAGAGCTATTACAAAAAAACGAAATTTAAGATCTTTCTTTCTGCATTTCTGGCTTGGAGACAGATGAATAAAGCGTTGCGGATTATTTCTAAATATAATTTCTATACACCTATATGCTGTAACATTCCAACTTCTGGGATTCCTCTAAGCACCCCTATTTCTCGACTTTGTTTGGGACCGATTCACTCAATAGGGCAAATGTACTTAGATGGGATTTTAATGTCATTCTCCAAACTCCAAGACACATTTGGTCTTTCTAGAAATGATTTTTTTAAGTATCTACAAATTCGTAGCTTTTTGGAAAAGAAAAACCTTCTTTATAGTGATGAAATGGAGTCTAATGATATCTTGGAGAGTGGTAGGAAGGGTGCCCGTATTGGTACATTATATCAGTTAATGATTAACAGGCTGCACGATGACCTCGCTCAACAAACCCAGAAGTGGGAGAGGAAACTGTCTATAGAAGGGATTGATTTGGCAAGGGCATTTGAGATTAGTAATACAGTATTAATTAATAGTTCTCTTAAAAGCCAACACTATATGGCCTCTTTGGATTTGTATTACACACCTGCTAAACTTGCTAAATGGAACGCTACGAAAGGTATCAACTGTAGCCGGTGTGGGATTCTAGCAGCTGATTCATGCCATATGTTCTTTAGTTGTCCTAAACTTAGTGTATATAAAAATAAGATTGAGAACTTTTTGACCAATTTGCTTGATGTTAATATTAAACTATGCCCTTCTGTCACTATCTTTGGTTTATATTTCCCATCCGAGAGTTTATCTGTTGATCAAGAGCTTTTTTTCTTCATTGGAATGTCTATCTATCGTTTCTGTATAACTTCAAGATGGTTAGATGCTGATCCACCATCATTTGAACAATGGTTAGGCAAGCTACTAGACACGTATCGAATGGACAATGCAGTTTATAAATTGAAAGGACGAAGAAAAAAGTTATTTGCTAGGAAGGTATGGCTCCCTATCGATAATTGGATTTAATTCAACCATGATTATATCTTTAGGAAATAGTATCTGAGTTATATGTTTGTTTCGAACTTTACTATTGAGTGTCATTGCCTTATTTTTCTTTTTTGCTGTATCTTGTTACATCCCTGTATTTGTTCTGCCTCTGCCATTGGAAAAAAAAAAATAAAAAGAGTTAAAAAAAAAAATGTTCTTAACTGTTTTACTAGTTCAAAATGCTTTACACATTTTCTCTAAGTTAAGCCTGTCTGCTCTGAGCCATAGCTATAGGGGACTGAGCTCAGGTTCAAATTATTCATCCTTGTGTTGGACCTAGCATGTTGAGATGTTATTAGTTGTGTTGGACTACCATCCACCTCAATTAATACATCAATATTTTACATTGGTCAATATACCTAGTTTTTCTCAAAATTCTTGATGAACTTACACCAAATGTGAATACAGAGTTTTCTTAAATTTAGTAGGTGAATTTCAATCCAAAATTGCTTACAATTTTTTAGAATCTACAGAGACATCACTGGCATTCAATCTATATCCAAGTTGCCTTACATCCTCCTTTTCACATTCATACTTCTCTAGTTTGCTGATATATTATGTTGCTGGAATCTGATATTACTAAACTCATATCATTTTGATATTGTCCTTAAGTCTTTGAAAAACAAGAATGTTTTCCAGCGAGAGCAACACATTCTGATTCAAGAGATCTGAGATTATTAAATACATGAAGCTTTAATAAATGATAGGAACTCTTCACAACCTTGTTGTGAAATTGAACTTTTCATGAGATCACATTGTAATACAATATGCATTCACAGGTGAACGGCAAAATAAATTGGCAGAAGAACATTTAGCAAATTTTAATGATTAGCACCTTATATACCAAATGATTATTCTGCACTATACCCTAAGCAGTGTACGCAAGCCATTTGCAGGTGGCATGGATTATGAGTAGATGCATATAGGGTTACATTGTTTAGTTGTCTTAGCAGACAATATAATTTTGGAACACTCTACTGTCTGAATGATGTTATACAATATTCAAATACTCACACAGTGTTCTAAACACGATTTTCTTCCAATTTACGTTAATTGTTCTCAGCAGAGTATAATACATCACTTAAATCACGTTGAGTAAATGTCAGTTCTCCATGGAATGATTTCACAATAACCTTGATTACTAGCAAAGGATATCTATCCTTGAATTGAATTGATTTCATTATTAATCTGTGATCACATTACTTGTCGTCTGTGGAGTACAAAGAAGAAAGGTATTCCTATCAGGTGATGGTACAAACAACCCATTCTAGAAATTGTTTTGTAAATAAGCCTGTAGCACTTCCTCCTCATTTTCATTTGTGAAACAATGACATCCAAAAGCAATACCAGTACCGGGTTTTTTATTATTGGGGCCAAATGATATCCCCCATGGGGAGACAGAGATCAAACTTTAGTTTGAATTATAACTGGAGAAATAGTATGATATTGCAATGGTACAGAATAATGATTAGCTACCACCACATTTGTTTAGAAATCCTTAATCTCAGCACTCAGTAAATAATAACTTAGAGAGACAGAGAGAAGAGTGATAACTAAGAGAATGATCTGCTAGACAAATTGACATATGGATTATGCCTCTTTAATGAAACAATTCCTATTATGCCTACATACATTGGAGAGGCAATAATGTCATAAGATAAAACTTCTTTATAATCTCCAAATGATACTTCAATGGGGAACACTTCTCTTGTATCAGTCCTGATGTTACGCGTAAGCCATGAACACTCTAAATGGCTTCAGTAGTCTTTTTAACCCACGTAGCAATAATATATATAGTATCCCCTTATGGCTGTATAAATATCCTATTATCCAACAATATAAAAGTATTAACATCTTCTCTTTCTGCACTCACAGCATTAAATAACAGGAATACGTGATTGTCAGAGTTGATAGAAAATTTAATTTAAAAAAACACAACATGCATCATTTCTCCGAAGACGATTGGGGTCTTTGATGAACGTACAGTGCAATACGCATAACAATTGAATTACAGAGGATACAAAAATCAATACAAATACAGTAGGATAGTGCATTGGGGGTCACGGGGAAGGGGCATCATCACATTCAATATTGTGGTGCGGGACACAAATATTACCACGTTAGACATTCCAGGGGTCCCTGATCTTAGACCATTTCCGTGGGCAGCCACGGGCAATGTAGACCGTCTTTTCCCTAAATATACACCAGTCGAGATCTTTCTTCTAGTCTGTGATTTTGGGTGTATGTGTAGCTCCCCAGAACTGAAAAATGTTTCTTTAGGCAGCCTTAAACCCGAGCGTGACCCACTGTGTGGTGTAAGTGGTGAGGACAGTGTGCTCCTAGACATTTAAGAGGCATCTAGGTGCGTCTGGGCGAAGAACAACCCCCAAAACCTCACCTACCTCACCTATCACCTCATGTATCTCCTGCCAATAATATTGGATAGGTTCACAATGCCAAATTATATGCATAAACGTGCCCAGTTGGTTACATCCCCGCCTACAAGTCCCGGCAGTTAGCCCTTCCATGTGCAGCAGTTGGGTACCTGTAACATAGATTCTGTGTAGGACCTTCAGCTGTATTAAACGGAGTTGTGCTGGGATTACAACAGTTTTGGGAGAGGAAATCGCCAACTGCCAATCTTCATCATCCATTTCGATGCTGTCCCTTACCTATTTTTCCCGCAGCAGGTGAAGAGGATCTTCCATATTATTTATGAGCTATTTATATAAGAGGGAAATGGCTTTCTCAGGCAAGTGTCCATCGAGTATCCTGTCCTCTTGTGGGGATGAGTCGGGAAGGGAGGAGTCTCAGAGCAAGGCCGATCGGAGAGCGAGTCGGACTTGCAGCCGGAACCGTTCCGATTCTGCCAACTCAAATTGGCGCTGGAGAGCATCAAAGGGTTTCACGTCACCCCCGTTCCTAAGATCTTTGATATATGAAATACCTATTAGTTCCCATTTGTCGAAGCATTTTGAGTTCCATAAATCTCCCACTTTCTGTGAATCCCATAAAGGTGTAGCAAGTGTACGTTTCTGGCTTCACCGAGCGCTTTGTTAGCTGATTGCCAGACTTCAACCACGTGTCTGGTGGGACCCGTAAGGGGCTATCCGCCTGGCTTAGAGTAGAGTACTCGGTTGTAGGCACCTCTGGGGAGAAGCCATCTATCCATGTTGAATTCCGGGTTGTCAAAGTGTCCATAAGTGCCGTGATTTATGGCTGCAAGGTGTGCAGCCCAGTAGTATTTTTTAATATACGGCAATCCGGTCCCCCATCATACCAATTGAGCGTGAGTTTGTGAAAGGCAATGTGTAGTTTCCTATCCCAGTCAAGTTCCAGTTGAAGCCCTTCTATTTCTTTAAAGAACAAATTTGGGACAGGGTCAGCCGAATTTTGTAATGCATACAGGAAATGGGGTAGGGACATTAACACCTTGGCTGCTAATGGTTTTCCCCTCCTGTGCTGCTTTGAAGGCTTTCCCATTGTTCATGATGAGCTCAGCTCGTCATAAGCACAGCTCAACCGTGCCTCATGACGAACTGAGCTCGTCATGAGCAGCGAAGGGGTTATTTTAAAGAGGGATGCCTTGCCTAACAGGTAAAGTGGGAGTGACTTCCAGTTTGTGATGTCTCGTCTAAATCTTTGCAGTGGGGGGACGAGGTTGCGGTTAGATCGAAGTGAATGGTCGAGAGAGACGAATATTTCCAGGTATTTGAAACCTTCCATTGCAATTGGTATCGGGCAATTTGGAGGTAGCGGAGGAGGGCCTCCACAGATGACATAGAGGAGGGATTATGCCAGTTGATACCAAACCCAGAGTATCTGCCAATAATGGCAAGGATGTTGAAAACAGCGATCAGAGATTTCTTAGGGGATGTCAGTTATAGCAGGACATCGTCAGCATTCCGCAAATGACTGGGTCTCTCCGGGTCCATGCTGCAAGGGGTTCCAAAGCTACTGCGCATAATAAAGGAGATAGGGGGCATCCCTGTCTGGCCCCTTGGCTGAGTGTAAAGGACTCTGATTTTTTATTATTTACTACTACTTGAGCCATAGGTTCGCTATACAACAAACGCACCCATCGAATAAAGCCTGGCCCAAATCCTAACTTTGTGAGTATGGCGAAAAGGTAGTTCCACTCAACTGTATCAAAAGCCATGGTGGCATCTAGGGAAACAATGACCGCCTGTTCTCGTATAGTATATGCCCTACCCAGAACCCCGTGGACCCTGCGCAGGTTTAAGGTAGTGTTCCTACGTGGCACAAAGCCAAATTAAATTAATCTAAATTGTGTAAATTGTAATGGATAACGATACAATCTACACAAATTGCAGGGAAAACTGCCTATGTAGTTATCAATTGTACCAATATACTTTTATTATTGATCAGATAATATAGACCATCGAGGTTCAATACTATAATGGCAAATCAGACAGAATAAGTAAATTAGACAGGCGAAGGAAAGGAGAGTAATAATGAAAAATGAAAAAAGAAAAAATAATAATGGATAGAATCAGAGGGAAGGAAATTATCATATCAAGAATTTTTCCAAAAAGGGCACAGTCAGCACATGCACAAAATCACCCAGTTACGTGAATCAAGCCTCAATTCACAGCTATACAAAGCATTTCTTTTAAATGCAACTAGTCCAAACCACATCATTATTCAAAAAGATATACATGAAATACATTCAGGTCAATTGAATTATTAACATCATTAATCCTGAATCCAGAATTCTGTCTGATTTGCCATTATAGTATTGAATAATTGACTAGAGTAATATGGCGATTCCATGAAAATGAAACTTTCTTAATGTCCTTTATCTTTGGGAAATCGGAACTTTAGCTCTTTTGTGTGTATTTGACTAGTCTAATATGGCGTCTCTAAGAAAGTGAAACTTTGTTAATGTCCTTCTTTGATGTTTGATAATTGGAACGCTAGTTCCTTCGTGTGCATTTAAACGCCGAATTGTGGCGAGTAAGACTGTTTACACCGGACGAATTCAACGTGAAGATGATGGGAGTACTCTCCCGGTAAGTGTGGATAATGGTGGGTCAGTGTTTGTGAATCACGCAAGTGGGTCGAGTACTATGGGCCGATACTGTTTAGAACTATATGCAGTTGTTTTAGAAGTACTAAAGCATGAGTAAACTACTTGGGGTCATGTGCCTCAAGTTACATTTTGGGATACATCCTTTGTAAGGATATATATAAGGCTCGCAAAGATAAATGTTATTCAAAGGGTTGAGCACGCGGCTTAGTCCGTGAAGAGACCCTTCCGTTGATATATGGGTGATACTCTGAAGCGGGTTTGAACCACGTTGAAGATGACTGTTAAAGCCAAATATGCCGGTTTCCCGTAGTGATTTAAATATGCCAGGTTGTTTTCATCCTGTGTTAAATCTTATTGTTTCAAGTGTTTTGCAATATTCTTAATATGTCTTAGCTGCTGCTAAAGCGCATTGCTGGACTTGCGCTCACCTGCCGTATTTGCACTTTGGAGCTCGCCGCACCCGCTCCGCGGGTGCCGCTTTGTCGTGGGTCTGTGTACTGACTCTGCCTGGTTCCTGTGGGGGCACCCCTGATTGGACCTCGGGACCAGCAATGCTACAGGGCTGCGAGCGTGCAGGGACTACCTGACCCAAGTGTCCCTGCAAGACCGAGCCCAGCTTCCGGTCCGCTCTCCCTGTAGCTCCGCCCCCGCCCATGGGAGGGCCGTTAAAACCAGCTGGTCTAGCCCCGGACCCTTGGGACACTTTGCTTGCTGCTAAAGCGCATTGCTGGACTTGCGCTCACCTGCCGTATTTGCACTTTGGAGCTCGCCGCACCCGCTCCGCGGGTGCCGCTTCGTTGTGGGTCTGTGTACTGACTCTGCCTGTTTCCTGTGGGGGCACCCCTGATTGGACCTCGGGACCAGCAACGCTACAGGGCTGCGAGCGTGCAGGGACTACCTGACCCAGGTGTCCCTGCGAGACCGAGCCCAGCTTCCGGTCCGCTCTCCCTGTAGCTCCGCCCCCCGCCCTTTCCAACTACTATAAACAGTGTTTGTTCTCCCGCAGCGCGGGATGCAGCCCGGGGCAAAGACCGGGCTAAGAGCGGGCCGTTTGAGGCCGTTCGAGGTCTGCGAGGACTGGACTGGGCCACCCTCTTTCGCTCTTTCCCCGACATTTCATCGACTGTGTCTAAATAGGCAAACCATTCCATCATCTTAACTCCACTGCTAAGCTAGGGGATTGCCCTTGTCGTTGCTAAGTTATGTGCATCAGGTTAACACGGAGTAAGGCCGTTAAGGGTGGCCCACCAATTAATGGTCCCATGGATGATTTCATTACCCGTACTAATCTAGCCATAGACCAATACATTTCCAAACTACAGTCTCGTGTCTCCCTGGAACTGGCAGCCGCCAGAAGATTGTCCCAGGTCATTGCACTCTCTAAAAAATCTTCCCTGGGCCACATAGCCACCGCGGTTACCCCGGAACGTCCAGCCATTCCTCATTGTATAGTCACGCAGGTTGATGTTCACCAGATCCCGATTCTTCCCCCCTTTCCCCGGCCTTAGAGCCACCAACCCAGACAGGCGAAGCGAACCTACCTACCGTTTCTTTCAAGCAGGTTGCTAGTTCTAATTCCCCCACCCCTGTAATTTCTAACTCACCTAGGTGTATTATTAATAATAGCAAACAACCGAAAAGAAAACGCAATTCTCGGTCTGCTTACTCTCGTAAGAAGGCTAAAATTGCGGTAGCACAACATCTGAAATTGACTAGTGTTCCGGTATCCAACACAATAGGAGGGTGTATCCCCAGGGAACAGCCACAACGAGAGGGAGCCAAAGAGGGGACAGCCACTGCTTCTTCCACTATCACTGCAGAGGATGAGGGCTTACATGTAGAGGGTCTGGAAAGGAATGACAGGGAATTCATAGACTTAGTTTGGGAAACCCTTAAGAAACTTCTTTCCCCCCTCGATCTCAGACTCTCACGCATTGAAAATAACTTGCTTGACATGGAAAAGAGCATTATTGCCCTGGCCACTCTCGGCCTGAGAAGTCTAGAAAATCAGGGCCTTCCTGTAGTTGACCCATCACCACAAGTCCCAATATTACAAGCCCCGCATCCTCCCCCTCCAGTACCTTCTTCTATACGGCCGGTTCCTAAACCACGGACCGTGGTTGTGGATCAAATTACCACCGCCCCCAAACCTAAGGCTCCCAAGCGCCCCATCCCTCAACCATCAGTAAATCCTAATGCAGGCGTCCCTCTTAGACCCCCTCCCAGTGAAGCGGCTTACCAACCAACCCTGGGCCCTCCGGTCAAGAATAATTTTAGAGGGGGCTACATCGATCTTCCTCCAGAGGCCAACGATTATGTGGTGGTGTTGACGGGCGTCCCCCAGATTGGAAATGGTCAATACGAGAACCACTGGTCTCTGAAGAATAAGATAATGCATTGGCTTAATGTGAATAGACCAATTCCCAATGGCCGGAGAAGCAAAGTTCTGATGGTACGTAGAATTCCCTGGGTGGGCCCCACAAGGAAAACCAGTCCCGGGGACTGTATAGTGGTGACCTTTGAGGACCCACACACGGCACACCACATTTGCTCTTGGCCCATCGGCGAAGGTTCTCTTGTCATACCTAGGCCATTGTCCTTCTTTTATCCACCACGTCCCAGACATACCCGGGAAGATGACTGGTCACTAGTACATCACCACACATGGAGCAGTCACCCTATTAACCACCAAGATCTCCCTTTACACTGGAATGGCCTCCCAACCTCGAATAGGTTTGGTGGTCTTGAGGAGGTAGATTGACTTCCAAGGCAACTTGCTTCTCAAGCAGCGGAAAAAGCACCTTCACCCCAGGCCCTGGGGATCACAGAATCTTTTCCCGTGTTGATTGAACCTACCGCTGCTGGCCCCCCAGGTCCGGAAGGAATGCTATATGCTTTGCCTATAGAGGGGGGATTGAACACTTCATGCACTATAGCTTCCCAAGACGTAGTGGAACTGCTGAACTCACAGCGTATGATTGCTTTGCCACCCATTCAGATTGTCCCAATAGATAGGAAGCCGACAGGTGTAGCAAGGGCTCTTAACCATCACCAGATTGAGTCACCGCAAAGGTTAAAAAGAGCGGCTACAGGGGTGGCAGGCCCTGTGTCTAATTCGGCTAAACCTGTCTATCCTTCAAGGCGGATTACCACAGGTGAACCTTTGTTAAAGATTGTAAGCTGGAATGTGGCAGGGCTTGCCCGTAACCTTGAAATCCCTGAATGGAACGCTTTTTTGGACCCTTATAACATCTGCCTCTTGCAGGAAACCTGGTGCTTAGAACCCAGGCACAGAGTAGGCTTCTCAACCTACTTCGTCCCAGCTTCCCAACATCATGGTTGCAAAGGTCGCCCGTCTGGCGGCCTTCTTATATGGGTCAGTATCGCACTAGGTTTAAGTGTAAGCCAAAAGACCACTCAATCTCCTGACCTTCAGAGGATAACTATACACTGCCAAGGGGGAAGGAAGCTAGAAGTCTTTAATCTTTATCTAAGGGGGGCCAGGGGTGTGGCTTCATCACTATCCTTCACAGGATTAAACAGCGATCTAGCCACCTGCAGTATCAATTCTTACGTTCTCCTCGCAGGCGATTTCAACTGCTGCTTTGAGCCATTGGCTAGGGAGGACATTTTGGACACTTGGGATGAGGATACAAGGAGAGGTATTCCCACCCTGACCCTAGATCCGATTCTCAAATGGACGCAGAGTGCGATAGACATCAATGCACTCTGCATGGAACACGACCTGAGACCAACTAATGGACGATCCAAATCGGATTCTATGGGTGCGCATACTTTTAACAGGATGGGACACACCTCCAGAATAGACTATATCATGCTGAACTATAATCTTTGGTCATTCCATCAAGACATGGAGGTCATAGCGACTTGTGATAGTGACCACAATCCTCTTTCCTTAACCCTCACTCCGCCTTGGCAGGTTGGGAACCTAGCCAAGTTTGCCCACAAGTGGAAAACCTCCCATGAACTTGTACCCTCAAACTGTGGCAGGCGCCTAAAGTGGGCAAAAGCAGCAGCGGATGAAGAAAGGATGGCTCAAGCAGGGACCATCATGTCAGCGGTGGGGCCGCGTCTCGATGCCTTAAGTGTCACCAGCCAAGTTGTTTTACCAATATTCACAGAAACTATTGTGGCATTAAGGGAACTGTTTACCATTCCCCAAGCCAGTGCGAGGGTTGTTGTGAAAGGTGCTTCTAAGGCAAGAGATAAGTGGTATTCCTCCAAATGTCGGGTTGCTAAGGGGGAACTCATTTCCGCAGTGAAGAATAAGGACCCAGGCAATATCAGACTTGCAAGGAAACTGTACAAAAAAACTGTGGCTGAGGCTAAGGAGGCTCATGAATACAGTTTTTGGAGGGAGTTAGTGGAGGCAAGTACTAGGAAAGATTCCAAGGGGTTTTGGTTTCCAAGCTGTATTCTGTTCCATTGGGGGCACCTCAACCAAGCATGGGTCTTTTTGCCAGTCCCCCAGCTGATACTACATTTAATGACTGCCTCTTCAGCAGTGAGGAAGTTGAAAGGGCAATCAGGTGTATTGTAACCAATAAGGCTGCAGGCCCTGATGGAATTCCGGGTGACCTGTTGAAGAAATACCCATCATTGTGGAGCAGATTAATTGCTTCACTCTTGAATGAGGCTTTGCTGGGAGGTTCTCTCCCTGACTCATGGAGGGGCGCTGAGGTCGTCCCTATTTTTAAGAAAGGCTGCCGGGACGACCCAGCCAACTATCGTCCTATCAGCCTGCTTGACTCAACACAAAAGGTTGCGGGCAAAGTGGTACTAGGTAGGATCTTGCAGTGGGCTGAAGAAAACCAGGTTCTGTCAGATTTCCAGGCAGGTTTTAGAACAGGGACAGGCACCATCGAGCAGACATTTCGCCTCTTAATGATATATTGGAAAGTGGTTGTGCTGGGGGGGGGCAGTTTGTATTTAGTCTTTATAGACTTGCGAACTGCCTTCGACCTGGTCCCACGAGCCCAATAGTGGAATGTCCTCGATGGGTTGGGTATACCCCCTTATTTGTTGGCTTTGCTTATAAAAATTCATGAAAGCAACTTTGCCCAGATTAGATGGGGTGCCCAGGGGGAAAAAACATCTCGTATCCCTGTAGATAGGGGCGTCCGCCAGGGGTGTGTGCTCGCCCCCACTCTGTTCTCTCTTTACGTTAACGGAGTGGTGGAGCATCTTCTTCAACATCCATCAGATGCACCTTCCCTGGCTGGTAGGAAAGTTCTGACGCTCCTATTTGCGGATGACACCCTTCTAATCTCAAAATCACCAGCAGGTATTCAAAAGTTGCTTTCTAGTTTTAAGGCCTTCTGTGACATCAAGGGCCTGTCTATAAATATAAGCAAAACCAAATTCCTTGTCCTTAACCCCCCCAGGAAATCTGTTGTCCCACCTGCTCTAGACTCTGTTCCACTCGAAAGAGTCAAAGAATTTGACTACCTGGGCATTCGACTCTGTGACACTATGAGTTGGAAGGCACACCACCAAAAGGTGTTTCTGACCCATAAGAGGGTTGCAGGGGCCCTGCTCAAAGAACAACGTGCCTCATCTTTAAAACCTATTGGGGCACTATTAGACATTTACAGGGCAAGGGTGGTGAGTGCAGCACTGTATGGCGCGGAACTGTGGGGCGTACAGAGAGTTGACACCTTATCCCACCTCGAAAACAACTTCCATAAAGATCTTATGAAGTTACCCCACAGTACCCCTACAATCCCCCTTTTACTCGATGCAGGCACACGCCCAATATCCGAGCAAGCTAGGCTACGCCCCCTTTTATTATGGGCCAGGATATGGAACGTCCCAGAATTGTGCAGTTATGCAGATGCCCTAAGTGAACTCTTATCCCTACCGGGCTGGCATAAGGTAACCTGGCTCAGGGAGGTTAAGCGGCTTCTTTATGAGTTGGGTTTAGGAGACGCTTGGGCCAACAGAACAGCACCTTCTAAACAAATGCTAAAGAAGGCTTATTGGTTATGGGTGGATAACGAGAGATTGTGCAACCCTAAGCTTTGTAAATCTGTTGCTCAGTTCCTGCTAGTTAAGGAGCTTCCATATAGAGAACCCTATCTGGACTTAATTCATAACTCGGGCGACAGATCATTGTACTTCAAATTTAGGGTGGGAGTACTTCCCTTAGGGTTGTTAACTTCCACCTGGAAACCACCATTTCAAACTGTACCATATTGCCCCTTCTGTGACTCAAGGGTTGAGTCCATTGCTCATCTGTTGTTTGAGTGCTATGCTTATGCGGTGCCCAGGTTGAGATGGTTGAAGCCTTTATGTAGGAGCTTGGGCACTAGATCACATGTGGAAGCCTTACGCATATTGCGTTCAGATGCCCGACCCTTCTTTGCCTGCTGTATGGCAAAATTCCTGGGCTGGGCTTGGCGGATAAGAACTGCAAAGAAACTGTTGATACAGTAATGTGCTTTTGCCTGTACCGGCTCTTAAAATTGGCCAATAATTCACTCTTTTAAATGCCACTTTGATTCTGTAGGCTTTTTATACTGTGTATTGTATTGTCAAACTGTTTTTACTATTGTTGTAATGTGTTGCTTTTATGATATGTTTTTATATCGAAATAAAGCTTTCAATCAATCAATATGTCTTAGCCTCGAATAAACTGGAGCGACGACCTTTAGTACGCGGCTTAGTCTGTGAAGAGACTTTTCCGTTAATATATGGCTCATACTCTGAAGCGGGTTTTGAACCACTTTGAAGATGAATGCTATAGCCAAATATGCCGATTTCCTGTAGCGATTTACATATGCTAGGCTGCTATCATCCGGGGTTAAACACTTATTGTTTCCAGTGTTTTAGTAATATTCTTAATATGTCCTAGCTTCGAATAAACTGGAGCGTGACTTTTAGTATATTAGCCGTTTTTATATTTGGAGTACTAATGCATTGCCCCTCTTCGTTTATAGTGACTATACATGAACTCAGGTAATAATTTGATTTTATATATGGGGGTTTACGCAATAGTGTTTTTCCCCCTATGGGTGCTATGGACTGGAATATATGTTCTCTTAGATGAATCAGACAGTAGAATATATTGTTCCTAATTAAATTTGTTCTTCTTTTCAGATACAATAATATTTTATTCCTTCTGTGAAATCCTTGATTTATGGAGCCTTTCTTGAGGTAAATTAATAGAGGTTCATATAGGGCTGTTATTTAACTTAGGTGATATACAGTGCCTTATTAAATTTGGACGTGAACCCAATTTCTCATAAGTGATTTAACTTCTACATTTACTTGACTATGATCACACATGAGGAATGGAAAGTGATACTTAGAGCTCATACTTCGGCTCTAGATATAATTAAAACTTATCTATTTTGATTGCAGTATTCTTAATACCCTATGAAGATTGACAATATACTGGAATGCTATTGAGATATTTGTGACAGAATCGTTTCTATTGGTGAGTGTGGGTTCTATGATTAAGCTCCTCCTAATTGCATAGTTTAAAAATTAGGCTCCTTTTAAACATTAGTGAAGCTTATTATTGATTTATTCTCTTTCTTGCACTTTGGTGGTTGGTGTTTTTGGCTATTACTATTTTCTATGCACCACTTTTTTCTTTCTTGTCTGGGATCTTTGGTTGACTTAAAGACATGGTGAAAACACGTGTCCTCGTAACTATTATAGTTATTGGTTAGTATTGTTAAAAATTATAAAGTATTGTTTATATACCTATATCTATTCTAATTTCATTTTGTTGTAGCCCTGAAGAAGTAATTGGGAGACTGTTCCAGTGACAAAACACGTGTTGGTTTTGTTTTTTGGCTACGCTCGTTGTGCATTATAGTACTTATGAAATATGGAATGATGAACTTCTAATCACATGAAGAAAAAGAGAAAAAAGAAAAAGAAAAGAAAAAAGACTGCTAAAGAATTTGAAAAGCGAATATTTGGATTTGGTTTTTCTTCTTTTTTCTTTACAATATACTGTTACTTGTGGAATTGTGCTCGGGGACAATATCTATTTTCATGTTACCAACCAGGTGAGTTTCTTGAAGTAGCACAATGTCTGGCGCTAGTCTCTTAATATATTGCAAAACGACACAGCACTTAATTTTGTCCCCAAACCTGTTGACATTCCAACCTAAAATTTTAACATCCTTGTTCCACTGTTCACACATTGATGGCAAAGTAGGGTGTACTTTCTGCTACAACCATTACTGACTGCAAACAAATGAAACCATCCCCTCCCAACAACCCCCCTCCCTGCTCCACTCCACTCTGGGCTCAAAATTGCCCATATTTACCAAATGCAGAGTGCCTGTTGCCCAACAATTTACTAAAAAGAGGGGAAAGGCTTAAGCGTCCCATAATCTCACCTCCGTACCATTCTAAAATACAAGTGTTCCGAGTCCAGGTGGGCCAAAATTACAGTAAGCATTTTAATTCACAGTACACTAACACTCAGTACTATAGACTCATTTTAAATGTGCTGATAACTGGGCAGTAACCATCAAACTATAGGGTGTGCGAGTAGCTAGGAGCCACTTGGAGTCTTACTGATGGAATCTGGTGGCCAGACTCAATGTTCCTCCACTCGTCCAACCAGTTGGACGCAGCTTCCGGAAGATCAAAGAATCGACTCTTTCCCTCGGCCTCAACTCCGAGATGGGTCCGGAAAAGCATGGTGTATTTCCGGCCCTTTTCATGTAGTCTTCTTTTGTTGTCTAAGAATGAACGTCGTTGTCTTTGGACGGCTTGTGTAAAGTCTGGAAAGAAAGTGATTTCCGAGTTGTCTAGCTTGACTAGAGGCGCAACTCTGGCAACCTGAAGAATAGGATCCCTTTCCCTGTAATTTAGCAGGTTGGCCAATATAGGGTGAGGGGGGGCCTCGGGCGACCCCTCGGCACCCGGTGAGCTCCCTCAATCACAAACAGGTTGCACAAGCTCTTTGGTTGCAGGTGTGTAGTGATTACGGTTTCCACAAGTAGTTCTGTGGCGAGTCCTACCTTTTTCTTCGGCATGCCCGGGATGCGCACGTTATTGCGCCTTGTGCGCCCCTCATAATCATCCAGCTTGCTTTCGATGAACTTACAAAATGCCTGGAGTTCCTGAATTTCGGTCTGCAAATGTGAAGTATCTTCCACAAGGCTGAACATGGTAAGTTCCAGTTGTTTAACGTTTTCACTGTGTTTGACAGCTCTGATAAGCATAATTTCTGAAGAAAGGGTGTCCATCCGCTTCTCCATGGAGGTGCGCACCCCATTTATGGCCTCAATTACGTCTTTCAGCGTGAGGTCTGAAGTGGCATGCTCCGCCCCTTCCTGCTCTTTGTCCCCTGCTACCTTATGCTCAGGCAAGTCTGCTTTCGGGCAAGTGTAGCGGTCCAGACTGCTCTGCTGAGTTGACTTTACGCCCTTCGCGCCAGACATAGTGGGGTCCTCACAGTCACTCAGGTCAAACTCCATGAGTGGTGGTACCACCACCTGACCCAGGCCGGTCCTGTTCGGAGTACAACTGATGGGGAGGGGGGAATCAAGGGACACTCTCCACTGGTCTCCCAGGTGTTTAGCTGATCTTTACTGCAAGCTGAGCTCCACAAGGGTAGTCTTGTCGTATCAGAGCAGCCTGGGAGAGCTAAGCGATGATCAGGTGTCGGGCAGCAAGATCTTCAACTGCACCAGGCCCAGCAACCCTCCATGTATTCTTTGAGTGCACCGGGGTCCACTTCACTTTAAGGCACCTGCAGGCTTTCACAGCACGGTAGGCATCAGGTAGAGCTAGCCCAAAGCATGGGGACCCAAGCGCCGGTGTTGCAATAAGTGACCAAGGAAGCCAGAAGCAGCGGTGTGATTGGTTCGGCAGGAGGGGGAAGGTGCACCCCACCCCCGACAGTGAGTCTGGCGCAGCACTCTACCCCAGTCCGCACACCAACAAGCAGCTCTCAGCCCCTCTGCGGGTTCTTGCAGTGTACAGCTGTCTCCCAGCAGGGATTCTTCCTGGCTGTGTGGTGCCAGGCCGTGCACCTTCTCAAAATCCATTGCCCAAAATATGCAGAGCAGGGAAAAGTCCAGGCACTCCGGGCCGTGAAGTGCATAGCATTTCGAAGGCTCAAGGATTCCGAGTTCAGAGTATGTCAGCCACCCGGGGTGGGGGGGAGGAGTCTCGCCGGCAATCACGACCGCCTCCTCAGCCCGAGCACCACACAAGGCCCCGGCTCCCACATCAGGGAAGGCCTCAAACATCAGCGTCTGCAAGTCCGGCCCCGGACATCCGTCTGACACCGGACCCAGATCTACGTGTGCCGCCGCAGCTCTGGTTCGTGTTTCTGGCCATTGGAGGAAAGGAGTAGTGTGCCGGATTTATGGTGTAGGGATGGAGTCACAGAGATACTTCAACAAGCGACAATGTTGGTTAGCCACATAGCCATGCCCCAACGATTGGGGTCTTGATATATATTTTTAAACCATTTGACACAGACCTGAATCATGTGTTCACCAAATTCACCACAGTTCAGACATGACTAGTCTTGCATCTGCGTCCCTTCTGTATTCAGTCATAGGACACCTCACAGCTCCAAATTGTATACACTCTACTCTACTTGGAACAATTGAAGCTGCAATCTCTGAATTACCAGATGAAAATCCTCCGGAGGACTTGAAAATCCTTCTTAATATGTTTTTTTTCTATTCTCCGGTTTCCTATCTTCGATCAGCAGACCTATATAATTACATTCAGGAAATAATGGAGGACATTAAAACAAATTAATTAGTCCATAATTTCTTCCTTCATTCAATGTAAAAAAAAAAAAAATACTTTATATCAAACAATGTTTCCTCAGCACAGTGCTCCAACTCAGGATTTTAAAACATCATAAATGCATTACAAGAAGGTGCCAAGAAATTAAAAAAATACATAAATAAGTAGAAGACAGTTTGCTGACCATATCAGTCAGAAAAGATGTTCAACAAACTAGAAACTAAGGGGCATATTCACAAGGAGTTAACTCCAATTTATCTCCACCTCAATGCAGCAAAAGTGGAGATAGAACTAACATCACATTCGCAAGCTAGTGCAAACAGCAGATAGCATCAAAATTTCCGCGATAACAGCCACAAAACCTAACACCACGGCAGAAACCACCAACTAATGCCAATGAGATGCAGAGTAGGCGTTCCCGTGCAGAAATACACGAAAAAACAACAACACCACTTTCACAACGAACTGACAGACCAGTGAAGCGAACCAAAAACAGGCGGTAAGCAGTGGTATCCTCAGGTATTTCACACCTGCCTCAAGCAGGTGTAAAGATGGACAACTACCTGCAGTAGGCAACCATAGCCCCGCACACAGCCATACCCGAAGAACAAACAATGCCATGGAGCTACTCGTTATGCAGCTCAGAGCCCCAACAGGGCCACCACACCCACCGCCACTACCCGAGGACCCAGACCCGCCCGACCCCCCAGGCAGCGCAAAGTAAGACAGCAGACCTACCAAAAATGCACCACTCTCACAGACCAAATGCCAGAGGAAGTTATTGCCCACTACAGGCTCATTGGGACAACCATCATCCCCATCAAGTCCCACATTACCCACAGGTTGACGGTGCCAACACAGCAGAGAACCGGCATCCCTCCGAAGACAAAGCTGCTGGCTGTGTTGCACCTTTTGGCCTCTGGTACCTTCCAACCAACAAGTGCCAGAGTTGGAGTGGTCTCACAGCCAGCCCTCTCAAAGTTCATCACACCTGTCCTGGATGCCATCCTCAGCCTCATGCCCCACTACCTTCACAACACCGTGCAGGAACAGCTGAAGGCAAAGCAAGGCTTCTATGCCATAGCTGGATTCCCCGCCATGTTGGGGTCAATAGACTGAACACATGTCCCACTTGTGCCCCCTGTGGATACTGCACACCACTACCTCAACAGAAAGTACACACATTCCAAAATGTGCAGGCAATAGTCGACCACTGGGGACTCTTCACCAATGTCATCTCCAACTACCCAGGCAGTGTGCATGATTCCTTCATCTTCTAACAGTCCGTCATCAACCAGCACTTCCAGGATGGCACATATGGAACGGGACAGCTCATTGGTAAGTATCAAATAAACACACCACACATCCCAAAGTCTCCAAAGCACAAAGCACAACTTTGGGGATGCATACGTAACCAAACCACATATAACATGTCAAACTCCACAACTACCTACCAGACATGACCACACCACTCCATGGTCATCCTGGGCTACCCCCACAGCCAATACAGACATTTCATGGTACCACAGCCACACACCAGCTGAACGTTTGGAGATGTGGAATGCAGCCATGACACATTTGAGGCACAGCTCTGACACATGACCTTACCCTAGTCTCCCACAAGTCAGCATCTCGTGGCAGTGGGGCTGTGTCACCCGCTGTGCATCCGGGGCCACTAGCCCTGTGCGACTCGTGTCATCCCCCCTTGTAGTACTGACATTGCATTCCTGAGTGTCTGATCACTGTTCTTGTTGTTGCCAGCATCAGTTACTCCCTGCAGGCTGACTTACTCTCACCCCACACACAGCCAGCACATGAGTCACTGGATTAGTGTACCTGTCATCACATCCTGCTGAACCACATATTGACTCTTTTCTCCCTGCAATGTCACAGGTGATCAAGGATATGCTGTCTGCACTTGGATGATGACACCACTCCGAGACCCAGCCACATCCGCACGGAGGCAGTACAATGTGACCCACATACACACCAGGAGCATCATTGAATGCAAATTTGGTATGTGGAAGTCACGTTTCAGGTGCCTGGACGGCACAGGTTTGAAGCTGCTGTACAGCCTGGACATTGTGTGCAAGCTAATCATTGCATGTTGTGTGTTGCACTACATCTGTTTCCGCACAGAGGCCCCATGGATCCCAGTCCCAGAGGTACTCGCCAATGATGGTGATGATGAGGCAGGTGGCCCACATTCAACTGCAGCAGCGGCAGGAATGGCATGAAGGAATAGCACCATTGACACTTACTTCTCATGAGCAAGTCGCATTGTGACCGTCCATGGCAGTCATGCGACAGTAGAAGATGTCCAAATGCACTGCATGTGTGAAATAAACATATTTGCAGGTTACAAGTTGTACTTCAACAATGTCATGTTACATTTCCCTGTGATTACAGTTGTGATTTGCCAGGTTGTGCACATTTGCTGTACCAATTGTGTCCTGTGTTCAAATGTGGTGGGGGTGCTGTTTGTACCGGGATGTTGTCAATGTCGTGGTGGACTCCTGCGTATGTGCGTATGCTACTCCTGCAGCTCTGATTTGTCTGCCACTGGTCTCTCATGCGGTGTGGCTGTCGGGTCTGTTCTTCCACGGTCCTTGGATGTTTTGGTGTACATGCAGTCCTCTTAAGTTGCTCAAAATCAGTCAGGTATGGATCACTTGACCTGAGTAACCAGGGTCTGCAATATTCATCCGGGTACTTAATAAAAGAACTTCATTCACGTACTCAAATCGTAAGGCGGTATATCTTGGTTCTCCGCCCTGTATTAAAAAATGTGACTGCATCATCATTGGGTTTCGTTTTTGTAGTATGCTTCCTCCACCTGGAGGAGAACAACTGGTTATTGCAGTAGTGATCAATGAAAAAAATGAGTAGTGAACAGTGCTGTGGTGAGGTGAAGCTACGTGGAGTAGTGTGGCTCACTGGTTAGAGGTGGCAGACCCAGAAGCAGAGGTCGGCCCTGGACCAGAGTTCAATTCCAGATGCGGCAGGGTGTTGGGCCAATGTCAGCGGGCTCGATAAATCTCTCCTCGGTGCCACTTTAACCATGGGTCCCACTCAGCAACTCTGGGCAATAGCTTGCCTAATCGCCACAAACGGCCCCATCAATACCGGGGATGCCTGGCTTCACCTTGGGGGTACCCAGCATGGACCATCTCACAGGGAAAGCCAGGCCGGGTTCCCCAGCGTTATACAGCGCCAGGAAACCTACGGGTAGCAGTGCGCTTTACAAGCTCAAATACATACATACATACAGACATGTTAAAAAATCTGGCATACCTAGATTAAAAATTATTTAATGGCTTCCAGGCACCCTCCCGGTGCACGGGACCTCTAGCCCCAAGACCTCTGTTAATAATAAATGCCTTTTACTCAATACTCGCTCCCTGAGCAGACATGCTCTTGATATCTACGAGCTGCTAATGGTCGAAAAACCGGTATGCCTTATGCTCACTGAAACATGGCTAGGGGAGTCCTCTAACCCTGATAATGTGACTGCTATCCCTCCTGATTATGTTATTCACAGACATGATAGACCTACCGGGAGGGGTGGAGGGGTCGCGATTGTGGTTTTAAGATCTGCTCCATGTATGGTTGTCCCTATGGCGCCCATCTCTGGCTGTGAGTCCCTGGCTTTCTCTATTGCCCTATCTGCTCATCAATCCTTCTCTGGGCTCCTGGTTTACAGACCACCTGATCTGCGTGGATCTTTTTACGAGGAGCTGCAGGAGCTAATCACAGCACTTTGCCTAAAAACTGAACATTGCATTGTGCTTGGGGATTTTAAAATACACATGGACGTCGGGACGGACGGCGATGCGATTAAAATCAATGACATCACCGCCCCCCTGGGCCTTATTCCCTATCTGTCTGTTCCGACCCATAACAAGGGCCATACTCTTGATCAGGTATTTTCCACCATTCCTCTTGTTATGGCTAGTCCCGCCCCTGTCCTCTGGTCGGACCATTTTCTGATTTGCTTTCAGATTCAGGGAACTAAAATCACCTGGTGCAAAATCGAATCATCTTAGGCACCCTAGGCGGGCCTATCATCGGGTTACCCCTGAGTGTTTGGCTCAGGCCTGTCTGGAGCATCCCTGTTCCCTATCAGGTGACTTAGAGAGTGATCTTGATGTGTTACAGAAGTGGTTAGTAGAGCGGTTAGACGAACTTGCCCCACCTATTGCACCCCGGACATCTACAAGGCGGACTTCAGCGCCTTGGTTTACGGAGTCTCTTGCTTTGTCCCGGCGTAATTGCAAGGCTGCTGAGAGGTTTTGGCGCCAGCAGTATGATCCGGAGGCCAAGGCCGCCTATAGGGCCATTATGAAGGTCTATCATGCGGACATCTTGTCCGAAAAAAAGAACTATTTCTCAGCAAGAATTGAGACGGCATTGAGTTCCTGTAGGGAAATTTTTACCATTGTTAAGGAGTGTGTTACCCCTAAGGCTAGTGCATCGCAGCATGAGTTTTCTGAACCATGGGTGGTTTCATTAGCTAACTTTTTTACAACTAAAATAGATTCAAGATTCCTTCTCCTCCTTGAGCCCTTGCGCAGATACCATCCCAAGGGATCAGCTGTTTTGACAGCTGAAACTGGTCCTTCTCTATCGGAGTTTCCAGCGATCTCTGATTCCATCTCTCAGGACCTCCTCTCTAAACTTAAGTCAGGTTCCCCCTCGGACCCCTGCCCTGCTACCTTTTTGGCTAGGGCTGCAGAGGTTTTGAACCCACTGATTAATCCGATTCTTAATTTGTCACTGACGAGTGGTGTTGTCCCTATGTTCCGGAAACAAGCCATGGTTGTTCCACTCCTTAAAAAGCCTGGTCTTGACCCTGGGAATCATGCCAATTACAGGCCGATTTCCCTTCTGCCTGCTCTTCCAAAGATAGTGGAAAAGCATGTTCACTCTGTGCTCTCAACTTTTCTTGAAACTCATGGCTTGTTGCACTCCACCCAGTCGGGCTTTCGATCCAATCTAAGCACTGAGACAGCACTTCTGGAGGTTAATGAAGCCATTAAGGAAGTGCTGGATTCAGGTGGAAGAGCCATGCTGGTAATGTTAGATCTGTTGGCGGCTTTCGACACCGTCCCTCATGAGGCTCTCCTCAGCAGACTTCATGAGATCGGTCTGAGAGGGACGGTGTTGAGCTGGTTTAGATCCTATTTAGCTGGTCGCCGGCAGATGGTCTGGGCCCCCCCTCACTCTGCTGAAGTGCCGCCTTTGGAGGTCGGAGTCCCACAGGGGTCGGTGCTTAGCCCGACTCTTTTTAATATCTTCATGACCCCTCTGGCGGTGCTTGCAGAGTCCTTTGGGGCTCAGATCATGTCATACGCCAATGACACCCAGCTCCTTTTCACTTGTGGAAAGGAGGTTGAGTTCAACGGAGAGAGCATCTGCGGGTGCCTTGGGGCTGTTTTGACTGGTTTCAGCTGAACAGCCTCAAGTGCAACCCTGATAAATCAGAGGTGCTTTTCTTCGGGTGTCAGGCTGACCCCAGTTGGCAGGATTGGTGGCCTGTGAACATGTTCCCACCCTCGTCCTCCTCTCTGGTGGCTAAGAATCTTGGGGTCAAAATTGATAACAGCCTATCTCTTAAGTCCCAGATTCTAGGCCTGACTGGCACCTGCTATGGTCTTCTTAAAATGTTGCACAAGTTTCTTCCCTTGCTCCCTTTGGTGCATAGGAAGACGACGGTCCAGGCTCTTATCTGCTCCAGGCTGGATTACTCAAATGTTTTATACCTGGGTCTTCCGGACTATCTACTACAAAAGCTTCAGGTGGTCCAGAACTCGGCGGCACAGGCGATTTTTGGCCTGCCTCGTCGTGCGAAAGCCTCGGACCTGCTACTTTCCCTACATTGGCTCCCTGTTAGGAAGCGGATTGTTTTAAAGCACTCACGCTGGCGCACAAGGCACTCCATGCAGTCGGAGCTGAATATATCCAGAAACGCTTTCTACAAACCCACAAGATCCCTTAGATCAGAATCTCTTGGTTTGGCTATTGTCCCTGCTGTTAGGAAAGCAAGGGTAGGGGGACGCTCTTTCAAACATCTGGCTCCTCAGCTATGGAACACCCTCCCACTGTCACTCCGCTGTACTTCGAACCTGTTGGCCTTCTGAAAACGTGGCTCTATGGACAATGATCAATCTTTTTTCCATTGCCCTCTCTCCTGCTTCTTTTTGTAGTTTTGCTGTGGGTTAGAATGCGCCGGGACACTCCTTGGAGTAGCCGAGCGCTATATAAGACACCCATAACATTAACATTAACATTAACATTAACATTAGGTTCAAGATTGTCTAAAAAACAGTTGTATGCGTGTGTAGACCTATTATTAGTCTTTTGCACTATAATGTCCATTAAAAGGTCAACATGTTTCAGTCCTTTGATTTGCCCAGATGGGTCAGGGGGGCTTTCTTCAGGACCTATGAAGAGGGTGGAGTCTGTGTATTGTCACAGTTTTACTGAAACAAGGTATATTTTACCTGTTTTACCTTAGATCCCTACAAAAACACCATCTCGAGATTTTTACTCTTCTTCAGGATAATGACATTGACATTTTAACTCTCACAGAAACGTGGTTGGGCGATAACTCTTTACCTGATATTATTGCCTCTCTCCCTTCTGACTACGATGCAATTTGGCATAATCGTGCCAACAATGCCTGTGGGGGTGGGGTAGCCATTCTTTTTAAAAAACATTTGAAAGCTACGAAACTTATGGCCAAAACAATTGAGTTAGCTGACATACTCGGGTGATGATTACACTGAAAAACACCTGTCTGGTCATCCTTATAGTCTACCGCCCACCAAAATCTACTACATTGTTTAATGACTTATTAACCCCAATTATTTCAGACATCTGTACATGTTATCAAAAGGTCCTTATAACTGGAGATTTTAATGTACACTGGGACAACTTATGTAAAGACGGGGCAACGCGACTGTTGGAAAATACTATGACCCCACTTGTACTTAAACAATTAGTAGAGACTCCCACTCATATCAAAGGTCACACGCTGGATCTTGTCTGGACTTCTGACCCGGCTGTAGCACTAACAGACATTATACCCTGCATATGGTCAGATCACTATATGATAAACTGTGACATTCCAGATGATTGCCTTTTGCCTCAACCTTCATCCCTTAAATCTAAAAAAGTTACACAATGGAAGAAAATTGACTCAGAAACTTTGTCGGACACTCTTCTTAAAAACTTACAGTCTCACGATGCGCATGGGGACCTCGATCAGGAATACTTTTATCTTATGCAAAATCTGGGTCAGGCTATTGACCAAATAGCACCTGAAAGAAATCAAAAAATAAATAGAACGGTAAAGGGAGCCCCATGGTTCAATTCCTCCTTGAGGGAACATAAAATTAAATTATGCCTATTAGAGAGACGTTGGAGGAAATCAAACGATCTCGTTGATAAAGACCACTATAAATCGTTTCTTAAATTGTACAAGAATTATATTCAATCAACTAAAGCGGAGTACTATGAAACCCGAATTAAGAATGCGGACAATTTTCAAAAAGAAACCTTTAAGATCTTATCTGAGTTGAGTAAGAAAGTAGAAAGATCAGAATCTCCCATTGACTGTAATACCTTCCAACACTATTTCCTTGACAAAGTACAAACTATTCTGACTGACATTAAGAATACCTCGAGCAAGTACCCCTGTCTTTCACACCCCCACCCCGCCACCAATATACACCATCTCTAAATTTCCTCCGATTTATTCTATGATCTTGGGACAGCTCATGAATCGAACAAAATCCGGTTCCACTGCAGATCCTTGTCCTCCCAGTATCTTTCAGATGGCACTTCCTGCTTTGGGAAGTATTTTTGTCTCCCTACTAAACAAATCACTAGATTCCGGTCAGCTTCCATTCGGCTTTAAAGAAGCTCGAGTCAGGCCCCTAATAAAGAAGCCGGGGGCTGATTCCACCAACCTAAAAAACTATAGGCCTATATCTTAGCTTCCTTTTTTGTCCAAGATTTTGGAACAACATGTTTTGTTGTCTTTGTCATCTTTCCTGGAGTCACACCATTTTCTCCACGAACGTCAAGCTGGTTTCCAGGTGTATCATGGTACCGAATTAGTGATGCTTCGGTGCTTGATGAGCTCAGAAGTATGGCTGACAGTAAAAAACTGAGTGCCCTGATATTATTAGATCTGTCAGCGGCATTCGATATTGTCAGCCATACCCTGCTCTTGGACAGATTGGCCACGTTTGGGATACAAGATGTAGCCTACAAATGGCTTAAATCCTTTCTTTCTGAAAGATCTCAGAGGATTCAATTGGAAGATTGTACATCAAATCTGGGTACCCTGAAGTGTGGGGTCCCCCAGGGATCTGCCCTTTCCCCACTCCTTTTTAATCTTTACCTGCAACCTCTAATTGACTCTTTAGTAAGCATGGGCTGCAAAATCTATAACTATGCGGATGATACTCAGTTGTTACTCAGCATCGATAACACTGCATCGGCGCAGACCCATGCTAAAAAAATACTTAGCCATACGGTGAATTGGATGACAGCAAACTCGTTGAAGATCAATCCGGAAAAAACGGAGGTCCTGGTGGTTTCATCGGAAGCGGCTCCGTGGGGCGATTTGTTTTGGCCGCAAGATCTTGGCCCGACCCCTAAACCCTGCGCCAATGTTAAAAGTCTTGGCATTAAGATTGACCATGATCTGTCAATGGTCAGCCATATCTCCTCAGGGGTTGGGACCTGTACTAACTTAATTAGACAGCTACGCAAGTTAGTCCCTTTGCTTTCCCCCTCTACGCTCCGGATAATTGTCTCTGCTACAATCATTTCGAGACTTGACTACGGGAATGCCCTGTATTTGGGTCTCCCCCAAACTCTGATAAAGAGACTGTAAGTAGTCCTGAATGATGCAGCTAGGCTGATCTTCCGGCTACCTAGACGCACTCATGCATCACCATTGTTATGTAAGCTACATTGGCTCCCCATAAAACAACGGTTGGAGTTTAAAAGTTTGTGCATTGCCCATAAGGCAATCTATGGTCAAGCTCCGGCTTACATTAAAGAACGCCTTGGAGTCTATAGACCGACACGATCACTAAGGTCTTCAGATACTCAACTACTGTCCTGCCCTCGCTATAAATTAGCTACGAAAGGTGGTAGATCTTTTTTGGTGGTTGTCCCACAGGTTTGGAACAACCTTCCTGAATCTCTTCGTAAAGAACCTAATCTGTTGCAGTTCAGGAAATCCTTAAAAACATTCCTGTTCAGAAAAGCTTTACGCTCCACTTAAGGGTATAGCTCTATGCTTCTGTTTTTGTTAGCTTAGCTTTCTTCTGTCAAAAAGCGCCTTGAGAACTGTAGGTGATTTGGCGCTATACAGGCTGTAGTTAACAATAACAAAACAATTAGTATCTGTACAAAGAAAAAAGGGGAGAATGAAACATATTGAGATGTTAAATACATGCTGTCTCTTAATGTCTAGTTAACATTGTGTCCAGGGGCCTCAGTTGTACCTCACTGAAGAAATAGAAATTTATAAAAGGTAAGTAACTATGAAATGGCAATTCTTTTGATTGAGTTGAACTATGAAATGGCAAGTCCTTCAAAATGCAATTTGGCAGTTCTATAGGCTCAAATGTACTATTATATGGCAAATCTTTAAAGTAGCAAACATTTTTTCCATTACAATTAATTCCATGCTTTCTCAAAGTATATTCTATTCAGCGTGTTACGACTAGATTTCCAGTATCTGAGTGACAATATAGTATGGTCTATTCCTTCCTAATTTACGCATTGATGTCAGCGCGCTTAGTAAGAGTGTGGTTGTTTTTGTGTTACCTTCTATATTCTTCTGATCGCAATGACCAGTTCGTGGTTTTGCGCGTGGATGCGTGTTTGGTCTTATAAGCCTGAAAACATTATTCTTACGTGCCCCAAAACCGTTTGGCAGGTCTTGTTTTTATCGTTCGGTCATTCTTAGTGTGCGCTATGTGGAGGATCTTATTGCTTGTAGTATCGGGAGATGTTAATGCCGTTTTTCAAGAAAACATTAATCTTATGTGCCCAACACAGTTTGCAGGCTTCGTTTTAATCGAGCTGTTATTTTTAGTGTGCTTTAGGTGGCTGAATTAAGTGCCTTATTGGGGTATTAAAATACCTTGAATGCTCGTCTGTTCACATGGGATAATATGCAGCGTTGCAATAATTAGATGGCTGGGGGTTTCTGTACTATTACCACTTGTAGTAGGGGGAGGCGCTGTTTCCATTTTACAAGAGAACATGATGTAAATCCTAAATTACCCTACATGTGGCGTTAATATAGAGGTGCATACCTGAAAGTCCTCAATTGTGGACTTCTTCAGATTACCAATGAGCATACTTGTCTGCTGAAAGAAAAGGTTGATATTTCACAATTAGGTCAAGGAGGTGGATAATACGTTACGTGTCAATGCCTTCCTTGATTCCTTGTGTAATACCTTCAACAGGGTGCAGAGCGACTTGTGCTGGCTCTTCCCTTGGTAACCTGGATATGGTTGGCCTGGGGGACTGTTGTGAACTTGTATCAGGAAATAGAAAGGGGAGAAAGACTGGAGTTTCATTGTCATGGTTACAGGGGTGATAGTTTTTAGATAATTTGCCAATGGGTTATTATTAAGCTGTGAAGGCTAATTGTATAAATTGCAGGTAACCTTGTTGCTCATACTGGATGAATTTTTTGGAGTATTTCTCGCACATGGTTCTTTAATCATGTAGCTATTTCTACTTTGCAGTCCACATATTTGGGGTTTAGCTTTCCAAACTCAGCCACGGAATATTATCGTTGAGGCCTTGTGTGTTAGTTTTGAGACGGTGGACCCACCTCTGTTCCTTTTCAAAAAGTATCTTTTCTGCATTGTGACTCTTGTTGTTTAGAGTTACCAGGAAGTCACAGGACTGTGAAGTAGTGTGGCTCACTGGTTAGAGGCGGCAGACCCGAGAGCAGAGGACGGCCCGGGACCAGGGTTCGATTCCCGACGCGGCAGGTTTCTGGACCAGGGTCAGCGGACTCGATAATTCTCTCGCCTCGGTGCCCACTCTGATCAGCGATCACACTCGGCAACTCTGGGCACTAGCTTGCCTCATCTTCACTAACGGCCCCACCAGACCGCCGGGGATGCCTGGTCTCACCCTGGAGATACCCATTAAGGGACCATCTCTCAGGGAAGCCAGGAAGGGTTTCGCAGCGGTCGAAGCGCGGAGGTACCCCTTCGGGAGTGATTCCAGCGCTATATAAGCACACAATTAATTAATTAATTAATTAATATCCATTTGAGGTCGTAGATTGAGTGTTGAGACTCTATGAAGTGACTACTCGTCTTTTTAGTACTCTTTTTGCACTTTACATTACTCCTGTGTTCACAAATCCTCTGTCTTATTTTGCGGCATGTTATCCCTATGTAACGTAGGGTACATGAACATGTAATCATGTAAATTACATGTGTGGAGTTATAGTTAGTATGGTGTTTTAGAGTCCAATTTAGATTTGGTAGAAGTGGGATGGTTTTTGTGACAGTGGTTGGGTTGCATACCGAGCAGGAACAGCAAGGGTAGTGTCCCACAATTGGAGGTAGAACCCATTGTCTAGCAATAGATTCATTTCTCGTTTGTTGTGGCGGTCTCGTGTGGAGCAGGATGTCTTTTAGGTCTCTTGTCCTTTCATTGGCGAATCTTGGTTTTGGCCAGTTTAGTGATTCTGATGTTAAGATCCTCCAGTTTTTGTTTACAATCTTTTTGACTTCATTGAAGGCTATGTTGTATGTGCTGACAAAGGTTACTACATCTTTGGGCGGTTCTTTTGGTGTGATCTCGAGAAGGCTCTCTCTTGGTTGGTTTCTTGCCCTCTTTTGACATCTCTTTAATGTCTCTCCTGGATAGTTTTGTATTCTGAGTTTCTCACTCAGATCCCTTGACTGATTTTTGTAATGATCGAATTCACTACAATTACGTCTCAGACACAGCAACTGGCTGTATGTAAGGTTGTCTCTGAGTGGTCGAGGGTGAAAACTATTGTAAGAGAGTAGAGTGTTTCTTGAAGTTGGTTTAAAAAATGTCTTGGTTTTGATCATGCCATTCTCAATGTAGATGGTAATGTCCAGAAAGCCGAGTATTTGTTGTTTGTGGTGCAGGGAAACTTGAGGCACTCATCCCTAGTGTTATCTATCTGTGGAAGTTAGTTAGGGTTTCTCTGTTACCTTCCCAGATCAGGAGGATGTCATCTATGTAGCATTTCAAAAAATGTATCCTCGGTAGGAAGGGGTTGGTGATGTTTTTTATGTATGTGTCTTCAATGTTATTCAAATACAATCTTGCTACACTTGGGGCGAAAGTGTTGCCCATTGAAGTGCTGTGACATTGTTGGTACATTGTGCTGTTGAATTCTAAGTAGTTCTCTGCCAGGGCTAGTCTACAGCACTCCAGGACAAAGTTTGGAAGTCCCATTCTTCACTGAAAAGTAGGTTTTCCCGAGTTTCAAGTGTTTTCTGTTGGGGTAGACTCATATAAAGACTCTACATTTGCAGTTGGCCGGGGTGCATCCATGGTACTCCTTTTTTTATGGATATTGTTCTGTGCCATTTTCTGTATGCTGTTCTTATGCTTTTACCTGCATTGTGCGTGAGTATCTCTGCCCTCCTGCTGGTTGTCACTGTTTTGTTATCGTGCTTTTGCCCATCGCAGGTTTTTTTGCATTGGAGTTTGTCATTTATTCTCCGCCGCAGATGTGTGTGTTGCGGGCATTAGCCGCTGTTTCTTCAAACTATCGCATGCTACCGCTGTATTGTGAATTCCACGTTGTCACAGAGTTGTTTTCCCACAATAGGCTGCAATATTGAAAGTTGCATTAAATTACTCTTGTGGTAGTTATCACACGTTCTTGTGAATATACTCTAAGATTGCAAACCAAAGATCCTGAATTTGAATCCATGGTCATTTGGCACTGGGGTATGACCATGATCTCCTATGCTGATGACACGCAGCTCGCGGTCGTCCTGAGTGGGAGCTCCGACCTTGATGCCCCCAGATTCTGGGACGGTCTCCTGGCAGCAGCGAGCTGGATGAATGCCAACTGTCTCTAGCTCAATGCTAAAAAAACTGAGGTCATGGTTGTGGGCAAGAGGACTGATCTTTGGGGTGATGCATGGTGGCCCCCTGAAATGGGTGTAACCCCAATCCCAGTTTCAGAGGTAAAGAACCTGGGGGTCTGGCTTGACCCTGCTCTCAGCTTTTGCGCCCACACTAAGAGAGTGGCGGCCACGTGTTTTGGCATCTTATGAGGTCTGAGACCTATTTTGAAGTTCTTTAATGCCTCTACTAGGCAGTTGGTTGTACAGGCATCCATATTATCCAGGCTCGATTATGCCAGTTCGCTCCTGTTAGGGGCCAACCAGGCTGAAATCGCCCGAATGCAACGGGTTCAGAATGCCGCAGCCAGAGCACTGGTAGGACTACCAAGGTTCTGTTCTGCAGAAAAAAACATCCGTTCTTTACACTGGCTGCCTATGGCTCAGAGGATCCATTTTAAGACCTTGTGCCTAGCCTTTAAGATCCTTAAGCTGGCCTCCCCTCAGATTCTCGAGAACCTTCTGGTGCCTTATGTGCCTTCGCGCTCTCTCGGATCTGCGGGCCAAAACCTGGCTGTGGTCCCTCGATTCAGGCTTAGTAGGGTGGGAGGACGATCTTTTCGAGTTCTGGCCGCAAAACTGTGGAACTCTCTTCCACCTCACATTCGAGATCTTGATGAGCTCCTGAAGTTTAGGAGGGCGATTAAGACACACTTGTTCCCCCTTCCATCCTAGTTCCTGCTCTCTGTGCTACTGTGTCCGCTTGGCTGTGTTATGTTTTGGGTACTTTGTCTGAAGCGCCGGGACGCCCCTTGGCTGGGGCAGCAGCGCGCTATAGAAATGTTATTAACATAACATAACATAACTAGTTTGTCTGACTTACCTCTATTTCATGCCATCTTTAAAAGAAGCAGCAACATTGTGTCCAGAATCATCTAAGGGAATCAAGATTTGCATGTCTCCCACAAGTGTTAGACATTTCAAACCAAACTGACAACTCGGCATGATTAAAGGGTGAACATATAGATTAAGAAGAGTAGAGATTGAGTAGAATGGCCTGCAGAGCTACCTGCGTCAGAGGAATACAATAAGATTGAAAAGTGCCAAGAAGCATTGTTTGAGCCCCACTATGCATGTTTCACTTGATGCTAATCTTCTGTGAGAAAAACATGAGATGGTCGTGGGAAACCATGTCATGTGTCACTGACAAATCCAGCAGAAATCATAGATCACTGAGAACCGAGACCAAAGCAGTCTCCGTGACATGTGGAACCAAGAGTGGACTTCAACAGGGATCTTCTTACTCTCCAAAAATAGTAACATAATGTATTAATTGCCTTCCACAAAATGTTTATTGGACAAATAAACAAAGAGATTGACTGGTAATTGTTCAGCATTATGGCATCAAAACTTGTTCTTTTAAGAATTGTAGACCCACTGCCTGTTTCTAATCTTCACAGTAATAGATTTAATGCACAACGCTAGCTAGGCCTCTGGCAGTACAAGCAGTCTACTGCGATAAACCTGGGGAGGACATTGCACCTGGGGAGAACTTAAAGAGACCACATAAACCAAATTAGAAACTTCCCGCAGTAGCAGCAGGTTGAAATTGCAACCTGCAAAACATATTAAATTGAAGTCGTATTTAATAATGTAAAATCTATCTAAAGGTTATAGTTAAAACAGTATAAAATATTCTTACCCTTCAATACAAAAATGTTTTTTTTAAATATATATAGTTTGGAGTGACGGGTGTATAATCAATATTCTAACTACAATACTAATTTGTTTTCGAGACCCTTCATATGTTTAAGGTGGGCTAATTTACTATTCTAACTCTATTCCAACAAACCGGGTTTACATGTATGTGTGCGGGGCCTTACTATTCTTTTAACAATTTTTTTATTGACAAGCAAGTCAAGGAGAGCAGCATTTTTCGTATACATACAAAACGAAAAATTCTAGTTATTACAGGTACAGATCAACATGCAGAGATAAAAGACAAACGAACAAAGAAATAGAAATTCTTAGCCATACTAAATCAATAGCGCCAGCTCCAACACAAAGGTTCCGTTAACTATATCAGTGTAAAATTTACAGAAAATTGTCCCAGATCTTTCCGAACTTAACAGTTGCTTTTAAGCCTCTGCTCCTGGCCAGTGCACCCTCCATAGTGTAAATTTAATGTAAAAGATTCTACCACTCGATCGTGTGAGGGGGGTTCTGCGAAATCCAAGCCCTGGCTATCACCAATCTGGCACAGGCCAGAGCTATGCTTAACCAATTCCTATTGGTGATGCCCGTAGAGTATATAGATAATAATACCAAAGGTGCAGTGATTGAAATGGTAATCAGCTGTTTTTGAAGTAAAATATTTTCGATTTCTGACCAGTATTTGGTTAATGATGGGCATAAATAAATCATATGTATGAGATCTGCTGCCACCAGACCACATTTGGGGCATTTAGTGCAATCTCTACCTGAATTGTTTTGTGACCATTTAGATATTTTTAATGGAGTATAATAAAGTTGGCTAACCGTCCTATATAATTGTAGTTTGAGATTAGAAGAGTGAACTACTTTATTAATATTAACCAAAGCGGCTGAAATATTCTGGGATGCCACATTAGATCCTAAATCAGCCTCCTACTTCCACAACAAGATCGCGGACATACACAACAGCTTCAGCCCACAAACAACGCTCCCAACGACCGCACCAACGCCCCCCACCACCACCCTCAGCGCCTGGACCCAGATCAACACAGAAGACACCATCCGCACGATGAACTCTATCCACTCCGGATCCCCGACCAACCCGTGCCCCCACCACGTCTTCAACAAGGCTGACGCTGTCATCGCACCCCACCTGCGGGACATCATCAACTCCTCCTTCGACACCGCCACCTTCCCTGAGAGCTGGAAGCACGCCGAACTCAGCGCTCTACTAAAGAAACCAACAGCGGACCCCACCGAACTCAAGAATTACCGCCCCATCTCGCTCCTCCCGTTCCCAGCCAAAGTCATCGAGAAGACCGTCAACAAGCAGCTGGCCGCCTTCCTCGAGACGAATGGATCCCTCGACCCCTCACAGTCTGGCTTCCGAGCCAACCACAGCACCGAGACCGCCCTCATCGCTGCCACCGATGACATCCGAGCCCTGCTGGACAACGGTGAAACAGCGGCCCTCATCCTCCTAGACCTCTCCGCGGCGTTCGACACTGTCTGCCACCGCACCCTAGTGCAGCGCCTCAGCAACACCGGAATCCAGGAGAAGGCACTGGAGTGGATCATCTCCTTCCTCGCTGGAAGGACACAGAGAGTCCGCCTACCACCGTTCAGATCTGCAGCCACGGAAGTCATCTGCGGCGTTCCTCAGGGCTCCTCGCTCAGCCCCACCCTCTTCAACGTCTACATGAGCCCCCTTGCGGCCATCGCACGCCATCACAACCTCAACATCATCTCCTACGCCGACGACACCCAGCTGATCCTCTCCCTGACCAACGACCCCGCCGCCGCCAGAACCAACCTCCACGAAGGAATGAAAGACGTAGCCGAGTGGATGACGACCAGCCGCCTGAAACTGAACTCAGACAAGACGGAAGTCCTCATCCTGGGCTCCTCGCCCTCCGCCTGGGACGACTCCTGGTGGCCCCCCGCCTTGGGCACCGCACCCAAACCGACAGACCACGCACGCAACCTGGGCTTCACCCTGGACTCCTCACTCTCCATGACCAGACAAGTCAACGCCGTCTCCGCGTCCTGTTTTAACATCCTGCGCATGCTACGGAAGATCTTCCGGTGGATCCCCACCGAGACCAGGAAGACGGTCACCCAGGCCCTCGTCACCAGCCGACTGGACTACGGCAACGCCCTCTACGCCGGAACCACCGCCAAGCTCCAGAAGAGACTCCAGCGGATCCAGAACGCCTCAGCCAGACTCATCCTCGACATCCCCCGGAGCAGCCACATCTCCGGACATCTGAGAGACCTGCACTGGCTCCCCGTCAACAAGAGAATCACCTTCCGTCTCCTCACCCACGCACACAAAGCCCTACACGACCAAGGCCCGAGCTACCTCAACAACCGCCTCAACTTCTACGCTCCCAAACGCCACCTCCGATCGACCAACCACGCCCTCGCCGCCGTCCCCCGCATCCGAAGAGAGACAACAGGAGGAAGGTCCTTCTCCTACCTGGCCGCCAAGACCTGGAACACCCTCCCACCCGACCTTCGCCTGACCCAAGAACACCTCTCCTTCAGGAAGAAACTCAAGACCTGGCTGTTCGAGCAGTAGCAGCCCACCCCACCCCCCAAGCGCCTTGAGACCCTCCGGGTAAGTAGTGCGCTCTATAAATGCCTTGATTGATTGATTGATTGAATCAGTAGTCCATTCTAACGCCAATCTAGGGCAGTCGTCCAGTTTATTTTGACCACGACACTTGTATCCCAGACTAATTAGTGACTTCCTTTTTGTAGAATAAAAGCAAGTCCAGATATCTGAGCTATTAATTTGTTTCAGATTCATCTTACGTATCAGATAACCCTTAATTTGAATGTATTTGTATATCATTACTTCGGGCAAGTTGTACAAAATTTTCTATGTTGCAAATTGTAGAAAACTATCTGTGCCATATAAGTCTCCTAGTGTCTTGATTCCATACTTAGCCCAGTCCCACCCAGTTTTATCACTAAAAATATCGGGAAGCCCTGGATTGTCCCGGAGCTGTAGCTCAGTATGATAAAAGGAAGTGTCACAATTGCTCAAAATCAGGTTCCAATGCGTACTGCATCTCTCGCAGTCTTAACTTTTACACGTTTAAAATAGTTTGGGTCTTGCACTTTTGCCAAGAATTGTTTTGAGTTAGTACCAAGCATGAACTGATAAAAAAAATATAGATCATTAACTATAAACAAACTATGAAGCCGGCCTAAAAAGGATGCGAAAAATAAAATCTAAAGTCCAGAAAATTCAGACCCCCTCTTTCAAGTGGTAGTTTTAATGTAGACATAGACCTTCTAGCCTTCTTATAGCCCCAGATAAAGCTGCTGAAGATTTCCATCTAGTTTTTTGAAAAATAAGTTTTTAACCCGATAAGGAATGGAGCGGAAAAAATATAAAAATTTCGGCAAAATGTTCATCTTGATCAAGTTAATTCGACCAAGTAGGTTGAGCAGGATCTTGTGCCATTTTTTAAGCAGCATGGTCACCTCTTTTAATAAAGGATCATCATTTAATGTATTTATTTCAGTAATCTTAGAAGAGATCTTTACCCCTAAGTAGACAGCGGACTTACAAAGTCCTTGCACTAAAGAGTTAGCTTGATATTTCATGATAACCTGTGTTTTGTTAATATTTAATTTATAGCCGGAGATAGCTCCAAAGTTATTAGCTTCTTCCGTTATTCCTACTAGTGCATCCACCACATTAGTGGTATAAATGGCTAAATCGTCCGCATATGCAGTTATTTTAAGAATTTTGTCTTCATGCTGCATCGGTGCAAACTTAACTTGAGCTTGCAAGGCATTATTAAATGACTCCATAGAGAGAGCAAAAAGCAGGGGTGATAGCGGGCACCCCTGCCGAGTCCCCCTTAAGATCGAAAAAGTTGATGACAGTGACCCAGCATAGCTGATTTTAGCGTTGGGGTCTCTGTATAATGCCTGTATGCTTCTAAAGAAGCGCCCTTTAATGCCAAATTGCTTCAAGACCCCCCACAAATAATCCCACCCCACTCGGTCAAATGCCTTCTCTGCGTCTAAAAGTATCATACTGAGTGGAGTGAGATCAGTTGCAGCCAAGTCGAAGGCAGTGATGGCCATGTTGACATGGGTGGTAGTATCCCTCCCTACGACAAAGCCATGCTATTGATCGTTTATCAAATGCGGCATGAGAGGTGCATTTCGCATTGCTAAAAGTTTGGAATAGGCTTTATCGTCAGCGTTTATCAAAGAGATAGGTCTATAAGACCCGCAGTCCATAGGTGTTTTATTCTTTTTTTTTAAAACATAATTTTAGCTGTTTTCCAGGAATCCAGGGCCTTCCCTGTAACACCAACTAAATTAATTACTAAACAAAAAAGAGGCAGAATTTAATCTGCACAAATTTTGTATAATTCTATCGGAAGTGTATCCTCACCTGCCGCCTTGTTAGATGGAAGAGAGGAAACAGCAAGACGCAACTCTGCTAGTGTATACTTCGCCTCCAATTGGTCGATACTTTCCTGATCTAAATATTCTCTTACAGGTAGTTTCTCGTTTATATAAGATTGTATCAGATCTTCCGTACTCCTACTCTCGGGGGTGTATACGTTTTCATAATATGAGACAAATTGTCCCATAATTTGTGCAGGTTGGGAGTATAGAATATCATTGTGGCCTTTAATGGATTTAATTAAAGCTGTTGCCCGGTTGTCAGCAACTTTGTAGGCCAGGAGCTTCCCTACTCCATTCCCACATTCATATTGGGAAAGTTTATATTTAAGTATTTTGCGACTATTTTTCTCCCTGAGGGAGCTTTTAATAGTTGAAGGCAAAGTAACAAGTTTGGTTTCTAATTGAGCAATGTCTTGAATACTCAGCCCACCAGCCCTAAGATTATCAGCTAATTGCTTTTCAACTAGCAAAATATTAGCGGTTGCCACTGTGGTTTCTTTCCTACGCAGTGTGTTTTGTTTAAGTACATATTGTTGCGCTAGTCCCCTTATTGAGGCATTGCAGGCATCCCACACTGATAGAAGAGTAGCAGTATTAATATTGATTTCGATAAATTCTTTTATATGTTCCTTAAGGCCTGCTACAAATACTACATCTGTTAGTAAATATCTAGGGAACGTAAAAGGTCGCTGTTCTAATGGCCTTTGGACTATACAGAATGTAAAAAGTATAGGGTTATGATCGGATGATATTCTTGGAAAGATCTCCATATGTCCTAAATCAATTAATTCATCTGATGCCCACGCCGGATCTATACGTGAGCATAATTTATGGGGGATGCATAGTAGGTGTATCCTGGTATACCAGGATGGAGATTCCGCCATACATCTTTTACATTATGTATCCTTGCTAATTCCAGAATTGCAGCCCTGGTTTTACGCATGCGTTGAAATATCCCTCTATTCGTCACATCCTGTTTATAATTTAACACACAATTAAAATCCCCCATCAGTTCTCCCTCCCAAGAAAGTAATTCTACATTCAACCAATCAAAAATGTGTGGTTCATCCGTATTCGGCCCATGAATGGCACAAAAAACATAATTACAATTTTCTACCCGCATTTGCGCAATTGCCCATCGACCCCCATTGTCTGCAGCAGTTTTAATCACTTCCCCGCGCAATTGTCACTTCTTCAAAATTGCCACTCCACGAATAGAAGCATTTAAAGTAGTACATACCACCCTCTCGCATCCCAATTGGCCCAAAAGTTTCTTATCCTTAAAACATATATGCGTTTCTGTTAACATAACCAAATGTGGATCATACGTTTTCAATTCCTCATAGACCAAGCTTCTTTTGTTTTTATTTTTCAAGCCTGACACATTCCAGGCTAGGCATCTAACATGCCACATTTTGAATAAATATTAAATCAAAACGATCTGTGCCTTTCCTTAAATTGGTGCTCATTTCTGGTCTGAAAACTGCCAAGTTACTCTCACTTAGACTTGTCATGTCTGTTTCTGTTTTTTTCCCCTCTTCACCACCCCCCCCCCTCTATCGCCCCCTTCCCTGCCCTCCACCCCCCGTACCATGTGGGAAAACCCCCCTCACGCACCTGCTGCCGCTGGATGGGCAGCCACCTGTAGGTGCAGCTTTCTAAAGAACCCTCACCCTCAAATGTATAAATCTTAGACCCCCAGAGTACAGTATTGATTAATCAGCACCTTGTCGACCACCATTATATTTCTGAAGGTTTGTTCATCCTAACACCTTTATACAGTAGTAATTTTTGCTAACACCGCCTCAGCTTCCTTGACCTGATTGAGGTAATACGTATGACCTGCGTTGATGACTTTTAAGCAGGCCGGTTCCTGGAGAAAAACCTGTGCCCCTGCCGACTTAAAGGACTCAATTAGTTGTTGTAAATTCCAGCGCCCCTCCATTGTGCTCTTACATAAATCTGACCTGACAAAAAAGGTTACATCTTCTGTCACTATTGGGGAATTAGATCTTGCTTTTAAAGAGACAGCCTGTCTAAGAAGGAAATTCCCAAAAAAGATCAGGAAAGGACGGGGGAATTTGCTTCCTTTGTTTCTATTTACTAAAGGCAGTCTATGAATTCTCTGCAGTAGGCACGAGGGTCTGAGCTTTCTGAGCCCTCTGGAATCCCAAAGAGTCTGAGGTTCTGCCTTCGCTGTCTGTTCTCCATATCCTCAATTCTATATTGCAAAGCCCGGATCTCTTCGTCATGGGGGGCAGACTTTAGCTCTGTACCTGCTGACTGTTCTTCCACCAGCACAACCCTCTGCTGTAATTCTTCTACCTCTTGGGTAATGCCACTCATTTTGCTATTAAACTCAAGTAGACAATTTAGCATCTTGGTATTATCTTCTTTTAACTGCAAAAAGTATTGTTGAGCTTCGTGCCGCTGTTCGGTCAGTGTGTTCAGAATTAGAGCTAAAGAAGGGTTCTCAGACTGTGGTAGGCCAGGCGGAATATCCATACAGGATAATGTCTCATAAGATGATTTTGAAGAGATAGGCGTGCCCGTACAATAATTCCTGTTCACCTCAGCCGTAGAAACTATTGTAAGAGGGGTTGTGCTAACAATGTGAGTAGGAGCCGTGCTATTAGCCCCCTCTCTTCCCTCGATTACTGCCTGCGGGTGTCTAACCCCTCTACTATTGTAGTATCCAAAGTCCTATCCGCAAGAGAACGATTGCTTCATTTAGGAGAGATAGAATTGCTACTCACGTCTTGAGAGGGAAGGAGCAGCTCCTTCGGACCAGTTCCTGATAGCCGTAATGCCATGGTTTCGACCCCCCCTTGGCCTGGATCCACTTTCGCAGTGGACTCTCGTCCAAGATAGGTTTGCCTCTAGTGTTCGAAAATGATATAACCGTAGAAAGAGTGGAGGGGTTAATATTCTTCTTGTTCTTACCCTTACTTTTGGCCATACCCCTTCCTTTTTTCCGAGCAAGCTGCTTCACAGCGTCCATAGGAGAATCCGCCCCCCCCTTCTTCGTCCTCATTGGCCAGTTCCTCGTACTCATCATTAGAGGCATCAGCTTTTTCCATGTTCCCCAAGAAAAGATCGCTGGGGGGTTTATTTAATTCGCTGCTGCTGAGGATTTTTTGCGCGGCAGTGACCTGCACCGACTTATTCTGTTCCGAGGTACTAGGAGTTGCCGGGTTTTTTGCATTATTCTGTTCAGAGCCACTTAGGTCTAGCTCCGCGTCTGCGTCTGCCAACTCCAATTCCAGCTCCTTCTCCTTGTCAGCTGAGGCCTTACTATTCTAACTTAAGCCTAACTAGTATTGTGAAAAGTGCATGTATTTGGAGGTCAGACTTAATATGCTAGCTCCAGTCCATATACCATAGAGGAAAATGCATGTATGTACGTGTGAGGGACAGATTTAATATTCAAATTTGCATGTATTAATGGGAAGTCAAAACTACTATTCTAACTCCTGTCCATATATTGGGAGAGATTAGGGGGCAGATTTAATACTCTAATCTCAGTCCAACAAACTTTGGGTCATGTCCATACATTTGGGGGACTAATTAAAATTTTAAACTGCTAATCCTCAAATATGTATTCATTATATTTATTTAAAAGCTTTTAATAATCTGTAATATAAAATGTAATATACTTACAAACCACACACATTTATTGAAATGCTTAAATGATTTATTAAATATTATTTGGATTATTAATATAAGTTCAGAATGTACAAATCTCAAAACTAAAAACAAATAGTATACAATTTAAAAAAATTCCTAAACACCATTAGCTAATAAAACACCCAACCCATAAAAATAAAAACTACAATACTTTTCAAAACATATGACATCTAGCAAAACCATAGATTTTAATTTGATGCATTACAATGTTCAATAAATCATGAATTAAAGGTGTACATTTTACAAATATATTTTAAAAGTAAGTAATTTTTTCAAATAAATACGTATTTTGAAAAGAGCACTACCACTATACTCTTGAAAAAACACAAATCTAAACTAAGACTAATAGAAATGGATTCATTAGATACCTAGATATTATGCAATAAAACAAAATAATAAATATGCAATTTATGTAAAAAGAGAATTTGTATAATTTATAATTAATTGAAATTAAACAACTTCCCATTTATACATACAATAAAACCCTGAACCCAAAAAACAAAAAGAATGTTAATATTTTAAGGAGAGATACATATATGAATATATAGTTACCAATCTAATAATGAACGTAGTTTAACTCCTAATCATTTACTATAAATTAATATGTATTTCAGTTAAAATACTACTCATCCAAGCCACCCATATGCCCCAAAGGCGGTAACAATTGATTGCAAAGAATTGTTAAACCTTTACACAACTTGTTAACAATCAAACAACATACAAACTTAGAATATAAATCAATTAACATTAATTAATATATACTTTGAAAAACCAAAGCCCACCCAATTCCTCAATTATTCCAGCCATTACTATATTTTTAAATTGAAAAATACAAGTACATTTCACCATGAAATAATGAAAGAAAAACAAGCATAATTGAACACATTAAGATCATTATAAAAACCAATATAGTACTCAGTATTTTGATCTCCGAAATGATTGTGATAAACTAAAATAATATACTTATCTACAACTTATTTATGAACAACATAATTACAGTTAAACTATTAAGACCCGAAAATTATGGTCAAATAATATTTTGTAGTCAAAACAGTGGGTAAATACCAGACAAGCAGCCAGAGAAGATATAGTGATACTTATTTTGTGATCATGCATGGAGCATGAGAAGTAGCATTCAACAGTCTAGTTACAAGTAGCCTTGCCATTTCAAATAGCCTGTGTAGAAGTCATGATAGGCATTCACTGTAAGCAGGAGAGGCTGTGAAAATATTAGGAAAAAGGTCTGCCCAAATACCTTTCAAGTAGCCAGTTTGTCAGATGAGTATGACAACATGGCTCATGTTTACAATCTTTCCGAACCGTTTTGCTAATTAATCTCTCAGATGCTCAAGTAGCTCAGTCCAACAAACTTGTGTCATGTCCATACATTTGGGGGACTAATTCAATGTTTAAACTGCTAATCCTCAAACATGTATTCATTATATTTATTTAAAAGCTTTTAGTAATCTGTAATATAAAATGTAATATACTTATAAACCACACACATTTATTGAAATACTTAAATGATTATTTATTAAATATTATTTGGATTCTTAATATAAGTTCAAAATGTACCATTCTCAAAAATAAAAACAAATATTATACAATTTAAAATAATTCTTAGAAACCATTAGCTAATAAAACACCCAAACCATAAAAATAAAAACTACAACATTATTCAAAACATATGACATCTAGCAAAACCATAGATTTTAATTTGATGCATTACAATGTTGAATAAATCGTGAATTAAAGGTGTACATTTTACAAATATATTATAAAAGTAAGTATTTTTTTCAAATAAATAAGTGTTTTAAAAACGGCACTACCACCATACTCTTGAAAAAACACAAATCAGTCAGTCAGTCAGTCAAACAAGCTTTATTCGACATAGTCATAAAAGCATTCCATAATGTGAATTTGTTATATAGTTTAAAACAAGAAATTCATTATAGTGGTAAAAATAATCAGGTTAAGATACATCAAGTATTCAAGACCTACCCCTTTACATTTTTTGCTTCTAATAATCCAGGCCCATCCTAAATATTTCGTCACAGCTATATATATTACAGGGCTTGGGTTTGTACAGATAATTCTAGTTGCCACGATTCCACTCTGAGTGCCTAATAATTTAAATGTGCATTACACGTGACGCGTGTAGTATCCCTTTGGCGCACTCATGAAAAAATTCATGAAAAAATTCTTCTTACTCTTTTTCCATCAGTAATTGATATTTATTTTCATATTAGTTTTCATATGTTTATCTTCAATACATTATTCGTATTTCATAACATATCAATTTTTTCGCCCAATGCATTTCGGGCTGTGGCCCTTCTTCAGGGGACTTAATTCTACAAATTAATCCAGAATTATACAAGCATTAATGAAGACTGGTAGTATTGATCAAGATGTTTGTTATCAATTCATACATCAAGTCTAAGCATTACAGTGCTTTCAGAGGAGCGTGCAGTGTAAGATTACAAAGGCAAGGTGAGTAACCAGGCATAAGGTGCAATTCTGTTTGGTTCAACCGTGTAACATTCAGTTTGTAGTGTGAAAGTCCCAAGTCTTGAACGTGCTGTGTGTGTGGGGTTCGGAACATTAATAAACCATGCATAAATGAAATAAAATAAAAAAATGGTGTTGGCATCTTAATGCGGCGTGTACCAATGTGTGCGTTACTCGCGTTTTGCGGTGCACAGTACTCAAAGGGTACATGCCTGTGCAAAACAGTCCACTAACCTAAAGCTTGAACTTAGGTCTCGCTTCGGAGATAATGTACACATGAATTCTGAAAGAATATCAAAATGCTGGTTAGCGGTCGGTCAAACCGCAATGTTAGCTAGCAACGGGATAGAAGATTAACGGAGAAAGTATGTCGTTAGACTAATGTCTTACCGGAAAGTACTAAACGTTCCAGCTCTTGATGTGGCGTCCGGTGATGTTTGATACGGTATCGGGAAACATGTGGTTTCCGTGTTTACGTTCCGTGATTTATAAGGAAACTACCTGTGTTTTGATTGTGTGCGGTCTTATGATTGGTAGTTTGGTATTTCAAGGAATTACCGTGGCGTCCAGGTTTTTTTTTTACACTAAACTTTATTAGAAGCCATGAGTGCGTACAATCGAGGTGGAAAACTATAGTGGCAATGGTGCGTTATTTATAAACGGGTGGTCGTGAAGGATAAAACATAATAAAAGAAGAATGACTGATGTCAATGTGTCTTTGGGAAAGGTAACTTGAGTGTTACTGATTGGTTAATTCTGTTGACTCGTATTCTATTTACAACATTTCTAAGTATACATGGTTCCCTTCACAATTATAGTATAGTAAATTCTCGTCTTAAATGCGTTAATCAACAGGTGATACATTCTGGGAGCCCCCAACGGTAGTAATAAGTGACAACTGAATTCCAGTCTTTCATTGAGCCCCTTGGGCTGTACCAATGATAAGCAGTGAATCCAATATAGTTCTCTTTTTAAAAGAAATTGGTCATTGTTTCTGCCTGGTAACATAGGAACCATTTCTAAGATGCAGTATTTTAATTGACTCAAATTGTGACTCCGTTCTTGGAAGTGTACTGCGACTGTGGATTTGGTTGATTTCATCCTTATGTTGCTTTTATGCTCAGTTAATCGAGTCTTAATTTTCCTTGTGGTCTTCCCAACGTAGATTAAGCCACAAGGGCATTTCAACATGTAGATTAGATTTGTACTGTCACATGTACCTGTGACTCTCAGTTTGATTCTGACCAATTTCTTTTAAAAAGAGAACCATATTGGATTCACCGCTTATCATCGGTACAGCCCAAGGGGCTCAATGAAAGACTGGAATTCAGTTGTCACTTATAACTACCATTGGGGGCTCCCAGACTTTCACAAAATGTATCACCTGTTGATTAACGCATTTAAGACGAGAATTTACTATACTATAATTGTGAAGGGAACCTTGTATACTTAGAAATGTTGTAAATAGAATACGAGTCAACAGAATTAACCGATCAGTAACACTCAAGTTACCATTCTCAAAGACACATTGACATCAGTCATTCTTCTTTTATTATGTTTTATCCTTCACGACCACCCGTTTATAAATAACGCACCATTGCCACTATAGTTTTCCACCTCGATTGTACGCATTGGGCGAAAAAATCGATATGTTATGAAATACGAATAATGTATTGAAGATAAACATATGAAAACTAATATGAAAATAAATATCAATTACTGATGGAAACAGAGTAAGAAGAATGTTTTCATGAATTTTTTCATGAGTGCGCCAAAGGGACACTACACGTGTCACGTGTAATGCACATTTGAATTCATTTATATCTTTGGCCCAGAAGGTTCACTTTGGCAGCACCAAACACATTAAAGAAAAGCAAGAAACAAAAAAAGACTAGAATTACAAACGTGAGTGCAATTACCACCAACCACTTGTTGGATTTTCACATTATGCCTAATAATTTAGCCATGGGTCGCAGCCAAACTCTGCGCGGGGCAGAGTAGGCCGGGCACACAAAGAGTAAGTGGCTAACTGGTTCTTTAAGATCTAGGCAAAATGGACAAGAGCTACTTCCACCATTAGACCATCTGGATGTGAAAGATCTGATAGGTATACTACCAATTCTCAATTGAAAGTAAAGTTTTCTGTCCAGTGGCTTCGTTATGTCGTCCCAGAATGTCTCAAAACGAGTTTCATCCTTGAACTCCATAAACACCCCTGTTAGTGAAAGTGGGGGAATTGTCCTAAAAAGTTTCGAAGATATCATCTCCCAATACAAGCCCTTGGTGACCTTTTTTGATGGAAACACAGCATTGGTTGGGTCTTCCCATGTCTCCACCAGACCCAGCTCCCTGAGAACCGCTCTAATTCCAGAGAGCCATTTTATCCGGTGAGAGACATCACTTTTAATAATGTCCAGAAGTCCCATAGCAAATATTTCCAACTCCGGCGTTACCCATATTCATCTCCAGTACAATACAGGACGGAGATTTGCAATAATCTCTATTGGTTTTATGCCTAAGTCCTGTAAAACCGGGCTCATGGGGGTGCTGTGTGGGAGCATAACAAGGTTCCGTAGGAACCTATTTTCAGAGGCCGTTAGTTTACTTAGGTTCCCATGTCCCTACATCTCAACCCCATAAAGTGCTGCACTCACGGCCTTTGCATTATAGACTTTAATTGCAGGTGCCATCGGTTTTGTCAGGGATTTTGCATGTTCGCGGGACAATGCCCGTGCGATTTGCCTATGCTTAAGGGTGGCCAGGTCAACCTGTTCGTTCCATCGTAGGTCATGCTGGATGGTAACACCTAGATATGAAAACGATTTTACTTGCTCCAGGGGTAGGTTATTCATCAGGACTTTTCCTTTGAATGACTTGTGTTGGTTAAAAGACATAAATTTAGATTTAGAAACGTTAATTTCGAGGCCATGGTCAGTGCAGTATGTTTCAAAGATCCCAAGTGCTCTTTGCAGACCACTTGGGGTCTTAGAAATAATAAGACCGTCGTCGGCAAACATTAAGATTGGTATTTTAGCGCCTGCTAAAATTGGAGCATCAACATTTGCCTACAGCAGAGTTTTTGCGACGTTGTTAATGTAGAGGGAGAAGAGGGTAGGCGCTAACACGCAGCCTTGGCGCACTTCTCTCTCTACTGGGAACTGGTTGGTAACATGTCCTGGGGAGCCCCATCTTATCTGGGCATAATTATGCTCATGTACTTTAATAATCATGGAAAGAAGAGTGGGGGGCATGCCCATGTCATTCAAGACAAACCAAAGGTTGGACCGTGGTACAAGGTCAAAAGCTGCCCTCAAGTCAATGAAGGCAGCATACAAGCTACCTCCCCCAAGTTGAACGACCTTCCAATAGAGCATTGTGAAATGTAAGACTTGATCGACTGTGCTTATGCAGGCTCTAAATCCTGCTTGGAGGTGGGACAAGATGTTCATCTCCCGCTCCCACTCTTGGACCTTATTTAATACCAGTCTACCGTAGATCTTCTGGATGGTATCAATTAGACTGATCGGGCGATAAATGCCTGGGACTGATTTATCGCCCTTTTTGCAGACGGGGATTATTTCGCCCCGTTCCAGGATTTGGGTATTGTCGATCCGCTGGCTAGCATGTTTGCCAGTAATAGTATGTACTTCCCCCAAAGTTCTCTATTGTTTAGGAAGATGTCAGCTGGGACACCATCTATACCTGGCGCCCTTCCAGGAGTGATAGAATCTAATGCGCGTTGGATGTCCATGATAGTAAACGCATCTTCCATACAGGGGGTATATACAATCCCTTCTCTCTGTTCTACAGGTAGTTCAGGCCCTTTAGCGTATTGGGGCCTAAAATGAGTTACCCTATCATCCTGGACTACCCAGTTTTGGGGTTTTTCGGGGCTTCCTTCACAGCCCCATTTCAAAAGGTCCCAGAATTGCTTACAATTTTTGCGAGAGCTTGCCTCCTTAAGCGCCTCCCATCTTTTTACATCCCAGGCGCGCTTAGATTTTTGGATAATAGTTTTGTACGCGCTCCTGCCAGTGCGAACACTAGCACTGGGCCCATTTTTAATGGCTTGACCTAGTTCCAGACGTGCTTTTCTACATTCTTTATTATACCATCTTGGTGATTTATCGGTCATGTTTTTGTTCGAATTACTTGGTTTAACAAATAAACCTTTTATTTGCAAAAAAAGGGTTTCATGGACCTTACTTGCGCTTTCTCTCTCAGGGGTAAAAGGTTCGGCATTGGAACAGGCGCTCAGTTCCATTGTAGCTTTCTGTAAATTTTTTTAAATAAAGTCAATGTTTGACTGGTTTTGGGCAACTTTGGCCCACTTCAGGTGGCGCATGTCATTAGCCAATACAACAGGTTGAGAGCTACCGTTGCTTGGGTCCTCTGTTATAGCTGGGGCTTCCCAGTAGGAAAAGGTCATGCATAGGGGGTTGTGGTCACTCTCAAGGCGGTCAACCACCATCATATTCACCAAGTGGTGCCATAGCTCAAGGTGGACTAATATATAATCAATTCTGCTTTCTCGGTTGCCGCTCTTGAAAGTGACAGCACCCATCCGGTCTTTCGGGGTCCTACCATTGACTGCCCTTAGTCCTTGGTTCAGACACATTGAATTAATTTGGATCACCAGGTCAGTCCATCTTTTCATTGGGTCCAGTTCTAATTTGGGAACCCCCCACTGGCTATCTTGATCGTCTACAAAATAAGAATCGCCACCAGACAATGGTTCAAAGTTTACATTAAAATCTCCAGCAATAACCATCCTTGAGTGTTGGGAACATTTTTCAATGAGGCCTTCAAGGACAACTAGGGTGTAAGACTTCCGTCCCCCTGTGCTCCTAGCATACACATTATAAATGTATAAAGGTTTGGCTCGATTAAGTACAAGGGAGAGAATCTGTATATCCCTATGATTGGAGAAGAGCTCCGTTACGATGATCCCAGAATCTTGTTTGACCCAAATAGTTAGTCCCCCAGAGGGTCGTCCCTTGTCTCCTTTTACAGCGGCGACACTAAAATTCAAAAACCCTGAGAGATACAGTGGGTCAAGGAGCCATGTTTCTTGGAATATACAGATAGTGAACTGGCTGACAAACAAGGCCCATTTAGGGCTTTGCACCTTGGTACTCAACCCTGCGATATTCCATGACAAAATCGAGCCAAATATGTCAAAATCTGTCAATAAGCTTACATCAGGGTTCAGGTTTGGTGTACTAACTCCCCCGTTGTAGACCCCTGTATCTAATAAATAACAAGATTTTCTCGTGTGGATGTACAGATACATCGGAGTTCGGGTTTGATAAAATATCTTCCCTACTATACTCTCCTATTTCTTGAAAAGCACAAGGTGTTCCTATGTGGGTTCTCTGTGGTGTAGTTAGGATGGATAGTGATGGATCGTCACAGTGTTTAACATTAATGTCATCTGGGGTTAGTCAATCATTTGATTCCAAGGATGACCCACCCACTCCTACCGACTGTGATTGAGTTCCCATTTCTTTCAGCCACTGTTGGGGGGTTGAAGATCTAATTTGAATGGTTGAATGATCGGGGGAGCAAGTCCTGAACCCAAGCATTATTAGATTTTGTGCAATGCTTGCATTTTTAAATGTGAGTTCTATGCAGTCAGCCCCGTGTCCTGGGTGCGAAAGCCTAGAAGCCCTAGTGATGTCTTCCCTTATCACCAATCGGCATCCTCTGGTATGCCTAATCCAATGGATAGCCTTGTTTGTCAGTGAATCTTTGGTTTCCAAGTTCTTGCCTACACTTATTTTTGGGACGTTCACCATATATACTTTGGATAAATAAGTTTTTGGGGTGTGTCTAGTGGTAATGGGGATATTGGTAGGCCTATCAGTGAGCTTTGCATTGCCATTATTTGTAGCTCTTTCAGGAGATTTAGATTTAGATATTTTCTCTGGTAGGGGCTTTGCTGACACCTCTGTGACTTTACCTTGTTTGCTAAGCAAAATGTGTGTTTTGGTCTGGGTGCTACCCCTAGGTTGCTGCAATACTGGACACTGAGGTGTTGCCTTTTGCTTCTCCACAGTACCAGTGTTCAACTGCTTTGTAACAGGATTACAAGCGGGGCAAATGTTCGCATTAGTGATTACCTTATGGACTTTAGAAGTTAAAATATCAACTTTATCTTGCTTGCAATGTATAAAGCTACATAGACGGTTCACTAGGCTAGAGAGTTCAGAAATATTGTTCCCAGTTTCAGAGATGGATATGTGCTGGTTAGTTTCCAATCTCTGTATATGAAAAATAACACTCCCAGGCGTACACTGCAGAAATTACACAATAGATTTAACAAACAAACTAGTTCGGTTTAGAAAAAATACATTTTTAATTTAATTAAAAGAAAATATTAAAATTCAGTGCATTGGTCATAATTGATAAAATAACAATACAGTGATACATATGTATTCATAAAGCAGATTAAAAAGAGGTTAGATGGCAACCGGTCGACGCGTTTCGACATACAAAATATGCCTTCATCAGGACTTTTACCATCAAAATTCTAAGTTAGTATTTGTAGTTCGTGGATACTACTGTGACCGTGATGTAATGGTAATGGATCAAAAGTGTAGTCGCAACTCCTCAAAAATCGACTTTGATGTATAGTTCGTCTGGGGTCTAGTAACTCAGTTGAATGACACCATAGAACAGTAGTGTATTAAAACATTCTTAAAATAAAAGCGTTGTTTGCCGGTTATTATGGTCCTTTCTCGCAATTGCTTGTAAATCTGCAACAGATATGGCGTGGGCGTCTATATGTTGACTCTGTTCAAGGAACGTCTCCTTACAATTGCGCAGCAGTTTTTGTAAAGACGGCGTATTTTCCTCTATAAACGCGTGTTGGGGTTTGGAAAGCCGGCGTCTTGATGTAGACTGGGTGCCGGGTTGACGTTCAAAGTCAAGCGCACGTTATTTCGTGAGCGCAAGCGGGAACAGCTGCACTCTGACACGCGTGTTCGGATATAAAATACCGGCGTCTTGATGTAGACTTGGTGCCGGGTGAACGATAAAAGTCAAGCGCACGCTAATTCGGCAGTGCAAGAAGGAACAGCTTCATCCGGATATTCCGCCAGCGGGTCAGGTTTCAAGAAAGAGCGACTCCCAATCTCTGGCCTTGGTAGGCGTCTGATGGTATTTGCTGAGTCGAAGGAACCCCATTCTCCTTATCAGAGCAGTCAATGTCTGTAAGAGGTTGATACCTGTTTGAGCACAGTACAAGTGGATTAAGCGGGCAGGGATGATACATTTTCTACCTCAGTATCTATTATGGTTAGCCCATCATTTCGGGTATCCCCTGTATGCTCGTCAATATTGAGATTAGACATTTTCTTCAAAAACATCTCAGGAACAACAGTCACACCCCGTTTGCCTTTCTTCTGCGTTGAGTCAATTACATCATCCCCATCCATATCTGTCAAAATGTTCTCTAATGGTGGCTTGGATGTGAGAATGAGGCTACAATCTTCAATAAGTTCTTCGATGCGTGACATGACACAGTTTTCTCCCGCATGTTTGGGTACTTTTGTGACTTTATTAGCTGTCTTAGATTTTCTCCTTTTTACTCGGATGCTTGGCACATCAATAACACCCTCCATAGATTTCATCTTCCCCATTATAAATGATCGTAGAGACACAGTACCTTAGGTAATGGTGGGGCGATGGTGATGTAAATGGCGTGGCCCTGCCCTGCCTCCTCCTGCCCCGGACGGCCACAGATGGCCCGCCCTCTGCCCGGGCTCAGCCCGGCGCCGCCGCGCACGTCCCGCGGGTCGGGAGGCGTTCCACTCTTTGTTAGCGCCTCCGGGCGCTGTGTGTGACGTCCCAGGTGCGCCTCTGCCACTGGGGCACCTGGGATTTGTGGTTTTCGCTGGCCGTTCACCTCACGGCGCGCTGGAGCTGGTGGAGCGCTGGAGCTGGTATGGCTGCTGGTTGCTGGGCTAAGCCGTTCCCGTCACGGCGGTGAGTCTTCCTGTTGCCCCCACAGAGCGCTCGGCGCTCCGCTCTTTGTTGGCGCCTCCGGGCGCTGTGTGTGACGTCCTAGGTGCGCCTCTGCCACTGGGGCACCTGGGATTTGTGGTTTTTGCTGTCCATTCACCTCACGGCGTGCTGGAGCGCTGGAGCTGGTGGAGCGCTGGAGCTGGTATGGCTGCCGGTTGCTGGGCTAAGCCGTTCCCGTCACGACGGTGAGTCTTGCTGTTGCCCCCACAGAGCACTCGGCGCTCCACTCTTTGTTGGCGCCTCCGGGTGCTGTGTGTGACGTCCCAGGTGCGCCTCTGCCACTGGGGCACCTGGGATTTGTGGTTTTCGCTGGCCGTTGACCTCACGGCGTGCTGGAGCGCTGGAGCTGGTGGAGCGCTGGAGCTGGTATGGCTGCCGGCTGCTGGGCTAAGTCGTTCCCGTCACGGCGGTGAGTCTTCCTGTTGCCCCCACAGAGCGTTCGGCGCTCCGCTCTTTGTTGGTGCCTCCGGGCGCTGTGTGTGACGTCCCAGGTGCGCCTCTGCCACTGGGGCACCTGGGATTTGTGGTTTTCGCTGGCCGTTCACCTCACGGCGCACTGGAGCTGGTGGAGCGCTGGAGCTAGTATGGCTGCCGGTTGCTTGGCCAAAGCCGTTCCCGTCACGGCGGTGAGTCTTCCTGTTGCCACACACAAACTAAACTTATACTAATAGAAATGGATTTATTAGATGACTAGATGCAATTCATATAAAAAGAGAATTTGTATAATTAATAATTAATTGAAATTAAACAACTTCCCATTTATACACGCAATAAAACCCTGAACCCAAAATAAAAAAAAGAATATTAATATTTTAAGAAGAGTTAAATCTATGAATATATAGTTACCAATCTAATAATTAATGTAGTTTAACTCATAATCAATTACTATAAATTAATATGTATTTCAGTTGAAATACTACTCATCCAAGCCACCCATATGCCCCAAAGGCTGTAACAATTGATTGCAAAAAATTGTTAAACCTTTACGCAACTAACAATTTAAAAAACATACAAACTTTGAATCTAAATCAATTAACATTAATTAATATATACTTTGAAAAAACAAAGCCCACCCAATTCCTCAATTATTCCAGCCATTACTATATTTTTAAATTGAAAAATACAAGTACACTTCACCATGAAATAATGAGAGAAATAAAAACATAATTCAACACATTAAGATCATAATAAAAACCAATATAGTACTCCGCATTTTAATCTCCGAAATGATTGTGATAAATCAAAATATTATACTTATCTACAACGTATTTATGAACAACATAATTACAGTCAAACTATTAAGACCCGAAAATTATGGTCAAATAATATTTTGTAGTCAAAACAGTGGATAAATACCAGACAAGCAGCCAGAGAGGATACAGTGATACTTATCTTATGATCATGCATGGAGCATGGCAAGTAGCATTCAACAGTCTAGTTACAAGTAGCCTTGCCATTTCAAATAAACCGTGGAGAAGTCATGATAGGCATTCACTGAAAGCAGGAGAGGCTGTGAAAATATTAGGAAAAAGGTCTGCCCAAATACCTTTCAAGTAGCCAGTTTGTCAGATGAGTATGACAACATGGCTCATGTTTACCATCTTTCAGAACCGTTTTGCTAATTAATCTCTCAGATGCTCAAGTAGTCTTCCACATTTTTCACACTCGGAAATAAATGATGGGAATTTAATCCAATTAGGATTATGCTGCTTCTCTAAGAAGTTTTGCACCTGGTGCGTTTGTGTTTACAATACGGAAGTTAGTTATGTGCTTCAGCCACCATGCTTTCCCTTTCCTCTCCGTCTGTGCAATGTTTACCAAGCCACAATCATTTTTAATTAGGACTATGAAATAATCTATGTCACATCTGGTGTGCTCATTTAGTAATATTGTTTGGCCAGTGCATGGTTGGTGAACTGAATTTCCTTATACTACGTTCATAGCAATTGAGCTACTATTTAGCACTTTTGTGCACAAGACGGTACATTTTGCTCAGTGCTTGAATTATAGATGTAAAATCATTACTTTCAAAATATGCCAAAGTCGTAAAATAATTTTGAGCCAATATCCGTTTGAAAGTTGTTTCTGTCCTTTTGCTTTGATGTTAAGCTTATTTGCCTTCTCTTTCGTGAGCAATTAATCTGTAAATCCAGAGATCTGATGGTACTTTCAGAAGTGGTTTGTTTAAATTTGACACCTGAATTTCTGTTGTTCAATTCCTTATATATTTAAGACAATATGTTTAAAATAAAAATATGATATGATTGAACCTGAAAAACAGAGTTTGTCGGCTTGCCATCTGCCCAAAACTGGCATATTTCCTGTCCAATCCCTCATGGTCTATATTACACATAAATTGCACTGATGCAATCCTTAGTACACTAGACTCTTCTGCAATACCAATGAGCCCGTGGGCAGTCCCTTGTGAAACTGACAGTGTGATTCCAGATGATAGACCCTTTCTGAGCAAAACCAGGCCATTTACTGTGGCACAGTTTGCCAACCTTGAATCCCTTTGCATGATGCTGTCACTCTAGAAATGGGAACGAATGCACAGTGAAACAAATTACTCACAGCTTTACATATGGCTATAACTATACCAAAATAAAACCTTTAACAGAAATCTCAATTCATTTATTTATTTTGATTTTGAAGCCAGTTACAAAATGTACACATCATATTAGTTCTAAGACAATAATGTAAATCTTAAACAGGGCTCGCTGAAGGGCAAGCAGAAAATACACTCGGAGCCAATCTAAACAAAAATGTAACTTCTCAATATCCATAACCATAAAAGAGAATACAATATCCTATGCCTGCCCCATGAATATATTAGGCGTCATTCCTCAGACACATTAGAGTTGACATTGTTACTGACATTGATTTGGAATATGTTGACCTTTTTCTAATTGTCAGCTAGTGTTCCCAGGCTAACGTTTCTCTGCAAGGACATTGCTTATTGTAATTGAATGCAACCATTAACTATGTGCATTATTGATTTCTAATTGTGGTTATATGCGTTATTTTTGTTTGAGTCCATCACCCTACTGATATTACGTTATGATATCTGTTTTTTGGATACATTATTCATTATCCTCATCAAAACTCTTTCATAGACTTTTTGGTTAAAAAGAGGAGTAAGACGTCTGCAGAAGTCAAAAGTTTTCATATATTCGTATCAAACTCCAGCACAAACCATTAGCTGATGGCCACAATCCGTATTCAATTCTCGTTTCGTTAGACAGTACCGTAAGAAATAATACCCAATTACATGTATTAATCCATTTACATATACATTTAAGAAAGTAGAAAAATGATTCAGCTGGGGTTTATGAAAACCTATTGGCTTACTACTCGGTTCTCCAAGTTGAATTGTGAAAAAATAAAATGCATTTCCACATTATTTGTTTTTATTTCCTTTGTCGGAAATAAACATTAAGAGAGGCTATGCTGTGGGCTGCAACAAAAGGAACATTTCAAATATTTCTTCAGCAAGTATTCTATTATAAACTTGTGTTTTGTAGAATATTATGTTTTGAGTCTTTTTGTTTCGTTTATATACAATATATGCAGTACTGTTTTCGCGAGATGATACTAACTGCATTATTAAATATATATATGCACATACTCTTCATTATTGCAGTACTAAATATTGTAAAAATTTAGTAGCTCAATAACTAATAACAGCAGCATAAAGCAAAACTGATTTAGTCCCAAACATATTTTTGGGAAAACTTGATGAACACATTAAAATGTAAGGGCACCATTTAGGTCCACATTCCAAGTTGACCAACATTTCCGATTCCACTTGTAACTCCTGCTGCCTGGTGAATTAGAAAATGCAAGTCAATCAGGGATACAATACCCCTGGTCTTTTCCCTAATGAAGAGCAGTAGAAACTCCTCCTGCTATTCTAGTTTTTCAAGGTTCTCATGGAATACAACTGAAAACTCTGCGGTATACCTGAACCTCATGATAGTTAGGGTCACGGAAATGAATGGTAATAGATTATGTGAAGACTTCTGGAAGAAGTACTTAATTCAGAGTGGAAACTACTGTTGGAAAATCCTAAATATTATATCCCGAAGTTGGAAAAATTCAGCTGGTGGATCCTTTTAAAAAACTATAAAATCCCACTGCTCATACTGAGGTGGACAGTACAGGGGGGTGGGTGCTGGTCCTCTCTCTTTGAGATAATTAATGCAGGTGAATGCATTGTTGATTTATTGGAACAGATCTGATCTGGGGTGGCTGTGACAAGTGTTGTTTTTTCTCATTGTCTCCTGGTGAGAGCAGAGTTCATAGTTCAACATTTTAATTGCCCTGAGTATGGAAATGCCAAAAACTATGGGCGAAGCTCTGCCCATTTTTCCATGCCATGTTTTCCTTGCCTTTTTCCACTTTGATGGACAGCCAGCTAAATGGCGGATATGGTAACAATTTTGTAGCAAAAGGCGCCCAGTAAACAATCTAGGGAAAGTAGAAAGCAAACGTATCACAAGCAGTGCTCCAAGACTGGCGTTGATTACCATACAACCCGATTAATCTCCTCACTAGAAGGACATTCAGTGTGGAAAGAAAAGTCTAAGCACTCAAACATTAGAGATACGTTCATATTCAAATCAGGTAAATAGCAGTAAGTCCACTTTTAATCCATGTATAGGTCCAATGATATACAATTTCAAAAGTTGTTCACATCCAATGAACTTTCCATACAATCCATGAAAAATTCCTAACATCAATGGTCTCATGAGAGTTTCCAACATCAATGATATTATATATTCATCATAAGGAGGTCAGCTAACACGTGTTTCATCATTGGGTAGGTAGCACCATGACTTCATCAGGGCTGAAACCAAGAGATAAAATTACCACAGGGGCTCTAAAACTCATGTAATTAGTCAAGCCTCAAATCGCGCATGACACCTAAAGAGGGAAGATTCACTGCAATCTAGGAAGAGGAATAAGGGTGTGTTTCTGAAAAAGTGAGATTGATTACTAACCATCACCCTAATATGGATAAACTTTTTTCTGCACTGCGAAAACACTGGCACATAATCACTTTTGATAATACTCTTGTCCCTTTTCTGAGTCCATGCCCAAGTGTGACATTTAGGAGAGGTTTAACACTTGCCAACCTAATCAGCCCAAGTAACCCTCAACCGTTGAAGTGTGCCAATTGGTTATTGGATTAAAGGAAGAGATTTCAGAAATGTGGACATTGCAATGTATGTAGATGGGCCAAGGACAAGATGACAAGTTTCAGTTGTAACAATACAGGGGCTTGTACTATCCCAATGTACAGAAATCGTGATACTAGATGTGTTGCCTATGTGATAGTTTGCATGTGTAGGAAAATGTATGTAGGGAGTACAATACAGCCATTAAAAATGCATATTGCTGAACATTTTAGAGCTTTGATAAACAATGAACTGAAGTACCCGACTGATATTCATATTAATGAAATGACATCACAAGAAAATATGCACAGAATGAGCTTCCATGGTATTGATCATGTAATCAGTGATGTGGGAGATGGGAATAGAGAATTGAGACTCAGACACTGAAGATTCCTGGATTATGAAGCTTAGAGCAGTTGAACGGGGGCTCAATATCGACAATGCGATGCAGTATTTTTTAGGGAACTAATATGATCGTATAAATGATTTCTGTGTCATTACTCTAATTATTATCAAGTCTTTCCCTTTGGATGATTCTGTGATACAATGATTTTTTCATGGTTTTCTTACATAATATTCTTCCATAAGCTTCCTTTCCTATTTAATACACTTATGATGATGTTGCTTTTGAATTGGGATTTAGATTTTCCCTTTATTCTATCTTTCTTTCCTAGCTTGCCTCCTTTTGATAATATATATATATATATATATATATATATATATATATATATATATATATATATATATATATATATATATATATATATATATTTCTTGATTGTCATATGACTTTTTCTCTTCTCATACATCTTTTCAAGAGGTGCATGTTGATCCTGACGTAGTGTATTATTGTAGGTTTATTTAATTTATTAGGGTGCATTACACCTTTTCAAGATGGCGTCGAATATTTTGATCTAATTGGTGGTTAAACAGGGACCTTTCTATCCGATTTAATATGACCGTACTATTACCCTGTACACCTTTTGACTTTAGGAATGAGATGAATAATGATTACGGAGAGCAAGATGGCGTCTGGCTAGTCGGCTGGAGAGAACGCTCCGATGCCGACCTGCTCATTTTCTAAGTTAATGGATTAGCTTTACAGATTAGAAAGCAGAAGCTACGCGCTGATTTTAAGCTCGTCTCAAGCAAGGTTATAGCAAAAGACGCTGACCCCCACTATACCTTAATGGAGAATGGCATCACGTTCACTGCAGCAGTGACAGCCTCTGCGAAACCAACAGCTGAGGCGCGATCCTTGCAAACTTCACGGCGCTCCCCGCAGCACTCTCGACATCTCAGCAGAGGAGGCAGATTGGACGGAGCAACCGTGGTGCAATCCTCGTGGCGCTTCCAGCGGAGTAGCGGAGGAAACAGAGGAAGCGGAGTTCGCGGAGTGCAAAGAGATTCTGGAGGTCAGAGGAATCGAGCGCCAGCTGGAAGATGACGGAGACATCACAGACAGTCAGTGTGGTGTAATCGGCAGCTGCAGTTGCAGCAGCAGCTCCAGAGGAAGCCAAAGGACACAAGGGAAACATTGATACGCTGCTCGGATTTCCATATCTACACCTCAAGAGACTGCCAAGCTAGAAGAACTGGTAAGGCAGAAGCGGCGCATAGGGCCAGAGGGGGTGAGAGAAGAGCGAAAGTATTTATTACTCAATCAGGCAGTGTGAGCACACTAGGAAGCTACTCACAAAGTTGGCGCCTGAGTTTGAACTTGAGTTTGAATTGGAGTCTGCCAGGTTTAAAAGGGCAGAAAGATTTGCAGAAACAACATCACCTGGTCATAGAGGCTGAACTAGAGGTATCTGAGGCGGGTGCAGCTCTCAAAGGAGACAAAGGGGTCATAATGGCTCCAAAAACTGCTCGTGGAGTGAAAGCGAAAGTTCCTGAGGGGGCTGAGAAACAAGCCCTGGGGCAAACTGTGAAAAATAAGGGGGGTGACAAGGACTCACAAGTTACGAATGAGGAGGGGGCAACGGCCAATAGCAAAACGAGAACTAGGAGGCAAGAAGCGATCAATGCTATGCAGCCTTTAGGTCAAACAAAAAGTATAACGGGATATTTTACCCCCACGAACACAACACATACAGCAAAAGAGAGCGCCACCAATACTATTACTAATGCCTCTGAGATATCCGGCACCCCTCCAGCAGAGACACAATGGAGTAACATTATGGACCTTAATGACATTATAGATAATGCAGAGGAAAATACACAGCCTAATGTGGATATTGAGACTTCAGAGACAACAACAACGCTTGCACAACAAACTGAAATGTTGATACAGAAAATAACGGCAAACAGTGGTCAGAGTGGGCTAGAGGATAACATGGATCCAGTGGATACATTTTTCAGTAACAGATGGGTCGGATGCATCTGAGGAGACATGCTCAGGCTTGGAGGAAAACGGTGGGATTAATACAGACTCAAGCCTGTCTCTAAGTTTGGAAGGGGGAAGTGGATCCTCACCAATAGGGAAAAGTCAAGAGCCTAATCAAGAGCCAAGGAAGAAAAGGCTGTCTCGACGTCAAAGAAGCACACAATCGCAAGAGAAATCAGGCAGCAGCCGCAGACGGATAAGTGTGGCTAGCACTGAAACGGAAGCAGCGTTAAATTGGGACTACTCAGATACACAGCAGATTTACAATGACATTGAGATTGAGAAAGAAGATCCTAAAGCTGGGGCGGCGCATGGACAGGCACAGGCAGCGGAACCCACTCTGCAGCTAATACTCAACTCAATCAAACAACTGCAGGATGCTACAAAAGTTGAGGGGAAAAAAAACGCTTAGCAACCAAAAATCTGCAAGGAGCTATAAAGAAGGTTGCAAAGATATGCACAGCCACAAACACGAGGATGACACACCTGGAAGAACGAACGGGGATGATGGAGGACCAGCAAGCCAAAGATTCAACTAGATTGAAGGGATATGAAAAACAGATGGTGGACGCCCGGTGGAAGCTGGAGGATTTAGAGAATCGTTGCCCCTGTGTTCGCAAAATAAACACCCGTGTTGGATTCCCATCAATATCATGTATGACCAATATTCTCATGTGGTCCTCCGTCCTGGGTACAGTGTCTCTAGATCATTGAGACCAAATAGTACCGTCTGTGGACACATGGTTTACACATGCCAACACAAGGAACAACCATAAGGATCTGGTCAGACGGGTAGGTGCAGTGCAAAAAAGAAAAGTGTATGTGAAAAGTTAAAATAGGATAGAGAATCTCATTCCAACGTTATTCTACCAAGACCTCTTCCTAATTAAAAACTAAGAACAGCGCATAACTATACTACTGCAGTTTACCAAATATCTGCATGGGGGCCGACATGTTTCTGCCTAAGCGGGAGTATGACCCTAGGCTTTCATCAGGGCCTCTGTTCTCTCAATAGTGCGACTGCAAAAACAATTTGTGTGGGTGCAAAACTTCAAACAATAGTTATGTGATATTCCAGTAAAGGATATGAGTCTCCAAATACTGTGGCTTCACTCCTCCATGACACCTGGTAAATTTAGTAGATCTGTGGAGGGAGAAATAAAACATAACACAGGGAAACCATCTAAAAGCAAGTTATTTGCCTTAAGTATACGTCTAAATACAGTACGTGTAATCACTCACCCAGGGTGCCCGGGGAAGAGACCTCACCTCGTCCTGGTCCTGGCTCAGGCGTAGTGAGACCCTGCTCTGTAAGAGGAAAGCACACCGGAGCTGAATGTAGGCTGCGTGGAGAAATAATCCACTGCAAACCTGATTCAATTCTATACCAGTGAAAGTTGCTTCCCTTGCCTAAAAAGAGCTAGTATTGCTGAACCCCCACTCGCTGGGACCTCTACCCACTAAACCCCTCCTCAGTTGCTCCTCACAAGTCTTGGTAAGTGTGGTTTCTAGGAGGTGACTGAATCTCCTAAACAAGTAATCTCTATCTCTCTGTTAATTTGCCACAGAGCTGTCTCCTGCTGGAGTCTGTCAGAGATTACTACATAAAAAGAGTCTGTCAAAAATTACTACATAAAAATTACTACATAAGAGGAGAAGCACCATGTGGAGCTCCTTACCTGTCCGGCGTTGTCTCTGGCAATAGCTGAGACAGGGGGAGGCACCGAGCTAGGCTCAAGCCCTCCTTTAGGTAATCACATGATGGTCTCTCAGCCAATCGAAGTCAACAGCAAATACCTAGCGCTGTCCTTGTGGTCTAGAGCTCCAATGCTTAATAGAGCCCAACTTCTCAGTTATTGAAGACAAATGTCGCGAAGTGAGTGTATTGGATGTAAATACTGAAGCCAAAATTGCCACAAACAGCTCTCAGTCTGTTCGGCATCGATGTCGCGTGATCTCGCGATATTTCGGAACTACAGCATGTCGTCATGGCGTCCATGTTTGTAGTCCGTTATTCCTACAATTAAATTTGACTCTATTAACTTTTGATTACATTATCCAGATCACTGCACATATATGGAAAGTGCAAGTGGAAGGGGTCCGTTGGTTGAGGAGATAATAATGTGAGAATTAGCGCAAAACGGACCGCGCCGAAAAACGGGTCGCGCTGATCAGAATGTTATGCTGGTCTGCCTCGAAACTGTACCCCAAACGTCGGCAAGCTTAGTTAGCTCCATGGACCTCAATAGATGTGCCCCGACCAGTACAGCCCCCTGACAGTGCTGTAATCTCGTGAGAAGAGGGCGAACTACAGGATGACATCACAGATGACAATCCTGTAGTTCAGAACCATTTAGGAAACCATTTTAGAAAGGGGCAGCCACTGAAGTTGGAGGCTATTAATGTCTCTGACACAGAGATCATGCTAGAAGGTAGTACTAGGGAAACCTATACGTCCATAAATTTGAGGAACAAACAGTATTGGCAGCAAGCAACCCCTTCCTGACATCTATATTGTGGTGGAAACGCTATATAGATGATGTGTTATTAATCTGGAGAGGTAACACCGATACAGTGCTCCAATTCCATCAGTGGCTCAATGCACAAAATGATTTTCTACGGTTCACCATCGAGACCAGCAAGGACAGAATTGCTTTTCTGGATCTCTCCATCTACACTACTCCTCAGGGTTTAGAAACGGAACTTTATCGCAAGCCCATGGCAAGGAACTCACTACTTCTATACGAGAGTCAACATCCTAAATCTTTGCGAGACAACTTGCCCGTGGGCCAGTTCTTACGTCTTAGACTTAACTGTTCCACCACACAAACTTTCAATACCCATGCCAGTGCTCTTTCACAACAACTGACACAAAGACATTACCCTAAAAAACTGATAATGCGCTCTTGGAAACGGGCGGCGAACAACAACAGAGAAGCATTGCTTGAAGCCTCCACGCGAGAACCTCCGAAAGACCGGTTAACCATGGTTAGCACCTTCAACACCAAATCTAACAGCGTACAGAAAATTATAAGACGACATTGGCGGATACTCAACAGCGGAAAGGAGAAGATTGAATATCCCCTTTTTGCAATCAAGAGAGCCAGTAGTTTGAGAGATCGTTTAGTACACACCCGTCCTCAAGAGCAAATCAAGAGACCAATAGGAACTTTGTGGGATCTACCTGCAATCAAAGGGCACCACCCATGTGGGACCTGTACAATGTGTGCTTTGACTCACAGTGTCACCAGCCTAGACATCGGAACCACTAGACCCTGGGATTTGCGTCAATTCTCCAATTGCAATAGTGAGAATCTAATCTATCAGATCACATGCCCTTGCAATGAAAAGTACATCGGCATGACGACTAGGAAAGTAAAAACACGCATGTTAGAGCATAAAAGCACTTTCCGATGCAAGAAGAACATATCCAAGTTGACACAACACTTTCTGGAGAAGAACCATGGAGAAACAGATTTTACATGGACGGTACTCGAGAAACCCTTTGTACCATCACATATCACTGACGTGACCAGTTTTCTGTTTCGAAAGGAGCAAAGATGGGTGTTTAAACTACGCACAGATATACAGGGTTTGAATGATGACATCCCCGGGCTGAACCTGAAATGAACATATAGGGTATCTGTTATCTGTCTTACTTTTTCATAAAATACGCTGAAATACATATTGGTATGAACTACCGGCGTTATACATCAGTCGTACTATGATTTGTACTCGGGTTTCTGAGCAGGGAATGCACTATCCCAATACTTAAAGGTCTTCTCAGCCATACCCTGACGCCTTGGAAAGGTGACACATTTCCCTTGAGAAAGTTGGAGGTGAGACGTCACACATACATCCGACGTAGCGACACTAGGGGAGGTAGAGAAACACTAGGCTCATTCCCATGCCCCCCCCTTTATTGCCCTTGAGTCTCTTTTTACAAACCAACACATAGGTTTCTCAATAATGTTTACACCTCCATAAAGGATTAAAATACAAGAATATAAAAATAAGAACATCGACCTATATGACATGTCCTTTAGATTTTCCCTAGTACTACCTTCTAGCATGATCTCTGTGTCAGAGACATTAATAGCCTCCAACTTCAGTGGCTGCCCCTTTCTAAAATGGTTTCCTAAATGGTTCTGAACTACAGGATTGTCATCTGTGATGTCATCCTGTAGTTCGCCCTCTTCTCACGAGATTACAGCACTGTCAGGGGGCTGTACTGGTCGGGGCACATCTATTGAGGTCCATTGAGCTAACTAAGCTCGCCGACGTTTGGGGTACAGTTTCGAGGCAGACCAGCATAACATTCTGATCAGCGCGACCAGTTTTTCGGCGCGGTCCGTTTTGCGCTAATTATCACATTATTATCTCCTCAACCAACGGACCCCTTCCACTTGCACTTTCCATATATGTGCAGTGATCTGGATAATGTAATCAAAAGTTAATAGAGTCAAATTTAATTGTAGGAATAACGGACTACAAACATGGACGCCATGACGACATGCTGTATTTCCGAAATATCGTGAGATCACGCGACATCGATGCCGAACAGACTGAGAGCTGTTTGTGGCAATTTTGGCTTCAGTATTTACATCCAATACACTCACTTCGCGACATTTGTCTTCAATAACTGAGAAGTTGGGCTCTATTAAGCATTGGAGCTCAAGACCACAAGGACAGCGCTAGGTATTTGCTGTTGACTTCGATTGGCTGAGAGACCATCATGTGATTACCTAAAGGAGGGCTTGAGCCTAGCTCGGTGCCTCCCCCTGTCTCAGCTATTGCCAGAGACAACGCCGGACAGGTAAGGAGCTCCACATGGTGCTTCTCCTCTTATGTAGTAATTTTTATGTAGTAATTTTTGACAGACTCTTTTTATGTAGTAATCTCTGACAGACTCCAGCAGGAGACAGCTCTGTGGCAAATTAACAGAGAGATAGAGATTACTTGTTTAGGAGATTCAGTCACCTCCTAGAAACCACACTTACCAAGACTTGTGAGGAGCAACTGAGGAGGGTTTTAGTGGGTAGAGGTCCCAGCGAGTGGGGGTTCAGCAATACTAGCTCTTTTTAGGCAAGGGAAGCAACTTTCACTGGTATAGAATTGAATCAGGTTTGCAGTGGATTATTTCTCCACGCAGCCTACATTCAGCTCCGGTGTGCTTTCCTCTTACAGAGCGGGGTCTCACTACGCCTGAGCCAGGACCAGGACGAGGTGAGGTCTCTTCCCCGGGCACCCTGGGTGAGTGATTACACGTACTGTATTTAGACGTATACTTAAGGCAAATAACTTGCTTTTAGATGGTTTCCCTGTGTTATGTTTTATTTCTCCCTCCACAGATCTACTAAATTTACCGGGTGTCATGGAGGAGTGAAGCCACAGTATTTGGAGACTCATATCCTTTACTGGAATATCACATAACTATTGTTTGAAGTTTTGCACCCACACAAAATTTTTTTGCAGTCGCACTATTGAGAGAACAGAGGCCCTGATGTAAGCCTAGGGTCATACTCCCGCTTAGGCAGAAACATGTCGGCCCCCATGCAGATATTTGGTAAACTGCAGTAGTATAGTTTTGCGCTGTTCTTAGTTTTTAATTAGGAAGAGGTCTTGGTAGAATAAAGTTGGAATGAGATTCTCTATCCTATTTTAACTTTTCACATACACTTTTCTTTTTTGCACTGCACCTACCCGTCTGACCAGATCCTTATGGTTGTTCCTTGTGTTGGCATGTGTAAACCATGTGTCCACAGACGGTACTACTTGGTCTCAATGATCTAGAGACACTGTACCCAGGACGGAGGACCACATGAGAATATTGGTCATACATGATATTGATGGGAATCCAACACGGGTGTTTATTTTGCGAACACAGGGGCAACAATCTTCTGGATGACGCCTTGAGCTGGTACTCGTACTAATTTGAGACCATAGCTCCTTTCCTGATATATGAATCAGAAGTTAGACCCATAGGTTTTTCGGGTTGAGCATATTCTGGTATACAGGGGATACAACCTATGCGTGGTCTTTAAATATCCCTTAGGCCCTCCCGAATGATGTGTTTACATGGATTTAGAGAATCGTCAAAGACGAAATAACCTTAGAATCCTGGGTATAGAGGAAGGGGCTGAAGGCGGGGATATCAGGGCATATGTCCTGAGAATGTTCAAAGGAGCCTTCCCGGAACTGAGTCATTGGGATTGGGACAAGGAAGTGCAAAGAGTGCATAGGTTCCTATTAACTCTAAAAAAGAAAGGTTCCTCCACCCCCTCCACTGCCGAGGGGACATCAAGACCAAGAGCCATATTAGTATATTTTGGCAACTTCTTGCTGAGGGAAGAAGTATATGCAAAAGCTCGCCCCAATGCTAAACGCACATTTGAGAATCAATCCTTCTTTTCAACCCCAGACTACTGTCATAGCACAGTTGAAAGAAGATGGAGATTGAGAGAGCTACTGGATCCATGCCATAAGATGGGCCTGCAGGCCTATTTAATGAACCCGGCCAAACTAAAGATAATCCACAAGAACTCTACCAAGGTCTTTTTCTCCGAAATTCAAGCAAAAGAATATATGGATATGATCAGAGCCAGCAGCGAGACTAGTAGTGAAGCTAGAGACAAACTTTGAAGATTGTAGCGGGGATGTATTCATTAACTTACATGCTGGTTCAGCAAGAGAAAAGTTGGTTTATGAAGGGCTCAGCTTTGCTAAATGCATACAAGAGATAGTATCTGAGTAAGAGAATACAAGAAGTACGAATCTTGTTTCTCAGGGTATGGACAAATGGACAAAATGGAATGAAATGTTTTGTTTTGTTTTTTTTGTTTTTTTTTTCTTCACGGGGGGATATGGTTAAAGTGGTTCTGAAAGAAGAAATCTAAGTGAAGTAACTAATCCAGATGGTTTAATTTAATTTAAATATAAAGGTCGGCAAAGGGGAGTCGACAGCCAGACTCCATCACAGAGGCCAGCGGCCTGCTTGCTCTAACAGGTGGGGGGGGAGGTGGGGAGAGGGGGAGGGGGAAGGGGGTAGGGGGGGGAGAAAAACATAAAAATACATCACATCAAGACAAGATAGAACAAGGGGATAATTATCTTTTAAAAGACGAAAGAATTGTAGAAATACTGTATGCTGAACTGAGGATAAAACAAAACTATCAATGCGGATAGGCATATTGAATATATGTGGATTAAATGATGGAAGGAAGCGAAGGGAGTTGAGGGAATATTTAAAAACAATCCAGGTTGATATGCTTTGTCTGCAGGAGACCCATATAGAGGTGTCCCAGAAGGGATTATTGGGTCAGTTAGGCTTTCAATTGTTTGCTTATACAACACAAGGGACGAGAACAAGAGGGGTGGCGGTATTAGCACGGCAAGGTATGGTTAATGTTAAAAGGCAAAAAGCTGATTCATATGGGCGATGGGTGTTGATGGAATGCCAGGTGAAGGGATTCAATTTTACTCTATGCAAAGTGTATGCCCCGACAGTCGATGATCCTGAAATGCTTAACCTGATAAGCACACAATTGGCTAACTGGCCCCAACCCCTGGTGGTATGTGGAGATCTTAACATTAATGGTCTGAATGGCTTATGGAAACAAGACCCGAAAAAATTTGGGGGGAGGAAAAAGAGAAGCCACACGGCTTTGATAAGGCTAATGGAAGACAATGGCTTAATAGACATCTGGGAACAACAGCACAAGGTCGGGGGGGGGGGCAGCACGTATTTTTCCGCACCCCATAAAACATTAGCAAGACTGGATTATTTTTTGGTATCCCCTACAATAGCAACTATGAGCAAAGTGAGTAAGCTTCCCCGTGTAATGTCGGACCATAATCCACTGATCTTGGACATTGTAATTGCATCAAAAAATAATCTAAGCTTAAACTGGACATTTGAGAGGGCACTATTACAAGATGTCAAATATATTGAATCCATGAGAGGTTGGCTGAAAGAATTCTTTGAGGTCAATAGAGGAACAGCCTCCCCAGCTATAGTATGGGATACTATGAAAGCAGGCATAAGGGGGGAGACACTCAGATATTCAATTAGACGAAATAAGGTTGAAAAGGAGGAGATGGCAGGAAGAATAGGAACTGTGGCAAACATTGAGGAAGAACTAGTTGGAGCTATAAGGTCTAAACAAGACACTGCTGTAATATCACAGAGATTAGCAGTGGCTAAAGCAGCGATGGGGGAGATACTTGCATCTAAAGCAGCAGGGAAGTATCTGGCCTGGAGAAAGGAACAGTATGAATACAGCGACCAGATCAGCCGCATACTGGCCTTGCGAACTAGACAGGAGGCCACAAAGGGTGATATTGCGGAGGTAATGCTTCAGGATGGCAGTATGGTTACAGCACCAAGGGATATATGCTCCAGATTTCAAGAATTTTATCAATTACTATATAATCCTGATCAAGGGGGTGGGAAGTATGAGACAGAGGAATTTCTGGAAGGAGCTAATTTAGAACAACTGGGAGATGCTGACAAAAGGGCTCTGGAAACGATGGTTAGTCGAGGGGAAATGCATAAAGCAATTTTGTATCTTCCAGCAGGGAAAGCTGTTGGTCCTGATTCCATACCACTAGAATTTTATAAAATCTTTTTTCCTGAAATAGGAGAGGATTTTTATAATTTAATAATTAATATTCAAAAAGATATCCCTCCCCCAGAGTCATGGAGCGAAGCAACTATGATTGTGTTCATTAAAAAAATAAACCACCAACTAATCCGGGGTCATATAGACCAATAAGTTTAATGAATAGTGATGCGAAAGTCTATTCGAAAATTATGGCAAATAGATTAGGGAAAGTAATAGGCAAGATAGTATCCCCTAGACAGCATGGGTTCATTCCTGGGAGAGGCACCACAGAACATATCAGAAGAGTTGTAACTCTGTTTGACGGAACGGCAGCCTCACGAGACCCTATGTCATTAATATTATTAGATGCAGAAAAAGCATTTGATAGGGTCTCGTGGGGATTCCTCTGGGCAGTATTAGAGAAGGTAAACCTTGGGAGTGGTTTTATAAAGGCTGTCAGGGCTTTATATGTCAATCCAAGAATTAAACTTAGAATTATGGGCGAATTGAGCAAAGAGATATTGATTGGGCGGGGAACTAGACAGGGATGTCCTTGCTCTCCATTACTCTTCGCCATATATATAGATGCATTTATTAGGAAAATAGAACAGAATATAGACATACGGCCAATAGTCTTGAACGGACACGAAACAAAAATTCTGGGGTATGCGGACGATTTGGCGGTTACCTCTTGCGATCCTGAAACCGCATTACGGGCAATAGAAACAGAGGCAGCTATATATGGAAGATTATCAGGATATAAGCTAAATGTAGATAAAACACAAGTTGTAATAAATAATAAAATAACGTTGGCAGATCAAAGAGTCACTGAGACTGTGATATATTTAGGGGTTTCAATTTCCTCCGATATCACAACCATAGTAGAGAAGAATTTAGAACCTATAATACGCAAGGCTAAAACTGATTTTAACCGATTAAACAACCTACATTTGACTACAATTGGTCGATGCAACTTGATAAAAATGTCCTTTCTGCCTAAAGTGCTTTATCTTTTTAGGTCCATTCCCCTACTATTCGACAATAAATGGTTCAGAGAGCTAGAAGGGGTAACAAATAGGTTTATATGGGCAGGAGGAAGAACGCGACGTAGCCAAAAATTTTTGTCGTTGCCCAAAGAACGTGGTGGGCTGACACTCCCTGACTTCAAAGTCTATTATTGGGCATCAGTTTTACAATTTATAAGAGGGATGCTGGGGGGAGATATAACGGACAAATGGAGAGGGAGGGATATGATTCCGGACGTATATGAGCTTTTGGTCAAGGATTCGGATAGCTGGCTGCTCAAATATGATGAGAAAAGCTACTACAAGAAGGTACGGTTTAAGACCCTGGGGGCTGCCATAACTATATGGTCTATCCTTAAAAAGAAGCTAAAATTGGGTAGAATGAACTATTATACACCACTATATGGGAATCCATTGTTTCCAGGAATATTCCATGATTCCATAATGAAAGATTGGGACAGGCAAGGGGTAAAAACTATAGGAGACCTTGTAGGTCCGACAGGGGTAATTATTACTTACGAAAACGCGCAAAGGCTTTATAATTTAAGGCGAAGGGATTTTTACAAATATTTACAAATTAGGTCAGTCCTATTAAAAAAGAGGGGCGGAGAGGTTGACATGCAAAAGGTAGATTTGATGGAAGACTTAAGAAAGGAGTCAGGTTGCTCTATATCGCAGCTGTATGTCGAAATATGTAAATTTAAGAAGGATGACTCTAAAAAAATGTTTGAGAAATGGGGAACTAAACTAGAGTTGACAGGGAATGAGGCCGAGAAGTCGTTAATAATGTTAAATAAGGTGCTGAGAACAACAAATCTGCAAACACAGCAATATAAAACATTGTATGAATTGTATCATACCCCCCACAGGGTGGCACAGTGGGGTCGAACAAGTGGGATAATCTGTCCAAGATGTCACTCTACCCAAGCTGATACGATTCACATGTTTGCTTCATGTCCCAGGTTAGATAGCTATAAACAGGATATGGAACAATTTTTTCAGAAAACACTGGGAATGAATATAACACTGTCAGACGAAGTTATGCTTTTAGGAGTTGCTAAGGATGGCGTGGTAGTTCCTCACTATGAGTTCTTGTATATAGCCATGGTATTAAGAAGATTATGTATAGCATCGCTATGGAAATATCCTAGTCCACCGACTTTACATCAATGGGTTTCTAGGTTGCTGGCAATTTTTACCTTGGAACAGGCTCTATACGAAAAAAAGGGAAGGGTAAGAAGGGAAGCTGCGAGACGAATATGGGCTCCAATAACAACATGGAAGCAAAAGCTGGGGGAGTTATAAGCATACAGCAAGATAATTAATAATCTGTCTTAGGTATTACATTGAATTTGTAAGAACTATTATGGATAGAATCTATTAAATGTAAGCACAAATTTATGAACTTGTTAAGGAATTAATTTAATAATGAATGTTATTTGATTTCCTTATCCTGGTGAAATACATAATGAAAATGTAATTGTAATCTTGATGATGATGAATAAAAAAAAATAAAAAAAAGGAATGAGATGAATTTCTTAATTGGAATGTTTGGTATGCTTTTTTAGATTAGACAACTTGGATCTTCTGCATAGCTATAATCTGTACCAATGAGAATATTTGATGTGAGATGACTGCCGGGTCAGGTGATAACGTTTTCCCTGATTCAACATTTTGGAACAAATGATATGTTTCATATTTACGCTATCCTATCAGCAATATATAATTGATATTATAGGTTGCTTTGGCTCTGTTACACACAGAATTGTTCACGTTCACTATTTAACTATGGCAGCCATATTTGGCAGAGTTTGCGCGTGTCTGGATTCGTATGTGCATAAATACTTCTCCAAAATGGTACTAGTTGTCCATGCCGACTTTTTAGAGCAGACCTTCTTGATTCTACTTCGGATTCGTTGTCAATACTCGGAGATTAGGATTAACTTGGATTCAGGTATGAGGAGATCCATTACTATTATTAATATTCAGATTCAGTACGATATATTGTCATTGAAGTTGGCTATGATGTCTGAGTGGAGACATTGCATTGGGACTACCCCGTAAACTCCCAACATTAGATAGACAAGATAAATGAAGGTAATGGTTGCTTTTAAATGGTTGCTTTAATATATAAGTATGTTTCCATTTTCCACTGAAGATTTTAAAAAAGTTGCTTCTGTTCACAAGTCTTTTTTTTAACTTTTGTCTTTTAGAATCTTCCTTGTGTTATCCAACAGTTTCATCCTCTTCAAAATCAAAATAAATATATTTTGTTTTAACTTAAAAGCAGTATCCACAATGCTTTCAAAATGCTGTTTCAGTTTCAATTGCAGCACTTTCTTGTTATATTTCAGGCATCCTTTTATTAAATTCTGAATCACTCAATTTCAAAAAAGTCGTTGACAAATTTTTTTAAACTGTTTTTGTCTATGGGTAACAAATACTCTTTCCTTATTATGATTTTTTTTCTTGAAATTTGAAGTTGAAGTCTGGTTCTCCTTACTTGAAAAATCCAGCTTTTTCGTTTGTGTGATGTTATTTTCATTAAATGTTCGTAATACTTTTTAAAAAAATTGTCTAGTGTTTTTACTGGAAGAAAGTCTTTTTGTAGTACTTTCATTTACTTGTAATCCACAATTTTGACTTTTCTTTAAGTAGATTGCCTTCTTGTCTTTCGTTTTTTTCTGTTCTTCTAGGCATTTTCAACTTTAATCCAAACAAAATAATTTTCTGAGAAAGAAAAAAAAAGGTCAATTATTTGTTATACCTGTTCAATATGTCAAAATAATCACATACAATTAGATAAGTTCCACTGATGGATTGCAGAGGGAATGCTGCCTGGTCATGGAGCAAAATAAGGGAACAGTAAGATGGCAGGTTGTGTCACTGGCCATACAGCACGTATTTATTGAATTATTTAGATTCGCCTTCCCATTTTATATGTGACTCCACTTCCTCTTACTTTTCCCCTCCCCCGCGCCCAACACCACCATCCCATGCACCCCACTGCCCCACAGCACTTCCTCTGCAACCCACTACAGATAACTTTGTAGATACTATTTTGAAAAATTGTTATCTGTATACTTAGAGTAATATTGTCAACTAAATGGCACATGTAAACATTACCCTTATTAGCTTAACACTTCTATCAGCAACTTAGCAAGCATAACACTACTCCATATTAACAAAAATATGGTACGGGCTTCCATTTCATTGAGGATGTACATAAACAAAAACAAATCAACTTTCAGTGACCAACAAAAATGACCGACATGGGGATGGAGAGGGGGGAGAGATTATGTAAGATGTCATTCCTGTATTGGTAATGTGCCGGGCCACTCATGGAAGGACCTTTAACACCAGCAAAAACCTCATAATTACCTTAATTTACATTTACGTGTGCTTTAGTACTGTAACCAACTCTTTGTGCCCCTGAAGGTACTGTTTATAAAAGTAACAAACAGAGCTTTAGCTAGTATAAAAATAACACACAGTGGGAGTGATACGTCCCCCCTACAAGCTGGCTTACAGAGGGGGAGCTATGGGCCGTCGGCTCCTGGACGGGCAGCTGCATGCCTGTCGCAGGGGGAGAGCTGCGGGCCAGCAGGCTGGCTCATATAGGACCCCTTCCAAACCACTGTGGGAAAATCATGAGATATTAGTTTTCTTTCAAACATGATTCATGATATCACAGCAGAAGGCTTTTTCACATGGTAAAATCACCTTAGAGCACACCACAATTCCTAAAATGAGTATGGTACCATCAACAAATGATTTATAATGTAACTAAAGTCCTAAAACCCTTTATTAACTACAATGCTTTTTAATGAGGTGCTATCATGTATATTGGTCCCAAGATGGCTGCCAACACTTCTTGATTGAAGTGCTGACAGCCGATCAGATCAGATGTGTGGTTAGGCTCCGCCCAGATATATATATTTTTTTTAACCTAAATTACTCAAAATCCACTGGAGCACATATCTTGAGACATAGCAAAGGCACATCGGGCTACCAGTCCCTACAATTTTGCCAAGTTTTGTGGAAATCCATTCTGCCGTTCGGGCTAAAAGTGAGTTCAACCGCCCTATGGAAATTAACATGGGAAAACACGTTTTGGGACCCCCCTTTTATCTCGGCCCCCGCTTGACGAATCCCCCCCAAACTTTCATGGATGGAGCGGAGCGCAGTGAGGCAAATTTAAGGAAATTTACAGGCAGATTCCTCAACCGGCGCCAAAGTTATATAAATATATATATTATCTACTGGCAGTCGCCAGTAGGTAGTTATAGTTAGGATTTTTTTCAATGCAAAATCTCAACATTCTATTGGGAATAACTTTGGCGCTGGTTGAGGAATCTGCCTGAAAATTTCTTCAAACTTGCCTCGCGGCGCTCCGGTCCTCCCCTGAAAGTTTGGGGGGGGATTCGTCAAGCGGGGGCCGAGATAAAAGGGGGGTCCCAAAACGTGTTTTCTCCATGTTAATTTCCATAGGGTAGTCGACCTCACTTTTAGCCCCAATGGCTGAATGGATTTCAACCAAACTTGGCAAAATTGTAGGGACTGGTAGCCCGATGTGCCTTTGCTATGTGTGAAGATATGTGCTGCAGTGGATTTTGAGTGATTTAGGTTCAAAAAATATATATATCTATGGCCGCGCTCTGGTACGCGCACCGGGGAGCGCTCCGGGCGCGCTACGCTACTTGTGCGTGGAAAGCTGATTGGCTCTCGGGTGTCTGTAAACATTCGAAACAGTCCGGAGCGTCCGCCATCTTGTGTCTCGGTAAGATCGAGACACAAGAGGAGGCAAAAACAAAGGGGGAAATGACCATAAGGGGGCAGAGTAGACCCCCCCTGACCCCCTAGGTTTGATGTGGGGGCTATAAAAGGGTTCCCCGGGAGAAAAAAAAATGATTTCGATTTTCGCGGGGGAGCGCCCGGTACGCGCACCGGGGAGCGGACCGGGGAGCGTAGTATGGGGAAAACCCAGTTTATTCACTGCGTCACCTCTACGACCCTTTCTTGTGTCAATACGCCCCTTTTGCATACATTACACCTGACGTAGGTATAATGTGGCGCAGGGGTTTACAAAGTGACGCATCTACCTAGATGCGTCACTTTGTAAATATAACTCAATAAGGTGCATGTTTTACGCAGCTGATGCGTCACAAAAAGTGACGTACCGGTGGCGTAAAAGTACAAAGTGACGCATCTACCTAGATGCATCAGTGATGTCATGAGTGATATCACTGACCATGTCATGAGTGATGTAATATGTGACGTCATCAGCAGTGCATTGCAGGCGTGCAAGTTATAGTGAGTCCAACTAACTATAACGTGGGAATTTCAATGGTTTTATGTCAGTAAAATTTCCAGCTAACTATAACTGGTGTGAAACCTATGGTTTTTTCAGTGAATTGAATAGGTTTTTTAAATGCTAACTCCTAACTATAACTGGTGTGAAACCTATGGTTTTTTCAGTATATATATATATATATATATATATATATATATATATATATATATATATATATATATATATATATATATATATATTACCTACTGGCTATCGCCAGTAGGTATATATAGTTAGGATTAATTCCCTATGGGATTTCTGAAAATTCTATGTCTAATAACTTTGGCGTTTGTGGACGGAATCGGCTGAAATTTTCAGGAAAATGGCACATTTTGTTTCTGAGCAGCCCCTGAAAATTTGGTGGGGTTTCGTCAAGGGGGGGCTGAGAAAAAAGGGGGGTCCCAAAACGCGTTTTTTGCATTGAGTTTTCCATAGGGCGGTTGGACTCACTTTTAGCTCGAACGGCTGAATGGATTTGCACGAAACTTGGCAAAATTGTAGGGACTGTTAGCCCGATGTGCCTTTGCTAGGTCTCAATATATGTGCTTCAGTGGATTTTGAGAAATTAACGTTCAAATCAAGATATTTATCTGTAACAGCGCTCTGGGCAGCGATCCGGTCCGCTTACTTTTCGCGAAACGGAACTTTGCGCGCAGAAAGCTGATTGGCTCTCCGGTGTCTGTCAACATTCTAAACAGTCCGGAGCGGCCGCCATCTTGTCTCTCGGTAGGATCGAGAGAGAAGAAGAGGTGAAAAACGAAAGGGGAATTTAATGAAAGGGGGCAAGGTATCCTCCTCTTGACCCCCTAGGAATGTTGTTGGGGTTATTAAAGGGTCCCGTGGGGAAAATAAAAAAAAAATGATTTTTCACGGTAGAAGCGCGGCCGCGAACTGGTAGCGAAACGGGAATTCGCCATTTTGTGCTTCGTTAATTAAATTACTAGTTATAAGTGGGTGCGGGAGACGTATCCTAATCCCCTATGTTTCCTGAGGGTGGCTGAGGAGGCTGATATATGTTGATACATCTCTTCCAGCGGCTGTGCGTGAGCTTTTTTTTTTTTTTGCTGCGTGACAGTCCGGAGCGGCCGCCATCTTGTCTCTCGGTAGGATCGAGAGAGAAGAAAAGGTGAAAAACTAAGGGGGAATTTAATGAAAGGGGGCAAGGTATCCCCCTCTTGACCCCCTAGGAATGTTGTTGGGGTTATTAAAGGGTCCCGTGGGGAAAATAAAAAAAAATGATTTTTCACGGTAGAAGCGCTTCACGGGCCGCGAACTGGGCCGCAAACTGGTAGCGAAACGGGAATTCGCCATTTTGTGCTTCGTTAATTAAAGTACTAGGTATAAGGGGGTGCGGGAGACGTATCCTAATCCCCTATGTTTCCTGAGGGTGGCTGAGGAGGCTGATATATGTTGATACATCTCTTCCAGCGGCTGCGCCATCTTGCCTTTTTTCGAATGCCACAATTTTGTCGTGCACGGCAGCCATTTTAGATGCCAGGCTGGTCCCAGGCTATCACCTAACCCTGCGGATGTAGTTTATGGCCCCAGCTGTAGAGAATTCAGACATGCCAATCCTCCTGATTCAGGCGTGTGACTACTGATTTCAGTGCTAGTCTCCCGCCTCCCGATTTCTGCAAGCAAAAACCCGGGGGCATATTACGAACAACTAGCGATAATTTTTGTCTCTAACTTGTTTAGAGACAAAAATTATCGCCGCACATCGGCGATTTTTATCGCAGATAAACCTTGCTATTATCGCAGAAAAGTCAGCGATATTCATGTATTATCGACCTAATGCTCTTAGCCATGTTATCCACCTCCCATTGGATAACATGGCTAAGAACTGCTCAGGGCAGGTGTTAGATTTTGGAGATATTCGCGCTTAGCGCGAATATCTCCAAAAGTTGGTAATAGAAGGTAGCGATGTTAGGGACTGTTTCCAGTTGCTAACATCTTGGCACGCCACTTTGCATGTCATTAGTGATAAGTATCACTGACATGCAAAGCGGGGCCCAAGATGGTCGCTATCTCCTTTTAGCTGTCACTAACTGGTGTTAGCGACAGCTTGGTAATAGGGAAATAATTTTATCTCCGCTTTCATGGCTTTTAAAGCCAAAAAAGCGGAGATAAACCCCCTTGATAATATGCCCCACGATTCCTTGGGGGTTTCAGCTGACAGGGCTTGGTATTGTGTTACATGGTAATTTTTCCATGAAACGTCAGAGGGTCGATGCAGGGGTTCTAGAAGAGGTGATAAACCATTTAAGCCTCATGAACAAGCGCATGGTCTTTTAAAGATTTGTGAAGTATTCGGGGCGGCGGTGTGTGTGTGCCCTCTTTCAGGAGCGGGCGGGGGGCACTGCCAGCAACTTGCCAGGTCAGGTAGTGTTCAACACGTGCATCACCCTTTCTCTGCCTGCTATTGCGCTCCATGCTTCGGAAAGGTAAGAAAAAGAACGTGCATTTGAGTTTGAAATGTCCGATCCTGCAGCAGCACACTTCCAAAGCCCACACATGACAATAACCCGATTCAAGGCCCCATTCACCCGTTTTTAAAAAAATAGATAACACTCCAACAAAGTAAGGTTATAAAACTTTATTAACTACTAACTTTAACGAACGGAACAAAAACTAAAAACATTTAAACATTTCTCAACACAAAAAGCAACAATGGTTAGAAGCTGTCTTTTGTGCGAATAGTCCCAAGGCAGCACAACGTGCAGAGTTCTGGACGGCACCCAGGTGATGTCGCCTGGGTGCCGCACTGGTTTAGGGATCCTACAATGCTGCTCCGAAAATTGGCGTGGGGCGTCCCGGGTGGGGCGGGGGGAGGCCTCGTCAGTAGCGGTCTGTTGTGCGAATAGTCCCAAGGCAGCACAACGTGCAGAGTTCTGGACGGCACCCAGGTGATGTCGCCTGGGTGCCGCACTGGTTTAGGGATCCTACAATGCAGCACAGAAAAACAGCGTGGGGCGTCCCGGGTGGTGCGGGGGGAGGCCTCGTCAGTAGCGGTCTGTGTCCAGTGTCACATGGCTGACACAACATGTACGACAGGCACCCAGGTGATGTCCAGTAAACTGCCGCACTGGTTTTGGTATCCTACAATGCTGCTCCGAAAATTGGCGTGCGGCGGCCCGGGGGGGGGGGCGTGGGGGAGCCGGCGTGAACGGGCCTCCCCAGGTGGCGGCCATGTAGCTGAGTTGCGCTCGCTCTTGCGGCCACAGCGTCTCGCTCACCATGTTGTTGAGTTGCTCCCACTCTTGCAGTGCAGCGATAGGCGGCTGCCACATGGCTCTTAAAATGGCGGACAGCTCCTCGGTTTTAGGCCTGGTCCACTGAAATGGCCCTGGGACACTTTGGAACTCGGACGCTTGCCTGCTAGGGCTTGGGCTCCATTCTCGAAAAGCGTCCCCTCAGCCGTGAAGATTGTATAAAAGTCTTGGGGGCCCCCGACTCCCGCAGGCTTCCGGTGGGGAGCGGCTGCCATGATTGCTCGCGGAATGACCACGACGGAGCCACGAGATGGTGGTGCTCTCATGCTGACGCCAGCTTCAGTCTGAATGATCCAGAAACAAGGTGGGGCTTTCATCGTTTGGGAAAAAAAAATGTTGTAAACCAATGAAAAGTGTTATTTTTAGGTCATATGACCAAGCCTTCCATCTTTAGGAAACCAAAAGTAAAATGAACCAATGAAAAGTTTTATAAAGAAGTCACATGACCTGTTATGCGGCATAGGGCTACAAAAAGCGTAGAAAATCCGTTGGCACGTGAGGCGGCGTCAGTAGCGGACCGATGTGCGAATAGGCCGAAGGCAGCACAACGCGCCGAGATCCGGATGGCACTTGTTGGTGTCGAGCAAGTTGCTGCACTGGTGTGGCCATCCTACAATGCTGCGCTGAAAGACGGCGTGTTCAGCTGAGTTCCGGTCACTCTTCCGGCACAGTGACTCGAACGCGCCGAGATCCGGATGGCACCGAGGTGGTGTCCAGCAAGTGGCCGCACTGGTGTGGCCATCCTACAATGCTGCGCCGAAAGTCGGCGTGGGGTGCCCCGTTGGCTTATGAGGTGATGTCAGTAGTGGACTGATGTGTGAATAGGTCGGAACCAGCACAAGGCGCCAAGATCCGAATGGCAAGTCCTGGATGTTGAGTGCCTCAGTTGAGAGTTCTGAGCAGTGCTTGTAAGACTGTCTGAAGCTTATTTGCACCTGCTGCAGCTTCACTAGGTCCGGCGGAACTTTTTTCCTTTTCCTTTCTGCTTCTTTTCCTACAATGCGTTTCATCTGAAGACACGACCAGGTCCCTGAATGTGTGCAGGGGGACGCTATTGATTGAATGAAAATGGCGGCTTGACACAAAGCTGACTCAAGCGTTACTGTTGGTGCTATACAGACAAAAATTGGTTTTCAGTTTGTACATTCTTCAGGTTTTTTTTTTCCATCCAAGTCTGATTGAGAGTTTGTAGAAAAATGGCTTCAGATTTTCCACATACTACTCTTCAACATTTTTCCTAAATGTAACAATGTGAAACTCACTAGGAGAACGGCTGTTTCTGTTTCCTTTCAAAATGCTGCCACCAATATTTTCTGAATGGAAGACACCATCTTGTAGCATAAAGGGCCGAAAGGGGTTCTGGTCTGGCCGATGGTTGGTGGAGACATTTTGACTATATCTTGGACCTGCCCGGCCTCGCCCAAAATGGCGCCGGTATAAATGGGACTCGTAACTCCTTGCCCGCAAATGTATATCTAGAAAATGTTATTGTAAGTGGCCCTGTCGTATTTTAATTACAAAATGTACGTCCACCGATTCCGCAACTGTTAGACACCTTTGTTCTTGTCACCTAATGGCCCGCTCGTTACGTTCTTCTACAGTGTAAATGTCTCCTCATCATATACGATTTCAGTTTGCTCCGTGGCCGGCCCACGTGGTTATAGGCCCGTATTTGTATACTGACATTTTCATAATAAAGGTTTTTAAAACAAAACACGGTAGTAGTATTTACATTTGTAAAGTTTTTACTTTTAGTGACTGTTTTCGAATCAGTAAAAGGCAAGTGAAATAAAGCAGTCCAATTACATGACGGATAAAAGGTATAATATGTAGGAACGCAGTAAAGATAAATGGTCAAGGGCAGTTGTGTTTTTCATGTCTGCAACATAAAGTGATCGATAAGAATCTGATAATCAGGCGTATCGGCGACTAAGACAGCAGGCCGAATCTCTTTTACTCAACGGCTCCGTCATGGAAGAAAGAAACGCCCTTTTTCTCGAAAAAGGAATATAATTTACTTGCAAGACAGTTGTAAATTTTCCGGGAAAGTACATTAGCCTGGAATATTATAACATATGTTTGAAAAAAAAATATTGTTCGAAAATAATAAAAAGCGTAATTTTTAGGTCATATGACCAAGCTTTTCATCATTAAATTAACAAAAGTAAAATGAACCAATGAAAAGTTTTATTAACAAGTCACATGACCTGTTATGCTTACGTTACGCGCCGCGCCTCGGATCACTTCCGGGTGCGCTAACGCGGCGTGTCATGAAACGCATTACGCGACAACGTAGGTCAAGAATATAGTCTAAATGTCTCCACCAACCAGCGTTCAGAACACAACCCCTTTCAGCAGTCCAAAAAGTTCTGTTAAATGACAACAGAGGGGACAGGCAACAAGAACCATCAGTCAAAGAGGGGAGGGCAAGTTCTTCTCTTCCGGGTCATGTTGGGGCGCTACCGGAACTGATCGAATTGGTAGTCTATAGTGTTTCTGGATGTTTCAGACTAAAGCTGGCGTCAGCATGAGACCACTACCATCTCGTAGCTCCGTCGTGGCCATTCCACGAGCAATCATGGCAGCCGCTCCCCACCAGAAGCCTGCGGGAGTCGGAGGCCCCCAAGACTTTTGTAGAATCTTCACGGCTGAGGGGACGCTTTTCGAGAATGGGACCCAAGCCCTAGCAGACAAGCGTCCGAGTTCCAAGGTGTCCCAGGGCCATTTTAGTGGACCAGGCCCAAAACCGAAGAGCCGGCCGCCATTTTGAGAGTCCTGTGGCAGCCGCCTATCGCTGCACTGCAAGAGCGGGCGCATCTCAACTACATGGTGAGCGAGACGCTGTAGTCGCAAGAGCGGGCGGTAAACAGCTGAATGGCGGAAGAGGCACAGTGTAGCAAAAGCGGGCGGAATGGCAACTAAAACGATAAAGGGGCGCCCCACTACAGCTTGTCTTCAGGTCAAACGGATTGTGGGACGAGGTCCAGAATTGAAGAGTCATCAAAAGGCAAAAAGTTCCGCCGGACCCCGGGAGCCGGCCGCCTATGTCGGGGGCGATCTCAGGCTACACCAGTGCTATAAGACTTGGGGAGGGTGTCGGAGCCAAGCGTCTTCTCCGAGTCCATGGCCATCACACCGCCCCTCAGGGGCCTCCGTCAAGCTGTTTAGGGAGGTACCATATAACATTGTTTTCAAATGCAGTCAGGTCCACAAACGACACTCACTTACTTTGAGAATAGTGAAGCTGCAGTAGGTGGAAATAAGCTTCAGACAGTGTTACAAGCACTGCTCAGAACTCTTAACTATGGCACCCAACATCCAGAACTTATGCTATTTGAGAATGGTAGTGACATCGAAGCATCTCAGGGACCAAAACCATTAACGTACTTTCACGTATGAAAATCTTACTTGGGGAGGGGGCAGGAGCGAAGCGCCCCCTCCCAGTCAGCGCCACCACACCGTATGTTGAAAATCTGAAGCCATCGTTCTACAAAGTCAACCAAACTTGGATTGAAAAATCTAGAAAAATGTACAAACTGAAAACCAGTTTTGGTCTGCATAGCATCAGTAGCAACGCTTGAGTCAGCTTTGTGTCAAGCCGCCATTTTGATTCAACAAAGCACAGGCATTGAAAAAGGCTGAAATTCAGAACTCTAAACTATGGCACCCAACATCCAGGAGCTTGCCATCCGGATCTTGGAGCCTTGTGCTGTTTTCGATCTATTCACACATCGGTCCACTACTGACATCATTTTATAAACCAACGTTATGTAAATAGTTTTTTAATAAAATGTTTTACCCTGTTTCTTTGCTGGTGTGTTGTCTATATTTTTAATATTTGCATAGGGTTTGTCGTTATTTTGTGCGGGATGGGTGATGGAGCCGAGCTGTCTTGCAGCCCTCATGGTGTGGAGCTCAGTTCATCTCACTATTTTCGTATTTCTCATGAAGGGTTGTTCCTAATATTTCTATTTTAGCGAGGTCAAAAAGAGATCCAATTAGTGGCCTACTGATTTTGCTCGATTACTTTTATTTTTTTACACGATTTTTCACTATCTGCAAAGACTAAACAGAGTATTGCGACTTTGTGCTTGTTTGTAAATAGAGAATGATCCAAAGAGAACCAATTCTAAAACAGTAAATGCTTGGACAACAATCAATGAAATGGAGAGACAAGGAGGCACGACGGATTACAACGGGGGTAAAGGCCTGCGTTAACTACCCTTCAGTATCTGCAAAGAGAGAGTACTACTAAGACAAAAGAGGGGAGGGGGGGGGGGGGGTAGCGTTCAAAGCCCATCAGCGTGCATAAATACGAAAATGTTTTTATCTATCACGTACTTGACATTTTAAAGCTTTTCATATTTGCTATTAAAAAACCAATGAAATTCACAGAAAAAACCATAGGTTATAGTGGATATATAGTTAGGAATTTGCATTTACAAAACCTTGAAAATTCAATGAAAAAACCATTGGTTTTAGGCCATATATAGTTAGGAATTAGCATTTACAAAACCTTATTTTACTCGCATAAAACCATTGAAATTCCATATATAGTTAGAAGCGCTAACTATATATCGCGCACCCGCAATCCACTGCTGATGATGTCACATATTACATCATTCATGACATGGTCAGTGACATCACTGATGACATCACTGATGACATCTCAAATGACATCACTGATGACATCACTGATGACAACTCAAATGACATCACTGATGACATCACTGATGACATCTCAAATGACATCACTGATGACATCACTGATGACAACTCAAATGACATCACTGATGACATCTCATTTGTCATCACTGATCACATCACTCATGTGATAATACAATGAACCTCTTCAGACTCTAATATAACCTTACATACACTCAGTATAAACAGACACTCACAGACTGTCACTCATCCATGGAGTTACTCACACACCTAGTCAGTCATGCAAAGAATCAATCACACCTCCATTTCCTCAACTATACAGTTATACACATCTTACTTATTCAAACATATAATAACACATATTTACTCTCTTATATAATCCCTGATACAAGCTCACAGTGATCGATACAGCCACTCACACATTCACTGGCTCTTATGTTCAGTTATTTATATATGTCAACTCTCACATGTATTGTGTTTTACATACGTACTTACTTGCACATGTAGCAATGAGAAATCCATTCACTCACCAACACACCCATGCACAGTCAACCGCCCATATAGCTGTTTCCACATGCACTCTTGAACTCATACTCCTAGTGAATCAACTGCTTACACATCTATGCACAGAGTCACGCACCTCCCAGCCACCCACACACACACTCAGCCTCCCATTCAAATACTTGGGCAACCAATCAATAACCCATATGGCCACTCTTATAGCTACTGATCAACACATGCAGCAGCTTACACAACAACAAACATACTGATGCACAAATTAAGACAGTTTAGTCACTAACCCATGCACTCAGTGAGACACATTTAATCACTCTTTCATACAGTCAGTCATGCACCTACTAAATTCTTCATCCAGACACTTATACATCCACTCATTCTTCAATATGTAAAACATATTTAAACTTTACAGACACATACAATCACTGGATGTTGTCATCAGTGATGTCATCAGTGATGTCATTTGAGATGTCATCAGTGATGTCATCAGTGATGTCACTGACCATGTCATGAATGATGTAATATGTGACATCATCAGCAGTGGATTGCGGGTGCGCGATATATAGTTAGCGCTTCTAACTATATATGGAATTTCAATGGTTTTATGCGAGTAAAATAAGGTTTTGTAAATGCTAATTCCTAACTATATATGGCCTAAAACCAATGGTTTTTTCATTGAATATATATATATATATATTCACTGAAAAAACCATAGGTTATAGACCATATATAGTTAGGAATTAGCATTTACAAAACCTTGAAAATTCACTGAAAAAACCATGGGTTATAGAACATATATAGTTAGGGATTAGCATTTACAAAACCTTATTTTACTCACACAAAACCATTGAAATTTCATATATAGTTAGTTGCACTAACTATATATCGCGCACCCGCAATACACTGCTGATCATGTCACATATTACATCATTCATGACATGGTCAGTGACATCACTGATGACATCACTGATGACATCTCAAATGACATCACTGATGACATCACTGATGACATCTCAAATTACATCACTGATGACATCTCAAATTACATCACTAATGACATCTCATTTGACATTACTGATCACATCACTGATGATATCATTCATGTGATAATACGATGAACCTCTTCAGACTCTAATATAACCTTAGATACAATCAGTGTAAACAGACACTCACAGACTGTCACTCATCCATGGAGTTACTCACACACCTAGTCAGTCATGCAAACAATCAATCACACCTCCATTTCCTCAACTATACAGTTATACACACCTTACTTATTCAAACATATACTAACACACATTTACTCTCTTATACAATCCCTGATACAAGTTCACAATGATCCATACAGCCACTCACACATTCACTGGCTCTCATGCACAGTTATTTATATATGTCAACTCTCACATGTACTGTGTTTTACATATGTACTTACTTTGACATGTAGCACTAAGATATCCATTCACTCACCAATAGACTCATGCACACAGTCAACCGCCCATACAGCTGTTTCCACATGCACTTTTGAACCCATACATCTAGTGAATCCACTGCTCACACATCTATGCACAGAGTCATACACCTCCCAGCCACCCACACACACACTCAGTGTCCCATACAAATACTTGGGCAACCAATCAATAACCCATATAGTTACTCATATAGCTACTGATCAACACATGCAGCAGTTTACAGAACAACAGACATAATGATGCACAAATTAAGACAGTTTAGTCACTAACCCATGCACTCAGTGAAACACATTTAATCACTCACTCATACAGTCAGTCATGCACCTACTAAATCCTTCATCCAGACACTTATACATCCACTCATTCTTCAATATGTAAGACATATTTTAACTTTACAGAAACATACAGTCACTGGATGTTGTCATCAGTGATGTCATCAGTGATGTCATTTGAGATGTCATCAGTGATGTCATCAGTGATGTCACTGACCATGTCATGAATGTTGTAATATGTGACATGATCAGCAGTGGATTGCGGGTGCGCGATATATAGTTAGTGCAACTAACTATATATGAAATTTCAATGGTTTTGTGTGAGTAAAATAAGGTTTTGTAAATGCTAATCCCTAACTATATATGTTCTATAACCCATGGTTTTTTCAGTGAATTTTCGAGGTTTTGTAAATGCTAATTCCTAACTATATATGGTCTATAACCTATGGTTTTTTCAGTGAATTTCATTGGTTTTTTAAAAGCTAATATCTGTAGCTGTAAAATGTATTCTTCTTTAAATCTTAAAATATATTTTACATGTTTTTGATACAATTTTTTTTTAATTTTTTTTTTGTTTCGCTCCCAGTCCGTGAACCTTGTTAGCTTCCCGTTAGCTCAATTTGGAGCTGCGACTCGGTCCGCGAACCGGTAAACGTTCCGTTTGCGTAACTGTTGCGTTAGCATGACGTTTTGCGTTGTCGCGTAATACGTCATTTGACGCGCCAAGTTAGCGGACCCGAAAGCGAACTGGAACGCGGCGCAAAGCGCGAAACGTAAACACAGCAGGTCATGTGACTCGGTAATAACACTTTTCATTGGTTCATTTCACTTTTGGTTTCCTAATGATGTAATACTAGGTCATGTGATCTAAAATTAACACTTTTCATTGGTTTAGAACTTTTGCTTTTCCCAAATGATGAAAACCCCTCCTTCTTTCCTCACTCTGACTTTCATCTTGGTGAGAGAAAGACCCTTTATTAACATTGAGATATGGCTTCATTAGTAGCTTCAGCTGGTTCTTCCCCACCACCTCCACCAGATCCAAGGAAGAGAGGACCACCTGCTGAAGTTATTATTCAACAAGAAGAGGAAGAACAGGAAGAGGAGGAAGAGCAGGAAGAGACACTGTTTTTGCCAGAGGAGCCCAGGAGGTATAATCGGAAGGAGAACTATATTTGGCAATTTTTTTAATTTCCCGAGGGCCAAAAGAAAGTAAATGCACGCTACGTGTTTTGCCGTATATGTAAAGAAAGACTGTCCAGGGGGACTGATAAAAAATACAGTTTCGGCAACTAAAATATGCATTGGCATATGAGTAGGTGGCATCCTAACAACTATAGTGCTGCCCAGCTACGTGACGAGCAAGAAAATCCCCCTGCGATGGCCAGAAGATCGATTGTACAAGAAGTGACGGGACCAGAGGCGAGGGAGATGGTCCCAAACATACAAATTAAGTTTGGGGAAGTGAAACAAGTGTGCGTGCGCTGCAATCAATTCATTTGCTACAGAGAAAGTAGCATTACTCTAATTATCAAAGCTATTGATAATCATGTTTGCCCGAAACGCCCCAAACAATAAATTCTTTTTTTTTGTTGCTCCTGTTGAGCCCTTTACAATGAATCGTTTTTGTTTCCCCCCTCCCCCAAAAAAACCAAAAAAATATCAAAATGTTCCGAAAATACAACAAAATTAAAAAAATGTTCTGAAAAATAATAAAAAAAATTTAAAACAACAAAAACAAAAAAAAAGTTCTTTTCAGAACTACCTCCCCGTTATAAAAAAATTGGTAGAATATTTGGAACTCTGCCAACCTCTATTTCTTTTAGTTCGCTTCCCGGTTCGCACTCCGGTACGCGAACCGTGAGCGAATCAAACATTTTTTTTAAAAAAAAGAACAGTAAGTTTAAGGGAAGGAAACAGACAGTTATGTTAAAAGAAAGACAGCTATAGGGAGTAAACAAAACATACTGTTACCCGCAATCCACTGCTGATGATGTCACATATTACATCATTCATGACATGGTCAATGACATCATCAGCAGTGGATTGCGAGTAACAGTATTTTTTGTTTACTCCCTATAGCTGTCTTTCTTGTAACATAACTGTCTGTTTCCTTCCCTTATACTTACTGTTCTTTTTGTAAAAAAATAAATTGTCATCACTCAGAAACAGTGACATTAATAGAGACAGAGTGAGTGAACAAGAGTGAAGAAGTATGAGAAGAGAGGGACTGAGAAAAATAGTGGAAGGATTAGAATAATTAAGTAATAGAGAAAGGAATGAGGGAAGTAGCAAAGGCAGGAAAGTAAGAATTAAACAAATGAAGCAGTAGAATTAATAGAAGTTAAATGTAATAGATTAAATGATTGTTTCAGGATGACGATAAGGTGTGGCCTCTCCAAAATTTTGTTTAAGGTGAGGCCTACTCAGGGTTGCATATCAAATTTATGCTTGTTGAAGAACACAGAGGAGATAATACATGTGAAGGCCTACCATTGAAGTAAAACATGTCCACTTCACTCTTAAACAACGGCCAGACCTCTTCTGTGTCCATAGACAGACCTAAACTTCATCTGCACAATGTCATTCGTAAACTTAGGAAACACAGGTAATGTAATTGAAAAACGTGGAGTTTCTTTTGCTCATTTCACAATCACATCACCTGTGTTGCCTTTGCTTAGGTATCTCATAGTGCAGATGTAGTCCAGCATATGAAACAGTACCCAGAAGTGCAGCAGTGTATGCATTAACTTTGACATTTACAGAAGCATCAGTTTCTCCATGTCTACCTCACATTTCTAAATGTATATCATAAGTATAAAAAGTAGAGAATTAATTATACATGTTAAATGGTTTATTTTTGCTGTTCTCAGAATGTATCAAATTTCACTTAAATCAGTGACTTGAAGGTATTCATCATGTAATAGCGGGGAAAAAAACCACAATCAAATGATTGTGTTTAAAAAACCCATACAACATAAGAAATCTGAATTCAAAACTCCTTAAAATTAACTTACTTTCCATAACGTCGAAGGATGTCCTATGAACAGCGTACACTCTGTTGTGCTATTAATATTTTCAGCCCGCCACTTTCTGAAAGAAAACCTCCATCGTTTTGAAAAATATGTTACATACGATAAAAGACTTCTCACATTCTACCACATGTTTCCACATGGCCAAATCATGTTGGAGCGATTTACAACTCTTGGAATTCTTGTAATCAAATCCCGTCATTTTCTATTTTCGCAACTTTCAGAAAGAAAACATTTAAGATTACTTTCACAATCCTGGACTACTAATATCTTACCCTTCTTGCTCACTCATGTTCTACTTTTCCTATGACACTGATACTGCTTACTATGAAGCAGACTTACTTGCATCAGGTTTATATAGTTGGATTTTTAAAATGACATTATAATTAAAAGTTTTGGACCAATAATCTAGACAGCATTGCAGACTTACATTCCCTCGAATCCATGAACCTCTTGCAATTCCTCAGAGCAAATCCCGAGATTCTTTCCTTAAAATTTTGGTTTTAAAAACACCAGGTAAGAATTTTTAAGGTCATACGGCAATTTGTTTTTGAAAGTTACAACAGAATCGTTGCAGAATGACCAGCCGTTTCTAGACGTTAAATAAGCTGTGTAATGTCCTGATGTTGTTGAAGGACCATCGTGATAGATAATTGCTGCAGTTACAAAAGTCCTTCCTGATATTGACAACTGCGAAGCAACAATTTTTTTTATTAAAGTTGTCAATTTTGATCCATCAGGCCTACATCGTTGGATCATTAAAATGACATACTGGCCATATCTTCGTATAAATAATGTTGACATCATTTCAGATTTACATTGGCTACACTCCATGTTGTGATCAGCTGCTTTTACTAGCTTATTAAAGGAGACTGATTTACTGTCTGGCAAAGTTAAATATATAAATCTTTCTGAGTCTACACTAGTAGTACTTGATACCCTACAGTTCTCGCAGTCATGCTGCCATTGATAAGAAAGCCCAAACAGGTGATCTACATCTACACCCTCATCTTGCAATACATCAAGCATATACATTAAAAACTCCTGACAATCCTGCTGAATATTTTCAGAGAAGTCTGTTTGACCTGTACATTCGTCTAATAGATAACGAACTTCAGACACACTTTCTACTTTTGTTCTATCAGTGCTACATTTCTCTAACACAGAATTCAACAAACAGCATAAACTTTGTTCAGAATTGATCACAATCTGTTCCTTTAAAGTCTCTAGTGAAAAGACAACATTAACCACTACATTAGCATAGCAGTTGACACCAGAACTGTTTTCAAATTGAAAACCGACAACATCTTCAACAGAATCCATTTTCTTTCTGCTTACAATTTTCGGTTCATCGACTTTTGGGCTTTTTGCTACAACCTCCCTACTATTACTGATATTTCTTCGTTTCCGGCCTACCACACGTTTCTCAAACAAAGGATATTGAGGCAAATGTGGCGCATACTCTCTTCTTAACCTATTGTATTCCTTAACACAATCTAGATCTGCACAAATGTTTGTGACATCACAGTCAAGCAAGTACAAATCCGATAAAGATCTAACTCGTGACAAAGCCACATATGCCATACCTTCCTTGAACACAGAACTTCCAATATTCACCAATGCACTATCTACACTTAAACCTTGCGATTTATCGATTGTCACCGCATATGCCAAGCAAACAGGAAACTGTTTACGGCGAACATATAAGTCTTTAACAAGCAAAAACCTAGCAGAACAACGACCAATTAGCTGTACTTCCTCAATGCCATCAAATTTAATTTTTAGAAATTCAATTCCATCTCTACTTCTGTATTTCTCAAAATCAACAACATTACCCATTGATCCATTTACCAGACCTCTTTCAACATGTAAATTCCTTCTCAAAATGATTCGGCAATTTAAACACACATTCAAAGTCTTTTCAAAACCCGCTGTTTTAGATATAGTCTTCTCTAATGAATCCAATTTTGATTTCAAATTCTCAGACAAAATAATTGTTGATCCCATATGCTCTATTCTGTCAATAGCTTCAAGTTTCACAATCTCTTGCTTTTCTAAATTCAACATTTTGTTGTTGAAGATGGCACATTCTGCAAGAGTTGGCATCAAACATATTCCGGATTTCTTCTCAGTAATTTTCTGAAAAATATTCTCAGGCACAACGTCTTGTTCTGGATATAAATTTGACAGTAATCGTGCATGTAATGCTTTTTTTCCATGCTCGGTCACTTTTCCAATTCTAATATCTTGTAGAATATTCTTGTAATCTTCATCCTTTGCCTGACGCATATTTTCATGCAGTTCAGCATAATTGAAGTTTAACCATATATTGACGTTGCCAATGCTCCCTAGGCACTTCCTGGTATCTTCATGCGTGAGTATTTTGAACACAGGTTGTCCTTTTACTGGTGTCAGCTGTAGAAGATCTCCGAAAACAATGATGTGTTTGCCACCAAATAACACATCATACTCAGTTTTAAGAACTTCTTGCATTCTCAAATGCACAAAGGCAAGCATGACATTGGAAACCATGCTTACTTCGTCAATGATAAGAAGTTTCATTTTCCTCAAGACTCTTGAAACTTCACAACAAGCATCCCCAGATAACTTGTGGTATTGTAATTTGTTATCATGCTCCACTGGCAGCATCAGTAGACGATGCAAAGTAATACCTTTAATGTTATGTGCTGCCAGTCCAGTAGGAGCGGTAACAACACAAGACAGCGATGACTCAGTCCTTTCCTGCAAATAACAAGAAATTGCTTTAATAAGGAAACTTTTTCCAGTTCCAGCTTCTCCACTCACGTACAGTCGGACAGGCTTCAACGACGTACATGAGCACTCTTTCTTCTCATGACTTAATCCATGATCAATTTGCTTGGTAACTTCGTCATATATTTTCCTCTGCTCAACGTTGAGTTGTTTTTCCAAGTCTTCTAAGTTAACCGCATCCTCCTGAGCATGTGCCATGGCTCCTTCCACTTCATTCATAGCAGTGGCAGCTTCATTTTCGATAATAGGTCCTCCCTAGTGGATCCTGACTCAATGAAACAGAACTCTGACTGTCCTGAGAACTGTCTCTGGCAATCTCGGCTGCAATCGTTGCTTCCTGCTCAATTTCCAAAGTCAACATTTCTTGATATTTGGGAAAAGCAGGACATTCTATGGTCTCCTTGGCGGCAGTGAAAGAGTCTTCGTAACAGAGGAAATCTCCAAGCAGTTCCTCTTCTGCACGCCAAGGCTTGAATAGTTGCAAAAGTGCTAAATAGAAAAACTCCTTTTTTTCTGGAGATTCACCACTCAATTTTCGATGATTTACCAAGTGGCATTTTCTTTGCTTCACCAGACATCCCTCACTTCCAATTACAGCATACACTCCTTTCTCAATATCTTCTTTGATGTTCCTTTTGAATATGTAATTTTGTAGAACCTCATACAAACAAACATTCTCGAGGTGACTGCTTCGATTTGGATAATATGTATCCAACATGTTGGTCTTCAAAATGTCGGTACTGTTTGGCTCCTTTTCCGCCAAATACTCAATTTCCCGCACAGGTTTCAGAACTCGATTACGCATTGCAGCAAGACCAAGACTCGCCCAAACGATACTCCTGGATTTAGAATAAAGACTTGCTGAAGACAACCGGTCAGAACATTCATAAGCTCCAATTTCTCGATGCGACAACATCTTCAGACTGAAACTGTACAACTTCTTACTGAGGCTCTTTTCATGGGAAATGTCCTCCCACATATCCTTCAATTCTGTCTTTTCTTTTTTGGTGATGTAAGATGTCACATACCGAGCCACAGCCATACAGTTGTCAGCCACAAACTGTATATCCATATTAGCATTCCACATGGACAAAATCACTGGGTTGTAGTCGTTGATGTACTTGGACTCTTCGTTCCTTTTCAAATTGTATGTATTTTTGGGTGATTTCCTCGTCACATTATGTCGCAGAGAAGACATCAAACTGCTCACTCTTCCTTTAGAAATCACCGGTCGTGGAAAGTTGAAACGACATTTGGTGTAGAACTTGTCCTTGTTTCTGAATTTACGACGACAGTACTTTCCACAACGATGGCTTTGGAAACGTAGAACTTGTTCTCTTAGGCTTTTCTTCTCCGTTGCGTTTGGAACAGCACACGTAGAATACTGTTCTATGAAATTCATCACTAAGTCATCCGGATCTGTTCCAAATTTAGGTGCATCCTTGATCCACAGCAACATATGTATATGAGGAGCACCTCTTGCTTGGTACTCCTTTCTCCAGAAGAAATCCAACACCTCTCCAAGAGGTGGATTCTTCTTATTTGTGATGAAAGACATCATAGCTTCAAATCTATGATTGAAGTACCTGCATACATTCACAGGATCCAAAGAACACAGTTCTCCAGGTGTCTTGAATTCAATGTTTTCAATATTTCCATTTGCCTCTCGTAGAAATTCAAGTAAGTCTTCCCAGCCATACTCGGCACAGCTCAGAGTGAGGAACCATGTCGGAGTTCCTAAGTTCCTCAGCATACATTTTAAATCACCATGACGACGGTACCAGTATTCATTAGTACCACGCTGACACGCCATGAGATTAATTAGGTGAGAATCCAAAATACTGTCTTGGACATTGACTTTATGCATAAAGTCACTTGCCGAGATGTTTCGCATCTGTATACCACTTTTTAAGATGTGGTTCACTGCATATGACAGTCCAGACAGATCGCTTTCAAACAGGAGATGAAACAAATAGGGAATGCATTGACGAAACCTAGGATCTTCTGCATACAATCGTAAAGTCCGGTATTCAGACGCAGGAATTTGATGAGGTCGCTCATCATATCTTCCTCCTTGACCTGTTGGAAATAGCTGTGGGAAACACCGAGCTTCCAAACTTTCCTCCCAAACACTAATGGGACTCCCTTTGGCTTGTTTCATTTGAAACAACTCAATAGCATTCCCCATGACTTCCTTGGAATGCAAAGGATGAACACTATAATGTTCATATATTTCTTCACTTTTAGAGGCCTCTACTTTCTCAATTTGGCCAGCACACAAATCGCTATCCTCTTCATCACTTACTTCCTCTTCTGCAACATATACATTCTTATAGTACTTATTATTTTTCTTCAAATACAATGTTGCCTTTTTGACTTTCCTAACATCCACTAAATCTTGCCATATTTTCTTATTCTTTGTCGGAACCCCATTAACTAAGATAACCAGAGGTTCCTCTTCCACTTTTTCTACTCCAATTGTGTTTATGTTTTTGTTCAAATCTAGAGGCAAATAAACAACTCTTCCCTTTAATCCTCTCTGTAAATCTGATGGAGGCAACTTCCCTGTCTTTGGCTCCATTCTTACAATAGCCTGAAAGGGATGGATACTTTGTATCAAAATAGATTCATAAGTATTTAAATCCTTCAATTCAGAAGGAATCTCAACCAATTCCAGATTATTATGAACCGCCCTAGCAGGCATCTGGTTTTGGTTTAATTTGTTACAACAATAAGTACACACACGTTGATCCGATCCCAAATCAAAACAATTTTCTACCATCAAGTATGTGGCAAAATCCTTCCATTCACTATTATTTTCCCTTTCACTTTTTGCATATAAATCCACTAACTTAATCTGATTCTTATAATAAGTACGTCGACAACACACACAAGTGAAATTAGGCCTCTCACTTGATTTCATCTGAAACGTGGCAATTTCCTTCTGAAAATTATCTGTACTGGAAACCTGTACATTATCTTCAACATTACCCTCTACTTCTGGGTCAATTTGAACATTCTCATCTTTACTTCCAAAGTAACAAAAGTCAATTTCTTCACAAATATTCTTGACATCTATTTCAGAACCATGCAAAAGAGCAGCACATAATTGTTTAAGCATAATTGCTGGACTCTTAGCATGATACAACATTCTCACTAATTTCCTCACTTTATTATGATGCACTGCTAGCATCCTGAAATGATGAAAAACACTCTGGCATACTCTCCTGGAAAGACAAGCCAGTGAATGACCACGCAAACCTGTCACTTGTCTCACTCTGCAAGGATCTAATTCTTGCAACAACTTCATTTTCTGCTTCAAACTTTTCTTATTAAATGTCCGTACAAAATCACAAAGCAAATTGATGGAATCCTGTCGCACACTGCAAATAGAACTACACTTCCAAATGTACACAGGACCTTTAGGACGTCTTTCTAAAACCTCATTACCTAACACCTCTTCTATCTCTGTTGTCACAAGTTTTTCTTTTTCAACTGGACAACCATCCTTCACTTCATAAGCTCGACCACTGGTGTCAACTGCAAACACCAAATCATTATCCTGAAAATAACTCTCCTCATTAAAAAATGCCTCACAACTTGAACTATGCATCCATTCTCCGGAAAAAACTTCACAAAAGTTACTACGATTAACTACTCTCTTCCATCTACTATTTGATTTGAAATCAGAAATTACCTTGTTTAGTGTCCTAATTCTATTGATTACCAAAATAAACAACTTTCGCTTAATTTCGAAAGCATGATAAATAATTTTCTCTACATTTTTCTTTTTCTTATAAAATGCCACTTTCTGTTGGCCTTTCTTAATATTTTTTAATAAATTAACTATTATCCTGTTGCGGAACATTCGTTTTCGAATGTCCCTAAACTGTTGTTTCCTTCTACTATCATGCACAGAGTTATCTCTTGCTCTAGCAGTAACATTTTTGATTGGTCTTTCCTTTCCATTTAAATTGCTTCTCTTTTTCTGGACTGAAACATTTTCTGTAGAAATACTTTTTTTACTACAAATATTTCTTATGAATGATTTCGTGGTCTTACCCGGAGCTTTCTTGGTGATTTCACAAGTTTTTTTGGGAGAGGACTGCTGCAATAATAGATGATCCTGCTGTCTTTGACATTTTCTAGCCTTTCTAATTCGATTCTTAGTTGGCATTTTCAAATTTTGAAATGATCTGCAGTTGAATCTGTGGAAAAATATAATAAAAAATGTTATTAACCACTATTACCAAACAGTAAATGAATAACAGTCATCAAAAACTTAACACCCTACTTATTATTTAACATAGCAAATCTTTTGCACCACCACTGCGTCACAAAAGTGACGCACAGTGGTACAAAACAGGCATACACCTATCATAAATCTCTCCGTAACATTTTAAATGATTGATTCAGGATGACGATAAGGTGTGGCCTTTCCAGAGGTTTGTTTAAGGTGAGGCCTACTCACGGTTGCAGAAGAGTTTTTCGCTTGTTGAAGAATACAAAGGAGATAATACATGTGAAGGCCTACCAATGAAGTAAGTCATGTCCACTTCACTCTTGAACAAAGGCCAGACCTGTTTTGAATCTGTGGTCAGACCTAAACTTCATCTGCACAATGTCATTCATAAACTTAGGAAACACTACTAATGTAATTGAAAAAAGTGGAGTTTTTTTCCTTTTTTCAGAATTACATCACCTATGTTTCCTCATTGACTTAAAATGTCCTTAAGACACATAAAAGCGTTTTTTTGGATGCCCTTGCACCATCTTTGGGTCATTTTTAACATGGCTATGTAACTCCCATAATCAAAATCAAATTTTGCCAAGCACAGGTCGGAGCGTATTTACAAGAAAGTTGCCCCATGGAGAAAGCTCTTCAATTAAAATGGGAAAAATAACATCATAGACACTCAAATGCCTTTTAAATATGCTCCAAACAACCTATGAAGCTCTAGCAGTACATATCCAGAAATGTATTGATTTCAAAAAACGTTTTTGAACACAACATATAAATCAATTGTATACCTACATTCAAGAGGAAATGACTGAAAATGTCCTTAAGACACATAAAAGCGTTTTTTTTTATTGCCCTTGCACCATCTTTGGGTCATTTTTAACATGGCTATGTAACTCCCATAATCAAAATCAAAATTTGCCAAGCACAGGTGGGAGCGTATTTACAAGAAAGTTGCCCCATGGAGAAAGCTCTTCAATTAAAATGGGAAAAATAACATCATAGACACTCAAATGCCTTTTAAATATGCTCCAAACAACCTATGAAGCTCTAGCAGTACATATCCAGAAATGTAATTGATTTCAAAAAACGTTTTTGAACACAACATATAAATCAATTGTATACCTACATTCAGTTGGAAATGACTGAAAATGTCCTTAAGACACATGAAAGCGTTTTTTTGAATGCCCTTGCACCATTTTTGGGACATTTTTAACATGGCTATGTAACTCCCATAATCAAAATCTAAATTTGCCAAGCACAGGTGGGAGCGTATTTACAAGAAACTTGCCCCATGAAGAACGCTTTCCATTTAAAAAGGGAAAAATAACATCATAGACACTCAAATGCCTTATAAATATGGCCCAAACAACCTATGAAGCTCTAGCAGTACATATCCAGAAATGTAATTGATTTCAAAAAATCGTTTTTAAACACAACATATAAATCAATTGTATACCTACATTCAAGAGGAAATGACTAAAAATGTCCTTAAGACACATGAAAGCGTTTTTTTGAATGCCCTTGCACCATTTTTGGGACATTTTTAACATGGCTATGTAACTCCCATAATCAAAATCTAAATTTACCAAGCACAGGTGGGAGTGTATTTACAAGAAACTAGCCCCATGAATAAAGCTCTTCTATTAAAATGGGAACAATAACATCAGAGACACTCAAATGCCTTATAAATATGGCCCAAACAACCTATGAAGCTCTAGCAGAACATATCCAGAAATGTAATTGTTTTCAAAAATCGTTTTTAAACACAACATATCTGTTTCAGCTTACAAGAGAGACCATGGAATGGGCTCCATGTACAACAATAACTTGTGTTACTGCATGCCAGATTTCTACACAGAATATGCAATTACAATTTCTCAAAGAAACAAAATCTATTTGTATATCACTTGAGACAAAGCCACATTTTAAAAACACAGCTTTCTTCATCATTTTCTCCTTAAATCATACTATTCTCTATCTAAATTAAATAAATCTTTTCTCAACTTAGCAAATACTTTTTGAGTTTCAAAACAGTCTCAAAAATACACCAAATTGTCTTCAGCAGAACAAAGAGGATGCACTCCAGAGGCTGCAGCTATAGAAAGCACAGAAATGCTGATATTCATTACACATATCTCTCATATTAGCCAATCATAACTCTTCCCTCACTTTTTTCAAATTAAAACCCTTCCCCCCTCTGCCCTCTCTGCCTTTTTTGCTTAGCAACCACCTCCTGAAAGACCTCTCATGTTTGCAAGTTCACACAACAATGTTTCAATTGAACTCTGAACTCTCAGTGCACCTGCGTATCCAGTGCAATCTTTCATTAAATGTTTTTTCCTTGACCATTCAAATTACATCTTTCAAAGAACACATCCATGCACCCTAACTTTCTGTTTTCAGAAATGGAAATGCACCAATCACTGCTAATGAATCATTAGCACTGGAAATACACAGTTTTTTTTCTTTACAAACTCCTACTGTTTCAACTGCCCTTTCATTACCACACTTCATCTGACTGCAGCACAACCTTCTCCCACCATGTTTAATGTCTGGATTGTTGGGCATAGTTACATCTACTGGGCTCAAAGGTATGCTGAGAACAGAAATTTACCTAACCTCAATTTACAAGATGTGGAAATTAAGTGGTTGGGCCAAAGAGGATTAAAATGTCACCAATTGATACCATTGGTGAAAACCTTTATGCATTTGCCAAAACCTGACCTGTTAATTGTGCACTGTGGAGGTAATGATTTGGGCACTTTGACTAGGGTAGGTCTGGAAATGCTTTTAAAGGACACCTTTGAGCAATTAATGGCACTTTTTCCTCAAACTGCCTTGGTATATTCCAATATATGCCAAAGACAGAAATGGAGGTGGTCCAACCAATTTTGTCCACAAATTGAGAAGCCGAGGAAGCATGTAAACAAATCTGTTTCAGCTTACATGAGAGACCATGGAATGGGCTCCATGTACAACAATAACTTGCGTTACTACATGCAAGATATCTACAGAGGAGATGGAGTTCACTTCTCAGATGAGGGCAACAGAATTTTCATTTTGAATTTAAGACTGTGCATTGGTACCTACTTATAAGTACCTAAATGTACCATAAACCCAAAAGCTCTTCTCAGAGCTACCCTACATCTGATCACTCACATTTATTATTTTTCTCTAACTTTTTTCTCTAATTTTCAACAAACTACGCTCCCAGAGCGCTACCCGGTACGCGAACTGGAAGCTAACCGCGCAAATTTTTTAAAAAAAATGTTTTTTTCCCGCACATATGGTCCTCCTCAGCCACCCTCAGAAAACCTAGGGGGTCAAGATACATCTACCGTGCCCCCTTCTACCCATTCTGAACATTATTTGCCCTCCATCTTGTATCTTGATTCGACCGAAACACAAAATGGTGGACTCCCGTAACGCTGCTGGTTCGCGGACCGGGACGCATACCGGGAAGCGGTCCAATAAAAAAGGTGGGAAAGTAATTCACAGAAAAACGACTGGAGACACTCTCACCAAATATACATTAGCTCATACTACATAACAATCCCTTTCATTTTCACAAATTTGATTGAAATTCCATTTAGCCATTAAGCCTGTAGACCTCTCTAAATACCGTGAGGTAAATTACTTCACAAAACACATCTAAAGTGTTGGAATTGACAACCAATGAAAATGTTACTTTCATTTTCTACTTTTATTACCTGACATTTGATTGGTTATATACCTGAATATATATAAAGGAAGAGAAGGAAACACAGCCATTTTGACTGCTACTTCTTGTTGTACATTACAATTGAATTATCACTAAACACTTCAACTTGTTTGTAAAGGTAAGTTGATATTTTTAAAACTGAAGTATATTGTGCACTATAAGTTAATATGGTAAACTTTTTCTGATAGTTATATACTATCCCTCTGTAGTAGTTATAGATTTAGATAGACTTCTCTGTTATAGTTATGGATGGAGTTAGGCTTCTCTTGGTTAAATCACAGACACTTTTTTATATTCCTACTTCCACTCTGATACTATACACTGCCAAAAGATAAATTCACTGATAAAAACTGCCTATCTAAAATTAATCCCAACAGTGCCCTATCTCTACTAATATATATTTGTTTTATCCAAATTTCAGGCAAAATGGAAGGCGAACAGAAAGTTGAATTTAAAACTGTCCTGCAAGAGAGCAGCCAAGAAAACATTTATCAAAATGAAAATGAAAATGAATTTATGGATGAAACTAGGGACCAAGAACTACTGCAATGTGTGCAAGCAGTAGATGACCTCCTTAAAAATGAGGACATTTTACACCCTCAGAGACTACAAAGTATATTCAATGAGAATTATGAAATTTCTGACAGTGAAATGTTAGAAAGTTTAATAAATTATCAAACACAATCACAATAAAAAAAAATGCTTAAAAAATAAAGAAATTAAAAAATAATCAACAAAAACAACAAACAATTAACATACAGTATTTGAAAAGTCTATCATTCTTTTTTCCTTATAGTACGCTGCCCAAAGCGCTTTCCGGTTCACGGACTGGGCGCTCCCCACGCAAAAAAAAAAAAAATTATTTTTTTTTTTGCCCTGCTGGGCCCTTTTAAAACCTCCACATAAAACCTAGGGGGTCAACGAGGATCTACTATGCCCCCTTATGGTAATTTCCCCCTTTGTTTTGGCCTCCTCTTGTCTCTCGATCCTACCGAGAGACAAGATGGCGGCCGCTCCGGACTGTTTAGAATGTTGACAGACACCGGAGAACCAATCAGCTTCGCATCGCAAAGTTCCGTTACGCGAAAAGTACGCGAACCGGAGCGCTACCCGGAGCGCTGTTACAGATATATATCTTTTTTTGAACGTTAATTTCTCAAAATCCACTGAAGCACATATATTGAGACCTAGCAAAGGCACATCGGGCTAACAGTCCCTACAATTTTGCCAAGTTTCGTGCAAATCCATTCAGCCATTCGAGCTAAAAGTGAGGCCAACCACCCTATGGAAAAATGAATGGGAAAAACGCGTTTTGGGACCCCCCTTTTTTCTCGGCCCCCCCTTGACGACCCCCCCAAAATTTTCAGGGGCTGCTCAGAAACAAAATGTGCCATTTTCCTGAAAATTTCAGCCAATTCCGTCCACAAACGCCAAAGTTATTAGACATAGAATTTTCAAAAATCCCATTAGGTAATATATATATATATTTCTTTCTTTCTCAGTATTAGTGTAAAACATTGAATTGGTTAGCAGTTTGCATTGAAAATAATGTGCTGATATACATAAAAAACAGTTCAATATGATGTTTTGTTAACTTAACTTTCAAGCGTGTCGAAATTGAGTTGTCCTTTGTTGATGTTTATTGCACTGTCACTTTGTAAAGAAGTATTTACCAATACTTGATCAGTAATCAAGCAGAGGAATTTCCAAAACGTGTTGGGTAATGAGGATTTCACCTGAATAAAGCAGCTTTCAATCACTGCAGAGTGCCATAACTGCATGCTCTTTGGAGTAAGAATGCTTTTGTTTGATATAAGGACAAAGATGGCAGAGCTTCCGATGATCAATCCTGATGTGTGGGACTTACAGGGAGTAACAGGAGGGGTTCTTGGCCCTCAGATAGGGCTGAAAAAAAGCTAAGTTTACAAGGATGTTATAGTTAGGAAATAGGTTACAAAAAATTAAATTTACTGAAAAAATAAAAGTTACAGGGACTTTATAGTTAGGATCAGATTTCACTCGTATAAAAGAAGTGAAATTCAGCAGTTATAGTTACCCGAGCCAATTATAACTTATGGCACCAAAATGCGCTGCTTGTGACCTCACATATTACATCACTCATGACATGGTCAGTGACATCACTGATGACGACTCAAATTACATCACTGATGACATTACTAGGACATAAAGATAGATACTAAGCTACTGCACTAGTGAAATTATTGTTCTTTCTGTACTACTAATGAGTGATACTATTTCTAACATATGTCACCTGAGTTGCTGTGTGACTGTGGGTATCAGTGAATAAGTGGGTGACTTAGTGGCAGTACGGGTGTATGAATCAGTGTGTAAGTGGCTCTATGGATCTGTCAGTGGGTAGCTGTATATGTGTGTCAGTGGGCATGTGAGTGGCTGTATGGGTTTGTGAGTGGCTTTCCGGGTGTGTGAGTGGCTGTGTTAGTGATTGTATGGGTGTGAGTGGGTTTATGAGTGGTTGAATGGGTGTGTGAGAGGTTGTATGTATCTGCGAGTGGGTGTGGGAGAGGTTACATGGGTGTGTGAGAGATTGTGTAGGTGTGTGAAAAGGTTTCTGATTAGCTTTGTGAGGTGTTGTGTATGTGTTTATGGGTCTCTGTGAGTGAGTGTGTGGGTGGTTGTAAAGGTGTGCGAGAGGTTGTATGGGTGTATGATTATGTGCCTTAGTAGGCATGTTGGTGTGTGAGTGGTTGTATGGGTGTGTAATTGGGTGTGTGAGTGGTTGTATGGGTCAGTGAGTGGTTGCATCAATCTGTGAGTGGGTGTGTGAGGGGTTGTAAGGGTATGTGAGAGGTTGTATGGGTGTGTGAATAGATGGCTGAGTAGCTATATGGGAGTTTGTGTGGTTGTATGGGTGTGTGAGTGGGTGTGTGATTGGTGTTATGTGTGTGTGTAAGTGGTTGTGCTGGTGTGTTAGTGGGTGTGTGAGTGTATATGTGTGTATAAGTGGGTATGTTAGTGTTTCTGTGAGTCTGTGAGTGTATGTGTGAGTGGTTGTGTGGGTGTATGTATGGGCGTGCGAGTGATTGTATGGCCATGTAAGTGAAAGTATGGGTGTGTGAGTGGTTGGATGGATGATGTATTCATTGATGTCATTTGAGATGTCATGAGTGATGTCAATGACCATGTCATGAGTAATACAATATGTGAGGTCATAAGTAGTTAATTGCTTGGGCGTAAGTTATAGTTAGCACTGTGGGTGAATGCATGTATTCGGTTAACATCTCACCCAGTTCGTAAAGGGTCACAATCCTATTGATCTGACCATTTACCTTTCTACTACCAGGAAATCTGTTATAATTGAGGGCCTGTGACACCTAACTGTTATCAACAGGGGCCTACGGTTAAAATTGTGCATGGTGAACATTGCTGCATTGTTGGTTACAGTGGCACATTCCAAATCAGTTTTGTTCTTTAATTACCTTCTATCATTTCATCAAACTAGCGAGTTGGTAGTGGCTGCCTTTGTGTCACTGAATGCCAAACTTAGAACTTGCCTCTTTTGTACAGCAAATGTATATACACATCCAAACCATTGATGGTTCACTGAGAATTGTAAGGTGGCCTACAAGAGGCTTTGAAATGCTCTTAGTGTCACTCCAAGGGATGTTCACTTAATAGGCTGGCAAAGGACCTAATATATAACTGTCATTAAATTGAGCAAGCTTGTAGCTAAAACTATGGTATGGGACTGTCTGATAGAGTCACTACTAATTAAAAACCCCAAAGTCTTTTGAAGACTCATCAATCAGCCTTCGCACTGGAAAAAAGGACTGGGGGTTAGTAACCATCATCAGTGCTGGTAAATGGGTTGCGCATTTTAAAACAATTTATTTATAGTTTGGTCTACCAGCCTCCCATTTGCCTGAATATTACCCTGATTTCCACTTGAAAATTAGATTTGTTCTAGACAAGCTATTACAGGCAATTAATGTCAGTCGTACACTGAAAGCCTGTGGAAACGATGGAGTGCCTATGGAGTTGTATAAGAGAGGCCCTGATTTGTTTGCCCCTATTCTTACCAATGTCTTACATTGTTCTGTTGTTAGTAGCCTCCCTAGCTCTTGTCATACTGCTGTAAATGTGTATGTTTTAAAAAAGGGATCATGCACTTTCCACGCTTTTACTGACCGATTTCCATGTTAGATTCCTCAGTTAAAATCATAGGGTGAATTGTGTTGTGAAAAAATTGAGGAATGGGTTGAGAACCGTAGTGCCATCTTACCCATCAAATATGGGTTTCCAGCAGGCCTTGGCACCATTGAAAAGTGTCTCAAACTATATTTAATTATCAACAAATATACGACTGCCATATAGGCTGTTTACACCTCTCCTTTATGGTTCTGAGCAGTGCCTTTGATTGAGTGAATTGTAGTAAATTGTGGATTATTCTTCAAGACCTGAGGTTAGTTCAAGACCTAATCGATTTCCTGACTGATCTGCACTATGGGAGTAGTGCCTCTGTATGGTTTGCATCATGAGGGGAATGCACTGATTCTTTTGCTACATAGCGGGTTGTGCAACAAGTTGGTGTTCCTGCACCCATTTTATTTTTGCTTAACATTAATGGATTAAAATCTTGGGGCATATTATCAAGGGATTTATCTCCGCTTTTTTGGCTTAAAAAGCCAAGAAAGTGGAGATAAAATTATCTCCCTATTAGCAACAGGGTGCTAACACGCAAATTTGCATGTTAGCACCCTTTTTCTCTACGCTTCTCCTTGCATCTCAAATGAGATGCAAAGGGGGCGTTCCAGAGAAAAATAATAGGAGAAATGTTGTTAAGCGACATTTCTCCTATTATCAAGGATTTCGCTAACCCTGTTAGTGATAAAAAAAGCAGTGCTAACCGCGGTTAGAACTGCTTTTTTTACACCTGGTATTTTCCTGACTTAGCCATGATATCCTATGGAAGGTGGATATCATGGCTAAGTTTGTGAGCCCCTATCATCAAGCTAACACCAAACTTTGAGAGATTTTCATTGGTTTTCCAGCGGTAATCTCTCAATTGGCAGTTAGAGCGAGGATTTTTATCACTACTGAGATAAACCTTGCTAATAGCAAGTTATCTCTGCTATAATTTCCGGCGATGCTTAGCGTTAAAAAATTTGTTGCTAAGCATTGTTAGCGGTAAATATCGCTAAACGTTGGTAATATGCCCCCTTGTTCGCAAATTGTGGGAAAGGATCTACCAAAGGTAATCTCTGTTACTGTCCCGCCTTTGCTTTATTCTTTTAATGCCTTCCTGCCTTCATGCACCCCAAATGGCCTGAAAGCTTTAGTTGATAGTTTTGTAAAATTTAAGGACTTCCTAGATCTTGAAACAAACACCAAAAAAACTAAATTTATGGTGTGTAGGTTCAAAACATCAAACATAGGTCCTATCCACATAAAGGGAAGCTTTATTGAAAAGGTCATCACTCTTCCTTTATCTGTACATAGTTTTCAATCCTCAATCCACATGGTTAACATGTGCTATGTAGATGCCAACGTTATAAACAAGCAATGGGAGTACTTTTTCTAAAATGTACCAAAAAAGTGGGAAATAAGCATGTTGTGCCCCTCTTAGAAGTGTATGAGTGTAAGTGCCTACCTGTTTTATTGAATAGGGCCCGGCGTACAGGAATATCTATAATCTGAAAGCTGAAAAAAATAATTTTTAGGTCAATTTGCAAGAGGAATTCGGTATGCTATAGGTAGAGATATGGTTAAAGTGCCACCCTTATTACTCTGGGTCTCTGAATGGTTCAATAGACATACCAGTCTTATTTTAGTTTGCTTGGCATACTATAAGGGTCATACAATACCATGGCTTAAACATATTGAGTCCTCTGTGAAAGTACTAACTAAACCTACTCAAAGCAAATAGAACTGTTATTTAATAATCATAACTATTCCCTCCATGAAATGTATTAGTTCATATGTGCGTGAAAATACATATGTAAAAAAATACACTCAATTTCTAACAGTCATTTTCCTTAACTGGTTGCATTCTTTTTGTGCCATAAAAATCTGAAGATGGACGCCAGGATTTCGCATTGAAATTACCTATGTGTCTGCATACAATGCTAAATAATTATAAAGAATATTTAAATGACACTTGAAAAACACCTATGATTGAAGGCTAGACCAATGCCAAAAGCCCTCGTAGAAAAGTATTGTAAATAAGGTCACTCCTCAAGGGTAGTCTAGTTCTACAAAATTGTTATATTTAAAAAAAGAACAAGGAATATAACTAGATGCAGATTAATCCGCAACAGCAGAAAAATTGTACACATGAAAAAATGCGACAGTGATTTTGAAAGATGTGAAAGAATGCCTCAGGGCCGCACGCAAAGAGCGGCTGCACTGTGAGCAAGATCAAAGCGGATTATCTTAAACACATGTAACCTCTGAGAAATGCAGGAAATAATGTCATAAATGAAAAGCGAGAAAGCAATTTGAGATCATCAGTCACATGGATTGGAATCATTGTTGTGAAATGATTTCAGGGATGGAGACATCGGTGCCTTTGTTCACTTTGGAATTTGACAGTAGGGAGAAAAATAACAACAGAATCACATAATAGTGGCTCTGATGAATACATGGCAGTGCCTTTAGGTAGTCTCATTTCCGCATTGTCGTGAGGAAAGGTTTGCAGATTTGATGCGGATTATGAACATTTAACCGATCTCTCCCAAGCTTAGAAAGAGGGATCTGAACAATCAGTAGGCAAATGTTCTACAACAGTATACTGCTATTGGAGGTGACACTTTAGTAAGATAAATGCTTTTATCTGGGAAATTGTAATTCATATTGACAGAACGCTTTAAAAGGAACACTGGAAACTTATTCATAGTACAATTTACCTTAAATGGTGCAGGGTTCAACACTTAAGCACTCTTACCCTTTTTTTTCTTATGAGCTGTTTTTGGGAAGAAAAAAACAATGCAATACTGTGAAAAATGATTGGCGCGTAAAAGAAAAAAAAAATCTCCAGTAACCCTTCAGGAACTCTGTCTTACATCAGAAGAAAAAGCATCCAGAAACTCTCTGCTAATGTTATGGATGCATAGGCCCATAGCAAAACATGCCCAGTAGCTGTCTAGTAATTAAAAATGTCCACCAGTTATTTCAAGCACTTCAGAAAATAAAGAAAGAAAATATAAAGTAAGGGCCAGATGTACGACCTGTCAAATAGCGCCTCGCAATATGCGACTCATTTGCGACTCGTAATTTGCGAGGCGCTATTTGGCATGTACAACAGTGTGTTTAACACTGTTTGTGATACCCAATGGGGTCGCAAATTGTGAGGCTCATGAATATTAATGAGCCTCTCGCCAGTTGTGAGCCCGTTGGGAATGACAGGCCCTCCCAGGGATAGTGGCCTGATGGGCTCAGCAGACCACCATGTCTGGGACTGCTTTTAAATAAAGAAGTTTTTCTTAAATGCAGCCTGTTTTCCTTAAAGGAAAATGAGATGCATTTAAAAAGTTAAAAAAATTAACTTTTTCGTTTCATTTTTTAAGGGCAGGTAGTGGTCCCTGGAACCACTGCCTGCCCTTAAAACATATTTTTAGAGACAGTCACAAAGTGGAAGGGGTCCCCTGAGGACCCCTTCGAAATCACGACAGCATTACCACCCTCTTGAAGAGGGTCACAAAACAATCATACATTGCTTTGCGGACGCCCCTTTCTAATAGCGACTCGCAACTCCTAAATAGCAAGTTGCAAATAAATTGAGAATCGCTATTTAGGAATTGTACATGGCCCTGGACCTTTTTGCATTCACAAACGGGTCGCAAATCCATTTGCACATGCTATTTAGGGTCGTAAATCTGGCCCTAAGTATCGAAATTGAATGCAACAAGATTGATGTCTAAGGGAAGCTATACAGGATACACAGAGGCTTATTTACAAACCCCTTGCGCCACTGGTGCATCACTTTTCACTTTTAATATGGGAACAAGTTGCTGGTACAATTAATAAAACAGGAGAACTACAAAAGATTTTTGGACCCTCTATAAACTTATCCAGTGATTACCCAGGCAAGAAATACAACACAGTGCCATCTAAAACCTTAAGAATGTTATTAAGTCTTATGGAAAATCATCATATAGCCTTTGTTAGCGCCCCATATTTATTTTGTGACTATATATGATGTTGAATTTGAATTTTTTGATTTATACAGCGCATAAAACCAATCAGCAGATGGAAGTGGGACAACCCTTTTAAAGTAAATACAGAAAAGCCAGGAAGTCACCAGGACAATGTATTTATAAAAATAACCAGATATCCACCTGTCTACGAAAAATCAAGGAAGATTCCATGCTCCTAATATTTTCTGGGAGGGAATTCGCTGCCACCGAGAAAGCTTTATCTCCCATCAAGCTTTCCAGAACCTAGGAACTGTTACCTTTCTCTTTTCTGCTGATCTCATAGGTCTGCTAGGAGCATACCAGTTGAAAGCAGCCCTAAGATAGTATGAGACTTGCTGATGGAGAGCCTAATGTACCAGGCAACCAGGTTTAAAAATCTCCAGCTTCCTCACTGGTGACCAATGGAGTACTCAAGCCCTCCCTAACTGAGATGTGTTTCAGCAATCAATCAATCAATAAAACTTTATTTGGCTTTAAGGATAAAGTCACACGGCCTATGTTATACCTTAAATCAGACTACATGTTGACAAATGTTATAAAATCCAAATCAGCTACACATATAAAAAACATGAATTACAATACAAATATTATTTATATAACTTTTCCTTTGCCTGAAAGCGATCCGAAAAAATTGAGAGTGTACAAAACGCTATCCCTAGAAAGAAGTTGGAAGAAAATAAAAGCTGGTCTCACCCTCCTAAAGCCCATTTTTTTAAGATAGGAATAATAAATAACTTTCTGGGAACAGCATAAAAAGTGCAGAAGATTAAAATGTGCATCATGTCCTGAAGAGATTCTCCTTCGCAGCCACAGGGCATGAGGCACTGACCTCTGTGAGAACCATTAGGATGTGCCAGTAAGTAGTGGATGAGGTCAAGCTGGAACCTCGGCAAAAGAAAATGATTGTGTATGCTTCTCAGCCCTAGCAGATAAGGCTCAGTGAATGGCACAGTTTTCAGTACGACATGCTTGCGCAGACAAGGCTTACACAGCTCGTTTCCTTCTCTTTCACTTTGTAGCATTATTAATAAAGACTTCTTGGTCCAAGTGAGGTCCCTTTTTACCATTACCCTCAGGATTCATAAAGAGATCAGCTCTTCATAGTCTGGCAAGGCCAACTTTTATATAACGGAGCCATTGAATACGTGAGACGTGATCAAGAGAAAGAACAGTCCAGTAGGATGTCTTTACTAAGTAGGCTCTCTTGCTTGGCCCATACCTTGAGCCACAAGGCCAGAGGTCGAAAAGCCAAGTCATCGGAGAGAAATTGCATCCCCAATTCCTCGTGCACAACGTAAAATGGGGTGCCTTAGAGGACAGAGCTCTTGATAAAAATGAGTTTTTGGTGCTTTGCAGAGCCCTGGGCGCGATATGGCCCCATATCTTGCTCCCATATCTAACCTTAGAGATACATTTCGCTTGGTAGATCTTCAGGAGGGCCCCTATTGTATTCCCTCCCACTCCTCTGGCAAAGTTGAAAACAGCTGCTGAAGCTTTCACTAGGTCCTCCTTCTTTCGGTTAGGCAGGGGGCACCAGCTCAGGGAGTCATCAAACCCTACTCACAGATAGTAAAAAACATTTGTCTTGGGTATTAAAAGAACTATCTCGTTTAAAAATGGTCTGTTTAGCCTTAATCTTTCCGGGGCCGACCTGCATGATATATGATTTAGAGTTGTTCACCAACGATTTCAGCTCCTTCATGAAAGAGGCAAACGAGTTAAGGAGAAGTTGTAAGCCCCTTGCAGTCCTCGCCAGGAGGACTGCATTGTCCGCCTATAAAAGGACTGGCAGGCTACGCTTGCCTAGCTGGGGACCGTCAGCTTTAGTTGCTAGAAGGGCCTTTTCTAGGGAGTTGATTTCTAAATTGAAAAGAAAGGGAGCAAGAATACACAACAGACCTCCTGATGTTAAACTGACAGGACACGTTCAGGTCCTTTGAATAGCGGACAACTGCCCTAGAATCTCGGTGAAAGTCCTTCAAGAACCAAATAATGTTTTTATCAATGCCAATGGATACCATCAGCTGCCATAACTTGCTTTACAGAGTTGCCTTTGCACACATAAAAAGTGGATCCATTCACAGTCGTGTACAATTATGACACACAATTCACGGAAAAGCCAAAGACTACAGAACAAAACGCCAGATTTTTCCGCACAGGTACTTTGAAAGGTTTAATAGTTCCACAACCAGCCGACACGTGTTTCGTCGCGTGGGAACAGTGTCTCTGCGACTCCTCAGGGCTGGGAAAGAAGACAAAAATACAAACATGGAATATATTGTTGATACACTGAATTTCTTCACAATTACATACGGCATCAAGTTTACATGGTGTAAAGCTCAAGACACCAGTCCCCCGTATCCTCTCATTTAAAGTGACTACTCCCTTATTCAAGGGAGTGGTGACAGAGTAAATGCTTAGGGCCAGATGTAGGAGCCCAAATACTGGTCAGTAACAGCCGAATTCGGCCGTTACAGACCGGTATTTGGTGATTGGGATGTAGGGGCATGATTTTACAGATTCGGTAAATTTACCGAATCGGTAAATTTACCGATTCTGTAAAATACAGAATCGGTAATTTTACCGATTCGGTAAAACCCAGATGTAGGTGGGACTCTTCTGAGTCCCAAAGGCCTTTCAGATTCCGTATTTTACCACCCAATCCAATTGGGTGGTAAAATACCGAATCCTGGTGTGCATGCACATGTGTGCATGCACACCTGTGCAATGTGACACACAGACATGCCCTTAGGGCATGTCTGTGTGCCACATGGAACACAAGTCTGGAATTGGGGTGCTAGAGGGAGTCAAAGTGATACCCCCTGCACCCTTGCAGGATTCGGTATTTACCGATTCGGTAAATACCGAATCGGTATAGCCCATTGATTCCTTTGGGCTTCATGGCCCATAGGAATCAATGGGCAATACCGATTCGGTATTTACCGAATCGGTAAAAACCGAATCCTACCGATTCGGTAATTCTCAATTTGGAATTACCTACATCTCCCCCCTTCATATTTACAGACTCTTGAATACCAAATCGGTAAAATTCGGTATTTAAGAGTCAGTAAATATGAATTACCTACATCTGGCCCCCAATCACAGGGAATATGTGTTCATTTAGACAGATCTAAGAGAAAAGGTGGTTCAACATCCCAAGAGGATAGTGACTGAGTAAAGTACTAGAAGTGTGACGAAACGGGTCAAACACACATCTCTGAGAACCTTACAACCCGAGTTCAGGCACTCATATCTTACAAGAACAACTGCAACCCTTCCACTCATACCTGTATTAACGGTCAACTTGCCATTAAGTCTGTGAGGTCAGGGAAGGGAGAAAAGGAAGAGAACCCTTTGATATGTGATAACATTTTTACAGTTTATCGTTTTGTATGCGACTGTAGAGTGGTCTTCTGCACCACTTCCCAATGTCATGAAATGCCAGATCAGACTTAAATGTTGTTTTTGTATGGACTTCTAACAGAAGTTTCTTACCTTCAAAATGCAATAACCAATGAGCTTCCATAGGTAGCTCGGTGACACTAGATCATAGCAACATTGGCTATTTTGTTCAAGAGGAAAAGATACTAAAATGTAATGTCAAAATAGAATACTGTGTTAGGAGCATACCAGCCAGTAATTGAGCCGAGGGACCTTGGGGTACACTTAAAAGAAGAACTGAATAGATGGTTGTTACTACAAGTACTGTTTCGAAATTTTGGTGTGGACATAACAAACAAAGATAATGTACCCCTTTTTTGAATGTATGATATTGTAATGTCACTTTCTCTGGGTGTCTTGTGACCTCTACGGCACCTTATTGTTTACAGTTGTATATGGTGTTAATACACATTAAGAACCAATGGGTGTATAATGCTGGACTTTTATCGGCTCTATCCTGAAGTGAGAATGGGTGTCACTGGCGGTGCTCACTTTCAGTTGTGTTTCTTAAAATTCCGATCACACTACGAGTCAGTTTTGGGCCGGGATTTGTGACTAGTCGTATCCGAGAGTCACGACCCCTTTCTCTTCTTTATTTTGAAATAGTCTTAATTCTTTTAACATCTCACTTGCAAAACTAAAATCCTCTTTCGCGTCCTTAACTGGGTGGGACAGGTCAAAATGGATGATCAAATGGTTGTGTTTATGCGCCCGGGATTACGTGTTCCAGGGAGACGTTCTAGTTCTTTTACAAATACGAGGCAAATTGGGTAGCACGTAGTATTTAAGCACGCCTTACTTCCTGTCACGTGTCCGTTACCAGGAACACGACGACCCGGGAACACAAGAGGAGAGTTTCCCTGAGAAATAGTAAGTTGCTGTTACTGAAGGGTTTCTGCCGACCCTAGTACTTTGATTTAGCTGAGAATTGAGGCAATCTTGGGTATACTGATGCCTGGTTTAATCTTAACAGAGACCAGGACCACGTTCTGCACACGTGGTAGTGGGAGCTGTTTGGGATCCTCTCCCGGTTTTGCATCCATCCTTACCCAATCTGAGGTAATTTGGTATACATATATTTTTTCCGATACTCGTTTACTTTATCGGTTCTGGGGTGTTTCGTAAGGGAGCATCCTAGACTTGATTGTTGTTTGTTCGCGAGGCACACAGGACTAAAGTTAGTCTCTTGCACTTTTCTCCCTTAGCTTTTTTCAAACTGATATACGCCAGGACGCAAGAAAATATACATGATTTCCACATTGGAGCCTACTACACTGTGAGAGAGCATTCCTCTCTACGCGGTATGTTCATCATATTAACTCAATAGTGGCAGCCCTGATTGTATAATTCTTTGGAGGGCCACTAGAAGTCATGGGTTGATTCGTGTTACTTTACTTTTGTTTCTGACTAGAGTACGGATAAACAAGACAGTTCTCTACATAGTCACGGGCCCTGCCGGGTCGGAAGTATCATCGGTAGAGCGGTGAGCAGATTGCTATTATTTTGCCACTTTCTGTCTCTGTTTCTATTTTTGATGGAGAGTTTTTAGGTAGTTCTATATGGACCGTATCTAGATAATAAGTTGACAATTTTCCCCTCGGTTTTTGTTTGTCTTCCTTTTCTCCCTTCCCTGACCTCACAGACTTAATGGCAAGTTGACCGTTAATACAGGTATGAGTGGAAGGGTTACAGTTGTTCTTGTAAGATATGAGTGCCTGAACTCGGGTTGTAAGGTTCTCAGAGATGTGTGTTTGACCCGTTCCATCACACTTCTAGTACATTACTCAGTCACTACCCTCTTGGGATGTTGAACCACCTTTTCTCTTAGATCTGTCTAAATGAACACATATTCCTTGTGATTAAGTCTTTACTCTGTCATCACTCCCTTGAAAAAGCGAGTAGTCACTTAAATGAGAGAATACCGGGGACTGGTGTCTTGAGCTTTACACCATGTAAACTTGATGCTGTATGTAATTGTGAAGAAATTCAGTTTATCAACAATATATTCCATGTTTGTATTTTTGTATTCTTTCCCAGCCCTGAGGAGTCGCAGAGACACTGTTCCCACGTGACGAAACACGTGTCGGCTGGTTGTGGAACTATTAAACCTTTCAAAGTACCTGTGCGGAAAAATCTGGCGTTTTGTTCTATAGTCTTTGGCTTTTCTGTGAATTGTGTGTCATAACTGTAGACGACTGTGAATGGATCCACTTTTTATGTTTGCATAGGCAACTCTGTAAAGCATTGTTTTGTGTGTCAGCTTTCTAACACACTGTTGAGCGGTTAGGGGGTCTTCTCTGCTCGCCTCTTTGCACCATACTTACTTTATTTCACTCGACTACTTTAGCGTCCACATCTGGTAGAGCGCCCGGATAAAATCGGAAATATTAAAAAACCCTTTTTCTGTATGCAAGCTGCCATAACTTGGACCTGTTCACACAGTCAGAGGCTGAGGACAGGTGTTTTAGCAGACCCCCGGACCAACTGAGCAGCTGCATTTTGGATGACCTGAAGCTTATTTAACGAATACTGTTTGACATTTAAATAAAAGGCATTACAGTAGTCAAAGCGAGATGTAATGAGCACAATTACCACTGACACCCTTAACTCCCCATAAGAAACAGAAGAATTTTCTTCAAGTTTTTTATGATCCAAAACAATAACTCACTGCTCTAACGACCTGGGTATCAAATGTCAAAGTATTGCCAAAGATCACCCCCACATTTTTTTGGCCTGGCCACAGCAAAAGATAGAATTTTCTGCCCCAAAGAACACAATCTCGGTCTTCTTACCATTCATTTTAAGCCACTTCTCCCTCATCCAAATACTGAAATCGGCCATACAGGACCTAAACCTGCCTGAGGCCCCTTCGCAATCATCGGAGATTGAGATGAAGATTTGGATACTTCCACATAGGACGATCCTTGGGAACTAAAGGACCTCTCCAGTTTCACCGGGGGTGTGACATTCAGGGTAAATAAAGTAGGACTGAGAGAGGAACCCTGTGGATGCCACAGGGAAGCTGAAAAGGTTTAGCCCTAAAATCCCCACAGCTGACTGTGAGAGTTCTGTTCACCAAAAAGAACTCCAGCAGGTTTTAGCAACATTATTCAGCCCAGCCTGTTGCAGCCTTTGTACCAGCAGTATTGAAGATATGGTGTCAAAGGCTGCAGACATATTAAGCATAATCGAAATAGCTGTTCAAAGATGCTAACACCTCCAAGGGGTGGGGGGTATCTAGTACATGAAGCGGAAACTGTAAGCTGTCTTCCTTGTTGGAATTGTGACGTAGGACATGGATGGAGAAGTGTGAGAAGGCAGCAGCAGTACAGATAATCACTGAAACATATTCAGGTCATTAAAAAAAATTCGGAATAAAGCCTTGGTCCCTGGCAGAAATTCAATTGACAGTGTAGGGGCACTATATTCCGCTAACAACGAGATCAGATTTTATCATAAAGTAGGCACCCACTAATAAAGGCATACTGATAAAGATATTTGTATCTCTTTAAGATGTGGCAGAAAACTAAATTGCTCCCTGGTACATGGTTGATCTCACCCTATTTTACAAGTACCAGGTTGAGATCAGCTGATGTAGCATGGCACTAATAGCGTGGGTGAGGCTCCTACTAAGAACCCTGAACGGTCCCTTGTGGCTTCTCTTACTTTTACTTTATATACAGTCACATTGGTGTAAGGTTTCTAGGAACGAAGGCGTAGGGTACATTTTGGGTCGTTAATGTAACTAATGGAAATGGTATCCTATTCTATTTCCATAAGTTGAGCACCATTGAGTTGGGTAACAAGAAACATCTGTTATTCAGCACCAAGTTACCTACGGTGAACGTGCGCTTTACAAATACACATGGTATGTTATGTTATGTTACGTTACGTTATGTTATGTTATGTTATGTTATGTTATGTTATGTTATGTGATGTTATGTTATGGTATGTTATGTTATGTTATTCCCACCAAAACACCCTCCCCAGACAAAAAACTCAGGTTTTATTGATGGGCTTCCACAAGAAGGTGTAAAAATTGCCATTCCTCTCTGTCAATAAGGTGGACAGTGATAACCGACAGACCATGCACGCAACCTGGGCTTCATCCTGGACTCCTCCCTCTCCATGACCAGGCAAGTCAACAACGTTTCCTCGGCGTGCTTCAACATCCTACGCATGCTACGGAAGATCTTCTGGTGGATCCCCACCGAGACCAGGAAGACCGTCACCCAGGCCCTCGTCACTAGCCGACTGGACTACGGCAACGCCCTCTACGCCGGTACCACCGCCAAGCTCCAGAAGAGACTCCAGCGGATCCAGAACGCCTCAGCCAGACTCATCCTCGACATCCCACGAACCAGCCACATCTCCGGACATCTGAGAGACCTTCACTGGCTCCCCGTCAACAAAAGAATCACCTTCCGCCTCCTCACCCACGCCCACAAAGCCCTACACGACCAAGGCCCGAGCTACCTCAACAGCCGAATCAACTTCTACGCTCCCAAACGCCACCTCCGATCAGCCAACCACGCCCTCGCCGCCGTCCCCCGCATCCGAAGAGCGACTACAGGAGGAAGGTCCTTCTCCTACCTGGCCGCCAAGACCTGGAACTCCCTCCCGACCGACCTGCGCCTGACCCAAGACCACCTCTCCTTCAGGAAGAAGCTGAAGACCTGGCTGTTCGAGCAGTAGCGGCACCCCCCCCCCCCCCCACCCCCAGTGCCTTGAGACCCTACGGGTATGTAGTGCGCTTTATAAATGTCATTGATTGATTGATTGATTGATTGAGTGTGATTCACTTTTGGAACGAAGAACTTGTCAGATACCTCTACTTTAGTTGCAGGCCATCTAATCTATTGAAAGAGAGTTATTTGCTGTGCTGTCCAACCCAAGGAGAGGTTTCGGGCAAATCTCAGAAATATTGATGATAGTTTTGAAACGAATGGCCTTGTCATTAAATATGTTTCCTTTCGACCATCTTCAGGCTGTTCTGCAGGCATACATATTAGAAGGAGAAGGCCATTATTTGTTTTTCTTCTCCATCCCTCTTAAAATTCTTCTTTATTCAAGGAGATATTTGGAGAACCAGAGTGGTTAAGCAGTTATGTCTTTTAATCTTAGTTTTGAGATGTGCTATTTTTTCACAAATATCCGGTGTACATTAATTGAATTTAGGTGTTTTTACATTCACATTGTTTTTGTGGCTAACAGAGAAAAGATTAAATATAGCCCAGATAGTCAGGTTATTAACACCAAAACATTGATGTCTTGAATTAGATGAGTTTCATTTTGAATTTGCCACGAGTAATGCTGTATGGAAAGACAAGGGAGAATGGAATCAGGTAGTGGTCAGGCTGTCAATAGGTATGGGAAAAACTAGAACAAACACACTTCAGTACACTTATGCACCCGAAGATACTCTGCCAGGAAGAAGGACTGCTGTGCTGCTGAGGGACTGCCGCTCTTCTGAACTGCACTCTGCTGGACTCCTGTTTTGCTGTGCTTGTCTGCTTCCGGCTGCCCTCTTTGCTGGATGAGAAGAACTGGACCTGCATCTCTTAAACCTAAAGTAAGTCCAAGGGATATTTAGCTGGTCTCCTGATCTGAAGACAAAGGTGGACTTGAACAAGGAAGTGGATATGAATGATAACAACTTAAGCTGGTTATGTTGGCTGAGAATGTATTTTTTCAAAACAGATATGCCTTTGTAGTGCTGTTTCATTATATTCAGATAAGCCTTTGCCAAAGTTGATTTTTCAAAACCTTCAACAAAGTTAATTCATTTTGACATTAATCTAGGCTTGCTGTCATTAATATAAGGCTTATACCTGGACCATGTTTCTATTTAATCAGGATTGCAGACATAGAAGGAATATTGTGACCCTCCCTGCTTTGTGGCAAGTCTGTATCCTGGCTTGTTGACTTTCGAGTTGCATATGGCTGAACTCCCTACAATCTTAGAAAAAGTTTGCTGATTTTCTGAGACTTGTGTCTCAGCACTCAATCACCTGTTTGGATATGAAGTAGCTTCTGTGCTGTATGATCTTACCTTCAGTATTACTAGCAACTCTGAACTGCTACAATAAAGGATATGGTGCTAATACACATGTACGAATAAACAAGACAATTTTGCTAATCAGCTGTTAATTTATATGATTTTTTGGAAATCACAGATGGAGAAAATAAATTTACAACGATGAGAGTGAGTGCAGCCATATGTGAACTTTTATCTTGTGTTCATCTGTTTATCTCAAAATAAATGCTATACTATGTTACAACTCTCAGGTTCATAGAGGCCATTACAGTGCTCATCTTAGCACCATATGGATGAAACTACTGTGTTTTATTTTAAAACTCAGAATGACAGGCCACTTTTATATCTTAAGGTCATATTGTTGCTTCTTTATGGGCAGATGCAAAGAATTAAAGGTGCACATGCATGAAAGGTAAGTGCAAGTGTATTGATTGTGATCAGTGAGTAACATGTTTAAGGTCACTGTGGTTGCAATCCGAGTACATTGGCGGTCATCCATGTTATGGCTATGGTATAAAGAGCATAAGGTGGGGTCTAAATAAGGTTGTGTACTGCACACAGGTAGGTGCATAGTCTGAGGACACCTATAGTATAGTGTGAATACCATATAGAACAAGGGCATTGATAGGTCCTGATATGTTCTGCAGGAGGGACTAGTTAGGGATCAGCTAAAAAAACAGTTGAAGGACCATTTTTAATATTCATTGAAAGCCCTACTCAATTGCAAGGAATAAGCTTTAATAAGTATTACGGAAAAAGGAGATTTAGACATTTTACTTTTTCCTTGCCTGAAGCTCCTGGGGCTAATTTACATATAGCTGGTGAATGGCCCGAGGAGCTCTGAAAACTGTTCCTAGAGAAGAGATAATGACCTGGGTGTGGGGAGGTTTCTTTGTTCCTCTGGCATGAGGACCAGTTGAGCCGTGCCCAGAACTTAATTCACTTAAAAGGGGCTGTTCCTGTCACGCATAAATGTAGCTCATACCTGAACAGGCCATGGTGCATGTCCTACCAGTCAAGCAGTTACTAAACCTGTGAGGGGAAATCAGCTATTCGTTTTCCTGGTCACACCTCTGGGTGAGCACACAGGCATTGCACAATGGGAGAAGGGTGTCTCCATCTGAATTTAGTGAGTGGGAGGCAATGTGGGATTGCTTGCATTAAGGCACAAAGGAACTGCTGCAAATATTGGTAGTGTTACTGCTGGTAACGTTTACCCTCTTGGTTATGGAGGGGCCACGATTCACTATGTTCTGTAAGCAAATATTCGGCATAAACATGGCACCGCAAATCACCTTCTTCAGAACACTGTCAGACCTGTTGAAAAACATGAGAAGTACTGCACATTCTGTTTGAGACCAACGCAAAGATCTGAAAGGCTGGACCTGCACCTATCTGTACCAAGGACAAAGAGGGAGGTTTCAAGGGTTAGTTGGCTGATCTCCTGTGTAAGCTATAGAGTAGAGTTCCAGCCGTACCTGCCCTGGATCCTGCTGATGTCCTCTTCTGGAGTCATTCATGTCCACCCAAGTGCTGTCCCCTCGGTACTGAGATCCTTGGCTGTGTCTAATTGGACTTTTCCTAATATTCCTGAAAACCTGGGACTTTTTGGGTTTGAAGTCATCTGGAGCCAATTTGCCCAAGACACATTGCTGCTGGGCTTAAGAAACAGTGTTTTCCACTAGCTGCATTTGCAGCAGCAAATTTGATTCAGTGAAACCTCACAGAGAAGGTATCTAATCTTCTTCAGATACAGCCCAGAGTCTTACCCAAGAGGAGGATTTTGAGCTCCAAAAAGAAACTAACAGTGAACTTTGAAATCTTGACCAAGCAAAGGTGCTGTGAGTGTTCTGCTCGATTAGAGAACTTCCCCATGTGTGAAATTTAAATGTTCCCACTTGGAACTCTTCCAGCTGAAATTAGCAACATCCAAGGGACCTTATCTATTGCCTATCTCACAACATGGATCCCTCCTCAGATACAGTCTGCTGCCTTGCCCTGCTCAAGAATTATCACTTCTAAAAAAAAGTTTAAGATTAAGAGCCTGGCGTCGAGTTTGGCAGACAGGTTACTCCGTCACAAACATGATTTATATTCCATCTGCTCTATCACAATTGCTATGGGATATAATGCCTTTGTAGTACAGCGGACAGGATATATGTCACTTTGAGACAGAGTAACCCATCTGCCAAACTCTCTAAATCAGGCCCTAAGTCCCAAGGTAAAACCTCTAACCAGGTGAAACCTGATTGGTCTATCTGACTGCGGTGAAGTCACACCTAGGTCTCAGTCTACTATGAGCAGTTGATCTACATTGGTGCTTCGTCCTTTTTGGTGCTATTTCTAGTTGCAGTTTTAAAAATTCACATCTTTGATTTACCTCATTGGATTTTTGTCCTTTTGGTGTAATTTAGTTCATTAAATTATTCTCTATTTTTCATAAATTGAGAATTGCTTGTGTTGTGATTTACATTTTTTGACTGCTTTAGTGCTTCAAAAAGCTTTACACATTTTCTTAAGTTGAGCCTGTCTGGGCCAAAGCTACAAGGGGGGGAGCTCATGCTTAAATTACTGAAAAGTTTACTTGTCCAAACACGATAGTGACCTTATTGCTTGTGAGTCAATAACTCAGTCAATAACTCAATTTCTCACACTAGCTGAGAGATTTTTTTCACAATACTTTCTGATGGTTTTCACTCATTAAATACCACCAGAAGATGACACTATAATGTGCAATCAATTGCCCTACAGAAGTATATTATTAAGATGAGCCCTCTAACAAACTTAATGACTGCTGACTGGTGTTCAAATACTTGGATTTGGTTGCTCTCTGGACTAATCCATCAACTTTAGGACCTTGTGCTTTGACCTCCTGGCCACAGGTTTGAATTCCCACGGATCAACTCAGGCTTTCATCTTTCTGAGGTTGATAAAATGAATGCCATTGGTCTTAGGTAGGGCCCAGCATGATGTAGGAAAGCAAAAGAGGGAGGGTGAAAGTGATCAGCAAATGGGACTACCCCATTGGCCCTCTGGATAGGAACGTCTCTGACCAGTTAATCTCGTCTGACTTCTGAGGGCAAGTAGCTGTTCAGATGAGTGAAAGACAAGTTCAAAGACCGGATAATTCCATTTAAATGGTGCATTTCTCTCCACCCTCTACCCCACTGGAGGTGATTTTGTCTAACATTCCTCCACTTACACAGGATAAGAATGAAACAACACTCCAACTGATGAACAAATGGCACATTATTGCTGCTCTCATATCAGGGGAGTGTGTAACTTTTTGAATCACATTATCATGGCCGGAAGAATAGAGTGGGTAGGAAAGGGCCAAAAGATGGGAGCAGGGGCTTGTGTCACTGTGAATTTTGATAAGTGAAGTTTACGGGTGTCTGCTGAAGGCATCCGGTCAACTGTAGCAATAAAGGTATAACCACTGGGTTTCTTTTATCCCCCACTTTCCATAGTTAACTTTGACCAAGACCAAAACAGAGTGAACCAGGAGAGGGTTATTAAACCCATATTAGTTTTGATGTCTTCAGCTCTTTAGAGAATATTGACTGACTGTACAGAAAGTATGAAGATCAAGAGAATGTCAACAAAGAAAACATGAATCTACCAAACCCTAACGCTATCCAGTCACTGACATTTGGACATCATATATTGAGTTGAAACATCACAGATCTCAGTGACAATGGTTGTGTGGCTAACTATAGACTAGGATGGGTTTCTCAGGTCAGGTGTTACAATGGTTCTCATCCTTCCTTCACCATAGATCACAAAGAATCAAAGCAAACGACTCCTTCTCCCTGCCCTCTCCTGTATTCTTGGGTGTCCCCCAAGAGTCCGCCCTATCTACTATCCTCTTCAACCTTTTCTTGGAGCCACTAGCTAATTCTCTAAATTCCATGAACATTCTCTTCCATGAGTATGCAGATGACACACAACTTTATTTGAAAATCTCATCCCCAGACAATATTATCTCACTCAACACTACGCTAAACGCTACGCAAAACTGAGTAACGGAGAACCATCTACTTCTCAACACCTTTAAAATTGGTTGTGCTCTATTAACATGACTTGCTCTGATGAACATCTAGCATGGGGATTCAAAATTATGCCCAAATCTCTTTGGTGCCTCCAATCTAAGAGGTTGTCACCACGTTTAGCCATGTAGACTTTTCCTATCATCTGTCTGTCTTTAAAATGTATTTTCAAAAGGACATGAACCATTACATCTATGTGAGAACCCCCATAACTTACAGGATTAATGTCAGGAGGAATTAGTTCAAGATTAGGGAAAGTTTTGTCCCAAATCTCTTTACCAATCATGGTAAATTGGGAACCCGAGTCAGCTAAAACCAAAATCCATTTATCACCAATCATTACATCACATTCTGGCATATGGATCTGTACAGCATCTACTGCACCTTCATTTCTTATACTTAACATTGCTGTTTTTGTAGAGACACTAGTGCCTATATTCTCATGCGTAACGTCAATAGAGCATACTCTTCCTCCAGACTTGCATACTCTTGCATAATGACCCTTGTTACCCCATTTAAGACAAATAGTATTCCTAGCATAACATTGAGGATAATTGGATGAATGATTGTTACTACCACATCTATAGCATTTCATTTTCGAAGAATCAGAAAACATCCTTGGTTTGGGACCAAGGACAACTTTGGACACACTTTCAACATGTTCATGAGGATGAGTAGAACAAGAACAAGGTTCTTTTTGTGTAACTTTATGGATGCTACTCGGTGTTGGAATGTCATCAGGCGTAGATTTTGGGAATTTAATTTCTAAGTGTGAGATGAAAATCCGTTCCGCTCGCGGAATTTCCGGATTTTTGGCAATTTCGTGGTCCGCGAATCGAACTAATTTGCTCCAAAATCCGCAATTCGCAAGCTGGCGGATTTTTTTGCTTGGTCGCGCTTCAAAAATACAATCTTGTGCGCGTGGAGTTGACTTACCATGATTCTGAGTTCGCCGAGTTGTTTTTCCTCCTGGTTTGCGTGCGCTGGGCCATTTTGGATCTGGCTGCGTGATCGCGCGAGACTTTTCGACCGCGAGTAGGTCATAGCGGCCCGCCATCTTGCACTGCGAGAGTTGCTGAATGTGAATACGTCATACCAGCTCGCTCTCCCGAACTTGCAAAAATTGCAATTCTGCACAAGAAATCTACAGCAGGCAGCATAAACTTTCTGAAAATGATGATTTGGATCAGAAGACCTCCTCAGATTGACATTTGGCTGCACTTTTTTGTGCAAGGAGTCTATTTTTGGGGGGTGGGAAGAAGGAAGTGCCCCAGAGTCTCCAACTTCCTGTTCCTGTCCAGCAGGCTCCTCCCAGTGCTTTGTCCTTGTCCTGGTCATTTTTCATTTGGATTTGGAGCTGGCAGGATTACTTTTTGTGGCTGCTGCTGGATATTTGTACTTGAGGATTTTTTGTTTGGATCACTATTGGATTTGAGATTTTACAAGTAAGTTGGTGTTGTTTGTTTGGGGCATTGCAGTTGCTGCAACTACAATTGTTAAACTTTTTCACAACTTTAATATATTGTGGGTAGGCACAGTATCCAGTAGGCCCAGAGTTAGTGATGGGTGCATGATACAACTGTTTCTGTGAGTTTTGATGAACTTTAATATCATTTATGTCATGGAATTGAATAGCTCACTGTTATATGTGGAATTTGTTTTTAATTTTGCGGTGCGCATAAAGCCACACTACCCAGTAAGCCCAAGGGTACTCAGTGGTGCATGGACCAATGCTTTCTGTGGGGTCTCTTGAATTTTTAAAACATCATTTAGGGCATGGATGGCATTGGATTGTGGTGTTTTTTGTGTGTTTTTTGTTTTTTTGGGGTGGTATTGGGGCCTGGCCATGTGGGTGGGGGCTATTTTGAGGCCTGGTCCAGGCAGGGCCTGGCCATGTGGGTGGGGTTTAAGGGGCCATTTTGAAGCCAGGCAGTGTGCTTTGTGCCATAGGCCTGTACCCAGTCTGCCATGCTTTGTTTCATCCATTATGCCCAGGGGTACTCAGTGGTGCATGGACCAAGGCTTTCTGTGGGAAGTCTCTTGAATATTTTAAACATCATTTAGGGCATTGATGGCATTGGATTGTGATGTTGTTTGTGTGTTTTTCGATTTTTTGGGGTGGTGTTGGGGCCTGGCCATGTGGGTGGGGGCCATTTTGAGGTCTGGTCGAGGCGGGCCTGGCCATGTGGGTGGGGGTCAAGGGGCCATTTTGAAGCCAGACAGTGCGCTTTGTGCCATAGGCCTGCACCCAGTCTGCCCAGCTTTGATTCATCCATTATGCCCAGGGGTACTCAGTGGCGCATGGACCAAGGCTTTCTGTGGAAGGTCTCTTGAATATTTCAAACAACATTTAGAGCATGGATGGCATTGGATTGTTGTGTTTTTTGTGTGTTTTTCAATTTTTTGGGGTGGTGTTGGGGCCGGGCCGTGTGGGTGGGGGACATTTTGAGGCCTGGTCCAGGCAGGGCCTGGCCATGTGGGTGGGGTCAAGGGGCAATTTTAAAGCCAGGCAGTATGCTTTGTGCCATAGGCCTGCACCCAGTCCTCCCTGCTTTCATCCATTATGCCCAGGGGTACTCAGTGGTGCATGAAACAACTCTCTCTGTGTGGTCTCTCTTCTATCAATGTAAACCTCCATTTTTGATAAGAAATAATTGCAATTTTTATTTTTGGTCTTTCCATTTTTGGGTGTGTTGTAATAATATTAAATGCCTAGTTGAAAATATTAATTGAAGCACGACAGATGCAACATTTATTTAACTGATGTTCCTCCGGCTTCCTTTGCTTTTAGGTGCACAAAGAGAACCACGAATCATCCTCATCGTTCATCATCAGTGCAAGGAAGAAGTCATGCTGCGGTGTGTGCAGCACAACATCACGTGATCTCACGTGTGGCCACAGACAACTCTGCAACTCGTGCAACTAAGGCCTGCTGTTCTTCTGACATCTTAAGAAGATGGGCCCAAAGAAAAGTGGCCATAGCTCCTCTACCAAGAAAGTTGCCAGTGCCACTGCCAGTAAGGAGGAGCAAAAGAAGCAAGTGGCGCCATTTACCAAGGAGACTGGTGTGCCCACAGACACTTTTATGGGGTAAAGAAAACTACGCCTGCAGCAGCATTGTCAACCAGGGACCAAGCTGGGAGCAGCACCTCAACTTCATTGTCTCAGTGCCACCACGCCAAGTTAGGCCCAAGGCCATGAGTGCCGCAGAGGCAGCCACTTTAATTGCTTAATCACCATCGACCAGTGATGTTGGCGTTAACTCATCGCAAGAAAGTAGCATCCAATCAACACAGGGTGTAACTCATCTGACGAGTGTTCAACAACAGCAGCCATGACAACCACAGGTGCAACAAGGAGAGGCGCAAGGAGAGGTGCAAGGAGAGGTGCAAGGAGTGGCACAAGGAGAGGCACAAGGATTGGCGCAAGGAGTGGCGCAAAGAGTGGTGCAAGGACTGGCACAAGGAGTGGCGCAAGTAGAGGTGCAAGGAGTGGCGCAAGTAGAGGTGCAAGTAGAGGTGCATGGAAATGCAGTGTCACATTCAGCCACGCCCATCCTCCACTTCATCTGGCATTGAAAGGAGCACCTCCACCACCACCAGAAATCTCCAGTCCCCAGTTTGGGACTTCTTTAGTTTTAGCAAAAAAGGATGAAAATCTAGTCATTTGTTCGATTTGTAAACAAGTAGTTAGTCGGGGTAAACCTGGTACCAAATATGGTACCGGAGGCCAGAGAGGGCATCTTAAAAAACACCACATTATCCAGTGAGAGTAACTTCCGGAAAGCCAAAAGTACAAATCCAAATGTAGACATTGATATTGCATCTGATGACGAAGAGGATCTGATCATGCAGGGGGGAGGTGAACAACTGAGAGACATCTTTTCTGGCACACACAGAACCCCTGGCAGCAGTACTCAGTGGTAGCCTCCACACCCTCCTCTACCCCAACAACATCAAGGAGACATAGTAGTCTGGTAGAGACACCAATGCTAAAAAGTTCATCAATGAGCCTAACTGGGTTGAAGAGGTCCGCATCCTCATCACATATAAAAACGGTCCAGACCACCATTAAAAGCATGTTTTGGTCGGAGGCGCCATTGGAACACAACCATCCAACGGCACGTTTTTATAATGCAATGATGGCTAAAATGTTAGAGCTGGACCTTCTCCCTTTTTCTTTCGTGGGGAGGGTTGGTTTTTGACAATTTGTGACAACAGTTTGCCCTAAATGGAAGGTTCCTAGCCGGTCCTATTTTGCAAGAGTTGCGGTTCCAGCACTACATCAAGATGTGCTGGAGGTGATTGGGGCAGCTTTGATGAAGAGTGCTGTTCACACTATCCACCTGACAACAGAAATGTGGACCAGTTGCCAAGCCCTTGATTGCATGTGCATCACAGCACACTGGGTCTCTTTTGCAGGGGTTAGAGAAAAGATGTCTGCAGGTGTTGACAATGCCACAGTTTTTCAAGTTAGTCGGAAACATGCAATAGTAGCCATGTTTGAAATGGAGAAATCTCATACTGCAGTAAACATTTTGGAGGAGTTTAACAGTAAGGTCTTTGAATGGCTGCATCCAAGAAAGTGCATGATTGGTTATGTTTCCAGGGATAATGGCAGTAATATAGTTAGGGCCATGAATGATGGTGGCTATTTCAGAGTGCTGTGTTTGGCACACAGTATTAACATTGTTGTTCAAGATTTCTTGAAAAAAGAAAACACAGTCAGCAAGTTACTGACCACCTGCCGAAGAATTTGCACACATTTTAGACATTTTTTAAGGCCCGGAAGAAGCTGAGGAAACTTCAACATGACAGTAGAGTGTCAGTCAGAGGACTCATCCAGGAGGTGGTAACACGTTGGAACTCAACCTTCTACATGCTTGAGCATCTGTCTGAGCAGTGCTTGGTAATTAATGAATATGTCTTTGCACGGGGTTCTTATAGGAAAGACACGAGGCTAGAGTTGGAGGAATGGGACCTATTTAAAATCCTAACAGACATGATTCGTCCTTTTGAGGCCTTCACGCGTGAATTCAGCAGGGAGGACTGTACTTTGGGCAAAGCTATCCCATTGTTTGCATGCTAGAGCACAAACTGAAGGCGGTGTCTTCAATGCTCAAAGATGATACTGACAAGCAAGACGCATATCCGTTATTAACCCGCCTACTTGACAATGAAAGGCTTAGAAAAAAACATACAGAACAACATTACATGTGTGCCACTATTCTGGATCCACGGTACAAAAAGGCACTGGCCAGCAAATCATTTATTCCTTTTACTGAAGCAGATGTTTCAAAGTACAAACATTGGCTAGCTCTGTCAGCCACTTCGTTCGAAAAAGAGCGGCAGGAAATTGAAGGAACCGGCAGGAGTTCTACTGAATCAGCAGCCCATCAGGCATCAAGGTCCACTTCTGTGGCCGAAGGCAGTCACTTTCCCTCACAGCCGTTACCTACACAAGCAACCGTATCATCATCCTCACCTGCACCAGGCCCAGCCATAATATTGTCGGAAGCGGATTGGATAACTCATCAAGGGTTTGCTTGTTCCAGTGCTGATACAAAGGCCACAGATGTTATGCAAAGTGGAGCAGCCCTGGATGACCTTGAGTGGATTGTGCAGGCCTATCTGGATGACCCAACAGAGGTCTACATTGATCACAACCCATTGCTGTATTGGTATGGGAAAAGGTGTCAATGTCCACTGATCACCACACTGGCTATAAATTATTTGTCTTGCCCACTCGCAAGTGTGTCTTCTGAACGTGTTTTCAGTGCTGCTGGTGCTATTGTAACTTCAAAAAGGACCCGCCTCTCGCCCAAAAATGTGGAGAGGTTAACTTTTACTCCTGTGTGTCTTTCTTTGTTTTGCAACTTTTACCACAACAAAACTCTAATCACAACAAATCCATCAGCAGCACTGTCTTCGTCTTATTTCCTTATTGAAGGTGCCGCTGTCTGCAATCCTGAAGATCACAAGTTCAAAACTCAGTCATGCTCTCTATCCTCCTGCTCCAGACACCCCCTATCCATTTCCCACAAGGCAGATGGCTGGATTACGCAGAATGAAGAAACTGTCGCTTCATAGACGAGTCCCCTCAAAAACAGTGGGACTGGAATTACTGACTATATGTGATTGCTGACAGTTACTTCTGAAATTGACACGAGAGGCTGCCCTGTGGGCCTCCACTTTAAGAACAAGATGCAGACAAAAAGTGGAACAGGTAATGAATAATGAGATGGCATGCAGTGGACAGCATTGGCTGTCTGGCTCAGATAAAAGCAATTGCTGTTTGTTTGCTGTGCATGAAATTAATCACCATATGTCTTCTGTTATTATTTAATCTTTTACACACTAATTGAAACTCAAGTCTACTCTGTTTTTTTACGTTGTTTAATTAAAATTCTCTTCTACTGCAGGGGCCACTACGTTGCATTTTTTTAATATTCAAAATGTCCTTGGACTCACTGCGTGTGTAGACTGCGACTGCATGAACAACATTGAGTTTGCCAATATACCATGATGATGATGAGTCTTGATGATCAAAGCTGCATAATATCTTTTTTCTTTACAGTCACACACTGGGATGGATGGATCATCATCGTCGGTTTACAGATGAACTATGGCCATTTCGTGAGTGGCAAACAGGTAAACCAGTCAACAACAACTACAGCAGAACTGCATGTCTGTCTAGTCATGGTATGGAGTGGTCGAGCCAGTGTAGTGTTGTTATGCCAGAGTCCAGACAGCAGTTCATGTCAAATTGCGGATATGTGTCTTGCTGCTTTCAATTAGATATGCTTTGTCTGTCTTTGTCAAAGAGGTATGCTACATCGGGTTGCTTCATTCACTCAGTGGTGCCTGCCTTGACGGTCTGCATGGCCCTGGCCTGCTGTGTGCTAATTACTATCCTTGAAAAGGAGACTCAGAGTACGCACTTTAGAAATGATGCTTGTATGTAATACTGTTGCCTCTGAAACTGAAAGTGTTATTTTTGCACTACACACCGTACCTTATATTTTTTTCTCTGTGGTGTTTTTTAATATCACGTCCTGGTTTTCCATCAACAATTACAGGCCGGCTTTTACCCTGTGCGATGGGAAAAATAAATTACTCATGCTTACCACTAGCGATCCGCAATTCAGCATCTGCCAGGAAGGCAGTGGACAGTGTGTCTGTCTGGTCACCAAGATTGATCGACGGAGTCTCAGATGGAATGGAGGAGTAGCGCGAATAAGAGGAATGGCTGGATGCATGCAACTTCCCAAATTGAACAGGACAACTACAACATACAGTTACAGTATCCTCTTCACTTCTTATCTTTTAAATAATGTTATTGTTGTGAACTTCTATGAGTGTGACTCTGTGCGATTGTTTGCTCTCTGTTTCAAATTCATCCCTCCAGCTATTTGATAAGTTTCTTTGCTATTTTTAAAAGTAATTTAATGTACTAATAAGTGTTTATTTTCTCTGAGGGTAGATAGGCAAGTGAAATTGCGTAATTACTGCAGCCCTGTACTGTCAAATAATGTTTCTTCATAGTTAGTAAGTTGTCGTAAGTACTACTTTTCAGTAACCTAACCATCCATTTAGCAAACAACTTCATGCATGCAGTACTGCACTTCCTTTATGTCCCTTAAAAGATTTATGGATATCTTCATATTCAAAGATTTGTTTTTCTTTATTGTTGTTTGTCCATGCTGTGTTTTTTTTCCTCTCTCCACAAAACTTTCCCAAAAAACCCCATTCCTATCCAATTTTCAAACCCTAACACTCTTACCCCGGGCTGTGTGGTTTTCATTGAGGTGTGACTAAATGACAACAATAACTCCACACACTTGCTGGGGAGGATAAGGTCAAAGCAACAGAAAATCAATTTCAAGGATGGTGAAGGAATCCGAGGATATATTCTGTGTGCTGTACTATCTATCGAACTGTTCTAATGCTACGCTCAGGCCACTCAATGTTTCATTTCCTTGTTTTTCATATGCTGCTACTGCCAGTATGTACCTCTACTACTACCACCACCACAACGATGACATTTCATCTGTCCACGATTCCATTTTAGGGGAGGAAGAATAATGGAGTAGGAGGAGAGGAGAGACTGACAGTTGTACTAGTAAAGTAGCAGGGCAATTGAATTCACTAACTCTGTCAGTAGGACTTTTGTACAAATTTGGGCGATTAGACAATTTGAATCAACTAGCCAGTTAAGTTTCAGGAAAACAAACAGACAGTGAACCCCCCCACCACCTCCCCCACAAAACAGTAAAAAAAAACGCAAATGCTATGTTTAAGTAGAGAAATAAATAATTATTGGAGCCCTAACAAAAATAAACTATACTACAAGAAGACCCAACCCACCCCCTCCCTAACCCCAACCAATGTCCACGAATCAAATCAGTCCCCAAAAGTCCAAAAACCCCAATGCCCAATTCCCACCCCCCAAAAGTCTTTAAAAAAAGGGGAAGGGAAAGTCTCTCCTCTACTTCCGCCAGCGGTGCCCTTTGGCCAGGTGGTCACAATGCTCTCTGCAGAGGTCCTTGAGCAGAGTTTTCAGCCTCGCCACCTTCTGCTCAAGGTTGAACACACTGAGGGTCAAGCGGTGCAGACGAGCCTTGCACCTGCTGTGGGGGGCCGCTGATTTTTTTGCTGCTTGGTGGTGGCGGGTGGCTGTGGGACCACGGCTCCGTACCGCTGAAGGCTTGCGCTGACTGGATGACACAAGGTGGCCGGAGGAGGATGCAGCTGTCGTGGATGTTGATGTCGACTGCGACTTCGTGTCCTCCTACTCCTGGGCCACCAGCCGCCGATATTCTGTGACAATTGCCTCCAGGTTCCGTTGCCGGGCCCATCTAGCCAACTCTTTCCTTGTTAGTTTGGAAGGAGCATCTATATGAAGAAAGAAAAACATACTGTAACCAATGCTCTTTAAGATTAACACAAAATATTTCAGCAGAAAGTTGTATCACAGTAGCACTAGCAACTTGCAAGCACAGTACATAACATTTGTGGCGCGTATCTATCTAACCTCCAACTTCATCGCCCTCTGCTCTAACATTAGTGGGGGTTTCAGGAATTCTACTAGCACTAAAGGGATTCACTACATTAGACTCAGACAGTACACAAGTCTTCTTCTTCTCTCTTGTGTAGTGAAATTGGTACGTAAACTTGTGGAAGCCGGCATAATGGCAGCGCAGTCAACTTGCACCCGAAAAAACAGACGCAAGCCATGATGACACAGACTTGTGTTACTGTTACCATTCCAGTACATGCATGTGGTGAAGCTCTCACTTTTCTATTACGGGTGGCACTGGCCATACTCTGTTACAAGGGCTACTGTTTAATTAATTTAACTTTCACCCTGCCCTGCCCCTGACTACTACAAATGGAAAATGAAGAAGATAAATTATATGATCATATATCCCTTCACAGGATATTTGCTTACATATGGGATGACATTTAGGTGCTTTGTTTTTGGTTGAGTGAACACCGATAGGCCACACATGAATGACAGAGTATTAAAAAAATATTAACAGAGGTAGTGAGTGAGTGGTCACAGTAATCCCGGGATATATGCTGTGCTTGCAAACTACTGTTACTAGTCATGGTAGTATTCTGAAAAATTACAACTTCTACTTTGCTTGGCTTTGCTACTCTGGCACGGACGTGCGGTGTTACATGCTCTTCAAAGTAACACTTTTCATCCAGTGACCTTCTACTCTGTCTACATACAGCTATGCTAACTATGAGGAAGATACCATCCAGGCAGGCAGGCATCCATCCACTCAAAGTAAATGTCAATCATTCTTCTTAATGTCTGACTATCAACTGGACAAACCTTACTTTTTCTCTCCCAAAACAACAACCTTTTGTATTTGTTTTGTAAAACGCCAGCCATGCATCCATGCCTGACTTGCATTTGAATTTGAACCAAAGGATATATTGCGCACACATACAGTTTCTGTTTCACCCACCCAGCCAGTCCTCTTTTCTTTCTCCTTCCACCCATCCTTGCTTCAGCCTTCAACCGTCCATGCATCAGGCCATGCATCAGATTCCCAGCCACCTCGGGCAGCATTCAAAAACAAGTATCATTCTTTGCCAATCATTAATTTTCACTCGCTCATCCTTCCTTACACCCTTCTTTCCCTTTTCGTTCATCCCATCCATCAAGTTCATCTCTGATCTGACTTGGCTTCTCGATAAAACTTTCACAGCTGAGTTGAAGTCAAATTTATAGGAGGCCATTGGTTACTTGTCAACTCCCGCCGCTATTGCTAATGAGAAGTCAAGGGTGACTGTCTTTTACATGGTTGACAAAAACTTAGTTATAAATTTGTAAGTCTTCTTAACAGTAAAGTGTACTTGTACTGTACAACATATACAACCCTGCAGAGAGCCCACTCTGCAATCTTAATGAGTAAGGAATATAATAGCTCACCAATGCCTGCCACTACCGTGGCATCCCCCACAGCAGTTCCTGCTGGCTGTGGCACTGCATCTGACCCTGAAGTGCCCACCTCCGCGCTGGCCCCGGCACTGGTGGTTGGCTTTGCTGATGGTGTTACGCCTAGAAAAAACATTTAATATTTATAGATACCATATACACCACTCCCTATTTTGTCTAGGGATGAAAAAAGCTACTAGTACTACATAAACAAATTTAATAATTTGTGACTCTCTAGTCTAAACTAAAAATTTCCCTTTCTTCAGGGAAGGTTGTTTTTTATTTATGCTTAGCCATAACATGTGATGCTACACTTTTTGACACAACTGATCAATGCTTGCTTTTTAACAGGCACCATTTTTCTCCTAACAGACAGAAGCTTCCCTTCTACGAACAAGAGCAAGATGATCATCATTTCTTAGTCGGAGTCGTCAATGATTCATCCCCACCAAGACTTTAAGTTCCAACCAGGTTAGGGCTCCCCCACAATTAATGTGTGAAATCGCCACTTTTCAGTCATTCTCCATTTGCTATATGACATTGATTTTAATAAATATTTTTATATAATGCACAATTAAAATTTTTACTGAGTACACACAGAGCTACTTGTTTTACTTTTAATAAAGCTTTAACACTTACATAGACTCTGTGGTTTTTAATCATGAGTCAGTGAGTAAAAGGTTTTGCAATTTGCAAGCATGAGTCCATGACTCTGAGAGGTCGGGACTTGGACTCCATAGTCTTATGTTCTCTGGGTTGTATAATCATTGGTTATCATTGCTGCATTCGGGAGCAAAATAATTACTCTCTGACACACTAGCTAGTCAGTAAGGAGATTGGGGGTTCAACTTCTGGTATGACTGAGGTATGTGGAAAGTCTAACTGCGCCTACTATAATTTATAACCAATGCCCTATTTCTTGTCCATAGTTCTGTATGTGCATGCAAAATAGTCCCTGCAACAGTAGTAGTATGTCCTATCCAATCAAAAAGTAAACTAGTATCTTATTCTTGGTGGCCATTGACATATTATTGTTGGGAATTGTCAAAGCATAAACATTTAGAAGACTTCAATAGACATTATGGACAACCCAGACGACTGCACTCAGTGCCTAGAACTATTGCTGAATAGGAGTTTTGTTTAACAGTACACCTTTTTGCCTGCTGTGCAGGCTTAGCTAGCTACACAGACATACTAATAATAATCTAGTAGTAGCACAGAGAGTCATATTTAAGGCAGGATAAGAATTAAGAAACAGTCTACAAGAAGATCAAAGACAATTTAGGAAAAAATGTAATTATGAGGAATGTTTGGAATAAATAGGTGCTGTAAAAAATAGGGAAGTATAATTAATAATATGAACAGGAAAACTTACTGGGGCCAGCAGAGGAGCCCTAGGTGGACCTATCCTGGCCTTCCTGCTCCGCTGGCGCTGCTACCTCCACCTCTGTCCTCTTGCCCCTGGGGGATCTGATGTACATGAAAGAAAGACACAAACATTAATGATTGTTGTCAACCAAATCAAACATTTCAAAAAACCAATAATAAATTATTTTGGGGAAATAGACAACAATTGCACTAAATGTATTGACCTATCTGATGTGGTCTACTAGGATATTAGTATTGCTGGATTCGCGGACCGTCTACTTGGAAAGTTATATAACTCACTAAACCAACTACAAAAAGGTTCTACTAGGACTGGCCGGCAGCACTCCGCAGCACACGTAGTGACAGACACAGTCCGTCATGATTGCAGACCACTAAAATGTTTCCTACTGAATAACCAGTCATAAATTATACTCAAACTATCAATCCACCACCACTATCTCTTGGCAGGAGTACAAAGGAAGGACTGGACTTGAGTCTCTAGTGTCTAGCATTACGCAGTTCTGTAAAGTACTCACTCATACATAATCACTCAGGCCAAATGAGCTCAAAATTGAAAACAAGTAAGCATAGTAGCACCGCCAGTGAGCAGGCGAGCACCTGCAATCACAGAAGCTTTTGAAACGTAATTTACCTGCAATGTAATCGGCAGCATTCTTGCTCTTCGGAAAAAGCAAATTGCAATATCATAACACAGAGCAGGCGAAAACAAAATAGTGATTAAATACTAGCTACTACTACTCACCAAGGCCTGGGATCTCAACTCCAAGCAGGTCGAGCAGTCTTGCTCCCGGTCTAGGATGTCGGACCACTGGTGCGTCACCTGGTTGTAGGTGCACCGGACCCCAGGCTCCTGAACATGCCCGGCACACCTTCCCCCATAGCTGGCGACGCTCCCGGAGGCCGTACCCGGCACCGGGCCTCCCGCCTGCCGCAACGGTCCTGGGGAGGTGGCGCCAGATGAAGAAAACCAGTGCGGCCAACTCCACCGCACTGAAGATCTCCCGGGCTACCACTGCCTCGCCCCTTAAGCGCCTGCAAGGGAGCCGGGTACCGGGTGCTGGACCCTTCCCCTTCATATTCTTCCCGGCTCCCTTTGCCATGGTCCTGGACAGGAAAGGAAAATAGAATAGGAAAGAAAGAATTGGGAAAAAGTAAATAAAAGAAAAGAGTTAAAAAAGTAGTTTTAAGTAACCAAAAGTAGAAAAATAAAGCGATAGATAACGAGTAAAACAAATTAAAACAAAGTTAAAAGAATCTAAGGATTGCAAAGATTAAGGGAGGATCGAAAAAGCATGCCCAGAACCATAGCAATGAATGAAGAACAAGATGGCCTTGCCCATTGCGACCGCATGGGTAAGTTTGCGCAATATTTCCCCCGCGAGCACGCAAAAACGGATGTGAACACGTAATTGCGACCCGCACATAGGAAATCCACAACGCGAGCATGCAACTGGTGCCTGGAAACGGAAATACGCAACGCCAACACTGAAAACAAGATGGCCACGCCCATGTACGACCGCATGGGTAACTTCGCGGTCGCTGCGCTGAAAAAAAAAACAGCGAACACTCAAAAAGAAAAAATCCGCAAATTCGCACAAATTCGTGAATTTTGCGAACCGCGAGCACGTTTTCGCAAATTTCGCCCATATTAATTCATTTCCTTAACCCACCCAAAAGTATTTTCCCTTCCTTCGACAATGGCTATAGCTTCTTTGAGGGAGGGATTTTTTGAAAGGAGTTTCTCTTGCACTCTGTAGCTGTTAGTGTGATAAATCTCGGATTGTCAACAATACGCCACTTTCTCCTGTTGATGTTCCCAGGGAGCCATGGGTTAAACTAGGTTTAGATTTGATGGGTCCTTTTGAGCTGTTAGGCTCTGGGGAAAGATTTGTAATTCTTTTAGTGGATTATTCTTCAAAATGGGTCTATACGAGGTGTGTCAGTTCAGTTAACACTAGAATAGTGATTGATTTTCTTAAAGATGATTTTGCTACAAAAGGAGTTCCTAAGTATATTGTCACCGACAATGGACTCCAATTTGTTTCACAGGAAATGCAGGTATTTTTGAATGAATATGGCATAATACATCAAAGAACTGCTCTGTATTCGCCTCAAGCCAATGGATTGGCTGAACGAATGAACAGAGTGGTTAAGGCATCTGTAGAAAGGGCTGTGGTATCAAGACTTCCCTTAAAAGGAATTTTAAGAGATACATGGTGGGCTCACCACTCTGCTCTTAACTGTATTTGGCAAAAGTCTCCATTTCAAATATTACGTGGCAGGGTTGCTTCTTCTAAACTTAACCCAAGATGGTTACCTCCAATTGAAGGACACATTTTGAGTGAAGAGGGGGTAAGTGGTAAGGTTAAGAAGTATCAAGACTCGTATAAACAAAGGTTTGATGTAAAAATTCAACCAAAACTGTACAATGGAAAATTGGAGATTGGGTTTGGGTCAAGATACCACGGTTGCAAAAGAAAGGTATCTCTGATCACATGGGACCTTTTGCTATTGTTGCTGCAAAAAAAAATGTTGTATCTGTACACAATGGTGGTAAGTGGAGTATGTCTCGGTTGGTGAAGTTTCAAGGTGATAAATCTATGTTTCCATCATGTCCAGATGTTTCACCTTCTTCTGATGCACTTCCCATCAGAGATTATTCACTTCAATCCCCTAGGACGCGTTGTCTTCCAAAAAGGAATGAAGACTATGATATGTCTTAAATATTCCATTAATTACATTATCTTAGTATTTTTTTTATAAGAATTATTTACATGGTTTCATTTTATTAATTTGTTCTTTCCAAAAATGGATGGAGAAGTGGAGAATGTATTTAAGGAGTGCAGTGAGTGTAGCTCTTGTGATAAATCTCGGATTGTCAACAATACGCAACTTTTGTCTCTTGATGTTCCCAGGGAGCCATGGGTTAAACTAGGTTTAGATTTGATGGGTCCTTTTGAGCTGTTAGGCTCTGGGGAAAGATTTGTAATTCTTGTAGTGGATTATTCTTCTAAATGGGTCTCTACGAGGTGTGTCAGTTCAGTTAACACTACAATAGTGATTGATTTTCTAAAAGATGAGTTTGCTACTGAAGGAGTTACTAAGTATATTGTCACCGACAATGGACTCCAATTTGTTTCACAGGAAATGCAGGAATTATTGAATGAATATAGCATAATACATCAAAGAACTGCTCTGTATTCGCCTCAAGCCAATGGATTGGCTGAACGAATGAACAGAGTGGTTAAGGCATGTGTACAAATCGTTGTGGTATCAAGACTTCCCTTAAAAGGAATTTTAAGAGATACATGGTGGGCTCACCGCTCTGCTGTTAACTGTATTTTGCAAAAGTCTCCATTTCAAATATTATGTGGTAGGGTTGCTTCTTCTAAACTTAACCCAAGATGGTTACTTCCAATTGAAGGACACATTTTGAGTGAAGAGGAGGTGAGTGGTAAGGTCAAGAAGTATCAAGACTCGTATAAACAAAGGTTTGATGTAAAAATTCCACCAAAACTGTACAATGGAAAATTGGAGATTGGGTCAAGAGACCACGGTTGCACAAGAAAGGTATCTCTGATTACATGGGACCTTTTGTTATTGTTGCTGTATACAAAAATGTTGTATCTGTACACAATGGTGGTAAGTGGAGTCTGTCTTGGTTGGTGAAGTTTCAAGGTGATAAATCTATGTTACCATCATTTCCAGATGTTTCACCTTCTTCTGATGCACTTCCCATCAGAGATTCTTCACTTCAATCACTTAGGACGCGTTTTCTTCCAGAAAGGTATGAAGGCTATGATATGTCTTAAATATTCCATTAATTACATTATCCTTTTGATGTACAATTTTATTCTATTTACAATGCTTTGCAATGATCTGAGTATTAATTTTTAGTAAGAATTATTTAAATGGTTTCTTTTTATTAATTTGTTCTTTCTTGTTATTATTGTCTCCTTTGTAAAGGGGATGTGTTGTAATCTTTTAAAAGTATGCTGCATGTACACTTTGCATTCTGTCTCCATGGTTGCGTTCTGAAGACAGTTTTTACTGAGTCTAACTGCATACTGGCAGCAGAAGCTGGTGGCTTTTCAACAACTTAAATAAATCATCTTAAACCTACTCCACAGTGTCTTTTTAACAGTGGCGAAGAGGATGGGATACGAACCCACGCATGCAAAGCACAATGGATTGCTAATCCATTGTGCTTTATCAGCCGTGATCATTATTGCATCTAAAACTGGGCCTCTCCTTAAAACGGCTTAAGCCTGTTTTAAGTGCACTCATCAACAGACATGAGTGGACATCCATACTGAACACCTGCAATAATTATTGTGTTATTTTGTAACTGGACCTACAATCCCTGTGAATTTTCTAGAGTAAGCCTAAACCACTTGACTGCATCTACCACTGTGGTTGGAGTCAAGGAAACAAAGACAACTGGCTCATTTAGCAAGTTGCAGCATTCAGTGACCTGAGAGAGACAGACTCAACAACTGTCCCCGCACAGTAGCCCCAATCTGCCCTAGGTTCTGGGGGAACGCCAAGCTAGAGTCAACTGACATATCAACCAGATCAGTTTCTTGCAGGTCACAAGTTTATACCCGGAAGGGGCAACCTCGACATTGTTCCTTGTGATGTTGATAAACTGAGTACCATTGACACAGGTAATACCATCTATTTTTAGTCATTTCAATGCAATTCCATTTTTTTCTCTGTCTCATAAATACTCCTTACCCCATACAGGTACCACCAACACAGAATACCATCAGAAATGTACTGGTGGTAATCACATGGAAATTACTGTTCAGTGCCACCAAAAATAATGGGATAAAAAATGAGAAAAACAAATTGCGAGTCTTGGACAATACCAATTTTAAAAGTTGATAAAAAAATATGAATTAGAAAAAAACTTTCTTATTGTTGTCCTCCTAGGCAACTCTTGCCTGCACACACCTTGGGCCCAGGAAACTTGATGCACAGGCAGGTGTCAGTGATTCTGTTCGCCCGGGAGGAGCCGCATCTTGAAAGAGCCCTGGTGCTTAGGTTTCAGCCTTGAGCTTGTGATGACAGGACAAGGGGTGGGAGGAGGAGCAGCATCTGGGAAAGGGGGCAGTGGAGCTGTACACCCGCACAGAGGCAGCAGGCCGAAGCAGCCTTGGCGCAGCACACGGGCACAGTGGCAGGCAGGAGAAGCTTTGTCGCTGCACACCTGCACAGGCAGCCTCAACACTGCACACCTGCATAGAGGCAAGCAGAGGAAGCCTCGGCACTGCACACCAGCACAGGCAGCCTCTGCGCTGCATACCAGCATAGAAGCAGGCAGAGGAAGCCTCAGTGCTGCACACTGGCACAGGCAGCCTCTGGGTTGAACACTGGCATAGTGGCAGACAGAGGAAGCCTCAGCGCTGCACACCGGAAGCCTCGGCGCTGCACACCAGCACAGAAGCAGGCAGAGGAAGCCTCAGAGCTGCACACTGGCACAGAAGCATGCAGAGGAAGCCTCGGTGCGGCACACCGACACAGAAGCAGGCAGAACAAGCCTTGGCTCTGCACACGAGTAGAGTGAGCCTCTGCACTGTACACCGACACGAAGGCAGAGGAAGCCTTTGCACTGCACTCCGGCAGTGAGCTTCGGCACTGCACAGAGGCAGTCAGGAGGAGCCTCGGCGCTGCACACTGGTAGAGGGAGTCTTGGCACTGTACATTGGTACGGAGACAGGGGCTTAGCCAATGAGGGGGGCTGTTGCAGCCGCAGAGCGGTGCAATGAGAGCAGTAACTTGAACAAACACTGTAGCGCTGAGTAGAGGAAACTTCAACAAACACTCTTTTTAGCTCCGTTGTTCAAGGTGCTTTATGGGGGTTATAGTTTATTTTTCTATCTTTGTCTTTTTTAAGTATGGGCGAAATTTGGAACGCAAATTCGTGCGAATACGTACTCGCGGTCTGCAAAATTCGCGAATCTGTAGATTTTTTTTGCGTGTTCACGGGGTTCTTTTCAGTGCAGCGACTGCGGAGTTACCCATGCGGTCGTACATGGACGCGGCCATCTTGTTTTCAGATTTTGCGTTGCGTATTTCCGTTTCTGGGCGCCAGTTGCATGCTCGGGTTGTGCATTTCCTATATGCGGGCCGCAATTACGTGTTTGCATCCGTTTTTGCGTGCTCGCGGGGGAAATATCGTGCAAACTTACCCATGCGGTTGCATTGGGCGTGGCCATCTTGTTTTTCATTCATTGCTATGGTTCTGGGCATGCTTTTTCAATCCTCCCTTAATCTTTGCAATCCATTGTTTCTTTGAAATTTGTTTTAATTTTTTTACTCATTATCTATCTCTTTATTTTTCTACATCTATTTTTTGTGTTTTTTTCTAATTTTGGTTACTTAAAACTACTTTTTTTAACTCTTTTCTTTTATTTACTTTTTCCCTATTCTTTCTTTCCTATTTTATTTTCCTTTCCTGTCCAGGACCATGGCAAGGGAGCTGGGAAGAACATAAAGGGGAAGGATCCCGCACCCCGTACCCGGCTCCCTTGCGGGCGCTTAAGGGGGGAGGCAGTAGTAGCCTTGGAGATCTTCAGTGTGGTGGAGGTGGCCACACTTGTTTTCTTCATCCAGCGCCACCTCCCCAAGACCGTCGCGCCGGGCATCAGGCCCGGTGCCGGGTACGGGCTCTGGGAGCGTCACCAGCTATGGGGGAAGGTGTGCCAGACCATGTATCAGGAGTCGGGGGTCCGGCGCACCTACAACCAGGCGATGCACCGGTGGTCCGACATCCTGGAATGGGAGCAAGACCTGCTCGACCTGCTTGGAGTCGAGATCCCAGGCCTTGGTGAATAGTAGTAGCTAGTATTTAATCACTACTTTGTTTTCTCCTGCTCTCTGTTATGATATTGCAATTTGTTTTTTCTGAAGAGCAAGAATTCTGCCGATTAAATTGCAGGTAAATTATGTTTACAAAGCTTCTGTGATTGCAGGTGCTCGCCTGCTCACTGGCGGTGCTACTATGCTTACTTGTTTTCAATTTTGTGCTCATTTGGCCTGAGTGATTATGTATGAGTGAGTACTTTACAGAACTGCGTAATGCTAGACACTAAAAACTCAAGTCCAGTCCTTCCTTTGTACTCCTGCCAAGAGATAGTGGTGGTCGATTGATAGTTTGAGTATATTTTATGACCGGTTATTTAGTAGGAAACTTTTTAGTGGTCTGCAATCATGACGGACTGTGTCTGTCACTTCGCCTGCTGCGGAGTGCTGCCTGACAGTCCTAGTAGAACCTTCTTGTAGTTGGTTTAGTGAGTTACTTACCTTTCCGAGGAGACGGTCCGCGAATCCAGCAATACTAATATCCTAGTAGACCACATCAGATAGGTCAATAAATTTAGTGCAATTGTTGTCTATTTCCCTGAAATAATTTGTTACTGCTTTTTTTAAATGTTTGATTTGGTTGACAACAATCATCCATTTTTGTGTCTTTCTTTTATGTACATCAGATCCCCCAGGGGCAAGAGGACAGAGGTGGAGGTAGCGGTGCCGGCGGAGCAGGAAGGTCGGGATAGGCCCGCTAAGGGCTCCTCCGCTGGCCCCAGTAAGTTTTCCTGTTCATAATATTAATTATACTTCCCTATCTTTCACACCACCTATTTATTCTAAATGTTCCTCATAATTCTATTTTCTCCTAAATCGTCTTTGATCTTCTTGTAGACTGTTTCTAAATTCTTATCCTGCCTCTACTATGACTCTCTATGCTAATACTAGATTATCACTAGTCTGTCTGTGTAGCTAGCTAAGCTTGCACAGTTTGGCAAAAGGTGTACTGTTAAGCAAAACTCCTTTTCAGCAATAGCTCTAGGCACTGAGTGCAGTCGTCTGGGTTGTCCATAATGTCCATTGAAGTCTTCTAAATGTTTATGCTTTGACAATTCCCAACAATAAAATGTCAATGGCCACCAAGAATGAGATACTAGTTCACTTTTTGATTGGATAGGAGTACATACTACTACTGTTGCAGGGACTATTCTGCACATACAGAACTATGGACAAGAAATAGGGCATTGGTTATAAATTATAATAGGAGCAGTAAGACTTTCTACATACCTCAGTCATAACAGAAGTTAAAACCCCAAACTCCTTACTGACTAGCTAGTGTGTCAGAGAGTAATTATTTTTCTCCCGAATGCAGCGATGATCCCCAATGATTATACAACCCAGAGAACATAAGATTATGGGGTCAGAGTCCCGACCTCTCAGAGTCAAGAACTCATGTTTGCAAATTGCAAACACTTTCGCTCACTTATTCATGACCAAAAGCCACAGAGTCTATGTACGTTTTAAAGCTTTATTAAAAGTAAACCAAGTAGCTCTTTGTGTGTTAAATTGTGCATTATATAAAAACATTTAAAAAAAACAATGTCATATAACAAACGGAGAACAACTGAAAAGTGGCTGATTTCACACACTAATTGTGGGAGAGCCCTCTCCTGGTTATAACTTAAAGTCTTGGTGGGGATGAATCATTGACGACTCCGACGAAGACATGATGATAATCTTGCTCTTGTTCGTAGAGGAAAGCTTCTGTCTGTTATGAGAAAAATGGTGCGTGTTAAAAGGCAAGCATTCATCAGTTGTGTCAAAAAGTGCTCACATGTTATGGCTAAGCATAAATAAAAAACACCCTTCCCTGAAGAAAGGGAAATTTTTAGTTTAGACTAGAGAGTCGCAAATTATTAAATTTGTTTACCTAGTACTAGTAACTTTTTTTCATTCCTAGACAAAATAGGGAGTGGTGTATATGGCATCTAAAAATATTAAATGTTTTTTCTAGGGGAACACCATTGGCACAGCCAACCACCAGGGGCCAGCACGTAGGTGGGCACTCCGCATGGTCTGATGCATGGCCGGTTGAAGGCTGAAGCAAGGATGGGTGGAAGGAGAAAGAAAAGAGGACTGCCTGGGTGGGTGAAACAGAAAATGTATGTGTGCGCAATATATCCTTTGGTTCAAATTCAAATGCAAGTCAAGCACGGATGCATGGCTGGCGTTTTACAAAAAAAAAAGCAAAATGTTGATTTTCGGTGAGAAAAAGTAAGCTTTGTCCAGTTGAGCATCAGACATTAAGAAAAATGATTGACATTTACTTTGAATGGATGGATGCCTGCCTGCCTGGATGGTATCTTCCTCATAGTTAGCATAGGTGTATGTAGACAGAGTAGACGGTCACTGGATGAAAAGTGTTACTTTGAAGAGCATGTAACACCACACATCTGTGCAGGAGTAGAAAAGCCGAGGAAAGTAGAAGTTGTAATTTTTCAGAATACTACCATGACTAGTAACAGTAGTTTGCAAGCACAGCATATATCCAGCGATTAAGGTGACCACTCACTCACTACCTCTGTTAATAATTTTTTTACAACTCTGTCATTCATGTGTGGCCTATCGGTGTTCACTCAACCATAAACAAAGCACCTAAATGTCATCCCATATGTAAGAAATATCCTGTGAAGGGATAGATGATCATATTATTTATCTTCTTCATTTTACTTTGGTAGTAGTCAGGGGAAGGGCAGGGTGAAAGTTAAATTAATTAAGCAGTAGCCCTTGTAACAGAGTATGGCCAGTGCCACTCGTAATAGAAAAGTAAGAGCGTCACCACCTGCATGTACTGGACTAGTAACAGTAACGCAAGTCTAAGTCATCATGGCTTGTGTCTGTTTTTTTCGGGTGCAAGTTGACTGCGCTGGCATTATTCCGACTTCCACAAGTTTATATACCAATTTTGCTAAACAAGAGAGAAGAAGAAGACTGGTGTACTGTCTGAGTCTAATGCAGTGAGTTCATAAAGTGCTAGCAGAATTCATGAAACTCCCACTAATGTTAGAGCAGAGGGCGACGAAGTGGGAGGTTAGATAGATACATGCCACAAATGTTATGTACTATGCTTGCAAGTCGCTAGTGCTACTGTGACACAACTTTCTGCTGAATTATTGTGTGTTAATCTTAAAAAGCATTGGTTACAGTATGTTTTTCTTTCTTCATATAGATGCTCCTTCAAAACAAACAAGGAATGAGTTGGCTAGACGGGCCCAGCAACGGAAGCTGGAGGCAATTGTCGCCGAATATCGGCGGCTGGTGGCCCAAGAGGAGATGAACACGCAGTCGTAGTCGACATCAACATCCACGACAGCTGCATCCTCCTCCACCCACCCTGGGTCATCCAGTCAGCGCAAGCCTTCATCGGTACGGAGCCGTGGTACCACAGCCACCCGCCACCGCCAAACAGCAAAAAAATCAGCTGCCCCACAGCAGGTGCAAGGCTCGTCTGCACCACTTGACCCTCAGAGGGTCCAACCTTGAGCAGGAGGTGGCGAGGCTGAAAACCCTGCTCAAGGACCTCCGCAGAGAGCATTTTGACCACCTGGCCAAAGGACGCCGCTGGGGAAAGTAGAGGAGAGACTGTCCTTTGCCACTTTTTTAAAGACTTTTGGAGGGGTGGGAATTGGGCGTTGGGGTTTTTGGACTTTTGGGGACTGATTTGATTCATGGACATTGGTTGGGGTTAGGGAGGGGGGTGGGTTGGGTCTTCTTGTGGGATAGTTTATTTGTGTTAGGGCTCCAATTATTATTTATTTCTCTACTTAAACATAGCATACACGTTTTTTTTATTCTTTTGTGGGGGAGGCAGGGGGGTTAACTGTACGTGTGTTTTCCTGAAACTTAACTGACTAGTTGATTCAAATTGTCTAATCGCCCAAATTTGTACAAAAGTGCCACTGTCAGAGTTAGTGAATTCAATTGTCCTACTACTTTACTAGTACTACCGTCAGTCTCTCCTCTCCTCCTTCTCCATTATTCTTCCTCCCCAAATATGCTTATTTTACCTCTGATTCGTGTTTGAGAATAGGGCTATGCACAAGGCTGGGTGCATGGGAAATGGAGATTAAAGTTGGCTATGGAATCCTGGACAGATGAAATGCCATCGTTGTGGTGGTGGTAGTAGTAGTGGTACATATTGGCAGTAGCAGCATATGAAAAAAAAGGAAATTAAACATTGAGTGGCCTCATCATAGCATTAGAACAGTACGATAGATAGTACAGTACACAGTAAGAATATATCCTCGGATTCCTTCACAATCCTTGAAATTGATTTTCTGTTGCTTAGACCTTATCCTTCCAGCAAGTGTGTGGAATTATTGTTGTCATTTAGTCACACCTCAATGAAAACCACACAGCCCGGGGGAAGAGGGATAGGGATTGAAAATTGGATGGGAATGGTGGTATTTGGGAAAGTTTTCTAGAGAGAGAAAAAAAAACAGCATTGGCAAACAACAAATGAAGAAAAACAAATCTTTGGATACGAAGATATCCATACATCTTTTAAGGGACACAAAGGAAGTGCACTACTGCATGCATGAAGTTGTTTGCTAAATGGATGGTTAGGTCCCTGAAAAGTAGTACTTACTACAACTTACTAACTATGAAGAAACATTATTTCAGAGTACATGGCTGCAGTAATTACGCAATTTCACTTGCCTATCTGCCCTCAGAGAGAATAAACACTTATTAGTACATTGAATTAGTTTTAAAAATAGCAAAGAAACTTATCAAATAGCTGGAGGTATGAATTTGAAGCAGAGAGCAAACAAACGCACAGAGTCACACTCATAGAAGTTTACAACAATAACATTATTTAAAAGATAAGGAGAAGTGAAGAGGATGCTGTAACTGTATGTTGTAGTTGTCCTGCTCAATTTGGGAAGTTGCATGCATCCAGCCATTCCTCTTATTCGCGGTACTCCTCCATTCCATCTGTGGCTCCGTCGATCAATCTTGGTGACCAGACAGACACACTGTCCACTGCCTTCCTGGCAGATGCTGAATTGCGGATCGCTAATGGTAAGCATGAGTAATTCATTTTTCCCATCGCACAGGGTAAAAGCCGGCCTGTAATTGTTGATGGAAAACCAGGAAGTGATATTAAAAAACACCACAGAGAAAAAAATATAAGGTACGGTGTGTAGTGCAAAAATAACACTTTCAGTTTCAGAGGCAACAGTAGTATTACATACAAGCATCATTTCTAAAGTGCGTACTCTGAGTCTCCTTTTCAAGGATAGTAATTAGCATGCAGCACAGCAGGCCAGGGCCATGCAGACGGTCAAGGCAGGCACCACTGAGTGAAGCAACGTGAAGTAGCATACCTCTTTGACACAGACAGACAAAGCATATCTAATTGTATGCAGCAAGCCACATAGCCAGAGCCGCAATTTTACATGAAGTGCTATCTGGACTCTGGCATAACAACACTACACTGGCTCGACCACTCCATATCACGACTAGACAGACATGTAGTCCTGCTGTAGTTGTTGTTGACTGCTTTACCTGTTTGCCAGTCACGAAATGGCCGTAGTTCTTCCGTAAACCGATGATGATGATCCATCCATCCCAGTGAGTGACTGTAAAGAAAAAAGATATTATGTAACTTTGATCATCAAGACTCATCATCATCATGGTATATTGGCAAACTCAATGTTGTTCATGCAGTCGCAGTCCACACACACAGTGAGTCCAAGGACATTTTGCATATTAAAAAATGGAACGTAGTGGCCCCTGCAGTAGAAGTACAATTTGAATAAAACAAGGTAAAAAAAACAGAGTAGACTTGAGTTACATTTAGTGTGTAAAAGATTAAATAATAACAGAAGACATATGATGATTCATTTCATGCACAACAAACAAACAGCAATTGCTTTCATCAGAGCCAGACAGCCAGTGCTGTCCACTGCATGGCATCTCATTATTCATTACCTGTTCCACTTTTTATCTGCATCTTGTTCTTAAAGTGAAGGCCCACATGGCACCCTCTCGTGTCAATTTCAGATGTAACTGTTAGCAATCAGCATATAGTCAGTAATTCCAGTCCCACTTCTTTTGAGGGGACTCGTCTACGAAGCGACAGTTTCTTCATTCTGCGTAATCCAGCCATCTGCCTTGAGGGAAATGGATAGGGGGAGTCTGGAGGAGGAGGATAGAGGAGCATAACTGAGTTGTGAACTTTTGAAATTCAGGATTGCAGACAGCGGCACCTTTAATAAGGAAATAATACGAAGACAGTGCTACTGATGTATTTGTTGTGATTAGAGTTTTGTTGTGGTAAAAGACACACAGGACTAATAGTGAATAAGGAGTCAGGACTAAAAAAAAGAAAGTCAGTTTCAGGCCAAGTTGTCAGGGAAGTAGAGCTCGTCCTCAAACTCTGTGAATTGAGACGGGAGTAGGTCAGCTAACAGAGAAGAAATTCGGTCACCTAAGTCGGTGTCCTCTTCTTCCTGCGTGGATTCACATATTGTCTAATCTGGTGGTATGAAGTGCTGATTCATCTTGATCATTGTTAACCTCTCCACATTTTTGGGCGAGAGGCGGGTCCTTTTTGAAGTTACAATGGCACCAGCAGCACTGAAAACACGTTCAGAAGACACACTTGCGAGTGGGCAAGACAAATAATTTATAGCCAGCTTGGTGATCAGTGGCCAATGAGGCCTTTTCCCATACCAATACAGCAATGGGTTGTGATCAATGTAGACCTCTGTTGGGTCATCCAAATAGGCCTGCACCATCCACTCAAGGTCATCCAGGGCTGCCCCACTTTGCGTACCATCTGTGGCCTTTGCATCAGCACTGGAACGAGCAAACCCTTGATGAGTTATCCAATCCGCTTTCGACAATATTATGGCTGGGCCTGGTGCAGGTGAGGATGATTATACGTTGCTTGTGTAGGTAACGGCTGTGAGGGAAAGTGACAGCCTTTGGCCACAGAAGTGGACTTGACGCCGGATGGCCTGCTGATTCAGTAGTACTTCTGCTGGTTCCTTCATTTTCCTACCGCTCTTTTTCGAATCGAGTGGCTGACAGAGCTAGCCAATGTTTGTACTTTTAAACATCTGCTTCAGTATAATGAATGAATGATTTGCTGGCCAGTGCCTTTTTGTTCTCTGGATCCAGAATAGTGGCACAAATGTAATGTTGTTCTGTATGTATTTTTTTAAGCCTGTCATTGTCAAGTAGGCTGTTTAATAAGCTCTCCGGCAACGGATATGCGTCTTCCTTGTCAGTATCATCTTTGAACGTTGAAGACACCGCCTTCAGTTGGTGCTCTAGCATGCGCAACAATGGGATAGCTTTGCCCAAAGTACAGTCCTCCCTGCTGACTTCATGCGTGAAGACCTCAAAAGGACAAAGCATGTCTGTCAGACTTTTAACTATGTCCCGTACCTCCAACTCTAGCCTCATGTCTTTCATAGAAGAACCCTGTGCAAAGACATACTCATTGATTACCACGCACAGCTCAGACAGACGCTCAAGCATGTAGAAGGTTGAGTTCCAAAGTGTTACCACCTCCTGGTTGAGTACTCTGACTGGCACTCTACGGTCATGTTGAACTTTCCTCAGCTGCTTCCGGGCCTTAAAAAAATGGCTGAAATGTGTGCAGATTCTTCGGCAGGTGGTCAGTAACTTGCTGACTGTTTTTTCTTTTTCAAGAAATCTTGAACAACAATGATAATACTGTGCACCAGTCACGGCACTCTGAAATAGCTACCATCATTCATGGCCCTAACTATATTACTGCCATTATCCGTGGAAACATAACCAGTCATGCGCTTCTAAGATGCAACCATTCAAAGACCTTACTGTTAAACTCCTCCAAAATGTTTACCGCAGTATGAGATTTCTCCATGGCAAACATGGCTACTGTTGACTGTTTCCGACTAGCTTGAAAAATTGTGGCATTGTCAACACCTGCAGACATCTCTTCTCTAACCGCTGCAAAAGAGACCCGGTGTGCAGTGATGCACATGTAATCAAGGGCTTGGCAACTGGTCCACATGTCGGTTGTCAGATGGATAGTGTGAACAGCACTCTTCTGCAAAGCTGCGCCAATCACCTCCAGCACATCTTGATGTAGTGCTGGAACCGCAACTCCGGCAAAATAGGACCGGCTAGGAATCTTCCATTTAGTTCAGACTGTTGCCACAAATTGTCAAAAACCCACCCCCTTCCACGTAAGAAAAAGTGAGAAGGTCCGGTGCTAACATTTTAGCCAGCATTGCATTATAAAGACGTGCCGTTGAGTGGTTGCATTCCAATGGCGCCTCCAACCAAAACATGCTTAAAATGGTGGCCTGGACCGTTTTCATATGTGATGAGGATGCAGACCTCTTTAACCCAGTTAGGTTCATTGATGTACTCGTTCGTATTGGTATCTCTACCAGACTACTGTGCCTCCTTGATGTTGTTGGGGTAGAGGAGGGTATGGGTGCTACCACTGCAGTGCTGCTGCCAGAGGTTCTCTGTGTACCAGAAAAAATGTCTATCGGTTGTTCACCTCCCCCCTGCATGATCAGCTCCTCTTCATCATCAGATGCAATATCAATGTCTACATTTTGATTTGTACTTTTGGCTTTCCGGATGTTACTTAGGTGCGCACCCCACTGGATAATGTGGTGTTTTTTAGATGACCTCTCTGGCCTCCGGTACCATAGTTGGTTCCAAGCTTATCCCTACTACCTACTTGTTTACAAATCAAACAAATGACTAGGTTTTCTGCCTTTTTGCTAATACTAAAGAAGTCTCAAACTGGGAACTGGAGATTTCTGGTGGTGGTGGAGGTGCTACTTTCAATGCCAGATGAAGTGGCGGATGGGCGTGGCTGAATGTGACGCTGTTGTGCACTTACAGCACCACTACTTGAGGTAATGGAGGTCGAGTTGGATGGAGATCCCTGCAAGCCCTTCTGACGAGAAAATATGGCAGCTGAAGGTCGTGTTGGTGTAGTAGTTACCTGTGTTGGTGGTGGCACCAATGCCACGTCGCCCACATCCCACTCAGCAGCAATTCGGGATAGGGTAAAAATGTCTGTCTGCTGCATGCCCGCTGGGGCTGGAGTGACGACTGTGATGACTGGGTCGTCATCATCAGACTGTTCATAAGCAGCAGAATCCACCACTTCTACTTCTTGTTCATCGTCATCACCCATAAGTGAAAGACTTGCAGGAACCTTTCTTTTAGGCTTAGCTACCTTTGTCGGCTCATGGCGTAACTCCCTCTCAGACTGCATTGGTGGGTTCCAATCAAGATCAAGATCATCAGAAGGAAGGGGGCTTAAAGAAGAACTTGTACTAGCCCTCCTTGACTTTTTTCTTGCTGGGGATCTGGAAGACAATGGATCATCAGGAGGAGTGGCTTGCTCGGAAGATACCTCCGCTTGAGTCTTGATTTCCTGATGTGCCCCTACTTCTGGAGGAACAAGCATTGTGGGCAGTTGTGCATCTCCATGCAGGACTTCTTCCAGGCTCTGATGATGAACAATGAGGATGATTCATGGTTCTCTTTGTGCACCTAAAAGCAAAGGAAGCCAGATGAACATCAGTGAAATAAATGTTGCATATGTCGTGCTTCAATTAATATTTGCAACTAGGCATTTATTATTATTACAACACACCCAAAAACGGAAAGACCAAAGATAAAAATTGCAATTATTTCTAATAAAAAATGGATGTTTACATTGATATGAGAGAGACCACACAGAGAGAGTTGTTTCATGCACCACTGAGTACCCCTGGGCATAATGGATGGAAGCAGGGCAGACTGGGTGCAGGCCTATGGCACAAAGCACACTGCCTGGCTTCAAAATGGCCCCTTGACCCCCACCCACATGGCCAGGCCCTGCCTGGACCAGGCCTCAAAATGGCCCCCACCCACATGGCCAGGCCCGAACACCACCGCAAAAATAAGAAAAACAGACAAAAAACACCACAATCCAATGCCACCCATGCCCTAAATGATGTTTAAAATATTCAAGAGACCTCCCACAGAAAGCTTTGGTCCATGCACCACTGAGTACCCCTGGGCATAATGGATGAAACAAAGCATGGCAGACTGAGTGCAGGCCTATGGCACAAAGCACACTGCCTGGCTTCAAAATGGCCCCTTGACCTCCACCCACATGGCCAGGCCCTGCCTGGACCACGCCTCAAAATGGCCCCCACCCACATGGCCAGGCCCAAACACCACCCCCAAAATACAAGAAACACACAAAAAAATACCACAATCCAATGCCATCCATGCCCTAAATGATGTTTAAAATATTCAAGAGACCTCCCACAGAAAGCCTTGGTCCATGCACCACTGAGTACCCCTGAGCATAATGGATGAAACAAAGCAGGGCAGACTGGGTGCAGGCCTATGGCACAAAGCACACTGCCTGGCTTCAAAATGGCCCCATGACCCCCACCCACATGGCCAGGCTTCAACACCACCCCAAAAAATCAAAAAACTCACCTAATACAACACAATCCAATGCCATCCATGCCCTAAATGATGTTTCAAATATTCAAGAGACCTTCCACAGAAAGCCTTGGTCCATGCACCACAGAGTACCCCTCGGCATAATGGATGAAACAAAGCAGGGCAGAATGGGTACAGGCCTATGTCACAAAGCACACTGCCTGGCTACAAAATGGCCCCTTGACCCCCACCCACATGGCCAGGCCCTGCCTGGACCAGGCCTCAAAATGGCCCCCACCCACACCCCTAAATTAGTTTAGGGGCTACCCTAGAAAACTAGTTAGAAGGGCAATGAAAAGAGCAAGGTATACACTTAGAGAACACCTGCTTGAACCACACCCCAAAAAAGCACTATCTAAAATCACCTGTGTTACAACATTCAATACAGTCAGCAATAAGTTATCTAAACTAATTAAAAAACATTGGACTGTACTGGACCCCCTAGAACTAAATACAGGTCTCCCTCTTTTTTCCTTTAAAGGAGGTCATAACCTTAAAGATCACCTTGTAAGAGCAGCAGTTGCGCCCTGTAGGAACAATACAATTGAAACAAGTCTTAACCTACCACCCGTCTTAGGACATTTTAAGTGTAATAATTGCATGGCATGCGAATTCACAAAGAACACAAAAGTATTAGAGTATGAATGTTGTAAGCACACTCTCAAATTTTTCACTAATTGCAACTCAAAAAATGTCATTTATTGCATTGAATGTCCTTGCAAACTGCTCTATATTGGCCAAACAACCCAGCAAGTCAAGACAAGGATTTTCCAGCATAGGAGCAGGATCCATTGTAAAGTAACAACTGCACCCCTTGTTGAACATTTTCTTGAATTTGGACACTCCGAAAACGATCTTAAGTGGCAGGTTATTGACAAACTCGCACCAAATGCGAGGGGTGGAAATCAACAGACTATCCTGAACGGCTTGGAATGTAAATGGATTTACTATTGCAAGACTATTGAGAAAGGACTCAATTCACTTGATGAATGGAATATGTGTATCTGATTACAATCCACTAAATGTCATCATGCTACCCACTGTATGAATATGCTGTTTTACGTCGCAATACTTAACATTTTTAAAGTTTTTTGTTAAGAACTGTGTACACATAATGATGGATGCCCTCTTGTAACTTTGCTCTGGCATTGACCTTAATATATCACCACACACTGAAATCTCTAGTAACTCCTCCATTCCGGGGTGTTACAAAACTGAGAAATCTGTTTAATATAATAATGACTTCTGAATGTTAAGTGCACAAGTCTTTGCTCATGCGCACTGGAATACACTATACTCCTACTCCACACATGGACTACAAGTCCCTAACGCGCATGCGTGTGCACAGGACGGTTCTGAGCTTGCGCACGCAACCCGGAAGCTTTGAAATGGCGCTCACCACTTACAACTTATTGTGAGAGCAGCTAAGCAACGCGGCACTCGGACCCCCTTCTCCAGCCGCCAGACCGCTGTGATTAAGTAAGTCCATTGCCGGTCACGCCCTGATATCGACCGCATTGGTGGCTGTATCTAAACTATTGTATTCTTGCTCTCTAGCTCCAGGTGGCTCGTTTTAAATATGACAAGTTACCCTCTGTTATAGCGAGCAAGCCGCTAGTCGGACCCCCAACTACGGCCACGGTTTCAAAAATACCCAGTAAGTCATTCCGACTTTTACTCCACACCGCCCAGGCCCTGCTACTTCCCAGATTTTTTATCTGCATGCTTGATTTTTGCCCCCCTAGCTCCAGAAGGACCTGTATACAACCCACTGAGATCAATTGCCCAGACTCGTAGACTCTAGTATCTACTCGGATTTAGTAAGTCAAATACCCTTTGAGTGGGCTTCAACTTGAAGCGTTTCCCCGACCCTAGGCCTATTGTAGTGTTTTTGTAAATTTGATCTTGCTTCACAACTGCCCCTACGAGCAATGTAACAAGTATACCTGGCCTGGTTGTATGAGCTGAGTTATTGCCTCTATGAGCAATGTAACAAGTATACCCGGTCCTGGTTGTATGAGTTGAGTTGTATGAGCTATTTACCCTCCAGTACAAATTGCCACACTGTTTATTAAATATTAACTGAAATTCCCCCTGTTATTGGTTTGCAGCAGAATACCTTATCGCTACTGCAGAATAGTTACCACCATGTCCACTGGACTGTCATTGTAATTGCTTACAAGTAAGTCTAAATGCCTCGTAGTACGACCGTATCTTCGGCGCCCTAGGCACTATGATAAGGCACTCAATTCCCTCTGTCCCTTTCAGGATAAGAAACCTATCCGACCATATCGGCTCGATATCCCGGTTATACCGATTCAAGCTCTTACTTCTCTATTCAGATGGATTGTTCTACCCTCATACCCAATCAGAGAGTAAGTTACACTCCAATTAATTATGTTCTTGCATGCATTTGAATGCCCCTCTCCCCCGCGAGTAATACCCGGCGCAGCACACATCTGGTTTGGATGCTAAGTGCCCCTCTCCTATTTAATGCTAAAGGTGCATGAAAATGAAACATGCCACTGGGAGCACAAGAATCACAACGCTAAGAAATTGATTGTGTAGGTCTCCTTGCTAATCCTACTTACCTCTCTGCAGTTTCAGGAAGCTCATCAGTCCTGAAGATGATCTAAAATTGTTATAGATTGAAACGTCGTCGACCCACTCAAGGAAATACACCCACTCTATTGTATATACTTCTGTGGTTTATACCTTGTTGTTGTGTGACATTTTGTTTTGTTTTCACTATGTTCACTTGTGTCACGTTATGCACTTTGTCACCCATATGAGCACCTGAAACGTCATGATATATGTTAAAAAATGAAAATAAATTAATGAGTTTATGTCTACCTACACCTTTAGCTCCCTAGCGTGAATTAATCATACGCTCTATTTTCTCAAGGACCTTATTAGGCCACCCCTGAACCATTGTTCTTCTAAAAATACGTCTCCACCCCGGGTTCGCTTTATGGGGTACCCTTGTTTTCAAAATATAGGCCTATGGCACAAAGCACACTGCCTGGCTTCAAAATGGCCCCTTGACCCCCACCCACATGGCCAGGCCCTGCCTGGACCAGGCCTCAAAATGGCCCCCCACCCACATGGCCAGGCCCCAACACCACCCCAAAAAATCGGAAAACCCACAAAAAACACCACAATCCAATGCTATCCATGCCCTAAATGATGTTTAAAAAATTCAAGAGACCCCAGAGAAAGCCTTGGTCCATGCACCACTGAGTACCCCTGGGCCTACTGGCTAGTTTGGCATTACACGCACCCCAAAATTAAAAAAATGTACACATATAACAGAGAGCTATTCAATTTCATGACATAAATGATATTTAAGTTTAACAAAACTCACAGAAACAGTTGTATCATGCACCCTTGACTAACCCTGGGCCTACTGGATACTGTGCCTACCCACAATATATATTTTTTAAAGTTGTGAAAAAGTTTAAAAATTGTAGTTGCAGCAATTGCAATGCCCCAAACAAACAACACCAACTTACTTGTAAAATCTCAAATCCATAAATGATCCAAACAAAAAGTCCTCAAATACAAATATATAGCAGCAGCCACAAAAAGTAATCCTTCCAGCTCCGGATCCAAATGAAAAGTGACCAGGACATGGACAAAGCACTGGGAGGAGCCTGCTGGACAGGAACAGGAAGTTGGAGACTCTGGGGCACTTCCTTCCTCCCACCCCCCCCAGGAATGGACTCCTTGCACAAAAAAGTGCAGCCAAATGTCAATATGAGGAGTTATTCTGAGCCAAATCATCATTTCGGGAAAGCGAGCTGTTCAAATCTCCCGCCGGAAGTCAGCTGTGTGTCGCATCTACGTGTTCGCAATTGTTTACTCCTGCGATGCATGATCGCGGGCCTTTAAGACGTATTCGTGTTCAGCAACTCTCGCAGTGCAAGATGACGGGCCGCTATGACGTACTCTCGGTCGAAAACTCTCGCGCGAACACGCAGCCAGATCCAAAATGGCGCAGCGCACGAAAACCCGGAGGAAAAACAACTCGGCGAACTCAGAATGATGGTAAGTCAACGCTGCACACGCAAGATTGTATTTTTGAAGCGCGACCAAGCAAAAAAATCTGCCAGCTTGCGAATTGCGAATTTTTGGGCAAATTTGTGCCATTTGCGGACCGCAAAATTGCCAAAATTCCACAAATTAGCGAGCAGAACCGATTTTCAGCTCACACTTAGTCTTTTTCCTCAGCTCAGTATGGCTACTACTTCCGACATGCCAGGATCGTGAGACAATAAAAGAGTACCAATTCACTTAGCCAATCCCACGATAAAAAAAAAGCATTTGCAACGCAATAGGACTGGTATTTACATGACACCTATTGCATTGGAAACTGGAGTGCGGGTCCAAGAAGGCACAAACGGGAGGTGGGGGTGAGAACTCACGGACTGCGGGAGGGGGCGAACACAGGGAAGAAAATAGGGTTGGAGTAAAGATGCCAATAGCCAGGGAAGGATACAAATCACAACATGGCTGACAGGAGGAGGGACTAACAAGCCTAAAACCAGCCAGAAGCCAGCATTTAGGATCTAAGATAATCAAAAAGATTGGGGAGAGTGGGTGGAGCTTCTAGAAAGCTTCCACGCTATAGTATATACTGCATGTCTCAACGAGACAGCACAAGCGCTGCCTAGGCAAGACCTAAAATTGTGTTAAAACAGCGATCTGAAAACAACCTCTTGTTTCAAAGGATAAAGTGCCAACAAGAGCAAGTCTTACACTTCTTATTCTTGGTGAAGACACCACGTGCAAAAGTGTGGTACCAGTTGAAAGAAAAAGAGGCCCTATATCATAGTTTATACAACAGTTTTAGGTAGTAGCTGAGAGCCCCAGTTAGAATGCTTGCAAACAGCCTGATTAGGAGAGCGTGCAAGAGATGCAGAGGTAGATGACAGATAAAAAAAAATCATGATCCGTAGCTGTGAGACACTCTCTTTTGAAGGAATAAAGTGTTCCTGCCGTAGGAGGCCACTGTTAATGTGGGCTTTGTTTACACAGCATTGCTGTGATGAAGATTCCAGATCCTGCACAGTTCTTCTTAGCCCTGGCTGATCCTTGATAGGCAGGCTCCGATGGTTGAGTGGCACTGCAGACCCAGACAGTTGTCCTTATGCCTCCTGCTCGCCCACAGAGGTGATTTTCCTTGACAATTTCCATGCCTTGGCTAGATATTTCACAAGTTGGCAATTTAATTGCTAGTTGTCCATGGCAAAGCATGCCATGCATGCTTGGCAGTACAAAAGGGGGTAGTGATGGACGGAGCATCCGAATCAATCAAACACTCATGCCCAGTCAAAAGATCTGGGTTTAATCCATCACCGTTCTTTATCCCACTCTGCCACCCCAGTTCAGACATGGCTATATGCAAATCAGTCTGACCCTGTGCCTCATGGGAACAGTCCAGCCCAAACTGCCAAGCCATGTCTTCCCTGGATCGGAAACAAGCTTCTGAGGACCGGTTTCTGGCATTCCAGCCGTCTTCAGCCCGGGTTGCCTGAATTCAGTGGCAAAGTGAGCAAGGGACTCATGTCTGAGCATACGCTACCACACTAATGGCGGCCAAAAGCGGTACAAAAGGGGGTGGTGATAGACGGATGTGAGTGTTTGATTGATTCAGATGCTCCGTCCATCACCACCCCCTTTTGTACCACATGCATGCTTGGCAACAGGATAAAATGACGCTTTGGTTGAATAGAGGATGTAGCAATGCTCTTTGTTCACCCAAGAGTTCTTTGCAGATGCATAATAAGTGCAAGTCATCTTCGCTCCCTGCCCCACACAGATGGCTGTTCGTCTTTTCTGGGTTGCTTTTCCAGGGTGGAAAAAGGAATAACGAGGGCAGCTCTCTGAGGTGGTCACGTAAATATTTTTCTTTCACAGCTTGAGAGAACCCTGTGTTGAGATAGGAATGGGGAGCTGTGTTTACTTAACTGTGCAAAATGAACCAGCTCTAAACTCTGCCTGCCAGTATTCCCTTATCTTTCAGTAAGCTTTTGAAGCTGACATTAGTTGCTGTTGACAGCCACAAGTCCTGAAGGTCCAATTCTTTGATCAACACTTAGGGATACGTTCTCAATAGGGAATAAGCCCTTGATGTCAACTCTCTCCATAAATGGGCATTCAGAGTGTTTCTTTGCGCACCTTTGATCTTGTGCCAGCAGATGATAAATGCACCCTTTCTAGCCAGAGTCGGTTTCTACAGGCCAAATTCCCATTGCATCTGAACTGATGACATATATTTAGGAAGACTAAAGATCATTCTAAATTCACTGGCTATTATTCTATCTCTGCCCCTCATTGACTCGTTCAATAAGTAATTGTTGAGACACATTTTGCTTGAATCACCCATATCAATAGTGTGAAGCTGGAGCTGCAGCTTTTCTCTTCAGATCTTTTAGCGCAGGAGCTAAAACATTGCCTCTCCTCTCCAACCTTCCATCTAGGGAGAATATGAGCCCTTGCTGTTCATTTGCACTCCTAAATACTTATATTCTTCAAAGGTTGATTGGACAGGTGTCATCTGTGGGCTCTTTCTTTTTCTTTTGATTTTACAACAGGATCTTGGTTTTGTTCAGGTTGATTTCCAGGTCATTTTGTCAGAGTATGATTGGGTGGCATCTAGCCAGCGTTGGAGTCCAACCAGGATGTGCTTTATGAGAATCAAGTCATCAGTTTATAGGAGATTTGAAAGAAACACCCATGGTAGTTGCAGCAATTGTGTCTCAATATTAGGTCCGCCATGAAGAAGTTAAACAAACTGCAGGTCGCACCTCTGCTTCAGACCTTCAGTGGTTGGAATTCATCTGGAAAGATGGGTCCCTGACCCAGCTCGACTTGCACCCAGGTATCTGTGTGCAACATGATAAGTTGTTTCAGAAGGGCAGGTGGTGCAATTCAGTTATTCAAATTCTGCAACAATTTGCCCCAGTCTACATGGTTGAAAGCAGACTGATAATCTATGAAGCAGAGGAACAGAGGCAGGCATGCAACATCCATTGGGCTCAAAGGGCTTCAGCACCCCCCCCCCCTCCCGCATGGCAGCCCGAGCTGAGACAGCTTCCCGGGCATGCACACAGCGGCTCCAGAATACTTCACAGGTCCTTAAAAGACCATTTGCTTGATAATGAGGCTTTGTTGTTTTTCACCCCTTCTTAGAGCCCCTGCATCTCCACTCTGCCTATGGCTGGAAGAATTCCACCCCGCCGACATTTTTTCTTAGCACCCCACCCTCCCCCCCAAAATTTGGCTATATTTGCGCCTCTGAGCAGAGGTGTCTTTGCCCCTTTTGTGGCATCCATTAGCAAGGAGAGGGTCAGAATGTTGGTAGTCGTACCTGTTTGCTTACAGAAACCTGTCTAGCTCAGAGAAATAATTGAGTTATTCATGTCCCAAGAATGTAACTGCTCTGAGATGACTCCGGCAAAATACTTTAACTCATTGTCAATTAGAGTGACCCATCTGTAATTTTTCACACTACTGTTGTCCCCATGCTTACAGGTAGGTGATATTATTGATCCCCTACAGTAGCGGTCAGTAGTGGGAGTGCTGCCGGGCGGTGACGTGGGGTGGGGAAGGGGCAGGGTGAGGGGTAGTAAACTACAGAATATGGCCAAATACAGGTAAGTAAACATATAAATAAATAAAATGAATTTCGTTGCACGCACTGCATCGCATTTGGTTGTGTTTAATGTTTTTATCATCAACAGTATGGACGGACCGAGGAGTGTCTATATGTTGAGTCTTACACTGAATGGGATTTCTTGTGGAAGCGGGTTTCTTCTGCTTTTAAATGATATGCAAAAACAACAGTTGATGGACAGAATGCAGAACAATGTAATACATTCACCCTAGTACAGAGATCTGGGCCTAAATCCATTGTTTATTGCTCACCACCCCACCCCAGTTCAGACATGGCCATATGCAAATCAGCCTTGACCCTGTGTCTCATGGGAACAGTCCAGCCCGAACTGCCAAGTCATGTCTTCCCTGGACCGGAATCAAGCATCCTAGGACCGGTTTCTGGCTATTAGCCGTCTTCAGCCAGGATAGCTTGACTACAGTGGTATGGAGAACAATTGACTCACGTCTGAGCATACCCGTCCCACTCGGGGTGACAAATGCAAAAACAACAGTTGATGGTCAGAATGCAGAACAATGTCATACATTCACCCCAGTACAGAGATCTGGGCCTAAACCCGTCATTTTTTACTCACCACACCCCACCATCCAGTTCAGACATGGCCATATGCAAATCAACCTTATCACTGTGCCTCATGGGAACAGTCCAGCCCGAACTGCCAAGCCATGTCTTCCCTGAACCAGAATCAAGCATCCTAGGACTGGTTTCTGGCTATCAGCCGTCTTCAGCCTGGATAGCTTGACTACAGTGGTGTGGAGAGCACGGGACTCATGTCTGAGCATACCCGTCCCACTCAGGGTGACAAATGCAAAAACAACAGTTGATGGACAGAATGCAGACCAATATCATACAATCACCCCAGTACAGAGATCTGAACCTGAATCCATTGTTTTTTGCTCGCCACACCACCCCAGTTCAGACATGGCCATATGTAAATTAGCCTTGACCCTGTGCCTCATGGGAACAGTGCAGCCCGAACTGCCAAGCCATGTCTTCCCTGGACCTGAATCAAGCATCCTAGGACCGGTCTCTGGCTATCAGCCGTCTTCAGCCAGGATAACTTGACTACAGTGGTGTGGAGAGCACAGGACTCACGTCTGAGCATACCCGTCCCACTCTGGGTGACAAATGCAAAAACAACAGTTGATGGACAGAATGCATAACAATGTCATACATTCACCCCAGTACAGAGATTTGGGCCTAAATCCATTGTTTTTTGCTCACCACACCACCCCAGTTCAGACATGGCCATATGCAAATCATCCTTGACCCTGTGCCTCATGGGAACAGTTCAGCCCAAACTGCCAAACCATGTCTTCCCTGGACCGGAATCAAGCATCCTAGGACCAGTTTCTGGCCATCAGCCGTGTTCAGCCAGGATAGCTTGACTACAGTCGTGTGGAGAGCTCGGGACACATGTCTGACCATCCCTGTCCCACTCAGGTGACAAATGCAAAAACAACTGTTGATGGACAGAATGCAGAACAATGTCATACATTCACTCCAGTACCGATATCTGGGCCTAAATCCATATTTTTTTGCTCACCACACCACCCCAGTTCAGACATGACCATATGCAAATCAGCCTTGACCCTGTGCCTCATGGGAACAGTCCAGCCTGAACTGCCAAACCATGTCTTCCCTGGACCGGAATCAAGCATCCTAGGACCGGTTTCTGGCTATCAGCCGTCTTCAGCCAGTATAGTTTGACTCCAGTGGCGTGGAGAGCACGGGACTCACGTCTGAGCATACCCGTCCCATTCGGGGTGTCAAATGCAAAAACAACATTTGATGGACAGAATGCAGAACAATGTCATACATTCACCCCAGTACAGAGATCAGGGCCTAAATCCATAGTTTTTTTCTCACCACAAAACCCCAGTTCAGACATGGCCATATGCAAATCAGCAAATCAGCCTTGACCCTGTGTCTATTCACCGCTCCTGGGATCTCCATCAAGTTTCATTGTCGGGCAGTAACCTTTTTCCCTAAAGATACAGCACATTGGTAGGCAGGCTTTGCCAGCGTATTTGTTTTCTTTATGTCTGACAGTAAGTCGCCCATCGTTGTTGGCAGAGTAGTTAGTTTCTCTACAACCCGCCGCACAGATGGAGCCTAATTATGTCATTTGAGTATCAGCTTGGGCCCGTTTGATGAGATTGTTCACATCAGCAAGCTTCCCATCAATTCTGTAGACAAAAACCTCTAAGGTGTTAAGGAGTAAAAGCTGGACGTCCATCTTGTCGGACTGATATTGAAAGTGTTGACTGGAAGTTGCATAGTTTTAAAAAGTGATATCCAAGGTATATCTGCCTGATCTTGCTTCTCCTGCTTGTGGTCACTGGTAGCTGCTGATCTACCTTTGCCCAGTCGCGAACTTGGTATGTACGAGGCTACCAGCTTCTACCGTTCCAGCACTGTAGGGTAAGAGGTGTCACAGTAAGGGCCCTGTGAATCAGCCGTATGCTGGAATCCATGGTTATTAGTGTTGCTGAGGTGATCAAGATTGGAATCCTGACAGGTGGCCTTGAGTTGTTGACTTCCGCGAATGTAAGCAGGAGAGAACTAACTTGAGCTGGGGTGTAAAGAAGTAGATTTCGAGGACCTTGGTGGTGTAGTGGAAGATTGCATGCCCCTATATGTATCAGCATAAGTTGGAGGATCGATTCCTGCTGTTAATTTTTTATTTTTGCTGCTCATGAGAATATTAGCAAAAGGAGAGGAGTTGGTGTTTGCAGACACTATTGTTGCTACTTGACCCACAACAGTATTTGGGGGTCTCTGGGTGATTTGATTCTTATTTCCTCGGTTCGTCAGGCATCCCCCAATTATTCAGTTGTTGTCTCCCCCATGGCAGCCATAGCTTCTTTTTACCATCTATTTCATTATTTAATGTTTTTTCTCTGATTATTTAGATTGTCTCCCGTGCAGCTGATTCAGCATCTAAAACCTCATTGTCGCTGTCAGGGTACGCTAAGGAGATTTGTGCGTCTGTGCTTGTTTCTCTTGTAATTTTCGCAGACTCTTCATTAGGGTACACCTTAATCGTTAGTGTTAATGGTGATGGCAACTCTTCAATCCCTTAGTTGCTTGAGAAGACCACAGACCCAGCATTCTTTAGAAAGGAGAAATAAGTAATATATTTTAGGCTGGAAATTTTAAGTTGTTGATGTGGATGTAATTCCGGGGGTTGAAAGTTACCCCCCCCTAATCCTGTGCGACTCACGGAAAGTTGAGACAAGGAGGTCCTCCTGCTTGTGTGTGTTTTTCTTCCTAGTCCCACTTGCCTCCCTCGCGTTCTGATCTTTTCCTTTTGTTTGACATTATGGGGGTTGCTTCCCTGTTCTGCCTGTCCTCATTCTTCCCAGTTGAGTGCTGTATGCAGTAAGCGCCTGTGATTTTAGTATCAATTCATAAGGATTAGTTGTAGTGGAATTATGCTCTTAGTGTCCTATGCAAAACTCAGGGATATGGCAATGTATTCATAATTGGTAGCAGTTATAATGTCCTTATGGCTACTGTGTCGAGGCCATCTAAGGGCTGATGCTTTGGCATCGGCAAAGGCCGGAGGTGTGGAGATGTAGAGGCTAGCAGGGGTGAAAGAGGCATGAATTAAAGCTGCAGAACAAAAACGGAACACAAGTGCAGTGCACACTAGGGTGATTGCTACTCACCTCCATAGTCTGTTGTTTCCTCCCCTGCTGAGTCCAATTATCCCTCTTCCTCCTCCGATCCTCCCGCTGCGCCCTCCAACTGCACCCTCTTGACACTGCTCGTCTGGGCCAGTTACGAGACGCTCAACTGGCTGTCTGTCAGTGGGGGTAAAGGAGCATGATTTGCATTCAAAGGCTGTTCAGGTTAGTCAGGGCGTTTCGGGCGTACACCATCCCACAACATGATGCAGCTCCACCCTGCAGCTCCAGCAGCCCGCAATGTCAACAGCTTCGGCAGTGTTCAGGCAACATCAACAGCCAAGGGCTTCCTCTTTACTTGACAACCTCTCAGTCCTTGACAATGAGCAATGTGGGAATAGATCACGAGAGGTGTTGTTAAAACTATTTTAATGCAAATGTTTATCCACAGTGCAAGAAATTTGGTTGTTGGTTGACTATGGACATTCTACAGCACACATAGACAGAGGAATGTGCCTCTCAGGATTGTTGTTGTGTAGGAAGGTGCCCCTTCCTGCACAAAATAATACTGCATTCAACACAGGCACCCTTGCAGCATGGCATTGATGCTAGGTAGCCAAAACAGCTGCAGCGGAGGGTAAAAGGCAGAACTGCACTGCATTTTTTTTTTAAAGTGCATTCCTGCCTTTTCCCTGTCACACGTGCAGCTCAGGAAGGTGACCTGTTTGCACTGTACTGCATGACAATTCCAGTAAGTATGACCCTAGATGTTTTAGACGATATATGGTGATTATTGTTAATTTATAGTCACTTTACTTATATAGTTTGCTAAGAATTGTGTCAATTTCCAATAATTAAAAAATGAATTTATCTTCCGGAAGGGCTATGGGTGTTTGTTGTGATATATTAAAACACAATGCATAACTGATTAAAACAATAAATGGACAGCCTCTGTGTAATTATGATATGTGCCTGCAAATTAAACTTCACATTAAACATTCAATGTTTAATACGCAGTAACTGAGGTATTTCAACAAAGGATGCATAACTCAGTGCTGGAGCAATCAGTTCAATTAAACATAATGAAGTAATCTATCTAATTTTCACAAACTAATTGAGATATGTGCGTAAATGTATCCAACAAGCACACACTACCAAATGTTGACACTTTTCTTTGTCAGTCTACGTATCTTTATTAGTCTACGGATAAATTATGATTTCTTTTTCCTAGACGTGACTCAGGAACTGCAAAATAAAAGCTTTGTCGACAAAGGGACCGATATAATCTTGAAAAGAGTTCTATATCACAAACTGTAACAATTATATTGAAGTTTATTAAATCATGCATGTGTCCTTTGCCAAGAAGGAAAGATGTCAATTGACGATCCGGGAGTACTAAACAAAATATACACTAGTGCGGATATGAAAAGTGTCTTTGGTATTAATGTGACCTCATACATGTTTTCTTAAAGTTATTAAGGATGCGTACAGCATCTTTTTCCGCATCAATCAATCAAGCATCTATAGGGCATGGCAAATCACCAATGAGCGTCAAGGTGCTGGAGATGGAGGGTGCTGTGTTGGGGTTCGAATACTCAAACATCCAGGTTACAGTGTGTTAATATGCAGATCACAGAGCTGTGCTTTATATGGACATCTCAGTCGGTTACTGCTTTTGTCACAGAGTTCCTTTTGCGACTTGTAGTTCATAAGTTACAATCCTAATATTGTACAGTGACTTGTGGACTGGCATCACAGATCTGCATGCAAACTGCATGGTATATATTAAAATGTTATGTGTTCACCAGTCCTTTATTATCCTAATGTTGTTAGAAAGGGTTTGTTGGGTGAGAAATACATTATTTATTAGTAAAGCCAATCCCAACCACTTTGGTTCGCTTTAAATTCTGAGTTTTGCTTCTCTAGCTCAAACGCACTTACAGTATAATGCCTACTAGTGTGGATGGTATGTGATTACTATGCCGTGAATTCCTCATTATCTTATGTATCATTCCTCAAGGAATGATTTCCATAAGTATGATTTATTAGCTCTGTGTAATGTGCATTTGATGACACCCTACACTGGTTTGAGTAGCACTATAAAACAAGTGGATTGCATGTAAGGGAGGGGCTATGAAGAGAAGAGAGCACTGTTTGAGGGTGCTAGTGAGGGAAATTGTAGTGTAGATGGTCATGTGGTGGAGCCAACAATATGTTTTCACTGTAGCCGGTTTTGATACTGAATAATCAGTGTAGTGTCTTATGGCAACATTTAGACCCAGATTTCCAAAAACATCAAGCAGCCCAGCAACTAAAGTTGGTCTGCTGCATTGGTTGAAAGGGTAAGAACAGAAGAAAGACACATTTATAAGATATAGCACAGTTTTCCTCTCTCCCTGCTCTGAAGCCCTTTAGTCTGCGATATGCAAACCCACACATCCTTGTGCTATAACGCAAGGGTATATGCATTATGGTAGCAATAGTTTTTGGACTAGAAGGGGACCCTTCCAGTACAAATCTATCCTGTATCAGTATTCCAGCTTTGCATGTGGGCAAAAGGAAAAACAAGGAGAAATGAAATAATGTCTTCTTAAAAGTAAAAGCAAGGTGAAATGAAAACATTTGTTCTTGTTACGCCTGTTAGAGGAGATGTAATATTTTGATGAAAACCCATGTCTATACGTGTTTTTACATGTGGATATGCATTAAAATCCATGGCTGGTTGCACGGGAATGCCCATGTACAGGAAATCTCAAAGTGAGTGCCGGGGGAGAATTAGACGCAGCAGATATTAGCTCCCAACTTGTAAATGATTCACATTGCGAAATACCGGGATCTAAAACTAAGAGAAATGTAAGTACCTAGAATATCAGAGGAGTATTCCTTTATTAGGAAAAAAAACCCTCACCCACCAGAGACGGCATGCTTCATCAAAGGGATTATCCTCACACAGTGACAGCTGATCAGGGTGCGGGCTACAACTCCCTCTCTAAGCGTGAGGAACTCTTCAGATGTTTTTATGAATTGGGGATAATCCATATGGAGTTAACAGTGTGGTGTGGCTCGCAGAGGGTGCAGTTTGTAAACAAAAAGTGATACGATCAAAGTAGTTAAAACTAACTCCAAAGCAGGCATTCAACTGTATTCTTGTCTGCTTGGGTCAGGATTAAAAGAAGTGAAAAAACACTGCCAAAGTCAAATATCTCCGCTTTGTTGGGACAAGGTTAAGATGTTTCTGCCAACAGAACGCTCAGCAGAGGTGTACAGGCATAAGTCAGGCCCTTGGAAAAGTACACTTCTGTCTGAAACAAGCATTGAAAAAAAAGAAATACAGAACCATGCAAGTGGTCACTGACGGTTCATCAGAAGATCCACTTTACAATCACCTCCCGATTAGCTAGGAAGTTGTAGCCTGCACTGTGATTAGCTATCACGGTGTGAGGAAAATCCCCATGATGAAGCATGCCTCATCTAATGGGTGAGGGATTTCATCTTCATCCTAATAATGGAAGATACCGGTATTTCATGGTGTGAATGAATGCTATTAAACCGCCCCTTGACACAAAGTAACACCAAGCAGATCATAGTATCAGAGAGCTTTTAGAAATTGTGTTAAAAAAGTGAACACTTTTGAGAGTGAGGGGCATGATTCTAAAGAAGATAGTATTGTATAATTGTGTCACCTAATGCATTTCTAGGAAGTTTGTGGGCATATCCTATGTTTTATACCACTTTATAGTTCAGTTTTAAAGGGAGAACATAGGGGTCTCACTCAAAGAATATTTTGAGGATGAATATAACATTGAGCATTTTGTGGCATGAACATTGGTCAAAGCATGACAAAATTTAAACACTTTATTGAAACTTGGTGATTCACTTCTCATGGATGCATGAAACACTGTGAGCCAAAAGGTGTACACATTTACATTACATTACCATCAGTTTTGAAAAATAAAAGAATTGATCTGTAAGCTTACCATTGCTTGATGAGCAGAATAGAGAAATACTGGTGTTAATGTTGCGGTCCGACTGCGTACCTGGAATGCAGTCCCGGAACCCATCATGTCACCAACATATTTGAAAGCACACTTTCAACAATGCTACCAAATCTTTACTTGAATGTACCAATATTTTTGATTAGTACTACTATAATCTTCATGAACAATGACACCACTTCTATGAAGGGCTGATGTAACGTTACTGGAGAATATGACTATATATTTCAGGATGCTAACCTTTAAATCACAGTAAAATCACTTCTCAGGAGGGAAGCAGTGTCTTATGTTTTGGACAGCACAATCATTAGTCAAAAGATCTGTCATACAATTATTTATTGTTACCATTACTACTCAATTTGGCTCCTATTCATAGTATGGTTTAATCAATACTTCCGAGTAAATCTATGATACACTATTGGACAATTCAAACACTTCTCAGCAAGGCTGTTATACTGTTCATAATACAGGGCCAAATCATCTCAGTACGGCTGCCACACCTTTCAGCGCTAATATCAACAATTTTCAGTATTAGTACAGTCCACTTTGCATGGCCAGTACTAATACACAGCAGCACAATGTGCACATGTCTAATGGAATATCAACACTTATCAGCATGGATGCCAAAATGCTATTGGATAACATCTATACCTGTTTCTTGTGGCTGAGTGAAATAACGCCTTCAATGCAGGGATGTTTTATTCAAATGATCACTGGTTTATATCCCAACATGTCCAGTCAATCTTTTAATGCTCAGATATATATTTACCTTAAATAAATGAAAAACAAGAGGCGTTTGGAAAAACAGTAACACATTTATTTAATTAAACTCTGCATCCAGCAGAGTCTCGACATAGTGTGTCTGCTCAAAGTCTCTTGGTGTACAAAGTTTTGGCTGCTGTCATATACAGTTTTTGAGGTACAGTAAATCAATTTTCTACATTCCAAAAAAGCATCTCAGTTGTAAATCAACAAGCGTGAGCATCAGATAAGGACACAGATGGCTCTCGACCTTGGGAGAGCTAATGGGGGCCAGTGTGAATGTGTCCAGATGTTGGGCACGAGGAGAATGCTATCACTATGTGTGGTGTGCATGTTGTGTCCTGACTGGTTGCGTGTTTATATCTATATGTGGAATCTAGCATTGTTGTATTTTTAAGGAATGCAAGTCTTTGGCCAAAAAGGTTTTATTGGGGCCAATTTCCTGGACTTGTTTGTGGTGCAACTATCTGTGGGAGCAATCAGGGTTTTCCCTGGGCACTGGTTTTCTATAGGTTACGAGAGACCCCACTTGTGACCTGGTATTCCATAGGCATAGATGTTGGTCGTAGGACTTGTTTAAGCATGTATCTATGACTTGGCGGTGATGAGGAGGTCACCTTGGGAAAATCTTACAGCAATGATGTGAGTTCATTAGAACTCCTGAAAATCTTGGGACAGTCACTTGCATCATTTTTATCAACATCCTCAACATTGTGCATAAAGTTGTTATAGCATACATTGAATTGTTCTTACTGGTATAGACACGGTTAAGTTTGCTTAGGTCATTTGCGCATGGATTATAACATATATTGATATTGTCATTGGCGGTGTCAGCGCTACAGTGCGGGTACAGGTTGTGACACACATTGACATTGCATTTATGGTTTTGGCATTGTCCTGCAGGCACAGGTTATGATATACATTGATATTGCATTTATTGGTATTGCCTCTGTCAGGCCTGCACAAATCACAGTAATCATTGACATTGCATTAACCCTTTCCAACATTTTCATCCTTCAGGGTTCGAGGGAGTGGACAAACGTCCTGAGAATCACCCTTAATGAGAGTCTCACTCTGCTTATCACTGCCTTCACGTCTAACACTTCCAATTCTGGACATAACTTTTCTCATCAGTAGCATTGGTTTAAAAATCCAAATTTTAGCTTTAACTGAATTTGACTTAGTCACATAAGGCTGGTTAGCAGTGATGATTGGATGACAATAACAAATAAGGATAATTGTCCAGACAGCAGCAACATCGATGCCGCAAACTTAACCCACACTGCCCTCCTGATCTATAGGATGTACATTGTCTGAGTTGGGAACAATATTCCAAAGCTTTTTTCCTACACAATTAGTCACTTCAGTTTTCATTCCAACAAGAAGTCAAGGGTTGTCTTTGCAAAGTGCCATAGCTGGCATTGATATTGTTCATCGTCAAATTTCAACTTTGTTTAAAGGACAGGCGCAGTTTGTTGCTTTGGAAATGTTTGTCTTATAATGCAGAGGAAATCTCTAACTTGCTTACTTCAATTAAAGATGTGTGTTGTTGTTTGAAGTTAGCTATTTTATTTAATAGAGGATCACTCGTTCTTCCACCCCTGACTTCTCCACAAGAGACTGTAGGAGGACCAAAACATCCACCTAGATTGGACAGGCTGGAAGATGGACCTCTGCTGACTGAGTGATTTGGTAGCCCATATGTACACCTAAAAATAAGGCCCTCAGATCCAATCCACACAAAGCCATTTATATGAGATAACTGTTAAAAAGGGGTTATGGACACTCTGTTATTTTACCACCTCCTGTGTGCTCCTTAAATCTCTTTTTCTTCATTCATAAAAATGCAAGCTTATGTACAGTCTGTCTCCTGTTTGTAGTTGCATTTAAGACTACATTCATACAAATATTTGATCCCCATCAGATCTCCTGTAAAAGACATGGGTGCTTCCACTCTTGCTTGGCACCTTTCTGCCTACTGAAAGATTACCTGCAGACAGGTCAATATTATCTTTGTTTGCTTATGTGCATATGACCCATTTTCATGCTATGAATTTCAGCTTGTGAAAGAGCATAGAATCATTCATTTGCTCAGATTTTGAAACAACATTACCTACCTTCGACCAACCTCAGTCTCACCGCTTGCCTTGTTTCATGAGAGAGCATGCTATAAAGGTACTTCATGGTGCTGTTCAAAACTCACACATACCTTGCTTGATCTTTACCTGTACTTTTCTTCCTATTTTTGGTGGATGACATCACTAGCTAATGACCTTCCTAGATGCTTTCTTATCTGCCTGCTGGTCTACTTTGTAGGTCATTACTATACTTGTAAATCCATGTGAGCACATTAGTGAAAGTGGACTGGCTGTTTGATGCACTCACATTGTCTTTCAAACATCTGGTTCCCCTGACCTGCACTTCAAAGGAGGAAATATATCCCAATGCAGGTGGTTCAAGAGAGTGACTTTGCCCTCTTGCATGGGAATGTCTGTGGGTTCCTGGTACCTCTTGCAGTGGTCCCCCTTGCTACTTTGCATTGACTGTACACCTCCTCTTTGTGACACACAGTCAGTGCTCCTCATGATGGTCTCTGCCTCAGCATCTACATTTATAATACTGTTTCCTTAATTAACATGAGGCCACAACACCATGCTAATGGATGAATGCTCCATAAGAACTGTACTTATATGTGTCCGAACATGACCTGCAATGACGAAACCCTTCTGCAATACCAAAGTGCCCTGGGGGAAAAGAAATCAGTCACACATACCTGTTGCACTCTCAGGGTACTGTATGTAATATGGCCCCCGATTACTAAGATCATATATTATTTATCACCATTTAACGGCAAATTGAATTACAAAAGAGTAATGAGAGAACCATAATTCACTCATGCATTTGTTGCTCAAAACTATCATAGGTCCCTAAAAAAGAAACAGCATAATTAATATGGCCTCTTTTCTAAATTAGACTACATATATAGTTAATTTGCCTCCAAGCTTCATAAACATTTTACATATCACTCTAGCACCCTAATTACTACAGTCTGTAACAAACAAAAAGAGATGTTTTTTAATTCTAAATAACTCTCTTGCTTGCTGCTGCTTATACCACTCCCACTGATTCTGAGACTCATTCGGAGTCAAGTATTTACTTAAACAAAAGTTTGAGACATTAGAAATGGTATAGCATTGAACACATCTCCTTTTAAATTTGTCATCCTACTCACTTTGCCTTTGACTCACACAGTGCTTTATTTTTATTGTTGTTCCCCATTACCAAGGGGATCACACGTAACCCTTCTTCATTTACATACTCATTACGTTCTTCCTATATTACAATCTCAATATTTTGCCTATTTTGCCTAAATAAGGACATGCCCTTAAGGAGCTCTACTATGCTAAAGTCAGCTGCACTTATGAAATCTTGCATAAATATTAATGTTCTGAGTAACTTTCTGCTCATCTCAATACATCTTTTTAATTAATTGGGGGCAAGGCCAAGGTTAATCTCTTCTCCTCTACTACAATCTCTCCTCTTGACTTTTACTCCTCTGCTGCCAGGGCTGCTTTCTTTTATTCAAATTATAGAGAAGCCAAACTCAGCTTCAAATCTTTCTCAGCCTGCCTGTCCTCCAACTCTAACTGGATCGCATGGCGGGAAGATGCTAGACTCCCTGCTCTTGGCAAGTTAGAGGATCTGTCACCTATAGGTTCACCTTCCTCTGGCCCTGTGTCTCTGTAGGGCCATTCTCCTCATCTCATTGTCTTCTCCCCCCTCTGCTTTATCATCTTTTTCATCCTATTTGTGGGCCTGAAACAGACTGACCTCATCCCATGCAGTGAGGGCTATCCGCTAACCGTCTTTCTTGTACGTTAGCTTCAGCCCTCTCTCCTTACACAACTTCCTCAGATCTATCATGCTGAGGCTCTCAGTGCTTCTCAGATCCACTTCCATTCTTTCAAAAATCATTGGTGCAAAATAGGATTGTAGGGGTAAAATTTAGGAAAATCAAATAATTGCCAATTCAAATAACAAGTAGATTTTGATGTCAGATCGCAAATGTATTTTTGTAATTCTAACTTAAATAACTGAGTAGTACAGTAAAGCTCAGGCCATGGATCCCACCTCTGAATATAAATGTAGGAAATTGGGGCATTAGTAAAGGGGTTAGGTACACACAATAGGTAACTACCACAATCCTTGTCAAGGAGAACCCTCAAAGTCACTAAATAGAACTGAGCTGAATCCCCTGGTAGCTGTGGAACTGAATAGATAGGCTTAACTTATAGGAAATATATAACGTTTTTATGCAGTTCTAAATCAGTAATAATGTTGGAATACAACAGTATAAACAATCCTCAAACTGATTAGAAAATAGAGTAAGTTACAATTAACAAAATAACACCAAAATGACAGAAATCCATTCAGTGGAACCACATAAATTGATAAAGTTTTAACTAGATATAGATCCAAGAAGCACAAAGTGGCAATGACACTTAATGGTTGCTGTAGAACAGGACCTAGGCACAATTTGACACTGACCATGGTTGAGTACAGGTTGAGTACACTAACCAGGCTTGTCCTGGTCAAAGATTTTGCCTTCTGAATTTAGTCCCTTAAAACCATCAGCATACGTCAGTTATAAACCCAACGGGCATTGGTCACCATATAATTTGCTACCAGAAGGTACTGCTGGAGACTAGCCATCTTACCACTAGGATCCAACTGAAACAGGCATATAAAATTGCAGTGAGAGAGCCTCTGCTCATTGTGACCTCTGGAAGTACTTTGTAAAGCTCTTAAGGATTCCCAGCTTGCCTTCTGGGTCCACCTTCCAACTAGGGGAAAGTACAGCATGCTCTACTTCTCTTCACGAGAATTACCTCCCCTCAGCAGTACACTAGAAATTCAGACCGATTGTCCACTAGTGACTGTCATCGTGGGGCAGGAGGAGTCTTTCTACTTGCGACCAGGCTGCCCTTCTTAAAGGGCATATTCCTCTCATGTATTCCAACTGCATGCTTCCATAAACTGGGACAGATTTTTCTTTCTCTTGTCACAAGTTTGGGGTTCCTATTTTTAACCTTCTTATGGATGCTTGACCTATCAATTTAGTGAGCAACTCCTAGTGCTTCCTTTAACATGCTGGTACTGCACCAGATATCTGGGATGAGTGACACAGATCACAGATATCTGGGATCAGTGACGCTACCAAGTGCTAGTGCAACAGTGTGCATTACCATTATAGTCTTTTACCTTGCTTCCCTTCACCCATTCTTCCATTGATTTCAATCACACACATACAAACATCTTCCCAGAAGTGCTGTAATCATTTAATGGTCTCACTAAATGTGTCTTAGCAGTTTTTAGACTAACCATGTGAATGAGGGTCGCTGTCATCTGTAGGTACTAATCCTGTTTTGAGGTCTCCAGATTCAGGGTGGTATCCTTATACTGGATATAAATCGATATAGATATAAATATATATTGGTTTTATATGGATACATGTATAGATAAAGATGTATATATAGCTATAGAATATATATATATATTACCTACTGGCGGTCGCCAGTAGGTAGTTATAGTTAGGATTTTTTTCAATGTTAAATCTCAAAATTCTATTTGGAATAACTTTGGCGCTGGTTGATGAATCTGCCTGAAAATGTCCTCAAAATGGCCTCTTCAAGCTCCGGTCCTTCCCTGAAAGTTTGGGGGGGATTCGTCAAGCGGGGACTGAGATAAAAGGGGGGTCCCAAAACGCATTTTCCCCATGTTAATTTCCATAGGGCTGTCGACCTCACTTTTAGCCCGAACGGCTGAATGGATTTACACCAAACTTGGGAAAACTGTAGGGACTGGTAGCCGGATGTGCCTTTGCTATGTCTCAAGATATGTGCTCCAGTGGATTTTGAGTAATTTAGGTTCCAAAAAATATATATATCTATAGGCGCGCCCGGTACGCGCACCCGGGAGCGCACCGGGCGCGCCACGCGACTTGCGCACGGAAAGCTGATTGGCTCTCGGGTGTCTGTAAACATTCTAAACAGTCCGGAGCGGCCGCCATCTTGTGTCTCGTATGATCGAGACATGAGAGGTGGCCAAAACAAAGGGGGAAATTATCATAAGGGGGCAGAGTAGACCCTCCCTGACCCCCTAGGTTTGATGTGGGGGCTTTAAAGGAGCCCCGCGGGGCCAATAAAAAAGTAATTTTTTTTTCGATTTTTTTGCGGGGGTGCGCCTGGTACGCGCACCGGGAAGTGGACCGGTGAGCGTACTATGGGGAAAAAAGAATGATAGACTTTTCAAATATTGTATGTTTATTAATTGTTCTTTTTGTTGTTTTTTTAAAAAATTTTATTTAAGTACCAACATGTAGGTACCAATGCAGAGTCTATAATTTAATATACACCGTCTTCTTTGTAGATATCTTGCATGTTGTTACAGAATTAATATTTATTTTATTTTTTTAAAATTTTTGGAAACCTTTATTGTGCAGTAGTAAAAGAACAAATACGGGCCCACAACCATCAGGCCGGCCATGATATCATTTAAAGCACAAGTGCAAGCAATGCGGCGACTCAGTAGCACATCAATACAAAATAGCAATCAATTAAAGTTACACTGGATAGCGCCGTGTTACCGTGTCACAGGAGCAATGAAGGTTAATTTTAAAGATTTTGTTCCAAATATAAAAGTTTTTCTTTTTTTAAGAAACAGTAAACCAAGGAGAGCAGAGTCCGTGCAAGCGCTTCATGACATAATCAGGCAACTTCGTCACGCGAAAACCAACAACAACAGAAGCCGAAACCCCCCAGGCAGCATGGCGGCTCAAGAATATATGCAACAGGATCATCAAACCAATCATTATGCTCCGTGTCCTCCGTCGCCCACCCCCTACCAATCCCATTCACGGACCCAAGGTAGAAATAAGAGAAGAAAAGATCACAAGAATGAGGAGAAAAACAAGGCCCATAGAAACTAAAAACGGAAAACTAAAATCCCAACCCCCAACCCCCCACCCTACACGCATGCAGAGGCTACGGCCTACCCCCCCCCCCAGCAGTGTGCCTGTCGCCCAATAAGGAACCCGAAATATAGAACGAAGAAAAGGAAGAAAAGAAAAAGGAAACCTTTTATTACCAGAGGAGGGCCAAATCCAAAGTCTCCCGGACTCCCCAGCCACAAATGTACACTCCACCCCATGTATGAAAGCAAAAACAATGAGCATCAAACACAAAATGAAGTGGGGAGAGTCATCACATCTCACATCAGTACGTGCTGAGGAAGCGCCCCAGTCCGAGTCCCCACCGGCCAATCAAGCACAAGTTGTAAAAGGGAATCCCCTAGCCCTGGCCAGATCGCAAACGTCCCCCTAAACATGGCTCCCGGAGGGAGCCCGCCTCAGACAGAACAAAGGAACAAGATGGCCACACTCGGCAGAGTAGAGATGCCCAAAAGCAAAATGGACATCGCCAATCACAATCAGTTCCATTGTCCCAAGGGAGTGGCGTTTCCAGGTTTGCCCGATGTTGCAGAGTACAGTGTAATAATAGTGGAGCTTGCAGAGCGTAAACAGTCAGGAAAACCAGTTGCTGCCCCAGCGGCGCCATAAACAAAGGTAGCGATACCACGGGTGAGGTCGTAGTTTCCAGCAGGGAGGGAAACACTGTAGCGTCATTGAGATAGGCGGACAACAGTCCGCAGACACCAACACTGCCAGAAAAGCGATCCTCCGTGCACCCGAGCGGCAACAATGTAGCACAGTCAGAAATCAGTGGGGGCAGATCGGTGCAGTGAGGAAAACAAGCTGGTGGTGTACATCCCACTGCAAGTGCGACATCATCGAGCTTCTTGCCCAGCAATCAGGAGCTCTCACGCCATTCAGCTCTCAGGTCGGCGAGCGCAGCGAAAACAGAGCCGCGGACGGGTGTTCGATCGTCTCCGCGGTATGAGGTGCAGCACACGGTCGAGCACACTGTTCAGGTCCATACAGGGCGACCCAGTCCTGAGCCGAGGTATCACCCACCATCACCTCAACGGTGCCAGCCATCATCGCCACCCCACCAGGGGAGTCACAAGGGTGCGTGGGCGAGGTGTGCGTAGAACGGCTGGGTTCCAAGCTACTGGTGCAGTCCAGGGCAGCTGATAACGGGTGATCCACAATAAGAGTCCCCCCCTGTTCGACTCAGGGCGGGGGCAAACTTAGGGGTAAGCTAAGGTAGCCGGCTATACGCCGATATGGGAGAAGCACAGCGCGTCTCACCTGAGCGTCCCACAAAGAGAAGCGGCAGAGTAAACTCTCAAGCGGCCGACGTTTACATTCCGCGTGAGGGGCTGGTGAATTTCTTCACAGCGAGTAGCGTGGTTTAGAATGCCAGCTCCGCCCCAGCTCGATCGCCCCACGTAGCTCCAGCAGCCGCCATCTGTGCACCATAGTATGGGTCCCGGTTCCAGGTCTAGGAAAGGCCGTCCAACTAGCTCGGCAATATCTCCGGCTGGCAGGCAGGCAGGGACATCGGAGAAACGCCAACAACAGCAGCGCACTTTCACCGTCCTCCCGCTGTAGCGCAATGGCAGGATAGGGATCAGGATATAGTTGCGGGAAACAAAGGCTCGCGGAGCCGGGAGACTACACGTCCGTCTCCCTACAGAATTAATATTTGATTGTCAGAAATGTCCTCATTTTGAATCAGGAAATCTACTGATTGTACACATTGAAGTAGTTCATAGTCCCGTGATTCATCCTTGAATTCTGAGTCATTGGGTTCAATAACTTTATTATTGTTGCTCTCCAGAACAATTTCGTTGGAATTTTTTTGCTCTCCTTCCATTTTTGTGCTGTAATTTGCATTTAAAAAAATATATCAGTAGAGATAGGGCACTGTTGGGTTTAAGTTCAGACAGGTACTTTGGTTTTTTTAAAAGTGATTTTATTTTTGGGCAGTGTATGGTATCAGACTGGAAGTAGAAATACAAAAAAGTGTATGTGATAAAGCTTAAGTACATTCATAATTATACAAGACAAGCCTAACTTCATCCATAACTATAACAGAGAAGTCTATCTTATTCTATAACTATTACAGAGGGATAGTATATAACAGAAAATGTTTTCCAAATTAATTTAAAGTACACAACATGCTTTAGTTTTTAAAATAACATCTTACCTTTTAAAAATAAGTTTAAGTTGTCAGTGAAAATGCTCTTGAAATGTACTTCAGGAAGTGGTAGTCAAAATGGCTGTCTTTCTCTCCCTTTCTTTATATATATTCAGGTACATAACCAATCAAATGTCATGAAATAATAGTAGATAATGAAAGTAACATTTTAATTGGTTGTCAATTCTAACACTTCATATGTGTTTTTGTCATGTAATTTACCTCAGGATATTTAGTCAGGCCTACAGCATAATTGTCTCAATGGAATTCCATCAAATTTGGGTAAATGGTAGGGACTGCTATGTAGTAGGGCCTATTCTATATTTGGTGTAAGTGTCTCCAGTGTTTTTTCTGTAAATTACTTTCCCACCTTTTTTGAGGGAGCGCTTACCGGTGCGCGCCCCGGTACGCGCACCGGCAGCATTACGGGTGTCCTCCATTTTGTGTTTCGGTACAATCGAGACACAAGATGGAGGACAAACAACGTTGGGAATGGGTAGAAGGGGGCACGGTAGACAGCCCCTGACCCCCTAGGTTTTCTGAGGGGGGCTTAGGAGGCTCATAAAGGCTAAAAAAAAAATAGAATTTTTCGCGGGGGAAGCGCCCGGTACGCGCACCGGGAAGCGTACCGGGGAGCATACTTTGGTGAAAAATAGTGAAAAAAGTTAGAAAAAGATAAACGTTTTGAATGATCAGAGGTAGGGTAGCTCTGAAAAGAGCTTTTGGGTTCTGTGGCTGATTTAGGTACCTACAAGTAGGTTCCAATGCACAGTCTTAAATTCAGGAGGAAAATTCTATTCCCCTCATCTGAGAAGTGCACACCATCTCCTCTGTAGATGTCTTGCATGTTGTAACACAAGTTATTATTGTATATTGAACCCATTCCACAGTCTCTCGTGCAAGCAGAAACAGATTTATTCACATGTTTCCGTGCTTTCTCAAATTGTGGACAAAATTGGTTGGACCAGTTCCATTTCTGTCTTTGGCATATATTGGACTATACCAAGGCAGTTTGTGGAAAAAGTGTCATCAATTGATCAAAGGTGTCCTTTAAAAGCATTTCCAGACCAACCCCAGTCATAGTGCCCAAATCATTTCCACCACAGTGCACTATTAAGAGGTCAGGGTTTGGCAGATGCAAAAAGGTTTTCACCAATGGTATCAATTGATGACATCTCAATCCTCTCTGGCCAATCCACTTGATTTCCACATTTGATAAATCAAGGTTGTGATAATTTCTGCTTGCTGCATACCTTTGAGCCCAGTGGATGTAGCTATGTCCAATAATCCATACAGAATACATGATGTGAGAAGGTTCTGGTGCAGTCAGATGAAGTGTGGGAATGAAATGGCAGTTGGAACAGTAGGAGTTTACAAACAAATTATTGTGGAGTTTCCCTGCTGTTGAATCACAAGCAATGATTGGTGGTTTCAGTTAGTTGAAAACAGAAAGTTAGGGTGCATGGTTGTGTTGAGTGTAAGAAGCAATTTGAATGGTTAAGAAAAAGTCACTAAAAGCAATAATGCCCTGGATAAGCTGGTGTATTGAGAGGTCAAACATCCTTGCTGACTTAATTTGCAACATTGTAGAATAAACTTTTGAACCTGAGAGTTCAGTTAGGAGGGAGTTGCTATGGTAACAGATAGAAAGGTCTTAGAGGGGGAAGGGTGTTGGTTTGAAAATAGTGAGGGAAGACTTTTGATTGGTTGAAATAAGGTGTATGTGTGTAAAGTTAGAGATTTTCTATGCCAGTCTTGGTTTCAGTTTATTGAGTGCACACCTTTTGCTCTGCTAAAGAAAAATTGGTGTGTGTGACTGACACTGTTTTCAATCTCCCAAAGCATTTGTAAAGGTAAGTAATGATTTATTTAATTTAGATAGAGACTTGTTTGCTCTATGGAGAATATTTGGAAGCAGATAGTTAAGTTTCAGTAGTGTAATTGAATGCTTGTACATTGGTCCTGTGTTGTGTTTCTAAAATGTTATTCAAAAAACGATTTTGGGTGCAAATGAATGGTATTTTCATTTGGCCCTTATTTATGATTGCCTTGTGCAGCCGGTGCATCACTTTAAACATGGGAAATAAGTGACGCTCTTGTGGCGCAAGGCCTTCATAAATAAGGCCCTGAGTTTGTTGGCTGTTGATTTGTTTTTTGCTTTTTGATAATACTTATTATGAACTTTTGCAAGATAGTGGATTCGTATTTTGGGAAACAGTGAGGTTTCAAAAGTGATATTGAGTGGTTGTACATAGGTTCTGCGCAGTGTTTCTTAAATGTTATTCAAAAAACGATTTTGGGTGCAATTCAATGGTATTTTCATTTGGCCCTTATTTATGATTGCCTTGTGCAGCCGGTGCATCACTTTAAACATGGGAAATAAGTGATGCTCTTGTGGTGCAAGGCCTTCATAAATAAGGCCCTGAGTTTGTTTGCTGTTGGTTTGTTTTTTGCTTTTTGATAATGCTTGATATCAACATTTGCAAGACAGAGGATTTGTATTTTGGGAAACAGTGACGTTTCAAAAGTGATATTGAGTGGTTGTACATAGGTTCTGCGCAGTGTTTCTAAAATGTTATTCAAAAAACGATTTTGGGTGCAAATCAATGGTATTTTCATTTGGCCCTTATTTATGATTGCCTTGTGCAGCCGGTGCATCACTTTAAACATGGGAAATAAGTGACGCTCTTGTGGCACAAGGCCTTCATAAATAAGGCCCTGAGTTTGTTTGCTGTTGGTTTGTTTTTTGCTTTTTGATAATGCTTGATATCAAAATTTGCAAGATAGAGGATTTGTATTTTGGGAAACAGTGACGTTTCAAAAGTGATATTGAGTGGTTGTACATAGGTTCTGCGCAGTGTTTCTTAAATGTTATTCAAAAAACGATTTGGGGGAAAATCAATGGTATTTATATTTAGCCCATATTTATGATTGCCTTGTGGCACCAGTGCGTCTCTTTTAACATTTGACGCACTCGTGGCGCAAGGCCTTCATAAATAAGGTCCTGAGTTTTTTTGTTGTTGGTTTGTGTCTTGCTTTTTGATAATACTTATTATGAACATTTGCAAGATAGAGGATTTGTATTTTGGGAAACAGTGAAGTTTCAAAAGTGATATGGAGTGGTTGTACATCGGTTCTGCGCAGTGTTTCTAAAATGTTATTCAAAAAACGATTTTGGGTGCAAATCAATGGTATTTTCATTTGGCCCTTATTTATGTTTGCCTTGTGCAGCCTGTGCATCACTTTAAACATGGGAAAAAAGTGACTCTCTGGTGGCACAAGGCCTTCATAAATAAGGCCCTGAGTTTGTTGGCTGTTGATTTGTTTTTTGCTTTTTGATAATACTTATTATGAACATTTGCAAGATAGAGGATTTGTATTTTGGGAAACAGTGAGGTTTCAAAAGTGATTTTGAGTGGTTGTACATAGGTCCTGCGCAGTGTTTCTTAAATGTTATTCAAAAAACGATTTTGGGGGAAAATCAATGGTTTTTACATTTAGCCCATATTTATGATTGCTTTGTGGCACCAGTTTGTCTCTTTTAACATTGGACGCACTCGTGGCGCAGGGCCTTCATAAATAAGGTCCTGATTTTTTTTATTATTGGTTTGTGTCTAGCTTTTTGATAATGCTTGATATCAACATTTGCAAGATAGAGGATTTGTATTTTGTGAAATAGTGAGGATTCAGTAGTGAAATTGAGTGCTTGTACATAGGATCTTTGCTGTGTTTCTAAAATGTTATTCCAAAAACGATTTTGGGTGCAAATCAATGGTATTATCATTTGGCCCTTATTTATGATTTCCTTGTGCAGCCGGTGCATCACTTTAAACATGGGAAATAAGTGACGCTCTTGTGGCGCAAGGCCTTCATAAATAAGGCCCTGAGTTTGTTTGTTGTTGGTTTGTTTTTTGCTTTTTGATAATACTTGCTATCAACATTTGCAAGATAGAGGATTTGTATTTTGGGAAACAGTGAGGTTTCAAACGTGATATTGAGTGGTTGTACATAGGTTCTGCGCAGTGTTTCTTAAATGTTATTCAAAAAACGATTTTGGGGGAAAATCAGTGGTATTTACATTTGGTCCTTATTTATGACTGCCTTGTGGCACCGGTGCGTCTCTTTTAACATGGGACGCACTGGTGGCGCAAGGCCTTCATAAATAAGGCCCTGAGTTGCTGTGGTATAAACTTTAATATTTTGCAAATTAGTGTTTATATTGTTTTCTTTTTGTCATTACTTTGTTGTTTGCTAATAGTGGTCTTTAATATGTTATTTTTTTCAGAACCACAGATTGAAATCAACATTTTAAAAGCAAGCAAAAATGCCATCAAGGCAAAGGAATAGAAAAAATACCATACGTAAAAAAACAAAATCATCAAAGGAAATAAAAGAATCCTCTACAACAAGTACTTCAAAAAACACCAGAAAAGCTCCTGGTAAGACAATTAAGTCTTTTCTTCACAATTTATGTAGATAAAAAAGTAATGTTAATATTAATAAGAAGATCCAGAAGCAGAGAACAAATTTTAAAAGGAAGGAGAGGCTCTCAAAAAATGTCTCTATTGGAGCAGGAGATAAGACTATGGATAGCAATAGAGGGTTAAATCCATTTAGGAACATTCGTAGACGAATGTTTTGCAATAGAGTAGTTTTAAATTTGCTAAAAAATGAAAAGAAAGGTAAACAGAGAGCTGCTTTTTATAAGAAAAAGAAAAGTGTAGAGAAGATTGTTGATCAGGCTTTTGAAGTTAAGAAAAAATTATTTATTTTAGTAATCAATAGAATTAGAATACTTAATAAGGCAATTGATGTTTTCAAATCGAACAGTAGCTGGAAAAGAATTATTAATCGGACTAATTTTTGTGAAGTATTTTCTGGAGAATGGATGCATAGTTCAAGTTCTGAGCCATTTTTTTATGAGGAGAGTTACTTTCAGGAAAATGATTTGGTGCATGCAGTTGACACCAGTGGTCGAGCATATGAGGTGAAAGATGGTTGTGTGATGGAAAAAGAGAAACTTGTGTCTAGAGATGCAGAAGAGGTGTTAAGTGATGAAGTTTTAGGGAGATGTACTAAGGGTCCAGTGTACACATGGAAGTGCAGTAGTATTTGCAGTGTGCGACAGGATTCAATCGATTTGCTTCGAAATTTCTTACGTACATATAGTAAGAAAAGTCTAAAACAAAAAATGAAGATCTTGCAAGAGTTAGATCCTTGCAGAGTGAGAGAAAGCACAGGTTTGCATGGGCATTAACTGGCTTGTCTTTCTAGAAAAGTATGTCAGAGTGTTTTTCATCATTCTAGGATGTTAGCAGTGCATCATAATAAGGTGAGGAAATTAGTGAGAAAGTTGTATTATGCAAAAAGTCCAGCACTTAAGCTTAAACAGTTAAACAGTGCTCTTTTGCATGGATCTGAAGTGGATGTGAAGACTATTTGTGAAGAAATTGAGTTTTGTTATTTTGGGAACAAAGAGAACAGTGTAGAAATGGATATAGTAATGGATGGTAATGTGGAAGACAATGTACAGATTTCAAGTACAGAAAAGTTTGACGAGGAAATTACCAAGTTTAAGGTGAAATCAAGTGAAAGGCCTAATTTAACTTGTGTGTGTTGTCGACGGACTCATTATAAGATTCAGACTAGGTTAGTTGATTTATATGCAAAATGTGAATTGGAAAATAATAGTGAATGGCAGGATTTTGTAAGTTATTTGTTGGTGGAGAATTCTTTTGATTTGAGTTTTGATCAGTGTATTTGTAATTATTGTTTGAAAAAATTAAATGAAAATAGAATGCCTGCTAGAGCTGCTCATAATAATCTTCAGTTGATAGATATTCATTCTGAATTGATGGATTTAAATACTTATGAATCAATTTTGATTCAATGTGTCCATCCTTTTCAAGCTATTGTTCGCATGGAGCCTAAGATAGGAAAATTACCTCCTACAGATTTACAAAGAGGATTAAAGGGAAGAGTTGTTTATTTGCCTCTAGATATCAAGAAAAATATTGATACAATTGGTGTAGAAAGAGTAGAAGAGGATCCTCTGGTTATTCTAGTTAATGGGGTTCCGACAAAGAGTAAGAAAATCTGGCAAGATTTAGTGGATGTTAGGAAAGTCAAAAAGGCAACGTTGTATTTGGTCAAAAACAATGAGTACTATGAAGATGTAAGTGTTGGAGCAGAGGAAACAGCTACAGAAAAAGACAGTGATTGTTCAGTTGGCCAAATTGAAAATGTTGATGTGTCTAGAAGTGAATAAATATATGAACATTATACTGTTCATCCTTTGCATTCCAAAGAAGTAATGGGGAATGCAAGTGACTTGTTTCAAATGAAAGCAGCAAAAGGAAGTCCCATTAGTGTATGGGAAGAAAGTTTGGGAGCTCGTTGTTTTCCACAGTTATTTCCAACAGGTCGTGGTGGACGATAAGACGATTGACCAATTCAAATTCCTGCAGCTGAATACCGGACTTTAAGATTATACGCTGAAGATCCAAGGTTTCGGCAATGCATTCCGTATTTGTTTCATCTACTGTATGAAAGTGATTGGTCTGGGCTTTCTTATGCTGTTAATCATATATTGAAAAGTGGAGCTCATCTGCAAAATGTTTCAGCAAGGGACTTTATGAAGTCAATCTGCAAGACAGTATTTTGGAATCTCAGCTAATCAATCTCATGGCATGTCAGCGTGGAACAAATGAGTATTGGTTCCGTTGTCATGGGGAATTGAAATGTATGCTAAGAAACTTAGGAACTCCTACATGGTTCCTCACTCTTAGCTGTGCTGAGTATGCATGGGACGACTTACTTCAATTTCTACGAGAGGCAGATGGAAACATACAAAATATTGAATTGAAAACACCTGTAGAACTGTTTTCAGGGATCCAGTGAATGTTTGCAGATATTTTAATCATAGATTTGAAGCTATGATGTCTTTTATTACCAACAAAAAAAATCCTCCCCTTGGAGAGGTTTTGGATTTCTTTTGGAGGAAGGAATATCAAGCGAGAGGTGCTCCTCATATACATATGCTGTTATGGACTAAAGATGCACCCAAATTTGGATTAGATTCGGATGAAACAGTGATGAGTTTCATTGAACAGTATTCAACATGTGCTGTTCCAAAAACTACTGAAGAAAACAGTTTAAGGCAACAAGTTTTACGTTTTCAATCTCATCGTTGTGGAAAGTACTGTCGTCGAAAATTTAAAAACAAGGAAAAGTACTACACGAAATGTCGTTTTGCGTTTCCACGACCAGTGATTTCTAAGGGAAGAGTAAATAATTTGATGTCATCTCTACGACATACTGTGACGAGGAAATCTCCCAAAAATACATATATTTTAAAAAGAAACGAAGAGTCCAAGTACATCAACGACTACAACCCAGTGATTTTGTCCATGTGGAATGCTAACATGGATATTCAGTTCGTTGCTGACAACTCTATTGCTGTGGCTCGATATGTGACATCTTACATCACAAAAAAAGAAAAGACAGAACTGAAGGAAATGTGGGAGGACATTTCACATGAAAAGAGTCTAAGCAAGAAATTATACAGTTTCGGTCTGAAGATGTTGTCGCATCGAGAAATTGGAGCATATGAATGTTCTGATCGGTTATCATCAGCAAGTCTCTATGCCAAATCAAGAACAATCATTTGGGTGAGTCTAGGTCTTGCTGCAACACGAAACCGAGTTTTGAAATCTGTACAAGAAATTGAATATTTGGCGGAGAAAGAACCAAACAGTACAGATATTTTGAAGACAAATATGTTGGATACATACTATCCAAATAGAAGTACTCACCTTGAGAACACTTGTTTGTATGAAGTTCTGCAAAACTACAGTTATAAGAGGAACATCACAGAAGATATCAATAATGGAAAATATGCTGTCATTGGGTATTAAGGATGTCTAGTGAAGCAGAGAAAAGGCCATTTGATTAATCATCGAAAATTGAGTTGCGAAGCTCCAGACAAAAGAGAATTTTACTATTTAGCTCTTTTGCAACTCTTTAAGCCATGGCGTACAGAAGAGGAACTACTTGGAGATATTCTGTGTTATGAAGACTCTTTTAATGCAACTAAGGATACCATAGAATGACCTGTTTTTCCAAATTATCTGCAAGTGTTGAACGAAGAAATAGAGCAAGAAACCACAATTGCTGAAGAGATTGCTAGAGACAGTTCTCAAGACAGTCAGAGTTCTACTTCATTGAGCCAGGATCCACTAGGAGGACCAATTATCCAAAATGAAGCTGCAACTGCCATGGATGAGGTGGAAAGAGCTATGGAACAAGCTCAAGAGGATGGAGTTAACTTAGAAGATTTGATAAAGCAACTAAACGTTGAGTAGAAAAAGATATATGACGAAGTCACAGAACAGATTGAACATGGATTCAGACATGAGAAAAAAGAGTGCTCATGTACATCATTTGAGCCTGTCCGACTGTACGTAAGTGGAGAAGCGGGAACAGGAAAAAGTTTTCTGATTAAAGCCATTTCAACTTATCTGCAGAAAAGGACTGATTCACCGCTGTCTTGTGTTGTAACTGCTCCAACTGGTCTGGCAGCACATAACATTAAAGGGATTACTCTACATCATTTACTGATGCTGCCAGTTGAGCATGATAATAAATTGCATTACAACAAGTCATCTGGAGATGCGTGTTCTGAAGTTTCAAGAGTCTTTAAGAAAATGAAACTTCTTATCATTGATGAAGTAAGCATGGTCTCAAATCTAATGCTTGGTTTTGTGCATTTGAGAATGCAAGAAATTCTTAGAACAGAGTATGATGTGTTATTTGGAGGAAAACACATTATTGTTTTTGGAGATCTATTGCAGTTGACTCCAGTAAAAGGACAACCAGTGTTTAAAATGCTCACGCATGAAGATACCAGGAAGTCCCTTGGAAGCATTGGAAACGTTAATATATGGTTACATTTTAAATATGCTGAACTGCTTCACAATATGCGACAGGCAAAGGATGAAGATTATAAAAATATTCTACAAGATGTAAGAATTGGAAAAGTAAGTGAGCTTGGGAAAGAAGCTTTACATGCTCAATTAATTTCAAATTTGTATCCAAATGAAAACATTCTGCCAGAGAATATTTTTAAAAAAATGACTGAGAAGAAATCTGGGAAATGTTTGACGCCAACTCTGCAAGAATGTTCCATCTTCAACAACAAAATGTTAAAGTTAGAAAATGAAGAGATTGTGAAACTGGAAACAATAGATACAATAGAGCATATGGGTGCAACAATTGTTTTGTCATAAAATTTGAAAACAAAATTGGATTCATTAGAGAAAAGTATTTCTAAAACAGCTGGTTTTGAAAAGACTCTGAATGTGTGTTTAAATTGTCGTATCATTTTGAGAAGGAATTTAAATGTTGAAAGAGGTCTGGTAAATGGAGCAATGGGTTATGTTGTTGATTTTGTGAATTATAGAAATAGAGATGGAATTGAATTTTTAAAAATAAAATTTGATGGTATTGAGCAAGTACAACAAATCAGTCGTTGTTCTGCTAGATTTTTACTTGTAAAAGACTTAAATGTTCGCCGAAAACAGTTTCCTGTTTGTTTGGCATATGCAGTAACAATTCATAAATCTCAAGGTTTAGGTGTAGAAAGTGCTTTGGTGAACATTGGAAGATCTGTGTTTAAAGAGGGTATGGCATATGTGGCATTATCCCGAGTCAGAACTTTATCAGGATTGTACTTGATTGAGTGTGATGAGACAAAGATTTGTGCAGATCTAGATTGTGTTAAAGAATACAATAGGTTAAGAAGAGAGTATGCTCCACATTTGCCACAATATCCTCTGTTTGAAAAACGTGTGGTAGGCCGAAAAAGAAGAAATGAGGATAATTGCAGTGAGGTAGTAGCAAAAAGACAAAAAGTAGATGAAACTGTAATTCAAAACTGAAAGAAAAAGGATTGTGATGAAAATGTTGTTGGATTTCAGTTTGAAAATAGTTCTGTTGTCAACTGCTATGCTAATGTAGTGGTTAATGTTGTTTTTTTCTTCAAACTTTACAAGAACAGATTGTTGAAAATCGGGATCAAAGATTGTGTGGTTTATTGAATTTTGTGTTTGAGAAATGTAGCAGTGATAGAGCAAAAATAGAAAGTGTAAAAGAAATTCGAAATATTTTAGATATGTGTTCTGGTCAAGATAAATGTTCACAGAACAGGATTGTCAGGAATTTTTAATGTATATGTCTGGTGTTTTGGAAGATGAAGGTGTAGATGTAGATAATCTTTTCAGCCTTTCTTATCAATGGCAGCATGACTGCCACAATTGTGGTTCATCAAGTAATACTAGCATAGACACTGAAAGATTTATATATTTGACTTTACCAGACTGTAAATCAGTGTCATATAAAAATCTAGTTAAAGTAGCAGATCATAATATGGTGTGTACCCAATGTAAATGTCCAATGCTATCCACATTATTTATACAAAGTTATGGTCAGTATATCATTTTAGTTTCCCAACGATGTAGACCTGATGGAACTAAATTGACAACTTGTATCAAAATTTTTGTGGCTTCTCAGTTATCAATTTCAGGAAAAACCTTTACAACTGAAGCTAATATTTATCATGACGGTCCTTCGACAACATCAGGATATTATACATGCTACTTAAAATGTAAAAAAGGTTGGACTTACTGCAATGATTCTCATTTGACTTATAAACAACGTTTGCCTTATGACTTTAAAAATTCTTACCTAGTGTTTTTAAAACCAAAGTTTTAGTAAAGGGAATTGGCCTTTGAAGATGGGAATAGTTAATAAAAGTTAGTTAGTTAGTTAATCTAATGTTTAAAATTATTTATCTCATATAGGTACTGTAAGTGGATCTCATAGTAAAAAATACTCATATATCTGACACAATTTGGCCGTAAGGAAAGTGTAAGGTATGATGTTCTTAGATCTTTTTTCATAGGAAGTCGATGAAATGGAAGTTATAGAGCACAGCAGACTTTTTTTCCACCAAAAGTACCTTCACTATCTTCTATTTGTCCTCACGGAAAAGTAAGTGAATCAAAGATTAGTGTACATATATGAGTTGTAAGTTTATATGGGTTTTTTTAAACACAATCTTTTAGATTGTGTTTTTTTTTCCCGCTGTTATATGATGAAGAGTTTGAACTCACTAATTTAAGTGAAATTCAATATATTCTGAGAACAGCAAAAATAAACAATGTAACATATTGTAGAAGTTATTCTATAGTTTGCATTGTGTAATTTATATTGTATTCACATTGTCTCACACTCATTTTCCTTTTTCACCCTTATTTAGCTCTCTTTACTCATTTACACTGCCTTTTTTTAACTTTGTTTCATCGCTGTTCCTTTACTCCACTTCATTCACAACTCCTCAATCCAATTTGAACTGTCTGCATTTCCTCTCTCCCTTCCACCACTTTTTATCTTTCTCACATTCTATCAGTACCACTGCTTTAGTTTTCTTCCCCTCTCTTTCTTTCTTTTTCTCCTTTACTCTTTTTCCTTTCGCACTCATTGTACTGCAGTTCACTCAGTCCTTCCCTTTGTTTTTCTGTGTACTTACTCTCTCACTCCTTTTTCATCCATCGTTCTATATTAACCTCATTCCCTTCATCCCTTCACTCTGTGACTCCCCTTCACTCACTCTCAGTCATCTTCTATTCCTCTTTCTTATTAATAGTTCCTCATTTAGACTCCTCTCCTTTTCACTCATTTTCCTTTTACTTTCTTATCTTTCCTGATTTCGTTTTGGTATCTCACATTCTTTTAGTATCTTACTTACCTTCAGTAATTTGTTCTCTTTCTATTTCTTTTTCCCTCTTTTTTCTCTTTCTACATTACTTTATTTCTGTTTTTGTATCCTTCACTATTGCTTTATTTCTTAGTAAACTTTTTTAGATTTTTTACCTCTTGAACTGTTTCTTCTATTTTTAAATATATATTTTACTAATTATAACTTATGTTTTCTTTTGTCTTTCACAGATACAAGTACGTTTTCATTAATTATATGGTAAGTGTGTCTACAAAATGTAGTTTGTCATCACCCTTTGCTTTAACCTCACTACTTTTCTCTCACCCTACCTCACCCCTGTTTCCTTAGTCTGCTTCCCTCACTTATTCTTATCCTCCATGTTTATTTCTCTTTTCCTTACTTTCCTACCACATTCAACTTCTTTCAGTGCCCCTACTCATCCACACTCCTTCACTTACCTTTTTTACTGGTTCACTTAGTCCCTTTCTGACACTCCTTCCTTTACTCTCTCTCTTCTTTCTCACTGTCACTCCCCATGTCTTACCCTTATTCACTTATATCCACCCTCTTTCACTCCTCTTTACTTACACTCACTGCTATTTTCTTTCCCTGCGTCACTACTGTTTCTTTTCTCTGGTTCCGTCACTACCTGTCATTCCCCATACTTAACTCTCCTTCCTTTTACTTTCATCAACCATTCACATTCTCCCAGAACCTCTGCTTTAGTTTTCTTCCTCTTTCTTCTCTTCTCTTTCGCTCCAAAGTGAAATTTAAAAAAAAAATGAATATACTTAAAAAAATATATATTATATTAATATACAATATAGGGTTCATTTTTAGAAAAACATACCTTTCTCAGCTATAGACATTTGCGAAAAAATAACCTTAGAAATTCACTAAAAAGTACATAGGTATGAAGCCCTATAAAAAGTTAAGAATTAGCAGTTAAAAAACCTATGAAATTCACAGAAAAAAACCAAAGGTTTCACACCAGTTATAGTTAGGAATTAGCAGTTAAAAAACCTATGACATTCACTGAAAAAACCATAGGTTTCACACCAGTTATAGTTAGGAATTAGCATTTAAAAAACCTATCAAATTCACTGAAAAAACCATAGGTTTCACACCAGTTATAGTTACCTGGAAATTTTACTGACATAAAACCATTGAAATTCCCACGTTATAGTTAGTTGGACTCACTATAACTTGCGCGTGTAATGCACTGCTGATAACATCACATATTACATCACTCACGACATGGTCAGTGACATCACTCATGACATCATTGATGACACCATCCTTGTGACAGAGAGACTGACCTCCTTTCACTGTAAAGTAACCCTTGAAACACATATTGAAAAATAAAAACTAACATTTTTAAAAAAAGTGGACATACCTATACCAGTTACAACAACCAATTCAGTAATTCCACCATTTATATACACATCCACTCATTCACCAACACTTCTATATAGTCACTCATACATATACTCACTCATCATATGTAGTGAGACACCTATACATCCGTTAACACACCGACAGTCTTCCAAAAGTTGCTCACACACATACTCACACATGCAAATAAACTATTGAACATCCATTTATTTGCATATACAGCTATACATACACTACTACCTTACTTCTAAAGAAACTTACACATACTTACTCTCTTAAACAATCACTTATAGAAACACATACTTATTAAAACAAGAACTCTTTCAATCTCTCACTCTCACATATACTCACTTATATACACCAATACTCACATATACTAGATTATAACATGTAGTTACTGATAAAGACAGTAGTGAGATAGTCATTCACTTACTAACACATACATATGCACACTCACTCACCCATACAGTCTGGCATATATGCTGTCTTCAAACACATACAAACAGTGAGTCAGTCATTGATGCATCAGTGTGCTAAGTAACACCCCCACCAAATCATACAGACATTTATACTGATACTAAAAAAACATCTAATAAGCTATAGAAACACACATGTAGCTACTCACCAACCCATGCACCCACTTATATACCAAGTGAAACACTGATACAAACATTTAAATATTGAAACAATACTCGCTAATATATGTATTCACTATGATACACTTAATAAGCCAGTTAACCAATCATTTTTTTTTTTAAAACATCCATTAAGACACTTATTTAACCATTTATTCTTCCACCGACCTTTACATATACATATATAAAACATATTTATTTTTCAGAAAGACACACATTCACTGGATGGTGTCATCAGTGATGTCATGGGTGATGTCACTGACCATGTCATGAGTGATGTAAAATGTGATGTCATCAGCAGTGCATTACACGCGCAAGTTATAGTGAGTCCAACTAACTATAACGTGGGAATTTCAATGGTTTTATGTCAGTAAAATTTCCAGGTAACTATAACTGGTGTGAAACCTATGTTTTTTTCAGTGAATATATATATATATATATATATATATATATATATATATATATATATATATATATATATATATATATATAGTTGTATATATGCCTCTGGAAGCCACATTCCCTATTCCTAGTTAGCAATCTATGCATTATTAGGGCAATTCACTTATCTGCTTCACCCGAAACACCAAATCTAGGCACAACACATTGAAGTGAATTTCTTTCTGAATGACCGCTCCTAGGCACTACTCTCATTGGAATCTGATGGCTCACTGGATCTCAAGTGAAGTTTGAGTTCTCCTCTCCTGTTTGTATATGTTTTGTTGTGTATTAAGATGGGGTTTAGTTGCAGTAAAACCTAAGGGAGTGGGTACCAAAGCCTACATTTTTTAAATGCTCACAAACACTGCAGTGGGGAATAACCATTACTGAGTTGCTTTTTGTTGTTGCTTGGATCCCAAGTAAACCTTGCAGTGGCTCCTCACATGACCCAATATAGCTTTCTACTCCTCCATGACCAATTGTATTTCTTTCAGTGTCTGGTTTACTGCTATCTGCTTCCCCTGATACCTATGTTTGTTATATTCAGCTCCCAACGCTTTATGGGCTATTGTTGCCTTTTTCTTCTCTAAACCTGGGTTGCCCATTTATAGTCAATGGTCAGGGCAGCCTTTTCCTCTTCAGGTCAAGAGAGCCAACTGCAACCTAATCTTCTTCTAAGCCTTTTTGTCGACATGACCCAATGTGTGAACTTCCATATAAGATGGAGACAAAGTATTAGGGGGACAGTGCTTCCTGCTTACAACAACACAGGTGAAGGTACTCCTTTCTGCATGTCCACTGTCTACACTGGTAGTTCTTCAATTTCTTCATCCTTATTGTTGGAAATTGCACCTTGTTGTGTGTTTACCCCAAAATGTTTGCCTTCTTCCTCCTCCGTTTTTTACTTGCTGGCTTTAGCACTAATGGTGAGTGGTGAACTCTGGTTCGTAGGGGGAGCTTCCAATGTTTTGCTCACTTCGCACTCTGCTTGGAGCCCGGAGTTCAGCAAAAACTCTACCTCCCACTACTGCGTAGTGGAGTTTGCCAGCACGGGCCCTCTCCCACAGCCTGTGTTGAGGGGGCCCAAGGAACAGTGTCAAAGGTCCCATCAGATAGGACAGAACCACAGGGCCTTCAGCCACTGCCCATGATGTCAGCAGCCTACCCTACCCTGACCCCCATACAGACTGACATGGTGGCACAATGGCGGCTTCCCTTGCACACCCATCCCATGGACCATGTCTAACTCCTGCCCAGATCAGGAGAAATCAGCTGGAGCGGAGTCTGACCATAAGCAAGGACAACTACGCCATCACAAACATGGCTGCTGAGTAAGATGTCTGAAAGGTACAGTGCTTTTTATATTTTTTTTTACAAACACTTTATACTGCAGTCGCCTGCAGTTTCATGTTTGAAATGTCTCTCAGTCTTTGGTTTTTTTGCCACTCTGCGGAATTGCGCGTAGTGCAACTCTGCGAAATTCCATGTAGTGCAACTCTGCGAGCTCCACCCACCCTTATTTAGGACTGTGTGTGCTTTTTCACCGCTTACCAGTGCTAACGTGTGTGCTCTGGGTCCAAAATGTAATGGCATTTGGTTTCTCCATGATTGACATGTTTGATTTTCTGGTAAGTCCTTAGTACATTGATCTACATGTGCCCAGGGCACGTAAAGTAAATGCTACTGGTAAGCCTGCAGCACTGATTGTCCCACCCCCATGAGTAGTGCGTTAAAAATGTCTCAGGCCAGCCGCTGCGGAGCCTGTATGTGAAGCTTTAAACTGCCATTTTGATCTGGCAAGTTCATCTCCTTGCCAGGCCCAAACCTTTTATTACATATAAACCACCCCTAAGGTAGGCCCTAGCTAGCCCCATCTGCAGGGTGCAGGGTTTTTCAAAGGTGGGAGATGTACTTTTAAGTTTTACATGTCCTGGTAGTGAAAAACTGCTAAATTAGTTTTACACTACTGGAAGTCCTGTCTCTCCCATAGAGATGCCTTGGAACACTTTACAACAGTAACTTCCAATTTGGAAAAGATAAGAAATGTAAATTTGGTTTCTCTTGACTCACAATTTAAAAACACATATTTTAGTGTAGTTGGTTTTTAAGTTGCAGGTCTGAAAAGGCAATTTTGTTAAAGTTAGTCTTTTCTTACTTTAAGCATTCTGTGCCTCTGCCTGTCTATCAAATACACGTCTGGGTTGGGTGACAGCTGGGCTTTGTACATTCCCTCTGGACAGTCACACACAAAGGGAGCTGAGGTATGCCTTACATATCCTGATGGCCATTCACCAGACAGATGTGTCCTCCTGAGCTACAGCGAGAGGGAAGAGCTGACAGTTGCACTTGAATAGGGTTGTGCACATCCCCACACAGAGAGTTGCATACCTCACTGTAGGATATCTGGAGCCAGGGCAGGGTCTTGTACACTACAAATACCTTTCTCCATACTTCAAAGGCTAAAATTGGTATAAGTACTGGACTTCTGACACCATATATTCAGAACACTTCTGGAACTGAGTTGTTCTACGAGGGAGAAGAGCTGCTGTGCTGTCTGGCGGGACTGCCACTTTTCTGCTTGCTTTACTATGTTGACCTGCTGACAGCTGCTTCTTGCCTGTGAGTGAGAGGACTTGACATGACTCTTTACATCCTGCATTGTTAACAGTTCTCCAAGGGGTTATTGGGCTTTCCTCATGTTTCTCAAGTCTCAAGGATATCAAATACTTCATCTGCATATTGCTACCAGCACCTGGGCTCCTCTGTTGTGAGTCCTGATCTGCCTAGTGGTGCCACATTTAGTCCTTGGCCCTTGGCAGTGAGTGTTTGTTACTGCAAGCCAAGAAACTAATGCATCAGCATTGATGCATCAATTGGAACCAATGCATTTCTCTGCTATATTGATGCATCAACGCTGCCTGCATCCAAGCTGTGGACACCCCTTGCTTACTGCGTGGCACAATAACCTTGACTTACAACTCAGTCTCAACTTTGCCAAAGCAGCACCTCCAAATCACTGCTGCTGTACGAGTCTCAGACACCAAATTGTCGACCGGACTGTCCCCTACGCATTCCCAGCCCTGCAAGTCTTTGTACCAACGCATCGCCTACAGCCCAGCGGTTCAACATCAACACATATGCCCTACGCACAGAGCTCTTGACATTGGAACTTCAATGACTTTGGCTTATTGTGGGTGCAACGCATTGCCTTTGACAGCAACACATCCCGTCCTCCGCTCAACGCATCGTCCCTAAGCTTCGATGCATCCAAAGCACTTTCAGCAGGTCTGCATGACTCCTGCATCCAGCCCACACTCTATTGCATTTTGACTGAACTTTGGGATTTGCCCCGGTCAAGCATGACCAGAAAGCCCCAGTTGCAGCTATGTACTTTTAAGCACAACCTCTTGGTTTAATCTTGCAAAATCAGTGTCTTGAATTGTGTATGTTGGATGTTTATCATTTTGGTCTTGTTTTACTCAGAAAAATATTGGCTCTTTTTCTAAACTGATGAGGAGTACTTTTTGTGGTGTTTTCACTGTTACTGTGTGTGTGCACACAAATACCTTACACATTGCCTTTTTTGTTTAGCCTGACTGCTCTGTGCCAATATACCATGTTGTGAGCACAGGTAAACTTTTAGTGTGTACTACACGCATCCTGACTAGCATTTTTGTTCCTACTTGGACAGGGTCATACCTCTGCCAATCAGGAAGCCAATTTCCAACAGTTATTCTCTTCTGAAGTCATTTCTCATTTTGGGGATTCTTACCCTTCTAAACAGGGAATGAGATTTGTAGGTGCTCAACTGGTAAAACTGATGAGAAACTAATGAACAAAGTCCTATTCCACTTTTGAACACCAGTGCCAGAAATTGTTTATTTTTAATTGGAAGAGCAAACTCCTAAAATAATAAACCCATTCTGGTTAGATTCAAATATAGTTCTTGGAGAATATTTGCTCAACTCCTGCATAAGCAGCAGGCCATTCCCCAGAGAAATAGAATGTTCAATTCAAGATGGCCAATGATTATAAAGCCAAGAAAACAACTTAATAAAATTACCAAATCAATAAAGAAAAATGAAGAAATTCCAAAGAAGCAAAACGACACCAAAATGAATAAAATTAGAGAGTGGGGACATGGATTCTAAATGTTTTAAGTCAAAATGTGTCTGAAAATATTAAAACGCCATGTATAAATAAATATCAGCTTGCATTTGACCATGACTACAAAACGATTTCAATCTGCTCACTGTGAAGCTGAGGTTCGACACATGAAGCTAGTTTCCCTGGCCAAAGCTTTATTTGGAATTTAGTGAGTTTTTTGGAATGTAACTTCATCCAGCAGGGTAAGCTTCAAGGGTGAAAATGTTGAGGTTGCTTGGAGTAAGAAATGCAAAGCTAGACTCCCACTGAAGCCATTAATTTTGGTGCAAATAGCTCTGAGTTAGACAAAGCTGAATTTTTTAACCTCAGTGATTGCTTCACTACTGGGATAGGCTTGCAGACTAGTCCATTTTAAAACATTTACTTTGAACTTTTTTAGTAGTCAAAATTCTCCAGTGGAGCATGGTTGGATGCAGTAGCTGGGTAGGCCACATGACAGATGTTTTTACAACAAGGTCAATCCTAACCTATTTTCAGTATGGCATAAAGCTCAGAGTTTAGCCATCCTAGTTCTCGTGCCTGCATAGGGTGTCCCCTCACTTATGAAGCCTGAGCACTTGCCTAGGTCCTATTCTACTGTGACCATTGACTATGATTAGTACATTTTTTCTCAAGAGGTGGAAAGAACTGCTATTTTCAATTGTTCTCTAGCTGCTGGGAAAGTTCTTTCTGGTCACTCCAAATCACTGAGGTCCTCAGGCCAAGATTTTAGGCACCAGGACTCTCTCCAGCCATGGTTCCCTCAGGGTCAAATATTAATTGCTGAGATGAGCCTCGTTGGAGTTAGGAGGCACTCATGAAGGCAAATAGAATCCAAACTTTGTGATCCCTTGGAGGGCGGTTCCAGTGCTAGTCTGGGTCAAACCATGGAATTGTTTTCTTTCAGCAGGGCCTTGTTTCTTCAGATGCTAACTTTATGTGGGTTCACTGATAAAACATCGAACTGCAAAATTATTGAGTCAACAATATCGTAAACAAAAATATTGATACACATTACACAAAATGTAAATGACACTAACATTGATAAATAAATATCATCTAAAAAAATCTCAATTACAAAAATATCGACAGCAAAAATATAGAACACAAAAATATTGATAAAATTAAAATAAAATGAAACAAAAATATCGATATAAACAATATCGACAGCACAAACATCAAATAAAATAGATATAAACTATTTTGAAAATAACATTTAAACCTAAAATAATACTATCTACAATAATATAATAAAATAACATATACCAAATATTTTAAAGACATCACAAAAATATACAATGTAACCACATTAATTAAAACAAATAAGTAAACAAACAACACAACATAAAAATAGATCACAAATAAAAAAATAAAAAAACATAAATATATATAATATATAAAATATATTACACATGCATCTTCATTTAAAAGTAAATAACAACAATAAACAAAACTAAAACAAACCATAAATAATCATAATAACAGCTCAGCCAATACAGGGCTAGTTCAATTTCCCAACATCCAAAAAGCCAGATGGGTAGGTAAAAGCCTATCCCACTGGGCAAATAAAAAACGCAATGTGAGGGAGGGTCTAAGGGGAAATACATTTTAAAGACCAACCTGCATCCTGTCCCCCAAACTTACAAATAACAACACAAAGGGGATGCTAAGGGTCTGAACAAGGGCTACAAAATACTAGACACTCGATTGTAGTGTAAAGAAGTAGTTGTTCTAAGGAGAGAAAAAGACAGCAATGTAAAAAGATGAGATATAGTATAAATACCCATCAGCCCACCCATTGGCGGAGTCCCATCATCTGAGTTTTTGGTTGAAAACTGGTATCTACTAGGCCCCTCATCAGGCCTGCATCGAGGAATGCTAGTATTAGATCCACCAGTGAAGGAGACAGCCAGCAGGATACATTGGTAGACTGAAGGAGAAAGTTGCAGTGCTCAAGAAAGTGTGGGATTTTGAGACAAAATGTGATGTTTAAAATTGCCTGCTATGATGCCAAGATACAACTTTATTGGGGGGCGGGGGGGGGGGGGGTCAGCATAACGGCAAAGTTAAAAGCAGAGTGAAAATAGTATGTCAAAAATTTACTACTATCAATTATTGATGATGAATGGTCAACATGTTTCAGCCTAACAAGGCTTTCGTCAGGACCTATAAATGTACACTACTGCAACAGTGAACAAAGAAACAATAATAATGTAGACCTACCGGTAAAGAATTACTATATGGTAGTCTCATATCATTGTGACAAGAACTCTCCTATTAAAGAAACACAGCAAAACAGATGTAACCATATGAAAGCATCAGTGCATGTGTACATCAACATACAACACTCTGGTTGAAACAACTCACCCATAATTGATATGGAGTTGGCCTCACCTCGCCTGGCACTCGCTCAGGTCAAAGAGGCCCGCTCTAAAAATTGGGGAGGGAAAATTAGATTATATTTGTAAATCTAACCATCAAATATGTATTGAAATACCTTTGGTCGTATTATTTCCAAACTTGACAACCAATGGGTTGTCAAGTTGACCATTCATCATCAATAATTGATAGTAGTATATTCCAAATCTACAGATGCAATGGATGCTGATTTACTCATGGTAAAAATTGGCAGTTCTTCAGATGCAAGAAAAAATTGTCCCAGGAAAAAATCTACCATATGTATGTGGTTGCATAATGGTCTGCACTATACCAGTAGTGTACATGCATCACTGTATGTAAGTCACAAATGCAAGTCCCGATCCTCACCCCTGACCACCAATGTGAGAAATGGGAGTCTCTAGTTGGCAATGGTTTGCACCTTTGTCCAAAGAGGGCCTCTTGCTTCTAGCCAGGGTAAAGTGGATACACATCTAAAATAACCCCTGCTCAGGCCCTTGGTAGCTTGGCACGAGCAGACAGGCTTATCTCAAAAGCAGTGTGTAAAGAATATCCACAAAAATAGGTGGTTTTCTTATTTTAAGTCTCTAGCAACCAAAAACTCCACCAGGAGTTATCTCAATGTTGTGTCAGAACAAAAAAATCTCAAAGTACGGCATCACCTGCGAGGTGCGCGGGATCGAGTGCGGAGTCAGTCACCCAAAGAGCAGTATCTTGGAAATTCTTAATATAAAGTTTCTTACTGCAGCGCAGGGGAATGAGACGTCTGTTCCTTACTGTGTCGGGGAGGGGCGTCACCTCTGCGGCAAGGAGACTGGTCCTTACGACAGTGCGGTGTCAATTCAGGATTCACTCACATTGAGTATAGGGTCCGCGATGATGAAGCACCGGTGTCGGAGTCAATGTGGCGCGGCATCAGCAGGCGTTGTGCGTTCCACACAAGTCAGGTCGGTGCATCGTGCTCTTCACGAACAGTGCCCACGGCTTCGATGCGAGTTACGGCATCGCTCGCCAGCGTAGGTGTTGCAATTTCCTTCTGTAGCAGCTGAAACAGCAGTTCCAGATGCAGAGAAAGAGAAGATATGAAGACTTTGTGTCCCTGAGACTTCAGAACAGTAGGCAATGTCGGTTTCAAGCCCTTGGAGATCTTTTTCCTCAAGTAGATGACAAAGCAAACTGCAAAGTCTTTTTTCTCCTTTCCTTGGCAGCACGTAGCCACTGCAGGCCAACCCCAGTCAGTAAACAGCACAGGGGCAGTATTCTTCTTCAGCTTCTCTGGCTCTTCTCCTTGGTAAAAGGTTCCTTTTGATTACTAGAAGTGATGTAAAAGTCTGTGGTTTAGGCACCACTTTTTATGCATACAAATCCTTTGTTCAATGAAGGCAGAGAGTGTCTGTGCCCAGCCAAAACCAGTTCTGTCCTCACTGGTGCAGCTTCCTGGCAGGAGGTGGAGACAGCATTGTTGAAGGTAGACCAGGCCCATTCACCTATAATGAACCCTACCCACAGGGGTACCTTGGGCCTACCTTAGGGGTAATTAACATGTAGAAAAGGGAAGGTTTAGGGACGGCAAATGTGTGCACTTGCGAAGTTGACATAGCAGTCCCAGACTGCCCACAGGCTCTGCAATGGGAGGCCAGGGTTACATTTTACAGGCTGCTTCTGTGGGTTGCTCAATCAGTGCTGCAGCCCACTAGCAGCATTTGATTTACAGGCCCTGGGCACACACAGTGCACTATACTAAGGTCTGACAATTAAATCAAATATGCCCCTCATGGAATCACTAATCTATAAAAACAATTTACAAAGGGAGCACTTGCACTTTGCGAGAATCAAGAGGGAGAGAGAGGACCAGAAAGCTAGTCCAGATCCCCGGTTTATATGTTAGGATATCAAAAGGAGACTAGCTAGAGATTGGGTTAATCTGACATTATTATTATTATTTACATAGCGACTCAGTATCGTTTTGCCAAATGGCAGTGGCACCTGTTGGGTGTCTTTGGAAAGCCCTCACCCACCAACCTAGTTGGTGGCATGCTTCATCATCGGGCCCACCCAGTGACACCTAGCGTGTCCCGGGTGTGCTTCGACGCCTGATTACAGCGGAGCAGGTATGTCAATGTGTGTGCGGTGTAGGGTGTTTAGGTATGTGAAGTTAAAACAGCTTGGCGGATGGTCCCTGGGGTGAGGATACTTTATTAAAAGGGCCTCCGTCAGCGGTTAAAAATAAGGCTGTGGGACGTTAGAGGCGGGTTACGACCTCCTACGTCCTTAGAGTCTCAACATGTTTCAGCCAGTGCCTTATACTAATCTGGCTTTCTTCAGGACAATAAAATATGTGTGGGTTAAAATAGGGATTGTGTAGTGTAGTCTATGTGTCTACACGCCCTAAAGTGTATCTAACTGTGAGAGGGGGGATTCCCTTCTCAAGATCACCTGTACATTTAACATTGAGGACAGGTAGAAGACAAACATGGGAGAGAAAGAGTCACTAGAAGGTATTGATCATATATTATGACAGCCGACTTAAATAGCGAATAGTGCAGGCTATGAGCGGCTCAAGTGTAATGATACTGGTGGTATCATTAATGTGGAATCGCACTAGAACTTCGAGGGTGAAGTGATTAAAACAGCGGTAAAAATTACTGCAGTGAATGGTGAAGAATTTTGGCGCAAGGACCATGTCTTACGCTTTCAAGGCTTGTTTTTGCTCCAAGGTTATTGAAGTGGCAAGGTGAGGCCCTAGTAGGGAGAGAGAGGTAGGGCCACTGGGGTTAGGAGACCTGTGGGAGAAAATTTGGGAAGCGCTTACCTATTGTAGTGATGTACAGCATACTCACAGGATTTCTGGCCAGCACCAGCGTGGGACCTGTTGTGCCTCCTTCGCAGAACCGGTAGTGAATGGCTGCTGTTGCCGGTTTATATACTGTCATAGATTGAGTAATTGAGGGCACCTGGGGGAAAGAGAAATGGTGGGAAGACTCGCAAAGCGGGTCTAGATAGCGCTCAGGTGTGTTCCCTTAGTGGCGCGCTGATGCGCGGTGTAGTGCCTGATCTGAGGCGCCTGCGTGGGCGTGTGAGGCTGCCGGGTGCTGGGGCGGCCGTGAATAGCGCATGCGCGGCCGGGAAGTGGTCTGCGCATGCGTTGTAGGTGCTGTGGCAGTGATCAGCGCATGCGCGGCCGAGAAGTGGTCCGCGCATGCGCCGTAGTGTGTGTACCGGTGCGCGAATGGGCTGGTGTCCCGGCTCGCGCTACCGCTTCGTTACCTGCTGCCCTGGCTCCTAATGAGTGACCGGGGCAGTTTAATATGGCAATATGAATAGCGCTTGAGGCCCTGGGTTATTCTCAGGTGCTAGTATGTGTAAATGGAACATTGTGTGTAACCTATTGCCCTGGCTCCTTGTTGGTGACTGGGGCGAATTACATGGCAAGAAGAATAGCGCTTGAGACACCAGGTTGTTCTCAATGGCTAAGTTAGCACCGTATGTGGTGGTAGCGCCTTGCTGGGGGGTGGTAAAGACCAGGGGGCATTGTGTGTCTTGGGAGGCAATGGTGGGTGTTTGGTCAGACTGGGTTACTTAATAGAGTTAGGTGGCTAGGTGATGTGATTGCCATCATAGGGTCAGGGAGTTCCAGGGGATAGCGTCATTAAGCCCATCCGTGGCTGTGGACAGACGGTATATCCATCTTTGTTCTTTGTTTAAAAGTTTTTTGTCATTGTTAATGGGGCTGACTGGTATTTGCTCAATGACTGTCCAGGTGAAGTCATTGGGGGTGTGACAGTGGGTGATGAAGTGGTTCGTCAATTTGCTTATATTTTTCTTGCATCGCATTGTGCTGCGGTGCTCCGTGATCCTAGTCCTCACTTTGCGAGTGGTCATGCCCACATATCTGAGTCCACATCTGCTGGTTAGTAAGTAAATCACATTCTGTGAGTTGCAATTAGTGTGGCTCCTTTGGGACCATACTTTATTCGGTTCCAGGTTTAGGGTTTTGGTGTGGGATGTCAGGTGACAGACACTGCAGTCATTGCATGGGTAGTGTCCGGTTACTTTGGGCATTCCCCACGCATTGAGGATGGTATTGTCGGGTTTAGGAGGTGGTTTGGGTCTGGTACTGACTAGTTGGTCTCGGAGGTTATGGCACCTTTTATAGGCGAACCTGGTGGGTTCCCATTTCCGTTGCCCTGAATTGATGATTCTCCAGTGCTTTTTTATAATTTTAGCCACTTCATTGGAGGCAGTATTGAAAGTGGTCACACATGTTGTAGGTTGTGTGTCGCTTTCTTTGGTGACGTCTTCAAGTAGTGCGTCACGGTTCTGGTTTCTTGCCCTCTTCTGGGTTTTCTTGATGATCGCCTTAGGGTAACCGCGGTTTTCTAGTTTTTGGGCTAGGTCCGCTGATTGTGTTTTGTAGTCGTTTACGTCCGAGCAGTTCCTTCTAATACGGAGAAACTGGCCAAAGGGTAAGTTTTCTTTTAGGGGCCGGGGATGGAAGCTGTTGAAATGCAACAGTGAATTTCTTGCCGTCGGTTTGTAATATGTTGTTGTTGTCAAGGTTCCGCCTTTGGCTGTTATTTGTAGGTCCAAGAAAGCGAGTTGCTGGTTACTGGCTGTGCAGGTAAACTTAAGGTATGGGTCTCTGTTGTTGAGCCATTGCAGGAAGTTGTCTAGTTCAGGTCGTTGACCGTCCCAGATGACTAATATATCATCGATATATCGGTGCCATTTTAGTATGTGGTTCCTGAACGGGTTGTCTTCCGTATTGATGTGTGTGCTCTCAAAGTGATGGACGTAAAGTCCAGCTACACTCGGCGCGAAAACACTGCCCATTGAGGTTCCGTTGGTTTGTAGGTAAAAGGTGCCCTCATATTCAAAGTAGTTTTCTTTAAGGGCAAGGGCTGCACAATTCATGACAAAACTCCTGGGTGTCTGGTATGGCCAGGGGGATTCTTCCAGGATATCATGTAGGACCTGTAAGGTGGCGTCTTGTGGGAGGCTGGTGTATAAGCTTTCCACGTCCAGTCCTACCAGTAGCTGTGTTTCAGGGTCAAAGGTGATGTTGTCGATGACCTGTAAAAGATGTTTGGTGTCCCTAATGTAGGAGGGGTTTTTTTGTACCAGGGGGTTTAGGTAGAAGTCACAATATCTTGAGAGTGGCTCTAGAACGGAGTTGATGCCCGATACAATTGGTCTGCCCGGTGGTGGAATTACCCCTTTGTGTACCTTAGGTACTGTGTAGAAGTATGGGGTTCTGGTGTTCTCCGGGCAGAGATATTCGGCCTCCTGTTTGGAGATGTGCTCGTCATCTGCTGCCCTTTTGACAAGGTTGTGCACTGTATTGCGTAGTTGTTCTGTGGGGTCCTGCTCCAGTCTGCGGTAGTTCCGGTTGTCGCTGAGTAATCTCCGACATTCTGCATCGTAGTCTGTTTTGTCCAATAGCACGATGCCACCCCCTTTATCTGCTGGTTTGATTACCAGAGTGGGGTTATTTTGCAGGCGTTGTATCGTCTGTCTATCTTCCCATGACATGTTATTGTAGTGGTTGGTCGGGTTGAGTTTTTCAATGTCATTGTAAACCGCTTGCTCGAAGGTCGTTATTTCTGCTGGCACGGTGGATGGTGGAGGGACAAAGGTGGATTTCACTCTGAGTCCTGTGGTGTTGGGGTTCTCATCTGGTTGGAGGGCATCTTGGTTTGCTTTTTCAAAAAAGGACTTCAGTTTCAATTTCCTGAAGAATTGTGCTAATTCCGCTTGTAATTTAAACTTGTCCAGTCGTGTGGTCGGTACAAAGGACAGGCCTCTCTCCAGTACTGCAATCTCTTTGCAGGATAGTGGGGTGCTGGACAGGTTGAATACCAATGAAGGCTGGCTAGTAGAATTGTCTACCTGCTTGTTCCCGGAGTTGCCTCCCTCGCCTTCTGGCGTGTGTTGGAACTCACCGGGTTTTCGTCTTCCCAGTGTACCTGTGCGTTGTTGTGTTGGGTTGTTCTTCTGCGGCCCCGGGGTCTCTGGCCCCGTCCTAAAAAAGGAAAGGTGTTGCCCTGGTTGCCCGCAAAAAACGGCATTGGCCCCTGGGGGTACATGTTTGGGAAACCGAAGTAGGGGTTTTGCATATGGCCTAAGTTAGGTGGGAAACCAAAAAATTGGTTTGGTTGTCCTCCTTGCCAGTGGTTGGGCCATCGTTGTCCTCTTCGTCCTCTGCCTCCTCGTTTTTGTGATCCGCTGCTGGAGTCACTGGAGACGGAGCTGTCGTCCCCTGAGGAGTTGGGTGTGTTGGTTTCCTTGGCTGGAGGGGTGTAGTTCTCCTCCGAGTATGGGTATACTTTGGCATAGGAGAATTTTTTGAGGTCTTTCTCAAATTTTTTTAATTTCGCCTGGGTCAGGTAGTCTTTGTACTCATTTATCTCCCGGTTCTGGTCATCAAGTTTCTTTTTGAAAGATGTTATAGTGGCTTTAAAGTGTCTTTCTGTCTCTTCTATCTCAATGGATAGGGTGTCTGACAAACGTTTGGCGGTTTTTAAGATGAGAATCATCCAGTCTCTGGTGCAGTGCCATGCGATCTGTGCCCAGTCCTTCCTGAACGTGGGGTCGTCAAGGAAGATCCTGGGTGCATTAGATACCAGTAGCCCCCTTGGTGCAGAGTTGGTTCTAAGATATTGGGCTAGTATTGTGCCGTGGAGGATGGTGCGTATCCTGTTGCGCTTCTTTTCTGTTAAGGTCTCCCAGTCCGTGGTCTGTGCGATTGTGTTAGAGATGTTAAAATCAGTTTGGAATGACGGGTCAGACAGTATGTCTGTCAAGTCACTCTCAGAGAAAGTCAGTCCATGGTTTTCGGCCATGGTCGTGTATTCTCTCACAGCTGTGCGCTGCCAATAATTGCGAGAATCAAGAGGGAGAGAGAGGACCAGAAAGCAAGTCCAGATCCCCGGTTTATATGTTAGGATATCAAAAGGAGACTAGCTAGAGATTGGGTTAATCTGACATTATTATTATTATTTACATAGCGACTCAGTATCGTTTTGCCAAATGGCAGTGGCACCTGTTGGGTGTCTTTGGAAAGCCCTCACCCACCAACCTAGTTGGTGGCATGCTTCATCATCGGGCCCACCCAGTGACACCTAGCGTGTCCCGGGTGTGCTTCGACGCCTGATTACAGCGGAGCAGGTATGTCACTGTGTGTGCGGTGTAGGGTGTTTAGGTATGTGAAGTTAAAACGGCTTGGCGGATGGTCCCTGGGGTGAGGATACTTTATTAAAAGGGCCTCCGTCAGTGGTTAAAAATAAGGCTGTGGGACGTTAGAGGTGGGTTACGACCTCCTACGTCCTTAGAGTGTCAACCTGTTTCAGCCAGTGCCTTATACTAATCTGGCTTTCTTCAGGACAATAAAATATGTGTGGGTTAAAATAGGGATTGTGTAGTGTAGTCTATGTGTCTACACGCCCTAAAGTGTATCTAACTGTGAGAGGGGGGATTCCCTTCTCAAGATCACCTGTACATTTAACATTGAGGACAGGTACAAGACAAACATGGGAGAGAAAGAGTCACTAGAAGGTATTGATCATATATTATGACAGCCGACTTAAATAGCGAATAGTGCAGGCTATGAGCGGCTCAAGTGTAATGATACTGGTGGTATCATTAATGTGGAATCGCACTAGAACTTCGAGGGTGAAGTGATTAAAACAGCGGTAAAAATTACTGCAGTGAATGGTGAAGAATTTTGGCGCAAGGACCATGTCTTACGCTTTCAAGGCTTGTTTTTGCTCCAAGGTTATTGAAGTGGCAAGGTGAGGCCCCAGCACCCGGCAGCCTCACACGCCCACGCAGGCGCCTCAGATCAGGCACTACACCGCGCATCAGCGCGCCACTAAGGGAACACACCTGAGCGCTATCTAGACCCGCTTTGCGAGTCTTCCCACCATTTCTCTTTCCCACCGGTGCCCTCAATTACTCAATCTATGACAGTATATAAACCGGCAACAGCAGCCACTCACTACCGGTTCTGCGAAGGAGGCACAACAGGTCCCACGCTGGTGCTGGCCAGAAATCCTGTGAGTATGCTGAACATCACTACAATAGGTAAGCGCTTCCCAAATTTTCTCCCACAGGTCTCCTAACCCCAGTGGCCCTACCTCTCTCTCCCTACTAGGGCCTCACCTTGCCACTTCAATAACCTTGGAGCAAAAACAAGCCTTGAAAGCGTAAGACATGGTCCTTGCGCCAAAATTCTTCACCATTCACTGCAGTAATTTTTACCGCTGTTTTAATCACTTCAACCTCGAAGTTCTAGTGCGATTCCACATTAATGATACCACCAGTATCATTACACTTGAGCCGCTCATAGCCTGCACTATTCGCTATTTAAGTCGGCTGTCATAATATATGATCAATACCTTCTAGTGACTCTTTCTCTCCCATGTTTGTCTTGTACCTGTCCTCAATGTTAAATGTACAGGTGATCTTGAGAAGGGAATCCCCCCTCTCACAGTTAGATACACTTTAGGGCGTGTAGACACATAGACTACACTACACAATCCCTATTTTAACCCACACATATTTTATTGTCCTGAAGAAAGCCAGATTAGTATAAGGCACTGGCTGAAACATGTTGACACTCTAAGGACGTAGGAGGTCGTAACCCGCCTCTAACGTCCCACAGCCTTATTTTTAACCGCTGACGGAGGCCCTTTTAATAAAGTATCCTCACCCCAGGGACCATCCGCCAAGCCGTTTTAACTTCACATACCTAAACACCCTACACCGCACACACAGTGACATACCTGCTCCGCTGTAATCAGGCGTCGAAGCACACCCGGGACACGCTAGGTGTCACTGGGTGGGCCCGATGATGAAGCATGCCACCAACTAGGTTGGTGGGTGAGGGCTTTCCAAAGACACCCAACAGGTGCCACTGCCATTTGGCAAAACGATACTGAGTCGCTATGTAAATAATAATAATAATGTCAGATTAACCCAATCTCTAGCTAGTCTCCTTTTGATATCCTAGCACTTGCACTTTGGCACTTAACAGCAGTGGCAAAGTTGCCAAAGCATGTACACCAGCGAAACGGAGTCCAACACACAGGAAAAACATAGGAGGCAAAAGCAAAAACTGCAGGGGAGACCCACGCCAATGGTGCAGGTCTAACACAGAGGAAAAAAAGGCACATAATTACAAAGTTGGAATAGGTGGGCACATTCAAAAACTTAAAGTAAGTTTCAAATACAATTCAAATATACTATTGAGAACGAATCAGGACTGTATGAAAAGCAACCGCTGGAAACACTAGAGAAACAGAGCAATTAGAGGCTTATTTAGGAGACGCTTGTGCAACCGGGGCATTAATTTTTCTGATGCACTGGTGGCGCAAACCTCTCAACCATATCTATGTAGCCACGCAAAGCCAGTTTGCATGGATTTGGATGGCTTCATAGATATGAACTATGACAAGACAGTGCAAGTCGTTGTGTTTCCATACCTGTGCCAGGGAGGCTTTCCATTGCGGTTGCAGTTGTTTTTCCCACTCAATGCCCATGAACTTTGATGCTGTCCCAGATTTACTTAATCAGGTAAACCTGGGGCAGCACCAGCACCTTATGCCTCCACAGAGTTGACGTAACACAGAGAAATATTTTTATTTTTCATCATTTTTCCTCGTTCTATGTGTGCTGCATCTGCAACACACAAAGAAAGAGGACAGCACCACTTGACATTTTTTTGTGTGTAGGAATGTATACTTTCCTGCACAAAAACAATCCTGCAGGCAATGCAGACACCCTAAATTGGCTCTAGGCTGCAAATAGTGCTCCAGAGCAGGGGGAAAGGACTGGAACGCCCTGTATTTCATAAACACGGTGCATTCCTGCCCTTTCACATTGGTGTAGGGCTGCTCAATGGCAATTCCCCATAAATAAGGCCCTCAGTGTCTACCCGTCAAAGAAAAGTTACATATTCTGGAACACAATGGCTCTGCAAGCGTCAGTTCCTCTACTTGGATCCTCAAGCTTAGGCACAGATTTATTAAGGTTTTGCAACAGAGTCGCGTGACTTTTTTGATGCATCTTCAACACAAGATTGCGTTTTAATATAAAGTAAATCAATGCACCTCATTGTAGCACCTTGCATTATCCTGCTTTGTGGAGGCATTGCATAGGTAGCGCATTAGCATTCCCATTCTTCCAAATTATTTATTTTGATTCAAAACCATATTATTTAAAGTAAGTTGTGACAAATGCTTCACCTGCTTGATCCTGGGGTAATGAGGAAAAATATCTTTTTTTTTCCTAGCTATTTCCTCTTCAAATGTGTGCTTTATTTTGCAGCACCCTTACGAAGAGGACTAAACCTTTAAAATTATTTTTTTCTGCAGAAAAGTATCCCTTCCTGCACTAAAACTATTCTGACCACAAAGCAAAGGTGTCTGCGTTGGTGCTAGGCAGTGTGACGTGCACAAGCTCCACAACAGAGCAGAACTAAGCCATATTGTGCTATTCTTCATTAAGCTCAATCTCATTCATGTATTATCTACTGTGCTACTTGCATGTGCATGAGGTTCTAATGTGGAATGTATTTAGTTTAGAATGTTCGGCCTCAAGCTAAAGTCAGTTGTATGCTGGACTTTGGAGGATGAGGTCTCTAGCTTAGAGTTTACAATAAAACTCTTGTTTACTTTACCTCTGCCTGCCTGCTCATCATTTCATCGATCACACTACATTTTGGCGATGATTGGACTTCACCTACGCCTAGAGACCTCAACACAACACATCAATTTTGGGATTTTTCCTTGTTTTGTTCCTGGACAGCTCTGGATTTAATCTTGTTCAAGATCGAGGATCCACCACCTACTGAAGGTCGAGACACACATTTATTGTGCTATTCTTCATTAAGCTCAATCTCATTCATGTATTATCTACTGTGCTACTTGCATGTGCATGAGGTTCTAATGTGGGATGTATTTAGTTTAGAATGTTCAGCCTCAAGCTAAAGTCAGTTGTATGCTGGACTTTGGAGGATGAGGTCTCTAGCTTAGAGTTTACAATAAAACTCTTGTTTACTTTACCTCTGCCTGCCTGCTCATCATTTCATCGATCACACTACATTTTGGCGATGATTGGACTTCACCTACGCCTAGAGACCTCAACACAACACATCAATTTTGGGATTTTTCCTTGTTTTGTTCCTGGACAGCTCTGGATTTAATCTTGTTCAAGATCGAGGATCCACCACCTACTGAAGGTCGAGACACACATTTATTTACTCGTGGGAGTCTTGTTGAACTTTTGAACTATTTTGTGTCTCCCTGCCATTCCTGCTTGCCTTCTAGATGACTGCTAGCTCTGTGATTACTTTCGGCGCTTGTTTTGTTTGACCAAATAACATCTAAAACTCACTGGATGTGGCGCTGTGTGTAGCTTGTCAACAAAGCTATAAAGAAACTTTAATCCCATGTGCTCGTTGTCGCTGTGTTGTGCTTTGAACTGCTCCCTAGCAACCTGCGGACTCTGCCATTCTATTCTGCTGCATCATCTGTTTGTTTTCAGCGTCTCTGGGTCACCTGGTAACCATCTGCAACATTCCTAAGTTGCCAGAGGAAGGACCCACCTTTGCTGAGACCATGTTGCATGCGTCTTACATCAGCACATTGTGCGGTGACGTTGACACGTCATCCGCCATTTTGATTAATTTCTGACGCTGATCAGCACAGTTTGGAAAGCCGGTCCCACCTTCGCTGATCGGCACAGCTTCTTCGTTTCGACGCCGATTCCACTTCTCCGTGGTAAGCTGTCACTAGTTTTACTCTCCTCGCTGATCGGCACAGCCCACGCCGATCCTATAACTTTCAAGTAGTGGAACTGCATTCGAGTTTAGTGACACTTACCCTTCTCGCTGATTGGCACAGCTCACACCGATCCAGAAGGGTAGAACAGTGATCTCATATTTAAGTCTTTTCGGTTTTACAAGCATCTATTAGTCAAGATTTTCATATTGAAATATCACTTCCAGTGTTCCATTACCCAGCTGTTTAACTTACAAAAGGCACATGTGTTTACGTCTAAGATTAGTTATTACCTTACTACTGTGCTAGTTCACACCCACATCTTATGGGAGTGTCACAACATTATTTTTTTGTGGTCAGGGTGCTTTATTGTGTGCGTGTTGTATTGTGTTTGAGACAATTTGTGTCATAATCATCACCTATTCATCATGCAGAACGTCACAGCTCCACCCTTCTTTCTCTCTGACACCGGTGATCCTCCCATACCTTGGCTCAAATGGAAGAAGGTCTTTTCTCACTATGCCAGAGTGTGTGGTACCTCACTGAGTGCAGAGAGAAAGTCCTCATTGTTCATGCACTGTCTAGGCTCGGAAGGGCAAGATATTTTTTAGAATCTTCCTGACTTATCTGATGCTGATGGAAACTCACTTAATGAATATGAAATTTGCGTTAAAAAAATTGATCTGCAATATCTTCCCAAACTGAGTATGGTTTTGGAACATTTCCATTTTGGAAAGAGGATGCAGAGGCAGGACGAAGCAGTGGAACAATATGTTACTGCTCTTCGCAAACTGGCTTCTACGTGCTCTTTTGCTGGTGCATTGGATGAGCGACTTAGAGATCAGCTTATGCTTGGGTCTTCTCTTGAAAAGGCGAAGGACAACCTGTGACAAACGGACAATCCCACGCTTCAGGAAGTAATAACTGCACTTAAATTGCATGAACATTCTAACACGTGTTCTGAAGTTATTCGTAAAAATAGGTCTGATGAGAAAAGGGGTCTACTGAGGTCAAAGAGATTAAAACATCCTCAGCTTCCACTTCTCAAAAGACAGTTCTTCCTGAGGTAGAGAACTCTAGTAATAACAAAGGTACAAATTCGAATTCCAAGTTGTCTAATGTCAAGTGCTATCGTTGTGGCAATATAGGTCATTTGGCCAATGCCAAGGATTGTCCTGAATGGATGACAACTTGTTCTATTTGTAAAAGAAAAGGTCATTTCTAGAAATGTTGCAAGTCAAATAAGGCTCAGAAAAAAGTGAGAGAAGCAGACATTTACAATCAGGGCCAAGATGAGTCATTGGTGTGTCAAGTAAATGCTGTTGGGATGGATGGTCCCATGGAGAAGGTGTTGATCGATGAATGCCCGATGGACATGTTGTTTGATTCAGGCGCGAAAATTACTTTGATACCCAGATTCTTCTTTCAGAAGTATCTACGAAACAGAGTTAGACTCCTCAAACCCAATATAATACCCAGAGGTTATGGAGGTCAGATCAAAAGCCTGTTAGGGTGTTTTATGGGCACCATTGATTCAAGAGAAGAGTTACTGCTGGAAAAATCTACGTTTCTATGAAGGGAGATTCTCTCATCAGTTGGGCGCATCAAAGAGACCTTGGTGTTTACCTTGACCCCAACCCGGTTCCATCAGTGTGTTTGAGGGATCTTCCTCCTGGTGTGGCGGTATTTCAGATCACAGCGATTGGGCCAAGAAATTCCCAAGTGTCTTTACTAAGGAGCTTGGCTGTCTTAAAAAGTATCTGCACCTAATCAAATTGAACAAAGACTCGGTTCCTGAAGTGGCGAAAGTCAGAAATGTTCCGCTCTTGGTTCGAGATAAAATGAAAGCTGAATTAGATAAACTGATAGCCAATGCGTAATAGAAGAAGTCGAGGGCACGGAATGAGTTTCTCCGGTTGTGATGGCCCACAAGGCCAATGGTGAGGCAAGATTGTGTATTGATATGAGAGAGCTAAACAAGGCTGTGATAGTTGACCATTATCCGCTGCCCAATATAACTGAAATGATGTCTTCTTTGGGTGGGGCCACGCACTTCTCCACTTTAGATCTCTCCTCTGCCTACCACCAGGTCAGGTTACACCCATCTTGTCAAGATTTCACGACCTTCACCACTCCTTTCGGCACGTATAGATTATTCAGGATGTCTTTTGGCCTGATATCAGCCGCTTCAGTGTTCCAGAGGGTGATGGAAGGCATCTTGGTTGGCCTCCATGGTGTTAAAGTCTATCAGGATGACATTTTGGTACATAGAGTAATCCGGAAAGAACATGATGACAGAGTGTGTGAAGTTTTAGATAGATTTCAAGATGCAGGGCTCACCCTTAGACTAGATAAATGTAAACTTGGTGTAGAAACTATAGAATATCTTGGGCATCTTGTTTCTGAGTCAGGTATCAAACCTAAACCGTCGTTGGTGGAGGCCATCTCCAACCTTAAATATCCAAGCAGTAAGGATGAGTTGGTCAAGTTTCTGGGCATGGCTGAGTTCTATAATAAATTTGTCCCTGGGTTTGCTCAGAAAACTGAGAGGATGAGAATTTTGTTGAAGAAAGGACAGGAATTTATCTGGGACAAAGGTTGTTGTGCAGAGTAGGATCATATCAAGAGTTGTCTTAATCATGCTCAAGATCTGGCCAGTTTTGATCTCACCAAGGACTCATATATTATGACAGATGCCAGTTGTAAAGGTATTGGGGCTGTTCTGTTACAGAAAGGAGAGAAAGTAGACAACACCATTCTGTTCATTTCAAGGCCACTAAGAGGGGCTGAATGCAATTACTCGGTTGTGGAAAAGGAAGCTCTAGCCGTTTACTGGGCTGTTCGCAAACTCAAAAAATGTGTGTGGGGTAAAAGGTTTTCTATCATTTCGGACCATAAACCTCCTAAAGAGGTATTTGAAAAGAAGGGGATTGATTGTATTTCACATAGGATAAGGAAGTGGGTTGTTGCATTACATGACTTCAAATTCAGTGTTTCCTATTTGCCCTGTTCCAGGAATATTCTAGCTGACTGTTTGTCCAGATTTTCTGTAGATTGTCTCTCTGAACAAAATGATGATGCTTCTTTTTGTAATGAGGACTCGTTTGAGGATTTTAAAGTGTGCGCGGTTACGGAGGGTGTCATCATAGAGGGTGAGTGGACTACTGAGTTAAGCTCTGACTCTGATCTCCAGCAAATTATTGGGTTTGTACGTGATGGTTGGTGTGAAAAGAAGGACTGTAATGAGGAGATTAAAGGTTTCTGGAGTGTGAAGGATCAATTGTCTTTACTTAATGGTCTGTTTGTGAGGGGAAGTAGACTTGTTCCTCCTGAGGAACTGAGGCCCAAGATTATTGACAATGCCCATTCTAGTCATATGGGTATTGCCAAAACCAAAGCGAGAGTTAGGGAAATCTATTGGTGGCCCGCTATGGACACTCAAATTGAGAGATTGGTGAGTGATTGTGCGCAGTGCTCGGTTAGCGATAAAATATTAAAATGTAGGACTCAACCCATGGTAATCAGGAAACAGTCTACAGGTTTTTAGGTAGATATTTCTTTGGGCATTCTGGGCCCTGTCAAAGTCAAAAGTCAAGATCTTAGTAGATATGGCTATTTTACCCTATCTCCCTTTCATGCCATGCAGATCAGCAGCTTCCATTGCAATGCTGTGTTGCATGAAATGTTAATGAATATTTCCTTTAATGCCTTAGAATATGTGAAACAAATATTGGAAAAACCAATAGGTCTCAGCTCTAAAAGGCCAAGCCATTGGCTTTCCTATTCAAGTTTAGCAATCATATACTTGGTTATGCATCAAGACATAGACAAAATTAGAATGGGTTTTGTTTAAAGAAAGCCCTTGTGAAGTTGGCTGCTGATGCATCGTTATTAATGCAGATATATGCACCCAACATGATATCTGCGCATGCCTATACCATGATACTTGCAGACATTTTTAATTTCATGTTCTAACATAGTAGACAGCAATGTTAGTATGTTCATTAAAAATGGAATTGCAGTAAAATAAATGAATATGAAGCACAAGATAGGGAGCAAACAGCTATGTAAAATGTTGCTTCTGTCTCAGCATTCTTGTGGGGGCTGTGGACCTTTCGTGAGTTTGAGCAGTGGCTTAATGTAAAATGATAGAGGCCACCTGCAGGTTGTGATGAGGAGCCACTGAGTCCACTATGTCTCCCAGATATACATTGGCAGTGAGCTGAATGGGGCTTGTGAAACTTTGGGGTCCCCTGCAAGGTTTAGTTGTCCTTTTGTTTCGCGGGGGCCTACGTTATGGCCGTGTTGGAGTATGTAATTGTATTCGTGAGTATACATCATTTGCCTTTGCATGTGTCCGTGACTACTTGCGTTTATGGACCTGTGTATAAAGCGTATGTGCGTAGAAAACTGTGCCTGAATGTGTGGCTATGTATCTCCTAGAATATGTGCCTGTATGTGGTGGTGTTTGGTCTTTGGTGTGAAATGCAGTTCTGTACTTTGTATTTGTTTGTAAGCGTTAGTGTGAGAGTGCATTGATAATGACCGTGCACATGGCTGGCTTTAGTGCTAGTGACGCCCAGTGTGATAATCATTTTTTGCGCCGCCTCCCCCACCCCATGACTGCCTCCTCGGATTCTCTCACTACCACTGGGCAAAAGTGACCCTTATCTCCTTTATCTCTCCTATCATGTTATTGCTAAACACACACAGCAGCCCCCCCCCCCCCCGCGGTCAGTGCCCCCTCCACAGGTCATCGCCCAGTGAGGCTGCCCCAGTCGCACTGCCCTACAGAGGGCCCTGACCGGGCATTTGATCTTGCTTGATGCATATAGCTGATTTTGCATGTGCCCAATTATAGCTGTTTGTTTAAAAACTGTGTGTGCTTGAAAGCCACTGCTGTGTATACCTATGTTCCTTTTGTGTATGTGTGGCTAAGAGGGTGTCTTCAACATGTGGGTTTGTGCAAGTGTGTCTGTGGTGTGCGCCTATGTGACTGCATGAGTGTATATTCATGTCTGTGTCATGAATTGGATGTTTATGTGTTTCTACTTGAGTATAAATTAGTGTATTGTATTATTATTTATATTGCACATACTACCCCAATGTGGCGTGCAAAGCACCTGCCCAAATACATAGCACACACATCTTGTAGGATAAGTGGTTGGAAGGGACTGTACTTGTTTTTGGGTCCTTTATCAGAAGTGTTTCCATGTCATGTGTGATGATTACCGAGGTGTACTTATAGTGCTATGGCTCACAGCGTGCTATGATGGATAAAGATGTGTGAGAGATTGACAGCTGTGATTTGCGGTATGCTGGCAACCTTCCTCAACAGGTTTCGAAAAGATTTGATTTCCTTACATACTCAGACCAGTTTTCTGGGTAGCGCACACAAACACTATGAGAGCTTATTGACTTGGCAAGGCTTTGGTGGGAAGGGAAAAAGCTCAGACTTCTGCTAGGATGGACGGTGTTACAGCATCTCTTCCAGTCCACACTTCTATCAATGTAATTGTATCATGTATTGAATAGCAAGTAGAGGATGTACCTCACCCGGACCTGCAACGTGGAGCCGGTTAGAGTCATCCAGTAGCTAGCACTATGTAGTGGATCTCTTAGTATTAAATGGTTTGCAGCATTTCCGCCTATGGGAAATATAAAACAGCCACATGGTGTAAACATTCATCATGCAGCCAGACTAACCCTTCCTCTCATCTGCCTCGATGCAGATTTCACAAGTGTTCCCTTTTTGTTGGTATTTCGAATGAACGAAAAAAGGGGGAATTAGCAGGTTGACAATTCTGAGGTGACTGAAAAAGAAAAACGTCCCACAATTTCATTTACATTTAAATTGCATTATTAATAGGTTGAACACCTGACCATTTTGTAGTGGGCTGAGATGGCCTATTATGATTAAAATGTTGGTAAGGCATTAAGGTCATAATCTAATTTTTTTGTTATTTAGTATATTTTATTCATAGTTTATTTTGTGTCCTGCTGTAAAGAACACATAGGGCTTTATTTTGCTGTGGTCCCGACCACAGCATTACAATGCGACCTCACCCGGTGCACTCACATGTTCTATTTCTCTATGGGAGCTTGTGCTGCGGCCATAAACCGGCAATAGCACAAGCTCCCACTGAAAAGTGGGAGAATCTGTTCATCCCTGCACCGCATGGCAGGCAACTCAAGGTGCCTGCCATGCGGTGCAGGGATTAACAGGGGGCACGATAGGTGCCCCCCCCCCCCCCCCGCCCCTAACCAGAAGTAGTGGGAAGAATGGGGCCATGCTAGGGGTCTCCAAAGTCAATTTCCGACAGGCTTTCCATGTCGGAAGCCCTGACATGGAAAGCCTGTCAAAACCGGCGGAAACATCTTCCATAGATATTATGATGAGGCCTCCGACTGGACGTCGGGCACATTGAGCTCATTGGAATCCAGCTGGAGTCACAGGCCGGTTTCACTTTCGACCACCTGCGTTGTAATGCAGCGGACGAAAGTGAAACCTGCGATGTAACTCGAAAAGACTCTGACCTGTGGTCGGAGGCTTCCCGAATCTCATTGTAATGAGGCCCTAAATGCAATCCTACAGTTCAAAAGCTTACAGCTGTACCTGTTCATACAACACTAAACTACAAAAAACATACAAGATAGCTGCCATAAATAATGTCTACAGGTTGATGATGATCTTAAACTCCTACATCATCAATGAAATGATGCTCCCCTGCAGTCACAGCATATTAATCTACTGATTGGCCAGTAAATGTGAAACGTCTTGTTGGCATATCAAGGGGTGTCGCCCGGGCTATGATTTATGGAAAAAGTAGAGCATTGTGTATTGATATTGTTCCTTAATTTGTGGGCATGTTTACGAGAATGTCACTCAATATAGAGCAGAAAGTGACCTTGCTGCCCAGCGTGACAGGTAAAGGGCAGGAATGCACCGTATTTATGGCAATATGGTGCATTCCTAACTTTTCCCTTGGACTGGCGCCCTTTTGGCAGCCTAGTGCCATTACAGACACCAGTGCACCATGGTGCAAGAGTGCCTGCATTGCAAGCAAGATTGTTTTGTGCAGGAAGTGAGGCCTCCCTGCACAAACACAATCCTGAAAGGCATATTCCTCTTTCTATGTCTGCTGCCCAATGCAGCACACATAGAAATATGAACGAGGAGAAATAAAGATATTTCTCATCTTTATGCCTCACTTGGGATGCCGTATTGTTTTGGCGCATTTCTTGGCCAACTAGTTCTGTTAAATTTGGGAATGAATCAAAAACCACCATAGCTGCATGGGAACACCTACGCAATGCCCAGAGAATGCCTTCCCAGGGCAGAGTAAGGAAATGAGGCGATTTGCGCTTCGTTGCCTTACTCCGAAATTATGGAGCCACTGAGGGCCATGCAAAGTAGCCTTGTCTGGCTTCATAAATGACAAGTAAGGTGTGTGTCACTCTTGCACCACGTGCTCATAAATAAACCCATCAGACTTTAGGTCACATGCCCAAGCCTGAACTAAGGAACCAAAAGCACGCTAGCAAAAATGCCCACACTAGCCGCACTCCCTTCATCTCCTTGCACAATCTCTCTTTCCATTTATCCATTCTCGCTGTCTCCTTCTCTTCACCTTCACTGATAGCTGTATCTTTACCACCCGCATCTTCTCTTCTTTCTCTCTTCTCCCTGTCTGATGGTTTTCTTCTTTCTATTTCCCACCTCACTTTCTTTCTTTCTTTCTCTCTCTCTATTTTGAAGCCTTTTCATGGCTGCTGCAATGAACCCTTGGTGATCAGTGGGAAGGGACAGAGGAACCAGAAGCAGGCTCTCACCTTAATCCGTCCTTCAGGGGGCTTCAATTCACCGGATAAAGATCAGGTGGCATAAAAGGCCTTCCTGGCCCTGCAGGTAGGCGTAACAGAGCAGTCTGAAATGTGTGTGTGTTTATCGGTTCTCAATAAAGTGAGTAGCAACCTGGTACACGACCTTATGTACATTTTTCTGCTGTGACATTGTTATGGTGTTACAGGTGCGACGTCCTGGACACTTTTTGTGGGATTCTGAAAACAAAGGAAAATCATTTGCTGGTATGCAGGTGGGTGTGTTCAAAGATGGCATTCATGTGATTCAATCAGTAAATCACTTTATTCTGTCTCGCGCGAGCAACGAAACAATTAATCATCCTTCATATTTGCCTACGGAAAGAATGTGCTTTATTGCATGAACGAAAATAAAATATACAGTGAAACAGCTGTAAACGCATCGATACCCTGACACAGATGAGAGCGCAGAAGAGATGCGCTGCTGGTTGACTGGCACTGCACAGATAGACAGTGTCTCACTGAACCAAAGAGCGTCACAATGGAAAACAACAAGGTAAGTTAACATAGTGGCACCATACGACCCACCTTCAAAATGAAGGTTTGCAGTGGGCCATTCCTGATGCTGAGGCAGGGCCCGTGGTGAATGGTTCGATTCTACTATATTCAGTAAGAATCTCGGCTATAAAACACGAGGCTCCCTCGCTTCCTTATTGTGTTATGCTGCTCTGCAAAAAGGAAATCCAGTATATACTCATGCACGTAATGAAACGGGACCTTATAATGTATATTTTCACACCTCGCGTGCTGCTCTAAGTAGCTCTTTCAGTTTTCAAGTTCGGTTTATTCAATGCCTTGGCAAACAGTTGTTTATTAGAAAACCGTTGAATGCGCTGCTGTTTCTATAATACACACTATTATAGGTACACAGTAATACTAGGTAGCAAGGTGAAGATTATGTTCACTTGGTGTTCTTGTTCAACGAGGATTGGCAATGTTCTCTAGTGGTAGAGAGGAAATTGTTGGGGATTAAACTCTCTGCAGAAGGAAAGTGTGCATCTGTTTCTTTCAGGTATGTATCGACATATTTAACAAGTCAACAAAGGGAACCGGCGAGCAGCATGGGTTAGGCGAATGAAAGGTGGAGAACAACCACAGGCGCGCGCCACAGGCACTAGACAGGGCCGGAAGCGGTATCATAGAAAGGGAAGAGTGGGTGGGATTTTGAGACAACAGAGAGGCGTGGGATAAGAACAAGGTTAAAGAAATGTACACGATGACTGATACACTGCAGACTCTACAGTAGTGAGCACATTTCTCTAGGCCGTCACACTGCAGTGTAGGTGCAGCTGCAGCACCGTGGCCGGGACATGATTTAACTCTTTCCAACTCCTCCCGTGACCGTAGGTGGTCTGTGGAAGGATACATAGAATTAGAGTTGGTCGAGCCAACAAATTAACATGCAGAGTACACTCAAGCCAGAGTGGAGCCAAGAGTGTGGCTGTAGTCTAAGAGCTCGTGCACTAGCCGAGTCCTGAAAACTGTTGCCATTTAAATCATGCAACAAGCATCAAGGGAATATTATAGTCTCCCTAAAATTAAAAAAGGGCATTTTGTTTTAATATGCAGAAGTGTTTCACCTTAATACGTCAGGTGATTTTTCTACAGCGCACACCCTAAACTCATATATTGGAGGGTACTGCCATATGTAATAACGAGGAAAAAGAAGACTGTAAAATAAAATATTTACAACATTCACACCGTTAAGCCGGGATTGGTCCCAATTTTTCTGGTTTCACATTAAGCAATTCACCCACTGGATTGCTAAATCTTTCTCTCAATTATAAAACTATATTAATTGTTAGTGCATGATGGTAGATTGTGGGTACATTACATTTGCCTCGTTTTGTGCTCCAGGGTCGTAGAGGATTTTGAAATGAGCCAATTGTGGCCTCTGGCTCGAGCATTAAGTGACTGACCCACCTCTACATAGAGTAAAGTACTAACAGCCTGATTCATGTACGGGCCGTTTTGCGTGGCCCTAATAGCGAATCATAGCGACTCGCTATTGAGGACACGCAAAACGGCATTCATGTAGGAATTGCTAAATCAATAGCGATTCCTACATGTTCTCTATTTGTGAGTAGCAATTTGCTACTCGCAAAAAAAGGAATAACTCCCCATTCATTCCTATGGGCCAAAAGGCCCATAGGAATGAATGGGGAGTATCCATTATTTGCGAGTAGCAATTTGCTACTCGCAAATCAGATAGCGATTTTAAGGGTGCCAGGGGTGTCCAAAGGACACCCTGTAGCACCCCTAAAATGCACATTTGAACAGGTGTTGCGCACACACATGTCCAAAGGACATGTGTGTGTGCAACATGCAACTTAGAAAAATGCTTTTAAAAGCATTTTTCTATTTTTTTGCTATTTACCGAGAGGTCTGACCTCTCGGTAAATAGCGGCCCAATTTTGCTAAATCGCAATTTTTGCAAGTGTCATGAATAGCATTTAAGGAATCTCTAATAGAGATTCCTTAAATGCTAATCCTCGCATATTTGCTAATTCCTCATTAGCGATTTTTGCATTTGGGATTGTGAATCCCAAATGCCAAAATTGCACTCGCAAAAGGCAAGATTCTGAGAATCTTGCCCTTTGCGAGTGCAATTTTGCTTCATGAATCAGGCGGTAAGTGAAAATGAAGGAAGTGAGTGCATTGAAGAGCCTAAAAAACCACAGTACATCTGGACTGCAGCAAGAGTGCTTAACTTGCAGGACAGGAAACAAAGCGAAATGTGCGAAGCACTGTGTGGTGCACTCCAGAGGTGAATGGGCAATGCAAACTCTTCTCTCAGGCCCTGGCATTAGGGCACTCACGTGACCTCCAAGACTCCCTATGACTGTATCTCCGAGCATTCCTGCACTACGTGCCTGTGCACGGTTGTATGATAGAGTGGTCCCTTACAAGCAAAGTGCTCCACCTTGTAAATTGTTGATGAATTTGTCGCTATTACTCTAAAGTAAATATTTGACCTCTCTCCGGCTGGACATGTCACACTAATATAGAAACAACTGTGACTATATTTATTTAATTTTATTCCATTGCTTGTAAGGGACCACTGTTGTTTAAAAAGAGTCTATTCCCAAGGTCCCTTGCTGACTTGATTGGGTGCCCTTGTTGCCTTCAAATACGGTTGTGTGATAGAGGCACCAACGGTTGAACCACGAGTGCCTCTACCATGCAGCCCGAACCACAAATGTGTCTTTACTGTGCATTCATTTACCACGCATGCCTTTACCACACAATGCCGTGGTAAAGGCATGTATGGTAAAGGGCTATGCATGGCTAAGCTTGCCACTACTCTGACCTTCCTCCCCCTGCCCTAATCTACAAATGCCCTAGCTGCCCCTTAACATAAACTACTCTGACCCCCTCCCATGTCTGCGCTGTCCCTAACCATTGACATACACCAACCAACCTCCTCCCACCCCGTAATGTTCCTAAAATGACCTCAACCCCTTCCACTGCCCTCAGGCCTAAAACTCTAACCCCTAATATAAAAAAAGTACCCAACCCCCCACTGAGAGCTAACAACGACCCTACCCTCCCCTAAGTCCTAAAAATGAGCCAACTACTAATTTCCTCTCCTGCCCTGAGCTCTAAAACCCTGGCCGTTATTATACACTACCTGGCCCATCCCCTACCCGTGTTGTCCCTTATACTACCCCAACCCCTTCCACTGCCCTTAGGCCTAATGCCCTAACCCCTAATTAACAAAAACGACCCAAACCTCAAAACTACCCCAACACCCCCAGCCCTCAAAACTACCCCGACCTCTCAGCACTGAAAACTACCCCACCCCTAAAAACTACCCCAGCCTGCAGCAAAGCCCCAAAAATGACCACTCAGCACAGCTCCGCTTATCTCTATGCATCCTCTACTTCTCTTCCTGGCAAGGTCTCTCCCAGCCCTGACAACTTCCCCCAACCACCAGCACAGCCCGGGAAACTCCCTCTGCCACCAGCACAGCCCAGAAAATTCTCCCCGCCCCAACGCAGGCCTGAAACCACCCACCCAAGAACAGCCCCGAAAACTCCCTCCACTCAGCACAATCCTGAAAATGCCCCCTCCCACAGCACAGTTCAGAAAACTACCCCAGCACAGCCCCAAAAACTACCCCACGCTTCCAGCGCAGCCCCAAAAACTCCCTCAGTATCAGCACAGCCCTGAAAAGTCCCCCCGCCCCCAGTGCAGCCCTGAAACCCCCTACCCACAGCACCACCCAGAAACTCCCCTCCACCAAGCACAGCCCTGAAAATTCCCCCTCCCACAGCACAGCCCCTAAAACTACCCCCCCCTCCCAGCACATCCCCGAAACATACCTTCACCTCCAGTACAGCCCCACCTACTTCACTGAGTCCTCTGACTCTCTTCCTAACAAGGTCTTCCTGCTTCAATTCCCGCAGCAGCCAGCAGCTAGAGTGCACACTACGGTAACCACACATATGCGTGGTTAAGGCATATGCCTGGTTACGCTTGTAATGCCGGAACATGTGCTGGTTACGCTTGCAATGCCGGAACATGTGAGGCTGAGGCTGCTGTGTCCTTGGAAAGCGGTCGCTCCACCCTTCCTCCCGACCTCATAGCGCTGCTGTGGTATCGTAGCGCTGCTTCTCCCCACTGCCTTATTTTTAACTCAATTGTTTCTGCATCCGGTCTGTAACGTAGCGCTCCGCTCTGATTACATTGTGTATATTATTTAATAGTGCCTGTAGCGCTGCTTCTCCCCACTGCCATACTCTTAATCTAATTGACTCAGCACCCGGTCTGTAGCGCTCCGCACTGCTTACACTGTATATCTCATTTATATTGTGCCTGTGTGCGTAGCGCTGCTCCTCCTCACTGCCATAGCTTTAATTAAATTGAATTGGAACCCGGTCTGTGGTGTAGTGCTCCGTATTGCTTTGTTTGGTGATTTGACTTATTGTGATTTTATTTATATTGTGCTACACCGCTAGTTCGCTTTACCCGCACTGCCCCCTGAGCTCAATTGCTGCCTGATTGCGCCCATAGCGTACTGTTGTCCTTTTTGTTGTTGTTTGTCCACCATTTTGTTGTGCCTGCAGCCTGTCCCTCCCTCTACGCTCACGCCTCCCAGCTCCCCCTCCCACCCACGAGTCACCAGGAACGACCAGGCTGGGGATTCTCTGTGACTAGCCTGACTCCTTGGAAAGCGGTCGCTCCACCCTTCCTCCCGACCTCATAGCGCTGCTGTGGTATCGTAGCGCTACTTCTCCCCACTGCCTTATTTTTAACTCAATTGTTTCTGCATCCGGTCTGTAACGTAGCGCTCCGCTCTGATTACATTGTGTATAATATTACATTGTGTATATTATTTAATAGTGCCTGTAGCGCTGCTTCTCCCCACTGCCATACTCTTAATCTAATTGACTCAGCACCCGGTCTGTAGCGCTCCGCACTGCTTACACTGTATATCTCATTTATATTGTGCCTGTGTGCGTAGCGCTGCTCCTCCCCACTGCCATAGCTTTAATTAAATTGAATTGGAACCCGGTCTGTGGCGTAGTGCTCCGCATTGCTTTGTTTGGTGATTTGACTTATTGTGATTTTATTTATATTGTGCTACACCGCTAGTTCGCTTTACCCGCACTGCCCCCTGAGCTCAATTGCTGCCTGATTGCGCCCATAGCGTACTGTTGTCCTTTTTGTTGTTGATTGTCCACCATTTTGTTGTGCCTGCAGCCCGTCCCTCCCCCTACGCTCACGCCTCCCAGCTCCCCCTCCCACCCATGAGTCACCAGGAACGACCAGGCTGGGGATTCTCTGTGACTAGCCTGACTCCTTGGAAAGCGGTCGCTCCACCCTTCCTCCCGACCTCATAGCACTGCTGTGGTATCGTAGCGCTGCTTCTCCCCACTGCCTTATTTTTAACTCAATTGTTTCTGCATCCGGTCTGTAACGTAGCGCTCCGCTCTGATTACATTGTGTATAATATTACATTGTGTATATTATTTAATAGTGCCTGTAGCGCTGCTTCTCCCCACTGCCATACTCTTAATCTAATTGACTCAGCACCCGGTCTGTAGCGCTCCGCACTGCTTACACTGTATATCTCATTTATATTGTGCCTGTGTGCGTAGCGCTGATCCTCCCCACTGCCATAGCTTTAATTAAATTGAATTGGAACCCGGTCTGTGGCGTAGTGCTCCGCATTGCTTTGTTTGGTGATTTGACTTATTGTGATTTTATTTATATTGTGCTACACCGCTAGTTCGCTTTACCCGCACTGCCCCCTGAGCTCAATTGCTGCCTGATTGCGCCCATAGCGTACTGTTGTCCTTTTTGTTGTTGTTTGTCCACCATTTTGTTGTGCCTGCAGCCCGTCCCTCCCCCTACGCTCACGCCTCCCAGCTCCCCCTCCCACGCTCCGCCCCCTCCACTCTCCATTTATGTCATATGTCCACACGCGCAGCGTCTACGCGCTGCGGCCGTGCCGAAGGTGCGCCAAAGGTAAGCCCGTCTACGCCCGTCCGCGCCAAGCCCACGCCCAGCGCCAGACCCCCTGGCCCTCGCACCACCCATCCCTCCCGCATCACTTACATCGCCTCCACCCTCCTAGCCCTTAACCCCGGCCGTCTCCCCAACTGCGCCCTAGCTGCCCCGGGACACACTCATGGACCCTTCACATGCATCTCCTGCAAGTTTGACGGCACCAAGACCAACTCCTCATCCTTCAACACCAAACAGAGACCTGACACCAATCTCCTAAAATGCATCCTGCTCAACACCCGATCGGTCCACAGACACGCCATCGACCTCTGGAATCTACTAGACACCATCTCTCCGGACGTCGCCTTCCTAACTGAAACATGGATAAACACCTCTTCAGCCCCAGATATCACCATTGCCATCCCGGAAGGCTACAAGATCATCCGAAAAGACCGCAACAAGCAAACAGGAGGAGGCATCGCTATCGTCCACAAGAATACCATCCGCATCTCATCCAGCTCAGACGTCAACCTCGCTAGCGCCGAACACCTTCACTTCCAGATCCACACCAACCCCAAGACCACACTCAGAGGCACCCTCCTCTACAGGCCACCAGGACCCCGTGCACAATTCAGTGAAGACATCACTGACTTTATCACCCCACACGCCCTCCCCTCCGAGGACTACATCCTTTTGGGAGACCTCAATTTTCACCTGGAAAAAAGCAACGACAGCAACACCACCGCCCTACTGGACAATCTCGCCAACCTCGGACTCAAACAACTTGTTAATACCCCCACTCACCACGCAGGTCACACACTCGACCCTATCTTCACCTCCAGCAAACATATCTCCTTCAGTCACACCACTGCTCTCCATTGGACGGACCACAGCTGCGTTCACTTTTTCTACAATAAGACCACAACCCACAACCATCCTCAACCTACTCTGCGAAGAAACTGGAACAAAATCACCATCGACCAAATCTCCTCATCGCTTCTTCAAAACCCCCCTGCCAACTCTTCGAACCCCAACCAAGCAGCAATTAACTTCACTCAATGGTTAACCAACAGCGCCGACAACCTAGCTCCCCTGAAAAAACGTCACATCAAACTAAGCAACAAAAACGCCCCTTGGTTCAACGAGGATCTCAAGAAATCCAAGAAACTCTGTCGCTCCCTTGAGAAGACCTGGAAAAAAGATCCAAACACCAGCACCAGGGACGCCTTCAAAAACGCCACCCGCATACACCACCAACTGATCCTGACTGCCAAGAAAGCCGCATTCAAAAACCGACTAGACAACAACGCCCACAACAGCAAGGAATTATTCAACATCGTCAAAGAGTTTACCAACCCCACTGCCAACTCCAACGACGTCACTCCCTCTCAAACCCTTTGGGACTCCCTAGCTTCGTTCTTCCACGACAAAATCGCAGACATCCACAACAGCTTCAACAACCAACCCGAAGACCAACCTACTCAACCTTCTGCCGTGCCTTCACCCCCCCTGAACATCCTTAACGAATGGAACCCAATATCCACTGAGGACACCATCCGCCTGATGAACTCCATCCACTCAGGATCCCCCACAGACCCATGCCCTCACCCCATCTTCAACAAAGCAGATTCCATCATAGCACCACACCTCCGAGACGTCATCAACTGCTCCTTCAACTCCGCCACCTTCCCGGAAAGCTGGAAACACGCCGAACTAAGCGCCCTTCTGAAAAAACCCACAGCTGACCCCACCGAACTCAAAAACTACCGCCCCATCTCGCTCCTTCCGTTCCCGGCCAAAGTTATCGAGAAAGCCGTCAACAACCAACTCGCCACCTTCCTCGAAACCAACAAATCCCTCGACTCCTCACAGTCCGGCTTCCGAGCCAAACACAGCACTGAGACCGCACTCATCGCAGCAACAGACGACATTCGTACTCTACTGGACAATGGAGACACAGTCGCCCTCATCCTCCTCGACCTCTCCGCAGCCTTCGACACAGTCTGTCACAGCATCCTGATACAACGCCTCAGAAACATCGGAATCCAGGGAAAAGCTCTGGAATGGATCACCTCATTCCTCGCCGGAAGAACGCAGAGAGTCCGCCTCCCACCATTCAAGTCAGAGGCCACTGAAGTCATTTGCGGCGTGCCACAAGGATCCTCGCTCAGTCCCACCCTCTTCAACGTATACATGAGCCCCCTCGCGGCCATCGATCGCCAACACAACCTCAACATCATCTCCTACGCTGATGACACCCAACTTATCCTCTCACTCACCAAAGACCCTAACACCGCTAAAACCAACCTACATGAAGGGATGAAAGACGTAGCCGAGTGGATGAAGCACAGCCGTCTGAAACTGAATTCCGACAAAACAGAAGTCCTTATCTTAGGTACCTCCCCCTCTGCCTGGGACGACTCCTGGTGGCCAGAGTCCCTTGGAAAAGCACCCATCCCAACAGACCACGCACAGAACTTGGGCGTCATTCTGGACTCCTCACTCTCGATGACCAGACAAGTCAACGCCATTTCCTCATCTTGCTTCAACATTCTTCGCATGCTCAAAAAAACATTTCGCTGGATCCCCACCGAAACTAGAAAAACGGTCACCCACGCACTGGTCACAAGCCGCCTGGACTACGGAAACACCCTTTACGCCGGTACCACCGCAAAACTTCAGAAAAAACTCCAACGCATCCAGAACGCATCAGCCAGACTCATACTAGACATCCCTCGTAACGACCATATTTCTGGTCACCTGAAAAACCTCCACTGGCTCCCCGTCAATAAGAGGATAACATTCCGCCTCCTAACCCACGCACACAAAGCACTTTACGAACTTGGACCCGAATGCCTCAACACACGACTTTCCTTCCACACCCCCTCCCGCCTGCTACGCTCCTCCAACCAAGCCCTCGCTGCTGTACCTCGTATCAACAAAGCCACCATGGGAGGAAGATCCTTCTCCTACCTGGCGGCTAAAACCTGGAACTCACTTCCCATTCACCTTCGCCTCACTCAGAACCACCTAGCATTCAGAAAGCAACTTAAAACCTGAATATTCGACAAGTAATCCCCCACCCTTCTCCCAGCGCCTTGAGACCCTCTCGGTATGTAGCGCGCTATACAAATTAACTGAATTGAATTGAAGCCAGTGTGCATGTGGGTCTAAGTATGACTGCATGTGTCTGCATAGTTGAGAGAGGGTGCCTGTGTTTCCGTTTTTTGAATTATGTGTTTCTGTGCCTGTGTGTGCATGCCTGCATGTGACTGCATACGGTGTGGGGCATGAGGCGAGGCCTCATTTACAACAGACCATTAGACCCTTTGCACATGACTTTTTGACCACAGACACTTGCATTCTGTGTTAGGGACACATGAACATTAAAAACATTCACACATCTAACAGATTTTATTCAATTCACAAACAAAAAATATACAAAAATTGAAGTTTTATTTTAATGAGAATGTTGTAACCTTTCAAAAGTTTGTTTTATTTCTAAAGTAATTAATATGCTAGACCTGAGCATATAACTTTATCCTTTTTCTTTCTAATGCATGCTGTCTTTGTTGATGCAGGCAGGTTCTTCCAGGTAGGCCACCAATCACCATTCTCATTCTGTTTGCTGCTCTTGCACTGATTTAATGCTACGGATAATACCAAAGTGATTTTACCCTCCAATTTCAAAGTCTTTTATATGTACAGAAAATTGTTATTGTTCCAATGTCTTCTTTGTTCGTGTGTACATACACTTTATTAAACTGCTAATATTAAATATTTTAAACAGTTGCGGAATAGGGAGTCCATGACTCCCAGGTTCAGAATGGCTGTTTTTCACTTACTCCCTTTGTAATGAGTTCAGGTAAAGCTGGTGTAGAACAAATCCCTATTCAGGCCCTTTATGAACCACATGTGGTTAGCCCTTGAGCTTGGCTTTGATACATTGTGATCTACATCCTGGAGTTTTGTATTTCAAGCAAACTCCCTCCATGTTCGAGATGATATGTCAAATGATATCAACTTAACAAGTGAACGTATTGTCCATATGGACCAATTCTATGTTGACAATGCAGAAAGGCCTTTAGAGCCAAGTCTACATAGAAGTCAAGCCAGCCAGTGCAGCAACCAAAGTTGTCACACTGCGTTGAGGTAAAGAGAGAGCAGGGCAGTGCCATATCTATCAAGAGATCGCACTGTTGATCTTCTTCCTAGTTCTGGAACACTTTAGGCTATCTTTGCCATGCACATACACTTGCACCACAATGCAAGAGTGTCTCCATAATGTCTAGCATAGATTTCCATGCAACAAACTTCGCTTTGACATGGTCTCAAACTTTCACAACTTTGTATGTATTCCGTACAGTGCAGAACACATGTATTATTCGGAATATTTGAAAGAAAAACACTTATCCCTAACTGTACACCTGCTGCAAGGAAGCATATTTGTTTGGCGTAAAGACAAGGGTAGGCAATAAATTCCACTCCACCGGCAGAGTTCGCAGAGTTTTACCTATTCCGCATTACACTTGTAATGCGGAGTTCTGGCAAAATTCCAACAAATGTCACGTGGCAGAGTTTTTTGTCCCACGTGGCTCGCAACGTTACGTTGGTAACCACAAGCAAGATTTGGCATCCCATAGTGCGATTTTTGGGTGCCAGGATGCCACCCAGAGAGATTTTCTCAAAGTGCATGGTAGTGGGCAGTCGTGACCATTTGGGTGCGCAAGCTGCCGCTCGAGTAGAAAAACGACTCGAGTTGCAGCAACATAGCAGAACCCTCTGGCGTGCTATGCAGTGGCATTTGCACTTATTTTTCAGCATGGAACAAGCTCCTGGTACTATAAATCAGCGCAACATGCAGGTTCTACCCTGTTGTAGAACTCCGCCTAATCTGATGGAGTGAAACTCTGTGAGCTCTGCCCTGCCTTAGTAAAGACCTGTCTACAAATATTAGTAAATAGGGCTTTGCATAAAATCCATGGGTGGTTGCATGTGAATACCCATGCACCACCCAGGGAAGTCCTCTTGATGCAATGCAGCACAAATGAGTGAGTGTATAATGATACTTTGAGTTTCTTTTAGTCAACTGTCCAGCAAAGTTTTGCACTGGAAAGTAAATCCCAAATCAACACTTGCCATCAAATTCTATCACTTTTGGTGAAACTACATCAGAAAATGTTGAAATCTGGCCTTTAATATACATGGCTAAAGATTTTTAAATGGAAATGTGCCTGAGGTTAATTCAAAACTATACATGTTACCGTAATATATTTTGAATGTTTGTTTTATTTATACATTTTTCATAGAGTAAAAAATAATTTTTTGAGAAGAAATAGATTTGTACCTCATACATAGAAAGTAGTCTGAAAAGCAGCCTTATCATTTTATGGTCCTTATTTAGAATTCAGAGGCAAATAAATCCAAATGAAATCCGAGGGTTTCATAAGTCCCATAAACTATTGGTGAGATGCATCTTGTCTCATGATGGCAGAGCGAACTTGAGACTCATGCCTCACTTGCAATGGGGAACAGGTGGCTAAAACATAACCCTAATTAGGACTGTTCCTAAAACAAAGGACTTTAAAATAGTATTTTTATAATCAATGTAATTATAGTGTGTTCAGGACCTATGAGAAGCAAAGTCTTAAAAGGGTTATGATGCCACAACCCTCCCTTAAAAATGGTGATACATGGCATTTAACAGTCTGCATTAATGCTTTACGCAATGACATTTTCTGATGATAATTATTTTAAAAGGATGAAATTGGTTAAATATGCCATAAATATAAAATCAGCTTCAAAGGGTCTTAAGATTGCTAGGAGAGTGATTTCCCTATGTGAAGTAATTGCAACAGGCAAATTAGGAGACAGTAACATTTGTTTTTCTCATGCCAATTTTGCTGATTTGTGGTAATAAACTTGAATTTAACATGTAGACTGTGGTAATAAATTTTTCAATGTGTAAAGTTGCTTTAAATAACGTGTTACTTGGCCACTTTAATAGTCACTGCCAAGGCATGAAGAGAGTTTATACATGCAATATGGTGCAAAATTGACTCCAAGAGATTTCTGGTGATATTATAAACACAACACCGAAGGGTAAGTAGTTTGGGATTGTCACTGGTTATCTGAAATGGCAACATAGGACCATTGGGTGATTGGTCGACTGGGGTGTGAGTCCTGGTCAAGCAGCAACAAAAATCCTTGCCAGGGTGATGCACAAGTGAACCCTAAATTAACCTATGCCCAACCATCTAGCAATTTGACACAGAGAAGTCAGGCTTAACTTAGACACAATATGTAAATCATTTGTGCAACACTTTACATGGTAATAAAGTGAAAAACTGCACACAAAAAGGATCCCACACCACAGGTCCAGTAGTGTGCTGAAGAGTTGCTGTCTGAGGTCAAGTGTTTATACCCAGTTCTGTTTATACCCAGTTCTACTTTTAACCTCATCCGCCGGTGTTGGGCCCTAACGCAAATGGGTGTGGTCATGACGGAACGGTTCCGTCATGAGCACAGCTCGACCGATGCTCATGACGGAACCGTTCCGTCATGAGCATCGAAAGGGTTAAAGTGGAAAGAAGTTTCTAGATGCAGGTTTTTGAAGTGCACAGGTGCGATGCCTTCCTGGTCCTGGCAGTAGACTAACTACAGGAGGTATGTAGCTCTTTGTGTGGAGGCAGAACACAGCCTATTTCAGTGTAATTAGGACTGGGACCAGCTCCTCCCTACTATCCTGCCAGTGATGGCCCATCCAGGCATACCTAAGCTCTCTTCTGTGTAATTCTGCCTAGAGGGAATACACACAATCCAACTTTTAAATACACTTCGTCATGTGACTCAGAGACCAGCTGCAAGCGCTAAATGACTAATGCAGAAAAATTGTTAAAACAACAAAAGAGTCTGCCTTCTTAGGAGAAGAGCAAGCATGAAGAATCAAATTTGATTCTTTAGAAAGCCCTCACTCACCAACCTGGTTGGTGACATGCTTCATCATCGGGCACCACCAGGAAGGCTGAGTACCTCCCCAGTGTGCTTCAACGCCAGAATTACTGCGGAGCACATTGGTATTGTCTGAGTGACAAGTGCAAGTGTTTGTGAAGTGAGTTTAAAAGTGTCTTGGTTGTGTCCAAAAATAATTGTATTTGTTGGCCAACCAGGCACGGGTAAAAACAAAGTGAGCAATGTATGTGCTGGATGAATTGATCAGCTATGTCTCACTGTGTGTGGTCAACATTTTAATGCCTATATGGTGCTACTGGCTAGGCATTCCTCAGGACCAGAGTGTAGACCTCGGCGGTATGAGCGGGCTAAGGCTCACCCTAACCAGGAGGTCACACAGTACAGTGGGCTTGCAAGCTAACAAAAAAAAATGCAAGAAAGCTCAGAAGAAAAAGGAAAATTTGCATGAATTTCAACAAAAGGCAAAGCAAAAGTAAAACGCCAATGCCCACCTACAAAGAAGTAAAAGAAACTGGACAGTTAACCCCTTAACTGCTGGGCCTTTCCCCCCCCAGTTCTGAGCCCTTTTTTGGCTATTTGTAGTAGTTCGCGATTAAGCCTCTGTAACTTTTTGACCACATAAGGGATCCATGTCATTTTTGCGTCCTTTTCTTCCAACATCATGGGGATTCTAAAGGTACCCAGAGTTTGTGGATCCCCTTGGAGGGGTCCCAGAAATTAAGCAAAATACAGTGAAATTGTAGTTTTTTTTGAAAAACTGGAAAAACGGGCTGCAAAGGAAGGCCTCTGGGTTTTTCCCTGCAAATGTTATCAAAAAAGGGTTTGTGGGGCTGAAATCACCATTTCCCCTGTTGTTAGGGAATGGCAGTCTTTTGTCATAGAACAAACATTTTTTACACCGTTTTGGCATTTTTCTGGGACATAGCCTTTGTTTGCTATTTTTAGTGATTCCAACCTCCTTCTAGTTAATGGTACAAATGAGTATGAAAGCAATAACGGATCCTGGAATACTATACATTTAATTAAAGTAGACGAAATTCTGAATTCATAATAGGGTTATTTGTCTAAATCCATGAAGGTTTCCTTATAAAAATATGCATTTTCTTTTTGGAAAAAATGAAAATTAGTTGAAAAAAACAGCCTTTTGTGTCAACGTTTTCACCTGTAACTTGTTATAATTATGACTGCTCTTTGCAAGCAATATACTGTTACATTTGCTGTACCTTCCTGGTTGTGGGGATATATAGGACTTGTAGGTTTACCAAGAACCCGACAAATCCAGAGGCAAAATTTGCGCAGCAACTTGCAATGGAATTTTATTATCTACTGGCTTTAGAGCAATTATTCTTTGAAAATGTATACATGGAATAATCGTTATGAAAGACACCTATGTATTTCTGAAACTGGTACAAGGTACAAATTATAGAATTTGGAAATAGTACATATTTACACATTTTCAAAATTGGGAATACTCATACTAGCATGAGAAATATTGGTAATTTTTCAAAATGACTTCTTTTTTACACAATGTCTTTCATTTGGAAGGCAGAAAAGCATCAACACTCAACAGGCAATAACAGTTACTTTACAAATCTGAATTACCCTAAGTCTCTCGATAAAAACGGTACCTCACTTGTGTGGGTTGGCCTTGTGCCTGCGACAGGAAACGGCATAAAACGCGACGTGGACACTCCTCAATTTTCGCTGTGAAAAATGACCCATTTTTGACAGAATGCCTAGCTGTAGTTTTTGTACCCTAGCTCGGCCGGCACATAGGGAAACCTAGCAAACCTATACATTTTTGAAAACTAGACACCCAGGGGATTTCATGATGGGGTGATTCAACTGCCTCCCACAAGGTTCTGTTACCCAGAATCACCTGGAAACCTAAAAAAGTGCGAAAAAAACACTTTTTCCTCACATTTCTGTGTTGAAAAGTTCTGGAATCTGCGTGGATCAACACATTTTCACTGACCCCGCGTTCCCCAAAGTCTTCTGAGAAAAATGGTACCTCACTTGCGTGGGTCTGCCTACTGCCTGCGACAGGAAACAGCGCAAAACGCAACGTGGTTGCATCTCAATTTCGCAGTGAAAATTTGCCCTTTTCTGCCAAAGAGCCAACCTTTCGTTTTTGAACCATAGCTCTGTCGGCCCCTAGGGAAACCTAGCAAACCTATACATTTTTGAACACTAGACACCCATGGAAATTCAGGATGGGGTGACTCGACTGCCTACCCCCAGGTTTTGTTACCCAGAATACCTTGCAAAGCTAAGAATTTGACAAAAAAAAACATTTTCCTCACATTTCTGTGGTGGAAAGTTCTGGAATCTGCGTGGATCAACAAATTTCTACCCACCCAGCATTCCCCCAGGTCTCCCTAAAAAAATGGTACCTCACTTGCGTGGGTAGGCATAGTGGCTGCGACATGAAACAGCGCAAAACGCAACATGGTCGCACCTCAATTTCCCAGTGAAATCTTGCACTTTTTAAACAAAAAGACTACCTTTTGTTTTTGCGCCCTAGCTCTCCCAGCATCTAGGGAAACCTAGCAAACCTATACATTTTTAAAAACTAGACACTCAGGAAAATTCAGGATGGGGTGACTCGTCTGCCTACCCCCAGTTTTTGTTACCCAGAATCCCTTGCAAACCTAAAATTTTGACCAAAAAAACACATTTTCCTCTTATTTCTGTGGTGGAAAGTTCTGGAATCTAGGTGGATCAACAAATGTCTACCCACCCAGCGTTCCCCCAGGTCTCCGAAAAGAAATGGTACCTCACTTGTGTGGGTAGGCATAGTGGCTGCGACATGAAACAGTGCAAAACGCGACGTGGTCACACCTCAATTTCCCAATGAAATTTTGCGCTTTTTGGACAAAGAGATTACCTTTTGTTTTTGCACCCTAGCTCTGCCAGCACCTAGGCAAACCTAGCAAACCTATACATTTTTGAAAACTAGACACCCAGGGGAATTCAGGATGGGGTGCCTCCTCTGCCTACCCTCAGGTTTTGTTACCTAGATTCCCTTGCAAATCTTAGATTTTGACAAACAATACACATTTTCCTGACATTTCTGTAGTGGAAAGTTCTGGAATCTGCGTGGATCAACAAATTTCCACCAACCCAGCGTTTCCCCAGGTCTCCTGAAAAAAATGGTACCTCACTTGCGTGGGTAGTCATAGTGGCTGCGACATGAAACAGCGCAAAACGCAACATGGTCGCACATCAATTTCCCAGTGAAATCCTGCACTTTTTGGACAAAAAGACTACCTTTTGTTTCTGCGCCCTAGCTCTGCCAGCACCTAGGGAAACCTAGCAAACCTATACATTTTTTAAAACTAGACACCCAGGGGAATTTAAGATGGGGTGACTAGTCTGCCTACCCTCAGGTTTTGTTACCCAGAATCCCTTGCAAAGCTAAGATTTTGACAAAAAAACCCACATTTTCCTGACATTTCTGTGGTGGAAAGTTCTGGAATCTGCGTGGAACAACAAATTTCCACCCACCCAGCGTTCCCCCAGGTCTCCCGAAAAAAATGGTACCTCACTTGCGTGGGTAGGCATAGTGGCTGTGACATGAAACAGCGCAAAACGCAACATAGTCGCACCTCAATTTCCCAGTGAAATCTTGCACTTTTTGGACAAAAAGACTACCTTTTGTTTTTGCACCCTAGCTCTGCCAGCACCCAGGGAAACCTAGCAAACCTATACATTTTTGAAAACTTGACACCCAGGGACATTCAGAATGGGGTGATTCCACTGCCTACCACCAGGTTTTGTTTACCAAAATCCCTTGCAAAGCTAAGAATTTGACAAAAAAAACACATTTCTGTGGTGGAAAGTTCTGGAATCTGTGTGGATCAACAAATTTTCACCCACCCAACGTTCCCCTAGGTCTCCCAAAAAAAATGGTACCTCACATGCGTGGGTAGGCATAGTGGCTGCGACATGAAACAGCGCAAAACGCAATGTGGTCGCACCTGAATTTCCCAGTGAAATCTTGCGCTTTCTGGACAAGGAGACTACCTTTTGTTTTTGCGCCCTAGCTCTGCCAGCACCTAGGGAAACCTAGCAAACCTATTCATTTTTGAAAACTAGACACCCAGGAAAATTCAGGATGGGGTGACTCGACTGCCTACCCCCAGGTTTTGTACCCAGAATACCTTGCAAAGCTAAGAATTTGACAAAAAAAACACATTTTCCTTTCCTCACATTTCTGTGGTGGGAAGTTTTGGCATCTGCGTGGATCAACAATTTTCCACCCACCCAGCGTTCCCCCACGTCTCCCAAAAAAAACTGGTACCTCACTTGCGTAGTTAGGCATAGTGGCTGCGACATGAAACAGCGCAAAACGCAACGTGGTTGCACCTCAATTTCCCAGTGAAATTTTGCGCTTTTGGACAAAGAGACTACCTTTTGTTTTTGCGCCCTAGCTCTGCCAGCACCTAGGGAAACCTAGCAAACATATACGTTTTTGAAAACTAGACACCCAGGGGAATTCACGATGGGGTGAGTCATCTGCCTACCCCCAAGTTTTGTTACCCAGAATACCTTGCAAAGCTAAGATTTTGACAAAAAAAACCACATTTTCCTCACATTTCTGTGGTGGAAAGTTCTGGAATCCGCGTGGATCAACAAATTTCCACCCACCCAGCGTTCCTCCAGGTCTCCTGAAAAAAATGGTACCTCACTTGCGTGGGTAGGCATAGTGGCTGCGACATGAAACAGCGCAAAACGCAACATGGTCGCACCTCAATTTCCCAGTGAAATCTTGCACTTTTTAAACAAAAAGACTACCTTTTGTTTTTGCGCCCTAGCTCTCCCAGCATCTAGGGAAACCTAGCAAACCTATACATTTTTGAAAACTAGACACTCAGGGAAATTCAGGATGGGTTGACTCGTCTGCCTACCCCTAGTTTTTGTTACCCAGAATCCCATGCAAACCTAAAAATTTGACCAAAAAAACACATTTTCCTCTTATTTCTGTGGTGGAAAGTTCTGGAATCTAGGTGGATCAACACATTTCTACCCACCCAGCGTTCCCCCAGGTCTCCCAAAAAAATGGTACCTCGCTTGCGTGGGAAGGCATAGTGGCTGCGACATGAAACAGTGCAAAACGCGACGTGGTCACACCTCAATTTCCCAAAGAAATTTTGCGCTTTTTGGACAAAGAGACTACCTTTTGTTTCTGCACCCTAGCTCTGCCAGCACCTAGGGAAACCTAGCAAACCTATACATTTTTGAAAACTAGACACCCAGGGAAATTTAGGATGGGGTGACTCGTCTGCCTACCCCCAGGTTTTTTTACCGAGAATCCCTTGCAAAGCTAAGATATTGACAAAAAAAACACATTTTCCTGACATTTCTGTGGTGGAAAGTTCTGGAATCTGCGTGGAACAACAGATTTCCCCCCACCCAGCGTTCCCCGAGGTCTCCTGAAAAAAATGGTACCTCACTTGCGTGGGCAGGCATAGTGGCTGCGACATGAAACAGCGCAAAACGCAACATAATCGCATCTCAATTTCCCAGTGAAATCTTGCACTTTTTGGACAAAAAGACTACCTTTGTTTTTGCACCCTAGTTCTGCCAGCACCTAGGGAAACCTAGCAAACCTATACATTTTTGAAAACTAGACACACAGGGAAATTTAGGATGGGGTGACTCGTCTGCCTACCCCCAGGTTTTGTTACCCAGAATCCCTTGCAAAGCTAAGATTTTGACAAAAAAACAAATTTTCCTGACATTTCTGTGGTGGAAAGTTCTGGAATCTGCGTGGAACAACAAATTTCCACACACCCAGCGTTCCCCCAGGTCTCCCAAAAAAAATGGTACCTCACTTGTGTGGGTAGGCATAGTGGCTGCGACATGAAACAGCGCAAAACTCAACATAGTCGCACCTCAATTTCCCAGTGAAATCTTGCACTTTTTGGACAAAAAGACTACCTTTTGTTTTTGCACCCTAGCTCTGCCAGCACCTAGGGAAACCTAGCAAACCTATACATTTTTGAAAACTAGATACCCGGGGGAATTTAGGATGGGGTGACTCGTCTGCCTACCCGCAGGTTTTGTTACCCAGAATCCCTTGCAAACATCAATTTCTGCTGAAAAAATCAGTTTTTTCACACTTTTTTGGTGTGGGAAAGCGTGGCGTCATTGGGCTCACACAAATTTCCTCCCACCCAGCGTTCCCCTAGGTCTCCCGATAAAAATGGTACCTCACTTGTGTGGGTAGGCATAGTGGCTGCAACAGGAAACGGTTCAAATCGTACAGTGGTGAATTTACAATACCCAATTGCTAAACGACCTTGATTTTTGGGGGGGGCACCTGAGTTTTTGGCCCGGGGCTCGGTGGTATTCTTTGGAAAGTACCAAACCCAAACAGTTCTGAAAAGTAGACACCTGGGGGAGTCCAGGAAGGTATGGCATGCATAGGTCCCCCAATGTTTTCCTACCCAGAACTCCTTGCAAACCATAAAATTAGGTAAAAATATCACTTTTCAAAACTTTTTTGCGTGGGATCTCAGTGCCGGCAAAAATGTCCTACCACCCAGCATTCCCCTTTGTTCTCCCGAGTAAAAGGATACCTCACTTGTGAGGGTGCCCCAAAGCAGAACAGGCCAAAAATGAATTTTGAAAAAGTAGTATTTAAGTTTTACAAGTTAAGCCCCCCTGCCTTAGTCACAGGCCTTGGGCCCACCCACACAAGTGAGGTATCATTTTACTCGGGAGAACAAGGGGAACGCTGGGTGGTAGGATATTTGTGCCGACACGGAGATCCCACGCAAAAATGTATGGAAAACTGTTTTTTTAACCTACATTTATGGTTTGCAGGGATTTCTGGGTAGGAAAACATTGGGGGACCCACGCATGCCATACCTCCCTGGACTCCCCTGGGTGTCTAGTTTTCAGAACTGTTTGGGTTTGGTAGTTTCCAAAGATGCCCGCCGAACCCTGGTCCAAAAACTCAGTCCCCCCCCCAAAAAAGAAGGTAATGTTGCTATTGGTTATTGAAATTTCTCCACCGTACGATTTGGACCTTTTCCTGTTGCAGCCACTATGCCTACCCACGCAAGTGAGGTACCATTTTGATTGGGAGACCTGGGGGAACGCTAAGTGGGAGGAAATTTGTGTGAGTCCAGTGACGCCACGCTTTCCCACACAAAAAAAGTGTGAAAAAACTGATTTTTTTCAGCTAAAATCAAGGTTTGCAAGGGATTCTGGGTAAAGGAACGTTGAAGGATCCACGCATGTCATACCTCCTTGGAAGCCCCCGGGTGTCTACTTTTCAGAAATGTGTGGGTTTAGTAGGTTTCCCTAGATGGCCGTCTAGCACGGGGCCAAAGACCCAGGTAACCCCTCTTGCAAAAGCTGGTGGTTTTGACAATGGTGACAATGGTTTTCCTACTACTCAAAAATGTAAAGGTTTGCCTATGTGAGGATTGAGGTAGGGCGGAAAGCCCCCTGCTACTCATTTTAACAAAAAAAAACAAAATCTCACAAAAGACCATTAAACCAACACAAATATAAATCTAACACTAATTTGATAAAGCAAATCCACCACTTACACAGATTGGTTTTAGCACCTTCAGAAACGCTGGCTTCAAAGGACAAATACTTAAAATATTAAAATATTAAAGCCAAGCCTTCTGAAGGGGAGCCATAAAGTCACGTCACGGCACCAACCACTTTATGGTCCATTCACACGCCATTCACACACCACACACAAGACTTCCATACCGCCAGCCACGGGCCCAAACAACCATTTCACTTGCACTCACAGAAAAATATTGCCGCCATGCAAGGGCCCATCACATTCATATGCCACAAGACATGATGACTTTGACTGTATTTTACAAACCTGTCAAGTGTCAACATCCTTCTACAGAAATGTTCCCAAACACATGCCCAGTGAACCTATGCCAATGGCTTTCATGACAGCCACACAAGGATCAGGAAGACATGACTTTCATGCACCTTTAGTGCACTCACTATGCTAAATCCAACTCCTTCCAGTTTGCAGATGCAAGTTGGGGGGTGCTCGAGTATTCCGCAAGGCCATATCTCAAGCTGAGCAAGCATATCTACCTTTGAAACTAAGGCAAACATGCTGAAAATGTTCAAAACATATCATAAGTCATATGCCACAAGACATAATGACTTTTTACCAACCTGTCAAGTCTCTACCCCCACCTTCCAGAACATTACCAAACGCATGCCCAGTGAGCCTATACTAATGGCTTCCATGACAGCCACATGAGGCTCAGGAAGACATGTCTTTCATGCACCTTTAGTGCACTCACTATGCTAAATCCAACTCCTTCCAGTTTGTGGATGCAAGTTGGGGGTGCTCGAGTATTCCGCAAGGCCATATCTCGAGCTGAGCAAGCATATCTACCTTTGAAACTAAGACAAACATGCTGGAAATGTTAAAAAAATAACGATATAAACTATGAACGGAGGAATGTGAACCAAGGGTAGTCCGTGACAACGTAGCATATGTGCAATAAACCGTAAAGTGCAGTGACTGTAATGCACTTATCATACAGGAAACTGACCATCTACTAAGTTCTAACGGAGGATGAACATGGCAAGCAGCATTGACCCATACGTGCTACAGGAAATTCAGTGTGAATGTGGCAGCAATGGATTTCGATCCATGGGGAAGACAAAAGGCAGAACGTGTATCTATACTACCTTTACTATCTGCCTTCTACCTTTGCAATATCCATCGGAAAGCATACATACCGTAAGGTGTTCTAACCCGTTTGTGTGTCTGTCCTCAGAGTCCACACTAACCCTATCAAATTGTTAAGAACATCTATACTAATGCCTTCAATCACTAGCAACTTGAAGCTTAAGTGATCATTTCTGCCACGAGCAATCAATGCTCTCAAAATGCTCTAATCAACTCCTTCCAGTGGGTGGATGCAGGTTGGGGGGTGCCCGAGTATTCCGCAAGGCCATATCTCGAGCTGAGCAAGCATATCTACCTTTGAAACTAAGACAAACATGCTGGAATTTTCAAAAACTTCCTAAAGAGAACATCATAAACTACGATGAACTGTGGAATGGGAAACGCGGATACTCCATGACAACGTGGCATATGTTCTGTCCACCAGTATGAGCAGCATGGGGACTATAATGCACTTGTCAATTGGCGAACAGAACAACTACCAAGTTTTGAAAACAGATAAAGGTGTGGCCCACAGACAGTAGGTATCCATTCACACCAACTGAACGGTTAACCTATTGGCAGCTCCACCTCAGTCAATTTCCCAGTATTTTGCTTTAGTGTGATACAACATAAAGCAAGTAGGAAAACATAAGGTGGGCGTACTTGGGCACTGAGGTCAGTAAACACGACTCTCCTGCCTTTTTCCCTGCATTGAGCACACTTTACAACGACGACATGGTCGCTCCTTTATGCGTGTTGCAGGAAGTTTATCGGCAAAGTGTCGCTCCTGCAGCCTTGCCACGTCCTCCAGAACACATGAAGTAGAGGCCTCTGCTTCTGTTGCAGTAAGACTTTCAATCACGGACAACTGAAAGTCAAGGAAAGTCATGAGAATTCCTGCGGTGGTCTGACGATAAACAACATACACATTGTATGTTGACATCTGCATCAGGTGCGTAAACAGTTTCTTATACTAAGTGCGAGTTTTACGACTCGCATTGTATGGCTGAAGAACCTGGTCGTTCTTGTCCACTCTGCCCATGTACTTGTTGTAATCAAGTATACAGGTAGGCTTGTGGACTTCGGCCATTTGACCCCAAACCGTGACAGGGGAAGTGCTCTCATCATGAATTGTAGTGAGCAGATACACGTCATGCCTATCTGAGAACTTGACTGCGAGCAGTTCTTTGGAACGCAACGCAAGGCTTTGGCATTTCTGGAGCTTCTTGCAAACAAGCTCCTGCGGAAATCCTTTGCGGCGACAACGAACTGTACCGCAAGCCACGGTGCCAGCTTTGTAGAGCTCACTGAACCGCTCTACTCCTGTATAGAAATTGTCCACATAAAGGTTATAACCTTTGTGAAGAAGTGGCTGGACAAGCTCCCATATGATCTTTCCTGTGACCCCTAGCATAGGAGGGCAACCTACAGGGTTGAGAGTTGTGTCCTTCCCTGTATACACTCTCAAGCTATACACATAGCCAGTCGTGCTCTCACACAGCATGTACAGCTTGATGCCATAGCAAGCACGTTTGCTCGGAATGTACTGCCTAAACAGCAGCCGCCCTTTATACAAGATCAAGGACTCATCGATGGCTATATTCTTTCCAGGAGTACAAACCTCTGGAAACCTGGCAGACAAATGATCCACAACAGGCCGAATTTTGAACAACCTGTCATGGTCTGGATGGTTCCGGGGCAATGCAGCAGAATTGTCATTGAAATGCAGCATGCGCTGCAAAAGCAAAAAACGATCTCTGCTCATGTATGGTGCGAGGATGGGGGTTAACCAAACCGTGCGAGTAGACCAGTAGGATACCAAGGTTGGTTTATGCACTATCCCCATTTTAAGCGTGCGGCCTAAAAATTATTATTATTATTGGGCATTTATTAAGCGCCTGGTTACGCCACTGGCGTGTCCCCGCGCTATGACAAGTGAAGTGGCAGTCCCCCCTCCTCCCACAAAAGCTATCTGCTGAAAAGGTGCGTTTTGAGTTTTTTTCTGAACTGGACTTCGGAAGGTTCGAATCGAAGTTCCAGCGGAAGATTGTTCCAGCACTTGGGAGCAAGGTATCTGAAGGATCTACCTCCCATACGAGCTTTGAATATTCTTGGAACTTTTAACAGCCCGGTCTGAGAAGACCGAAGACTGCGTGCAGGCTCATAGTGGGAGACAAGGCTCTGGAGAGGAAGATGTGCTTTGCCGCTCAGGATGCGATGACACGTGGTAAGGGCCTTAAACTCCACTCTCCTCTCAATGGGGAGCCAATGGAGGGCCCGTAGAGCTGGTTTGGCGGAAGACCTCCTAGGGAGTCTGAGAACCAGCCGCGCTGCCGCATTTTGAAGGACCTGCAGGCGGCCCATAACCCTGCCTGTGGCCCCCAAATAGAGCAGGTTCCCATAATCAAGTCGGGAGGTGACCAGGGCATGCACCAGCGTCTTTCGAGCGGAAATGGGAAGCAGATCTAGCACTTTCCTGAGGGCTCTCAGAACACTGAAGCATATCCCCGCCACCCGGCCGACCTGTGGGCCAAAGGTGAGATCCTTATCCAGCCACATGCCAAGGTTCCTGGCCTCTCGGCAGGGAGCCGGAACCTCCCCCAGAAAGGGTGGCCACCACGCCGACGACCACGCAGACGGTGCACCCCCCACCACGAGCACCTCGGTCTTGCTACCGTTCAACTTTAAACAGTTAGCGGACATCCAGGCAGCAAGGTCTTTCATGCAATTCCTGAAGATGTCTGCTGCAAGGCCGGGCGCTCGCGATAGGGAAATGACCAACTGCGTGTCATCGGCGTAGGACACCAGGCGAAGACCATATCCCTCCACGATGGCCGCCAGGGGGGAGACGTAGATGTTAAATAGGGTTGGGCTCAGGGACGAACCCTGAGGTACGCCCTGGCCCAACTCAATCTCCCTGGAGTAGCAGTCACCCAATCTGACTTGAAAGCACCTATCAGACAGGAAGGACTTGATCCAGCCATGCGCAGCACCTGTCACCCCTCCTCCATTCAGACACTGTAGCAAGGTGGAGTGTGCTACAGTGTCGAATGCTGCGCTTAAGTCAAGCAGGATCAGTGCCATCGTATGGCCCTCGTCCACTCCCTGTCTAAGTGCTTCCACCGCCACGAGAAGAGCAGACTCCATCGAGTGACGGGGGCGGAAGCCAAATTGAGAGTCATGGAGTAGCGATGCCGTCTCCACGAACTGCATAAGCTGTATGTTGGCTATTTTTTCCGCTACCTTCGCCATGTAGGGCAGGAGGGAAATGGGACGGAGGTTGTCCAGTTTTTCAAAGCTAACGTTGGTCTTCTTTTGCAGAGGAAGTACCACTGCCTGCTTCCAAGCCTTCGGGACCACCTGAGACTCAAAGGAGGTGTCCAGTAGCTGACGCACATAAGGTTCTAGTACTGGCAAGCTGTCCTTTAGCCGACTAGGAGTGGTCGGATCTCTGGGGGAACCGGATTTTATAGATCCACAGATACGGAGAAGTTCCGTAGTGCAAGGAGTAACAAAAGTGGTTAGTCGTTGTTCCACTCTCATTCTGGAGGATTCCGAGGGGTAAGAGCCACTGTCTGTCCTCTGGGGGAAGGAGTTGTAGATATTGGTGACCTTAGTTGCAAAGAACTCAGCAATTCGGTTGCAGCCCTCCGTTGTGCAGAGTTTCTTAGGCACCACGGTGGGTTTTCCTATCGCAACAAAAATATCTTCAACTCCCCTACAGAAGTGGGAGTCCACTTGCGCACCCTAGAATGAGGCCCTAGAGTGCCTCCTTGCTCCCTCAGAAATTGTTTGGCACGCAAATTTGTTTGCTCCACAATTTTGTATAGGAAGTCAAACCCAAAAAAGAGATGGAAGTAGTCAATTGGCAAAAAATTTGCAGTATCGACTTTACACCCAGCATCGCCAGTGAAAGGCGGAATTTGGGGCTGAACTAAATTGGGAGGCTGCCAAGACAGCACACCGTCTGTGCGTGCAGCCGCACGTGCCTGCACTCTGGGTTGAGGTAACCGGTTATGGGTGTCCTGCTGCACAGACTGTGCTGGCAAAGGGACAGCACAACTGACATCGTCTCCTTCAGAATTGCTGGACGATGAGTCATCGGATTGAACTGCACTGACTGAAAATTCACTCCCAGATTCGGCTCCGTTGTCCTCTCCCTCAGATGCTGTTTCAGTATCTGCTGTTTCAGTCTCTGATCCTTCCTCAGAGCTGGACTCCAGAACCAGATTTAGGGCCTGGGTGGCATTCATCCAACGATGGGCCATCTCTTTTAGTACCTAAACTATCCTTTTAAAACACTAACCTATGTAGAAGGCAGATAGATTGTTGGTTTTAAAGTGTAAGTGGGTGTGTGTGAGAGTAAAGTGTTTCAATCAATAATGACGAAGTCACCTTACCTTTGCAATATCAGTACACTCTCCAAAAAGACTAAGAAAGAAAGAAACAAAAACGCAGTATTACTTTACCTTGCCACATACCCATCATCGCAGCCTTTTAGCGCTGGTGGGAGCCAGTGCGACCATCATTCTGGCACCAAGATGCCTACGGAGGAACGTGTGCCTTACAATTGCACATTATGACCACCTTTGATGCGCCCACTACCATTCTTGCAAACGTGCCCCTCATCTCTCCATAACCCCTCTCTCACATACACTTAATCTGTTACAAAGTGTTTCTACTGTGTGGCTTTACTAATCCACCTACCTGACTACATAATACAGATCTTCAGCACTAAGAAATATCTCTGCAAATATATATATATATAAATATAACAATTCAAAATGTCAGCGTGCTCAATACCTGGTGCAGGCAGCAACGGGTAGAAACCTTACCCAAGATTGAAATTCTGAAACACAAAGGATGCCGCATTACAGGTTTCATAGTTGCTTTATTTTCACCACCACCTGTTGTGGTGAGAATAAAACAACACAGAAACCAATCTCTGGAGTGCAGCATCCTTTGTGTTTCTGAATTTATATATACCTATATATATATCCACATAAATCATTACGAGAAAAGGCGCCCTTCCAAGTGGACCAGTGTTTTGTTGCAATATCACCGCTTTACTATTCCAAATGAAAATCAAGCTATATTATAACTCAAAGGAAGCCCACCAATGACCACCTCTGCTGTGGATTCCCTCACAAGCTCCATAGTGGCCCTCAAATTTAAATAACAACTGTGTCTCAGATTCTTTCACTTTTATAATAACACTCACACCAGTGTACAGTGTCAAAGCACTTTACAACACACACACATTGCACAGAGACATTTGCACATCAGTTTATAGGAAATGCTACATCATACTGGACATGATGTAGTCTAGCAGTAACATGCCATCTATACTAGTAATGCAACAAGAAGGGGGGGGTTTGGCCCAGCAGGGAAGAGGGTAGGTAGGGCCTATTAATACCAAAAATGCAATTTACCTATGCCTCTATGTACATGATTGTGACATTTAATGTAACTCAAAGAGAAAACCACACTGTTAGTTAACTCAGACAATTGATTTATGTCAACTATTTTTCGAACTCATGAATTGTCAATGATTTGCGACAAGAGAAAAATACATAGTCAACTTTACATTGAAAACACAAAACAAGATTTTTGCAAGGGAAAAAGCATAATAAACAACGTGTGAAACATAATTGTAATTGTGTGCCTTATAGTGAACATATCACCAAAAAATACATGCACATTGTGAGCAGTGATTATGAAATTGTGTCAAAACAGTAAACAACAGACTTTCATAAGTTGCAATGAGATAATGAGCAAATGTTGGGGGAACGTCTTAATCAAAGCCTGCCCAACCTCCTGTAACACTGTTTGTAGTAAGATTCACAGTTATGTGGATACAGGAAAAAACCAAATATTAATTAGGACATGCCAGTGATTTTTGGCCAAACAATAATACTACATGCCAACGCGTTTCGAAAACCAATGGTTGAATCATCGGATTCTCATCAGGGCGTGGAGTTTATCCGTTGGTACTGTTTGGGGGAAAAGGACAAGGAATTGATTTAAAAAAAAAAAAAAATGAACTATACAAATACAAAAAGGAGCTTTTTCCATATAAATGCATCATCTGATGCAGCATACCTTTTACGACCAAAGAATTAGGGTCGATTGGTTCTTTTTAGGAAATAGTCATCATATGCCAAGGGAGTCGACCTGCAATGTAGTGACATTGGCGTGGTAAGTATGTGTGAATTGCAGTACAGGCAAGCACTAAAACGTGTATACATTTATGAAAATTACCTCTGTTTGTGGAAAATGAGCGTGGACACCAGGGGAACAAACCAGAATGGTGCAGAGGAAAGCACACCACAGAACACACAAGCTCAATAAGGCCAAAAAACGAACAAGCTAAAAGGGTGGAAGTAAAGAGAGAACAAGCACACAGAAAATGCTCGGCAAAAACGCAAAGTTACAGGTGAAGTGAACTTCACCAAACAACCACACAAAAGTGGTAGACACAAGTGACTCAAAAAAATAGTCAACTCTAACCAATGCTCACAAGGGAGACACACCTATGTCCATCCACATCCACAAAAATTGTGGTAGGCCAGAGAGGCTCCTGAGCCTTCTCACAAACACACCCCCAACAGTGAGACACACTCCCACAACAACCACAAGGGGTCAACTACAAACATTGGCCACATAGGTAACACCCCAATGTCACCCCCAACCACAAAAACATAGTGGTAGGCTAGAGAGACTCAAAAACCTAAGAGCCAACTTATACACACACCGCCAACAGAGGGATACACACACTCTCAGAAAGGGGATAAACCAGTGTGATTTCATGTGTGAACATCAGCTCAGCAAAACATTTACAGATGGGAACAGGGTGTCCAAAACACTCAAAAGGCACTCACACACACCACGAACAGAGTAACCAACTAACAACAAACCAAACCCACCAAAAAGGTGAGGGCCAAAAAAAATATTAAAACACTTTAGATAATTCCTACACACAGCCCTATAGCAAAAAGTCAGGCCACCCACACACAATACTAATTAGAAAGAACTAGCATTTTGACTGTAAACTTTGCAAAAACTAAGCACCAAAAGAGGGGTTGAAACAAGGAAAGACATCCCTTTTATAAAGTTAACCACAATTAGTGAAGAGTCCCGAAGTTAACATTTCAAATGACACATTTCCCAAAAACAAAACTCGTAGACAACAGAAATCAAGTTCCTCCCTGTTGAGATGATGGCGTAGGGAGAATTTCCAAGAAAGTTATTCCAAAATTACAGCATTTAAAATTAACACTGAGACAGCATGGGCAGAACAGATGGAGTGTGAACACCGGTTTCAATAACATAACACCAAGTGACATTGCTGCCCTTGAGGAAATCGTCGAACGACTACATTACTGCCTTGAAGATTTGTTGACCAATGACTGACGCTGCTCCAGATGACTCACTGAAAATCGTGCACCAGCACCTTGCTCCACACCGATCCGGTTTGCTAAAAGCCGGCTGAGAACCACGAGGAAACGCAGAATGACGTCAAAATGGTGGCGCACAAACGTGATGAGTGCTGAGTGGATTCAGTCACCAAAGCTCTGCTCACAGTCTGAGCGCAGAGAACGAAGGCTGAGGGCTTTGCGAGACCCGATGAAAGGTGAGAGGCACGCGAGCAAACGTCGCACATCCAACGGAATGGTGATTTATATTTTTTGTTTAACCCATTCTGTGCTCGTGTCAGCCAACGGCCAATGCGAGCACTACCGCCCTGGTGCTGCGCACGACTGTTGGCCGACGCAGCCCCGACCATCCTTTAGAACAACCACACCACGGCGAAATGTTTGCTGCGGTAAACGGGTTAAACTGTCATTTCACCAAACACCGGGTAAAACTCCCCAATTTATAGCAGTACATTACGGTGTTGGTGAAAGAAATATACACGCCTCAAAAGTACTCACACTCCATGCTGGTGTCCACAACGTCCACACAGGGCAAACATTTTCCCACAAAAACTGATGAGCTGATGTAATAGAAATAAGAAGTGCTCCACAAACGATGTGGCGGGCAATAGTCAACAAACCTGGAAGCGATCAAAGGTTTTTACCACACTTCCAAACACGGGCTCTGGGAACTTGTTGCTCCTCACGACACGGACACTTCTTAATGCTGTACCTCACCAGACGCGCTTCCTCTAAGCGCGCAAGAAGGACTCCTTACACATGTTGCTCCACTTGACATGGATACAGGCAACACTTGAGGCCACACACACCTCCATAACTCAGACTCAGAGCCCCTCACCCGATGCTCCTCCTCTAGACATGAACAGAGGGGACTCCTCTGTCCGCAAAACAGGAAGCGCAGGGTCTTCTCATATTAGTTGCTCTGTGGCTTGCCATCAGTACTTTCACATGGAGCTCTGGAGGCTAGTCGCTCTTCTCACCAGGGACACCTATTTAAGTAACAGCTCCCCAGATGCTCTTCCCTACACCGACAAAGGGAAAGAACGCAGGCAGCAGTAACCACAGCAAGATGACCCAAATGGAGACTGCAGCAGACCGTTAAATGGTCAAAAGGGGAACAGCTTGCAGGTCCACTCCTCACCACAGCTCCACTTCAAACAAGAGCAGGGAGACAAAGCAGAAACAGGCACACGAGGGTTGGGGAGACCGATGTTGTGGTCACTGGTGGGGCTCAGGGTGCCAGGTAGCTGTGCCAAACTTCGTTACATGAGGAGTTTCTTTTCTTCAAGTCACACTTCTTCAGTTACAGACCCGTCCCTTCAAGTTGCACTCTTAGGTCGTTTCCAGGAAAAGCCAGCAAAATGTTGTAATCAAGACGGGGTCCAGTTCCATGATAAACTCAAGATGGTATTTATTAAGATAGTAAGTTCAAGATAAAGATACATTGAGCCCCACCAGGAGCAGCCTTCTGCTGCTCAGCCCATTCTCCCAGCTGACAAATTCACTCACCCAACATTCCACAGCATCATCCACACCAACATTCCAAACCACACTCACACTGGCTGAGCAGCAGGTACAACATACTGCTGCCACCGTATGTTTTAGTAGGGTTTTATTGTATTCGGTATCGTTTTTATAGCTGCACCCTTATAATATTCATAGTTTTATTGATTTGTTGTATTGTGGCATCTTTTATAGATATATCAGCCGAATAAAGTATATTGAACAGAACATAAAGTGTATAATTAACAGTGCATGAATAGGAGGATCATACTACAAACTGCCTTTTCTTATTTTGCATGCTACTGATAAAACTAAGCAGAACTTGACAAGCTCACTTTCCTTAGCCAAGTTCATAAACCAAGAGATGCGATGATAATTTTTAGAGCCTAAATCCCTTTTGAGGAGTTAATAATAATTGCCAAATTTGCATTATACTGTCCTTAACATGATGTAGAAACAGAACCTCACAAAAAGGAATCATGATTCACAACTTAAATTTACAATTGTTCATATCATTGCAATATTGGAAATGTGTCTGCTGCTGTCACCGAGGGAAATGACAATTAAACTATAAATCTAATGTAGAGTGTAACAGACAAACTGCCCTGTAGGAGTATTCTGTCAACATGGTTTAATAGCCCACCAAAATTACAGAATAAGGCAAAGGAGAGAAATTAGCATGTACCTGCAACCCTACAATTTGTTGTAATGCTGTCTTCCAACTCGCACAGCAACATATTTTAACGTGCACTTTCAGTAACAGGCATTGACAAAGTCTGAACTCGATGTTTTGAAATATTAAAAATGCATTCAAAGATGGCTGCCTTGCACTAAGACAGGGCCACCATCTTTGAATTATTATTTGAAATGTTTAAAGAATGATATTTCATTATATATTCTGTGCATGTGTATGCATCGTTGGTGGCCACCTTTACATTTGTAATATTTTAATATTTCCAGTTCAAAGATGGCTGTGGTGAATGTGTGCACATCTGTGGCAGCCATGTTTAAATAGGTTTGTTAAAACAAACCCATTCATGGGGTTGCCCATCGTGCAGGTAGTTACAATGTACACTCGTGGGCAAACATCTTAAAATGGGAAAATGGTAATTTTAAGATGAATGTTCACTGACAGTACAGTAGACAAAAAGATTTTTTTTTTAAATCATGTAGGAGAGGGAAGGGGGTTAAAGCACCAGACAGGATGGGCATGGTCTTTTAAAGGAGGGGCATGGAAAGCAATGGTTGAACTGAGGAAAATATGGCGTAGCATCACCAAGATTGAGGTGCTTAGGGGGAAAGTGAATGGGAAAGCAGCACAAAGAGGAGAAAATAAGGAGACAAATGCACTCCATGGAGTCGTTAAAGCAAAAGAAAAAGGTAGTTCCTTGAATGCAAGCAACATCTACATTGAACCACTCAGAAAACTGTGAGACTGAAAATGCTCCTGGGCAGAACAAACAGATGAGTAGGCCATAAATCTACAGAATTAGGAGGAGGCAATTGGGACGGAAAACAAAGTCATACAATCATTAACAAAGGGTGACCCAAAGTCTATTCAAAGAATATAGAAAGCAATAGGTCTGGCCATTACACTAGTAAAGCTGCCTGTAGAAGAGAACAATACAGAATATACTGACTAGTGGAAGTCCTTGATTTTAAACAGTGAGGCTATGGAGCAAGCAAGTGCAAAGGAGAAAGTACAGAAAGACAATATTTGTATGTTTATATAAAGCAGACCTACTCCTTATATATAATTATAGCATTTCCAATAATTGTGTAAGTAATTACATTTTCTATCAGCCTCACTCAAGTCGTGTAGCCGTTGGTGATTAGTTTTCAAAAAATGTCATTCAATGTCTTCCTCATAAGGTGCTTGTGACTGAAGTCTGCAAAATGGCAAACCATTATACAACAAGCGTACTCAGTTGGTCCAGTGGTAGGTTTTCTTCTCAGATACAATCTGCATTTCTGAATATATTGTATGTAAATTCACAATCAAATATTATTGCAAACCAGCACAATTTTACTGCAAAAAGTGCGTTTTCTAAGTTTGTAAGTACGCAAAAAAGCAAACACCATCAATGTGTGAATGTATAGCCAATATTTGTATGTTTACATAACGCAGACCTAGTCCTTATATATAATTATTGCATTTCCAATAATTGTGTAAGTAATTACATTTTCTATCAGCTTCACTCAAGTCGTGTAGCCGTCGGTGATTAGTTTTCGAAAAATGTCATTCACTGTCTTCCTTAAAAGGTGCTTGTGACTGAAGTCTGCAAAATCGCGAACCAATATAAAACAAGTGTACTCAGTTGGTCCAGTGGTAGGTTTTTCTTCTCAAGTACAATCTGCATTTCTGAATATATTGTATGTATAGTCACAATCAAATAATATTGCAAACCAGCACATTTGTACTTCAAAAAGTGCGTTTTCTAAGTTTGTAGGTACGCAAAAAAGCAAACACCACCAATGTGTGAATGTTTTACAGCGATAAGGACATACGCAGCATCTTGGATGATAAGGTGAGATAATGTGCAACGTACTTTAGCATGCAAGGGGAGTAGCGGATGTATATAACTGTGCCATGTTACAATCAAGGTCAAGAGGAAAGCTGTTAAATAAATTCAATTACGAGATGGCTACTTAGCTTAGGAGTCTGCATATCAGATTCATTTTTTCATGCCCATTGCTGGCTGCCTCTTCTTGCCCTTGGGAATACCTTTCTAGTGCACGTGTGTCATGCTCTGAGAACAACTGCAACAGGAACCAAAAGGCGACGCACTGGCGACTTGGTACAAACGAACGATGGGGCATATTACCAAGGAATAGCGATATTTATCGCAAAATGCGATTAGCGCATTTTTTTTATCGCTGCCTATCGCTGGATATGTTAGCGAAGAAAACATGCTATTAGCAACGTTTTTCTCCATTGTGCTAAAATGTCCAGCGATAGCGGAGAAATGCGTGAATATCGCTGAGAATACAGCGATATTCGCGCATTAGCGACAAAATGCTCTTAGCCTTGTTATCCACCTCCAATTGGATAACATGGCTAAGAACTGATGTCGGAAGGTGTTAGCATTTGGAGTTATACGGGCTTAGCTCGAATATTTCCATTGCTACGCCTGCCTTGCTAATAGGCGATAGCGACGTTAGCGACTGCTTTCAGTCGCTAACTGGTTGGGTACGCCCACTTTGCATGTCATTAGCGATAAACATCACTGACATGCAAAGCGGGCCCCAAACCGCTCGCTATCGCCTAAAAGCTGTCGCTAACATCAGTTAGCGACAGTTTGCAAATAGGACGATAATTGCGTATCGCCCTGCTTGATAATATGCCCGATATTTTTAATTGACAGTAAGTTTATGAATTCCATTTTAACCATTTTAAAGTAAGTATAAAAAGTCAATGCGACAGAATGAGAACAAAGGCCTCCCTCTCCGTTCCAATCCTATCCAATCCAATCCAATGCTATCCAATCCAATCCAAATGTAATCCATTCCAGAGTCATTCGGCCATTTCCAGTTTATACCATAAACATGACTTTCTCTCTAATGGCATATTGACCTCCCCTGTGTTATCGCTCATGCTACACTACTCCTGATGGGGTTTTGCTCATCAATTTAGTTAGAAACAATAAATATAATTAGAGTGGCTTGTAACCATAGAAAATCATTATTATGAGCATTGGCGCCTAATGTGGAGAATACATTAAGGATTCAGTAAAGAAAAACCTAAACAGCTTGTTACACTACTGCTCTCCTCCGTACTTCAGCATGTAGTATTACATTGATTAGAAGGTTTATTCTGACTACTAGGGCTGAAACCAGAGACTTATAAGTACTACGCCTGCCTCATGGGCTTTTTTGCAGGACCCATGTGCCCAGATGCAAAAGTAAGACCTGAGCAAACATTTCACAAATTTTTCTTGAAAATAAATCGCAACGTGCTTCCAACTCAGAATAAAATTGCGTTTGCTTCTGGTTCTTACACCAGGCCAAAATGGCATTTGACAAGGAACCGCAAGAAGCCATGAATGAACAAGCTTAATCGCGATATGCCATGAAAAAGATGCACAAATCACCAAATGCATTTCCATCCTGCTGACTTTAATGAATCAAGCTGAATGGGTCAATCTTATAGATAACTGTGAGAATAATATTTTAGTATGATGTGGATATTTACAATCCATATTAAGGCTTCTTGGGAGTTTGGGGTGATGCCAAAAGCAAAATAAGTTAGTGGGTGCTTGAAACCTTTTTAACTGTGCCATTCATCAGGGCTAGATGCACAAAGCTTTTTTGAAGTCACTAATTGCCCTATTCACAGAATCAGACAGTTGGCGGACGCAAACAAAAGAATTTTATGCACAAATTCCCAGTTTGCAATTCAGTAACCTATCACCAAATCACAAATATGGTTTGTGATTCGGAATTAGGAAGGGACGTGTTTAGGGCGTTCCTTCCTAATATTGACTCCTAGTGGTATGTGTGAATGTTTTGCGTCCGAAATGCAGTCGCAAAACATTTGCATTTTACCACCAACTCCAAGTTGGTGGTAATCCATTCTCAAATGGTAAAGGAGTCTATTGGGAAACCCTTTCACCATTGTAAATGTTGGTGAAAACATTGCTTAAGAGCAGGCCGTGGTCCAACGGACCACTGTCTATTCTTGAAAAAATGAAAAGACACCTTTTCATTTTTTATTTTAAAACACATCCCGCTTTGCTTTATTTAAAAACAGTCACTGACATGGTGGTCTGCGGACCCCAGCAGGCCACCATCCTAGTGATTTTTGCCAATATCAATGGGTTGCAAACTTAGACCCACCTCATGAATAATAATGAGGTCAGTCTTACTAGTGACCCACTGGAAAATTGCCAAATGTGTTAAGCACACATTTGTACATCTCTGTTTGTGATTGCCAAATGGCGAATCACAAAAATTCAACCCAATGCTATGTACATCTGGCACTTAAGTGAGCTATCAGACATTATATTGGATGAGAATCATATACAATAATGCAGTGACTGCTCTTTAATTTATTTACATGTATTTTTTGTATACAGCTGCAGATTCTCTCGGAAAACAGGGGCTGTATCATGAACAAGTGAGCTAGTGCAGCACACAGCGGAAGGCCGTTTTGTAGTATTTGCTCTGAGTAAAGTGTATGCATTTAACTCAGAATTAATAACATAACTACACCACTAGACAAAAACACTGCTTATTGTTTCTGAGAAATGCTTTCTGCAGTTCATGCACTAACTCATAACAATTCCAAATAAATCAATGCACTTTCGACACTGCAAATGCACAAAAACAGGAACTTAGGTCTGCACTAAAACAGGTCACACGTTCGTGATATGACCCTAGAATTTGGAAATAAAGGTCTGAAGGATCTGCTAAGGTGTTTAATTCGCCTGACGGTTTGTTGAATGATTCAATGCAAAATAGCAGACCAGAGGTTCCTGGATGGCATGTAGTGGGCAGGAAATCTATGTATGTGCCATGTTTTTTTCTTCTAGAATTCTTCCTATATTATGTAGAAAACGTTAAACATATTTCACTTTTGTTCTGGTAGCCAATAAAGTGCTTTTAATGCTAGATGTACATGATAACAGCTTTTGGAAATGTAAGCACAGCTGAAATTCATCCTTCTGTATTTCCTGCTTTTTGTCAGACAGTTTTTTGGAAGTCCAGAATGTATAAAACTGCCATAACCCCGTCTGAGTAGTATCAAGTATCTCCTCTGCGTCACTCATTGGATGCAGTGGTGAAGAGGTGGGATCATTCAAAGCAAGACAAGCTGAACCCCAGCAACGATTTGGGAAGCAAAACATATTCCAAAATCAAACAGAGCTCCCAGGCTTTTGCCTTTATCAATGTGGACTTTACGGGTTCATGGCCATTAGAAGGGTAGAATTTTCTCAGCTGTTCTATTGAACACAATAATCTCAGTCTTTGCTACATTCGCAAAAGAATTTGTTTAGGATTCCCATCTTATTGTTAAGTTAGTTTGCACTATATTTTTTTTGCTTATTTGACTCATCCAATTGATTGCATTTCAGGGTGTCATCTGCTTACATTTATTTTAAAGCATACCCCATGTTTTCCATTGACCGGGGTTAGGAGATGACTGATGATGACAGCTATCTGTAGAACACAAATGTCACCAAAAAAGGGTGTTCTGTTGCTAAAGCTCGAAAAATCATACTTGAAAATCCTAATTTTTAGCCCTTATGAATTTTCATATGGTATGTCTCTGATTGGTGAGGTAATGGGAGTGAATCTCAAAATGTAGGTTCTAGATAAGAAAGCATCCAGCACCCTAGCCGGAAGTGGAAGATCTGAGGGATAACAAGGAGAAACACCCTTGGCGATCTTAAAACTTAACAAGGAACATATTATCTGATTTTCAACTGCAACTTTACTGGGTCTTTGTTGTGGAATGCTCTGTGCGTAACACGTATCAGGGCATATTTATGAGAAAGTCAAGCAGCACAGCACATCACCTTGCTCGTCTGCAAGACAAGGAAAGTGCAGGAATGCACTGTATTCCTGCCTTGTCCCTGTGCCGGTGCCAATTTGGCTGCCCAGTGCCAATGTAGGAATCCTTGTACCATTATGTAAGGGTGCCTCAGTTGTATGAAGGATGGTTCTTGTGCATTAAGGGACACCTTCCGCACAAAAACAATCCTGAGAGGCATAGTCCTCTTTCTGTATGTGCTGTTGTATAGTGCACCACTTTGTTGTATGCCACGGCTGGTACTTCAAAAGAGTTTACACTCAGCACTGTATTGTGAATAAAATATGTCTATGCAAACATCGCTGTGTACATCCTTATTTATAAACACGGGCATATCTAAAAAAAAAAAAAAGTCATGCAGTGCAGCAAGTCACCTTGCTGTGCTGCTCTGTGTGACAGAGAAGGGGCAGAAATACACTGTATTTAAAATAATAAAATGCATTCCTGTCCTTGTCCCAGTGCTGGCCCGTTTTGGATACCTAGCACCAATGCAGGCACCCTTGCACAAGGGTGCAAGGGTGCCTCAATTGCATGCAGAATTGTCCTTGTGCATGAAATATTACCTTCCTACATGAAAATAATCCAAAGAGGCATATTCCCCTTTTCTTAGTGTGCACACAGGGAAGCAGAAAACCAAGGAGCAATGCAGATAATTCCCCTTGTTATGGCTAATCTTAGAAGGCATATTTATTGGAGTATTCCCAGGTCTGCCAGCAGTGTAAAACTGGGAATGCATAAAAATCCATGGGAGTTGTGTTAAGAAAGAAGTCTATTGTTGGAAGAAAGCTAAATCTCAACTGCATTAGTTACTGGGCCCTTATTACGAGTTTAGTCACTATATATTGCACCTTATAAATAATGATACCAAGAGGTACTTTACCTCTTGGGTGAGATAAATACCAGCTGCTACAAATTTGTAGGCATTAAAATGTGGATTAAGGGATTTAGTGCCCCAAAATCCGAATGGCATAAAAAATATCATATGATTTAGCCCAATTACATTTTAGCAAGTTTGTAAAACGTTATGACAGTTGAGATATTTAACATATCCGATTATTATCAAATGTGTTAAATGAAGCCAAACTCATAATTTTGTCCCATGCGTAGAGGTTTACGCATGGGTGGCATTTAACCAACCCACTCATAATCAGGCCCTTAATCTGTAGCAAACTGAGTACACATTAGGAGGGTTCTTTTGAGGACTGAGTTGTTTTGTAGCTGTTTACTATGCACTTATCTTTCAGAAATTAAGGGGTATATTTACAAGCCCCTATGCCCACTACAGTGTCACTTTTAGTGACGTTGGGATGGTGATAGAATCTTTGCCTTATTTACAAGGCAGCGTTAAGCCACTTAACGTGGCTTAACGCTGTCTTGTAAATAAGGACCTATACACGCTACACCTAGCATGAAAGGGGCAGGTGATGGGTGTTGTTGTGAGCATTCCACTGCAACACCAATTGATTTTGATGCTGCCCCCTATTTACAAGAGCAGCATAAATAGGAGGAAGTGCCACAATTAAAACCAGGGAAAACCTGGCCTTTAACTCATGAAACGAGTGGAAATGCTTTAGTTCTGCTCATTTTTGCTGTTTCTATGTGTTAAAAAATTCAGTTTTGCAACTTCTATGTGTGCTTATTAAGCAGCACACATATATGTTACAAAATGGCATTAAGAGATTGTTTATGTGCAGGAAGGGGGACATTCCTGCACATAAAAAGTCTTCCCCTCAACACAGGCACCCTTGCACTATGGTGCACGGGTGCCTGCGTTGGCACTAGGCTGCTAGACGTAGCACCTGCGCAGGGGGAAACGCAGGGCTGCATCATATTCTAGTAAATATGGTGCAGCCCTGCGTTTCTAAAGTGATGAGGCTTGTTGTTAGCCTTCTTGGCTTAAAGACACACTTCGCCACTTTCTTGTTAATATGCCCCTAAATTGGTTTTGTAATTTTATTTAATATGGTTTTGCCGAAGAATAAGGAATCTCTAACTCCCATAGCCCATGAGCCTTTATTGACGCTAAGGCAGGTACACCAAGAGATTATGGCCTAGATGTAGGTAATTATATTTTACCACTTCTTAAATAGTGAATTTTACCATTTCGGTATTTAAGAAGTGGTAAAATAGAGGGGGGGGGGGGAGCGATGTAGGTATTACAGAATCTGTAAATACCGAATCGTTAAGATTCAGTATTTACCGATTCTGTAAATACCGATTCGGTAATGCCCATTGCTTCCTATGGGCATTGAAGCCCATAGGAATCAATGGGCATTACCAAATCGGTATTTACCGATTCGGTAAATACCGATTCCAGCAAGGGTGCAGGGGGTGTCACTTGTAAATTTACATTTACATTTACTTTGACACCCTCTAGCACCCCAAATACAGGCATGTGTTCCATGTGGCACACAGACATGCCTTAAGGGCATGTCTGTCTGTCACATGGCATAAGTGTGCATGCACACATGTGCATGCACACCTGGATTCGGTATTTTACCACCCAATTGGATAGGGTGGTAAAATACCGATTCTGAAAGGCCTTTGGGACTCAGAAGAGTCCCACCTACATCTAGGAGTTACCGAATCGGTAAAAATACCGATTAGGTATTTTACGGATTCAGTAAATTTACCGAATCGGTAAATTTACCAAATCGGTAAAATTGGCCCCCTACATCCGAAAAACCCATTTACCGGTCGGTAACGGCCGAAATCGGCCGTTACCCGCCGGTAAATGGCCACCTACATCTGGCCCTTAGCCTGTAATTTTTCACAGAGTTCCTTTAATCCCAGATAATGATTTTTTTATTTAAAGCAATGTTTTAGAAATTCAGGTTTCAGTGTATTGGTCCACAAGGCCTAGTTCTATTATCTTCTGGAACTGTGATGAACTTTGTGAGGGCATGAATAGAGACCTATTAGGGTTACATTGTAATACATTGGGAACATTTTTTTAATTCACCAGGTAAGACCTCCACCCCAAATGCGAGCATGTAATTTGGAATTTTGGAGCTTGGACTTTGTTTCTTTTATGTATTGGTGTTAGTGTGGGATGTCTCATTGATCGCAGTAAAGCACTGAAGGTGAAGCACATTGATGGCACTTTTAGTTTTAATGAGTTGAGAGTCAATAACCACCTTTCTCGTTGAACCAGACACCTAGATATTTAAATTAGGAGAGCTTATCAACTGGCACAAGTTGTGCTTAGGTATTTTCCTGCCAAAAACAACTAATTTTGTTTTAGCAAGAATAATCTGTAATTTGTTTGTAAAAGGAATCCAGCACATTTAACTCCTGGAGACCCACACCTGTATGATTCAATAAAACATGTAATCAGCATATTGAAGGAAAGTTATATGCCGAGATCAGAGTTTACAGCGGTACAAAAGGTGGTGGTGATGGACAGAGCATCTGAATCAATAAAACACTCACACCCAGTCAAAAGACCTGGGTTTCATCCATCACAGTTCTTTAGGCCACTCTGCAACCCCAGTTCAGACAAGTCTATATGCAAATCAGTCTGACCCTATGCCTCATGGGAACAGTCCAGCCCGAACTGCCAAGCCATGTCTTCCCTGGACCGGAAACAAGCTTCCGAGGACCGGTTTTTGGCATTCCAGCCGCCTTCTGCCCGGCTTGCTTGAATCCAGTGGCAAAGTGAGCAAGGGACTCATGTCTGAGAATACCCTGCCACACTTATGGCGGCCAAAAGCGGTACAAAAGGGGGTGGTGATGGACAGAGCATCTGAATCAACCAAACACTCATACCCAGTCAAAAGATCTGGGTTTAATCCATCACCGTTCTTTGGCCCACTCTGCCACCCCAGTTCAGACATGGCTATATGCAAATCAGTCTGACCCGGTGCCTCATGGGAACAGTCCAGACCGAACTGCCAAGCCATGTCTTCCCTGGACCGGAAACAAGCTTCCGAGGACCGGTTTCTGGCATTCCAGCCGTCTTCAGCCCGGCTTGCTTGAATCCAGTGGCAAAGTGAGCAAGGGACTCACGTCTGAGCATACCCTGCCACACTTATGGCGGCCAAAAGCGATACAAAAGGGGGTGGTGATGGAAAGAGCGTCTGAATCAATCAAACACTCACACCCAGTCAAAAGATCTGGGTTTAATCCATTACCATTCTTCAGCCCACTCTGCCACCCCAGTTCAGACATGGCTATATGCAAATCAGTCTGACCCTGTGCCTCATGGGAACAGTCCAGCCCGAACTGCCAAGCCATGTCTTCCCTGGACCGGAAACAAGCTTCCGAGGACCGGTTTCTGGCATTCCAGCCGTCTTCAACCCGGCTTGCTTGAATCCAGTGGCAAAGTGAGCAAGGGACTCACGTCTGAGCATACCCTGCCACACTTATGGCGGCCAAAAGCGGTACAAAAGGGGGTGATGATGGACAGACCGTCTGAATCAATCAAACTCTCACACCCAGTCAAAAGATCTGGGTTTAATCCATCACCGTTCTTTAGCCCACTCTGCCACCCCAGTTCAGACATGGCTATATGCAAATCAGTCCGACCCTGTGCCTCATGGGAACAGTCCAGCCCGAACTGCCAAGCTATGTCTTCCCTGGACCAGAAACAAGCTTCCGAGTACCGGTTTCTGGCATTCCACCCGTCTTCAGCCCGGCTTGCTTGAATCCAGTGGCAAAGTGAGCAAGGGACTCATGTCTGAGCATACACTGCCACACTTATGGTGGCCAAAAGCGGTACAAAAGGGGGTGGTGATGGAAAGAGCATCTGAATCAATCAAACACTCACACCCAGTCAAAAGATCTGGGTTTAATCCATCACCGTTCTTTAGCCCACTCTGCCAACCCAGTTCAGACATGGCTATATGCAAATCAGTCTGACCCTGTGCCTCATGGGAACAGTCCAGCCCGAACTGCCAAGCCATGTCTTCCCTGGACCTGAAACAGCTTCCGAGTACCGGTTTCTGGCATTCCAGCCGTCTTCAGCCCGGCTTGCTTGAATCCAGTGGCAAAGTGAGCAAGGGACTCACTTCTGAGCATACCCTGCCAAACTTATGGCGGCCAAAAGCGGTACAAAAGGGGGTGGTGATGGAAAGAGCATCCAAATCAATCAAACACTCACACCCAGTCAAAAGATCTGGGTTTAATCCATCACCGTTCTTTAGCCCACTCTGCCACCCCAGTTCAGACATGGCTATATGCAAATCAGTCTGACCCTGTGCCTCATGGGAACAGTCCAGCCTGAACTGCCAAGCCATGTCTTCCCTGGACCGGAAACAAGCTTCCGAGGACCGGTTTCTGGCATTCCAGCCGTCTTCAGCCCGGCTTGCTTAAATCCAGTGGCAAAGCGCTCAAGGGACTCACGTCTGAGCATACCCTGCCACACTTATGGCGGCCAAAAGCGGTACAGAAGGGGGTGGTGATGAACAGAGCATCTGAATCAATCAAACACTCACACCCAGTCAAAAGATCTTGGTTTAATCCATCACCGTTCCGTAGCCCACTCTGCCACCCCAGTTCAGACATGGCTATATGCAAATCAGTCTGACCCTGTGCCTCATGGGAACTGTCCAGCCCGAACTGCCAAGCCATGTCTTCCCTGGACCGGAAACAAGCTTCCGAGGACCGGTTTCTGGCATTCCAGCCGTCTTCAGCCCGGCTTGCTTGAATCCAGTGTCAAAGTGAGCAAGGGACTCACGTCTGAGCATACCCTGCAACACTCTTGGCGGCCAAAAGCGGTAAAAAAGGGGGTGGTGATGGACAGAGCATCTGAATCAATCAAACACTCACACCCAGTCAAAATATCTGGGTTTAATCCATCACCGTTCTTTAGCCCACTCTAGTTAAAAAGTAAAGGAGGACCCCGCACTGGCTAATAGGGGACTGGGGGGATAGTAAATCTTAAAAATGAGAGACAGGGGCGTCCCCACGAGAGAACAGTCTAAGACTGTGTTTCACACCTAGTTCTTGGGCTCTAGGGTGAATGTTCCATTTTCAAAGAGACACATTTGTGAAGCATGCCACTAATATGGCGGGAAAGGTAGAGTTACAATGATTTGTACTCAACTTCTATCCGTGTATGGTAAGAGCAGCTATGTTTGCCCACTCTTCTACTTGCTTATATCCCCAAAGATGCCGAATTTTTATAGAGAAATGACTGTCATACACCCTTGTTCAGAACTACAGTTATTTAGTAATACCCACAATGAACACAATATTTAGTTTTTAAACAAAAGTATAAACAAGAAACAATGTTAAAAATGTAAAAAGGAAAGTAAAGTTTACCACACCATGAGTTACTCTGTCAAACATTTATTGTATATATACATTTTAAAATTTCATCATTACACAGTATACAATTCTTTCAGAAATCAACGTTAATACATTTGAATAAACACAGTTAAAAACAAAGAATCACAGGTCGACGCGGCGTTTCGGTTTCTTGGATTTCTACCTTCTACTAATAATAGTTTGACAGACTTAAGTCCATGGGAGAGGTAAACACTATTAGTTTTGTTCGAAGTGTATGAGCAGAAAGAATATGGTTAATATGTCGCATAATTCAATGTTTTCAACGTGAGAAAGAATATATATTTTTTAAAAACCCTAAGCATGTCAAACTATTATTAGTAACATGCAACTGAAAATCCTGTGCTAAAAAATGATGCTTGCTTTGAACTAGAGATGCCCAAAGATTAGTTTTAGTTACCACAATTGTGATTATTCATAAATCTGTGAATACATAATGGACTGCACCAATGCAACTTAGAGTAACTCTGTGTTTTTTAAATCTTTTTTAAATTTGATGTAGAATCTGTCCTGAAGAAGGTAGAAATCCAAGAAACCGAAACGCCGCGTCGACCTGTGATTCTTTGTTTTTAACTGTGTTTATTCAAATGTATTAACGTTGATTTCTGAAAGAATTGTATACTGTGTAATGATGAAATTTTAAAATGTATATATACAATAAATGTTTGACAGAGTAACTCATGGTGTGGTAAACTTTACTTTCCTTTTTACATTTTTAACATTGTTTCTTGTTTATACTTTTGTTTAAAAACTAAATATTGTGTTCATTGTGGGTATTACTAAATAACTGTAGTTCTGAACAAGGGTGTATGACAGTCATTTCTCTATAAAAATTCGGCATCTTTGGGGATATAAGCAAGTAGAAGAGTGGGCAAACATAGCTGCTCCCACTTTAGCCCACTCTGCCACCCCAGTTCAGACATGGCTATATGCATTTCAGTCTGACCCTGTGCCTCATGGGAACAGTCCAGCCCAAACTGCCAAGCCATGTCTTCCCTGGACCAGAAACTAGCTTCCGAGGACCGGTTTCTGGCATTCTAGCCGTCTTCAACGCGGCATGCTTAAATCCAGTGGCAAAGTGAGCAAGGGACTCACGTCTGAGCATACCCTGCCACACTTATGGCGGCCAAAAGCGGTACAAAAGGGGGTGGTGATGGACAGAGCATCTGAATCAATTAAACACTCACACCCAGTCCAAAAACTGACTGGGTGTGAGTGTTTGATTGATTTAGATGCTCTGTCCATCACCACCCCCGTTTGTACCGCTTTTGGCTGTCATAAGTGTGGCAGGGTATGCTCAGACGTGAGTCCCTTGTTCGTTTTGCCACTGGATTCAAGCAAGCCGGGCTGAAGACGGCTGGAATGCCAGTAACCGGTCCTCGGAAGCTTGATTCCGGTCCAGGGAAGACATGGCTTGGCAGTTCGGGCTGGGCTGTTCCCATGAGGCACAGGGTCAGAGTGATTTGCTAGCAATTCACCGAATTCCTAGCTTTCTAATACACGAACAGGTATCGTGGGTTTATCAATCATATTTCTGTTTGTTTGCTATTCCTTAGAAGCTGTTATGTAGATGGCTAGTTCACACCCGGCATGGCACTTTTCCTTTATTCTTTGGGGGTAGGGAGTAGGATTTCATATACCCTTTGTTAGAACTGGGGGTCTCTAGTTGGCAGAGGTAGGTACCACTGTCCTAATAGGGACCCTTCCTTCTAGTCAGGGTAAGGAGGAAACACTCTTTAGATAACCTCTACTCACCCCCTTGGTAGCTTGGCACAAGCAGTCAGTCTTATCCGAAAGCAATGTGTAAAGTATTTGTACCAACACTCACAGTAATATAGTAAAAACATCACAAACTGACTCCACAACAGTTTAGAAAAATAAAGGTATTTAATCTAAACTACTCAAAGACCAAAACGACAAAAATCCAACATACACAGTTCAAGAATATGGTTGCAAAAGAGTTCTTCAGGTTGCAATAAAATAATCCACAGTTGAGTGAAAAGTACACAGTTGCGTCACGTTTAGCCAACAGTATCTTTTAAATGCAACAAAGTTCCAAAGCAGAAGCTGGTGCGGTGGAAGACAACCGATGCATTGCTCCTGAGACCCTGGGGAGGCGATGCGACAACCCCGCTGCAGCAGCGGGCGTGTTGCGGCAAATCTGGTCTGTATGGGGAGGAAGGCGGACTTGTATGGATTCCGGTGTGTAGTTTCCATAGGAAGTTTTCCCTCGCAAAGGCACGATGCGATGATCTTTGGAGTTGCGACGATCTCCGGGGTGACGATGCGTAGACCAGCAGTGATCTCTCCCTCGCAGCTCTTGGATGCAATGGCTTCTGCGACGACCCTCGCAGCGACGTGATGCGGTCTGCAAGCAAGTGGTGCGGCGATGTCACCCAGTGACGACAGGCTCTGCAACCACACTCGCAGCGATGGTAATCTTCCCACACCGGTCTGGTGCGACCTGCAAACGAAGGATGTGACGGCTCTGGCAGCGGCAACAGGCGCTGCAATGATCTCGGCCTTCGTAGCGGCGGGAATTTGCTCGCACTGTCGCGGATGCGCTCCGCAAGCGAGCGATGCAACACAACTTGCAGAAAGTCTTTAAAAGCTTGGTTTTCAGCTCCCCAACAAAGGTACAACTTCCAGAGGCACCACACATGGGCCACGCACTCCAGAAAGGACAGATTTCTCTCAGTAGAGTTCAGGGAAGCTGGGGGGTGAAGTCCTTTCGTTACTGGGACTTCATAACAGGGAGCCAGCTCTTCTCAGGCCCTGGGAGATTTCTTCAAGCAAGGGGACACAGCACAAAGCAAAGTCCTTCCCCTCTCCTTGGAAGCAAAGCAACAGTAGGTCAGTCCAGCAGAGCTACAGCAGGACAGTCTTCCTTCTTCAGTTTCACCTTTCTCCTTGGCAGAGGTTCCTTCTTGATTCCAGTACGGTCTAATTTTCTGTTGTCAGGGGTCCTGTACTTATACCCTGAAGTACCAAAAAATACTATTACAACCCACTTAGAGCCATACTTACAACTAGCCCAATACCAATTACCAATAATCAGTCGGTTGGCAGTGTAGAACCGAAAGTAAATTCCGGTTCCTCAACCCCTAAAAGTCTTTGTTCCTTTTGAGCAGGAGGGCTCCGAGCCCGGTCTGAACCAGTTCTGGGTGTTTCTTGAGCACTTTGTTTTCCTGGCTTCTCCTTTCCTTTCAGAGTGAGGGGCAGGGTCGTCAGCCGCCCAGCAGGAGGTGGAGCCAGCATTGTGGAAGGCAGGCACAGCCCTATTCAGGCCCAGGTGCTATCTCCTCCCACCACTCAAGTTGCAAATGCAGCAATTTACCCTAGGGCTGACCCAGCCCGTATCCTGGGGAATCTCCAGCCCCCTGTCACTCTCAAACCAGACAGTCAATTCACAAACAGGCCAAGGCTTACAGAAAGATCAGTCAAGAGAACAGCAACTCTCTAAAAGTGCTATTCTCAAACACAGGATTTAAAAAAACACATTTCCTAAAAGATGTGTTATTAAATTCTGAGTTCAGGGATCCTAGACTTGTATGTCCTATCTTGCTCCAATGGGAAGAAATGCTGGTAGCCCCTGTAGCCAGCACCCCCCATGAAAGCCTATAGAGCAAGAAAGCCTTACAATAGTGAGAAAACGAAAATGGCTGTAATTCACTACCAGAGCATGTCAACTGCACAAGTACATGCTCTACCTTTCACATACACTGCACCCTGACCAAGGGGATACCTTGGGCCTTCCATAGGGGTGACCAATGTGCATAGAAAGGGAAGGGTTAGGCCTGGCCAGTGGGGACACTGGCCAGGAGGACATGGCAGTTCACAGACTGCACACAGGCACTGCGGAGGCCGGCCTGAGACACCATTTTAGGGCTACTCATGTGGGTGGCACCATCAGTGCTGCAGACCCACCATCATGCACTGGGACAGGAACAGACTAATTTGCATACAGCCAGGTTCTGAAACTGGGATGGTGCAGTGAGCTAAAAAACGGTGTTGGATCTAGCCCTGATCTCTTGACTGGGTGAGAGCTTTCTGCTTAATTCAGAGACTCTGTCCCTCACCACCCCTTGTTGTAAATATTTTTGTCCACCCTAAGCGTGGAAGGGTATTCTCAGATGTGAGACCCTTGCTCATTGCACCATCAGGATTCAAGCAAACCGGGCCGAAGACGGCTGTAATGCCAGAAACCGGTCCCCGGGAGCTTGTTTCCTTCCCAGTGTAAGAATTGGCTTTTGTAGTTTGGTTTGCCCTGTTCCCATCATGCACTGGGACAGGAACAGACTAATTTGCATACAGCCAGGTTCTGAAACTGGGATGGTGCAGTGAGCTAAAAAACGGTGTTGGATCTAGCCCTGATCTCTTGACTGGGTGAGAGCTTTCTGCTTAATTCAGAGACTCTGTCCCTCACCACCCCTTGTTGTAAATATTTTTGTCCACCCTAAGCGTGGAAGGGTATTCTCAGATGTGAGACCCTTGCTCATTGCACCATCAGGATTCAAGCAAACCGGGCCGAAGACGGCTGTAATGCCAGAAACCGGTCCCCGGGAGCTTGTTTCCTTCCCAGTGTAAGAATTGGCTTTTGTAGTTTGGTTTGCCCTGTTCCCATCATGCACTGGGACAGGAACAGACTAATTTGCATACAGCCAGGTTCTGAAACTGGGATGGTGCAGTGAGCTAAAAAACGGTGTTGGATCTAGCCCTGATCTCTTGACTGGGTGAGAGCTTTCTGCTTAATTCAGAGACTCTGTCCCTCACCACCCCTTGTTGTAAATATTGCAGACCCACTAGTAGCATTTGCATTACCAGCCCTGGCACACTTAGTGCACTCTACTAGGGACTTCTTGGTAACACAAATATGCCAATCATGTATATCCAATCACAATAACAATTTACACAGGGAGCACTTACACTCTGACACTGATCAGCGGTGGCAGAGTGTCCAAAGCATCTAAACCAGCAAAAACGAAATCCAGCACAGCATCAAAAATGCAGGAGGTAGAGGCAAAAAGACAGGGGAAACCACGCCAAAGACGCCAGGTCTAACACCCTTCTACTAGAGTTTCTGCCTATGTCCATGTTCCTTGAATAGAGATGAAGTTGCGTTAACTCCTAACAGCGATCACCTCAGTATCTTGCTGAATTTTTAGAGATCCTGCCACATTTCATGAGAGAATGGAGACCTTTCTTTTTAGTAATGTGTTCTACATGTGGAAAGGTTTGAAGCTGGAGCTGTTGGCTCTGTTCCTTGCCTCCTTGTTAAAAGGTGCAGCAAGCCCCCCTCTGTTCTTTTATTTAACTTTCTTACATTTCTCTATGAGGTTATAGCATCTGCCTTGATAGATGTTTGAAGAGATTAATATTGGTGAATGTTTGCAACAATGAAATCTCCCTCCTGGGTTATGAGCACTGTTTCTGGTTGCTTTCCTCAGGTAAGCAGCAGTTTCCTTAGGATGACCAGAGCGATCATCAAGCAGGAATGATGGATAAAGTTTTGTTTAGGGTTTAATTACTTTGTTTCTCCATTCCTGAATGTTTTAATTTGGGAAGAGATATAGCTGGCTATGTCACTGGAACACCAGCTTGACAATGGTGGGTTAATTTGTTCCCCAATCCCGCAAGATGAACATTTTTACTGATAAGATATGAGTCTAATTCAGATATTTAAGGTCTTTCAGTCGTAACAAATGTTTGAAGATATTTTCTCTATTCAGGACGTTCAATGTTACTCCTTGATGTGTATTCCAGCTTGAAATTAGAGACAGGCAATTGATCACCTTTTGTGGCAAATGAATGTTCTAAACAGTTTTCAGTAAGCATGGGCTGAAAATTCGTTCCGCTCGCGGAATTTGCGGATTTTCCGCGATTTTGCGATCCGTGAATCTTGCGAAATCGCGGTAAAATCCGCGAATCAGAGGGGACGAATTTTCAGCCAAGCACTTACAGGGTTACAGCAGCAGGTGCAAAAGTTGAAGCTAATTTTTTGTAACCTTTTACAAAAGGGTTACAAAGAAATTAACCCCTTCCCTGCTCGGCACATTCCCCTGCTGTGCTGGGGGGGGGGGGGGGCACGCGCAGCGTCCCGGTGCTCATTACGAGCTCAGCTCGTCATGAGCTACAGTGCTCCTGTGCTCATGACGAGCTGAGCTCGTCACGGCCACACCCGTTTCTTTAGAACGCTCAGCGCAGCAGGGGAATTTTCCCAGCGTGCGAGCGTTCTAAAGGCCATGACGAGCTCAGCACTGTAGCTCATGACGAGCTGAGCTCGTCATGAGCATGCAAGGGGTTAACTTCAACTTGGGCACCTGCTGCTGTAAGCCTGTAAGTGCCTACTTGCAACTATTCTCTGACCCTGCTCTGACCCTTGAAGCAGGGTCAGAGAATAGTTACAAGTAGGCAATGAGGCACCTGTCACGAAAATTAAACCTCAACAGGAAGCACTGACAGATATAAAAACAAGCATTTGCAATGCAATTGGTCTCGCATTAGGAAAGTTTGAGCTATTGGTCTTGTAAATGACAATTTTTTTTATTTATGTGTTGGTTTTGAAAATCGCTAAATTAATAGCTTTGTCATTTACAATGCCAATAGTTATAACTTTCGCAAATGTGACATCTATAGCATTTGTAATGCAACATGTTTTTTATTTACTTGACTTAGCTGTATTGATATTACAAATTACAATGCCTTTTAATTTTTTTAAATAATGAATACTTAAATAAAAGTGATTTTAATTTATAATGGCAATAGCTTAAACTTTTGTAAATAACTTTTGTGAAGATTATGTTCAGTTTATTTTATTGTGATGAAAATCCAAGAACAGAAGTGAAATATTAACATCTTTTTGTGACATTTGTAATAAAGTTTGAGACATTGAGAGAACATATTTGAACCAGTTGTTGTTGAATGGTTGTGCAGAATGATACTGGGGTGGCGCTGAGTGGTGCTGTGGTGGTGCTGAGTGGTGCTGTGATGATGCTGAGTGGTGCTGTGGTGGTGCTGAGTGATACTGGGATGGTTCTGAGTGATGCTGGGGTGGTGCTGAGTGGTGCTGTGGTGGTGCTGAGTGATGCTGTGGTGGTGCTGAGTGATGCTGTGGTGGTGCTGTGGTGGTGCTGTGTGATAATGTGGTGGTGCTGAGTGATGCTGTGGTGGTGCTGAGTGATGCTGTGGTGGCACTGAGTTGTGCTGTGGTGGTGCTGATTGGTGCTGTGGTGGTGCTGAGTGGTGCTGTGGTGATGCTGAGTGATAATGTGGTGGTGCTTAGTGATGCTGTGGTGGTGCTGAGTGATGCTGTGGTGGCACTGAGTGGTGCTGTGGTGGTGCTGATTGGTGCTGTAGTGGTGCTGAGTGGTGCTGAGTGATGCTGTGGTGCGCTGAGTTGGGCTGTGGTGGTGCTGAGTGGTGCTGTGGTGGTGCTGAGTGATGCTGTGGTGATGCTGAGTGGTTCTGTGGTGGTGCTGAGTGATGCTGTGGTGGTGCTGAGTGATGCTGTGGTGGTGCTGAGTGGTGCTGTAGTGGTGCTGAGTGATAATGTGGCAGTGCTGAGTGATGCTGTGGTGGTGCTGAGTGATGCTGTGCTGGCACTGAGTGGTGATGTGGTGGTGCTGAGTGGTGCTGTGTTGGTGCTGAGTGATGCTGCGGTGGTGCTGAGTGGTGCTGTGGTGGTACTGAGTGATAATGTGGTGGTGCTGAGTGATAATGTGGGGGTGCCGAGTGATGCTGGGGTAGCGATGAGTGATGATGTGGTGATGCAGAGGGCAGAAAGGCACAAAAAGCAGTCTAACAGAGGGCAGAAGGGCACAAAAAACCAGTCTAACAGAGGACAGAAGGGCAGAAAAACAAGGGAAAAACAAGTCTAACAGAGGGCAGAAGGGCACAAAAAACGAGTCTAATGGGGCAGAAGGGCACAAAAAACGAGTCTAACAGGGGGGCAGAACGGCAGAAAAACAAGGGAAAAACGAGTCTAACAGAGCGCAGAAGGGCAGAAAAACAAGGGAAAAACGAGTGTAACAGAGGGCAGAAGGGCACAAAAAACGAGTCTAACAGGGGGCAGAATGAATCCCGCCCTGCGTGTTTGTCCACGAAGATGCCACCTTTTTGTGCAATACCTCTACTCAACTGGAGTACTTTCTACTGTCTAATCAGTAAGTGCTCCCTCGTTGGCTAAATGTATAGGGGCAAATTTACAATAACTGGTGGATTCCCAGGGATGCGCCAGTTATTGTGCACCGCAGCTCCTCCACCCATTGTGCGCCGTATTTACAATGCGGCGCTCCATGTGGCAAAAACGGCACAGATGCGTCATGCATTTGTGCCGTAAAAGCAGCGCATTGCTGAAGTTGTGTCGCACTTACAACGCAGCTCAAGCAATGCTCTGGGGGGCCCTATCTCCCCAATGCTGCATCAAGCCTTGCACCTGCTTCAAGCAGGTGCAGGGTTTTGACACAGCATTGGCCTAAAAGTGACTGAGTGAAATCTTGTAGATTTCACTCAGCCACTTTTAGGAGGCGTTCCTGTGCAGGAACGCCCTCCCATGTGCCGGAACGCATCCTGATGGCGCAGGGCTTTCCAACATGACGCATCTCTCAGAATCGTCACGTTGTTAATACCCAGCATGGTGGCGCATCTTTTGTGCTGCTGCTGCGTCACAAAAGGTCTTGGTATAGGGTTGCAGTGGTTAACCAGAGGGTGGCAGTGATGAACCAGAGGGTGACAGTGATGAACCAGAGGGTGGCAGGGGTGAACCAGAAGGTGGCAGTGCTGAACCAGAGGGTGGCAGGGGTGAACCAGAGGATAGCAGGGGTGAACCAGAGGGTGGCAGGGTTGAACCAGAGGGTGGCAGTGGTGAACCAGAGGGTGGCATGGGTGAACCAGAGGGTGGCAGTGGTGAACCAGAGAGTGGCAGTGGTGAACCAGAGGGTGGCAGTGCTGAACCAGAGGGTGACAGTGGTTAACCAGAGGGTGGCAGTGGTGAACCAGAGGTGCTGTGATGAACCAGAGGGTGGCAGTCGTGAACCAGAGGGCGGCAGTGGTGAACCAGAGGATGACAGTGCTGAACCAGAGGGTGGCAGGGGTGAACCAAAGGGTGCTGTGATGAACTAGAGGGTGGCAGTGGTGAACCAGAGGGTGGCAGGGGTGAACCAGAGGGTGGCAGTGGTGAACCAGAGGGTGGCACTGCTGAACCAGAGGGTGGCAGTGGTGAACCAGAGGTGCTGTGATGAACCAGAGGGTGTCAGTCGTGAACCAGAGGGTGGCAGTGGTGAATCAGAGGGTGACAGTGCTGAATCATAGGGTGGCAGTTGTGAACCAAAGAGTGGCAGTGCTGAACCAGAGGGTGGCAGCGGTGAACCAGAGGGTGGCAGGGGTGAACCAGAGGGTGGCAGTGGTGAACCAGAGGGTGGCAGTGATGAACCAGAGGGTGGCAGTGGTGAACCAGAGGGTGCTGTGCCCATACACGACCGTATTTCTAACTTTGCCAGTCAAGCGGCCCGCGAACACGCAAAAAGCCCAGCGAACATATAAAAAACCCAACCAACACACAAAAAACCCAGTGAACACGCAAAAAAACAAAAATTCGCACAAATTCGCAGATTTTGCGGATTGCGAATTCGATTTCACGTCAATTCGCGGAACGCGAATTCGCAAATTTCGCCCATACTTAATTTTCAGTAACTTGTTTTTCTCACCATGCCACCCCAGTTTAGGCCCGCCATTTATTTGTTTAGTTTGTATAGCGCAAACAGCTACCCAACAAAGGGTTTCCCGGCGCATGTGATTCAGAGAAGGGAATATGGACAGCTGACTTAGATGTTGAACAGCCAGGTTTTTATGGCTTTTCTGAATCTGGTATAGTTAACCTCTGAGCGCAAAGCCATATGCAAATCAGTCTTGATCCTCCTCCTCGTGGGAATAGTCCAACCCGAAATGTCAAGTCAGGTCCTCCATGGTCCAGAAACAAGCATCCTGGGAGCTGTTTCAGGGCAACACCCCTCCTCAACCAGGCTAGCTTGAATCAAATGGTGCAGTGAACATGGGACCCACGTCTGGGCATACCCTTCCCACTTAGGGTAACACAAGAAAAAGGAACAAATGATAGACAGAATGCTGAACAATGCAAACATTTAACCCCAGTCACAACCTATCCAGGTTTAATCAATTGTTTTTATGCTCATCTCACCACCCCAGTTTGGACCCAGCCATATGCAAATCAGTCTTGACCCTGCTCCTCATGTGAACAGTCCAGCCCGAATTGCCAAGCCAGGTCTTCCCTGGACTAGAAACAAGCATCTTGGAACCGGTTTTGGGGCATCACCCTTCAACAGCCAGGCTAGCTTGAATGCAGTGTCTCGGTGAGCACTGGACACATGTCTGGGCATAACCTTTCCACTTAGTGAAGCAAAAGCAAAAGCATCCAGTACTGTCTAAAGTGGAAAATAGATGTTTCCAAACATCATGACTGTATTTGTAGGAGGAGGCCTAAGGCTTGTAGGTCATGTGTTTTGACCAATATTGCTTTTTGTTGTTTAGAAGGATGTTTTTTAGGTGACTGTGTGAATTATTCTCTCATAAGGTTTGAAGCCCTTGTACATGTTTGCATTACACGGGTGCAGGGTGTACTTTTCATTATGCTTTAGTTGGTGCACATGTTTTAGTGATGAACAAGTGTGAAGCTGTAAAGGGTTTACAAAACTGTTAAAATTAGTAATGATATATCTAAATTAGTACTTCCTGCAATTTAAAAGCCCTGGTACAAGTACTCCTTGAGGGCCAACAATAATTGTGTCTTTTGGCAGAAACAGGACCATTTAGTTTGAACTAAGGGGAAAACCACTTTTAAATAATAGCGCACATGATCAGTTTGATTGTGCTTGAGCTAGCCCTTCACAAGTCTGCCCTGTACCTAAGTCGGTGGGTTCAGATAAATAGTTGCAGGTGGATATATTTAAGACACACTTACAGCCTCCCTTGCTGCCTTCCGTGGAAGTTACTGGTGTCAATTCCTTGCTTGGGTTAAGTGTCCCCCCACCACCCACAAGAAGCCGCAAAGCTGATGCAAAGATGGTGCGGCTGCATGAGAACGACATGGAGTAATTTGGGGAAATTAACAGTCTAGGCACTCCACGAGCAAGGCACGGCACCGATTTGAGGTAACAGTATAGCAGAATGGTGTTTCAAAACTGTAAGAAAGCAAAAGAGCAGAGGAGGGAGAAAATGATCACTCCAGAACAGAAAGATGTTGCTTGGCCTGATTTAGACAGTTCTTGATGACCCAGGGTCTGATTCCCCTTGTGATTGGGTGGGAGAGCATGCAACAAGACATGGTGAGTTCTGGACTGAAGGCCGCACTGGACATACCCCGGTCCTGTTTATATCTTCGCCTCCCCGTGTTTCCCCTCTCTCAGTCATAAACTGCACCCCCTAACAGCTCAGCACCACAGGCAGGAAGGGGGCAGACACAGGAAGCACAGCTTGGCTGGAAGGAGGAAGCAACAACGTAGCATTGCAAGAACATGGGCACAAGCACTTCAGCCAATCCAGCCACTTCTGCCCTTCCACAATTCCAACATGTCCAATACGTCTAATGCATCTGTATAGAGTAGCCCATCACTTGGATCAACTCCATTCACTGCTGCAAAGGGAGTTATATTTTACTCTTACTTATTATTACCTGAAGATGCTGGGGAATTCTAAGGCTTGGTACACAGAGATTTATGTATGGCTCTTCTTCAATTAAAACTGCTGTGTTTTTGTCCAGGACTGTGTGAAAATGAATGCTCTTCACATTAATGTGATCTCTTTTCTATTGAAGACAGATCAGTTCTCATACAGCATACAAACTATCATTTATAGTAGTCATCTATTGTTCCATTCCTTAGTAATCTCTTATTTCCTTCCCATTGTTTAATGTGGAGTATAAGCGTTTATGTCTAATTTAGTTTGTTCTGGACAGTACTCAGATGACAGTCCACCTCATCCAGCTTAAGCTTCTCTCCTACACTTCTCATTTCAAGTTTCAGGTGCTTCCTTGCATGAGAAAAATCCCACCTCTCAAATCCATTGGGCCATGCAGAGAGCATCTCTTCATGTTAGTAGTTCCTGTCTCAGCATGGACCCTGACTCAACCAAAGTATTCAAGGTCAGAAATCTACTTCTTGTAGACTTATGCTTATATATTTTTTTAAGTGCTCACATTTTAAGTAGTGAAATAAATCTAACGATTGTGTCAATGCAAATTTCGGAAATCAATTGCTATTCCTCCTTCAGTTATTTAGACAAATAATAGCATTTTATTTGGCAGAAATATCCATTAGTAAATTAGAGGTTTTTTTCCACAAGACAAATTCATCAGGTCTGGCATAGGCCAAGGCTTTATTTTCTCCATACAAATTATATTTACTGGTCAATAGGCCATTTTCCATCAACTATTGATGTCTTTGGCTTAGGGATCACCAATTATTGGCTTGAGACAATGTCAATTCCATCTTCAATTAATCTAAGGATATTTTTAGTCTTAGTGTCTTTCTGTTGGCTCTTTGGATGTATCCTCCCACCTCCAGTCGAAACTACAACAGACTATTTTACATCTGAAAAGTGCAGTAAATCATCACAATTATTATCATCTATTTTTAGATTCATTTATCAGTCCTCGAAGGTAGTACTCTCCAAATTGTGCATCAATTGCTTATAATTATCAGGCCATCCTGGAATGCTACTTTATGACATGTATCTCTGTTTTTTCCATCCTTAGATTCCTGCACATTCAAAATGGATGTGGCAGCTATTTTGGAATGGTGTTTTACGTGGGGTATCATTGCTGTACTGTTCGAAGATGGCTGCAACGACTATCTTGGAGTAATATTATACACACTGTATCATTGCATTACTGTTCCACAAAGCAACCACCTTTAAGTTCAAAATAAAGGACGCCATGTTTTCACTAGTTCTACTAATATGTGCATGATTGAACCTGTGCACTCTGTTTGGAGCTTGTTTTCCACTTTATTTTCTACTGTACTCGAAGCCTGTTTTCCATTTTCCATATGTGCTCAACATTTGCAACACATAGGAGAAAAATAGTTACCGTGTTTGAGATGGATAGAACAGGCCACATTAGCCACATTTTAGAAAAAAAGGGGCCTAGGATGATTTTCCCTAAGTCCCTTCTCACCTCTGAAGCATGAGTTAACGCCATAACCCTGTCTGTTCAAGGGCAAAGAAAGCGAGCCTCTCTCTTGGTACTATCAACATAGCATGTATGTTCGGCGTGTGCACGTCTTCAGACCTTCCTTTGTTTGAGGGATATTGTGAAAGGATGAGGGACTTCTTACGATTCAAGCAAGCACTACTCAATCGATGTGCGTGGTCCTATCATGAGAGAGAAGGGCATTCGCTCGTTCTTCTTAATATTTTGCTTTTGTACTATTTTCAGGAAGATAAACACACTTTAAAGAAAAAATACATTTGTTTATTTTCCTGTTTTACATTGTATATTCTTTCTTGCATAAATTCCTCGTTTAAGGCTTGCTTTCTAGTATAAACAGTATCTCATAACACTTGTAGTCATTACAACCAAGTACTGTTTCATTCTTTTCATTAACTTTTATTACAAAGATAATCACCAAATAACAAAATTAATATTCAATAGACAGTTCATTTCTGAATGGAACAAGCATTGCAAAGCCATTAGGTCTGGCTTAATGGCACAGCCCATGAAATACATGCAGGCAGATATTTTGTCTGTGCGGTAACACTTTAAAGTAACACTTTTTTGTTCTCCCAAAGCTTGCTTCATCTTGTGGAGTTATCTCCTGACTTACGTTCCCATTTTCATACTTACTTCCTGTTTTTCTGTAGTTATACATGTACTTGTAGATGTATTTCTTTTTTGGGGGCTTGGACTTTATGGTTGGGAAACGAATCACCACGTCAGATTGCCACATACTCACTTCATCTGTTACTGCTTAATTCATTCAGCTTTTTATACCTCATGAATGTTAAAACTCCTTGAAAGGAATAATGAGGTATGGACGTCACAGCCATCAGAATTGTACACTTAGTTGGCCTTTTTTCTCTAAGGGTCACCAGATTGGTAGTAAGTGAGTGACATTGGCAGTCAAACCTTACATTTTACTTTGAATCATTCTAAAGTTTCATAGAGGACATAAGTGTTATATTTCGAGCTTGTTGTAAAAAATAGGGCATTTGCAGGGAAACATTAAAGACATGGAAACAGGCTCCTCTGTCTCCTGTCTAGACATAAACACAAACAGCACGCCGGAAACTGAACAAATAGAAAAGGAAATCTTTAGCTAATGTAAAGGCAGGTTACTGACAGTGATAAAGTGAGCAGCAGAGCAGACTTGTTGTCTCTCCTTTGTAGATTCAAGACCAGTCAGGAACCTGCCACTCAGACTTAGAAGAATGTTTATTTGAATTTTGCTTTCTGCATTCAAAACACGTATGCTGCAGAATCTTCAACGATCAGTAATGTGTTATGAAGGGAGAACTACGAGCGAAAAATGGTAACCTTGTATCTGACACGTGAATCTTCAGACAGTAGCTGTTTTGGAACAATGTATCAGATTGTCGATGAATTTTGAGGGCAATGTATTCAATTTACGTGTTTCCATCTTCGCACTGTGCCACACTCTCTTGTGTTCTCAGTTTCTCAAAGCAGCCATTCGTTCTTTATCACAATTCTCCCAAGTTCTCTTTGCTTGCCTTTCCTTTCCACCTTTTCTATGACAGTCAGGGCCTCAGTTATTTAAAAAAAAAAGATGCAAGCCATTTTGCTGCACCGAGCTGCGTCATTTTAAAAGCACAGGGATGCATTATATTAACAATATGACAAATATGTGTGCTTTCCCCTGCACAGGCGCACAATTGGCTGCCGGATGCCAGTGCAGCCACCCTTTCATCATCTTGCAAGGGTGCCTACATTGTGGAAATTATTGTTTTTGTGCAGGAAGGGACAGCTTCCAGCACAAAAAAAAAACATTGAAGGCCTTCTCCACACATAGAAAGAGGAAAAAATGAGGACAAATAAAAAGAATACATTCATTTTCAGGTAGGCACAGGGAGGTTAAGTGATTTGCCCAGAATCACAGGATGCTGAGCCGACGCCGAGACTCGAACCCGGTTCCCCAGCTCCAAAGTCTGCAGCTCTCGCTGTAAAGATACATTCTCTCCCTTTATGTGCAACTCCTATGCCTTCCCTGTGGAGGAGTAGGATTCTGCCACATTCTCAGCTTTACAGAACTTTGTGAGCCTCATTTACAAAAAATTACGCTTTGTAAGCCATTTTGCTCTTCCTACCTGTATCGTTTTAAAAGCACACGCATGCATGATATTGACAACAATACAACCAATCCATGTGCTTTCCCCTACACTGGTGCATATTTGGCTGCCATGCTCCAGTGCAGGCACCCTTGCCTCATGTTGCAAGGTTGCAGACGTTGCACGGATAATTATTTTTGTGCAGGAACGGACCCCTTCATGCAGAAAAACTATCATTGATGGCATTTTCTATGCATTGCTGCATTTTAGAGAAATATAAGTATTTTTCCTTGTTGCGCCACTCGTGTGCCTCCCCTGTGGAGGCATAGGATTCTGACGGTTTCCTAGCTTTACAAAACTCTGTAAATCTGGGAATGTGTCAGGTTCCATGTATGTTATGTGGGAACACCCGCGGTAACACCCATGGAACTCCCCTTTCACGTAGAGTAGAGCATGAAAGGGGCCCATGTTTACAACGCCATGAAAAGTCATGCAGGGTGACTTTACGTGACCTTGTAAATATGGTCAGGCACCACTGTGACACTTGCCCTGTGCCATATCTCTTTTCTATTCCTTAACACTCTCTCTCTCAACGTTTACCCTGCACTGGCTCTTTAGTCCTTTCCCACTCCCTTTGCTTCTTTCCTCCTTTCATTCCATCTCTCACCCACTTTTTCCCTATCCCTCCTCACAATCTTTCTCTCCATGCTCCCTCCATTTCTCTCCTTCCATTTTCTCTTAGTAAGAAAGAAATTTGGTTATTAGTTGCGAAGTATGTGAGTTCTTCATGAGTACTAATTCTGCAACATTCACTGTATTGGGAACTTGGGGCCAAACATATGAAACATTTTCAGTCACAAACTGTCCAATCCACAAAATCAGCTAGTTTGCAACCAGAGTAATGCTACTCTGGATGTACAAACCTCAAATTGCACTTTGGAACTCGTAACCAAATCACAATTTGATTTGTGGGATTCGGTTTTTGGAAGGGGTGTGTTTAGGGCATCCCTTCCATATACTGATTCGCATTGCTATGTTTCAATGTTTGGTGACCAAGATGTGGTCGCAAAACATTTGCACTTTACCACCTACTCAAAGTTGCTGGTAACCCATTCGCAAATAGGAAGGTGTCTCAAAGGGACCGCTTCCCCTTTGAGAATGTCCCATAAAATATTTTTTAAGAGCCATGGGATCACTATGTGCTCTTATGAAACAAAACTTCAAAGTTTTATTTTGTTTTAAACGCATCACATTTTCCTATAAGGCAAATGGGCTGAATTTTTAAAAAAGCTTTATTTAAAAACAATCACAGACAAAGTGTTCTGCTGATCCCTGCAAATCTTCGTGGGGGAAAATTGTGACCTATCTCATTAAAATTCACGAGGGAGGTCTATTTGCAACCCACTACCAATCACTAAAGAAACTCAAAAGAGTTTCATACATTAGCAATAGCGATATCCGAGATGTAATTTTCAAAACATTGCAAAAAGGAAATAGCTATTCCTATTTTTCTCACATGTAGCCCTACGTAGTCCTTAGTAGCACCTGACTCTCTCACGGTAAAGAAGCGCAGTAGTTCAAGGTCTACTCAAGAGAGGTGATATGGGCTAGTAACCCTAACTAACTGGTACGCAGCAACTACACCTAAAAAATCAATGTCCAGTCAGTACCTTTTATTTTGCAAAGGAAAAGTACTTTTATTGCACACACACTACTAAATTCTATGCATTAATTACAAGTATACACATGCAGGCAATGAAAATAACTTTGGTGACACCGTCGTATCATGTAGCAACCTTAGTGTGCCCTAAATCTGATTAACCAAAATACTCCCCACCAATTCTAGATGCAATATTACAGTATATGGGGTGTCACTATAAATACAACATGCCAACTGGCTTTGTCAGGGTGTCACCACATCAGTAAAAGCGGCAAAATGTTGTATTTCACCATTGCAAATACATTGAAATCAATTAGGTCAGTACCAATAGCAATACATAAAATAATTCACCATTTCATGAAATGGGGGTTGTAAAAACATTCAATAGATTTCAGAATACTGTAAAACCTTGCATTGCTAGCCATCAACTACGTCAATAAAATATTATATGAATAAAATATGTCTCAGAGTCTTTCTTTTACTGCTCCTAAGATGCTATTGTAGCTTTAGAACCATCCAACATGGGTCCCTTCCCACCAGAGCCTTGGTGCAAAAGCACCATCTCCAAGAGAGCTTGAAATAGTTACCATACTCTGCAGAGTTCAGGGATTAAAATCATTGGTAGCCTAAATGTTTTTTGTAAGAACATTCTAAAGTGGGAAACAACAGCTAATCTGAAATCTATGGTGATTGTGCCACCACAGAGATGTATTTTTTTGCCCCTACAATGGCTTATGAAGCAAACCATCCCCCAGTGGCGACTGGCTGGTAACGTGGGTGGCAGGGCGGGGAGGAGAGAGTTGAAAAAAATAATAATAATAAAAGAAACACTTACCTTTTAGACGGGCGCGTCTCTCCATCTCATTGTAGCTCTTCTTTGCATGATCTGAAGCAAGAAACACCCAGGCTTCCTATACCCAATCATAATGCTGCAATGCAGCATTGTGATTGACTCCCCCTACCCAGTCACAACACTACAATGCAGCATTGCGATTGGTCTGAGCAAAGTGAATTGGCACTCAATTAAACATGAATCAGAACCATAAGATCATAGTAAAATATTAAATACACATTTGTAAATTCCATTAACAATTAATACTTCAAATAAATTAAATCACTGACAGTATAAAACACTTTGATGCTAGTGCAACTTGCTGCCGGAATAAGTAATGCAGTCAGTGCAATGTTCTTTGCGAAATCAGGTAATGCAATCTATCCAGAGAGATGCATTGTGAAGCGTCCAATCTGTACACTTAACGAGTGCTTCCGGGCCTGGAACGGCCTCGTATCTTGTCTCTTGGCCTCTTATCTTGAGTTGAAAGAAATTGTGCTATGATCGCTGGTGTTTATACTGCTGGCAATATTTTTTTGACTAGGCCTACGTAGAGTGGTGTTCAGTAGGGCTGCTCCTAAACCCAGGTGAGACTTGAATTTGAGGTGGTATTTATTGCTCAACTAGTACAAGAAATCTTACTAATCTGCAGTTTAGTTGTGGTGTTGCTGGGTCAAAGCATGCCAAAACTGCTTGCCTCCATGAACAAATTCCCCTTTGGTTGAAGGGGATTTTTAGCAGCTGTCTCCTTTCCAGCAGCAAATCCTTGCAGGAGCATAATAAATGGATGATGTCTCCCTGGCCGTTTTAACACAGGCTACAAGAAATTAAGATTGACACACGCTTCCATGGTGGACGGTTCTGGGTGCACAGGATCATTCTAAGGCGAAGCTTTAAGAATTTTGGTTTCAGAAATGTTGGATATCCCAAATTAAAATATTGTTGAGGGTCTAAGAGCTTGTAGTTTTTCAAAGTCCTCCAAACGTGAGATCTGGCTGAAAAGGCAGCTTTATCCTCCACCAACAACAATTTTTTCAAAGATTTCCAAACCACTTTCTTAAAGGCTAGGTGATGGATCTGTGTATTCCAAAGGGCCAAGAGCTCAGTGCTTGCCAGAGCCTTCTGAAGGTAGCTTCTTGCAGGGAAATTCTCCCTCTGTTGGAGATCTTGCCATTAGTGCTGGTTTAAAGTATTTGGGGCAGATTCTCTGATCTTGTTCCAGCAAATGATATATGCGCCATACCTGGCCCATGATTGCTTTGTTAGTCCAAACTCCAACCTTAGCTGCACCAGGGAGGTATAGTTTGGGAGGCTAAACATAGTTCTATATGCTTTGATTAATGTTTTATCTCATGACACTCAGTTGGGGACAGGGAACCTGTGCATGTTTCTCACCAGGCTGTGCATTACAGAGTAATGAGGAAGATGCAAAGTGTGCATGACTGTTTTGCCACCCTGAGATGGCTGGCTAAGCAGTCATGCACACCTGGAGTGTGCAAACCACTCCTCTCTCTGTGGCCCCAGCCCCGCCCTACCCAAACCCGGCCCTGTAGCAAAAAAAAAAGAATGATAATAACCTTGTTATTATAATTTTATTTTCATTTTTGTTCTGCTCTGCGAGCAGGGGAGTGATGCAACACCACTGAACCTGTTTCACCCTGATTCCGGCATGTTTAATGAAAAGCTGTGGAGCACGAGGAGGCTAATAACACAGTTCCTTTGCTCCTCCTGTGGCAGGAGTCAGCTTTCTCTGCATTCATACACAATCTAGAGTAGTGCAGATTCCCCTTTCCTTGCTTACCATGGGCAGGGAAGAAGAGAGCCAGGGCTCTCTGCCCTTGTAGCCATGGGCATGGGGAGTGGGCAAAACTCCTGGGTGTAAGCTATTTGTCCCAGGGCAATGTGATCTCTCAGGACTGCATAGCTTTCTTTGGGCCTCCTGACTTCTAAATTGCTTTTTCATCAGGGAGACTGTTTGAACTGCTTCCTTTCCAGACCTCTCTTTTCCCTGGGCTCACGGTGCTCTCTCTCATGCTTGGGGGGTGTATTCCACAGTCTTTCCATCACCAACAAGCATAGACCATCCTTTCTGCACTCTCGAGGTCCCACAGCCTTCTCACTTCTTCAAGCAGACATGTGCATCAGCGGAGTCAAGGGCCTTCCTCAGAAGCCCAAGGTGACCTAACCAGGGTCCCTTAGCAGGTCCATTCCATCAACTGTTTTTCAGCACCAGTAGCTCTAAAGAATCCCAGCCAAGTCCCAGGGGTCAGCTGGAGTTAAAGTGCTTCAGTCCATCCGTGCATTAATATCAGGTGGCTACTTGTTCTGTGTATCCATTCGCCATCATCGCTCTCAGGTCCATTGCTTTCTCAAGTGTCCCTCCCTTGTGCAGGGGTTTAATTGGGGATGGAAAGTTCTCCCAATCTACAGGTTTCAACTCATCACTGCTCCCCTATCCTGACCCTCATTCAAAGTATTTGGGCCATTTCAAGATGGCGACTCCAAGTGGTCGAAGAAAATACCTTACCTGGGAGCCTCACCCAATCCCCAACTGATACCGCTCCTTGATCCATTACCATCCATACGCTAAAGGGGAACACCTCCTGTGTTTTAGCTCCAGAGTTCTGGCCATCCACTTTTGTTTCTGTGGGCTTCTCCTTACCAGGTGCAATGTGAATAGTTCTTTAACACATGCTGATTTCCTTCCCAACCCTTCCTTTTCCAGGAGCTGACCAAGAGCTGTTAACACCTTAGCTGCTTTGGAACGTCCAGCTCCAGTGCTGAACGTTCCATTGCGCAGGTGCAGTTGGAACGTCCAACGGCCGACGGCAGCACTCCCGAGGTAGTGGTGCCGTCGGCCGCTGGCATAGGCGCAGCGCTTAAGAGGTTAATGGCTCTATTCTGTGGGAGGACTTTGATCCTTCTGCTGGCTACCACAGTATTTACCTTGGCCCTGTAGGGAACAGCAAAGGCCTGAATTCTAGTTAAGACTGAACTAGGTAAACATTAGGCGCAGGCAGAGAATTCCGCTCCGCCAGCAGAGTCAGCGGAAATTTCCCTACTCCGCGCTCCGCTGAGAACACGAAGTAGGGGAAAAAAACTCCGACTCCGCAGTGGAGCGGAGTTAGTCTGCTCCCACCTCCACCCCTCACAATTTAAAATACTAGGACAACATAATTCCAAAAGAAATAAAAGTAACTTACCTTATTGCGAAGTCCCCTGGCTGCCCTCCTCCTCTTCGCGTACATCTTGCATCTTTGTGAGAAATGCGCATCCGCGCGCGCGCACATGCTCAGTTTGTGCAAGATGTACACGAGGAGAAGCGCAGCCTGGGGACACCGCAATAAGGTAAGTTATTTTTATTTCTTTTTAAATGATGCTGTCCTAGTCTTTAATTTATGGGGGTGGCGGAGCAAAGTTCCACTGAGTTTCCCTCCAGCTCAATGGAACTCCGCGTAGCTGCACTCCACAAGCCCTGCCCAGGGTTAGTAAACATGGCAATTCTCAAAGTGCCATAAGGAGTACTGTCACCACAATGTGACAGTGGATCATATTTATCATAACTTGATATCTGACTGTTACCACGAGGCCTAACTATGGCAATGCTGTGTGGTTGCACAGCTTTTTCCAATAAGGTATAATGCAGTTAGCACACAGCCTTTTCAGTAAACGCTACAGACCTACACTATGAATGCCCACTCACATTATAAAGCCTACACCCGTCTAGCACCAATCCCCAAAGTGCCCTTCTGCAACTGGCTTCCTGTTCAAAGATACCAGACTGATCTAAACTGTAGTCTCACACGCTCAACGCAATCATGTATGCACACACGTGTGTTCACAGGTATGTTTGTACCAGTCCAGAACCTCTTATGCTAGTGAGAAGCAGCAGCCTTATCTCAAAAGGCGGACACTGTCAGTTTGTACTGTTAGTTCATTTCCACAGAATTTATTGTGAGTGAGACTTTGTTGGTTGAAACTCACTCACAGTAAAAGTCCAAAACCAGATAGCCTAAAAGAGAAAAATCCAGGGGGATTAAGTGAATAGAACCCATTCCCTACAACCTCTCTCTATGTCTGCCCCTTATATCTCCAAGACGGACCTTCTTCGCTCCCACTTTCACAGACTCTCTGTCATTTACTTTCCTCTCATGTTGTTATGTACTATATGTCTTTGTCTATCATGTTCTCATTAGCTTTCTGCGTAGCACATGCATCGATCCTTCTCCACACAGAGGCACAACACAATTTCGAATTTGTGTGCATTTCTTTTACTCTAGTAATCTCTTTCAACTTGTCTCTCTCTTTTTTCTCTCTCATTTGCTCTCAGTTTCTTACTCTGGCCCACTCTCATTCTTTCTCTTAATCTCTCTCCTTCAGCCTCGCTCTCCTCTCTCTCCAGCTTTCTTCCTGTCTCCCCGATTCACCCTCTAACATCTCACTTGTTTTCTCTCTCTTGCTAGTTCTCTCTTTTTGTCTTTTTTCTACCCCTCACTCAGTCTTTCTTTTTGGCCTTTTTCTCTATCTATTCTCTCTCGTTTGATCCTTCCTTCTCCCACACTCTGCCACCACATCTCTCTCTTCATTCACTGCTCTCTCTTACAGTCTCTTATTGAGCTCCCTCTCTTTTTCTAGCTTTCCCTTTCTTCTTTTTGCCTCTTTCCTTTCCTCCCTCCATTTTTTTAGTCTCTTCATTCTCACCTTTTTCTCTAATTATGCCTCTCCCTATCTCACCCCCTAGTGTTCTCTTACTCTATATTTTCCTCTTTCTCGATGCTTTCTTGCCACGCCGCTCCCCTCTGCCTCGCTCTCACACGTTTCTTCAACCTCTCTCTTCCGTTCTCTCTCTCTCAGCGATACTTTCACCACTTCTTCCTGTCTTCTTGAAACACATGCTCCCATGTTCTTCGTAATTCTAGTAGTTAGTCCAACTCTCTCAATTTTACATTTGCATGTTTCAGAAACATGCATGGCAAATGTGGTACAATAGAGCCTAAAAATAAAGCGGCACATTGTAAATACATCGCATCGCATTTTACTTGTATACGCCTTTAATGGCACAGTGATTACACTACATATTTTAAGGATCAAAACGCTCGTGATTTTAAAAGCTTGCCTATGGCAGCTCTTCAGCAGATCGTGGTAAATGAGCGCCGTGCCTCCATAGCTTGCACAGCACAGCTGGAATCCAGGTGATGATGTGGGAATATCCCGCTGCATTCAAAAGCAAAAACGCGCCCCTTCTTTTTGTTCTGCCATTTTCATCTAACCCTTTGAACAATTATACATGCACATCCGTGGCATTTGAAAATCTGGAGCTCCACAGAAGAATAAACTATTTGCAGGCTGTTAGAGCAGAAAGCTCCGACTTGCAAATCAGCATGAATTATGTGTGACTACTTTTATCATTTGGCAATCGACATCTTGGGCCCACAGAAATGAAAAAAAGGCAGAAGTGCATTTGAAAGTGGTCTCTGGAGCTTCCATGCAAATAAAGTTATCATTTCATGCCAAATACGAAACCATACTGTTTACATTTTTCTTCTCCAAAACGCTGTAAAATAGTGTAACAGGATAGGAACGTGTGCCCAAAGTTCTGTATGAAAAAGCTCGGGAGCCATCTTGTGGTGACTATTTTTAACCGAATTCACCTGCCTTTCTTCGTGAAAAAGGAAAGATAATTGCTGAAAGTAATTTGATACGCTTAGCTGTGATGACATCTGACTTTACAAACATTAGTGAACAACAATACACCTACGATGACAAGCAAAGACCACAGAAAATGCAAGTAAGATAATGTTTTGCTCCCATGCAAATTCCGCAAAAAGTAAAATTATTCTAGTGTGTTAAAAAAACACCTCCATAAATACAGGGGGATATTTAAAATGAGTTGGCATAGGGCAGCGTCACAAACCATTTTGCTGCTCTGCCCTACGCCAATTTGAAAGGACAGGAACGCACTGAATTTACAAGATACTTTTTATTTCTTTCTGTTCTTTCAGCCTGCGTTGTCGCAAAGCCCTGCACCAACACAGGCATCCTTGGTGCAAAGGTGTCTGTGTTGTTGGCATGATGGCTTTTGACCAAAAACATTCATGAGAGGTGTTTTTCTCTTTCTATGTGTGCTGCAGAATGGAAAGCAGAAATAAAAGGAGAAATGAAAAAATATTCCTCGTTTGCCTGCTCTAGGGAGGCCCAAGGTTTTGTTGCTGGCCAAGGTTTGTCTGATGTTGCAAATCTGGCCTGTATCAAATTTCACGGGTATTGAGTGGGAACACCCACAGCAACACCCAAGGAACGCCTCTTTTATGGAGAGGAAGGCAGGGCAATGACTTGCACTGCTTTGCCTTACTCCATATCTACGAGGTCATTAAAGCCACACAGGGTGGCCTTACATGGCCTTGTAGATATGGCTAAGCCCGGTGTGCAAGCAGGATGTCACAAAGAGAGACATTCTGGCAGCGTACAGGGCTTGTAAGTATGTCCCACAGACTACAGAGATATCCTTGATTTATTTCCCTAGTCCTCGTTTGATGGTCTGACTTCAGGGCTTTAACTAAGATTAAAAAAGTGGAGGATCCTTAATAGGCATGTGATGTATACAATCATAGACAGTAATGTAAACTAAGGGGCCTAATTACTAGAACGGTGGTGTGGGGCAGCACAGCAAGTTACCTTTCTGCACTGCCCTGCATCACAGGGAAAGGGCAGGAATACACTGTATGTAACCAATACAGTGCATTCCTGTCCTTTCAACCTGTGCTGGCTCCATTTTAGCAGCCTAGTGCCAACACAGGCACCCTTGCACCATGGTGCAAGGGTGCGTGCTGTCGTGTTCCGACAGTGTGGGCGACGGACAGTAGGGCGCTAGGACCCTGTGGGTCCTCGGGCAGAGTGACCAGGTCACCAAACACCAGATCCGGTGACGAGACAGGAAAGGGGACAGACAATGACCAGGACATGGACGGATACGGAGGTGCTGACCAGCAGCTGCGCGAGGGGCTAACCAGCAGTAATAAGAAATGCCAATAATGAAACGTGAGACTAGCCTGCGTCCCGTGTTTGGTGTAACCCCCGACAAACACACACAATATGACAACTGGCGACGAGGGAAAGTGACGAACAACGCGTGGATCGTCGAGCAACGATCGATGGCTGGAGACACACCAGGAGCCCACCCTGGAAGTGTAGGAGACACAGGAAAGACTGCGCAGTGAGCAGCAACGCGGGAGCTCACCCCGACTGCCACCGATGAGAACAAGCGCGGATGCGGTAAGCGCTGAGAAAGAAATGCACGAGCTGGCGCGCGTCATCGCGAGAATTTCGAAGTCTCGGCGGCCATATTAGAATCAGGCGAGCTGAGCCAATGGGCACTGAGAACAGCAGCGGCGGCTATCTTATGAACAGGCAATGAGATGAGGACCGCGAAATAGTGCGAGAACAGCGGCGGCCATCTTAGATCAGGAAACAAACAGACAACAATGGAGCGGCCATTTTAAGGCCATACAACGTCGGAAAATGAGGAAATTAAATAGAAAAGACACCCAGAAGACAGAAATAGTCAAACTAAAGGCAAAAACTAAGGAGAACAAAGGGGCATGATAAAGAAAGAAGGGGCAAAGACCACTCAAAGTATTGTGAGAACGACGGCGGACATTGTGAATGAGACATTCAAGGAAAGATCATAGAAAACAGCAGCAGAGCAGCCATTTCTAGGCCAGGCAAGAAGGGCAAACAAGAACAATAACATAAGAAAAAGTGAAGAATAAAGGATAAACAAAGCGCAAAAAGGGCGCACAAGTGAAAAAAGGGCTATAAGAGAAAGAAAGAAGACAGTGCAATAAGAAAAAGGAAAACAATAAGTGAAAGAAAGAGAAAGGACATAAAGAAAAAGGCAAATGGACAAAGAGAAAGAGGAAAAAAAGAAATACAAAAGAAAGGAGCAGAAGAGAGTGAAAGAAGCCAGAGAAGACTAAATAAAAGACAGAAAAGAGAAATAACAAAGAGAAAAGAAAGGACAAATAAATGAAACAAAGCAGAACAACAAGAAAACAAAAGGAAAGACGCAAACATAAGAAAACAAGGAAATAAAGAAGAAATAGACTAGGAAAGCCCAGGCAAAACAGAAGAAAAACTGCAGAAAAAGGGCAGAACAACACAAGAAAAGACAAAGACAGCAAGAAAAAGCTGGATAAAAAGAAAAAAAAAGTAGAAAAGAAGAAAGAAGATAAAGAGATAAGAAGATAAGAAGAAAATAAAGAGGAAAGAAAAGATAAAGAGAAAGGAAGAAAGAAAAGAGGAAAATAAAGAGAAAAGAGAAAAGAGAATAAAGAGAAAGGAAAAAAGGAAAGCAGAAAAAAGAAGAAAAGAAGAAAGAATCAGGACCAACTAGAGGACAACCCCCCCCCCCCCAAAAAAAGACAATAGAAGAAAGAACAAAAGAGTGCCAGGAAGAGCACAGAGAACAGAAGAGTGCCGGAAGAGCACGGAGAATAAAAGAGTACCAGGAAGAGCACACGAAAGAGTGTCAAGAGGAGCACAGAAAAGAAGAAATGAAAGACCCACAAAGAAACAGGAAAGAGAAAAGGAGAATATAAAAGAAAAGAAAACAAAACAAAAGGAAAGACACAAAGACAAAGGAAACAAAATGAAAAAAAAAAAAGGAGTAACACAAGAGGACTTTGGCGCAGGAGAAACAGCAGCAAACAGGCGCCACCCAGGAAATAAAAGCAAGAGGCACAGCATGGCCAGGACCAAAGGGGTTGAGACAGAAACAATCTGGATACTGAGAAAACAAGTTCTCCAAAGAATCACTGGCGGTGACGAAAGTGAAAGGATCGATGATAACGGCTGTCTATGACCAACGACGAATAAAAAAGATGCAGATAGCATTTCAAGGACAAAGAAGGCGGAGAAAGAAGAAATGGCAGCGACAACTGCAGCCACATGGAAGGTAGAAGATAGAGGACAAGGAAGCGATGGAGACACTAGATTCACGAAGGACATGCAGCATACAACAGAGACTGATTGAAGAAATGTAGAATGACAAGTACTCTCTCTCTCTCTCTCTCTCTCTCTCTCTCTCTCTCTCTCTCTCTCTCTCTCGTTCGTTCACCTCCATCAATATAACTGTGAATGAGGACTATGGTAAATGTGTCACGAACATTTGTTTGCAACAAAGGGGGAGATGTCGTGTTCCGACAGTGTGGGCGACGGACAGTAGGGCGCTAGGACCCTGTGGGTCCTCAGGCAGAGTGACCAGGTCACCGGACACCAGATCCGGTGACGAGACAGGAAAGGGGACAGACAATGACCAGGACATGGACGGATACGGAGGTGCTGACCAGCAGCTGCGCGAGGGGCTAACCAGCAGTAATAAGAAATGCCAATAAAGAAACGTGAGACTAACCTGCGTCCCGTGTTTGGTGTAACCCCCGACACACACACAGAATACGACACGTGCGTTACAAGCAGTAATGTTTTTGTACAAGAAGGGGCATATTTCTGCACAAAAACAAACCAGAGAGGTGTTTGACAAATTCTCAGGTTTACAAGTCCTTGTAAATATGGAAATGTGTCAAAATGCATAAGAGTTGCGAGGGAACACCCACTGCAACGCCCATTGAATGCCTTCCTTGTGCAGAGTAAGGCACCACAGCAAATTGCGCTGTGTTGCATTACTCAATATTTGTGATGCTATTCAAATCCATGCAAAGTGGCTTTCCATGGCTTCATAAATATGATTGAGAGTTTTGTGTCATGCATATATCACGTTGCGCCATGCAAGCATGACTAAAAGCCTTCATAAATATGGCACATAATTTGTGCGATTTTCATAGTGTGCCATCTTACTGGTATATTGTTTCCTCTGTGGGCTTTCTGTTACTGCGTCTAGATATACACAACAACTGACACTCTTAAAACCAGGGAGTACTAGTTGCATTGTCAATGGTTGCCTCTGGGCTCTGTAGAGAGGCATGCGATTAGATGATCATGTATTCTGAATGCCTTTTGACCCACTGACAGGCACAGTGAGACACTAACAGTGCCTCCAGCTTCAAATCCAGAGCTGTTAACCATGGCCTGTTATAAACATCTTGAATCAACTAAAATGTATAAGTGTATTATGAAGTTAAAATACATAACATACTCGAAAGACTGTTGTGGAGTGCAAAATCAAGTAAAACATGTGAGATTTAAGCAGGAACTAACATTACTTTAACATTTCTTAAGTTAATTTTTGTGAAATCGTAAGTGTTTTCACTCCCAAAATTAAGGAAATGAATAATGGGCCAGATAGGGGACCGGCCAACTTAAAGCACAGGCTGACTGATGCCAAATGTAGATTTCTGTGACTATTTCCTGGCTCGATTGTATCAGATGGGGGGGTCCTATCATTACCTTTTTATGGCAGGATTTGAGAAATAATTTTGAAGGAATGAAGAGATCTGGATAAGGTGCTTGTACCAAAGTTCTTGCAGAAGCTTTATATGTTGGAATGAGATGCTACTGTTTCCATCATGTTCAGGTTGATGCCGTCTTAGCAACCCTGGTTGGCAGGACATCAAATAATCTAGCAGATTGTTCTCCTGTGGTTCCTTCTGATAAGAAGGTGGATTCTGGCTTAAAGAAATAATTTTCTACTAGGAAATTGAATAGAAAGCCATTACATATGTAGCCTAAACAACTCAATCAATGGTGAAGGATTTTGATAAATTGGTCATAGCCATTCAAGAGGGTCCTCAAATGTCAGCGCTATTAACTGCAATGGAGCAGCAAGTCAGAATGTTGGTGGAGATTTCACCTGTCATGATAAGATTAATAGCAGTGGGAGCACATAACCAGGCAAGAAGTAACCTTTGGCTGAGGGAGTAGAGAGCTAAAACAGTGGAGAAGTCAGCTCTGCTACAGATCCCAATTGAAGGACGCATGCCTTTTAAAGAACAATTTGACATAATTATATTGAAAGCATTTAAGAATTGTAAGTATTCTGTCAGTGGCAGCTGCCTCTGTAGGGGGGTATTGGGGCGGGGGTAAGGGGAAGGCATGGAAAAAAACGTACCTTCTTCGCCACCACCGCCACTGCACGTCTCTCGTCCGTCCTCACCTTCTACCACCGTGAGCACCCAGGCTCCTGGACTCTCCCAGCCACTCACGGTGCTGCAGGAGCAGCGTTGTGATTGGTTTGAGCCACCTGTTTGACCGCTCAGGCAGTACCTGGGAGGCTGAGCATGTTCTCCACTGGGCTGTGCAACACAGTCCAGTGGAGAACATGTCAAGTGTGAATGACTGGCTGGCACCAGAGGGATGGCCAAGCCGTCATCTGCTCTTAGGGAGGGAGTGCAATCCACTCTTGCTCCCTCTGAAGGTGACAAGCCCAGCCCCACCGCACCAGACCTGGCTGGAGTCCTGCAAAGAAAAATAAAATGATAATAACTTCTTGTTATTACAATTTTATTTTTACTTTGCACTTCTCAACGAGTAGTGAGGCAACACTCCTCCGCCTTGGCTGAGGAGCTGCCAATCCATTTTATGCCATATAAAACATCATCTGGTACTCAAAAACGTTGGGGTTTACCACAAAGTTATCCACTAAAAAGACTCCAAATCCTCATCATTTAGAAGAAGTAAAAATCAGCTGAAAAGATATTCTACAAAAAGTGATACTTTCAGTGAAGATGTATTGTCAATCAAAAATTATTTAGAATCAATGCGGTTGGCAGAAGACTGAGCAGTTTCTTTATGCTTGGGAAAGAGATGTGAGTCATGATCACTGTCAGGAGAGGCAATGCTAGAATGTAAAAGCAGTTGCCAAGGAAGGAGTCTAAGTGCCCAGCGCTATTGGGCAGGGTAAACTTATTGTTGAGAAAATAGAGCTAGTATCAAAGTACAGTCAGAGGAAAGGGTTTCTGGAGTATATTCCATCCTTTTCCTGGTACATAAGGTGCTAGGTTCTTTCTGGCCAGTGCTGTTTGTAGAAAGGTTGAACTCCTGGGTAAAAACTGTTCACTTCCACATGGTAACCCTGCAGTCCATAATGTTTATGAAAAAAACATGAGATTTCCTGGCATTATTAGCCTTACAGGACACATCTCTGCATATACGGATTCAAGTGTCTCACCAAATATTCCTACTGTTTGTGACAACCACAATCAATTCAAAGTTCCAGCCTCTGTGTTAAGTTAAGTCCTCCCTAAGGGTTTCAACAAAAGATGTTAACTCCTCTGATGGCTTTGCTCCATTCAAAGGGAATATTTCTTCATCCTCATCTCAACAACTGTAGATCTAGAAGTTTTCAATACTCTGTTCTAACGGTGCTTGAGAAACAATGGTTCTTCAAAAATGAGGACAACTCCAATCTAATGTCATCACAGTACCTATCTTTCACAGGTGCAAGATTATGCATAGACTGAGAAAGAGAAACATTACCAGAGACAAAAAAGATGAAATCATTTGTTCTCACATTACAGATCTTTTGACTCTAATAGTCTTACAGGCCTCTTCTTGGCTGAAGGTGCAAGGAGGTTTAGTGTCAACCATTCTTGTACACTGGTCAAGGTTCCATCTACACAAGGTGGCGATATAAATTCTTCAGAATTGGTTTCCGAGTTCACAGAATCTGCCCATAAGGAGCAGACTATCTCTTCAAATGATGATGGATCAAACCTGGTAGTTGATTCTGCTGAAGGGAGGGCTCCTGGATTTTCCACCACTACTAATTATTACAGAAGAAGCCAGTCTGTCAGGCTGAGTGCGTTCTTAGAGGACCAACAAGTTCAGGTGTTCTAGGTTCCAAGGGAGGCTCAGGGCACATCATATTGAAGAGAGTTCAAAGCTGTGAGGATAGCTCTGTGCAAATTTGATCTGTAGCTCAAAGGCAAGTCGGTTCTGATATGACCAGACAACACAACAACAAAACCTGCATCAGCAAACAGCGTGGTACAATGTCCTCTGCCCTGGCCAGGATTACCCACAGGATGTTTGACTTAGTGCAACGTTCTTTGATTGCTGCAGTTCACATACAGAGAGTATACAATCTGAGAGCAGGCAACTTGAGCAGATAAATTCCTCTGTCCCCGCTCTTTTCTCTCTATCAAGAGGTATTCAATCTGGTAGCCCATTAATGGGGTCTTGACAACAGATGCCAGGGTGATAACATTATGTTTGAGGGGGAGAGGCAGCTAGACATGAACAATGCTCCCTTGTGCAAATGGCCTCCAGGACTATTGTGTGCCTTTCCTCCCTTTCCTCTGATTGGATCTTTTCTAGTGACGATGAGATCAGAGCAGGCTGAGACATCTTCAATGCTCCAGTCTGCCCTCATGCCAACTAGTTCCCTCTTTAACAATCTTGAGCATTTCAAGGGCATGGCGAACCCTATTGTTTATTGTCCATCTCCTTTTTCCAGTTTTGAGATGGGAAGCTTCAGAGAAAATAAAGCTTATGGCTTTCAGGTTGAGAGTAGGGAGTATAGAGAGCAATGTCTTCCAGACAATCTCTCTTGTCGACCAGAAGACCCTCCTCTCTAAGATCGTATGGTAGGCATTGCTGAAACTTCTCTCATTGTAGTGGTAATAAAGAATTAGATTATACCAATGTGGATTTATTTTTTAACAGGGTATTTTTGCAGGAAGGTTCTAGATTGGGGCTGAGAGTAGCCCCAGGCACATGCATCAATATTGCATTTTGCGATTCCTTAATTGCGAAAAATAAGGAATCGCAATTAAGGAATTGCAAAATGCAATGCAGCAAGAAATTGCTAAAAAAAATGCGATTTCTTAATATTCCTTAATTGCGACTCGCAATTTGAGAGTCGCAATTAAGGAATACTTCCCTATTCATTCCTATGGGCCTAGAGGCCCATAGTAATGAATGGAAAGACATTCTCAATTTGCGATTCGCAATTAGCGAATCGCAAATTGAGAATCCGATTTCAAGGATGCAGGGGTGTCCAAAGGACACCCTGATGCACCCCTTAAATCAATCTGTGCACATATGTTGTGCACACACATGCCCTTAGGGCATGTGTGTGCACAACATGAAACTTTGAAAAATGCACAAAACTGCATTTGGCAAAGTTTTCGCAAATTACCATGAGGTTCAACCTAATGGTAATTTGCTCCCCCTAATTGTGAAATCGCAATTTTTAAAAGTTTCATGCATTGCCTTTAAGGAATCGCAAAATGCGGTTCCTTAAATTCAATCGCAATTTGAGAATTCGCAAATATTTGCGATTTCTCAAATTGCGAGGGCCTTCACCCTTCATGCATTCCAAAAGCAGATTTTGCGATGGAAAACAGCCAATTTTTGCAATTCACACTGTTCGCGATCGCAAAATCCTTTGATGTATGTGCCTGTAAGACTCCAATTGGCAGCCATTAGGGCTATTACAGGATCTTGGAAGAATTTAAGGATTTAAGATGGATTTATTGCAAGAGTCTTGAGAACATCTATCCCATCTTCCAAAATGATTTCCCTCTTGGGTCTAAATCATGTTCTTGGGCTCATTAACAATGCATTCTTTTAAAACCTTGGAGGAAATTAATTTAAAGATCCTTATCTTTAAACCAAGCAGAGGGATGAGGTTTTATTCAGGGGATTGTCTTGGTAGTGGTGTCTTTGTGAGGCAGGACTCCCTCATTTGATATGAACTAAAGCAAAGGAGAAGAACTTTGGAGTAATGTAATTACAGGTAAGTAATTAGGGCTTGATATGTCCCCTACTTCAGCATAGGGCCGTTTTGTGAAGACTAATCTGGATAAACATAGAGTTGTGCATCTTTTCTTATGTTTTTAAGTTTCAGGTGTCCAAAGGTCATACATTTAACTCGGAAATTCTTTGAGTTAACGCATGAATTTTAGACAGCACAAGTGAATCAATCCCTTATCACTGCTTCCAGCTTTCATGCAATAACTTGGAGAAATTATACGCTATAGATGTTAACGTTTAACACCTCAAATTCGACTTATCTGAGCCAGTGCAACTCTCTATGATACATCCCTTGAACCAAAAAACTAATGTGTTCAGACTCTTTGCAAAATACATCCAATTTGGAGAATTTCTACATAGATCAAGGTGAAGCATTTTCTTGGCTTGCAACAGTCACTGGCTTCATAAAGGCAGTTCTGCACACATACAAATATTTCTTCCAATATGACATTACAGATCTATTAGCTCACAGCTAATTCAAAATATTTTTTGATTCACTTTGCTTCCAGTTTTAAGTTTGCGCTGGTTCAAGCTCTGTATCATTTGCCAAATAACTTTTCATTTTGTGGAACTGAACATGTTTTCATACTTTGTAAGCTTTACCTCAGAACATCATGGTCACCCACATTTTCTTGCTCTTTTCTGGACCTGGTAAACCTGATTAAAGTGCCTGTGCTGCTCCTTTAAACATGGTTAAACTGGCTAACCCTTGATTGACATATTTTCTTGCCCATATGCCCCTAGTACATGATGTAGGAAATATTCCCAGAGACAGAAGGTAAATATCACCTGTAGACTGCAGCATCTGTAGCATGATCCACGGGGCTGGCCTGTAAAACATTTTTTCAGGCATATGATGTGTAGCCTTCCTGCAGCAGTCTAAAATCTGCTGTTAACCTTTTCAAAATATCTCTTTTTTGGCATTTGGTAAATCTGCTTTCAAATATTAATAATTCACTGCTAAGTATACCTTGTCTCGCATATGGTTGGGTTTCTGAAATGTAAAAGTGCAGCATATACAAAACTAAAGTTGGCCTATTTCTCCAGTGACTACACCTTAAATACAATTTTCACTGGAAGGGCTCAAGCTACATCCTAGAAAATGGAAAAGGGCAGATTATAAATATTAACATGTAATGTTTGACAGGAAACAGCTAAAATAGCCATTCAAATACTGATTTTCATAGTTAGTAAGAGTACAATTTATCGGTAAGGTTAGGTTGTTAATAAATATTTAGGATAAGTAACTTTTAGAATTTCACCTTTTCCATGCATGCTAATTTGCATTAACCTGCCAGCAACTGCCCAGCATGTGCTTGATATTAGGTAGGTGTAAGAACTGCTCCCAGAGCGGAACAGTGGTTTTGGTCTGGGAACAGGCTAGTTTGTGTGTGAGGCATGTGATCCCTATCTGCCCAGGAAGGATGATTATGGTAAGTGAAGAAACATCACTAATTTGAGAGGGACAGATGTGAGGCTTGCCAATTACAGAATATGTGAAATCTTTTGTCCACACGGCCAACACTAGCCAGGATGGTTCCAAATCCAGTGTGAGAGGAGCCACTCTCAGAACTTGTTTGGAATGGACACAGGAAGGGGGCTGCTCATTTTTTTGACCACACCTCGAGATGAACACAAAACCTCTGCATAAGGGAGAAAAGGTTTCCCTTTCTTAGGTTTTAGGAGTGTGAGGCACAGTGGTAATGATGGCAGTAGTGCAAAAGGGACTTGCTGAAAAAGTGCCCCAGCAACTTTTTCCCCATTGTATTGAAAGTGTCTAGCAGTCACCCCCGCCCACTGGCTAGTGCCAACCAAAGATTTGGCACCCCCCAAGAAACCCTTCTCAGAACTCTCTATGGACCTGCGGAAGATCAGATGAGGAGTGTTCCCTGTTTCCATTAGACTGTGAAAAGCCCTAAAGGACTGTACCGCCTCCCTCATGTATCCAAGAAAGTATTGCATGAAAGCCTACTTCTCTGTAACTGAGTTCAACTTGGTTCCTGGAAATAAAAGTCATTCTAGTAAAATATTTACAAGACATTGACCTGGAGTTAGTCATTGAGTGTGTTTTCCTGTCTTGTATGAGTATGCACACCAAATGCATTCACACGTCCCTCTGATAAACCTAACTGCTCAGCCCAGCTACCACTATATTGAGAGTTAAGTATTATCTACTTTAATCTCTGCCATACCACTGGGGACTCACTGGAGTCTATACCACTTTTTGCTATGGTATATAGAGAACCAGCTTCCTACAGTTAGATTTTCCTTCAACCTAATCCCTTCATTTAGCTCCAGTTTCTTAGTACAAAATGCAACCTTGCATCCAAATTAGATGAGGATGCATTTTGGGCAAAGACAATAGAACTAAATGCAACTCACAAGGCTCTCACAACATTTTTTCTAGCAGTAGGATGTTACCCTAAATTACTCTTAATTAAACTAGTGTTAGTAATTGAGCTATTAATGGCGATTCTACTTCAAAGGTTAATGTGGAATTACCAAAATTACTCTGGCATAACGAAATGGAGTTATCTTGTATGTGGATGATGAGCTGTGGCCATCTCCTATTGAATAATTCACTGTAAGAAAGTGGAATATTAATTAGAGCGGATTGGTGTCCATCACAAGTAACAAAGTCACTAGCTTGTTAGGGCCTGTCAAAGGTTGAAGTTAATTTTAAACCTGAGCTCAATCAATCATAGCTATGGCACTGGCCAGAAAGTCTTAGATTAGTGAAAATGTGTAAATCTTTTAGAAGGACCAAAACAATTAAAAAGTCACCAATGGAAGACAATAAAAAATCCCACTTCATTTCATAAAAAGAGAGAAACATTAAATAGGGAAAATGACATCGAAATAACAACAATCCAATAAGGAATACTGAAGATATTTTTGGGTTGGTTTATTTTTTATTTGCCTGGTACCAAAAAACATTGCAATACAATAAGTCAGCAGATAAAATCCTTAGTACATTTGATAATATTATTTGTACGATTACACATTTATGTTTCTTAAAAGGTATTTACAGACTAAGGCGACTAAAAAGTAGATCTTCATAAAACATTATCTTATTGCTTTAGTGCAATTAGAGAGAGCGCAGCGTTCTCGATTCCAGTCCGACTCTTCACATCCCTCCCGGTGCCAGGGCAATTGAAAAGTGCGCTTAGTGCTGAAAGTGCTTAGGTGCTTATTACAGTGCTGATCTCGTGTTTCATCCCAGCATGATTTACTCATTCTAGGTGACGTTTGTCAGGACTAATATAATGTTTGGAACTGCCCCCTCTAAAGTGCAGACTGCTTAGTGAGCACATTTAGATAACATAGATTTTCTACATGATTGTTGGAGCCCAGTGCTTTAAAGGCAGAATTTTAGATTGCTTGTTTAAAAGGTCAGTTTAGAGTTATTCTTTTGTTTCCTTTGCACTTTTGCGAACATGGACATTTCCCTTGGAGGTGTTGTACTTTGATCACCACGTGGCAGTAGTGCATTGTGGGGCCCAGTGCTTGCTGTTGGAGAGGTTTGAGATTGTTCCAGAGAGACTTTCCTTGGTCAGGTGAACATCCTTTGTACTTGTATTTTTTCCTACCACTCTCCAGAACAGCAGTTCAACTGTGGGACACCAGGTGCAAAGCAGGCTAGCCCTCATTGGTTAAAATAGGGTTTTAGTAGTTATTTCAGTTCTTCCAGAAGGTCTTTCCATGTACATAGGAGGTGCAGCAGGTAGAACCCGCTTTTTCCTTGAGCCAGTGATGGAGATGCCAAGTAGGTGCTTAAGAACTTAATTTTGTTGGCTTTGGCATATCACAGGTTGAAATAGTTCTGAGAACCTAGGGCTGTATAGGCGCTCAGAGTATTCCAAGCTTGAGCCCTTTTTGAGAGAGATCCCTTGTCCTCGATCGACGAGAGGTACTTGACCGTTTTCCATACCAGTTTTCTTAATATGGTATTGTTGGTAGGTGTGTCCTAGAGCTGGTTTAGCCCCTTGTTGATCAGGCTGCTTTTGAGATATTTAGAAGCGGGTGAAGTGTCTTCCAGTTGTATCTCTTTCCACAGATATTGATTGAGAGTTCCTGGTGCGGCTTTCCAGGCTTTGTCCGAGGTGATAATATACGCCCCCTGGCTTTCCAAGGACTGTTTCTGTATGCCAAATTCTAGTTTGATTTGTGCGGGCGAGGCATGTTTTGACAGGCCAAGGATGATCCTGTATGCTTTTGTAACTGTGTTGTCCAGTACCATTGAATCCCTGTCCATCTGTGCTTCGCTGCCAAAGGCAATTGTTGGTAAGAGTTTAGTGCAAACCACTTGTGCCAGGGGCAGTATCAACAGGCTGCTTAGTTTGGAGTTAAGGTCTCTTAATGAGAATACCAGGGTGAGGCCTTTGCATCTAATGCTATTTTTATGGACGTGAAGTGGTCGCCTTTGTCTATAATCATGTCTAGATATTTATATTCTGATGCAGATTTGATGTGTGTAATGCCCCAGAACCAAGCTGCAGGTTTCTTTCGTTATTACTAATCGTATTAGTCCTTGTTTTCTCCAGGTTGATGGTTAGGCCATTGGCTTCGGAATATTCCTGCGTGGTGGTGAGGAGATGTTGTAGGCCCACTTGTTTGTGGCTGATCAGGACAATGTCGTAAACGTAGATGAGGCATGGTAGTATTAAGCTTCCTAATCGTGGTGCTTGTGAAGTGCAGGCGTTCAGTGCCGGGACGATGTCTGCTAGAGACAAGTTGAACCGGGTGGGGGATAAAACACATCCCTGTTTGAGCACCTTCTCAGTTGGTATGTGACTTGACAGGAGGGATCCATTACCCAGCTTTATCTGAACCCATGTGTCTGTGTGCAAATTAATTATCAGGTTCAGCAGGTCTGTGGTATGCCCCAGCTTGCCAGTTTGGCCCACAGGTTGTTGCGATTTAGGTGGTCAAAGGTGGCCTCATAATCAATAAAGCATAGGTATAATGGCATTTTTGTTGATTTCACCTTGTCAATTAGCATTGCCATGGATAGAATGTTTATTGTTGTTCTGAGTGATTTTGTAAAGCCAGTTTGATTAAGGGGAATAACTGATTTCTTGTCGGCCCAAGCCTGGAGCTCTTCAATTAGTGTTCCAGCAATTAATTTTGGCTTGTTGTCCAGGAGTGCCACTAGTTGGTAGTTTTTTTGTGAGGACTCATCACCTGACTTGAAGATTGGGGAGATTATTGATCCTCTCCAGGACCGTGGAAGTATGCCAGTAGCCTTATTTCAGTGAATAAAGGTTTGAGTGCTTTGACCCAAAGGTTTGCATCTTGCTTGTGCAGGACCAGTGGAATTCCATTGGGGCCCCATCAATTGGAAAGTTGCCCAATGATGTTTCAAGGTCTGGGGAACTGCATTCCCCCCGGGTGATGTATGGTGTCACACCTCCTGAATTGATTATGCTCTTTAATTCCATAGCCAGGGATTCGGTATCTTGCTGTAAATGGATCCTGATATAGTTTACACAGTCTTCTTCTGAGATATTGGAAACGTTTCCCTCATGTGAAGGTTGAATGAAGGGGTTTATTGTTCCCCAGAATCTTGTGCTATCACTCTGTTTCATGTTGGTGTGCAGTTTCGCTCAAAGCTCCACCTCTGCGGATCTATTAACTTCACATTTTTGTCTCCTCAGCTGCACCTTTTGCTTTCCTACCAATGCTAATTGCCTTTTGTCAGTTGGATTGTATCAGAGGTATCTCAATGTGCGGTAGTTTTTAATTAGCTTAATTTTCTTTTTGCATGATTTTGACATGTGCTTGATACTATCGTGGCTCTGCTAGGCGCTTGGTTAGATTGGAATGCCATTGATCCGACCCTTGACTCAAAATGGAGTATTCCGTTTTGCAGTAGGCTCCCGTCCCTTGCTTGTGCGAACTTGATCCTTCTAAAGTTGGTGCCCAGCATAAATAAAGAGATTTGGTGGAATAGAGATCAGGAGGCTAAAGTGTAGTCTAGTGTTGTATTTACTGTGACGAGTAGTGAGTGACTGCAGGAGGGTTATCGCCGGCAGATGTGCTGTTAATTGCTCTGAGGTTGAATTGTTCAAGGTCCTCAAGTAGGCACTTTCCGGTTTTGGTGGATCAGACTGGTTGGGGTTTCCCTTGCAGTGGAATGTTTCAGATTGAGTTTTGAAGGGATACTTCGTCATCTGTAGAGGAGCCCATTAGATTAAGATTTAAGTCCCCAGTGAGAATGATGTCTGTTGTTGCCCCATTGCTTATTCATGCCTTAGTTTTCCTTTTTGGGTGGACATAAACATTTTTATTATAATACCGGTGCTCCTTTTTCCTGATGTTGTGGATGGAGCTAGTAAGTTTATTGCCATAGTTGCTGAAAAAGCTGGGCCGATTCACGGGCTGTGGATATACTTGTATCTGAGACATATATTGCAAGACCGCCCTGAAGGTGACCGTATTTCGCAACTGTGAGGGCTGGGGTAAAAAAGCGTAGATATCCTTGAAGGTGCAGAGGATCTGTCGGCCATGTTTTTTGTAGTGCTACAATGTCAAATGTCCTTGGTAGATGGCAAAATCTGGATCTGTCATTTTGCTGGCCAAACCATTTATATTCCATGAGCATATCTTTAGGAAGCTGTTGGCACTAGTTGTTGTTGGTTGGCTGCTGTATTGTCAATTTTTTTGATTGTTTATTGTCCTTGTGGTCTATATTCGATCCGTTTGCCAAGTTGGTGGCGTTACAGGATCCAGGAGGCTTCTGCTGTTGTCTTGAAATTGCTCTTTGTTAGTTGGCGAATGCCCCACTGCTCCTCTGAGCACTGATGTTGTGGTTCTTTTTGGATCTGCTAGTGCAACATTTGTGTGTTCTGGGATTAGAAGGGCAGGGTAGCCGGGCTCAGTATAAGGAGAGATGCATATCCCCTAACTTCTAAAGGTGCAGCTTTCTAAAAGTATTTTTTATGCAGTTGATGACCATCCCAATATAGGGGGTCATTAGGATGGCGGGCGGACTTTGCCCGCCCACCATCCTGTTGGGGATTGGGACCGCCCGCCATAAGGACGGGGGTCCCGTGGGTGGTATTAGGATGCGGCCGCCACAGTGGCGGCCACAACCTGCATTTATAACATTGTGGCGGGCGGTGCTCTCTGCACTGCCCGCCACAATGCCATAAATGAATGTATGCATTTGCATACACAATGCGGCAGGCACCGCACGGTGCCTACCACATTGTATAAGCAATTGCAGGGGGGTACCACAGGGGGGGCCCCCCGCATGCACCCACCACCCCTCCTTCATTTTGGGGGCCCGCAGGGGGCCTGCAAAGTGAAGACCGCATGCCTTTTTGCGGCGCATTCCCGCCACGGAAAGGCATTGTAAAATGCCCATTATAATATGGATGGTGGTGTCTGATAGACACCGCCACCATATTATTCCTTTTCCGCCCCGGCCGCAAGGAGGAAAAGCGGCGGACGGTCTTTCCGTCCGCCAAGGTCCCCCCGCCATACTAATATGGCGGGGGGGAGAAGTTAGGATGTCGGGCGGATCGCCCCCGCCAGGCTGGCCGTGGCTACCGCCAGCCTGGCGGGGGAAATCCGCCCGACATCCTAATGGGCCCCATAATCTTTGTATCTTCACCCTCCAAGGAATCATTGCTTTGGATGAATTCAGTTGAGACTAAATCTGAAGTCAATACCTCAGTCAGAGTTGGTATGCGAGACAAAAGGCAGCGTATGTTCCCTGATTCAAGATGTCATGTGGACCTTTTGATCCAGAGGGTATTAGTTTCCCTGCCTGAGTTCCCAGTTAAGGTAGTCTTGTGTTTTTTTGGGGACTGGATGTTGGTCTCATTACCTGATGCTCCTGGTGAGGCCAGTTGCCTTGTGACTGCGATACCTCCTTCTCTGTTTTGAGTTTTTAGGTTATGTATGGTTCCAGGTGGTTGACCCATGTTTCCCTGCAGGAGGGTTCCCAAGCTGTTCATATTTTGCTTTGAGAGTCCTGAAACTTCCAACCTCCCTTGAATGATTGGTTGTGCTGTGAACCAGTTGGCGTTTTACTTGTGCTTTTGGGTAGGTTTTGCTTGTATGTTTGCCAATTAGCTCCCTGGAGTCTGAGTGTTGGTGGTTGGGACTTTTCTGGCTTGCCATGGTTGCATGGAGGAACTTATCGTCTCAGTAATTAGAGAATGTTGTTAAAAGATTGCTCGTTTGCGACTGCCTTGGATTTGTGTCAATCAGTGAACTGTTTGTGATATTTCTCACTGCCTTATCCTCTTCATTGCTTCGGGGGTTATTAATGTTGCTCTTAGGATGAAAGAGTTTTATACCTTCATTCACGTCCTTCCTAGATGGCTGTGTTGTGTTTACACCTTGCGTTCATCTGCTGCAGATTTGATTTGATCCCATTTCGATGTCTACTTTATGGTTGTGAATCCCTTGCGGTGTAGTTGGGGTTTCTTGAATTATCTGGTTTTGAGCTGAAGTTCGCCTATAAAGGTGCAAGAAACCTTCCTGCTTTCAGCCCAGTTTTTGTTTTCGGCCTTTCCTTCTTTAGGTTCGTCTTTGCCTTGAGTTTGCTTTATTGTTTTATTGGTTGCTCAGGAGAGTGTTGTAACTTTTTTGCTAACCTCTTTTATTACATTGTTGTGTTTTGATTTAGTCTCGATGGAATACGTCTCTTCTTTCTGATTTTTAGTCTGATATGTTACCATCATTTCTTGAGTCTTTGTAATAGGTTTGTCTTCTGGAGGAACCGTTATCGAACATCGGGATGCCCTTTTGAGTTGTGTGCACAGGTTTCTCAGCATGGAGGGGAGGGAAGCAGGTTTATCAACAACAGGGCCACATCCACAAGTACATTTTTTGGCTTTTGTGTGGTACTGTATGTTTTGAAGAAAGGTGTTTAAAGCACCCAGCTTCCCATCGATGGCTACCACAAAAACTGACAAGATGTTCAGTAAGGTTAGCTGCATGTCCATTGTATCCGATTGGTATTGGAGGGTTCCCACCAGGAGCTGTACTGTTTTTAGCAGGCTTGTCCAGGCACTTCCAGGGTCTAATTTCTGCACATCTCCTGATGATCCTCCTGGTCCTGTGCCCTACGCATAGGTCTCCCCTACTTCCTGGTGCTCCTCTGCTGTTGGTTCTACTGGAGAGTCATTCTCATGCTCAGCTGGGGACTCCTGAGTGTAGGCTGGCAGGAGGCCCTCCCATCTTTCTGTGCCGTGGTACAAGAGCTGTTCAGGAACCTTGAACTCAAGTCTTTAAGTCCTTGCTAGTTTGGTTGGTAATACTGGTGATGATGATGGTTTTTGGTGTTCTATATCCGAGCCATGCATTGATGGTGCAGGTTTGGATTTCATATCTTTAGGGTAGTCCAGTTAAGTTTGTGCAGCATTCTATGTGACCGCGGGCTATTCAGTTCGTATATAGTTAGTGCCCCAGTTGTGGTGCAATTGCCTCCTTTGCTTTTACTTTGGAGCGTGCCTCTATTGGTGGGCATCTCTGATACGCTGCCCCCCGTCCGCTCAGGGGAGGATCACCTCACTTTCTTCAGTCCATGCTCTTGGGTTGCCATTACATCAGCCACAACCAGCTTGACTGAGAGCTGAGGGTTCTGGGGCCAGAATGTAGTTTGGCACTTTGGGTTCTGACCTGAGGTGGCTGCTGTAGATTTGTCAGCTCCAGTATCTGGGCTTTCCCTGTTGTTACCACTGCCCTTGGATGGAGAATTTGAAGCGGTTGGAGGGATGTCTGGAGGCCCTGGACTGCAGTGGTGCTTGAGAGGAGAGTGTCACTCGCATTTTTTAGAAATAAACATTTGGTGTGGATCTTTAGCTGAAGAAGAGGCGGACGATGTTTTAGAGCTTTGGCTTTTCCCTTTTTCACAGAGACGCCGCTTAGGTCGACTGTCTCAGGGTCTATTTTAATGAAGGAACAGCCTTGCGGTGAGTTTGGCCTGATTTTTGGCTGTGGTTCATCTGCAGAGCCTTCAGGTGTCTGGGCCTTTCTTTAACGTTTGTTTAAGTTACTTTTGGGGGATGGACTCCCTCGTACATGGCCGATCTCAAGGTATGCTGTGGCAGTATAATGCAGATGGAGCTTGGTGTATCCTTGATGTATCCTTGACAGCTTGAACTACCACTGCTTGCTTGCTTGCAGGGGCGATGAAAAAAGGGAGTGGTGGGGCTGAAGGGGGAGATGGTTGGCTGTGGTTGAAGGGTTCTTAAAGCAAAAACCACCAAGGCTGGGCCGCCCCTTCAGAGACCCTCTCTGAAGCTATCAGGGCTCAGGGATCTCTAAAGGCTGCACTCTCTTGCTATCTCATCTGTGTCTGTTGGGACCTCACTATCTCAGCTGCTGGCCCTCTTGGGCGGTGGGCCGGTACTTGGGGCTGTGTGTCTTGCATGGCTAGGAGGCAGGTGATGGTGTCTGCTGGTGTCTGCTGAGAGACTTGGTGCGACAATACAGTTTGTCAGAGGTCAATTAGTGGTGGATGGCTGGGATGCCTTTAGTTGCTGTGACTGGAGAGATGATGCTGGGGCTCAAGCTGTAAGGGGCTTGTGGGAGGCAAATAGACAGGTATGGACAGCCATAAGCATGTGTGGGGGCTGTGAGGGGTGGCAAGTGACCTGTTATGCTGCTGTATTCTGCTGTATGCTGTTGTGTTGTTGTGAGGAGCAGTTTAAAGGTTGGGGTGTTGAAGATTAGAAGAGAGGAGCGTAGGCTCCCCACCTCCCCTGCACTGCTTCTGTCGGTACCGAGCATTGTTGCAGTCGCAGTAAAAGGGTGGTTTTGGGAGGATGAAGATTGTGGAAAAAGTCTCTTGAAGTCCTGCAGCTTTCCCCCCTTTTTCCCCCTCTTCCCCTTGTTGCTCAGCACCTAGCCTAGCGGTGAGTCTGGTGTTGAACCCCAGCCCCCCGGGCCACAATCGGTGAGCTGGGCATCCAAGCAGTGCTGCAGGCTGCACCCACACCTCTTTGTGCCGCAGTATTGCAAATGGTGCGCATTCCACGTCCACCAACTAACAAAGGCCATGCTCGCCGTGCCTCGCTTACCATCCTGTGGCAGCTGTCACTGTTTACTGCAGTTGCAGGAAGCGGGTCGGCGGCGCGGAGCTGAAAATTGGGTCTGCGGTTCGGTGCAGCTGAGATGCAGGTGGCTTGGTGGAGTTCCTTGGCGCAGCTGCAGCCCTCCTCTGTCTTCGCACTGCCTCACCGATCTGCACTGCACCCCGATCCCATGCCACGCCCACCAGGCTTTGAACTCTGAGCCGGAAACTGGACCAAATCTATTAGCCTCTTGGGTAATTAATTCTAAACACCGGGCTGGATCTATCGCAAAAATTGCGATATAATCCGCATATGCGTTACGTTTTAGTTCGTTAGGTCCGTTAGATAATGGCTGAATGCCTTGATTCATCACAAGTACTCAATTAAAAAAGGTTCAAGATGTAGAGCAAACAACAGGGGAGTTAGAGGGTACCCCTGTTGTGTACCCCTGTTTATCCGAAAAGCCCTGGACTGTAGACCTGCATATCTTAGTTTAGCCCAGGGTGAATGATAACGCGCTTTTACCCATATCAGAGAGCAATCGGAAACTCCCATTGCAGAAAGAGTGGGCCAATGATAGTCACATGCCACCCGATCGAACGCTTTCTCCACGTCCAGAAGTATCATGCCTAATTCAACATTAATTTGCTTAGCCAGATCGAGTGCCATGATTGCAGTATTAATGTGGGTCGACGTATCTCTTCCCTTAATAAAACCATGCTGTTGCCCTGAAATCAATTTCACCATTAATGGAGAGAGGCGATTAGCCAGAATCTTTGCAAATAATTTCATCATTGATAAGTGAAATCGGGTGGTACGATCCACAAACTACTGGAGGCTTCTTCTTCTTTAGAAAAAAAACATATTTGTGTTATTCCAAGAGGGTGGTACAAAACCTAATTCCCCTATTTCATGAATAACTTTGACAAACAATGGAGTTAGGATATTTTTAAAAACTTTTTAGAATTCAATCGGAATCTGGTCTTCACCCGCAGCCTTGCCCAAGGGGAGAGATACCAAAGCCAGCCAGATATCCTCAGCCGATATCGCTTGTTCCAATTGGGTGACATCCTGAGCTGTTAGCAATGATATTCAAGCTTTGCCTAAGTATCGAGAAACATCCTCTAGTTCTACTGGGTTTGAAGGAGCATAAAGATCTTCATAAATTATTAATAAAATTAGATTGTGGTCTGAGGTGATCTTGGGATAAACATCCATCTTAGCTGTGCTCAGGACTGTATTACTGACCCATGCTATATCCAGCCTTGAATATTGCCTATATGGACAAGAATGAAATGTAAACCCCATGGAATCTGGATACAAAACCCACCAGGCATCTTGTATATCATGCAACCACGGGAGTTCCAAAATTGAAGTCCGTACTTTTGACATCCTTAAAGAAGAGCGCTAAGAGGTGGAGCCTAGAGTTTGAGTTTCATGACAATCAAAGTTCCCTGGAATTCGAGTAGAGTTGGCCATAATTCGATACACCAGCCAGGAGCTCTACTCCTTAAATGTAGCCTCTCGCTCCACCCAGGATAATACCGTACACCAACAGATCAGCACCCGCACTCGGGGTAGTGTAAAAACTGCCAACCGCATAAAACACAACAAAAGCAAGCTCGGTCCCCAACCCCGGACAAACTTAGTTTGCCTGTACTGTAACGCTCGGTCCCTCTACAATCACGCCCTAGAAATATGGGGCCAGATGTAGGTAAATGGCATTCACCGATTCGTAAATACCAATTTTTACCGATTCAGTATTTATAAATCGGTAAATGCTATGTAGGTATTTTTACAGATTAATTTACCGAATCTGTAGAATTCGGTAATTACCGAATCGGTATTTACCAATTCGGTAATTGCCATTCATTCCTATGGGCCTTGAGGCCCATAGGAACCAATGGCAATTACCGAATCGGTAAATACCAATTCAGTAAAATTACCGAATTGACACGGGGGACAGGGTGTCAATTTGACACCCTGTTGCACCCCTGATTTAGGCTTGAGTGCCATGTGACACACATACATGCCCTTAGGGCATGTCTGTGTGTCACATGGCACAGGTGTACATGCAGAGATGTGCATGTACACAGGAATTGGTTATTTACCATGCAATAGTATTACATGGTATATAACAAATTCTTAAGGGCCTGTGGCACTGTTTACTGTGCCACCTACATCTGGATTTACAGAATCGGTAAATTTACCGATTCGATATTTTACCAATTCGTTACATTTACCGAATCGGTAAATTTACTGATTCTGTAAATGTCAAGCCCCCTACATGTCAAACACCAAATACCGGTCGGCTGAAATCGGCTGTTACTGACCGGTATTTGGTCTCCTACATCTGGCCCATGGTTGTTACTTGACACTGAAAATCCAGATTTACTATTTGTTACTGAAACTTGGCTTCAAGAGTCCTCCACCCCCAACATCTTTATAGCATTACCCCACGATTATAAAATTCATAGACTCGACCGATGTGGCAAAAAAGGAGGGGGCACCGCAATTATCTATAAGTCATTTTTCAAGCTCCATATCAATAACTCTTACTTAGAAAATTGGGGTGAAATGTGCATCTCTATTATAACCGTTGGGAATAAGGAGTCATGGAAGGTTGCTCTTATTTATAGACCCCCTGGTGCAAAAACCCATTTTGTAAATAAACTTGTGGAAGTGATAGCTCCTCCTGCCCTGGCCTCCGGTATCTTTCTCTTACTAGGGGACTTTAATTATCATATGGAACAAATCCTTGACCCCCATAACAGTGATCTCATTACCAATATTAACTCCTTTGGACTAAGCATCCTACCTACAGGCCCTACTCATACTGCTGGACATTCATTAGATCTACTCTTGCACAAATTCCTCTAAAGTATAAATCAGTCAAACACTTCCAGTCCTCTGGAAAGATCACTATGTTATTAAATTTCACATTGCTGGCACCTACATAAAACCCCAACATAGCAATCAAGTAAAACTGAGCAGACCTTGGAATAAGATCAATTTGGATTCCTTTGCCGCCCATTTCTCCCCCCTCTCATCACTAATACCACCAATCCTAATAAAGCAGCTATCGATCTTGAACTCGCGATTACCTCGACCTTAGATCTAATCGCACCAGCAAGAGTATCTAGGCCTCCCACCAAAATCTCCCCTTGGTGTACCCCGAACCTGGAAAAGGTCAAACTTTCTGTCAGGACAGCAGAAAGGAAATGGCGGCAAACCAAAGCCCAAACTGACAGACAACACTATAAAACAATGCATAAGTCCTATATGAAAGAAACTGCTATGGCAAAAAAAGTGTACTTAGGCAACAGGATAACCCAGGCAGCAAATTCGCAGAGAGAGCTATATAAAATTGTTAAAGAATTTACAAACCCCCCTGCCTGTCAGCATTCATCCAATGAATCACAAGATTGGGTTGCTTCTGTATCATCGTATTTCCACGTCAAAATCAATGATATCCACAAACTCTTTCCCCAACCAACTCCTTCCTTTCAGACCACACCTCCGCCTAATAAAATCAACAGTGACCCCAAACACCAAATCAATGTTCTCAGAGAATTTCTTCCTTTTTCTGAAACAGAAGTAGAATCAACTTTGCCCAAAATCAAGTCAGGATCTCCTGGGGACCCAGCCTCCTCTTAAATCCTAGTAAAAACAGCTCCCGCCCTGACTTCTGATCTAACTAAGACCCTCAATCGCTCTCTGTCTCACGCTTCTGTTCATCTGCACTGGAAGGAGGCCACAATAAGACCAATTTTAAAGAAACTTTCGGCCGACTCTAAACAACTCTCAAACTATCGGCCTATCTCTCTCCTGCCCCTATTTGGAAAAGTCATGGAATCATTGATATACAAACAACTTGTAACTTACTTTGAGACAAACAGACTTCTTGACTCCTCCCTATCGGGATTCGGGGCATTCCATAGCACCGAGACTGCCTTGCTCGAAATTGTTGATAATGTTAGAATGACTCTTGACTCTGGACAGTCTGCCATATTGATCCTGCTTGACTTGTCCGCGGCCTTCAACACCATCTCGCATCTCATTCTCTTAGAACGTCTTGCAGAGATTGGTGTCGAGGGTCCTGCGCTACTCTGGATCAAAAGCTATCTAACTAACAGACATTCAAAGGTCCGAGTAGGAACATATTCCTCCAGCTATCTGGGAAATGATAAAGGTGTACCTCAGGGATCCATATTGAGCCCTACGCTCTTTAACTTATATGTATTCTCCCTGGCTAAAGTGATTAGAGCATACGGTTTTGGAACCGTGTCCTACGCCGACGATACGCAGTTACTGGTCACTGTCGACCAGGATCCAGACGAAACCAAACTGAGGTTCAAAAATTGTATGATCGCAATCCATGACTGGATAACCAACAGCTTCCTGATGCTAAATGCTAGCAAAACTGAGATCATGCTTTTCGGAAAGGCCGACAGGCTCTGGCCAAATGAATGGTGGCCAACAACACTGGGACCCTGTCCCTCTCCCATATCCTCAGTTAGGAACCTTGGGGTAATAGTTGACAACAGGTTGTCCATTACTGAACATGTCAACAAAGTAGTGTGCACCAGCTTTGGCCTAATGCGCAGCCTGAAGAAAATTTTCAAATGGATTCCCCTTACCTCGCGCATGCCTTTAATACAAGGTCTCATTGTCAACCGTATAGATTACGGGAATGCCTTCCTATCCTCCATTAACGAAAATCTTTTGGCCCGATTACAGGTGCTACAAAACACTGCAGCTAGGCTGGTGCTCAACCTTCCCCCCTGCACCCCATCACTGCCCTGCCTCAAAACTTTGCACTGGCTCCCAATAAAGAAGCGCATAAAATTCAAACTATGATGCCTAGTCTATCAAACAATCCATGGACAAGGACTGATTTACCTGGAAAAAAAGCTCAAATTCCATAACTCGGCCAGAACACTTAGGTCTACCAGCAAACTACTTTTAACTGTTCCCATGGTTCGCACTGTTAGATATGGTGATAGGGCATTTAGTAAAACAGCTCCTGAAGCCTGGAACACCCTGCCCCTCCAGATCAGGACAGAACACAGCCATATGAGATTCCGGAAGAATCTTAAGACCGGGCTCTTTTAGTCACCGGCCCACTGTTCCTGTCTTGTGGATCTGTGATGGAAGATCTGCTAGGGCTCTGAGACCTTCGGGTGATTTATGCGCTATATAAATGCATTTTACATTACAGGTAAGATAAGCGTATTAAAGACCGCTGGATCATCTGTATTAGGTCCATAGATCACAACTAAGACATATTTAATACCATGGATCACCAGTTGAACAATACCCCAACTTTCCCTAACATTAACCATAACCTGATCAGTTTTATAATCCAAGATTTTACTAGCTAGTATAGCCTCACCCCTTATTGAAACTGTTTGAAATGAGCAGGCGACAGATTTATAACCAAGTTGATTAAGCAATGTCTGATCCTTTTCCTATGTGAGTTTCAGTTACCAAGAACAAATGAGGGCAATACATCTTTAACTCTTCGTGTACAAGTTGGTATTTAGGAGTAATATTCAGCCGAGATACATTCCAAAATAGAATTGTAATCACTGCCATAATATAACAACAAATATCTAATTTAGAACAAATTTCCCTAAAGCGCGTCTAAAAACCACTCGCAAGTAAAACAAAATATCCTGTTTAGCTCCCTTGCTTTTACCCTGCAACAAATAAACTCGCCCACCCCACCTCTCACCCACCCCGTGTCTCAAGAAAGGAATCACCCCCTTTATTACTGTCTTCAAGACAGCATTTAAGGAAGTTCAGATGCAGAGTGCCACAAATTAGAGAAAAACATTATTTTTCAAAGGCATGTAGGAAAATGAGAAGCAAAAGAAAATAAGCAATCTCCGGATAGCAAAACCGGAAAACATTTTTCACAAAAGCTTTCAGGTTATTTCTCGGGCTCCTGTCGCCAAGAGTTCAAAACTTCCTGAGCCTCCTGCTCCGTAAATGCTAAGTTAGTATAGCCATGATTTATTATTTTTAAGCACCCAGGCTCCTGTAAATAGACCTGTGCATCAGCAGCCTTCAGGGGATCAATAAGACACTGATGTAGCCAGCGCTGATCCATAGTGTCTTTAAAGAAGTCAGATGTAGCAAGCATTAAAAAAGAGTCCATGCACAAAATACGATGCTACAGCTAGTATTTTTCCACATTTATTTAAATTGAAAACACAGCGAAAATAAAATGCCTTTCTACAAATATCTTCCAAACAGGATGGGCATTCCAGGGCAGGAAGCTTCACAGATCCTTCTGCCTTTGATGTATGACCCCAGGCTACTCTAGATAGTGGAGGTGCCCAACCCCCTATCCTGACCCCACCTCTTGATGGCAAGACAGACAGAAAGATTAGTTAGATTAGGAGGTGTGCTCAGACTGAGCCAGCACCACCCCTAGGGTGGGCCAGCTAATGTAGACCCATCTTCTCAAATTAAAATATATTGTTTTTGGAAGGAATTAGCCTTCTAGGGTCATGGTAATGCCCACTTCCCACAGGAAGGGGCCATATAGAAGATGTTGACACCATAAGGTTGCAAGCCCATTGGTGACTATCTGTCACTCGCTGTACACGCCCCAAAATTGAGAATTTAGATGGCACCCCTGAACCCAAGAACCCGGATTCGATGGATCAGCAGAAGAATGATGAAGAACAGATACTGCCTGGCGAGAGCTGCAGCAGAACTTTGGTCTTTGGAGCGAAACCCTGCAGTCCTCAAGCCTCTCTCGACAGAGAGACTAGTCTTGGGAGCTGGAAAACTACCAAAGTCTTGGGTCCCCTGCCAGCGGATGTATGACATTACAACACATGCTTTTACCACGAATACCTTTACATCGCAAGTTTTACAACGCATGCTTTTACAACGCATAATGTTGAGGGGTGCTGGATAGTGAATAGTTTAATTTACTATTCCAACTCCAGTCCCCGTGGATAGTAGGGAAGGTGTTGGATAGTAAATACATTTTCTATTCCCTATCCTAGAGCGCCCCCGAGCACAATGCTTTGTAATGGCATGCGTTGTAATAGTTGCGTCGTAAAGGCTCTGCGTGGTAAGAGTTGCGTTGTAAAGGATGTTCCCCCCTGCCAGCACTGGACAACTACCAAAGCCTTTATGTAGCATGCCAGCACTTCAACAGACACTGAAAGTCTTCCTTGGAGTAGAGGAGATAATCCCCTGCAGGCACTGACAAGCAGAGTCCGGTCCACGATCTTGCAGCTCCCAAGCCTGATGACACCACAGATAACCAGGAGAAGGTTCTCTTGCTCTGGAAGGTCAAGTCTGTCTCCCCATCAAGTGTGAAGACAGCAGGCCCAACTAGAGCTGTGCAGCCCAGACTCTCACTGCGCCAGGACAAAGCAGCCAATGGGGGACATCGGCATCACTGAAACCCACTTTAAGAGTGGCCCAGCTGCCTTGATATTTCCGCATACAGCTGTTTGTCCCTGACCGCAAGGTCCTTCTTTGTGCACAAAGCCCAGCTGACCAAAACCCTCTGCTCCTGAGCCCTCTGGCCCAGGGCCCAATGAACCAGCTGTGCACCCGTACTCCATGACCCCTTGCAACCTGAGTCCCTGTCTGGAAGACTTGGCTACAAGACCCCTGTGAAGCCTCTTTTCAGGTGGCCTCACTTCTCTGTGGTGCCAGGTACTAGCCTTCCCAGCACCTAGCTCCTGGTAGAACCCAGGAGGGTCCTGAAGAACCACTCAAACCAACTGTACCTATCTTTTACCACCTTTGACTTTTCCTTGCATAGAAAACCATTGAGGGTGAAAGAGCACAGGTTTGAAATGTTTACTTACCTGTGAATGTTTCTACTGCAAACTTTACTTACCTCATAATGAAGTTCTTGAGTTGAAACATATCTAAAAAGAAGTGTTATTTTTCTAGATAGGTCGTAAAATGTATTAGTTGCGTGTGTGTCTCATTTATTGCCTCTGTGAGAACCACACATGCTTAGCACTGCCCTCCGATAAGCCTAACTGCTCGCCCACACTACCGCAAACAAGCGTTTGCAATGCAATAGGACTTGCGGTTACGTGAGACCTATTGAATTGCAAACAGGAGCGCGGTGGGCAGAAGGCGAGAAGGCAGGAACAACGGGAGTGCAGGTGGGAGAGTAGGCACAGACAGCAGGAGGGGGGAGAAGGCACAGGAAGAAAATAGTGCTCATGAAACACTCGAAATAAAGGGGCCCATAGCTATGAAAGGATACAACTGAGGATATGGCCATCATAAGGAGGGACTAACAAGCCTATAAACCAATCGGAAGGAAGCATTTAGAAAGGACAAAGACACAATCCAATGAAAAAGATGGTTGAAGGAGTGGGCGTGGCTTCAGTCCCGTACTCTACTACTACAGATCAACCCCAGAGCAGCGCTTGCGCACTGGCTCAGGACTTGACCTAAAAAGAGCGTTAGTATAATCTACTTTTGCCTCTGTAAACCAAAGTGGGACCAGGCGCGCAACACCCATTGGCCTCAAAGGGCTTCAGCCCCCCCGTCGTGTGTAGCAGCCCGGGATGAGACACTTCCCGGGCCCGCTCACAGCCGCACCCGAGCACTTCACAGGTCTTTAAAAGACCTTGTGCAAGTCAATGGGGCTTTGTTGTTGTTTCACCCCTTCTAAGAGGCCCTGCAGCTCAACTCTGCAGATTGCCTAAAGATTCATCCCCCCCCCCGAAATTTTTCTTAGCCCCCCCAGAAATTTGACTCTAGTTGCGCCTCTGTTGGGCACCCACTGGACTCTCTGCACAGTGCACTTTGCTTCATTACACTATATAGAGAGCCAGCTTCCTACACTGTTCATCCAGTGAAAACAGTAAAAGTGTTGGGAGCCCTGTGCTTGTTCGGATCTCATTTCTCACTCACCATATGGCCATAGAATGTTAGATTTATCATAATTCTCTCACTTGGCCTCTCCCATTGCTCATCCATTGCCAATGTTCACATCAGACATCCATATGAGATCAACTGTCTCCAACTTTAGGTCTCATTTGCGTCAAACATTCAATTCTCTATGTTCCCTTGCCTCATCTGGATCGCACATTTCATCCTATTTTGCCCCATCTTCACCTCTCCAGTCCTCACCTTGTTTCTCCTCCGGATTCATTACGCTCCTTTTGCTCTGACTCCAGTTCCCAGATGCACTTTCTGGTGGCATGTCAGATCTTACCCACGGTTTTGGAACTGTCTCCTGCTGTTCGGCACGTCTGTGTATGTGATCACTGGTCGGGCTGGGAACCAAACCAGCCCTGCGAGCTGCCCCAGAGGTGGGGTTTAGTGGGGGTGCTACCAAGAAGCTCTGGCCTGGGATGCTAGTGTCTAGCACACGGGTACTCATAGTACGGCCCGTGGGCCAACAGCGGCCCGGCAAGCCTTCCCTGGCGGCCCGCGGACCTTGCACATATCGTACCGGTGTTTTACATTTTTTTTTTAAAAGAGTGTCTGCCAACACAAGTTGCAGTAGCGCGACTCGAAGACTGCTGCTCTGTGGGGGCCGGCCGGGCGATTCCTGCCATAGTTAGAGTGGAGCTGCAGGGGCGCTAAGAGGTGAACAACACAGCCTCATTAACATGTTAATGGTCTTTTAAAGACCTGTTAATGCGCTCGGTGCAGCTGTGTGTGTGTGCTCCGAAGCTGTCTCAGCCCAGGCTGACACAAAGGCAGGGTGAGATGACAGAGGGAGAGGGAGGGAAAGGGAGGGAGAGGGAAAGAAAGTGAGACAAAGGGAGGGAAAGGGAGACCGGGTGAGGGAGTGAGAGAGGGAAGGAGGAAAAGGGAAAGGGAGGAAGGGAAAGGGAGGATGAGGGAGGGAAAGGGAGTGGTTTTACTGGCTACCCTCAACCAAAGTTAAAGGTTTCGAACAAGAATGAACTCTAACTAGTATAGCCTGCAGCAGAAAGGCTATTTGACATTCTGTACCCTGTGAGTAAAATGTTGGAAATTAAAGGGTGCAACAAAGACCAATGCTGGATTGCTGCTGTACACGTTGTATGCTACACCATTTTCCTTAATTGAGTGCTCAACATTCTAGTGACCAAATAGACTAAGCATGAGCGAATTTTGCGGATCTCGCGTTCGCGAATTTTGCGGATTTGCGGATTCGCAATCCGCAAAATCCGCGAATTCCCGCGAATTTGCGGATTTTTTTTTTTTTTGTGTTCGCCCGTGTTTCTGCCAGTTCGCGAGGGTTTTGTACACTTTCGCAAATTGCGAACTTACCTGTCGGGTCGCAAGTTTCGCGAACTTGTTGTTTCTACGTGTCCAGCCTGTTTTGGGACACTCTTCTTCATCACTGCCACTCTCTGTCACCACTGCCACTCTCTGACTACTCATGCCACCCTCTGGCCCACCCATGCCACCCTCTGTTTCATCACCACACCCTCTGGTTGTCCAGTGTACATTATTTTCGGCAAAGCAAAGCACACCTTCCCTGCCTCAAGTGACCTGAATTAATTTGGGGCTGATTCATGTGTCACAGAATATTTTTTTAGCTGGCACCTGCTTCCTTAGTGCGCCCTGATTAGTGATCTTTTGCACTTGCTAAGTGCTTTCATTGTTGCAAAATTAGTTACAACACCTGCCCTGCCCCAACTGACAATAATGAATTAGGGGCTGATTAATGGATTTTAACTTCCAGCCTGGCTCCTGCTTGTCTCCCTTAGCTGTAATTCAGGACCTTTGTGGCATATGTGTAACTATTCTGAGGTTCAGAGCAGGGTCACATAATAGTTTCAACTGGCAACTGAACTCTGGAGGGGCCCCTCAGGAAGCACTCCAGGAAATGGCTACTAATGATGAGCCTGAACTTTTGAACCTGGTAAGTAGTTACTTTCAGTTTTGCTAAGATCGTATTTCTGCAATTTTGCACTTATTCGCGGTGCGCGAACTCACGCGAACAGTGCGAGCAGTGCGAGCAAAATCCGCTGCTCGCGGATTTGCGGATTTTGCGGGAAATTCGCAAATCTCGCGGATTGCGGATTTCCCGAAAATCCGCAAAATCCGCGAGCGGAACGGATTTTCCGCCCACGCCTAAAATAGACCAGTTTAATTTGCCGTGACTAGTAACTTTTCCTTGGGTTGTGGGACTTGAAGGTGGCTTCCCCCTCCCCTGCAACTTGCGTTGCATTATGTATTCCAAGTCCTCGTATATAAAAGTTAGCACAAGAAATGATGTGTTGAGGAATAGCCTAATTTTATCGTGGGCACATAAACACATTAACTACTAACTTGACAATTCACTTGTATCCAACTTGACAATCCTCTGGCTCAAATTTTCCTGTCATTTTGGTTAGTATCTGGGGTTGTAGCAGGTTAATTGGATTGGTAAATTAGAGCTGAAAGTAGGCGGATAAAGTTATCATGGAGCATTACGAATTTTAAAATGCTTATCTTTATTTAACTATGTGAAGTTTAAGAGGGTGCCATGTGCTTTACTGCAGAGTCCCTTGCACTTGAGTCTACTGCATTCAAGATCCTATTAGCTTTGATTCAAGAATAGTTTCTGCATAATACTAATACACTGGTAATAAATGTGAATCCTTCTTACTGCAGGCAAATTATGGAACAAATCAAGGAGTGCGGAATCCCTGAAGTTGAGACAAAGTGAGGGAGGGAAAAGGAGACCGGGTGAGGGAGTGAGAGGGAAGGAGGGAAAGAGAAAAGGAAAGGAGGGTGAGGGAGGGAGAGTGACAGTGAGGGAGGGAAAGGGAGGGAGGGAAAGGGAGTGACAGTGAGGGAGTGAGAGAGGGAAAGGGAGACAGAGTGAGGGAGTGAGAGAGGGGGAGGGAGGGAAAGGAAGGGAGGGAAAGGGGGTGAGGGAGTGAGAGAGGGAAAGGGAGACAGAGTGAGGGAGTGAGAGAGGGAAAGGGAGACAGAGTGAGGGAGTGAGAGAGGGAATGGGAGGGAGGGAAAGGGAGTGACAGAGTGAGGGAGTGAGAGAGGGAAAGGGAGACAGAGTGAGGGAGTGAGAGAGGGAAAGGGAGACAGAGTGAGGGAGTTAGAGAGGGAAAGGGAGGGAGGGAAAGGAAGGGAGGGAAAGGGGTGAGGGAGTGAGAGAGGGAAAGGGAGACAAAGTGAGAGAGGGAAAGGGAGGGAGGGAAAGGGAGTGACAGAGTGAGGGAGTGAGAGAGGGAAAGGGAGACAGAGTGAGGGAGTGAGAGAGGGAAAGGGAGACAGAGTGAGGGAGTGAGAGAGGGGAAGGGAGACAGAGGGAGGGAGACAGAGGGAGGGGACAGAGTAAGGGAGAATGAGTGAGAGAGGGAGGAAAGAGGGAGGGAGAGAGAGAAAGAGAGCGAGAGAGAGCGAGGTGGGTATGCCGGGTCTGGTGGCTCAGTGGACGAAGGTGTCCGCTGCAGGGACCAGTGATCAACCTCATGGTCAGTTTTTTTTGGTTGGTCTAGCCCCGCCCCCTCCCCCACTGGCTCCGCCCCCACTGGTGCGGCCCTCAGACACAAACCACACTGTAAATTTGGCCCCCGAGAGAAAGTTTGTGAGTACCCATGGTCTAGCACAAGCACCGGTACCACTTTTGTTACAGGCGGGCCAATATTGAAACACTGCTGCAAGACCGGCCTCCACTGGCCAAAAACCGGCACCCACACATCCGGCCCACCAGGAAAAGGCCAGTGCGAGCTATGACCAGTCTAGCCGTTTATGTGATATCCTTCCAGATGTACATCATCATTCTTACACTCCTTGGTTCTTTTTTGCCTTGTAATTGCGTAATATTGGCCTTCTTAAACTTGATTTTAGGAAACTTCAACTTTGACAATGGATTTTAGAAAGATGGGCATTAACATATTTATTTAGTCTAGATAGCGATAATAAGAATGTAAGCCTAAAAAATCAATAACACAATTGAGGGCTGATAATGTGGTTCTTACGTGGAATACTTCACCACGAGTATTCCACTGCTTGCGGAATGTATTGCGGGAGAGTTTTGGGTGTGACATTAGCAATTGACGGATAGCGAAAACGGAAATGCTCAAAGTGAGCTCTATATTTTCATCATATACAAAGTGTACTATTGTGAAAAAGCGCTGGTATTTTTCTATTTAGTTATCCACTCGCTTCTCTATTTCAATAAACTTCGCCTCCAAGCAATATAAAAATATTTATAACAGTGGACAGTTGCCAATGTCTTAATCTCCCACAAGAAGTAAAGACAATGAAAGACATTGGTTTTACTTATCAGGTGTTTCTATCAAAACAGTAACACGAGATTCTTCTGCTTGAGGCTATTTTAGCGCATGGTTGATTTTCAAACAGTCTAATACTTTTGCAAATTAAATATATATAACTATCATATTTCCTGCAAGGACAGATTCAGGCAATTCGTCCTTGACATGTTAAAATCCACCGGGCACAAACAAGGTTTAGTGATTTATGATAAGGGTTATAATGACTTTATTAAAATTCACAGCAAAGCTCATTTTTCAAAAGCATGTAGTTTGTGTAATCTTTTATACTTAGCAGTCATTATTTGATTTTCAAACACCTTTGGCTTTATCATACAAATTCAACCAAAGCAGTTAAATGTGGTGAAAGGCTGTGCCTGAACCCATGCAAAAACCTCACTGCAGTAAATCAACTTTAGAAAAGTGCTGCTACCAAATATTGAGAACAAACGTCAGATATCCTAGCCTACAAGAGAGAGCAACGTGATCTTTGAGCAACATGAGCTCCATGGTCAGTACAGTAGGCTCGTTTTTGTTTTAGAAAATGGTCCCTTGGATAAGTGACATAACCAAATATTCTCATTTTTAATAATAATAATAAGTCGTATATTAAGGAGGTGTTGCTCAAAAAACAAAGTGTGCAGTTATTTTCTAAATCTTAGGAAGTGTAGAGACATGTGGATTTTGATCAGAATTATATTTGAAAATCTTTTGTGTAGAATGAGAAACGTTTCCATCTACTGCCTTTATTTCTGCATGTTCTTGCATAGTGTCTAGTGATTTTACTAGTGCATCTCTATTCTTCAGAGGCCATGACTTTGAAAAATAGTTTTGATGATGTACCACCTATGTTTACCTTTCACCTTATTCGCCAAGGTTTAATGGAAGTTGTGAATGGGCAGTAGATGTAAATGTATTATTGGAACATTGTGTATCCTTTCTTGAGGTATACCAAAGAATGAAACTTGATGATATACTAGTCAGAGTGGAAGTGATTAATCTATAAGCACTGGCAGAACTTTGTTTACCTACCATCAGACTGTGTTCTTTGATGATGATCTGGGCTATTAGAACAAAGGTCAGTGGAGCTGTAAATATTGGCTAAGAACCCTCCAACAATGAGAATCTTAATGAGGGTCTAACGACTGGAAGGAAAGTGTTTAGCCCCAGCTCCCCCAAGTACTTACCTACAAAATTTCCTCGGACAGGTCAAGGCCCTTTACGGCCTGGCTCTAGAGCCATGAAGCTCCTGACTCACTTTGTTCCCTCTCTTTTCGTTTTCCTCCCTCACTCCCCCCACCCCTTTCTCCCTCGCTCTGCTAAGGTTCGTTCAGGCTGTTCATTGCTTTCTGTGATAGGATCAGTAATTTTGGGACGGTTTCTCACTATTTTTTAACATATTTTGACATACTTCTATCTCTCATATTTTGACCTCTTTTGTTGTTTCTTTTTCCCTCTGTTTTGAATCTTTGATCCATTTTGTTGTGCCTTCCTCTCCATTTTAGCTGGACCACTCTCCCTCTATTGTGGTCCATTTTATTGTCCCTTTATCCTTCTGTGTTTAACCCATGTTGTCGTGCCTCTCCAGTCTCGCTTCTCTGCATTATGATCCTGAGCCCCTTTTCTTCCATCGGGAATCGCCATCGTCCACAAAGACACCCGCAGACACCACCAACTCATCAAGACCTCCAAAAGGACCGCCTTCAAGTACCGCCTAGACAACAACGCACACAACACCAAAGAGCTCTTCAGCATCTCAAAATAACTCTCCAACTCCAGCACCAACACCAACCACATTCCACCATCACAAGACCTGTGCGACTCCCTTGCCACCTTCTTTCACTGCAAGGTCACCAACATCCACGACAGATTCAACTATGACCCCCCCTGCACCCACTACCGAGACCACCACTCCCGCGACCTCCCACACCAGCCGCTTGACCGCCTGGTCCACCATCAGCAACGAAGACACCATCAAAACCATAAACTCCATCCACTCCGGATCCCCATCCGACCCGTGCCCTCACCATGTTTTTAACCTAGCCAGCACAACCATCGCACCCCACCTCCGGAAAACAATCAACATCTCCTTCGAGACAGCATCCTTCCCGGAAAGCTGGAAGCATGCTGAGATCAACGCCCTTCTGAAGAAACCCAAGGCGGACCCCAAGGACCTCAAGAACTTTCGGCCCATCTCCCTGCTCCCGTTCCCGGCAAAAGTGACAGAGAAGATTGTCAACAAACAGCTATCCTGATACCTCGAGGACAACAACATCCTGGACCCTTCCTGATCTGGCTTCTGCAGCAACCACAGCACCGAGACCGCCCTCATCGCCGCCACCGACGACATCAGGATCCTGATGAACAAAGGAGAAGCAGCCGCCCTAATCCTCCTAGACCTGTCAGCTGCCTTCGAAACGGTCTGCCACCGCACCCTATCAGCACGCCTCCATGACGCCGGAATTGAAGAGAAGGCCCTCGCCTGGACCACATCCTTCCTCCCCGGCAGAACCCAGAGCATACGCCTAAAACCATTGAGATCATCTGCGGTGTCCCACAGGGATCCTCCCTTAGCCCGACGCAGTTCAACATCTACATGGCACCGCTCACCCACGTCGCACAACAGCACAACCTCAACATCATCTCCTAAGCTGACGACACCCAGCTGATCATATCCCTCACCGAAGACCCCCACACCGCCAAAGCCAACCTCCACAGAGGAATGAAGGCCGTCGCCGACTGGATGAAGGACGGCAGACTGAAGCTGAATTCAGACAAAACGGAGGTCCTTATCTTCGGACCCACCCCATCAGCCTGAGCCGACTCCTGGTAGCCCACATCGCTAGGCACAGCCCCGGAACCCAACGATCACGCACGCAACCTAGGGTTCACCCTTGACTCCACCCTCTCCATGACCAAGCAAGTCAATGCTGTCTCCGCGTCCTGCTTTAACACCCTCCGAATGCTCAGCAGGATCTTCAATTGGACCCCTCTGGACATGAGGGAAACCGTCACCCAGGCCCTCATCACCAACAGAATCGATTACGGAAATGCCCTCTACTCAGGAACAACAACCAAGCTCCTGAGACGACTACAACAAATCCAGAACGCCTCGGCATGACTGATCCTCAACGTCCCCCGACGCAGCCACATCACACCCCACCTGAGAGGCCTGCACTGGCTCCCAGTCAACAAGAGGATCACCTTGAAACTCCTCATCCACGCGAAAAAGCTCTATACAACACCGGACCAACATACCTCAACAACCGAATCCGCTTCCACACCCCCACCCGCACCCTCCGCTCTGCCACCCTCGCCCTCGCCACAGTTCCTCGCATCTGCAAAACCACCGGCGGCGGCAGATCCTTCTCTTACCTCGCGGCCAAGACCTGGAACGCTCTCCCCACCGGCCTACGACAGACCCAGGACCTGCTGGCCTTCAGAAGACTTCTCAAGACCTGGCTCTTTGATCAGTGACAGTTCCCCCCCCCCCCCCCCCAGCGCCTTGAGACCCTCACGGGTATGTAGTGCACTTTACAAATGCTTGATTGATTGATTGATTGATTCCTCCAGTTACTTCTTACCTGATTGCCCACCTTTGCCCCCCACACCACACCATACTCCCACCCCAATGCCCCCTGAGGTCCACCTCCCTCCCAGGACCTTTGTATTGGTGGCTGCAGCATGACCCAACCAATAAGCAGGTGGTTAGCCCTAATTCTCCCATGAATCACCTGCAACCAGTCTCCGACCTGTCAAGGTCCTTACGGCAATAGCTCAAGTACCTCGAGGCTCCCATCTTGCTGCTCTCTCTCTCTCTATGTCTCGCTCTCCTTGCTCTGGATTGCTCATGGTCTGCATTGTTTCCTCACAATAATCCCTTAATGGTAGACAGAGGTAAAAGTAGATAATACGAATGCTCTTTTTGTTGGTGTGGGCGAGGATTTTGGCTTATTAGGGGGTAGTGCTAAGCATTTGTTGTGCTCACAGAGGCAATAAACGAGACACACACTCAAGAATAAATCTGGGACCAATTTGCAAAAATAATATTATTTTTTATATAATCTTTCAGTCCAAGAAATTCAGTCAGAAGTAAGTACTTTTTAAGTTATGATTTTAAAGAGTTCCAAAAATAAATCACTGTTGTGCACAATTACGCAGAATAGAAGTCAATATGAAAAAAAAAGAAAAAGCATATGAAATCACACAATGGGTTCTCCAGGTTTACCTTATGGATTAAGGTAAGTATCAGGGCCAAGTCCAGTTTGACAAAGCGAAAGTTCGGGAGCAACCCGGTTTTGCCCGGAGCAGGTTGCTTAGGTCTTTAGCTAGCTACAAAGAAGGGGGCCATCTGAAAACACCCTGCACAGAGGAGCTTAAAAATAAATCTGGGCGATCCTACTCAGGGAAAAAGTTGCAAGGGCCTCAGGACCACAGGAGTATAGCTGATTTGTTATTACCAGGCATGGTGGGCTGGGTGCAGCGCAGATAGGGTAGCCAAGTGTTGTGCATTGAGATAGTCCTTGTGGTCAGGGGCAAACAGGTTGCATGTACAATTCCAGGACAGGTGGGCCACTCAGAGAGTGAGTCTCAGGGATCTTAAAGTCCCTCGATGGGTAATTGGCATCTAGATTGTACTCTTTCTACTCAGTCTTTGGTGTAAGGTGTCCGGTACCCCTGGTATTGGCACAGCACGGCTCCGGTAGGTACTGGTGTCCTCTCTCTTGATGGATGGACAGATATGATCCTCTGGAGCTGATGGACCTCTTCTGGCTTGGGTGCTGCATCTCAGTTGCTGGGGAAAAGCAGGATGCAGGGGGTAGCGCCTATACTGCTAGGGAGGCTCTTACTAATTGTTTGAAGTCTGGAGGTGCTCCGGGGTTCTTGGGGGCCTCCCAGTTGCAGAATGAGACAGCACACCATGATTGTTGAGTTATGGAATAAGCCAGCAGTCTTTGCTACCAATTTTCTGAAGTAGGTCTTCGTTTATCGGTCAGCAATTCTTCATTGTCTACTGCATTTCTTAGATCTGTCAAATCTACATTCAGGGTATGGGGATGCCACCTAAATGCTAAATTTACAGACATTAAAGGGGGTGACAGGTAGTAGCCAATGGGCTACCTACCTTCAGGATGTCTAAACCCTCTAAGTGACTACTTCCTGTGGGAAGGGGCCTTATCCTAGCCCTGGTAGGGCGATTTCCCAACATCACAAGATAGAGGAATTGGAGAAGTAGTGTACACATTGTCTGCCGCGCCTCAGGGGAGGTGTTGGCTGAATGTGGACACACCTCGTAATCTAACTAAACTAACTAATTTTCCAGCCTGTCCTGCCACCAAAAGGAGAGCAGGGAAAGGGGGGTTGGCATCCTCCACTATCTGGGGATGCCAGGATTGCATTTCAAAGGTGGCATCGCCTTTGAAGTTTTCCACCCTGGCAAGCTCTTCTAGCCTGGAGTGTCATGTGTCAGAGTTAGACCTGGTGGGATATTGTGCTAATTTACATGTACACAGTTCTTTCCTAAAGTTGCCTTCCCTTTGTCACATAGAGTTTTGAGATGCATTTGCATTTGTGACACTTGGATTCGTTTCTAAGAAACATCGAACTTACTTAAACAAAAGAACTTTGTGAGAATACTATCACACTGCTGTGGCATTATGTACAAGGCCTTCACAAGCATGATACAAATGTGTTTGTTGTTATGTCTATGTGGTGACGCAGATATTTGTGGAACAAACAACAAAAAGGGGGTGCTATTTTTCACAGGATTTGGAGTGGCGCTTGCCAAGTGGTGTGAAGTTAGCTCAAGTGTGGATTGTGGATACGGTGCTAACGGTGAGGGAGAAACCCCTAAACCCTCAAATCCGGACCAAGGTCCATCTACAAACAACAGCATGTCCTGTGCACACGCATATGAGTGAATGAACAATATACATTGTAATCACTATTAAAGATGAAGACAAAAGTTCTTTCTTGAAGTGTTGATTTTAAATGGTGTGTTACTTCACAGGCCAGCCAACACGTGCTTCGTCAATAGGGTGTGAAACGCTTGACTTCTTCAGGGCTGTAATATAGTTGAGTAAGTCTTTGGACCTTGCAACTGGTGATACTTCAGACCCAGCATGTCGTAAAATAATCTCTTGGCGTTGATGAAGTTCACCTCTATTGGTGATTCTGTGTATATTATAGGTAAGGCAATGCAATTTGAGTCCTCAAGACGAGTCTTAATCCTGGCAATATGAGCCAAGTTTATATTTTTTAAAGGAATGCCTGTACTCCTCATGGAGGCAAGACCAAATCATTGTGAAAAGCAACATTACAGGTGGCATGTTCTTGACGGTCAAAAAAAACAGAAGAGAGAAAGGGTTTTAAAGGAAATACTCCTGATCCCCTTGGATAGAGTAATCAAACAGTAAGAGGTCTACACCCAGGAGACAGTTCAATGTCTTTGAGGTACAGGGAGAAGGTGCACAGAAAAGGAAATGTTCCTTTCTTAAGAAGACCCCTCACTCACCAACCTAGTTGGTGACATGCTTCATCATTGGGGTCCCACCCGAATAGCCGAATGCTATCCGGGTGTGTTTCGACACCTGATTACAGTGGAGTTGGTTGCTTTTTGTGGTGCAAGTGAGTGTCATTAGTGGTTTAAAAATTGGCCAGGTATAACTCCTTAAAGATTTTATTCTGGAGCAACTGGGCAATATTAAAAATTGTTGGTAAGATGCCGTTCTAGGTCAGATTGACATCCGGTATCTTAATAGGTAAGAAAAAGTGAATAAAAAATAGTCTACATGTTTCAACCTGATGGCGATAATACCAAGTTTTCGTCAGGACCAGTGACCGTGACCCAGGCGGTTTACACTCGCTAAGGCGTTCCCTACCCATCTGAGGAGGATATTCCCTGCTACCACAAATGTCTCTGCTTACAAATTGTGAACAGTATGTTTTATATGTTTGTTTTGTAATGTTTGCTCATGAGTGTCTCTTCATTTTTATCAATATTTGAATGAATAACTATGCTTTCTCAATATAGAGTAGTCCTATGTGATCCAAGGTGTCACAATGGATACAAGCACTAATTAAATATTTTACTACTAAGGGCACTGAAACAAACTATAGAGGAACACATTTATTTAAGCACTGCATTTGGTTTGGACCTGCCCACGTGAGAGGTGGGCAGGTAATATGTTCTTTCTGATAGGAAGGGAAGCACACTGCCTCATACTCCAGCACTCGGTTTGCCACAATGCATCATAATAAATGCAGTGCATGATAGAACTTTCTTTGGTGTCAGGCTTTAGTTTTTTAACCTTGTTGGTGAAGCCAGTGCTGTGTATCTCTATACACATGTTTCAGGATAATTGTCCTTCTTCAGGAGTGAGCAACACTTTTTTGGGGGTGCTGGAGATGCTGTCCAAATATCCTCTCAGGTTGCTGTACCATTCCGGGCCGCAGGTGCATCAACCAGAGCTCGTCAGCTCGTTAGCTCAAGGGAGCCTTTTTAAATAGGAAGGGGGGTGGGTACACACTGCCTTACACTCCAGCACTCAGTCAGCACACATGTGTAGAGATACACAGCACTGGCTGCACCAACAAGGTTGAAAACTTAAAGCCTGACACCGATACTATGTGTCTGATTTCAACTGTATGCATTACATTTATTGCTCACACATTAGGTGTGCATCTGTTTTTTATTATATTATTTGTTTAGTATAGGATAGTTTTTCTCACGGAGTGGTACGCACTGGGCTGGTCCCCATGTGGCCCTGAAAAAGAAGTTTAAGGGACACCTTGAAACATGTCGACCAAATACTAGGGAAAGTATACACATAACAGTTACACTTCCTCCCTACTATTAACTCCTTTTTATCCATACCAACTAGGAGAAGGAATAAATGAATCGGTCACTAGCTAGGTATTTTTAGCATCACCATCACCACTCCCCCAAACATAGCACTACACATTTTTTCACAAAAAGTGCTCCTACGTAGTTCCGCAAGTTGCAGCATGGCCCAGACAGTACCTGTCTGGAATGGCCCAATGATGAAGCATGTCACCTAGGGGCAACCCTTGGTGAGTGAGGGGACTCATGAAGAGAATTTTCTCTTTCTAGTTTTCGGGCGTTGTTTTACACATTTAGAGTAAGCCCTTCCCTTTGGTTAGGTTCTCTGATCAGAGTTTTATGACGATACAGCTAATTTTGATGAGATGTTCTGCTTTCAACATTATGGTCATCATTTTCTACTTAAGGCTAGTACACCTCATTAAGCATTCAACTTTACACAATGGAAACATTCCCTTACACTACCAAGGGTAGCTCAGGAGCAAGGAGCATTTGCACAGATGTTTGACTATTTTTCTGGTTATGACACATCTGACTGGTCTTGATTTTATTATAGACTTGTACTGGCACCTGCTAAGAAAAATATGTTAACTGATACTAAGCTGATTTACCCTGCCTCTTTCATTTCCCAACTCTCTCTACATGATTTGACTTTTGGAGGGATATAATAGATGTATAATCTATCTGGGGGAATACAAATTCAAAGCTTCAGGGAACTTGGACTATATTCAGAGCCTGTTTACTACCACAACAGATGGTATTTCCTGAATAAATCTGTTCAACAGACAACGTGTCTTGGCTTAAACAAGTTAAACATTTGAACACAACAAGAGTTCCAACTGTTACACGATTTGACAACTGGGGGCAGATAACACCATAAGAAGAAAGCACTATTGATACTATGCTGCATAAGAGTAGATATAACTCATCAGATCCCGATTGGAGAGGATGGTTAATGTGGCCACTTGACACTACCAAATGTCAGGATATATTCCTAAGTAACTTACAGCATGGACAGGCCTGACATGCGGTACATGCAGAGTGAACGTTCACGTATGGTAAATACTTACAGTGTTGGGAGGTTGTACCTTGATTGGCTAAAAACCTCGACACCGTCTCAGGTAAAACATCACTCGTCCCTTTTATCGGATTACTTGGAATTACGAGACTTCCTCAGAAACCACGTCAAAAGTGCTTTATTATTCTGTCTATAACAAGATATGGAAAATAACCATATGACAAGAGCCTGCTGAAAGACCATGTGAGATTGAAAGGTACAACTTGGAACAGGGTCTTGCAGTAGTGGACTAAGGTATGACTGCCTAGTCATCTAGGATTTATTCTTTGGATAACATTGTCTCATCTACAACAGAAGTGCTTCAGCAGGACGTGTCTGCATTACGACGTATACCAGTCCCAACTTAGGTAAATAATATTATTAAGTTGGACATTACAGACATTATGTTCTGGTCATGTGCCATTGCAACAGATCAACATCACTAATCTGTTTTAACCTTACCCCCTTTTGGAACAGCAGATAACTATGGCAAGGAAAGATGTTAAATACACAAGGTTACACATCAAAAGAATTGTAAAATGCCCTTTTATCATTGCTGAGATAGCATCCTCGGATTGGATAATCCATGGGTACATTACACTACAAATCTCGACTTTCCACTTTCAATACTGTCTACAACGCTATCAAGTGGGAAAATAGGAAGCATTAGGTGAAGAGTTCATGCATGAAAAATGGGAGCTTCCTTTAACATATCAAGTACTGATGCTAGTATCATCACAACCATTAATGTGCAAATTATTTTACTCTTTTTCCACAAACCCTTCATTCAACGCAGTGGTGCAAATGGCTTTTCCTCCTCAGCCACAGGCCCACCAAAAGGATGCATGATTAGGCAAGGAAAGAAATGCAACAAAAATGATAATAAGGACAAGTGTTCCCAGTGTTTGTCTGAGGCTCATTGGTACAGGCTCCAATTGTTCATCAAACGTTGGCGCTCTTGAGCACTGGCGGTGGACTTTTCTCAGTCCTAAGCCCTGGATGAATCCCATGATGATCAGGATAATGTACCCCCCTTCAGGAGAGCACATGCAACTTATCCTGTCCAATGTCATGAACAGTACACAAATCTCACTTCACCCTAAATGAACCCCATTGGTACTACGGCAAAATACACCCTAACTTGCACAGGCCATCCCTGTCTAATCTGACTTTTCCTTTTGTGCACTGTTCCCCAACCGAGGACGCAATTGGTACCACTTGATCAAGAAACAGCAGCTCCTTTATAGCTCTTATCTCCGGGGGACCACTGCAATCAACATGTCATCGTTCTCTGCATCGGTTTGGGTCCATGTTAATTGTATGTTGCTCAAGGGAAATAACTGAGGCATATTTTCACACTCAGCATCCCCAACACCATCCCTGACCCATTGGTAATAGAGTAAGGGCAGCGTAATCCTGTGTCAATGCCATCCATAAACCCAGTTCTTTCGGCCAGCGAACTTCACCACAGTGCGGGTGGCCAGGAGGACCTAGTCAGGTCCCTTCTACCAGGGCTCCAAACTCTTTTTCTGCTGAAAATTGCGAACAAGGATCCAATCACCAGGCTGGATTTCGTGTCTGGGCCCCTCTGGTATATCTGGCAGAGTGTCCTGGACCTGTTGGTAAAGAGAATGCACATTTTCAGTTAACTGGTAAAGGTAGTCTGTCAACAATGGATACTCCATATCAGAAAATGTACAGACATTTGCCTGGCATCCAAACACGATCTCATAAGGTGACAACCCTGTCCTAGAATATGCTGTTGTTCTTGTCGACAAAAGGGCTTATGGTAAAGCATCTGGCCACTGTCACCCTGTTGTCTCCTAAATCTTTGACAATTTCAGTTTGAGTGTACCATTGTACTTCTCAACTAAACTTGCTGACTGCGGGTGTTTTGCGTCATGAAACTTCTATTTTACATGCAGACGTCACAATTTTACTGAATGACATTAGCATTAAAGTAACTTTTGTTATGACTCCATATCAAATGGGGCAAGCCGGAACGGGGAAAGAACTCCTTCAGGAGTACCTTTGTGGTCGTAACGGCTGTATTGTCTTTAGTGGGTAAGCCTCAACCCATTTACTGAATTCATCAGACAGCCACCAACACATACTTCAAATTATGGACCCTATCTAATTATATGTAATCCATCTGGAGGACCTCAAATGGGAAAGTGGGTGGTGGAAAATAACCGGGTAGTGTAGGGGTATCTTTTCCAGGCTTGTGCATCATTCACACCATACAGTGTTTCACTAAATGTGCAGCTGTTTTGGGGATGGTGTTATTTTGCCATATAGGGCCTGACAACTTTGAAATACCTTTATTACTGATATGGGCTGGGCCCTGGGCCATTGTGACCACAGGAAGGACATATGCATCTGTTGACATCTATCTCTGCTCTCCTGACTTGTCGCTCCAACATCTCTCATCATTCAATTGTGCTGTACTTTCTCGCCACACTGCTAACTCCTCCACTGTGGCCTCACTTAGTATTTCCTTCACATTCTCAAGTGTATCCTCAAACATGGTGACTTCGGGCACCCACCTAGCGAGACCTCCTACAAACATTCTCTTCATTTTAGTCCATGCTGTTTCCTTGGCTGTCTAGTCAGCAAAAGCATTTCCTCTGCCTACCTCATCAGTAATTTTCCTGTGGGCGCTACACTTCACTATATACAACATCTAGGGGAGTGTCAGAGCAGACAAAACCCTCAATATAGGGTGACCGTGCTGGATGTTTATACCATGGGAAGTAAGGAACCCTTCCTAAACCCAGAGTTGCACAAAATGATGCTCGACTCCGAAGGCACACTGGCTGTCAGTATTGATATTAAAAATGAGCCCCTGGCTCAATTCACAAGCTCAAATCAGGGTGGCTAACTCAGCTGCTTGGGCAGACTGATAAGGGACTTGTGATATTTCTACGACTGTACGCAATGTGGTGATGGCACAAGCAGCAGTTGTTGTGCCATATGGCAATTTGAAACAAGAGCTATCAAAATTTAGTTCATGTTGGACTTGGCCCTTTTTACAGGGTCATCCCTGAACGTTTTGCTTCCTCCTAGTCTTTTTTCTGACCTGCTCTTGGTAGTTTTAGGGCTCTGGGCACTTTATCATGGCTGTCCAGTGTAAAGTGCATGTGCTCTCTATGATAAACGTGGTAAGATTGGTCTACACCTGTTTGGCGTATTTAATTTACCTGCAGCAACTTTTCCAGTCGAAAGAAGTCATCTCAAGCCCAGATTCATAAGTGTGAAAATTGACAATGGAACACTTACAACTGTTGGGGAACAGATTCTCAATAAATCAGCTTAAATCTGAGGCATTTCTATACCCACCAAGGTAGAATTGTACTGTTCATATGTGCATTATACTAGGTACAGTATGTATCGCCCACTGGGGCGCGAATTATAAAGTTTAATATATCTGAAATTATAATCATAATTTTGGAAATTCCAAAGAGGAATCTTGTATTATCAGTTTAGCCTAATTTGCAGCTGGTAATTCTTTCAAAAGCATCATTTAAACAACATATGCATTGATATATGCTTTAGGTAAATCGACACTCAAAGATGGTCGCAGTACAGTGGCTTGATACTCATCTGTGTTAGAATCAGTAGTAGTAGTCCTACTTTGATGTTTATGATTTGTTCACTTTATATACTTTGAAGAAAAAAACTGTATTTACCCGTGACCAAGGTGCGGCTGCACCGAAACGTGGCAGGTGTTTCTTGACATCGCTGTCTGAATAAATTTTCACGCTTATGAATCTGGGCTCAAGCTGACTTCTTTCGACTGGAAAAGTTGCTGTTACACGCCGGCATTACAGAGGCTGGGGGATTGGTGAATTTTGTTGTTTGTTTGTTGTTTTGTATATATATATATGACAAAGCATTCCTTAGGAGAAAAAATCCAGCCAGAGAGTTGTCATCAGTGATGTCACTGACCATGTCATGAATGATGTAATATGTGACATCATCAGCAGTGGATTGCGGGTGCGCGATATATAGTTAGTGCAACTAACTATATATGCGAATTTCAATGGTTTTGTGTGAGTAAAATAAGGTTTTGTAAATTCTAATCCCTAACTATATATGGTCTATAACCTATGGTTTTTTAATTGAATTTTTAAGGTTTTGTAAATGCTAATTCCTAACTATGTGTGGTCTATAACCTATGGTTTTTTCAGTGAATTTCAATGGTTTTTTAATAGCAAATATCAAAAGCTGTAAAATGTATTCTTCTTTTAAAGGAAAAATATATTTTATATGTTTTTAATATAATTTTTTTATGCTTCTGCCAAACCCTGGCCTCTTAATAGTGCACTGTGGTGGAAATGATTTGGGCACTATTACTGGGGTTGGTCTGGAAATGCTTTTAAAGAACACCTTTCATCAATTGATGACACTTTTTCCCCAAACTGCCTTGGTATATTCCAATATATGCCAAAGACAGAAATGGAAGTGGTCCAACCAATTTTTTCCACAATTTGAGAAAGCACGGAAACATGTGAATAAATCTGTTTCTGCTTACATGAGAGACTATGGAATGGGTTTAATATACAACAATAACTTGCGTTACAACATTCAAGACATCTACAGAAGAGATGGTGTGCACTTCTCCGATGAAGGGAATAGAATATTCGTCCTTTATTTAAAACTGTGTATTGGAACCTACTTGTAGGTACCTAAATTAGCCACAGAACCCAATAGCTCTTTTCAGAGCTACCCTACCTCTGATCATTCAAAACGTTTGTCTTTTTCTAACTTTTTTTTTTTTCACCAAAGTACGCTCCCCGGTTCGCTTACCGGTGCGTGTACCGGGCGCTCCCCCCGCGAAATTTTCCATTTTTTTATTTTTATTTTTGCATATATCGGCGTCCTAAACCCCCCTCAGAAAACCTAGAGGGTCACAAAGTGTCTACCGTGCCCCCTTCTACCCATTCCGAACATTGTTTGTCCTCCATCTTGTGTCTCAATTCTACCGATACACAAAATGGAGGACTCCCGTAACGCTGCCGGTTCGCGTACCGGGGAGCGCACCGGTAAGCGCTCGATAAAAAAAGGTGGGAAAGTAATTTACAGAAAAACCACTACAGACACTTTCATCAAATATAGAATAGGCCCTACTACATAGCAGTCCCTACCATTTACCCAAATTTGATGGAATTCCATTGAGAAAATTATGCTGTAAGCCTGACTAAATATCCTGAGGTAAATTACCTAACAAAAACACTTATGAAGTGTTAGAATTGACAACCAATTAAAATGCTACTTTCAATTTATTCTATTATTTCATGACATTTGATTGGTTATGTACCTGAATATATATAAAGAAAGAGAGAGAAACACAGCCATTTTGACTACTACTTCCTGAAGTACATATGAAGTGCATTTAAACTGAGAACTGAAACTTCTTTTTGAAAGGTAAGATGTTATTTTAAAAACTGAAGTATGTTCTGCACTTTAAGTTAATTAGGAAAACATTTTCTGATAGTTATATACTATCCCTCTGTAATAGTTATAGAATAAGATAGACTTCTCTGTTTTAGTTATGGATGGAGTTAGGCTTGTCTTGTATAATTAGGAATTTACTTAGCCTTTATCACATACATTTTTTTATATTTCTACTTCCAGTCTCATACCATACACTGCCCAAAGATAAAATCACTGTTTAAAAAACCAAACTACCTGTCTGTACTTAAACCCAACAGTGCCCTATCTGTAATTATATATTTTTTTTAAATTCAATTTACAGCACAAAAATGGAAGGAGAGCAAAAAAATACCATGGAAATTGTTCTGGAAAGCAACAAAGATACAGAAATTGAACCCAATGACTCTGAATTCTTTGATGAATCACGGGACTTTGAACTTCTGCAATGTGTACAATCAGTAGATTACCTGATTGAAAATGAGAACATTTCTGACAAATAATTATTAAAAGTTCTTTTAAATTTTGAAAACGAATCAGAGAAATAAATTTATATTTAATAATTCAAAAATTGTTTGAGACAATATTCATTTTTATATGTATTTTTTAAACTGGTACCAAATTGATTATAATGTAAAATCAGACTTTAAATATACTGTGCAACTTTTTTGTGCTACATAGTAAGTTTGCTCATAGTTACTTCCTTTCTCCCACTATATTCTCTCCAATGTGTATTTAACATCTCTTTATCATCTCCTGCCTCCATGGTGTTTCTGCTTTCCTGACAGACTACGCTATGAATTCCATATACCACAATAACTTCTGAAACAACATGCAAGATATCTACAAAGGAAACGGTGTATTTTTATTTTTAGACTCTGCATTGGTACCTACATGTAGGTACTTAAATAAAAAATAAAAAAATACAACAAAAAGAACAATCAATACATGCATTATTTGAACATTCTTTCATTCTATTTTCCCTATATTATGCTCCCCGGAGCGCTTCTCGGTGCGCGTACTGAGCACTCCCCCCGCAAAAAAACGATAATACTTTTTTTTTTTTTCTCCGCGGAGCCCTTTTAAAGCCCCCTCATCAAACCTAGGGGGTCAGGGAGGATGTACTCTGCCCCCTTATGCTCATTTCCCCCTTTGTTTTTGCTACATCTTGTGTCTTGATCCTACAGAGACACAAGATGGCGGCTGCTCCGGACTGTTTAGAATGTTCACAGTCACCGGGGAGCCAATCCGCTTCTCCTAGCGAAGTTCCGTTACGCGTCAGGTACGCGAACCGGGGCGCTAACCGGGACGCTGTCACAGATACATCTGTTTTTTAAAACGTTAATTTCTCAAAATCCACTGAAGCACATATTTTAAGACATAGCAAAGGCACGTCGGGCAAACCATATCTACAATTTTGCCAAGTTTCGTGTAAATCCATTCAGCTGTTCGAGCTAAAAGTGATTCCAATCGCCCTATGGAAAAATGAATGGGAAAAACGCGTTTTGGGACCCCCTTTTTTTCTCAGCCCCCCTTGACGAAACCCCCCCAAATTTTCAAGGGCTGCTCAGAAACAAAATGTGCAATTTTCCTGAAAATTTCAGCCAATTCCGTCCACAAACGCCAACGTTATTCAACATAGAATTTTCTAAAATCCCATAGGAAAAAAATCCTAACTATATATACCTACTGGCGACCGCCAGTAGTTAATATATATATATATAAATCTGCTGAACTTCAATTCCCAGAAGGCACTGTGTCGGCAAAGCTGAGTAGGTGGTATGGGGGAGTGAGCAAAAACTATGGGTCGGTCCGTGCTTACAGGTGAGTGGTAAAGGGATCCTCAAGGCAAAAGGAAGTCCACGGCCACTGTCCTGAGTCCCCTTGTGCTGCTACCACCAATCACCACAAGTCCGCGCTAAGGCAGGGGCTGTCAAATGAGAGACAAGGCGCCCCATAGAGATAGAATACCTCAGTCCACCTTCGTCGGCTTGCAGATCCTGGCTGACTCCGAACATATCGATTCCTATATATATATATATATATACTATTTTTTCCAAATACAATGAGAGGATATGCTTCTATTGAATACGAGGAGTCCTTGCATGCTGAAGCTTTTACCTAGCAGCTGACTTACATCCAGTGAGGGGTGTCCAGTTCATAACCAAGATGGGATTGTACACTCCTGTCTCAACAAGACGATGGAACTCTTTATTTTTATTCACTGTTTTGACACTTGTTATAACTTTTGTATGCTTCTGTCTATTAGTCATTGCAGTACATTTCTTAAATAAAAGAATCACTGCAGTTCAATAAATAGTATAAATTTCCGTTTCTGTATTCTTTGTATATTTTTCTAAGTGATAGAGAGCATGAGTGAACACATTTAGGTATGTCACAACAGTTCTTGAGGGAACAGATTATCATATTTAGTAATTGCCTGAACTGTGATCTCCGTCTATGTTTAGGGGGCTAATGGTGGAACTGTGAGCTAGCTGACCAAAGGGACAACATGTCATGTGGGGTTGCATGGTATCAGTCTGGAACCAACCTAATTTTATGTTATCCCCAAATGTGCAGTTCCTACTGATTTGTGGAAACTTCATCAGACAAGGAGGTGTGAAGCATATCCCCCCACCAGAGCAGGCTATGTTCCTGGCCTCTGAGATTGTGGCTCTCACCCCATGAGGTCAGAAGCATATCTGGTGGCACCAGGCTGGCTAGGACTAGCTAGAAACCACACCAGTGCTTGCTAAGGTTCAGGGGGCCCTCTAAAAGGGTCTCCTGTGTGCATTTATTAATAAATCCAACACTGGCTTCAGTGAGTATTTATTAAGATGAGATGTTTGGTACCAAACATCTTAGGGTACAGTAAAGCCACGATGGAGCTAGGAAACTCGAAATGACAAGAATCCAGTACATGTACTCTCTGGCTTCCCTGTGCACTTACAGTATCCAAGAATGGACTTATATATTGTAGGGTCATATCTTCTTATGCAGATATGTCCACAAAATGGTATAGTGCCCCCTGTCTTAGGGCCAGAAGGCCTGCATAGGGGTGACTTACCTATACCTCACACAGTGTATTTCAGCATGACATACAGGTATGTGTGCCATGTAGACTCTTCAGTTTTCTCTACAGCAAGACATGCAGCCTGCAATGGCAGTGTGCATGATCTTGGTAAGGCGTCCATAGGATGGCACGATTTGTGCTGCAGCCCTAGGCCTAGGGGATACTCTTCAGTCCCAATGCCCAAGGTACCATGGATATCATTTACTAGGGACTTATAGGCGTTGCTGAAGTTGTGCCAATCGTGGTATAGTTTTAGGAGAGAAAACTGGCACTGTGATCCTAGTTAGCAGGGACCTTCGGCACTTACATTCAAAATCACACCATGCAGCAGACAAAAAGTAGGGGCTAACCATGTGAAAAGACAAACAAAACAGGTGATGGACCGAATGTGGATCAATGTCACACATTCAACCCAGTCCAAAGATCTGGGCCCAAATCCATCGTTTTTTTGCACTCCACACCACCCTGGGCTAGACAATGGCGATATGCAAATCAGCTCTGACCCTGTGCCCCATGGGAACAGTCCAGTCCGAACTACAAAAGCCATGTCCTTGATTCCGGTCTGGGAAAGATATGGCTGTTGTAGTTCGGACTGGACTGTTCCCATGGGGCACAGGGTCAGAGCTGATTTGCATAAAGCCATATTCTGACCCAGGGTGGTGTGGAGTGCAAAAAACTATGGATTTAGGCCCAGATCCTTGTACTGGGGTGAATGTAAGACATTGATCTACATTCTGCCCATCAAATTGTTTTTTGTAATTTTCTCCCTGAGTGTACTGGGGTAGCTCAGACGTGGGTCCCAGAGCCTCCACACAACTGGAGTCAAGCTAGCCGGGCTGATGAGAGGTGTTACCTCGAAACCGGTCCGGTCCTCGGATGCTTGATTCCGGTCTGGGAAAGATATGGCTGTTGTAGTTCGGACTGGACTGTTCCCATGGGGCACAGGGTCAGAGCTGTTTTGCATAAAGCCATTATCTGACCCAGGGTGGTGTGGAGTGCAAAAAACGATGGATTTAGGCCCAGATCCTTGTACTGGGGTAAATGTAAGACATTGATCTACATTCTGTCCATCAAATTGTTTTTTGTAATTTTCTCCCTGAGTGTACTAGGGTAGCTCAGACGTGGGTCCCAGAGCCTCCACACCACTGGAGTCAAGCTAGCCGGGCTGATGAGAGGTGTTACCTCGAAACCGGTCCGGTCCTCGGATGATTGATTCCGGTCTGGGAAAGATATGGCTGTTGTAGTTCGGACTGGACTGTTCCCATGGGGCACAGGGTCAGAGCTGATTTGCATAAAGCCATTATCTGACCCAGGGTGGTGTGGAGTGCAAAAAACGATGGATTTAGGCCCAGATCCTTGTACTGGGGTGAATGTAAGACATTGATCTACATTCTGTCCATCAAATTGTTTTTTGTAATTTTCTCCCTGAGTGTTCTGGGGTAGCTCAGACGTGGGTCCCAGAGCCTCCACACCACTGGAGTCAAGCTAGCCGGGCTGATGAGAGGTGTTACCTCGAAACCGGTCCGGTCCTCGGATGCTTGATTCCGGTCTGGGAAAGATATGGCTGTTGTAGTTCGGACTGGACTGTTCCCCTGGGGCACAGGGTCAGAGCTGATTTGCATAAAGCCATTATCTGACCCAGGGTGGTGTGGAGTGCAAAAAACGATGGATTTAGGCCCAGATCCTTGTACTGGGGTGAATGTAAGACATTGATCTACATTCTGTCCATCAAATTGTTTTTTGTAATTTTCTCCCTGAGTGTACTGGGGTAGCTCAGACGTGGGTCCCAGAGCCTCCACACCACTGGAGTCAAGCTAGCCGGGCTGATGAGAGATGTTACCTCGAAACCGGTCCGGTCCTCGGATGCTTGATTCCGGTCTGGGAAAGATATGGCTGTTGTAGTTCGGACTGGACTGTTCCCATGGGGCACAGGGTCAGAGCTGATTTGCATAAAGCCATTATCTGACCCAGGGTGGTGTGGAGTGCAAAAAACGATGGATTTAGGCCCAGATCCTTGTACTGGGGTGAATGTAAGACATTGATCTACATTCTGTCCATCAAATTGTTTTTTGTAATTTTTTAACCATGTGAAAAGAGGCACTTTAATACACTCATCTCATGAAAAGACTGCAGACCATCCAAAATGCAGCAGCCCAATTTGGCCTCAACCCTACGTTGTCAGTCGCACATCACACCACTCCGGAGGGATGAGGGCGCTTCACCTGCTTCTGATACAAAGAGCACACAGATCAAACTCCTCACCAACACATTTAAAAGCACTACAAGAAAACAGTAAGCGGGGAGGGGTGGCTATCCTGTTTTCCAAATGGTTCACAGGTTCTGTGGTGAGGCCTGTTGCTGAGATCAAGGAGTGCCTACTGCATTGTAGCCTCCATTTACTCCCCTAATGATCGATCAGAGAGGTTCTTGCTGGATGCTTGCGCTGACATGCTGCACACTCCAGATCCTATGGTGGTGGTGGGGGGCGACCTTAACTTTGTGATGGATGCTGGGATGGACCGCCCTGGCTCATGGACTGGAGGTGCGGGTGCTCTGTTGGCGGGAGGAGGGGACTGGCAGTGCGATGTAGGAATTAAAGACGCTTGGCGCTGCTTGCACCATGACGAGCGGGACCTTTTTCCTATTACTCAGCGACCTATAAGACTTATGCCCATATGGATCCTTTCCTTGTTACTCCAGCCTCTTGGACCTACGTTACATACTCCACTATCGAGGCCCGCTCCCTATCTGACCACGCACACATTACTCTGACTCTGCGCCTTCCTTCTGTGCGATCTTCCCGCACTTCACACCAGTGGTTACGAGACTAACTACTTCGCTCCCCGGACGTGGTGGATGACGTCAGGCGTTGCGTGACCGACTACTTAGCAACCAATGATGAGGGCTCGATGCCTCTATCCTCGGTGTGGGAGGCACTTAAGATGGTTGCGAGGGGGGCTTTTATTTCCAAGGTGGCCTGCGAGAACAAGATCAAGCAGTCCATGCAGAACTCGAAGCGCAGAACTCGAAGCGACCAATAGAGAATTGGAAGCTATGCGGTAGCTGGAAAAGGAGCGACTCCAGCTTTGGTGTTTAGATCTTGATGGGGCTGTTCATGCAGTGGTCTGTTTGAAACACAAATACTTTGTCGGCTCTAATATGGGCGTCCGCATATTGGCTCATTGCCTGCGAAGCCAGCAAGAGGTGCAATCTTATCAAAACGCTTCGGGTGAGGGCAGACAGACGATTGCGGACGATGCTGGTATATTGGCCGGCCTTCTGTTCATTCTACCAAACTCTTTACGCTGCTGACTTCTCCATGTTGCTTGACCCTAGTAAGTATTTGCAGGGTGCAGCAGTAACCCCTCTTCCGGAAGGTGAGTACGAGGCCCTAGAAGCTCCTGTTCGCATTGACAAAGTGATCTCTGCTATCGCCGGGCTGAAGGTCCCAGGGCCAGATGGCTTCAGCGCTCTCTTTTACAAAACCTATTGCGTAGAACTCCCCCTTCTACTCACCCATCTGTTTCATTCCTTTGCTGACATGGGGTCCCTTTCAGCTTCTATACTGCAGGCCTCTATCTCGGTCATCCCCAAACCAGGGAAATAACCAGTGCTCTGTAGCTCTTATCGACTAATTTCCTTGTTGAATATAGATGCGAAACTGTTCTCTAGCATTTTGGCGCACAGTCTGTATTCCCGAATGCCTGGTCTGGTGGACATGGACCAGTCAGGCTTCATCCCGGGACGACAATGTGGGGACAATACCAAACTTATCTGTCACTTAATTAATAAGGTGCAGAGGTCCAAAGAGGACGTCCTCCTGCTCGCGGTCGACGCAGAAAACACTTTTGACGTGTGCACTGACCATATCTATTTGCTACTCTAATGTGTTTTTGGTTGGGACCCTGGTTGTTTAACTAGGTAGCAAGCATTTATAAAGCTCCGATGGCGGCTGTCGGGGTCAATGGCTCACTCTCGGACAACTTCACAGTGGGCCGAAGGGCAAGGCATGGTTGCCACCTCTCCCCTTTGCTTTTCGCCCTTAATGGCAATCCTTTGGCACAAGGTATCCCATTCTGGTTAGATCACCATCTCATCAGCCTCTCTGCAGATGACATCATTTTATTGGTAGCGCACCCCTTGACTTCCCTGCCGCCTATTGTGGATGACCTACGGACTTTCAGCCAGGTTTCTGGCTTTAAAATTAACATGCAGAAGTCTCAGGTAATTAACCTTACCGCAGGCCAGCCAGCAGTCGACGTCCTCTGGAATTCACTTCGCCTTTGACTGGGTGTCAGATGGAATTACATACCTTGGATTGGTCCTTCACAAAAGTCTCGCTAAAACAGCTGAAGTGAACTACACTACCCTTTTATCTCGCATTCGCACAGACCTGGCCCGCTGGCAACACTTGCACCTGACTTGGTTTGGCAGGTTGTCCGCTGTTAAAATGAATATGCTGCCTTGGGCCCTGTATCTGTTTCAAACACTACACCTGGGGCCGCCACCTCAAGCACTGAGCCACATTCAGACGGCGGTCAAGCGCTTTGTTTGGGGTCTGATTTTGCCTTGGTTGCAGAAGACCCAAGTGCCCCAAGAAGGAGGGGGGCTTCTCCTTCCCTAACATTACCAGCTACTTCCAAGCTTCACTCTTATGATATCTTGTGGAGTGGAATCGTTCCATGACAGAGAAATACTGGGTCTTCATGGACCAGATGGTAGTGGGGCACCACATCTGGTTGGCCCCTGGCTGCCGTGATCTGCACGTGCCTGGGGACTCTACTATTCGCTGGTCACTCGCCCCACAATGCTCAGATGGGACAGGGTTTCTCAGCGGGCCAACTTAACTATATTCCCCTCACCCCTTACCTCGATTTTCTCTAACCCTGCCTTCCCACCTGGGATGGACAATTAGCTTGCTGCGACCTGTTTGGAGAGGGGTTGTAAGCGCCTGGGGCACCTGTTTAATTCATTGGCCTACAAAGCCTCAAGGGGGCTGTATGCACGGATTCCGTAGCTGCAATCACTCTTTCAATAACAACAATAGACAGTGAGACAATGGTTGCGATTATTTCCAGATGCAATAACTCAGCAGTACCGAAACGATTTCCATTAAAGTACTCCTACAAGTTAGATGCAAACAAAGTTCCATTTGCTCAAATTCCTGGAGTGGGCGATGGAGTAATGCTAAATATGGATTGCAGGTTAAGATTAATTCTAGCAGCACACAAGGGTATAGGCTCTGCACATGTAGGAGTTACAGCAACTGTTTCTCTACTAAAACAGGGCTACTGGTGGCCTGGATTAACAAAGGAAACTAAGGACTATGTCTTGAAATGTGACATCTGTCAGCAGATGAAAGGCTCCACCGAAACACGTCCAGCGCAGACACAATTGCTAATATCAGACAAACTACTCGGTGTGTTCATTTGGACCACTGCGGCCCCTAACAAAGTGATGGAGCTTACAAGTATATCATGGTTGCAGTGGATGCCTGCTCTAGATTCCTATGGGTGTGGCCCCTGCGCTCATCTGACCCTCGAACTGTCATAAAAGATTTGTGAGTCTTCATAGAGACATAGGCAATTGGCACATTATATTCTGACTGTGTGGACTTGTATTTAGCTCTAGTGCTTACAAGGAAGCCATGGGAAGTGTGGGTGTAGCATTGCAGTACTCCTCTCCGTACCATTCAGATATAAATTTGGTTGTGGGGAGGAAAAACCGGGACTTAAAGCAGTCTTTAACAGCTAGAGTATTAGGCTCGGTGGAAGTTGGTTAACCCCTTTACTGCTAAGGCATTATTCCTGCTCTCATATAATTTCCATTGAAATCAATGGAAAGTCCATGACGAGTTACCCTTGTCATTAGCGGCGAAGAGGTTAAACAACTTTATGGAGTTCAAAGGGCGTTAAATAACCAGCCAAGAAGCTCTTTAGGGGATGTCACTCCCTATGAGGTCCTATTTGGGAAAAGAATGTGGGTACCTGATCTTGATTTTGAAGGCCCGGTGTTGGATGAAAAACCTTTTGACATTCATAAATGTTTGGCCTTTGACCCTTCCGCGACAAAAGAACACACACTCCGATCAGCTTTGAGCTAGCATAGCTGTTCCTGATTGGTCACAGTTTTCAATACTATGACAAACTGATAACCGCAGATCTCACGGGCAAGAGCACAGCAGACTGAGTTTCTATACCACCATTCAGTTGTGACAGATAAGCTATATTATCTTTTGAAATTACTATAAACACAGCTTTGACATGTTGATAATAAAGATGCAATACAGATATCAGGCTGTTACCCAGTACGAGACAGTGAAAGAAATTGGAAAAAGTTGAAGGAAATGAAAGATAGGAAAACAGTGATAAAACAGAACAGTTGGATGAAAGTTGTTAGAACACACACAACCTACACCCCCTCCCTATGATGTATCCATCCTTTCCGACTGTGTATTTATTTTATTTTGTTTACCACTGTCTACTTCTGTCTGTGAAAGTTCAATAAAATACTTTGAAATAAAAAAGAAATGGGGTTTCTGGATGGCTAAGGTATACACCTGGGCTAAGCAGAACCCACCACTCTAGTCAGCGTAACTTAGATACACAATTAAGATAACCAGTGCTCACCCTCTGGTCTCTTGGTGCAGAGCAGGCAGGCTTATCAAAAGAGGCAATATTTGAAGTATTTGTGCAACACGCCCATACAGTAAAGCAAAGAATACACCACAAATAGACACAATGCCACTTTATAAAAATAGGTTATTATATTAGAAACACATTAAGGCACAAATGACAAATTTCTAATGTATGCTTTTCAAGGTAAGAGTTTTTTTAAATACAGGTAAAAACAGTGCTTAAAATGATGTGAGTTACAAGCAGTGGATTGTCAAATTGTGAAACTGCAAAAGTATCTACAGGCCAATGCATAACAATCACTAGAATGGAAGATCCTACACAGGTCCCTCTGTACCATTATACTGAGATCAAGTCAGCTGTTTCGGAGAGAGTGCATTATGATTACAGGGACCGCACAGGTCTGATCACATACAGTACCTTGTACGAGGCAGAGGAGTACAGATGCATTGCTGGTGCTGGGGGGGCTTGGAGACAGGCTCCTGATGTTGTGCTGATCCGATTTTAGTTGGCGCTGCAGTGATCAAACCTCGGGATGATAGGCGGGGCACAATGTTGCCACGGCAACGCCTCGGCCCAGGAAGGCAATGATCTAGGGTAACACGATGCTGTCAAGTGTTGCTGGAATGTGAATTTACCTTGAAACAACAAAAGACAAGGATTTCGCGTACTCGGAACAGTTGGTTTATTTAAATGCTTTGGCTGGGAAACAGCCACAGAAATAGGTCTGAGGACTGTCTCAATATTTATTCATTTTGTGTGCCATTTTATACAGTCTTCGGAGCGTAATAAAAGCATTTAGATCTTATTTTAGAGCAATGAATGCTTGTATAGTCATGGAGTTGTAAATCAGGTTAACTGACAGTGAATGCAGGTGGGTCTCAACCTTGTGTCAACAGATTGAGGGTCAGTGGGTGAAGTGGCCAGGTATACCGCATGGAGAGTACATGATCGCTGCATGTACTGTGTGTGCTGTGCTCTAATTGGATGAGTGTTCCCAACTTCATGTGGCATCTAACTTTTTGGTGTTTTGGGAACATGCACACCACTCCTGCTATATGTGCTTTATTGGGGCCGATCTCCTGGGACTATTACGGTATTGCTGCCTATCTGTGGGACTAATCAGAGTTTTTCCTGTTAGCGTGTTTGTCTGGCTGGATATGTGCCACCCAGCCTGTGATCTATCAATCATTACCCTCAAGAAGAGGTTGCACGGACTACCTAACCATGTATTTCTTACTTGTGGTTGATAAAGAGGTCATCTTGGGAGATTTCATCAATAGTGGCTTGTTCTCATTTTTTAATATGCATTTTTTCGTAAATTGACATCAATATTAACATTCCACAGCTAGTTAAATTTTCAACCATATTGTTAGACTTGGCCTCTTTTGCTGTGTTTCTCCTGGTTTTTTGCTTATTGACCTCCTGGTTTTCACTCTGTTTCTGCTGGTATAATGATTCTGCCTACTTTCCTCACTGCTATTCAGTGGTAAAGTGCACCTGTATAAAATGTGTTGTGGATTGGTATGTCCATGATTGACCTATTCGATTTATGTGTCAGTCCCTAGTAAAGTGCACTGCAAGTGCCAGGGCCTGTAAATCAAATGCTGTTGGTGGGCTGCAGCACTGGATTGTGCCACCCATGCAAACATGCCTTCAAGGGAATTTGCTTGAACAAATAATTTTAGAAAGTAATTGAACTAGAGTTAGTAGGACAATTCAATGGTCCTATAATGGAATAGATCCTGCATAAATCCTTTTACTTATTAAGTAGAGCAAACACACTATTGTACAACATGAAACAAACATATAAAAACAACATACACTAAGTGGGTGTATAGAAAAATATAGAGTTTATCTTTCAATTAAAAAGGTAATCAGTTTACGATACAAATGTATATGTACTGGACTACAGGTGCGGAAAATCATAAACAAATATATGACTCTGTAGATCCAGATGACACCTCTCCTGATTAACAATTGGATGGATGAAACAGGAGGAGGCGCTGGTCGACGTTTCGGTCTCCTAAATGTTAATTTTTGAGACCATCTTCAGGACTGATGACAATTATATTTGTAATGACCTATCAGTTGAATTTGAAGGGCGCAGAAGAAGAAACGCGTCCGTCGCAAGGATTTCTAATCCAGGGCACTCTGGTTTATCTATTGCAACCTTCAATGTGAGGAAACGTCACGTCTAAACAGACGATAGATTGAAACAATGGAATACACCCTTAATAACGTCTGTATTTGCAATAAATGCCAGATGGATTAAAAAATATCAGAGGATGCCCGTAGTGTTTTGAGCAGTGGAGGCGGTATCCTTATTCCGTGTCAAGTACTTGGGCACAGCGGGAGTATAGGTTTGTAGATCAGTTGCAATCTCCTTAACTGTAGTCCAATGATCAAGGCCGCATCATGTAACGCTCTTGGAGTTGTGAAACGTTACATGATGCGGCTCCTCTACCTTCATAGGACAAAGGAATTGCTGGTATAAATATTGGGGCCCAGACCCCAAGACTTTTGATCTTGCTGGAATCGAGAAAGCTGCCAAGAAGAAGAGCTGGAAGAGCTGCCAAGAGAAGTACTGCCCCTTTGCTGTGTTGTTGCTTTGTTGGGTTGGCCTGCAGCTGCTGCTTCTGCCTTGGGCAGTGAAAGGTCTGGACTGAACTTTCAGCCTGAAACCAAGCTGACTTCCATTTAAGAGGTCTCAGGGACTGCAAAGACTTCAGCAACCTCTGGGTACTGCTCCTGGAACCATTGCTTTAGTTGCCACAGAGAAGAGGGAACCGCGACTAACTCTGTCATCCAACTCCGTCGCTGGCCTTTAGTCCTGAAGGCACCGCAGGCCGCAACATCCCACCCTACACTGCACTCGTTGGTCTGACCGATGCCATCTGCACAATCGTCCCTGAGCCACTAGCACGGCATCAAGAGGCACCGCAACCCGCATCACCTCGCTTCACTTCGCTGGCCTGGTATCACCAACACGGTCGCCACTGGCTCGACACCTGTGACCGCCTCCTCGCGCACAGCTGTCCGGCTCGGCTAGCACAAATTGGCGCCAACCGTCTCTGTCGCCGGCATCGCAACTTGCCAGCACCACATCGAGCACCACCTCGCCCTGCACCGCACACCTTGGTCTCACCAACGCCGTCAGGACGATTGTCACGGAGCTGCTACTCGCACCGCCTCGAGAGGCACCGCACCATGCACCGCTTCCACTTTGTACCCTAACAGCGACTGACACCACAACAGGCTCTGTCACCTACACTGTGACCTGTCCACACCCCATCGAACACTGTCTCACCCTGAACCATTAGCCTTGGTCTCACCGACGCCGTCTGGACAATCATCATTGAGCAGCTGCTCCCACCGCATCCAGAGGCATCACACCGTGCACAGCTTCCACTTTGCATCGCATACGAGACGGATACAAAGACCGACTCCCACCTCCATGTCAGACGCACTAAGAAAGGTACTGTGAACAAACCTGTCCCGCTGTTGGTGGCCCGTACCGATGTGGTCAGCTGGAATGGCGAGATGTTTTCAGCATCATGGTAGGCTCGGACCGAGCTACCAACTCGTACGAACTGTGTTTTCAACGTAACTTGGCAATTTAAAGACATTTTGCAATGCAACTATTTTTAAAGTACAGTACTGTGGATCTTTATCGTATTTGGTGTTGTTTAATTGTATAAAAATATTGGATATTTTTCTAAACTGGTTTGGTGTCCTTTTGTAGTGCTTACACTGTATTACTGTTGGTTATGTGCAAATACTCTACACACTGCCTCTGAGATAAATCTGACTGCTCGTGCCAAGCTACCAAGGGGGTGAGCAGGGGTTGTTTTAGGAGTGTAACTCCCTTATCCTGACTATGTTATGTTATGTTATGTTATGTTATGTTATAATAAGTTTATATAACGCACGGCTACTCTAAAAGAGTGTCCCGGCGCTTTCCACAGGCAGCTCAGTGTAGAATAACATAACAAGAAAAAACAGATACAAGAAAGAGAAAAAAAGCCCACCAGAAAAAAACTAGAGATTAAAAAGCCAAGTCTTCAGGCTCTTCCTGAACTGAAGCAGATTGGAGGTGCTGCGTAGCGCCAGTGGAAGAGAATTCCACAACTGGGGTGCCTTGAAGCTGAAAGAGCCCCCCCCGTGCGGGCCTTCCTCACACGCGGAAGCACGGCAGTGAAGAGAGATTCGGACCGCAGTGAGCGGGCTGGGCGATAAAAGGCCAACCTGCGCTGTAGGTACCCAGCCCCTGAGCCAAACAATGCTTCGTGCATCAACGTCAGGGATTTAAACATAATCCGCTTCCGGATGGGCAACCAGTGGAGCGTCTGCAGCAGCCCAGAAGCTTGTGCTCGCCTATGCAGGCCAAAAATCGCGCGGGCAGCAGAGTTTTGTGCCACCAGCAGGCGCTGGACCAGATAATAAGGGAGGCCAAGAAAGAGGACGTTGGCGTAATCCAACCTGGATCCGATGAGCGCCTCCACAGTAATCCGCCTATGCTCCGCAGACAGCAATGGAAAGAACTTGCAGACCATCTTCAAAATGCCGAAACAGGTGCCGGCCAGACCAAGGACATGCGCTCTCAATGAAAGCTTGTTGTCCAGCTTGACACCAAGATTTTTGGTGACCAATGATGACTGTGCGGGAGGACACATGTCAGACGGCCACCATTGCAGCCACTCGGGGTCGGTGACACAGCCAAAGAATAGAACCTCTGACTTACTGGAATTGGCTTTCAGACTGTTCCGCTGGAACCAGTCGAAGACCATTCCCAGACAGCCCCGGATACTCTCTCCATCTAATGCCTGGTCTTTACCGCATGTGAAGAGGAGTTGCGTGTCGTCTGCGTAGGACACGATCTGGGCCCCATAAGCCTCCACCGCCGCCGCCAGAGGGGATATAAAGATGTTAAACAGCGACTGGCTCAACACAGAACCCTGTGGAACCCCGACTCCCAATGGCGGCATCTCGGCGGAGCTCTGGGAAACCCAGATCATCTGGCGGCGGCCTTCAAGGAAAGATGTAAACCATTTGAGCACCGTCCCCCTAATGCCGATGTCATAGAGCCTGGCGAGGAGCGCCTCATGGGGGACGGTGTCAAAGGCCGCCGACAGGTCCAACATGACTAACAAGGCCTTGCCACCAACATCCAGGGTCTCCCTGATGATCTCCGAGAACTCCAACAACGCCGTTTCCGTGCTAAAATTAGGACGGAATCCGGATTGGGAAGGATGGAGCAAATTGTTGGTTTCTAAAAAGCTCGACTAGACGCCATGGACATGTTTCTTAGTGATCTTGGCCAGAGCTGGGAGAAGTGAAATTGGCCTATAGTTGGCCAAAACCTCGGCATCAAGACCAGGCTTTTTCAGGAGGGGGATTACCATCGCCCTTTTCCAGGTGCGAGGGACACTCCCCTCCCTCAAGGAGTCATTGAGTATGGGATTAACCAGGGGATTCACCACCGCCGCCATCCCAGCCAAAATCTTGGCAGGGCAGGGGTCAAGTGGCGAGCCTGATTTGAGGCTGGCCAGCAGCACCCGAGATGCCTCGCTAGAGACGGCAGGAAAATCTGACAGTACTGCGACAGGGGGGACGATGACCCATGTCCCGCCCCGGGGCCGCAGCCACCCTCCTCCGAGCTCTCCAAGAAGGAGACCTGAATCGCCTTGATCTTGTTGGTAAAAAAACTGGCTAGATCACATGCCCACGCATCCGATGATACTGGCGGGGGTGAGTGGGAGCTGGGGGTCGTGAACTCCTTCACCACGGAGAAGATCTCCTTACAGGAGTTCGCTGCTGCCTCAATCCTCCTAGCAAGGTATTCTTTCTTGGCACCTAGGCTGTCCCGGTGATAGGCCTTCACAGCCGCACTGTAGGCAAGTTTGGCCTCCCCATCGTACTGAAGGCGCCAGGCCCGCTCAGCAACCTTGCATTGGCTGCGAGCCACACGCAGCGCCTCCGTAAACCACGGCGCAGATTGCAGTAATACCGTGGACCGAGGGGCTGCCTTTGGGGCAAGATCGTCCAGCCTTTCAGTCAGCCACAGCTGCAGAGCCTCAGTGTCTCTTTCCGGATCCCCCGAGAGGTGGCAAGGATGTTCCGTAAGCGCCTGCTCCAACATATCAGGCGTCACTCTGTGCAACTGTCAGGATTGACAGTAGCGCAAGAGTACGCAAGCGCCACTAACCTTACTCTGATGGCCAGCAGAGACGATAGACGATAGTCCTTCCAACTCCGCTCCGCACAAACCCCTACAATGGAATATACCCACTGTTTGAGCCTGTACGAATAGGGGCCGGGAGGTAGATTGACATCGGGGAATGGTACGTCAAGTATCGTCTGGTCTTGTTACCATGAGGTGACTGGTACAGGGACACTGCAGGCAGGGGAGACAGAGAACAAAGGATTATTTCTGCAGTAAGATTTACAGGAACCCAGAATCCCTTCCCTCTTCTCTATACTCACCAGTTTCTCCACCCCATGTATCCTTAAAGGAATCCTCAACAAAGAACCCTAGTAATAGGTAACCAGAAGTACAGAGGAGTTAAACGTCACTCCGCTATCTCTCAGTTCGTAATCTCAAATGCTCCTTTGAACTACGTACTACCAAAATATGGAAACACCACGTAATAAACCCACTTTTCTCCTTGGGGTTACAAGTATAACAATATCAGATAATGTCAGTCGCCACTGACAACAAGCACCAAGGTTTTCCCCGGAAAGTAAACAAGAAATGGCGGTGGCAGAGACGCCGTTTTAAACAGTATCAATATACACAAAAGAGGAGGCGAGCCCGCACTCCTCTTGGTACTTGCACGACTGGAAATGGCTGAGGACCAGAGATTCTCCACCAGGATATCTGTCCACGCTGGCTGTTGCTCGGCGTCGTGCAGACTAGGATATCTGACCACGCTGGCTGTTGCTCGGCGTCGTGCAGATAGGATTTCCAATGACCACGCTGGCTTTTGATCGGCGCTGTCCTCCAGAATCCTTACTTGAAACGAGGGAAGGCTCATCCACGATGAGCGAATACAGAACACGATTGACAAGCCCCGTTGTGTTCCAGAGGTGGAGCTTATATAATGTCCTCCCACTGAGCCAACCCCCAGCGCCGGATGGCCTTCTGGGACTTGTAGTGTTTCCGCCATGGACTGGATATACGAAATCCTTTACTTTGCACCTTGTCGATGGTAGCGATCGCTACAGAACGCCCTCTCGTGGACCGCCGTCCCGGCGGACGTCCCGGCTTCCCTGGATATCACTCATGGAATTGTTCCACCAACTCGGGACAATGCAGATGGTCCAAGGGTTCCCAGGTTCTGTCCTCGGGACCAAACCCTTTCCAATCCACCAGGTACTGTATGCGACCTCGGACCAAGCGAGAGTCCAGAACAGAACTCACTTCATACTCTTCGTGGCCCTCCACTTCCACTGGAAGGGGACGATCGGGCAATCTCACACTCGGAAGGCACGGACGCAGGAGTGACACATGAAAAACAGGATGAATCGTCCAGGATGCAGGCAATGAGAGTTTCATGGCCACAGCGTTAATCCTCTCACAAATGCCATAGGGACCCACATACTTCGGTTTCAGTTTCGTAAGTCCCTTGATATGGAGATTACGCGTAGAAAGCCATACCTTGTCCCCCACCTTATATTCAGGCTCAGGAGTACGCCTCCTATCTGCGTAGGCTTTCTGGGATTCTTGGGCATGTTCGAGATTGTTTCGTGCCTCAATCAGTATAGCTCGAAGATGAGCATGGTGTTCATGAATGGCAGGGACCAAGGATTCAGCAGGCCATTCAAAAGGGAACATGTTAGGATGGAACCCATAGAGGCAAAAGAATGGGGAACATCCCAAGGTGGTATGTACCGCGTTATTATATGCGAACTTTGCCAACCACAAGAGAATGGTCCAATCTGTGGCGTTCTGTAGCGAGAAACACCGCAGGTATTGCTCCAACGTCTGATTCAGACGTTCCGTTTTGCCATCTGTTTGCGGATGAAAGCTCGTCGAGAGTCGCGCATCAATCTGTAATATGGCACATAGAGCCTTCCAGAAACGGGAAGTGAACTGTGTCCCTCTATCTGTGATCAGCACCCTCGGTAAGCCGTGTGGACGGACGATGTGTTGGAGGAAGACTTTGGCTAGTTCACTGGAGGTAGGTAATCCAGGCAAGGGAATGAAGTGTCCCATTTTCGTGAGGTGGTCCACTACTACCAGTATCACAGTTTGTTTCTCACACGGGGGCATCTCTACGATAAAGTCCATGGACAACGTGTGCCAAGGTTTGGGTGGAATCGGCAACGGTTGTAGCAGTCCCGGTGGTTTGATGTGACTGGATTTCCCCTGGGCACAGATTGCACAGTTCTTCACGTATTCCTTGGTATCCTTTCTGACACCAGGCCACCAGAAGGAGCGTTCCACATTAGCGATAGTCTTAAAGATGCCCATATGTCCCCCTAGAACAGAATCGTGAGACCATTCCAGGACTTTGCGTTGTAATGCAGGGTTGGGGACATATAAGGCATGGAAATGATAGGCCAATTGATCTTTTTCACATCGATTATCGGGCTCTTTCTGTACCCAAGCAGTAATATCCTGGTCCGTTAGGGCAACCCGAACGTCGTCCAGGAAATCTTCGGAGGTGATCAAGGCGATAGCTCTTTCCGAGGAGTCGGCTCCTTTCAATATAAAAGGGGGGGTCCGTATAGGTAGTTGTTTCTTCCTCACCCAACCTGGATAGCGCATCTGCTTTCCCGTTACGAGTTCCCGGTCTATATTTGATCACAAAATCAAAATCCGAAAAGAAGAGAGTCCACCTCAATTGTCGAGGAGTCAAGGCCTTAGCCGTTTTTAGGAACAGAAGATTGCGGTGGTCAGTGATGATTTCCACCGTATGTAACGCTCCCAAAAGGTAATGTCTCCATTCTTCGCATGCTCTTTTGATGGCCAAAAGCTCTTTGTCGGTGATTGAGTAGTTTATTTCACACGGAGAGAGTTTCTTGGAGTAGTAAGCCACCGGGTGGAGTTGACCAGAGGTAGGATGGCGTTGAGAAAGGACTCCCCCTAGAGCAAACTGAGAAGCATCAGTTTCCAGGACAAACGGAATCGTGGGGTCTGGATGTCGAAGGATGGGGGCTTGCGTGAACTTCTCTTTGAGGAGTTGGAAGGAGGAATCGGCTTCCTCTCCCCATTTGAAAGGAACATTCTTTCGCAAGAGGGCTGTGATGGGATGGATGATTCTGGAGAAATCTTGTATGAAACGCCGATAGTAATTGGCAAATCCGAGAAAGCTTTGCACAGATTTAACGTTCCGTGGCGTTTTCCATGTAATGATGGCATCCACCTTACTCATGTCCATACGAAATCCGTGAGCGTCAATAACATACCCCAAGAAGGCAACTTGTTGGACATGAAAAAGGCATTTCTCCAGTTTGGCGTACAAGGAGTTCTGTTGGAGCCTTTCCAGTACGATTTTCACATGGTTGATGTGATCAGCTAGAGACACGGAATAGATCAAAATGTCGTCTATATAGACCACACAAAATGTTTCCAAACACCCCCTTAATACTTCATCCATAAAAAACTGGAAGGCGGCGGGGGCGTTGCAGAGGCCAAAGGGCATCACGCGGTATTCGTAGAGACCGAACTTTGTTCGAAACGTAGTCTTCCACTCGTCTCCTTTCATCACGCGGACCAGATGATAAGCCCCGCGGAGATCAAGTTTTGTAAAATAGCGCGCCCCTTTCAGCTGATCCATCAATACCGGAATTAAGGGGAGTGGATAGCGATTCTTGATGGTCACCCTGTTAATGGCGCGGTAGTCTATACATGGTGTCAATTCCTCGCAATCCTTCTTTGGTATGAAGAACATGGGAGACGAGGCCGGGGAGGTAGAGTGTCTAATGAACCCAGATGCGATATTGTCCTCCAGATATGTTTTGAGGTACAATGTTTCTTTTTCCGTAAGGGCATACACCCTACTACAGGGGATATCTGCGCCTGGAACAAGATCAATCCGACAATCATATGTACGATGTGGAGGTAATTGGGTAGCGGTCTGTTTATCGAACAAGGCCTGAAAGGATAGGTACTCTTCAGGAAGAGTGCTGGCACAACAATAGGCATCTACCACACATTCATGAGCCAAGAAGGTCGCGATCGAAGGAACAAGGGGAAGGTCGTGATGCATTCCTTCTCGACAATGTTCCTTACAATACTCGGAGGTCATGCTCACGGTACGGGAAGCCCAACTCACCACCGGATCATGTAGTGTCAACCAGGGCATGCCTAGAATGAGCCGGAACTGAGGGGCATCGATCAAGTCAAACTGAATGTATTCACAGTGATCTTCACCGAATCTCATCAAGAGGGCCAACGTATGGTAAGTAACTGGGCCTGACGTTAGTACGGTACCATCCACTGTCTTAACGGTTTCAGGTATCGACTTCTTCTCACAGGGGATACCCATACGAAAGGCGTAGGTCTGGTCGATGTAATTTCCTGTCGCCCCCGAATCCAACAAGGCATCTACCTTTACAGGTTTCTGGTTGGCAACCCATAGAGCGACATTCACATTCATATGGGCGACTGCAGGGTGTAAGGTATTGGCTACAAAAGGAGAGACCGGATCATGAGGTCGTCTCAAACCAGGGGTCTCTACCTGATTCAAGACCGACAGTTTTCCGCCGGTTCATCAGCACTAAGAACAGCCTGCCCTCGGGGAAGGGGATTTTTTCCAGGGACATATTTCCTAGCCCTACAGTCATTGATGAAATGCCCCCCTTTACCACAGTAGAGGCAGAGTTTCAGCCTCCTTCTCCTGTCTCTTTCCTCCCGGGAAAGGGGCCCACGTATTCCCCCTATTTGCATGGGTTCCGGTCCTTCTGGTGTTTTAGCCTTGTCATCTACTCCCTGTCGGGATTTAAATAAAGGATAGGAGTAGCGGTAATCCCCCCCTCTTCTATCCCCCTTTCGTTCCAACAGCCGGTGATCTAGTTGGACTGTCAGGTCTATTAACTCCTCACAGGTAGTAGGTAATTGTACCACCTGAGCTAAGACATCTTTTAATTCCCCCCGGAGTCCTTGGTAGAACAAGGAGATCCGTTTCTGGGCCGGCCAGTCCGTTTCTACGATGAGACGGTTAAAGGTCGTGATGTACGACAACAGATCTTGGGACCCTTGTCTCAAGGTCATTAATTCATGATCCAAGGACAACATGTGAGACTTCCTGTCAAACAATTTCCTGAGTTCTACGCAAAAGGCAGCAAAATCATGTAAAACAGGATCGTCTTTTTCCAATAAAGGGATAGTCCAGCTGGACGCGTTCCCCCCCATATAGGACATAAGAAAAGCCGTTTTGGATGCTTCGTCCTGGAAGACCATAGGTTTGCATAAAAAATGTAGACGGCATTGGTTCAAAAAGGTTTCAAATTTTCGTGGGTCCCCATAAAACCTTTCAGGAGGAGCCAGGGGTATACCGTGATTTTGGATGATATGTACCGTCGGTGTGGCTTCAGCCGAAGTGGAAGGGGCTGCTAGTGACCCCCCAGTTTGGAAGGAAGGGGGAGGCTGCAGAGTGGCCGGCCGAATCAATGGTTTCGCCACCGGCTCTCTTATGGCCAGATCTGATACGTCTTTACGTAACTCAGAGATCTCTTTATATAAGGCCTGGTTCTCTAACCGGGAATTTTGGACCTCCTGTTGAAGGCCTGTAAAGCTCTCCAACAGGGCGGCGAGAGTGGCATTCGTATCCATCGTCTAGGCTGGGCTGTATTCTTGGGCTTGTCAATCTGTCAGGATTGAGAGTAGCGCAAGAGTACGCAAGCGCCACTAACCTTACTCTGATGGCCAGCAGAGACAATAGACGATAGTCCTTCCAACTCCGCTCCGCACAAACCCCTACAATGGAATATACCCACTGTTTGAGCCTGTACGAATAGGGGCCGGGAGGTAGATTGACATCGGGGAATGGTACGTCAAGTATCGTCTGGTCTTGTTACCATGAGGTGACTGGTACAGGGACACTGCAGGCAGGGGAGACAGAGAACAAAGGATTATTTCTGCAGTAAGATTTACAGGAACCCAGAATCCCTTCCCTCTTCTCTCTACTCGCCAGTTTCTCCACCCCATGTATCCTTAAAGGAATCCTCAACAAAGAACCCTAGTAATAGGTAACCAGAAGTACAGAGGAGTTAAACGTCACTCCGCTATCTCTCAGTTCGTAATCTCAAATGCTCCTTTGAACTACGTACTACCAAAATATGGAAACACCACGTAATAAACCCACTTTTCTCCTTGGGGTTACAAGTATAACAATATCAGATAATGTCAGTCGCCACTGACAACAAGCACCAAGGTTTTCCCCGGAAAGTAAACAAGAAATGGCGGCGGCAGAGACGCCGTTTTAAACAGTAACAATATACACAAAAGAGGAGGCGAGCCCGCACTCCTCTTGGTACTTGCACGACTGGAAATGGCTGAGGACCAGAGATTCTCCACCAGGATATCTGACCACGCTGGCTGTTGCTCAGCGTCGTGCAGACTAGGATATCTGACCACGCTGGCTGTTGCTCGGCGTCGTGCAGATAGGATTTCCAATGACCACGCTGGCTTTTGATCGGCGCTGTCCTCCAGAATCTTTACTTGAAACGAGGGAAGGCTCATCCACGATGAGCGAATACAGAACACGATTGACAAGCCCCGTTGTGTTCCAGAGGTGGAGCTTATATAATGTCCTCCCACTGAGCCAACCCCCAGCGCCGGATGGCCTTCTGGGACTTGTAGTGTTTCCGCCATGGACTGGATATACGAAATCCTTTACTTTGCACCTTGTCGATGGTAGCGATCGCTACAGCAACGCTCTCGAGGCTGGTCTAGGCAACATGGGGGCGCTGTTATCCGGCCACCCATTCTCCAACACGGAAAACCTAATCAGCCTATGATCCGTCCAGAGCACCGGCATGGTTTCGACATCAGCAATCGGGACTGACGAGAACACTTGATCAAGGGTGTGCCCTTTGTCATGCGTAGGGCCCGACACAAACGGTGCGAGGCCCAGCGGAGATGTAATGTCCAGCAGTTTAATAGCGTCCGGGTCCCCTGTCACTTCAAGATGGAAATTGAAGTCGCCTGCCACTACACAATGCTGTGTAGTCAGCGCCAACTCGGAGATCGCTATCTGCAGGTCCTCCAAGAAGGAACCCAAAGGGCCTGGCGACCTGTAGACAAGCAGCCCCTTGAGCGCTTGGACCGGGGACAGTCTGAGCGTAAAAGCAAGGGACTCCGAGCCCCCAATGGGAACTAGAGTGGTTGTTTCTGCCTGGCTTTGGTGCAAACCGTAGCCAACGATAAATCCCATTTCTAACATTGGTTGGCAGCGGTGAGGAAAGGACTTGTGTTTGCACTTGACTTACAGTGATTGGTGTGCATTACTACCATATCGCAGACCATTATGTACCACGTACAGGTTCTTTTTCTTTTTGGCCTATTTTTGATCTTGCCTGTTTTTGAACTTGCTGCTTCAACATGCCTGAATCCATTCAGTAGAAATTACCTTCGAGGAGGATCGATTGGAAGCCTACAATGTCAAGGAGTTAAAATCGATTTACAAGAACCTGAAAGTCCAGATCAGAGGCCTCACCAGGAAGGATGAGCTACAAAAGGCGCTGAGGGCCTGGGTAGCACCCAGACATGCCAGTGGGCAATCTGGTAATGTCAGTGGAGAGGTGGATGAGGCTGGTCCTAGGGTGATGTGCTTTTGGAAGGAGGGGAGCCCTCCAGGCTAGGCAGCAGTAGCTTGTCCCAAAAAGATCTGGAGGACAAGCGTGAAGCAAGGAAGTTTAAATTGGAGAAACTCAGGATATAAAGTGAGAGGGAAGACAAGAGAATGGCCATGGAGGAAAGGAAGATGATACTAGATCATGAGAGAATGATCAAGGAGCTGTAGCTAAAGAGTAGAACCGGCTCAGATGGTGGCAGCAAGTCTTCAGCACACACAGACAAGATTGTACACATCCCCAAGAACAAAGGTAAAGAGTACAAGAAGTGTGATGACATTCAAAGGTGGTTTCAAGGGTATGAGTCGTCTATTCATATGAATGGGGTCCCTGAGAGGAACTGGGGGGCAGAGTTCTGGCCTCTCTATCCAGAAGAAGCTAGGGATAATCTGATAGCTTTGGGTAAGGGGCAGGACCTCGCCTATGCTGACATGAAAGATGCTCTCTTCACTAGGTATGGACTCACTCCTAAAAAGTATAGGGATCAGTTTAGGTCCAGTAAAAAGTCTGAGACCAACACTTGGTTGGAATGTGTGGATATGTTTTGTAGGTCGCTGAATGGCTGGGTGAAGGGCAGTAATGTAACTGATTTTCTACAATTTGATTGCATGGGAGTACTTGACTAGTCTATGTTTTGCAGATCTGTGCCACCACCTAGTTGACAGTAAGCTAACTGACCCCAGAAAGCTTGCTATGGAGGCGGACCGCTGGGTGAGTACCAGGGTCTACAAGAAAGCGTTTGGGGGAGACTCAGCCAAAGGTGGGCAGGATCCCCAGCAGAAAAGTGGGGGGACAAGGGTAAAAGTCAGGAGTTCTCTGAAGGGCCTCAAACTAGTACCCAGGGTAAAGGTTCCCAGCCCCCAGGTGATAAGAAGAAAAGGGTCTCTACAGGGAAGACTGCTGAGACAGGCCCCCGCAAGTGTTATGCATGTGACCAGGTGGGTCACATGAAGGGGGGCCCGGGTGCCCAGAGGGAAACAGCCACCCACTGGTGGACAGACCAAGGTGTTGGCTAGTGTAGCGCTTGGGGAGGAGGGGTGCCCAGTGGAGGGTGGGGATCCCTCAGAAATGACCCTCGTCTCACTAGGGGACAGTGAGATGGTCCCAGGAGACCAGGTGCCCCCTAACACAAAAGAAATATAGCACCTTGGTGACTATTATTGGGAAAAGGGTAGAGGCTCTCAGAGATACTGGAGCCAGTGTGACCTCAGTCCGGTGTCACCTGGTATCTGAGAAGCAGGTAGTCCCAGGGGCACTCCACCAAGTAGTTGCCGTAGACAACTCAAAGTGCCAGTGTAAGGTGGTGCAGGTTCCCTTTCAATCGGGGGGGAGTCTCTGGTCTCTTGAGGGTGGTTGTGAACCCTACCATGCCTGTAGATTGTCTGCTAGGTAACGACCTGGAGCATTCCTTATGGAAGGATGTTGAATTCAGGTCTCATTTGGAGATGCTTGGGTTGCCAGAGTGGGCATGCGTGTCTACTGAGTCAATGGCGGCCAGGAAGGGTGATCGAGAGGACTTGGAGCCTGAAACAGTGGCCCAAGTCCCTGCCAAGAGAAAGGGCAGGGGGCGCGGGAAACCGTCCCCCAAAGTTCCCACGGCCCGGGAATAGGTGGGCCTAGATGGGGATTTCCAGGTGCCTACAGTGGAGCAGGTAGTCGAATTGGGAGACATCTCTGAGTTGACCCATTGGCAGCAGGAAGGGGTCCCACCAGGGAGGAGTTCTGCTGGGAGCAGAGCAAGTGCCCTACTTTGGAGGGTCTGTGGAAGCAGGCTGCAGACGAGGCAGCTGGTAATCAGTCCGGGTCACATCTGATCTACTAGGACAGTGGTTCCCAAACTGTTCGCCGCTGCGCCTTTTTAACTAGCTAGGGGCGCGTGCACATGTTCGGAACTTCGGAAAGGTATTTCTGCTGAAGAAGAATTCGGAATGTGCAGAGTTTAGAAAATAAGAATCGTTTGTAGCCCGAGTAACCCGTACAATATTCCCAGAAATGCACACAGAGAAGCACCAGAGACAGTATGCCTCAGAAACGAACGCAGTGGAGAGTGTGAAGTTTTTAAAAGGCCCTTGCTGTCTTTTTCCTTCTATTCTCAGGCAGTTGGTCAGCATTTTTTACTGAGGTTGTGTCGTGTGTTAGCAAAGTCAAAGCTCTCAGTCTAACCTTCTTCCTGTGGTAGTATCAAATTCTGTGTTGCACTGAGCCTGCCTGCCACAAAGAAAGAGAAGGCTGCTTGCAGACACATTGTAGCCTGAAGTCCCTAGCTGAAGCCATTGCCCGAACCATGAACAACATGGCAGAGGAAAGAGAACGGTATGCTCCTGTAAGTGGCCCCCATTTTCTTTCACGCATGGCTACCACCTACAGGGCACTCACTGACACTTTGATGGCTGGAGTGAGGAAGTTGGGTGGTCTTGGGTCACAAGTTGCCACGCTTCAAAAGAGTATTTTCTTAAACACGTCACTACTCTTTTTCCGTTAAGAATATTAGGGACAATAATTATAAATATTACTGGAGTCATAACTTGTTTATGTGTAGCAGCGCTTCTGTAATTTACAAGCACTGACAATAACAGGAGGGTACAGCTTCAAAATCATTTTACTTACTTCGGGGATGGAATGCTGACCAGCAGTGAGCATGCTTTTGTGAGCTGTATGTGTGGCAAATGCAATAGCTCTGGGTAATTAGGGTTTTAACGTTGGGGATTTCGTAAGTGCTCCACATAAATAGTGCAGGAACTTAATATCTTACAGTGCTCTCGGCTGGCACTGTTAACATTGAGCGTCTTTCCTGTACTTCTCTATAGGTAACTCAGGTCCTCAAGGCGCAGGTTTCAGGCAGGAGAGCTACACCTCAGGTCACTACATATTATCTGAATCATATATTGAAATATTTTGACTATAAATAGTCGAACTCATGAACCCTATATTGTGGACACTGTTTTAATGTAATTATGTAAAGAATGTATTACCACCAAGCAACTCTTTGTAAATTTGTAAGAACTACAAGTAATGTATAATTCTAAAGTCATGTTTTCTGTCTATCACAGAGTGACCGCTGTCCTGATACTGTGTTGCCCCCTTGTTTCCCATCGTATACATGCCCTGATGAAGTTGCAGCCCTAGATCGGACCTGGCACCGAAACGTGCGTCGGCGTGGTTACTTCTCGTCCTGCTATTACTATCTTAGTTACCCAGCGATTCAATGAGAGGACACCGCAGGACGCCCTCAGTGTATTAGTGTACGATGTGTACTGAGGTTGTTGTATTAATTGGTCTTAACTGGATGTGATTGATGGAATGTGTGAGGAGTGATTCTGTGATGATGAATGAAAGATGAATGGGTGCTGTGGAGCGTTTTATTTATGTCTATGTGATTGAATTACTGTCATTTGTTTATATATTGATGATGATATTTTTGTATATCTTCTGAGAAATATATATATATCCTGAAAAAGAAAAGAAAATGATATATATTCATTAGTTAAAGTTCATCTTAATCAAGCTCTAAAGATGTATGATCCTGTTGTGCGCATGTGCCTAAAAAGTAATGTAGCTCCTGATCAATGTTGAGGCCCAGTTCTACACTTTTAAGTGTCATTATCCAGATGGCCTCCCTCCTTCGTAGTGTTAGTTCTCTATTTCCCCCTCTGGGGTGGATAGGTACATGTTCAATTCCAAAGTACTGAAATGAGTGACTTGGTGTTTGTGCAGGACAGATGAACTGTAACTAATGAGTAATTTTGTACATGCATTAGTGATAATCAGTACTATATATGAATATTGACTAACTGTATGATATGCCTGTATTATTGAGCTTTGATGTGGGCCACCTAATGGCAAATGAAACTGTTCTGAGCCCATTTTGGATGGAGAAATTCGATATAATAGATACTGGCCCAAAACAAATTTTATAGTGAACACTGGGAAGAATATAACACACATACACAATGGGGAGCACCAAATGGAAAGTGTGTATAACTACTAATTAGAAACCCTCACATTCGAAAACAGGGATATTCATCAATACCATGATGAATTATGGAAGTGTGAAGCACCGGCAGAATGACAGTTAAAAATGGATTACCAACGCAATTATACTTCGGATTTAACTAATCCCCTACCAACAAATTATACGATAATCTTAATATATGTAAACCGAAAATATATATTCACCGCGAATCAAAGAAATTAACATACGAATACGTCTGAAACTTAATTTTCTAATGAAAATAAGTTTAATATATATCTAGACATATTCCCAGGACATCATTGTTTTAAGATACCGCTAAAAGGGCCATTCTTACTACACTTTATAGGTAGGCTAATATGGCCGCCAAAGTAACAACATGAAACTCATGGGATGGGGCTTCAATGTGATAGAAATGAACCGGAAGTGAATCATGACGACAAACGGGTAATACTTCCCATTCTAAATTTATGGCGCCAAACTGATCGGACAAACACTGCAACATAGATGTAGCAGAAGGGGCGAATAACCTCCCTAGAAGAACACAGCGAAAAGGTAAGGAATAATAACAGCTACGGGGATCGAATATTACGATTAGACTTAGAGAGCAACTGTTTAAACGCAGTCCGCACGTAAATATGTGGGACTCTATACGAAGACTACTTAGGCTGTAACTTTAACAGTGTCAGGAACAAGACCGGAACGTAAATCGGAACCGAGAACGGGGTTAGACACTGGGTAACTCAACGTGGGGAGCACCACGAAGAGAAAAAATACGTTGTTCTCTAATTTTAATATCAAACTAAACCACAACTTAAATTTATACACGAGGGCAGAATAAGGGGAGCACTACTGAATACCAGAATACTCCTTTCTTTCTTAAACATTCAGAATAAATAACCTCAAGTAAAGAAATTAAAAAGTGTATGGGGCTTTTCCAAACTAGTAAGAGAAGAGTCAGAAAACTACGTGTGTCGCATTACAGCCTACACTAAGTTTGATACATTATTTACAGCTTACAAATATTGAACCAATATTCTGGTCAATACATGGATGAAGATTCCCTTATACTTACGTCATACCCACAAGAACCCCTTTGAGGGTTGGAATTATCACCTCAAAAAATGTAAGTAATGTTTATACCTACAATAAGGACTAAGTAAATCATGTACATAAAGCACCAACTGGGACGACATAGAATTGACAATTCGTTCCTATATTCTTTTATACAGAACAAAAGACACATTGGAGAATAGGTACCAAGCGCATGGTTCTTAAATATGCATGAACTCACTAAATTTAAAAACACGGATATTATTCACAATTGTCCTTGAAAAAGCACTTGCATGCCATCCCGAAAATAACGCTAATAACACGTTCACCGGTCTCTCCATATCACATAATGGGCTCATACTCCTTAAGATGTTAAAGAAATAAAATTCCCACAGACTGTAAGTACTCTGTGCATTATCTAAGCAATTATGCATTAACTGTTGTAACTTGAATATCACATCACCAGTAAATCTTTATGAGTCACAAAATGATGATAACAAAAGACGAGAAAAAATGTTAAGATCAGAAGTAAGGTATTACAACATTATCCTTTTTTCTAACAGCCTTGAAAAAGTCGGGGGTTACATTCCCAAAAACGACGAAACACGTGTCGGCTGTGACGTCTCCTGAAATAAAGAACAACCAACCCTGAATAAAAGGAATGAGAATTTATTTTGTGTGCGAACTGTATGGTGGAAACACATGTATATATTTGTAACAGTGTATACTAAACGTGTGCTAAGGAGTCTCAAGCATCTTGTGGCATTTGCCTAACTAGAAGAGGGAAAGTGGTTCTCTTCCCCTTGTAGCACCGTTGAAACGTTATAAATTGATCACCTATAACCAGGACAAGTGTACATCCCTCTGTGGCGCCAACACCTAGTAAAATTACCACTATTCTAGTAGCAAAACAGTTTCCTTACTTCATTCGAGTTCTAAAGTTCCTGGGTCAGGGTCTTAATATTCATACTGCTTTCCCTTTGATGTTTTATGCTGCAAGTCCCTCTTGCTCAGTCTGTCCTCTCTATTCAAACTTCACTAAATGAGGTAGAGATAGCACTGTGCAGAGGAGACACAGCCTCTTGAGGTGCTAGTGAAAACTTGTCCCACCATTCTAAACACAGACAGGTCTATTCAACCTGAGTTATGAGTCACCCAGGAAAGGGAGGACACACCTCAACTCCCCTTGTGACTGTCTAGAATGAATGCCCATCTCCAGCTCCTGCCACTCCAAAACTAGACAGTGACTACACAATCAGGCAGAGGCACCCAAGTTAGTTCTATAAGTGGCATTTTTCAACAACCAATTTAAAAACCACCTCTACAAAAAGAGGTGCCATTAAATGATGAGCTCAGGGACCCTAATCTCCATTCCTCTATATTTTCCCAATTGAAAGTTACACTTGTATAATGTTACAAGGCAGCTCCAGTGATCAACTTTGGGAAAGAGCCTTTCAATAAGGAAGAACAAATTGGCTGTATTTCACTATCAGGACATGTAAAACACACAACTACATGTCCTACCTTACCCATACACTGCACCCTGGCCATGGGACTCCCTTGAGCCTACCTTAGGGGTGACTTACATTTAGAACAAAGGGAGGCTGGACTTGGCATATCGGTGCACTTTTGAGGTCAACATGGCAGTAAAAACAGTGCTCAGACACTGCAGTGGCAGGTCTGAGAGACATTTGAGAGACTACTGGTGTGGATAGCTCAACCGGTGCTGCAGGCCCACTACTAGCTTTTGATATAAAGGCCCTGGGCACACACAGTGTACTGTACAATGGATTTACTAGTAAACCAGATATTTCAATCATGGAAAACCAATTATATCCCAATTTACAGTAAGAGCACTTGCACTTTAGCACTGAATAGTCCTGAGGAGAGGAGTTGTCCTAACGGCTAGGGCGGTCGGCCTTGAATCTGGGGAACTGGGTTCGAGTCTCCGCAATGACGCTGAACATCCTGCGATTCTGGATAAATCACTTAATCTCCTGGTGCCTAACAAAAATGAATGTGTGTCCTCATGTAACGTAACTGGTGCTATGTAAAGCGCTCTGATACCCGATTCGGGTCAAGTTAGCACTACATAAAACTCTGTAAAAAAAAAAGAATAGCAGTGAAAAGGTGCACTAAACCTGCAAAAACGAAGTTCAGCATACCATAAAGAAAGGAAGTCAGAAAGCATAAAGACAGGTGAAACATGTCAAAATATGCCAGATCTAACCCTACTCCTCTCTGATCAGGAATTACAGCTTGAAAGTGTATTAAAGAATTCACAATTCTAGCCTATGAGAGGAGTAGGTCTCACAGTAGTGAAACTGAAAATAGGCTTTTTCAATAACTGGACATGTCAAACATAAAGGTACATGTTCTGCCTTTTAGTTACATAGCACCCTGTGCTTAGGGTACCTTAGAGCCGACCTTAGGGGCGACAAATATGTAAGGAAAGGGAAATTTAAGGCTTGGCACGTATTTTTGAAGGCAATAAACTGCACTCAAAGGCACTGCAGTGGCAGGTCTCAGACAAGTTTAGAAATGCTACTTCTGTGAGTGGCACAATCAGCGCTGCAGCCCACTAGTAGCTTTTGAAGTACAGGCCTTGGGTATACGGCATACCACTTTACAAGGGACTTACCAGTACATTAAGTATGCCAATCAGGTACACACCAATTTCATTGTTTGTTTTCGGGAATAAGCACATGGGGCAGATTTATGATAAAGTGTTGCAGCGTGGTACTGCAAGCCCTTTGGTTGCGCCACGCTTCAGCACTTTCTGAGCACAGGAATGCAACATATTTACAATGATATGTCGCATTCCTCTGCTCTCCCCAACACTGGCGCACAAACATTTGCGATGCGCCAGTGCAGGGACCCTTGCACCATGGTGCAAGGAACCCTGCATCAATGGGAGATTGTTTTTGTGCAGGATGTGGCACCTTGCTGCCCGAAAACAATCACTACAGGCAATTTTCTTTTTCAATGCGTGCTGTAGAATGCAGCACACATTGAAAGATGAAATAAACAAGGAAGAATGAAAAGGTCTCTCCTCGTTGCGCCTCACTACACCACCCTTAGTGTGGCATAGCATACCGACACATTCCCAGGTTTACGAATCCTTTTATATCTGGAAATGTGTCTGGTTCTATGGGTGTTGTGTGGGAACACCCACAGCAACACACATGGAATGCCCCTTTCACTTAAAGTGCTGCATATAAAGGGACCATATTTAGAACAACAGGAAAAGCTACTCAGGATTTATTTTGCCGTCATTGTAAATATGGGGCAAAGAAATGCGCTGCCAGTGTGTCACAAAAAGTGGCACACTGGCAGTGCTAGGGGCTTGTAAATTTGCCCCATGCATTTTAGAAGTGGTTAGCTGTGGTAAAGTGCTCAGAGTTTTAAGGTAAAAAAAAAGAATCAGCAAAAACAGGGGCTAAAAGGAATAAAGTCTGGAGGGAGACCACCATAAGGATCTCAGGTCCAATAAAATAACCTGCAAAACTGAGATAAAGAGATGGGATGTGGTGGATTAAAGAGACATGAGATTATGTCAAAGAATAGCCAGCTTTAGTATTTGACAGCCTCAGCTCTAGCCATCACTTGCTGTAAGATTCCTAGAAACACTTTGAGCATCTTCGCTTATTTCTTTGTTTGACTAATTAAACACTGTCTGTATAGGTGGGTGTGATTTCCAGCATAAAATATGGACATTGAACCTGTACTTCCAATGTGAGTTTAAAAGGTGCCCCTATATCTTCTCCATAGACATCTTTCATGTTACTTTCTATATTAAACATAGAGAAGGGTTTTACCATTGGAGATGGAGGCTGAAGCCCCAACATCTTTGGGAGAAAGAACAGAGAACTATGGCAGAAAACATGGGAGAATCAGGGGTGTCTTCACTGGTAGCTGCCAACCTCCAAATTGTTCAGCTTATCAGCTAGGGCGCCGATTGTATACACTTTTTTTAGATGATAGTTTATTAATGCACCCATTTAAATTACTCACCTGCACAGTTTTACAGCTATCTTGTGTTAACTCACTATTTTTGCATTCTACATCGTTTATTAAACTTACTTTTCGTACGCAGGTCATTGCTTGTAAGGAGTCATCAGCTCTGTGCTTGCACACATAACTCGTTGCAAATATCTCACTCAAAAACATTTGTTTTCGTTTTAAAATGAAACAACGGTGTTTGCGTGTTATGGTGAATCTTTCAAATTAATTTCAAAATTTACTACTTCTCTATTTTAATATAGTAAATATGAATAAAATATAATATTATGTTTTCTTAATTTCAATTGTCAGAGCTTCAAACAACAGTTTACTGGTACAAACGTCATTTGAAAGTGCCTTGGCCGCACTTTTGCAGTGAAAGAAAGTGCCACTGAAAAGAAACAACTAGGCTTTTCTACACTATCTGTTTGTAATCTCTGGTCCCTAAACTGCAGAAAAAGTGTCAAGAAAGACTGCGCTGAATGAAAAATGCTGATTATGTGGAATGGCAAAAATATGATTCTGCATTTAACGATGCACCCCAAAAGCACAGCTCAGTAATCATTCCTTCCCACTAAGAACAGTCAGCAGTGAACATCGCTCATTTAGTTTTTATAAAAACTAATATGTGACCAGGGAAACGTGTTGTGTAGATGTGAGCAAAAATAAGATGTAATTTGGCTTTGCAGAGGAAAAGTCTAAGTGCCCCAAGCCAAAAATAAAGAGCAAAGTGACAACTCTTCGGTATCACTCAATGTCATTTACGCTTTGACTGCAGCATCACATTGAAAGTCAGATAAATTATTGTCCTGTTTTAGTTCAGTCGCTGGAAATAAATTACTTGCACATCTCTTGAGGATTGAGTTATCCCTTTCCAAGCTAATAAGTCATGCAGAAAAAAAAGGCATCACCCAACCCCACATTCTCAAAGTCAGTTTCTCAATTCAAAGTAACATATTTTGTCTACAGAAACTTAACAAAATAGAAAGATTCATATTTTTTCAAAGATTACCTCATGTTTTTTCCACTCATTAGCTGTTAAGCATTTAGAATGCATTTTTGTTATTTTGTACAAAGACTTATTTTTTTTTAAAGAATCATCAACGTGCACAAATAAGCAGTAAACTCCGTATGTATATATCATATTTTAGCAAGCGTTTGCTTAATTATAAACCTTGTAAAAAGAGGCGGAGTTTTGCATAGCATTTTATTATACACGGTTTTAAACTGAAAGAACCAGCACATTTCGGATATCTGAACAGTGACACTTGGCCTGTTTTTTATCGTTCTTTGCGATACTGGGGAATATCCGCACATTCTACACGGATGTATGTCGTTACAACGCATACTTTTACAACGCATACCTTTACAACGCATTTTTACACCGCAACATCCATTACAACGCATTCCATTACAACGCATGCCATTACAACTAAACCTTTGAACTACCTTTACAACGCATTCACCTACAAAGCATACTACTTTTACAACGCATACCATTACAACGCATACCAATACATTGCATATATGGTAAGTATTGGATAGTGTAGGGGTAAAAATTACTATTCTAACTCCAGGGGGTGCAACAGTAGGGTAAGTGTTGGATAGTGTAGGGGTTAAATTACTATTCTAACTCCAGGAGGTGCAACAGTAGGGTAAGTATTGGATAGTATAGGGGTACAAATTATTATTCTAACTCCAGGGCGTGCAACAGTAGGGTAGGTGTTGGATAGTGTAGGTATGCGTTGTAATGGTATGTGTTGTAATGACTGCATTGTAAAGGTATGCGTTGTAGTGGTATGCATTGTAGTGACATGCATTGTAATGGTTGCGTTGTAATGGCATGCATTGTAATGGATGTTGCGGTGTAAAAGTTTCGTTGTAAAGGTAGTGCGTTGTAAAAGTTGCGTTGTAAGTGTTGTCTCCCATTCTACACAGTCAGTTTGTCTAAAAGGCCTCTAAAATACATTCAGAGGAGAATATGTGAGAGACCAACCCTCATTGCTTCTGTCGGACCTGACATCCCTGGCGTGGTTTTCGCCAAATTTTTGCCTTCCATCCTCCTGTTGCTGACTTTGTTTTTGCTGGCCTTAGGACTCTGCACACTTTCCCACTGCTTACCAGTGCTAAAGTGCTCTCGCCTTTAAACATTGTAAAACTGACTTACACCCAATTGGCATATTTAATTTATTTATAAGCCCCTAGTAAAGTGGTACACGGGTACCCACGGTCTGGAGATGAAATGCTACTATTGGGCCTGCAGCACATATTGTGCTGCCCACTTAAGTAACTTTTTAAACATGTCTCAAGCCTTGCCATTGTTGCCTGTGTGTGCAGTTGTAAACTGCCATTTTGACCTGACAGGACAAACCTCTTCCCAGGCCAAAACCTTCCTTCTTTAATACATGTAAGTCACCCCTAGTGTAGGCCCTAAACAGCCCAGAGGGCAGAGTGCAGGGTATTAATAAAGTTGAATATATATATAAAAAATAGGGAGGTCTCCTTATGAATCCAATAGGGGACAAGGAGTAATGAGAAGGAAATGTACAGTAGTCCCTAATTCACCAAACAATTGGGGGAAACACATCCACAAATTAATGCAGAGAAAAAGGCTCACAATCCCTTAGATACCATAACCACACATGTAATAACTCACAGTATTAGAGGAAATAAAATCTAAAGCAATTAAAACGGTATATAGAAAATTGTACAATTTATTCAAAAGATTTAAACATTCATAAAAATCCTTTCTTGTGCCATATAAAACGATTAAAAATGTGTAAATACACATGGAGAATACAAAAAGAGAGATCATAGGCAAAGTTTGTAAACTTAAAGAGAGATCATAAGCAAAGCAGACACTTGAGAGACATGAGGCCGTATTACTGAAACAGAACAACAAATCTCCAGCTTTGAAGACAGCTCTACTGAAACCCGGGGACGACTCCAAGACATGGAAAAGGTGCTTACAATTATAGCTGCCAAAAACGAAGATTTGGAGGCATGGTCACACCGAAATAATATTCGTGTAATGGGGGTTTCTGAGGCTATGGCTTCAGGCCGCATGGAAGACTATGTATAGAAGATGCTGGTGGAACTGTTTGGGATTGAGGCACTCTTGAAAGTTTTGGTGGTGGAAAGAGCCAACAGATTTCTGGCAACCAGACCACCACTGGGTGCCACTCCCCACCCAATTCTGGCTAGACTCCTCAATTGCAAAGACCGGAACACAATATTAAGACTGGCCAGAGAAAAACAGGAGCTAAATTATGAGGGTAACAAACTATCAATATAGCCGGACTTTACAATGGCGGTGCAGGAGGCACAGAGGAGATTTCTGCCAGAGAAATGTAAACTCCAGCAGGTCAACATACAATTTGAATTTTGAAAGTATTTATAAAGCACTCTGTGGCCAAGCGGCTTCCTGGCGCTGCAGGGCAGTCTTTAGCAGGTGGGCGAGGCGCCAGGGAGAGAGTTTAATCAGAGATTGCTTGGGAAAATAAGTGAGTTTTGAGGGCTTTACGGAAGTGCAGATAGACGGTAATAGATCTAATGGTCAGTGGGAGGCAGTTCCAGAAGTGGGGAGCTAAGATGGAGAATCTAGAGCTGCCTACCCGCGTACAGGCAGTTCCCATAGTCCACCTGTGAAAGAACCATGGCCAAAACAATAATCTTGAGGGCATCAAAAGTAAAAAAAGGGAGATCTTACGGATAGTCCTTAGTGATAGAAAACAGGATGAAACCACGGAGCTGACCTGGGGGCGCATGGAGAGGTCCTGACTGATTTTAATTCCTAAAGTTCTGACTGAGGCAGAGGGGATAGGGGGGACCAAGAGTGGAAGGCCAGAAGGCAGGAGTCCATGGACTAGTAGAACCCCCAGTCAAAATCAGCTCCGTCTTAGACGGATTCAATTTTAGGTCGTTTTGGTTCATCCAATCAGAAATAAAGATGAGTGTTGTTTGGAATTTGAGAAGAGAGTCTGAATCGTGAGAAAGATCAAAGACAAGCTGAAGGTCGTCAGCGTAGTTGTATATGGATACCTCCATATTTATCAGAGAAACAATAAGGGGGTAGATATAGAGGTTAAAGAGGAGGGGAGAAAGAGAGGAACCCTGGGGGACCCCATAGGACACCAAGCGGGAGGGGGCAGAGAAACCAGAGAGACAGGCAGCCTGCGTCCGGCCTTCGAGAAATGAGGCGAGCCAAGAGAAAGCGGTGCCATGAATGCCAGCTGCCCTGACACGGTCGAGAAGAATGGAATGGTCGACCGTGTCAAAGGCAGCTGACAAATCAAGAAGTACCAAGGCTTGGGGGAAGTTCGAATCAGCCTTACTCTTCAATTCATCCAGGACCGACAGGACCACAGATTCGGTCGAATGGGCGATGTAGGCCGAAAGACAGGAAGTAATGTGGCTCTCCAGTATCTTGCCTAAGTAGGGGAGCAAGGAAATGGGCCTGAAGTTGGCAGGAATAGTGGGGTCGGAGCCGGGCTTTTTTAAAATGGGGATAACTGTAGCCGATTTAAAAGAAACCAGGACTGTGCCCTGAGAGATGGAGGCATTGAGAAGGGAAATGCGGGGATCAGGGCACTCAGAGAACAGTGCCCTTAAGTTTTATGGCCGGTCCATAGTCGGCAGGGGAGCCTGACTTGACTTTTTTTAGCAAAACAAGGAAGGATTCCTTCGAGATGGGTGGGAAGTGGTGAAGAGAAGAAGACAGGGGAGGGAGGGAGGGAGGGAGGGGGAAGGGACAAAGAAGGCTGTTGAATGTTCCGTTTAATGTTGGCGATCTTCTCAAAGAAGAAATCATTCAAGGAGAGGCAAAGGAGTTGGGATGGGACAAGATGGGAGTTAACTCTATCGGATGCCGCCAAATTATGGACAATAGAGAAAATCTCCTTGGGTTTATTGGCTGCTAACAGTATTTTACCAGAGAAATATTCAGGTTTGGCCGATAGAATGGCTCTCTTATAGTTGTTAAGGAGAGATCTATATCGAGCTCTCAGAGAGGTGCAGTTGTGGCGTCTCCACTGACGTTCTGACTGTCTCAGGGCCAGTTTAAGGGTTTTGAGGTCGTCAGAAAACCACTTATTGGCTTCATGAAGGCGACACGCCTTGACCCTCCTGAGGGGGGCAACCAAGTTGCAAGGTGCGGACAGCCAGGTGTTGCCAGCATCGACTTGATGATCAAGGGAAAGATCAGATAGGTTAGGGAGAGAAGTCGCCAGGGAAGAGCACAGAGCATTGAAGTCCACCCGGTTCCAGTTCCGCGCCAAGATGTTTTTTGGCAGAGGGGTCTAATCAACTGTTCCGAGGTTGATGGAAAAGGAGATGAGCGAGTGGTCCGACCAAATGCAGGGAAGGATGGTGGTAGACGATATGGTTCGGCTAGCCGACCATAGCTGGTCGAGAATATGGCCATGTACGTGAGTGGGGGAGTGAATGTGAGATATGAAATTGAGGCCGCACAGAGTATCAGAAAGATCTTTAGAGGTCTGATTTTCCATGGGGTCTCCAGGCCAGTAGTTGAAATCGCCTAATAGAAGAACTGAAGAGTTGTTGACCACGAGAGTGGCAAGCAGCTCTTGTAGTGCAGGCACAAAATTAGGCATAGTCTGGGGAGGCGGGCGGTATAAAAGGACAACAGTGAGGGGGACCGGGAGATTCGTAGATCGGGCCACTATCAGGTCAACATTAGGAATGGGGGATAAGGAAGCGGTTGGAACTGGAGATAGGATCGGGTCATCATGGCCACGCCCCCGCCGACCTTCCCGTCGGGACGATCAGCCCGCAGGGCGTAGTAGGAGTCGGAAAGCGCGGATAAGACATCCGGCAGTGAATCTGCGGAGAACCAGGTTTCCGTAAGAAACAGGAAGTCTGGGCTCTCAGTGTCCAAAAGATTGAAAAGTTCAAGCTGGTGTCTGGAGCACAATACTCCATTATGTACCCTGCAAGGCTTCGCATTCCATACCAAGGAAAGACACACATCTTCAATTCTCCACAGCAAACTTCTTACACAACCTGAAGCAATGATCACCTTCTGCACAACAAGAAGAGTCGTCCCAAAGGCGGTCGTCCCGTGCTCGAGAAGAAGATTGAAGAAATAGACCACAAAGGTAATATCTACCCATATGCACACTGAACTGTGATGCCTCACCCAGAGTAGCTCCCTGAGGTATTGGACTGAACTGGTACTGTGGCTGACTGCCCCCTCCTAGAACTTGAACTTACACGGCAGAGACGGTTTTGGGCGATGCCCCTGTCTCACTAAGAAGGATTTACTGGGCAAACCCGCTACTTAGTGGGGAGGACAGACATCCTCTCTAGTGTATACCCCATTGGTAATCCCCTGGATAATGCATTATGACTGTTTTATGTTAGTAAATTGGGTCTTGTTCCTTAGTTTGGTGGGTAACGTACCAAATGACCACCTGATCAGATCTTGCGTTTTGATAAGGTTCTTGAAATTGCCTGGCCAGATTCTGGGAGGCCTAAAGTGCTCTAAAGTATGTAGATTGAAGCCAAATACTGGAGGACGGATAAGGGAGGGTCTATATACACCTGCAGGTTTGGGCTCTGGGTGTGGGAGGGGGAGGGTTGTTCTGTTGGGGATTGTTTAATGCTATTGCGATGGTATGTAAAATATGATTTCAACATTAAAATTCATATACACATGTCACTGTGCATTTCCATAAGGCAACACTCTCCACACCGGATACATGATTGGAAATAATGCAGACACAGAATCAAGACGAATTGAAATGCAGCGCTCACATAAAATTTCTTATCGTGGAATGTACATGGTTTACGACACCCTCGCAAGAGCAGACAGATTTTGGGCTATTTAGATAGGCACCAAATACAAGTAGCCATACTTAAAGAAACACACTACGACCCTAAGAAGGAACCATTATTTAGAAAATGCTGGGCAGCCCACAGGTGCTTTTCGGCATACTACACATATGCCAGAGGAACAGCCAGCCTGGTAAAGGCAGGCTTCAGATATTGTCCAATAGGGGAACTTCAGGACCCACATGGCAGATATAGCATAATGTGGGGTAGATTGATAGACCACACGGTCCCTATGGTCTGTTATAATGGACCAAACATTGATGATGCCGCATTTTTTTTAGCAGATTATGGAGTCACATCCTAGAAATAGGCTCCACCTTCATTATCTGGGGAGGGGACTTCAATGTGGCACCAGATCCACTCACAGACTGATCACAAGCATTAAAATCAACCCACACACAGGCAACTAAACACTTAACAGATAATATCACAGAACATAAGCTATTTGATGCGTGGCGAACCTTACTCCCACAACACAGGGAGGGCACCTTGTAGTCAAGCATGCACTCTAGATGGTCCAGTATAATTTATGGCTACTTTTCAAAGGCATGAACACAATGCTACACGCAGCGAAACCCCTGCCACGAGCATTCTCTGACCATTCCCCTGTGCTCCTGACCCTATCCTCGCAATGTAGAGAATCCCCTTATAGATTTTGGAGACTGCAACCTAATACACTACTTGCCAGTGCTTTCTATGAAGCAGTGTGAGAGGAGATTGAGGAATTCCTTCCCTGAAATCAGTTAAGCATTCCAACACTAGCGAGTGTTTGGGAAAAGTTTAAAGTTACAATCCGAGGAACATGCATAGCCAAGAGCGAATGCATATTGCGGGCCATCAGAGGAACTTTGCAATCAATTGAAAAGCACATAAAACAAATAGAAGATAGCATAACTAATGACCCCACCCCTGAGCTGAAATCACAGTGCAAAGAACTACTATTAGAATACAAAGCCGAAGCAGAGCGTCATTCCAAGTTTATCTCTAATTATCATACTCCTTGGGTGTATGGGGAGGGTGATCGCCCAGGCAGGTCACTAGCTGAAGCAACTAGGCCCCCAAAATGTGTTAATCAGGTCCTAGAGATAGTAGACAATGAGGGTAAATGACATATAGATTCACAAGAGATAATACTTTCACTTATTATTATGCAAAATTATATCACACGGATGGACAGCCCAGCTTAGATGTCGCATCCAACTGGGAGGACACCACCTTAGGGAGGATCAATGACTCTCGGAGAGAATTTCCAACAACTGACATTGAAGAAGACAAGATAAGGGCCGCTATAATGGGCCTATTCTCTGGTAAGACCCCCGGACCGGACGGGCTCCCTGTAGACTTTTATAAGTGTTACAATGACCAGCTAGACCCGTTCATTAAGCTCTTGTTCGAAGAAGCTGGAGACAGAGAGACTCTCCCTGCATCCATGAGACAAGCCCTGATCATCTCCCTAATCAAGCTGGGTAAGGATGCCAAAAAGTGCAAAGCATATAGACCCCTGTCATTGATCAATTGTGACACCAAAATACTAGCGAAAATTATAGCCAATAGACTCTCACTTCTGATGAAGGGACTGGTCCTTCCTGATCAGTTGGAGTTTATACTTGGCAGGGCCATATCCCATAATTTGCGTACAACGTTTGCGCTAATTCAAGATATAGACCCTAAAAATATCAGCTGCTGGGATCTTTAAGGATGCCACAAAGGCATTCAATTCCCTGGAGTGGGACTACGTGTATATGATACTGGGCAGGATGGGCCTTCTTATGCCATTCCTCGCATGGATCAAATTATTATATTCCCAACCTGAAGCCACTATCTAGATTGATGGCTTATAGTTCACCCTGATTCCAAATACCAGAGGTACCCGACAAGAGTGCCCCCTGTCCACATTACTATTTGCCCTTGCAGTTAGTAAGTGCAAATTGATAAGTATAGACTTACTGTTCTTAACACCACATCTACGTACATTGAAGATATATATGTATCGTCAAGCTACATATATGTGGAGTTACATATAGTAAAACTTTACTTACTTATAGAAACTTACCTTCAAGAAATCTTTGTACTCGATATTCTGACTAACCACTATATGGTCTACCTTTCTCATAGAAAAACATGGGGTTAACTTATTACACTTAATAAGTGATAACTTCATATAGAGCAGGTAGGGATGTTGAGTTTAGAATCTAAGGATTTCTAATTTAAAACTCTCTCTGATGGTAAAGTCAGGATTTAAGTCACAATTCTGTAATTGCCACTTTTAGAAAGTTAGCATTTTCATGTCTTCTTTGGTGCCTGCAGCCTTCCTTCTGGGTCACATGATTAGATTTAGCTGGCAGTTGGTCTTAGTGTATTGCAGTGTAGGGCAATAGGTGTTGGCAGGATAGGCCATCGCTGACTTGATGGTGGGAGGAGCTGTCACCTATCACACTTGCACATCATAGGGGCTCTGCCATGGGCTCACTCACAGAGGGTTTGACGCTAGTCTTTTGTGACCCCAGGCAAGCAGGGGCCAGGGCAGGGAGGCAGGAATTTCTAAACACCACTGGGGATGGAAACCTCCAGAATGTTCTCTTACTTCAAAGTGGGCATCAGATATAAATATTGGACCCTCAGACCCAACTCTTCAGTACACCCCTGGACCTGTGAAGATTCAGAAGAACTGCTGTCCTGCTCTGCAAGAGGGACTGGTACTCTGCTACCTGAGTGAAAGGACTGGACTGCATCTTGAACCCAGATCCATTAGTGTGACTTATAGGGCTTGGTGGCTGGCCTTCTGATAAGAGTGCCAGGGACAGAAAAGGATCCAACCATCTTGAACCCATCACCTGGACTCTGTTTGATGTGAGTTGTGACTCCCAAGTGGTACCACCTCAGTCCTGGACCCTTAGAAGTGGGTTTGAAGGAGGTCTGCCAGCTCATCTATGGTCCTGTGGGCAGAACTTATTCAGCCTGAAGCATCTCCTTGCAGCTCCGCTTTGGCACCGCCGCAGTGCAACGCATTCACGATGACAAACCTTGCATCGCAACCTCCTTTGCCCCTCATCAACAGCATCCTCAAAAACAACGCAGGAATTTTCATCGCAGCTCCACAGCTTCTTTGGAACCACTGGTGTGCAACATATATTTGACGCAGGATTTCACTTTGCAAGTCCCTTGTCGATGGCACCTTTGAAGATGACACAGGACTCTGTATCTCCACCTCATTGCTCCTATGAACCATCACTGTGTGGCTCATCCCCGACACAGGATCTTGCAATGCTTCACAAACTAAGATTTAAGATACTTTGTTCAGCTGGACTGAGTCCCATTATTTGGCCAGTGCTCCATCATAGTCGGCCTGAACTTGTTACATTGTACTGGTCGTGCATGACCAGAGACTCACAGCTGGCTTTGTGCTTCTGGGAACTAGTTTTACCTACATTTTTTTAATTGCATATCTCTGGTTTTATTAATCAGATTTTTGTCATTTTGGTCTTAAATAATTTAATATATTCTACTCTATTATTCCAAATTGTGTGAGATTGTTCTTGTATATTACTGTTTGAAGTGCTGCATAAGTACTTTACATATTGCCTCTAAGTTAAGCCTGACTGCTCCGTGCCAAGCTACCCAAGGGTTGACCACAGGTTAATTTGGGGTTTGCTGGCAGAGAACGTGGTTCTGCTTGAATAGTGTTTCACCTCCCTCAACCAGTAACTCAATATCCCAGAGCCTCCATTTATTCTCTGTCTGCTCAGAAGACACCTTCTTTGCATTTCGGAGACCACCATCGAGAGTTGTTGAATTAATAACAGTTCACAGGGTATATTAGGGCCTATATAACTGCTGCAAAGCATGCATGACGAGGTGGGTTCCACGACGGATAAACACAGGTGAAGCAATGGGGTGCAGCTAGTCTGATGCACAGGTTAAGTGAGGGCCTCTGAACCAATAATATTCTAGCTTGTCTTTGTTTACTGTAGTGATATAATTAGGTGTGGGTGTAACTGGTATAATTCTTTTTAGTGTATCTGTTTGTAATTACTGCAAAGCTATTCATAGTAATGTGGAATTATGTGAGAAGTGTCATCCAGCATTTGCTGCAAATTTTTCAAAATGCACCCTTGTGTCCAAAGATGCAGTTTGTGCTAAGAAAATAGCACTAAATGCAACAGGACACGAACAGAAGTTGCCAGCAGCCACTTGTGCGCTCTTAGTTTATTGTTCCTGTGCTTCTGCAGAAGGGTTTTTGCCCCAAATTACTCTTGATTACTCAAGTTTCACACTCTCTTAATTTCAGAAATTTCGCATCACAATTAATTACTGAAATTACTCTGCCTACTCCAGCCTAATTCAAATTTTGCCCAGGCCTAGATACAAGCAGATGGGCGAAATGAGCTGCATCATGTTGTGGAGAAGCATTGAAATTTATCCAGCAGCTATCGAATAGGCTGTAGCAAATGTTGAGTACAATTCCTTAAATGAACCAGCAAACCCAATCAGAACTATGAGTATGACAAACAAATTTTCTTCTTTCCATCTGGAATTGGAAAAGAGGAAGGAAATCATCTGCAAACATTTATGGCGATGGTGCGCTTCCATACATGAGGTGCTTTATATGTGTCACAAAATCAGAGAAAGATAACACAAATCAATCTTACAAGTGCAGGGTCGACAGAGTGAGGTTTCACCCGTTCACCAGTTGAGCAAAGCAACTGCCTTCTAATGCGCCTGAAAAACTCCCATCTCTCAGCATTACAGATTGTATCATTTAAAACGGCATAATTTCAGATTAGTTTGGGACAGCCAGTGGTAGCTTGCATAGGGCGTGCTGCGGGGCGGTGAGGCGGGGTGGGTGAGGTGCAGGGGTTGGGGTTAGGAAACTCGGACAAACGATGGCAGGGAGGAACGTAATAATTACTTTCCTCTGTTCCGTTGTATGTCCAAGTTTACTTCCCCCCACCCTGCCACTCCCTTGCCCCGCCCCAACACACCGCCCTGCAGCACGCCGTATGCGAGCCGCCACTGGGGACAGCACAACCTCAACCCCCCTCCCCCGAATAAATGTATAGTATGGGTACTAACAAATGATTAAAACAGATCAAAGATAAATACAGAAGCACAGCTTTTCCAGCTCCAAGTCTTCTTCTGATATTTGGAACCCTGGAACTTAAGAACTTATTGCTCAAATTACCACATGCAATAAAAATGGAGCTCAAACGATAGTAAGAATGACAGCACAAAAAGAGGTGTTCTTTGGGTTTCCCAGTTCCATGGGTGCTTGAAGCCATCAGTCAGAATTGTACATCAGAGTCCGGCATGACTCGCTGGTAGGGGGATAGGCAGGGGGTGGGATTGAGGGTGGCCGAGCGGGGGTCAAGATTGCAGGAGGGAGGGGAAAAATTGTATTTAAAAAAATCACTTACCTTGCTGCCGCCCGCTCCCACATAGCTGCCCTACTCTCCTGCTTCCAATTTCAGGAACAGGAAAAAGGCAGCCAGGCTCTGTCCCCTAAGCCAATCACAATGCTGCAGTTGCAGCATTATGATTGGTTTGAGCGCTGTAACATGGCACTCAGCCAGGGGCTGTAGGGGTGGCCCTGTTCTCCATGCAGGCTGTAATGCAGCCTGTATGGAGAAGTGGGAATGTGCACATGACTAGTTTGTGCGGCCGGAGAGGGCCGACCAAACAGTTACTGTGCACTTTTAGGAGTGGGTAAACCACTCCTACACTACCCTGCTTGCAGAGCAGCCCCACCCATCCACCCCACAAATCAGCCAAACATAAAATGATAATAACTGAAAGTTATTATCGGTTTACATTTTTGCTTCTGCACTGCTTGAAAGCAGTGGGGTGACACTCCTCCACCATAGTGGGGGAGCCATCCCGGAATCGTAGAACAGCTATATGAACCCTATTGGTGCAGGACACAACATGAAACAATTGCTTGGCTTACATCTTAAACAAGAAGGAAATACAATTGGTGCTCTGCAAAGGAAGCTTTCATCAGTTAGCTGAGAGCTGCAAAAGCACTGCAATGGGCTAAAAACACACAGGAAAAACACATATTAATGATCAGCAAGGCTTCTTGACTTAGCACAGTAAACATTTTTTTGGACAGAGAAGAACATGTCTTCATCAGAAGCAGTGCTTATTAGATGTGTGGAGAATTTGACAACAGTGTGTTGGTATCTGTCATTTCCGGACCTATGTCTGTCCAATGAGAAATTTCAAATATTGTGCACGAGATCAACATTGCAAGGCTGGGGCACTTTGTATCCAGGGAGAATGTTCTGAAACTCTGGTTCGCTTGAAATCTCTGGTTTTAAAAATATCGATGGTGAATGCCATTCATTTACATGGACAATGGGTCTACTTGATGACTATCTAGGTTTTGTCCTTGATTGCTAGGGCTCTCAGAAAAGTAGAGGGGAGCGTCAGCTTGCAGAAGAAGAGGTAGCAGTTATCTGTTTTTCTCCAAAACCCTTTGGCTTCCTTTGAATTTTACCTCCTATCACAAGCTGATTGACTGTTGATTTGGAGAGTGAGAAGCTGGGTTTACAGAAATTGGACCAGCCAGAAGAGCTGCATTTTGCAAAACATCAGATCAATATTATTTTGACATTTTGGCCATACAAATAAAATAATTTCTTTTTTTATTCGTGGTGGGGCAGATTTACTAACATTTCACACACATTGCAGCACAGCAAAGCTGCTGCAATGCTTTGGGTCAAAGCTCAACAGCTGAACAGTACCATATCTACAAAGATATGGAACTCTTTATTTCTTTCTCCCCATGAGCAGGCACACTCTAGGGGTATTGCACTGCACACACCATTTAGAAAGCTTTGCACAACACAAACCCTTCCACCTTAGTGCAAAGGTGTGTTCATAACGTCTAGCATATGTTTGTACTGGAAGAGTATCCTGTTGCAGGGATTCTGCACATACACAGAACTATGCACGGGAAAACAGGACCTCAGTGAATAGGGGTGTACCAACCTACCACATTAGTACGCAAAATCCCAATGGACTAGCTATAGTGTCTAATTTGTTCTCCTCCAAATATCACGAAGCTACAAATGATTAAAAAACCCAAAACACAACACTCCCAACTCTCTCAGGAATTGCGAGAGCAAGACATACTCTTTCACTCACTCACTCGTACCTGTCCTCAATAAGAATTGTCAGAGTCACTGAAATAGTCAAATGTTTATTTTAGCTATTGTGCTCTACAATACAGTATATGAGCCACTACCAGCAGCAAAACGCATAAACTCAGCACAGTTAGCATGGTTACAATTCCATAGAATACAAAGTGAGGAGTCATTATATAAAGACTATGGAAAAAAGGGCAATTAGGCCTAACCACCCTCCCCTTGACTAGAAAAAGTCTATTTTATATGAAGCAAGATCTCTGGGCTTTGACATCAGACCCCATACCTTAAAGCCTGGAAGTAAGATTTACATCATAGGAACACCAGAGCTCTTCTCCATGGAACGGCTTTTTCCAAGTGTGTTGAAACAACATGCAACAATGTAATATCAAAGCACTAGTCTTCAGTACTGCAGTTGTGTGTAGCATGTGATTTCTAGGTGCAAGGGACTGATCAGAACAGAATAACAAGGGACATTGTTTATCGACCTTGCAAATCCTGTGCAGACTAAACTCCAGGAAAGGCAGAGAACATGAAAGCAGCCCGTTCACATGTGAAGAGCACAAACAGATTCTTGCAAAAACAAAGTCATGTAGTAATGTGCACAAAAGCAGCATCATGGCAGCCAAGCTCATGCTAACTTAGCAATGTCAATAATGTCCCTAAGGGCCATATAACAATCCTTCCAGTACAAAACACTACGCTTAGACATAGGGGCATATTTATGAGAGGTTTGCGGCATGCTTACACCACACAAAATGGTACATGCATGACACAAACCTTTGCACCATATTTATGAAGCCACACGAAGCCACTTTGCGTAGCTTTAAATCACTACATAAATCTCAAGTAATGCGACATAGCGGGAATCGGTGTGTTGCATTACTCTGAGCCAGAGAGTCGTGCCATGGACATTGTGTGTGTGTGTTCACACTCAACTCCCATGGTTTTTTATGCATTTCCAGAGTTACCAAACCTGGGAATGCACCAACAAGATACACCTACTGAGCAGAGGTTTAACAATGAGAAATATGTTTATTTCTGATTGTTTTTAACTCTTTTTGTGTGTTCTGCCCACTGCAGCACACATAGGCCCACATGCATCAATATGGGCAATTACGATTTCTAAATTGCGAAGAATAGCGATTCGCAATTTAGAAATCGCAAAAGCCTATGCATGATTATTTTTTCCTTTTTTATGCAATTCGGTAGAAATCGCTATTTTTACCGAATCGCATAAAAAATGCGATTTTCACATTGCGAATTCGCAATTCCTATTTATTCCTATGGGCCAAAATGCCCATAGGATTGAATGTGAATTGCGAATTCGCAATTTGAAAATCGCAATTCATCAATCCATTTCAAGGCTGGAGAGGGGGTTCTAAATGACCCCCCCATGCTCCCCTGAAATGCATTTTTCACACCATGTTGCACACACACAGGACATGTGTGTCCGTAACATGAATGTTTTAAAAATGCATTTTCTGCGTTATTTACACTTTTTGCAAATTTACCGAGTAGTTCAACTACTCGGTAAATTTATCCCTCTAATTGCGAATTCGCAATTTAAAAAGTAATCATGCATTGCTTTTAAGAAATCACAAATTTGCGATTTCTTAAAAGCAATCGCAATTTTATAAATCGCAAAAATTTTGAGATTTCTAAAATTGCTTGATGCATCCCAAAAAGCATTTTTGGAATCGCAAACGGCCGATTTTAAGGAATCGCACCGTTTGCGACTTCAAAAATGCTTGATCGGTGTGGGCCATAGAAAGAGGAAAACACCTCTCAGGATTGTTTTTGTGGCGGAAGGTGACCCTGCACAGAAAAAATCTTGCCTACAACACAGGCACCCTTTCACCATTGTGAAAGGGTGCATGCGTCGGCATTAACCTGTCAAAACTGTACCAGCACAATGGTAATGGACAGGAATGTGTCATGTTGGATTAAAATAGCTCATTCCTGTCCTTTCCCTGTGATGCAGGGAAGCACATCAAATTGCTGCACTGCCCTGTGCCACAATTTTGATAGATATACCCCATAGTTTGGAGAAGAGAAAACTTTTCTCTAAGGTTATGCCTGCCTTGAGGAGGGATAATCGTTTGGCACAGAGCCCAGTTTACCTTTTTTTAGTAAGTGGGGAATCCCGTCACAATTCATGGGTTGCTGCATGGGAATGCCCATGCATCACCCATGGTGAATGTAGCATAATTTAGGACATAGAACTAATTTGGGCTACGTTTCAATGCCAAACAAGTTCTGCAATGGGATGTAAATTCCAATCCTGCACTTTTCTCTGTTTTGTGTCACGTTTGTGATGGAGCCTGGCTCAAAGTGTTAGTAAATCTGAGCTGATGTGTTACAAAGTGAATACAGCTATTTGTATGTGTAATCTCTGTTGAATGAGGCCCCTGGACAGATAGAAATACCCCCTTAGATGGTTTTGCTCATTTTATTTTGTCCAGTCATTCCTTCGTCTTTGGGCTGGGCTAAAGGAGGGGGGGTGTATTTAAATACAATTGCCTTTGAATTGTTTAATGGATGAATTAAATATTAGCTCTCCTAATTTAGGAGCAGTCTCACCTTTCCCGACAGACCAAATATTCTTGTTTTAAATATTTAGAACACAAACGGACATCTACCATGTACTGAGATTATTACCTCGATGGGCTTGGCCATCGAGAAGTTGCAGACATGGCACCAGATGCTGCTTCAAGTTGTATTTCTTTTGTTCAATAGTAATTATGGGTGGTTTAATAATCATCCCTGTGAAAACGCTTGACAGATATTACACGACGTATCCTTAGCAGATAATTATTTCAGTGCTCACTTAAAGCACTCACCTCAAGGTGAACAGGCAAACGTCATAATGCAATACTTGAATTTGGCCATACCAAACTCCTTGGAGGCTTTTAGTTATGTTGGTAGAAGGAATGAAACAATCATGGGTTATATTTGATTTTTTCTTCCCTGTTATATCTCCTAGTTCTGCAAAAGGAACCCCAGAGGGCTTTCTTAGATTTTTGTTTTGTCAGCGGAGTAGTGAGATGCAATGTTGCTCAAGTCCTGACTCTGAGCCCAAAGTCCCCAGTAGAGCTCTTACCGTGGATGTATGTCGTTACAACGCATACTTTTACTCCGCATACCATTACAACACGGTATTTACAACGCATACCGCTACAACGCATAGCGCTTTGGGGTGCTGGATAGTGGTAAGTATAATTTACTATTCTAACTCCAGTCCCCGTGGACCCTAGGTAAGGTGTTGGATAGTAAATTAAACTTACCTCTTACCTAGAGCGCCGCCCGGCGCAATGCGTTGTAACGGTATGCGTTGTAATGCCTGCGTTGTAGTGGTAGTGCGGAGTAAAAAATGCGTTGTAACAGGTGCATACCCTTACCGTTAACAAGGCAGAACGTTGGTTTGACCAGGCATGCACTAAAGCTCAACATCATTTAAAGAAGGCCCTGAAACGTATTCCTAGGGATGGAGTGGAGGTGAATTGTGTATGTAGATGGTATAAGAAGGGTACTGATGAAAGGAAAGCGTCCTTAAAGGATGAGGCTCGGGAACCTTCAGCAGCCACTTTTAGCTATTGCCCAAGTGGCCTTGTCGTTGCTATGCCACGTTTCTCTATTTTCAATCCCAGATATGTTTCCTCAGCAATCACCAGCACAATTATGCTAAGCCCATTAGCTTTCTTCCTGTAAATAAGCTTGTTTTGCTCTATTGACCTTCTGTTTACGTGTTCTCTGGATTCATGTCTCTTTACAAACCGGGCACTTTTTCTTTGGTTTCTAACAACACACCCTCTACTTATTAGGCTGGACTGGCGTTTTGTACCTATAGCAACCTGCCAGGGACAGAATCGGTAGTATACCTGACTTTTGCAGGACAGAACCTAGCTACAAGCAAGCGTTACACTAGTTCTGCTGCATGACACTTGACACGTTTGCACTTATTGTATGCATTTGTTATGAGTGTTGTCCGACTATTTTATAACCTATGAAACTTTTTAACAGCGCAGTATGGTATTTATGTTTTATCACAGTTTTACTGGTGATACTGCAGAACTGCCGGATCACTGGTAGACACAGACGCATTCACTTTTAATCACTTTTTTCACCTACACAGCAGTAGCTTACCTGCGTGATCCTGAAGAAAGCCGTGGCACTTGTATAGGTCAACGGGCTGAAACATGTCAATCACTTTCTAGTGCCTCAGCCTCTAATGTCGGCAGTTGCGCTACTTACTATTTGTTTTTAAGCCTAGCACCAGGTAGCGATAATAAACTGTGTTAGGCTAACCTCATAGCTAGTTTTATCCACTGTCTATTTAGCACTGCACCCCCTCCACCACACACTACTTTCACATTGAGTTTTATGACAAATCCGTATACTGAAAAACATTCCTGAGCTCCTCCCTCGCAGCGAGGGAGTCGTAGCCCACGTCATGACTAAGTTTGTGATGCAAGGAGGTATCCCAATGATGAAGCATGACACCTGGTGTGTGAGGGAAACTGTCCTAATAAGGGACTCCCCCTTACTCCTCTTAGCATAGTCTGTTCCATACACCATTCGCCGTCTGTGACTGCGGACCTGAGGCCTTTTTAGTGTGTTTCATAGTCATAGAACAGGGAGTTTGTCCTCGCTGGTCCTCAAATCTCCTCAGGCCCCCCTTTTTGTATTTTTTGTTAGTATACAGAGGGGTCCAGAGGAAAAAGGGTGAAATTAAATGATTACAGGAGTGGAGAAGATGGCACAGAGAAAACCTACAGGGGGTGCACAGAAGCACACAGTGGACCTGCAGGAGGCAGTGGCGCATGGATGGAATGAAAGTGAAGTGGAGATCACAAACAGAGATTGCAGAGGCACTGGCACATAGATGAATGGCTGTGGCAAAGCAGAGCAACCCATATAATCTGGGAGCGCACACACTTTCATATTCCAACACGCTGACTGTCATACACCAACATGTACTATCATAAGCAAAAAAACTAACAATCATACATCCAATCAACCAACCTCATGCAGCATAACACCCACCATCATATACTAATAAACCCCCTTTCACACCTCCACACAACAAATGTCTTATGTCAGCATATCTACCATAATACAACCTATCTGCCATCATATGTCAACAAACTTAACGTCATGCATCCACAAAACCACCATCCTTAATACCCAAAATCCCCATCCTATTTCAACACAACCACAATCAGAAGTCCAGGCAACCCATATCAAATGTCTCCACACCCAATGTCATACTACGAAGACACCCACTGTTAAGTCCCAACACACCCACCAAAATTCTATGCAACCAATGTTATAGGCAAAAGACTCAATATTATATGTCCAAACATCCAACATCATACACCAACACATCCCTGTTAGAACTGGGGTCTCTAGTTGGCACTGGTTTACACCTTTGACCAAATAGGTCCCTTGCTTCTAAGTCAGGGCAAGGGAATTACACTACTGGTAACCCCTGCTCACCCCCTTGGTAGCTTGGAATGAGCAAACAGGCTTATCTCAGAGGCAGTGTGTTAAGCATTTGTGAATACACACAGTAATACAGTGAAAACATAAACACCACACAGGTTTTATAAAAATAAGTATTCTTTATATTGACTTAACAAAAGACCACAAATGACAAAAATCCGCAATACTGTACTTAAAATAGACTTAAAGATAGTAGAAGTTACTTATTTCAAGTTGATGATGAATGCAACAAAGTTCTCACAAAAGTACCTGGTTGAGTAATGCAAAACAAACAAAAGATTCACAGGAAGTGAAATGCGTTAGTTCCTTGTTTCGGGGGATACGCAGAGTAGATAGGGATGCGTCTTGATCCTTACCAGGAAGAGGTGATGCGTAGATTCTCGTGATGCGTTCTGATTGCGATGCAACAAGATGGCGACTCAATGCGATGTTCCGGTGTGATGCGATAAGATGGCGCCCTTGATGCGACAACATAAAGACGATGCGTGCACGCCCGGCAGCAATGCTGCGAACTCTGCAGCTTTGGTACAAAAGGGGGTGGTGATGGACGTAGCATTTGAACCAATCAAACACTCACACCCAGTCAACAGATCTGGGTTTAATCCATCACTGTTCTTTAGCCCAATCTGCCACCCCAGTTCAGACATGGCCATATGCAAATCAGTCTGACCCTGTGCCTCATGGAAACAGTCCAGCCCGAACTGCCAGGCCTTGCCTTACCTGGACCGGAAAAAAGCTTCCTAGGACCGGTTTCAGGCATTACAGCCACCCTTCAGCTAGGCTTGCTTGAATCCAGTGGCAAAGTGAGCAAGGGACTCATGTCTGAGCATAGCCTGCCAATTTATGGCGAACAAAGTGGTACAAAAGGGGGTGGTGATGGACGGAGCATCTGAACCAATCAAACACTCACACCCAGTCAACAGATCTGTGTTTAATCCATCACCGTTCTTTAGCCCACGCTGCCACCCCAGTTCAGACATGGCCACATGCAAATCAGTCGGATCCTGTGCCTCATGGGAACAGTCCAGCCCGAACTGCCAAGCCATGCCTTCCCTGGGCCGGAAACAAGCTTCCTAGGACCGGTTTCTGGCATTACAGCCGTCTTCAAACAGGCTTGCTTGAAACCAGTGGCATAGTGAGCAAGGGACTCCCGTCTGAGCATACCCTGCCAACTTATGGCGAACAAAGCGGTACAAAAGGGTGTGGTGATGGACGTAGCATTTGAACCAATCAAACACTCACACCCAGTCAACAGATCTGGGTTTAATCCAACACCGTTCTTTAGCCTACTCTTCCACCCCAGTTCAGACATGGCCATATGCAAATCAGTCTGACCCTGGGCCTCATGGGAACAATCCAGCCCGAAATGGCTGGCCATGCCTTCCCTGGACCGGAAACAAGCTTACTAGGACAGGTTTTTGGAATTACAGCCGTCTTCAGCCAGGCTTGCTTGAATCTAGTGGCAAAGTGAGCAAGGGACTCACGTCTGAGCATAGCCTGCCAACTTACGGTGAACAAAGCGGTACAAAAGCGGGTGGTGATGGATGTAGCATTTGAACCAATCAAACACTCATACCCAGTCAACAGAAGAAGGCTGTAATGCCTTAAAACTAATGAATTTCATGCATATCAATCAAAGCACAAAACTTGACAAACTTCACAAAGCGGAAAATATCCCAACTGGCCATTACAATGATGACAAAAAAACACACCTCTTTGCCTTAGAATTTGAGTTCAAAACATACTTGCTCTGAAAATATGTCAATAATTCGAAGAGATCACACTTACTTGTCTTCCACCAGTAGCAATGCTTGTCTGAACTTTTTAACATTGTTCCACAGTTGCGCAGAGCTGGTCAACATTGTTGCAATTATGGAAACAAAGAGCATTATAGTCCCTTGGGGAGACCATATTCCCAGTATGTGATCCAATAGTTATGTGGAACACCATCTGTAAACTCCTTTACCTTTCTTGGCTTCCTGCCCACCCTTTTTTAATCTCACCAGATCTTTAGTACAAGGCAATCTTGTATTGTAACCATCACAGTCTCAATAGCTCTTTTGAGATCTCTCCAAAGGTTTCCAGAGCCTTCACCAGGGCCATGCTGCCTTTTTATTCTATCAGGCAATTTCCTGGGGTGGGGGGCTTTAGCAATTTGAGGCTGGTTTTCAAAAGCATAGTGCTGCTGTTGGCGTCTCTGCCTCTTTCTCCAGCATACCATCCCCTTCATATTTAAGCAGGCACAGCTGGTGGGTGCTTCTGATTCCCACTCTTCCCTCGTGTTTATCTCCGGCAGGCCTGAACTCACACATCTAGACACCAGTCATTTTCACATTGGGACGGAAGGGTCCGGTGTTACTCTTGGTGGATGCTGGTTTTGTTGCTGAGGGTCTTTCTAATGTGCCTGAATAACTCCCATCTCTCAGCATTACAGAGTGTATCATTTAAAAGGGCATAATTTCAGATTAGTTTGGGACAGCCAGTGGTAGCTTGCATAGGGCGTGCTGCGGGGCGGTGAGGCGGGGTGGGTGAGGGGCAGGGGTTGGGGTTAGGAAACTCGGACAAACGATGGCAGGGAGGAACGTAATAATTACTTTCCTCTGTTCCGTTGTATGTCCAAGTTTACTTCCCCCCACCCTGCCACTCCCTTGCCCCGCCCCAACACACCGCCCTGCAGCACGCCGTATGCGAGCCGCCACTGGGGACAGCACAACCTCAACCCCCCTCCCCCGAATAAATGTATAGTATGGGTACTATCAAATGATTAAAACAGATCAAAGATAAATACAGAAGCACAACTTTTCCAGCTCCAAGTCTTCTTCTGATATTTGGAACCCTGGAACGTAAGAACTTATTGCTCAAATTACCACATGCAATAAAAATGAAGCTCAAACGATAGTAAGAATGACAGCACAAAAAGAGGTGTTCTTTGGGTTTCCCAGTTCCATGGGTGCTTGAAGCCATCAGTCAGAATTGTACATCAGAGTCCGGCATGACTCGCTGGTAGGGGGATAGGCAGGGGGTGGGATTGAGGGTGGCCGAGCGGGGGTCAAGATTGCAGGAGGGAGGGGAAAAATTGTATTTAAAAAAATCACTTACCTTGCTGCCGCCCGCTCCCACATAGCTGGCCTACTCTCCTGCTTCCAATTTCAGGAACAGGAAAAAGGCAGCCAGGCTCTGTCCCCTAAGCCAATCACAATGCTGCAGTTGCAGCATTATGATTGGTTTGAGCGCTGTAACATGGCACTCAGCAAGGGGCTGTAGGGGTGGCCCTGTTCTCCATGCAGGCTGTAATGCAGCCTGTATGGAGAAGTGGGAATGTGCACATGACTAGTTTGTGCGGCCTGAGAGGGCCGACCAAACAGTTACTGTGCACTTTTAGGAGTGGGTAAACCACTCCTACACTACCCTGCTTGCAGAGCAGCCCCACCCATCCACCCCACAAATCAGCCAAACATAAAATGATAATAACTGAAAGTTATTATCGGTTTATATTTTTGCTTCTGCACTGCTTGAAAGCAGTGGGGTGACACTCCTCCACCATAGTGGGGAGCCATCCCGGAATCGTAGAACAGCTATATGAACCCTATTGGTGCAGAACACAACATGAAACAATTGCTTGGCTTACATCTTAAACAAGAAGGAAATACAATTGGTGCTCTGCAAAGGAAGCTTTCATCAGTTAGCTGAGAGCTGCAAAAGCACTGCAATGGGCTAAAAACACAGAGGAAAAACACATATTAATGATCAGCAAGGCTTCTTGACCTAGCACAATAAACATTTTTTTGGACAGAGAAGAACATATCTTCATCAGAAGCAGTGCTTATTAGATGTGTGGAGAATTTGACAACAGTGTGTTGGTATCTGTCATTTCCGGACCTATGTCTGTCCAATGAGAAATTTCAAATATTGTGCACGAGATCAACATTGCAAGGCTGGGGCACTTTGTATCCAGGGAGAATGTTCTGAAACTCTGGTTCGCTTGAAATCTCTGGTTTTAAAAATATCGATGGTGAATGCCATTCATTTACATGGACAATGGGTCTACTTGATGACTATCTAGGTTTTGTCCTTGATTGCTAGGGCTCTCAGAAAAGTAGAGGGGAGCGTCAGCTTGCAGAAGAAGAGGTAGCAGTTATCTGTTTTTCTCCAAAACCCTTTGGCTTCCTTTGAATTTTACCTCCTATCACAAGCTGATTGACTGTTGATTTGGAGAGTGAGAAGCTGGGTTTACAGAAATTGGACCAGCCAGAAGAGCTGCATTTTGCAAAACATCAGATCAATATTATTTTGACATTTTGGCCATACAAATAAAATAATTTCTTTTTTTATTCCTGGTGGGGCAGATTTACTAACATTTCACACACATTGCAGCACAGCAAAGCTGCTGCAATGCTTTGGGTCAAAGCTCAACAGCTGAACAGTACCATATCTACAAAGATATGGAACTCTTTATTTCTTTCTCCCCATGAGCAGGCACACTCTAGGGGTATTGCACTGCACACACCATTTAGAAAGCTTTGCACAACACAAACCCTTCCACCTTAGTGCAAAGGTGTGTTCATAACGTCTAGCATATGTTTGTACTGGAAGAGTATCCTGTTGCAGGGATTCTGCACATACACAGAACTATGCACGGGAAAACAGGACCTCAGTGAATAGGGGTGTACCAACCTACCACATTAGTACGCAAAATCCCAATGGACTAGCTATAGTGTCTAATTTGTTCTCCTCCAAATATCACGAAGCTACAAATGATTAAAAAACCCAAAACACAACACTCCCAACTCTCTCAGGAATTGCGAGAGCAAGACATACTCTTTCACTCACTCACTCGTACCTGTCCTCAATAAGAATTGTCAGAGTCACTGAAATAGTCAAATGTTTATTTTAGCTATTGTGCTCTACAATACAGTATATGAGCCACTACCAGCAGCAAAACGCATAAACTCAGCACAGTTAGCATGGTTACAATTCCATAGAATACAAAGTGAGGAGTCATTATATAAAGACTATGGAAAAAAGGGCAATTAGGCCTAACCACCCTCCCCTTGACTAGAAAAAGTCTATTTTATATGAAGCAAGATCTCTGGGCTTTGACATCAGACCCCATACCTTAAAACCTGGAAGTAAGATTTACATCATAGGAACACCAGAGCTCTTCTCCATGGAACGGCTTTTTCCAAGTGTGTTGAAACAACATGCAACAATGTAATATCAAAGCACTAGTCTTCAGTACTGCAGTTGTGTGTAGCATGTGATTTCTAGGTGCAAGGGACTGATCAGAACAGAATAACAAGGGACATTGTTTATCGACCTTGCAAATCCTGTGCAGACTAAACTCCAGGAAAGGCAGAGAACATGAAAGCAGCCCGTTCACATGTGAAGAGCACAAACAGATTCTTGCAAAAACAAAGTCATGTAGTAATGTGCACAAAAGCAGCATCATGGCAGCCAAGCTCATGCTAACTTAGCAATGTCAATAATGTCCCTAAGGGCCATATAACAATCCTTCCAGTACAAAACACTACGCTTAGACATAGGGGCATATTTATGAGAGGTTTGCGGCATGCTTACACCACACAAAATGGTACATGCATGACACAAACCTTTGCACCATATTTATGAAGCCACACAAAGCCACTTTGCGTAGCTTTAAATCACTACATAAATCTCAAGTAATGCGACATAGCGGGAATCGGTGTGTTGCATTACTCTGAGCCAGAGAGTCGTGCCATGGACATTGTGTGTGTGTGTTCACACTCAACTCCCATGGTTTTTTATGCATTTCCAGAGTTACCAAACCTGGGAATGCACCAACAAGATACACCTACTGAGCAGAGGTTTAACAATGAGAAATATGTTTATTTCTGATTGTTTTTAACTCGTTTTGTGTGTTCTGCCAACTGCAGCACACATAGGCCCACATGCATCAATATGGGCAATTGCGATTTCTAAATTGCGAAGAATAGCGATTCGCAATTTAGAAATCGCAAAAGCCTATGCATGATTATTTTTTCCTTTTTTATGCAATTCGGTAGAAATCGCTATTTTTACCGAATCGCATAAAAAATGCGATTTTCACATTGCGAATTCGCAATTCCTATTTATTCCTATGGGCCAAAATGCCCATAGGATTGAATGTGAATTGCGAATTCGCAATTTGAAAATCGCAATTCATCAATCCATTTCAAGGCTGGAGAGGGGGTTCTAAATGACCCCCCCCATGCTCCCCTGAAATGTATTTTTCGCACCATGTTGCACACACACAGGACATGTGTGTCCGTAACATGAATGTTTTAAAAATGCATTTTCTGCGTTATTTACACTTTTTGCAAATTTACCGAGTAGTTCAACTACTCGGTAAATTTATCCCTCTAATTGCGAATTCGCAATTTAAAAAGTAATCATGCATTGCTTTTAAGAAATCACAAATTTGCGATTTCTTAAAAGCAATCGCAATTTTATAAATCGCAAAAATGTTGAGATTTCTAAAATTGCTTGATGCATCCCAAAAAGCATTTTTTGAATCGCAAACGGCCGATTTTAAGGAATCGCACCGTTTGCGACTTCAAAAATGCTTGATCCATGTGGGCCATAGAAAGAGGAAAACACCTCTCAGGATTGTTTTTGTGGCGGAAGGTGACCCTGCACAGAAAAAATCTTGCCTACAACACAGGCACCCTTTCACCATTGTGAAAGGGTGCATGCGTCGGCATTAACCTGTCAAAACTGTACCAGCACAATGGTAATGGACAGGAATGTGTCATGTTGGATTAAAATAGCTCATTCCTGTCCTTTCCCTGTGATGCAGGGAAGCACATCAAATTGCTGCACTGCCCTGTGCCACAATTTTGATAGATATACCCCATAGTTTGGAGAAGAGAAAACTTTTCTCTAAGGTTATGCCTGCCTTGAGGAGGGATAATCGTTTGGCACAGAGCCCAGTTTACCTTTTTTTTGTAAGTGGGGAATCCCGTCACAATTCATGGGTTGCTGCATGGGAATGCCCATGCATCACCCATGGTGAATGTAGCATAATTTAGGACATAGAACTAATTTGGGCTACGTTTCAATGCCAAACAAGTTCTGCAATGGGATGTAAATTCCAATCCTGCACTTTTCTCTGTTTTGTGTCACGTTTGTGATGGAGCCTGGCTCAAAGTGTTAGTAAATCTGAGCTGATGTGTTACAAAGTGAATACAGCTATTTGTATGTGTAATCTCTGTTGAATGAGGCCCCTGGACAGATAGAAATACCCCCTTAGATGGTTTTGCTCATTTTATTTTGTCCAGTCATTCCTTCGTCTTTGGGCTGGGCTAAAGGAGGGGGGGTGTATTTAAATACAATTGCCTTTGAATTGTTTAATGGATGAATTAAATATTAGCTCTCCTAATTTAGGAGCAGTCTCACCTTTCCCGACAGACCAAATATTCTTGTTTTAAATATTTAGAACACAAACGGACATCTACCATGTACTGAGATTATTACCTCGATGGGCTTGGCCATCGAGAAGTTGCAGACATGGCACCAGATGCTGCTTCAAGTTGTATTTCTTTTGTTCAATAGTAATTATGGGTGGTTTAATAATCATCCCTGTGAAAACGCTTAACAGATATTACACGACGTATCCTTAGCAGATAATTATTTCAGTGCTCACTTAAAGCACTCACCTCAAGGTGAACAGGCAAACGTCATAATGCAATACTTGAATTTGGCCATACCAAACTCCTTGGAGGCTTTTAGTTATGTTGGTAGAAGGAATGAAACAATCATGGGTTATATTTGATTTTTTCTTCCCTGTGATATCTCCTAGTTCTGCAAAAGGAACCCCAGAGGGCTTTCTTAGATTTTTGTTTTGTCAGCGGAGTAGTGAGATGCAATGTTGCTCAAGTCCTGACTCTGAGCCCAAAGTCCCCAGTAGAGCTCTTACCGTGGATGTATGTCGTTACAACGCATACTTTTACTCCGCATACTATTACAACGCGGTATTTACAATGCATACCGCTACAACGCATAGCGCTTTGGGGTGCTGGATAGTGGTAAGTATAATTTACTATTCTAACTCCAGTCCCCGTGGACCCTAGGGAAGGTGTTGGATAGTAAATTAAACTTACCTCTTATCCTAGAGCGCCCCCCAGCGCAATGCGTTGTAACGGTATGCGTTGTAATGCCTGCGTTGTAGTGGTAGTGCGGAGTAAAAAATGCGTTGTAACAGGTGCATACCCTTACCGTTAACAAGGCAGAACGTTGGTTTGACCAGGCATGCACTAAAGACCAACATCATTTAAAGAAGGCCCTGAAACGTATTCCTAGGGATGGAGTGGAGGTGAATTGTGTATGTAGATGGTATAAGAAGGGTACTGATGAAAGGAAAGCGTCCTTAAAGGATGAGGCTCGGGAACCTTCAGCAGCCACTTTTAGCTATTGCCCAAGTGGCCTTGTCGTTGCTATGCCACGTTTCTCTATTTTCAATCCCAGATATGTTTCCTCAGCAATCACCAGCACAATTATGCTAAGCCCATTAGCTTTCTTCCTGTAAATAAGCTTGTTTTGCTCTATTGACCTTCTGTTTACGTGTTCTCTGGATTCATGTCTCTTTACAAACCGGGCACTTTTTCTTTGGTTTCTAACAACACACCCTCTACTTATTAGGCTGGACTGGCGTTTTGTACCTATAGCAACCTGCCAGGGACAGAATCGGTAGTATACCTGACTTTTGCAGGACAGAACCTAGCTACAAGCAAGCGTTACACTAGTTCTGCTGCATGACACTTGACACGTTTGCACTTATTGTATGCATTTGTTATGAGTGTTGTCCGACTATTTTATAACCTATGAAACTTTTTAACAGCGCAGTATGGTATTTATGTTTTATCACAGTTTTACTGGTGATACTGCAGAACTGCCGGATCACTGGTAGACACAGACGCATTCACTTTTAATCACTTTTTTCACCTACACAGCAGTAGCTTACCTGCGTGATCCTGAAGAAAGCCGTGGCACTTGTATAGGTCAACGGGCTGAAACATGTCAATCACTTTCTAGTGCCTCAGCCTCTAATGTCGGCAGTTGCGCTACTTACTATTTGTTTTTAAGCCTAGCACCAGGTAGCGATAATAAACTGTGTTAGGCTAACCTCATAGCTAGTTTTATCCACTGTCTATTTAGCACTGCACCCCCTCCACCACACACTACTTTCACATTGAGTTTTATGACAAATCCGTATACTGAAAAACATTCCTGAGCTCCTCCCTCGCAGCGAGGGAGTCGTAGCCCACGTCATGACTAAGTTTGTGATGCAAGGAGGTATCCCAATGATGAAGCATGACACCTGGTGTGTGAGGGAAACTGTCCTAATAAGGGACTCCCCCTTACTCCTCTTAGCATAGTCTGTTCCATACACCATTCGCCGTCTGTGACTGCGGACCTGAGGCCTTTTTAGTGTGTTTCATAGTCATAGAACAGGGAGTTTGCCCTCGCTGGTCCTCAAATCTCCTCAGGCCCCCCTTTTTGTATTTTTTGTTAGTATACAGAGGGGTCCAGAGGAAAAAGGGTGAAATTAAATGATTACAGGAGTGGAGAAGATGGCACAGAGAAAACCTACAGGGGGTGCACAGAAGCACACAGTGGACCTGCAAGAGGCAGTGGCGCATGGATGGGATGAAAGTGAAGTGGAGATCACAAACAGAGATTGCAGAGGCACTGGCACATAGATGAATGGCTGTGGCAAAGCAGAGCAACCCATATAATCTGGGAGCGCACACACTTTCATATTCCAACACGCTGACTGTCATACACCAACATGTACTATCATAAGCAAAAAAACTAACAATCATACATCCAATCAACCAACCTCATGCAGCATAACACCCACCATCATATACTAATAAACCCCCTTTCACACCTCCACACAACAAATGTCTTATGTCAGCATATCTACCATAATACAACCTATCTGCCATCATATGTCAACAAACTTAACGTCATGCATCCACAAAACCACCATCCTTAATACCCAAAATCCCCATCCTATTTCAACACAACCACAATCAGAAGTCCAGGCAACCCATATCAAATGTCTCCACACCCAATGTCATACTACCAAGACACCCACTGTTAAGTCCCAACACACCCACCAAAATTCTATGCAACCAATGTTATAGGCAAAAGACTCAATATTATATGTCCAAACATCCAACATCATACACCAACACATCCCTGTTAGAACTGGGGTCTCTAGTTGGCACTGGTTTACACCTTTGACCAAATAGGTCCCTTGCTTCTAAGTCAGGGCAAGGGAATTACACTACTGGTAACCCCTGCTCACCCCCTTGGTAGCTTGGAATGAGCAAACAGGCTTATCTCAGAGGCAGTGTGTTAAGCATTTGTGAATACACACAGTAATACAGTGAAAACATAAACACCACACAGGTTTTATAAAAATAAGTATTCTTTATATTGACTTAACAAAAGACCACAAATGACAAAAATCCGCAATAATGTACTTAAAATAGACTTAAAGATAGTAGAAGTTACTTATTTCAAGTTGATGATGAATGCAACAAAGTTCTCACAAAAGTACCTGGTTGAGTAATGCAAAACAAACAAAAGATTCACAGGAAGTGAAATGCGTTAGTTCCTTGTTTCGGGGGATACGCAGAGTAGATAGGGATGCATCTTGATCCTTACCAGGAAGAGGTGATGCGTAGATTCTCGTGATGCGTTCTGATTGCGATGCAACAAGATGGCGACTCAATGCGATGTTCCGGTGTGATGCGATAAGATGGCGCCCTTGATGCGACAACATAAAGACGATGCGTGCACGCCCGGCAGCAATGCTGCGAACTCTGCAGCTTTGGTACAAAAGGGGGTGGTGATGGACGTAGCATTTGAACCAATCAAACACTCACACCCAGTCAACAGATCTGGGTTTAATCCATCACTGTTCTTTAGCCCAATCTGCCACCCCAGTTCAGACATGGCCATATGCAAATCAGTCTGACCCTGTGCGTCATGGGAACAGTCCAACCCGAACTGCCAAGCCATTCCTTCCCTGGACCGGAAAAATATTCCTAGGACCGGTTTCAGGCATTACAGCCACCCTTCAGCTAGGCTTGCTTGAATCCAGTGGCAAAGTGAGCAAGGGACTCATGTCTGAGCATAGCCTGCCAACTTATGGTGAACAAAGCGGTACAAAAGGGGGTGGTGATGGAAGGAGCATCTGAACCAATCAAACACTCACACCCAGTCAACAGATCTGTGTTTAATCCATCACCGTTCTTTAGCCCACGCTGCCACCCCAGTTCAGACATGGCCACATGCAAATCAGTCGGATCCTGTGCCTCATGGGAACAGTCCAGCCCGAACTGCCAAGCCATGCCTTCCCTGGGCCGGAAACAAGCTTCCTAGGACCGGTTTCTGGCATTACAGCCGTCTTCAAACAGGCTTGCTTGAAACCAGTGGCATAGTGAGCAAGGGACTCCCGTCTGAGCATACCCTGCCAACTTATGGCGAACAAAGCGGTACAAAAGGGGGTGGTGATGGACGTAGCATTTGAACCAATCAAACACTCACACCCAGTCAACAGATCTGGGTTTAATCCAACACCGTTCTTTAGCCTACTCTTCCACCCCAGTTCAGACATGGCCATATGCAAATCAGTCTGACCCTGGGCCTCATGGGAACAGTCCAGCCCGAAATGGCTGGCCATGCCTTCCCTGGACCGGAAACAAGCTTACTAGGACCGGTTTTTGGAATTACAGCCGTCTTCAGCCAGGCTTGCTTGAATCCAGTGGCAAAGTGAGCAAGGGACTCACGTCTGAGCATAGCCTGCCAACTTACGGTGAACAAAGCGGTACAAAAGCGGGTGGTGATGGATGTAGCATTTGAACCAATCAAACACTCATACCCAGTCAACAGAAGAAGGCTGTAATGCCTTAAAACTAATGAATTTCATGCATATCAATCAAAGCACAAAACTTGACAAACTTCACAAAGCGGAAAATATCCCAACTGGCCATTACAATGATGACAAAAAAACACACCTCTTTGCCTTAGAATTTAAGTTCAAAACATACTTGCTCTGAAAATATGTCAATAATTCGAAGAGATCACACTTACTTGTCTTCCACCAGTAGCAATGCTTGTCTGAACTTTTTAACATTGTTCCACAGTTGCGCAGAGCTGGTCAACATTGTTGCAATTATGGAAACAAAGAGCATTATAGTCCCTTGGGGAGACCATATTCCCAGTATGTGATCCAATAGTTATGTGGAACACCATCTGTAAACTCCTTTACCTTTCTTGGCTTCCTGCCCACCCTTTTTTAATCTCACCAGATCTTTCGTACAAGGCAATCTTGTATTGTAACCATCACAGTCTCAATAGCTCTTTTGAGATCTCTCCAAAGGTTTCCAGAGCCTTCATCAGGGCCATGCTGCCTTTTTATTCTATCAGGCAATTTCCTGGGGTGGGGGGCTTTAGCAATTTGAGGCTGGTTTTCAAAAGCATAGTGCTGCTGTTGGCGTCTCTGCCTCTTTCTCCAGCATACCATCCCCTTCATATTTAAGCAGGCACAGCTGGTGGGTGCTTCTGATTCCCACTCTTCCCTCGTGTTTATCTCCGGCAGGCCTGAACTCACACATCTAGGCACCAGTCATTTTCACATTGGGACGGAAGGGTCCGGTGTTACTCTTGGTGGATGCTGGTTTTGTTGCTGAGGGTCTGAACGTTTCCTGTTTGCAGCGCTTCTGCACTTAACCAACAATGCAACACAAATGGGGGGATATTCTCAAGAACGTGTGATAAACATCACAAAAGTAGCTTAATGCAACTTTGAATATCGCAGTCTATCGCGACAAAATAACACAGTTTTAACGTTGTTTTCCCAACCCGGCTGCACCATGCAAAAGTAGCAGGATAACGTACCAAATGGCCGTGTAAAAATCAACACGACTCCGAAATAATGAGAAACACAAAGGCGAAAAAAGTTGTGATGGTCCAAATCGCGATACAAAAATCACAGTCAACCAGCGACAGGCCTGCAATTCCCACGCATCATGCGGGAAAATGCACGATAAAAGCACCCAAAAAACCCCACAACAAAACCAAATCAAACTGCCTAGCACCATGGATGCACCCGGACTGAGTGCAGAGGACAACCCAAATCCAACAAGCCTCACGGAGGACCAGCCAGGAACCCTGTGTCTGGGGAAGGGCAAGGAGAAGAGTAAGAGAAAGATGGAGTTCAGTCTGCAGGAAGACTGGTCATCGTCACGGAGGTGACAGAACACTACCAACGACTGTTTGTTACCTCCACTGCGTCATTTGCAACAAAAACGGAAATATGGCAGTCCATCATGAACAGCGTGACTGCAGTTGGAGGTCAATGAAGGAGGTCAAGGGGAGCTGGCATGATGTGCAAAGCCAAACCAAACAGAAACTCGCTGCCAACAGGAAGGCAGCAAAGTCAACAGGAGGTGGGAGTCCTGCGCCACAGGAGGTGCTGGATGAGCTGGAGGAAATGGTGGCCACATTCATCAATGTGAAGACGGTGCAAGAAGTCGAGAGACCAGAAACAGCTGGACATGAACTGACCCAACAGCAACAGGGTGAGTAACGACTAGGGACTGGGGGGATGGAGGGAGATGGGCACAATGGCAGACATGCACAATCAAGTGTAGCAGATTGCACACCCACAATGATTGTGGAACATGTCCCTGATACCCTTGGCACACTGCAGCACTCATAGAAACACCAAGTAGGCCCCTGTTCACTATTTGCACAAAGGGGCCCCCCAACCGATCACCAATCCCACAATCTACCCATGCACATGTGCTGAATGCAGCAAAGCAGCGGCTCTGTGAGCCACACTGACAATGCAAGTGACAATGCATGACTGATAGCATAGCTGCAGCCAAAATACAGGACATGGTGCATGACATGCCACTGAGGTTGCCCAGTGTGGACCACATCCTCAAAGTAGAAGGACACACTCTGACACATCCACATGCACATACAACCCCTGACGTCAACAACACATATGCAGACAAACAATGCACAAGAGCACAAAATCCGTCCAAGAGAACAAATGACCCAAGTTGTCCACACCTCAGCACCCGAAAAGCACACAAGTCAAAGGCACACCACCTCAAAGGGATAAGGGGCCACTAAATCTGAGCTGCAGGGGCAACTCTCCCACAGTGCAGTACAGCAATGTGGTACGAAGTGCAACTCTTACACCACAGGACAGAGGAGACAACTGGTGCCACTTGTGCGCAGAAACTGGCCAATCACATCTGGCATTGCATTAAACTTTAAGATGATAATGTACAAGTACAACCTCATATCTGTCATGTAGTTGAAATGTCCACTGTCTCCCATCAAATAGCCAACTGCTCCTAAACAGTCACAAAGTACATTGTCATGCCGTCTGTCTGGGAACATGTACAATGTGTTAACATACATGGGACACACTGTTTCGCCATCATCTCCCATTTACCTTGCAGATGGACAATCAACACCTCCTGCAGAGCAGACCAGACATATCTTTAGTGATGATGAAGAGGACACCCTTGTCATCTGCACTGACACCCTCCAACGTATCTAAGACAGCCTCCACACCCCACCTCCAGGAGCAGGGCAGCCCAGCTGCATCAAGGTGACCCAACCCTCTTCACAGACCACACAGCAGGAAGCACACACCACCACGCCTGGCTCACAGGACCCCCGGACCAACACATGCCGTGAGTTAGAATGCTACGAGAAGATGGCTTATCAGCTGCGAGTGGGGGTCAACCTCATGGCAGCTAAACTAGATTCCCTACGTGGGTGTCTGAGCCCCATCAGGGACCACTTACAGTCCATAAGGGACACCCACTGTAAAACGTAAAAAACGTAAACGTGGTTACTTATATAGCGCACGTATCTCCCCAAAGGGGTCTCGCGGCACTTGCGTTGGGAACCCGTCCTGGTATTCCCCTGTGAGATAGCCCCGGCAGGGTATCCACAAGGTGAAAGCCAGGCATCCCGCCGCGAGGGGCTGTAGTGGAGACTAAGCAAGCTATTGCCCAGAGTCACAGAGTGTGAACCCGTGAGTCGAGTAGGCACCGGAGCGAGAATTATCAAGTCCGTGGAATTTTTTGAGCTCAAGGCCCGCCGAGGCGGGGAATTGAACCCTGGTCCAGGACCGATCTCAGCTTCCAGGTCTGCCGCCTCTAACCCCTGAGCCACACTTCTCCACTGTCTGCTCCATACTCTCCAACAATCCTTGGTTGACCTCGCTGGAGACATTACTTAGATATAAGAACTGTCTTGTCAATCAAGCTCCAGCAATGAGAGCACAGTGTTGGCACAGATGCGGAGAACAATGGAGACCATGAAGCTGATGTAGGCTAGAAGTATGGCTGCACACACACACCTGGCACACCGGACACAGAAGACGTATCAGAGGACTAAGATGTGGATGGTAATGACTGTGTGAGGAAGGAGGTATTAGCATCCATACCCGCCATATGGCCTGTCCCTGCCTGGTTCAGCCCTCTGCATCATACCCTGGAAAAACACCTCCCACTATCCCCCGAAACACTCTGCGACATTCACCTGGACCCTGACATGAACTGCCATTTTTGTTGTGGTTACCAATGACACAGCAATCCAGCTGTGGAATGAACTCTTCCTCTTCCAATTAACTTTTTATTCCCCCAAGGACTCTGGTGTGTGTCACCACAGGGCAACCATGCAATGTGGGCCTGGCATGGCCATATACTGCTCCAGCTCCGACACTCCACAGAATGTGAAAAAAAAATTAGAAATCACAGATGTGGCATGTCTATGATCACTCAGGTATAAAAGTATGGATATATATTGGGACATTTATTGCACTAAAAGTTGCACCCTGGTAAATGACATCAATGCGCATGTTTGACCCTGACCCAAATGGCTAATTAGATGACTGTGAAGGTGTGAACTAGCTGGGGCCTCATTGCATATGTACAACAATCGCGCAACCCCCCAGTGTAGCCCCCTGTCCATGTATTAATTAGGGCTGTGTGTATATTAGAAACGGGTAGCGTGGTGCAGAGCAGGCAGGCAAAACTCCGGAGGAAATGTGTAAAGCATCCACGCAGCACACACAGGCGACACACAAGGCACACTACAAAAAGACACTCTACACCCGGTTAGGAGAAAAACAGTATGTGTGTAAAATAAACACATCAGAAGGGAATCACAGGTGCAGATAAACTGTGCCAGCCGGCACCGGGGAATAATTCACAGGGGGACTATATACAGGGCAGTGCCAATCGGGTTGCTGCCAGAACCATCACACGTGCAAGGATAACTGAAAGTACATAAGCAATAACGTCTCACCACCCGTACCTACTGGTGAGTAGACATGCACTTGGCATAAGTTACTTTAGGCATTTGTCACGTTAAGCCTAAATATGAAACCAGCCACGTAGGCATTAGGGAAATACAGTAGCATAAAGGCATTATTCATGAAAACACATTTTGCATAACTTCAGGCATGCATTATCATTGCCGTAGCCTAGAATGGGAACCTCAAGTTAGGCATAGTCTGCAGAACACCAGCATTGCAGCCTTAAGGGAAAAGAAACCAATAGCACTAGGCATAAAACACACAGTGGTCAGGCATAAAACCTGAATCAACACCTTAGGCCTACCGTCACAGTGGACCTTAAAACATGAATACATTAGGCATAACAGATGAGCATATTCTGCATTTCATTAGGCACACCATACTCAGCTGGGGCCGAAACCATGGGAGCATTCAATCACCTTAGATTAGGCACTTTACCAGGACCCCCACAAGGTAGCATTAGGGTAAAAGCATTGATAGCATTAATGTATTAGGCTTACAAACAGTATGAATAACCTATTAGGTGAGACAAGCATTAGGCATCAACATGTGGGCATAAACATAGTTGGCATGAAGCATTCTCATTAGGGTAAAAACGCTAGGCAACATCACATTAGGCATTAGCTGATGCATAAGGCACACCTCCTGCTGTACATGTGGCCTAATCATATTAGAATGGGGCATACACATGAAGCATTTCATCATTGCGCACATTAGGACAGAACATTTGCATAATGGTGCATCCCTAGTAACCCCCAAACATCCTGTAAGCATTAGGGGGGAAGAAACCATTAGCGATATAACCACATGCATTTGGCATAAGCAGCATTAACAGTACACTTTATGTAAATACCCCTGGAATAGCTGCCCCAAGGTTGCAGATTCGCTTCTGGCGCTACTGCGCCTGAGAAGCCCCTACTTGGGGGCTCTCAAATTACCAATGGCCCAAAATCAGCACTGCAAACCGGAGGGAAAAACATTAGGTATCATCCTAGGTACAAATGCATTATGCAACAATATTATGCAAGAAATCATATGGGGCAATAGGCCTCGCCAGCATAAGCACAGTTCACCTCAATCGGGGGCACAACACTCCCGCAAAGTCAGGGCTGGCTGCAAAAACGGAAAAAGCAAGGTGCGGAAAGCACTGGGGCAGGGCAGGAGCGTCTCTCACTCCTCTCTCTCTTCTCCTGAGGAGTACAATGCCCCCAATACGTTGCAGCTGCCCACTGTAAACCAAGCTGGCAGGGGGGAATCCCACACGCCTGGATACCCTCGTAGTTCTTTAGAATCCCGCTGCTGCAGACATCCGCTCCTCTTCTCCTGGGCACAGTTGTAGCGCCTTGCCAGCAAGCAGAGCACAGTCAATGCAAATATGGCACTCTGGCAGCACCCCAATGCAGCGCACATGTAGGGGAATTGAAATATAGCGCTTTGACAGGACAGCACTGCAGGCATCAGCTCCTCTTCCCCTGGCACCTTGAATATAGTGATTGCGAGGCACTAGGTCCCACTAGAAGCTTCAGGGACAGAAGATGGTGTACCTCTTCCAGTAATCAGGAAAACAGTGCCCCCCAGGCGCTAGACTGCAGGCAGAGCAGCACAGTCACTTCATATATGGCACTCACCAGGTGCTTGGTGACTAACAATTCCCGGGATCCCACCTGTGGGAGTAGCACCCACGCTTCTTACCTCCTTGGAGTGCAGGCAGTCAAAGTATAGCACTCACAAGCCACTAGGGCAGCAGAGCAGGCAGGCCAGACTGGGCAAGGTCAGCAGACAGTGGGCACTCATCAGTACAGGACAGAAGCTCCTAGAAGCAGTCACCTCCCATAAAGTGTCACTCCTCTAGAAGCAAAGTTACAGGTTAACAATAAAGTCTGGTACAGAACCCTTCAGGAAGACCCCGTTAAAAACATACAGGGATTGATAGCCGAAACGGTAAGCATGGGCGAATTTTGCGAATCTCGCGTTCGCGAATTTTGCGGATTTGCGAACTCGCAATCCGCAAAATCCGCGATTTCTCGCGAATTTGCGGATTTTTTTTTGTGTTCGCGCGGGTTTCTGCCAGTTCGCGAGGGTTTTGTACAATTTCGCAAACGCGAACTTACCTGTCGGGTCGCAAGTTTTGCGAACTTGTTGTTTCTACATGTCCAGCCTGTTTGGGACACTCTTCTTCATCACTGCCACTCTCTGTCACCACTGCCACTCTCTGACTACTCATGCCACCCTCTGGCCCACCCATGCCACCCTCTGTTTCATCACAGCACCCTCTGGTTGTCCAGTGTACATTATTTTGGCAAAGCAAAGCACACCTTCCCTGCCTCAAGTGACCTGAATTAATTTGGGGCTGATTAATGTGTCACAGAATATTTTTTTAGCTGGCACCTGCTTCCTTAGTGCTTCCTGATTAGTGATCTTTTGCACTTGCTAATTGCTTTCATTGTTGCAAAATTAGTTACAACACCTGCCCTGCCCCAACTGACAATAATGAATTAGGGGCTGATTAATGTGTCACTGGATTTGAACTTCCAGCCTGGCTCCTGCTTGTCTGCCTTAGCTGTAATTCAGGACCTTTGTGTAACTATTCTGAGGGTCAGAGCAGGGTCACATAATAGTTGCAAGTAGGCAACTGAACTCTGGAGGGGCCCCTCAGGAAGCACTACAGGAAATGGCTACTAATGATGAGCTTGAACTTTTGAACCTGGTAAGTAGTTTCAGTTTTGCTAAGATCGTATTTCTGCAATTTAGCGCTTATTCGCGGGGCGCGAAGTTGAACTGGGAAGCCGCGAACTCACGCGAACAGTGCGAGCAAGCCATAAAATCCGCTGCTCGCGGATTTGCGGATTTTGCGGGAAATTCGCGAATCTCGCGGATTGTGAATTTACCGAAAATCCGCAAAATCCGCAAGCGTAACGGATTTTCCGCCCATGCTTACGATACGGTCTAAGCAGGGTTGGAAAATGGCTATGTGGGTGCCAAAGAAGGTGAATTTTTAATCAAAATATTCCCTAGAACTCCCATCCTGTACTTCCTCCCCAAGATCCACAAAAATCTGAATGAGCCCCCAGGACGACCCATTGTTTCTGGGTGTGACTCTTGCCTGGAACCGCTCGCAAAATATGTGGATTTCTTTTTAAAACCGTTTGTGAGTACAGTTAAATCATATCAAAAAGACACAATGGATTTCTTGGTGAAAGTAGAGGGGACTGAATTTAACCCAGCATCAGAATTATTGGTGACGATGGAAGTCATGTACCTTTATACCCAGATACCCCAGGCACTAGAGGTGATTGAGCTATATCTGGAATCTCGTGAAAGACCACACCGAGTTCCCACTAGTTTTATTTTAAAACTAGCAGAAATAGCATTGAGGAAGAACTATTTTCGATTCAATGAGCAATTCTTCACGCAGACAAAAGGTACTGCTATGGGATGCCCTTATGCCCCAGAGATGGCTATACTGTACATGGCCGAATATGAAAGAAAGTTCATTGAAAATGATAACCCATACAGTGGACACATTAAGCAGTGGTTACGGTATATTGACGACGTGGGGCTCCTGTGGCAGGGGAGCCACACAGAGTTGATGGAGTTCCACGCTTGGCTTAATGCCAAACATCAAGACATTACATTTTCTGGGGAACATAGTGACACAAAAATGACGTTCCTTCATGTGGAAATCACATGTACAGATGGGAGGCTAATCTCTTCACTTCACCGAAAAAAGACTGACAAAAACACAATGCTGCACCATCAAAGCGCTCACCCCAGAAACCTGAAGGCCAATTTACCGTATGGCAAACTGCTCCGTATTAGAAGAAACTGTACGGAGGTGTCTGAATATGAAAGACATGCTGACACATTCTGTAATGAATTAAAAAACAGAGGATATCCTAACAAACTGTTAAATAACTCATTCAAGCGGGCACGTTGCACACCTCGCGAATGCCTGCTGCAGACTAAAGTAAACACAAAGCAAGAAGGGTGTTCCTACAGTGGCCGTATCATTCAATAATGTGTGTACATCTCTAAGTAATCACAAAGGGCAGTGACAGAAGAAGATAAAGTGCAAACAAAGTTCATTCAGAAAAATATTTATTTGTTCTTTTTTTATTTTTTCTAGATATAAATTCATATAAATATTATTGTTGATCAAAAAAAACCTTTTTGAATTAATAGGTAATACATAGATTAACTGAAAAAATTCATAAAGAGCACAAAACAGTCATAAAAACAGCAGCAAATTAGCATGTCCCCTGAAAGGCAATCATACACAGCAGCTCACTCACGTGCTAACAATCATTCTACATTCACACCACATACAAAGATGGAGAAGGAACTGGATTCCAAATAGCAAGATGACTATGCTAATGTGATCCAAGGGCACCAGAGTGTAATTGTTGGCCCTTGTAGCGGGTCTACGCGCGTTTCGGTGGACAAGCCACCTTCATCAGGACCTTGTTCACCAAATTGTGTAGATATCAGGGGATCAAACAAGAGGAGACTTGGCGAGTAAAAGATCAGCTATCACTAGAACGAGTTCACTTTAAGAATTAGGAGGTAAGGTCACATGAGTTGCACCATATCCATAATGCCAAGTCCGATGTGCTAGGTGACCCTCAGAGCTTCATCTTAATGTCTTGGATACCAAATTCTGTGTGGGAGGCGGGGCGGGCGAGTTGTTTCCGTTTCGGTGGGAGTTCTGAGACGATACTTTTATTTCATAAAATCAAGGAGAGGGTTTCAGGGTATGGCAGTCCGCGTAGAGGGTTAACTCCTGTAAAATTTCAGTCTATTTTACCAATGGTGGTAATATATCAAATAAGTAGACAATCCGTAAAGTAATTGAAGCTGTTTAGCCACCGCGGCCCTTCGTATCCGGCTTATAGCGTCCAAATCTCTCCGCGTTCCCGAGACCCTCCGTCTCCTTGATTTTATGAAATAAAAGTATCGTCTCAGAACTCTCACCGAAACGGAAACAACTCGCCCGCCCCGCCTCCCACACAGAATTTGGTATCCAAGACATTAAGATGAAGCTCTGAGGGTCACCTAGCACATCGGACTTGGCATTATGGATATGGTGCAACTCATGTGACCTTACCTCCTAATTCTTAAAGTGAACTCGTTCTAGTGATAGCTGATCTTTTACTCGCCAAGTCTCCTCTTGTTTGATCCCCTGATATCTACACAATTTGGTGAACAAGGTCCTGATGAAGGTGGCTTGTCCACCGAAACGCGCGTAGACCCGCTACAAGGGCCAACAATTACACTCTGGTGCCCTTGGATCACATTAGCATAGTCATCTTGCTATTTGGAATCCAGTTCCTTCTCCATCTTTGTATGTGGTGTGAATGTAGAATGATTGTTAGCACGTGAGTGAGCTGCTGTGTATGATTGCCTTTCAGGGGACCTGCTAATTTGCTGCTGTTTTTATGACTGTTTTGTGCTCTTTATGAATTTTTTCAATTAATCTATGTATTACCTATTAATTCAAAAAGGTTTTTTTTGATCAACAATAATATTTATATGAATTTATATCTAGAAAAAATAAAAAAAGAACAAATAAATATTTTTCTGAATGAACTTTGTTTGCACTTTATCTTCTTCTGTCACTGCCCTTTGTGATTACTTAGAGATGTACACACATTATTGAATGATACGGCCACTGTAGGAACACCCTTCTTGCTTTGTGTTTTCTTGCTCCCCTCGGTTCCAGGGCCATAATTTACATATTTGAGGGGGTCCCATTGCTCATGTTTAGCAGACTAAAGTAAAAACTGAACTAGACCGACTGGTCTGTGTCACCACATTTGGGCCTGACACTAACAAACTGAGACAGGTAGTCCTAAAAAACTGGCACCTACTAGAAAATCCAGATTGACCTTTCCCACGTCCGCTTTTTGCGTACTGGAAAAATAAAAGTATTGGGCAACAAATAGTACGGGCAGATATTGCATTACCCATAGAGGGACAGCATAAATGTGGGTCCTGCGCGGCATGCGGGACGACAATAGAAGGGAAGGAATTCCAACATGGAATTGTGAGGTGGAAACATTTGTGTTTCTCTAATTGCAAGACACGCAATGTAGTGTATGTAATTACCTGACCATGCGCAAAAATTTATATTGGCAACACAACACAGCAAGTAAACACGCGCATAACCCAACATAAATCAAGATTGAAAAATAAAGTGCTAACCGCCCCTATGGTGGAACACTTTATTGAAAACAAACACACTGAGAATGACTTTAAGTGTTCAATTCTGTATGTTTTGCAACAATCTAGACCTATGGATCCTGATAAAATCCTGCTACAAAAAGAGGCCTATTTGATACTGAAATTTAATAGTGCACTAACTGGCCTCAACTCATTATCTGAAGTATCCAGGTTGTAACCATAGGGTCACATTCCATAGTAAAATCTATGAGACTCAAGTTCACCAGTTAGAAAATGGTGTGAAAGAAACAAGCGCCAGTGTAAATATTGCCAAAAACTTCTCCAACTCAAATAGCAATTCTCCTTTTTTGCGCATTAAACATGCAACATGTTCCTTCCTAAAAACCCACTAAGAGAGGGCCGCCGCGGAACACGTCCATTGGAAAGGTTTATAACACCATCTAAAGATGGCCGTCGCATCCACAGACTGATGAGCAAGTCACCGGATCGCCGCGATACAAAGTAAGTTGCAAACAGACAACATTGTAGCAATTCCTTTGCCCCTCATTCGATGTTCAGTTTGTAAATATACATTTATATGTCTAGGGAACGGCCCAGGAGGACAGTAACAGCCTGATTTAAAATGCGCAGAGCGAGCGCCTGCAGCTGAAGTTGAAAAAAGTGTCTGTAGCCGAAGCAGGGAGCTAAACCTAGCAGGTATGCCCGACCGAGTATTGAGCGCTTTATCTCTCTCAACTGATTCCGAACACAATCCTAAATAAATGTCTCATTAATCGTAGGCTGCGACGAACCGACAATAACTGAAACTACATTTGAAGATATTAAAAAGGGTAAAGACTCGACACAGTAAGGTATGTCAAGCAGAAATGTGCCCATAGTGAGGCTCCTAGGACAAAATAGAGATGGTCACTATGTCCCTATTTGCCTATAGGTGCAGAGTGAAAGAAATCCAGTCAACAATAAAATAGTACTTGCGGACTGGCGAACCCTGGAAAACAGGTAACATTAGTGACATTATCACTTGACAGATGGAAGCCCATAAATCTTAGAGGAAAAAGCTAAAATGAGTTTTGTTTTATACACTTCTAGATAAATCTAAAAAGACAGAGCCCTGATGAGAATCCGTTGAGTGAACATACAGGGTTCGAAACACGTTGGCGCAAAAAGAGAATAGACATCAGTTTTCTAATAGACTAAAGAATTAATTTATGGTCTATTTTTGTTGAAAAGAATATCTGGTTGCATTAACTTGTTGTCTATCAAATCTTTGAGTTCAATAATTAATTGTTTATTTAAATTTTGAGTCCATAGCGTGACTCTTGTCTTTGCAAGAAAATAAATGCTTGTCTTGTGTGTATATATCAAAACGAATAATTGTGTATATACAAATGGTGTATCTATGTTACAAAAATGTATTGTATTGTAGAAAATTGTTTTTATGTGTAAACAAAGTAAAACGTTAAGTTTCCTTTTGATATGTGAAACCTTAAAAAATTGAAAACAATAAATTAATGAGGGTAAGAGTAAAATATACCCAATCAACCCAGGAGTTTCACTTGTTTTTTTCCTCAAAATAGATTTCAAATAACTATAACTTATGGTCTAGCCGACTTCACGTCCCAGGGCCTGACTCCCCCCTTTTCTTTCAAACTCCTCCTGACACAGCAGTCTTCAGTCCAGCAAAGGCTATCACTGGCCCTGTGGGCAGCAGAGGGGTACAGATGGACTCAGGGGCCAGCACACAGGCTCATGCGGCGGTACCCCCTGGCAGAGTGTCCCCTCACGTTCAAGTCCACGCTCTGACTGAGCACATGGTGGCACAGCCCCCCTATTTATATGCCCCTCACCCCACATACCAGACAGTGCCAGAGGCTTCCAGAAGCATCTGGGGAAACTAGTTCTAACTGGAATAGGGGGAGGAGTAGAGCACCCTGGGTGCCAGGTTTCCCTCCAAAAGCTGGGGCTGCTGGGAAACAACAACTAGACTGGTAACACACCTAAGTCAGGTGGCACAACACACAGCCATGGCATCCATTTTAAAGCAACATTTACCAAGGTGCCTTCTCATAATGGGGGAATTACAGGTGCATACATCATTGCATCACATTTAACATTTGTGATTCAAATTTTTCAAATGACATGTTGATATAGGGAAAATCAGTCCACGCACACCATTGCTCAGCACATACTATGGAATCTCAAACCACACATGGCCTATATATTTCTCTACCATGGGGGAGACATCCTCAAATAGGGGGGGGGTTGAAAAGTGAAAACATTCAGGGAAAAGGGCCAATTCCAACAGTGTAGAATTGTCAAAATCGGCAGCAGGCCTGAAGTAGTGTCCCCCATCACATGTGGCAACAGAACATCTCTTCGCATGACCTACTCGCACACATCTGTGTGGACACAGCCTGGTTTGATGGATCACATTGATCCACATGACAAGAAGTTGGAAACCATACTCACATTGCTGAAGACACGTAAGAGCACAGGTCTACCAGCAACTATCCCAACTACAATGTCTGGCTCACATAAGTGGAGCTGCCAATAGGGTCTCAGCCCCAATGTCCCTGTATCAGTCTGTCCCTCCCTGTGTACAGTCAATGCTCATTGAGGCACACAATTTGTCATACAAATCAACACTCATCACAGTTGTACACTGGTATAGTTGCGAAGACTTTATTAGCATGTGCGTGTCAGTACGGGCAAGGCAAGGGCCACAACATGCAGACAAATGATTAAGACACTTGCATGGGAACATTTTGAGGTGCAAGAAATGGGGATGCAAAAATGAACACCATTCATTATAGATGGCAACGGTCTCAGCCCACCTTGCCTTGCTGGGCGAGTCATGCGATGTTTGGTGTCTGCTCATTGCCCCGTTTCAGGGGACACGACTCACACCCTATGGGATCTGCATAGTGCTATACCACCGGACTGCGCCGACTGTCTGCTTTGCTGACAGTGGGCAGGTGAAAGGGTCGGACAAGGTCATGTCGTGCTACATTGGCATGTGTGTAGTCTCCCTCTAGCAGTATGCATGATTTAGAAACTTTGCCAAATGATACCTTGCAGCTCCACCCATGGGACTGCATTACCTTGCACAGGTGTGTAGCAACACGAGTAGGTGCACGCACATGCATTCTGAGTCTGTGCAAATGTAGACATGTCCACTGTTGTTCTGGGATATGTGATCATTCCTTCAAGATGCAACATGGTGTTGGGACCTGTGCTCTGGGTTCAATCAGTTGTGGCTGCAGGAACGTAGTTACTCGTCCATGAATGAGAGCGCAGCTTCATGGGCATCAGTTCAAGAAGTATGTCATTCTCGAGTTCAACGCACACAAGGGAGAGCCAATCTATTAACTGGTCCAGGCAGATGCCTTGTGTACACGCAGTTTCCCCAATCCGCAACACAGCCCAATAGGGGAGCACCTGGATGTGGTCACTGCACACAATGACTTATGCAATCTCCCATACCCAGCTACCAGCACCTACACTAAAAATCAAGGCATCCCATGCACTGGTATCACAGTTGCACGTGTTGGCGGTCCAACAGGGGGCGCACACACAAGTCATAATCCAGTTCAACTACAGTTGTATTGGATAGGCAGACATCCATGGGCCACTCGAATGTGCATGTTCGATAGTGGTAACAGGGGTGGACGCATGTGACGTACGCAAGCCGGAAACTCAGATGGTAACTGATTCACAACACTGCCAGTGGCACTGATCCCAACAGATGCAGCATTCATTCACTGTACAGTTCCACGTGACAGGAGTTCTGCACGTGCCTGGGATTGCCTGCCATTGCGTTTTTTGCTCATAGCACCGACACTTCTCAGACCGGCGGCAGGTCTGTGGATGATATGTTACAGCTCGCAGCAATGAGTCATGTGTGTGTGCAACATTTGGACTTATGGGTTGTTTTTTGCCAATGTGTCAAGGTCATCCCAAGCAGGTATACCTCGAGCAGAGACAAGTGTGTGTGGGGTGTGGACACGTTGATCTTTCATTAGCGCAGTTCGTGGTGTGGGAGCTGTCAGAATCTGCAATGTTATCTCACTCAGGTGGTGCCGGCCGCATTACAGAGCAAGGTTGGAGGTTCGGCTGTCCTTCCGCCTTGTGTATTAAGACAAATGAGCTTTCATCCCAATTTTTAATCTAACTACTGCTTGCATTTCTTAAATGTGATGTAGCCTTCGTGCTGAGAATAATGCCAGGCCACAGAAATAGGGGTGCACCAATTGTGAAACACAGGCAACAGTTGGCATGTATGAGCTAAGGGCCCGATTGGCCTTGTGCTCCTTGTTCAGTCTCTCTCTTTTTCTCTCTCTTTGTTTCTTTCTTTCTCTCTCTCTTTCTATCTTTCACTCTCTCGCTCTCTCTTTCTCTTTCTCTTTGTCCTTTGATGAGTGCCTGATACACCTTATCTTGGATATTGTCTTGCAGGCTGTCACTTACAGATTGTCCAGGGATGACCTGCCATGACTCTTCCAAATAGTTGTTTGGAGACAAATTTGATTGTGATATTTTGTTTGGACTTTCAATAGTGAATGGATGATTCAGCTTTTTCTGTACTCATATGAATGTTATTTGTTGTAATTGTGCAACATCAGGCAAATAATTTGGTTCATGATTTTGTGACGTTGATGTGCAGTCTCTTGGTCTGGGGGACTTGAGGGCTGCCGAAGGAGACGTGGGGGTTGGTCCTGGGCATGGTGCCATGGGTGTTGTGGCCCTCTTGGGTGTCCGAGCTGGATGATTGTTGGCTTCATGGCATCCGTTTTTCTTTAGGTGTGGCTCTGGGCTGGGCACCCTTTTCTGGTGCAGGTTGTAGTCCGACTTTACACCAGGTGAGAGCAGGTGAGAGCTGTCCTGCTGCTAAAGTGCTTATTGCGTGTTTTGTGATCTTATCACCGACCTGGCTGGTTATTGAGAATGTTGTGACGTGGAGTCTCATTATCGTTAGTTGCCGGGGTCATCTCTGGCAATCTTTTTTGCGGCTGCTATCGCTGGTAAACTGATGATATGGGCTGTTAGCACCAGCTTGTAAATGGGGCGATAAATATATCACCACTTTGACTGTGATAAATTGCTGATAGCTCGGTGATAAGTCATTGAGAATATACCCCAGGGTTTTAAACCTGCTGGCAATACAACACTCGCTTCAAACAATTTGTCTTTGCATTTGTTTGGTTCCTCTCTCCTGCAAGGCTATCATGAGTATCACTGACCATCTGGATTTTAAAGGAAGGGGGTCTGCTGTTGCTTTGGTCATATAGAAAACTGTAAAAAAAAAAAAAAAAGCAATTGCCTGGGATCAAGCAATGTTGTAAAGTGAACTCTTCACTTAATGCAAGTGATGGAGCAAGGTTTCACACGTAAAGTGACTTTCTCGTACTCAACCCTCTCGATAATAATATTAATGTACTAACTAACATTTTTTGTCTTATTAATATTGCATTACAAATCATATTCTGCATCTAGAGGAAGCTTTCCAATGTGCTTTTATTAACTATAATCCGCTTGCACTAAAATGGCTGCTGTTACGCGGGATTTTTCTACTGCGCATGCATCCGTCATGCCCACGTGACATGCTTTGTGGGAAAACCTTTGCTTCTGTGCATTAGAACTAAAATGGCTGTTATGTGTCCTAATGTGTAAGACGCTTGCATTGCTACCTTGCTAAGCTGTTTGTTTTCGCTTAATATTTAATGCAATATTATAAAATAAAATAATGGGAATAGAGTATAAAGAAATGGTAAACAGTGCCTTCATTCTGTGTTTCTAAAACTGTTTCTTTTTTATTTTTACATGTTACCAAAATTACGGGCCTAAATGCTTTGCTGAACTCCATCTTTGGAGAAACTGCGCCTGTGCGACAAATGTCCTGAAGCCACAGAAGCTGTAGTCTTGAATCATGGCCAATACGGACATGGAAAGCGGAGAAGAGCGAACTCCTTACCTTGCCAGAGGAAGCTGAATTGATTAAATTGTTTTAAAATGATTATTTATACATTCCACTACCGGGAGGAATAAAGAACATGGGTAGATAAAGTTATGGGAGGGAACGACTTAAATACATGATTGACAAGTTGCTTCTAGAAAATATGGTGTGATGGCTACTCCTCGTTCTTTGTCCAATAAAATTGTGGGATCCACACATTTGCAACATTTGGGGGTGGTACACTGACCTGAAAAATAGTATAACTATGGTAGGCTTAGTTAGTTAGATTGACCGACTTGTCCGAATAGCTGACCTGTCACTGAACCAAAGTACCCAATAGGTGATCGGGGGCAGAGTTGCCGGCGGAGCACTCTGTCAGAAGATTCGATAACCCAATCGGGGTTCTGGGGAGGAGATCGATGACCCGATCGGGGTTCGACTGTTCGCTGCAGAGAGGGTTTACAACGCTGGCGTTTTGAACTTTAACTGTGGTGCTGGTCTTAACCTGTGGTGCTTTTATACTGATCCAATTTGGTCCGTAACCTGTCCTGATTTTGGCTTGCACCTGTTCTTTCCTGCTGGCACTTATACTTTGGGATCCTTATTCTTTGACTCAGCCCCTGACCAGGGTTGGTCATCACACAGTTCTAGGTAACTATAAAGTGTGGGTTTGTCATTGTACTGTTTTCCCTTTTTTCTCTTACCCACCCTCTGTTTAAATGCTTAACGACATTTTCTCTCCAAATCATTTTGAAATGTTTATGTTTTAAAATATGCATTAGTGTAAACAAAATAAGAAATACATTTGAGTTTTATGTTTTATATGTTTTCAAAGATCTTACTTAGATAAAGATTTCAAACCTTTCCCGAGTTTGTGGTCATTTATGAAATACTAAATGTTATTATTGCTACCTATTTTCTCTCTAACTCCCTCGATCCTTTAGGACTATAGGTATTGGTGACTTGGATTGGTAAGATAAATGGTAAAAATCCAAATGGTTAAATCCACAATTGATTTGAGTGTAGGTTTACCTGTTTAATGTATATACAAACATATTGGCCCAGGTGAGTATGTTGAGCAGGTGAGCCTGCACTCTCTGCACTCTCTAACAAGGTTTCCTGGTTTCTCTTTGTGCAATTTGGCCACTACAAGGTTACCCCTTTCTCTCTTCTGTTTTAGATTAAAGCTTAATGCTTCGAGTTTTATTTTTTGAGGTGGTCGATCAGTTCACTGTGTAAAATACACCCTGGCTATCAATGTTTCACAAAGATTGGGGAGGTAGTGTTTGGGAAGGTGGAGGTTTTAATGCAGAAGCTAAAATGAAAAGCAGAATTACATTTTACTTTTTAACTTTAGAGTGTATTGTCCGTGTGCAGAAGCTCATGTTTCCTCTGCTTATACTGCCAGGCTCACTCGCGGTCGTCCTTAAGGCTCCTGGCCATCTTGCTCTGCTCAATATACAACTCTGATTCCATTAAATACTGCATGCACCCCATCGTGTAGGTGTTGTTTTTGTTTTGCTGTGGATAACAGGGCACGTTTGGCACCAATTAACTGATTCATTTGACAACATTGGTTTGTTTATAAAGATTCCTGCTGATGTTTTCTGTGGAAACAAAACAAGATAATTAGCACTGTGTGCGTAGATGTCTTATTAGCATCCAGTGGTGATGGGAAGCACAGGAGAAATATTTCTGAAATGCACTGTATTTAAGGGGCTCCAACTAAAAGTGCACTCCTTACAATATAAAGAAGCACAAGCAAAATGGATATATGTATTTCAATAAAGCAAACACATTTCGTGCTCGGGAAGTCAGGAAGAAAACTAAAGTTAAAACCATACATTTGAGGAAACAGTGTACTGAATAAATCACTAACAACACGTTTACCCAAATGGTGCTAATTTCATTTTACTTACTTTCGGTACATAAAGTTCTGATTAGTTTGCATTTGACACATGTTAGGAGATGTGTGAGGGATGCTTTAAGGTTCACTTTATGATGTCACAGATGCAGCCTCTCCATTAGGGTGAAGGAGCGCCGCCCCCCTGCCACCACCTGCAAATAAAAGGATAATAAAAGAGGTTTCTTCTAACCCGTTTTATTATTGTTTTAGTTTAGTCTCCCTGGACTTGCCCCCCGAGTCTAGGGGGTGGGTCCAGGGGGGTGACACTGTGGCAGGGGAGTGCTAGTGCACTCCTTTGTCCGTTCAATGCACAAGAGGTGTTTCGCTGGCTGTTTTTAGTCCGACCAAACATCTCATGCGCAGTGATACTTTCTCCAGCCCCATATGCGTTGCTGGGTTTAGAGAAAGCAGGCACAGGCTCCGGGGCTTCCTGCAAGCTCAAAGTTATAGCGCTCTGGCCAATCCTGAAGCTGCTTTACTGCAGTGTCATGATTGGCCGCAGTGCAGTCTGGGAGCCTGTCCCAGAAGCAGGAAGAGCGCGATGGAGTGGACGGGGGAGGCAGCGGTGATCAGGTAAGTTTATTTGATTTTTTATGTTTGTCCCCCGAAAACCCCCCAACTCCCTCCTCCGGCCTGCCCTGAAACCTTGGCAGGGGACCACCCGCTACTTATTATTTATGCAGTAATTGGGTGGTCATCGAATGGTATTTGGTGTTGGTTGAGAGGTATGATCAAAAGCTTAAAGGTCCTAGGGATACACCAATACAAAACTCAGTATAAGCATAGAATTAGCCATGATAGATCTAAATCTTACAAGATTACATGAATGTAAAGCTCCAGAGTGCTAAAACCAGGTGACCTCAATAGAGAACACTCTGCTTCCCACCTGTGACTTCTTTACATTAGATGCCTGAGTCGCTCCATTGAGATCTGAGCTCACGATAACTGAGACAACTGTTATCCCCACTCTTTCCACTAATGACAAATGTGCTCTGTGGAGAAATTAAACAAGTCCTGTCCACCAAAAACACTTTAGCTGGAAGAGTGACCGTATCATTCTCATGCATAGGATGTGCTTAGTGGAGAAGGAGCTAAGAAACATTTTGACAGACAATGGAGGGCTCCAACAAGCAACCCACCCCACAAGTGCTGCGGCTTGAACAGTGGACTTACTACCCCATTGCACACTATGTGCATTGGCATGATTTCACCAACCTAGGCAGAAGCCAGGACAGAGCAGGCCCATCTGTACCCTATTTGAAACCCAATATAGACCGAAAGAGGTTGGGCAGGGCCCATTTTTCGACCTTTTAGAATTATTTACTAGCTTTCAGATTTGAATTCTTAGAACGATTGATCCATCTGTATGTCTCTGCTGCCCCAAATGGCCATCAAAAAGAACATTTATTTTGTAAATGGGTTTACCAATGGTAAAACAATTGAGATTAAATGTTTGTTTAATCCTAAAATATTTGCAAAAAATGTTGGATGTGCTGAATGAGGAAATAGTTAATGTAGAATTCAATCTTGTAGGTTGCACTCTAGAGTTGCACAAGGGCTGTAATACCCAATTATATCTACTTGGTGTGGTGAAACTGTCAAGTTTTATTGCTATGACAACCAGAAGTGTCCAAGAGAAAGACAACAACTGCTACATTACACGCAGTCCTACATGGATCGGATATTGAGTGTTTTAACACATATTCAAGGGCTGATACTTGGCTTTGGAGCTTATTGCTTGTTAACATATTGTGGTATTCCTATGTCATCTAGAACCTTCCTATGTCACTCAGTAGAGTGTTAGGTTCTTGGAATGTTTTCCCTTGACCAGTGTCTGTTACTGCCTATCTGATGTTGAGGTGATCCCTTCCTACCTGTGGTTGTTAAGCTGTCTTCCTCATGAATAAATCTACTGAACCTATTTCCTGTGCAGCCTCTTCTCTACACATATCTTCTCCATAATATGTTTAAAGAGTTGGAACATCTTTATACAAATGTTGAATCTGTCATCAGGAAAATGGATACAAGCCCAACCTTAAAAGGTCTGGACTAGGAAGACACTCTGTCCTTAAGTACAAAGCCCGTTTTCATAGAAGCATAGCTACTGAGACTGCAAAAAGGCTTTTTCTAATGGATAGGCTCAGGCAGAATTATAATTTCACGTGTGAAGTTGGTGGAATTTAGTAACTCTGGGTTATGCTTGTAACATGACGCTCCTGGCAATTTCTGTCAATTAGACGTAGCAGAATTATTCTGCTGTTCGAGCCTCGCAATGTTCACTGGAACCATGCAAGACTCCACAACGAGTGTTTGTGAGCGTGAGGAAGTTTTGCCAGCCCCGGCTCGATTTCAGGTCACCACAGAGCCATCCAGCACAATTTTGTGACGCTGACAGTCATGAGCGGTCCATCAATTTTTTTAAAGCATGCTTGCGAGTGTGAGTGAGATTGATCGCCTCGGCACAATTTCCGCTCTCCTTGGATCCATTTTGTTTTCCAGCAGTCGCTAGTGGTCGGGGCTGCTTCTACAACAGATTTTCTATTTGAGTTAAAATTTTACCTGAATTGACGGTTTAGGTTGTTTTTAGTGCAAAAAGCATTTTTTTTATTTTAGGGATTTTGTTCAGCAGGAAGGAAGTACCACAGAGACTTCAACTTCTTCTTCTAGTCTAGAAGGCTCCCTCAGGGGATTAGTCCTTTTCCTGGTCACTTATTATTTTGATTTTGAGGTGAGAGGTTTACTCACTTTGTCTGTAATTCCTGCTGCATATACTATTGGATTTTAAGGACTTTTAATTTTCTGACATTACAGCAATTAAGTTAAAAAGCTTTTGGATAAGAGTGTTTTTTGATAGAGGGCATGCACCAGTATATGTTTGTACCTGCTGAGGTGGGATGCCTTGAGTTGCTTTAGGAGCCTATTTTTTAAAACAATATTTTAGGTTTTATAAGAGACGACAGTTGCTGCTGAAAAGTGCCTATTTCTGACATGGTTGCTCCCACTTTCTGCCTGGTGCATGATGTGATTTTGATCAAAAGTGCAGTGGGTCCCTGCTAACCAGGTCCCTTGTCCAAGATTTCGTCCTCTAAACCTGTACCATTGTTTCCCATTCAGCACAACTTCAGCCTCCTTGTAAGTCTCTAGTAAATGGTACCTCTGGTACCCAGGGCATTGGAACTGAAGAGGGTCCACTAGGGCTGCAGTATGTATTGTGCCACCCTAGGGACTCCTCACCAAGATCATGCACACTGCCAGTGTAGTCTGTGTGTCTTGCTACAGAGAAAACAGAAGAGTTGATGTGGCACACATCCATGTGTGCCATGCCCCAGGACACTGCATGAGGTATAGTTAAGCCACCCCTACAGCAGGCCATTTTTAATGAGAAGGGGCTGCAAGATCCACCGCCAGCCCAATAACCGCCAGCTCCCAGGGGCAAATTGTAAAAAAGGATTGGGCCCATCCTGGAGACAATATTGGCCCTGGGGACTGCCACCCCCAAGGACAAGCTCCTGCTATGTCCCGGGGTGCCCACCCCCAAGACATAGCTGTTTGCTATGGCTTGGCAGGAGCTTTGCCACTCCAGCCAAGCTATAGAAATCTTTTTCCAGCTTCTAGCAAGCATGAGCATAATAAATGATCTTGCTTGCTAGAAGTGGCAAAAAATCGTTTTTACAGTGAGGAAGCTGCAAGTTAGCAGCTCCCTCTCTGTGAAAGCAATGTAAGATTCAGCAGGAGACCGGTAGCTGACAGGGAATGCGAGTACCTTCAGGCTCTCGCGCGGTCCCAATTAATGGTGAGTGGGTGCCCTGGAAAGGGGTCCGCAGGGCCAAAATCCACCGGAGAGGTGGGCTGTGAAGCCACCTCCCTTTCGTTTTAAAACAATGAGGCTAGTCCCTGGGGGATGGGGTCCCAGGGGGAAAAATTGGCCTAGGAGTCCTTGGGGGCCAATAAACCCTCATGTTACCCCCAGTAAGACCAACACAGTGGGATTGCTTAGAGGTCTTCAGAGGCCATGACCCCTTTCTCTACATGTCTGTAAACATGTCTTATGGTGCACTACTGATTGGGGATGAAGTGCCCTTGACTGCTGAGGCTCCTTGGGGGCCAAAGAGAACCAAAACGTCCCAGAGACCAGGATTGCCAGAGAGGTCCCAAATGTTACCCTGCTGGGGTCCCTCTAGGACCTCAGGAGCAAGGATAGGGGTTCAGGGTTGTTAGTTCCATGCCCCCTTTACTTTTTTTAAGTATTTTTCCCAAGATGGCTGCCGTCATCTCATGGTTGAAGTGTTGGCTGCCAATCAGAGCACTGCATTTTACTGCCCAAGCTTGTAATTTTTTGTGAGTTAGCCCCAACCGTAGATATACAAATTTGGATTTCCTTACATTTCTCAACAACTACTGAATCGATTTGCACCAAATAAGTGAAATCGTCATCTGCTTAACGAAATCTACCCTAAAAAATTCAGTGTAATTCTATCCAACAGTTCAGGCTTTAGTCATGTTCAAAGCTCTATGGGAAATAACATGGGGAGTGCTCTTTACTTGACCCCCTTCTGCTCGGCCCCTCTTAACGAATTGACCCAAAACAACAAGGATCTCTGGCACTGTTTTTTCTTTGCATTTTGTGAAGATTCGTCAAACAGCGCCAAAGATATGGACAAGTCAATCAATGCCTTTTCTATGGAAACATGCTCCTAACTATATCTACCTACTGGTATCTCGCTTACTACAAAGTATGTGCTTTAGATTTATTGTTCAAGGGAATACCACAGCATGAAAGATACGGAGGCACAGGCAAAACCTGATGCGTTTCGGCGAACAAGCCGCTTGGTCATGGTTGGGTAGTTACCTTCCCCTGTTTCAATCTTACAGGTTAGTGTAATGTGAATAAGCATGAGCAGCCCAACATGGTATTGAGGGGCTGATATGTTAATATGTCAATATGGTCTCTTTGCAGAGCTTCTGTATGATTATTTTAAAATGTTTTTATCTTTTAATAGGGTATGCACTTTTTTCTCTTTTCCTCTTTACATTTCTCCTTTTTGGTTTCTGCACTGTATTTTCTTCCTCTTGCACCATAACCTTTTTGCACAGGGCTTCCATATTAGAAGGCAGAGTAATGGAAATGGAGCTTCCACTTGTCTGACATAAATCTTTGATGGACAGACAGTGAGGAACTACTTAGTTTTTGTTGGTCTTCTTTGACTGAGGAAAACAAATAACTGGCATGTCTTGGAGCTGGTGAAAATTTTAGAATTTTTGGATTTGTGGACTCAGTCCAGCCAGCTCACTGGAGCTTTCCCCTGTCAGTGTACAGTCTATTTTAGGGTAACCACAAATCTGACTTGTTACGATTCACATTTGACACAGGTTAGACTACAGTTAGGATAAGTAGTTTGCCCACTTGGGCAGGATTTTCTGCTATTTGTGAACTACTATTTTCATATATTAATTAGTATTTTTTATTTTTCATATTTTTGTTTTCGTTTTGAATCTTACCTTTTGTTTCTACACTTGAGAAAGCATAACATAGCTGTGTGGTTTGCCCACTTGGGCTGGATTTATTATCAATGTGACTATTATATTGATATTTTATTGAATGGTGGTATTTCACCCATTCATGCTAGGTACCTAGTTTGGTTGTGCCTTGTCACCTTTTCACCTAGGACCAGACTTTTTACTATAGCATGTCTGTATTGAATACAGATTACAATTAACATGATGCTTCGCACGCCGATTACTTTGTCAGACGCTAGCGAACACCGTCACCACCAGTCCATTATGCTGGTTGTTTACCTTAAGTTGTGTTTGGAGTAATACTGTTTAGTAGATGTTGAAGTATACTTTGCGTTTTCGCATGGTAAGCATTAACTCCGTTCACAAGCACACTGTGCACAATATTAATTGCTAATGTGTTCTCTTGTCTACCTGCAACCTAATCTTTCTAAACTTCCATGCCATGCTGGAGTACACCTTAGCTCATTCTATTACTGTGTGAATATGTGCAATGGCCTTTTATGTATTATTATTATGTTCCAATACTTTAAATGTGTACTCCAATTACGAAAGAACCAATTGGATTGATCGTATTTTCTGTATTTGCTAGCCATATGCTGGGAGTTTGATACAACATTGGGGCACATTCAACCACTTTATATTGTTTCTGTATTGATTGTATGCAATTTATTTTTGTCTTTGCGATTTTGCTAGATGGTCACTATTGTTCCAGAAATGGTTGTCTTCATATTGAAGCCCTTTCTTTATGCTTATGTTTATTAACATTAGCGGACAGTTCCAACTGGACCAGCCCTAGACGCTGATTCTGGCCTCTGCTGGAGTGAGTCTTGACCTACAAGTGCTGCCACCAAAGACATGGACCCTAGACTCTTGTTGAGAAGTGTGGCTCACTGGTTAGAAGCGGCAGACCAGGAAGCAGAGGTTGGCCCGGGACCAGGGTTCAATTTCCTACGCGGCAGGGTCTTGGGTCAATGTCCGCAGACTCGATAATTCTCGCCTCAGTGCCTACTCTAACCTTGGGTTCCACTCTGCAACTCTGGGCAATAGCTTGCTTAATCTCCACAATGGCCCCTTCAGCGCCGGGGATGCCTGGCTGCACCTTGGGGGTGCCCAGGAGGGACCATCTCACAGGGAAAGCCAGGAAGGGTTCCCCAGCACTATACAGCGCCAGGACACTCCGAGATGGAGTCACAGTGCACTTTACAAGTATACATTTACATTTACATTTACATTTTTACTGGTGTAAAAGTGTACCCCTCCTAATTCTTCTGGAAACCTTAGAACTAGAACTCTACTGGCTCCAGGGACCAATGGATGACAAAGACCAGCATGTCAAGTCAGTTTGATGAACCGCATCGCTGCAGCCGTTATTTTTCCGCTGTGCGGCTTTTTTCGAAAAGCCGCGTTACATGACGAGCTCAGCTCGTCATCCGCACACGACCACCGTGGCTGATGACGAGCTGAGCTCGTCATCAGCAGCAAAAAGGTTAAGGTGCATTGCCACTGAGTTAAAGTAAAGATTGCCATTGCTCCTGCTCACTGCTTCTCCACAGCAGCAAATCCTATTCAGTTGGACCGCAGAACAACAGTATCCACCCTAGTGGAACCATGTTTGGCTACAACCTGCAGCCTTGTCCTGCTGAAAAAATCAAAAAAGTGACAAAGTCTGAACATAGAAATCTTCAGCAGTCTAAGGTGCCAAAATTATCTGTCCATTTGTAGCTATCCCACCAAAAGTCAGTGGCTTCTCCTAGAAAATAACTTGTTTAGTGGCTATCCAATGTCGTGGAGCCTACTTCAGCCACAGACAACTGCTGTGCCACGCTGAGTTTTTTTGACATTCATTTCAGAAACTAAGGGGATTGATTTAGATCATGTCGGCTGGCCAGCTGTTTTGCCATGGGGACAAAGTAAATTACACTAGCCCCATGATGGCGGGACCATCAGCCAAATTGATAAATGACAAGCAAGCAAGATGTAATTTATGAAAGCATTGCCTGGGACTGCATTCACAGCAGGGCTGTAAATGCATGTTACTCTATACTAAGGGCCTACATCAGCAAGACACAGAACTGTAGCACACAGTATTTCATTTTTGCTTGCAAAAATAAAATCTTGAAGCAGAATTTTCTTTTTACAAAGAAAAAAAATTCTCCACTTGCCATCGGAGTCTTCTCAGAGGGAGCATTATTATGATTTTACTATTCTTAACCACCAAATTCTGCCTGGCGGTGAGAACAATACTAAATTGCTACATTTCTACCCATATACATGTAGCTATTTCTCTGATGGCCCTTATTTCTCATTCCTCAGGGCCGTTGGAGAATTGTGTCCCCTGTGGACATGGAGTAGTATCTACTGTGACCAAACTGAATGTCCACCCACATATAGATTGGCTGGAAGGACACTACGTTGGGGAAGAGGGAACGCAACAGAGTTCCCTTCCCTCCAACCTTTAAACCAGGCTCTGGGTTTGAAGGCACAAACTTATGACTATGTCCAACCTGGTTTCTGTATCTGACCAAAGCAAACACAAAGAGATGATGGATGGAGCACCGACACTTTTCAGACACTCACACAGTCACAGTTTCAGCTCCACGTCCATCATCTCCTTGTGTTTGCTTTGTTCATCCTAAGTTGGCAGGATATGCCCAGACAAGGGACCCTTGCTCACTTTAACACTGGATTTAAGCTGCTACCCTGACAGATGAGGAGTGTTACCCCGAAACCGGTCCTTGGATGCTTGTTACAGGGAAGACCTGGCTTGGCAGTTCGGGCTGGACTGTTCCCATAATGAACAGCGTCAAGACTGATTTGCATATGGGTGGGTCTGAACTGGGGTGGCGAAGTGAGTTAAAGAACGATGATGAATTCAACCCAGATCTGTGACTGGGGGTGACCGTCAGAAAAGTTTCTGCTCTCCGTTCATCATCTCCTTGCAGTTTTCTTTTCTGTATATGACCCACACTCCAACACAGTCTGCCTTAACGTTTGACTACATATCAGTCAATCACAACCAGATTATCATGGTTGGTTCTTAATGCTTTTTGGTGCTCTTTTCAACGGTAAACTGTAAAAATTCATAAATTCAGCCTCCCATATTGGAAATTTGTTGTATTGGTGTAATTTGATTTTAGTAAGATATACTCTATCTTTCTAAATTGCTTTTTTTCTTGTGTTGTGTTTTAACCCTATTATTGTTTTTGGAATGCACAAATAATTTACACTGTGCCATGCCTATCAGGCGGTATGCTCAGGTTAATTTAGTGACTTGAAGTCTTTCCCTAGCAAGGTTTGTAGTTATTACTTGAGGTGGGTGTAGGAAGCTGGCTCTGTATATACTTTACCAAAATGAGGTATAGAGTGCACAGAGTCCAGTGGAACCCCAAAGGTAGGCAGAGGTAAAAGTAGATAGCACCTTACTCTCTATTTGTGGTAGTGTGGGCGAGCAGTAAGGCTTTATCAGAGGGTCGTGTTAAGCATTTGTTGTACACATTCAGGCAGCAAATGATGTCACACATTTAAAGATGAACTCAGAACAATTTGTTTGTTTAAAAATAATTTATAGTTATATTTAATTTCTAGAGCCAAGCCAGACTGGCACAGGTAAATGTAAATGGTACTTTTCATGGCAAGTTGAACAATACAAGCAAGCTTAATGCACATTACTTTGTTACAGGTTTGTAAATACTTTGAATACAGTTGAAATAACTGTTAGATTACTTTTGGTTACTTTGCAGATTACTTTATGGATTAATTTTTCTACTCACTGTGATATGCCTTGATATTACTCTGGGACATTTCATATACACAAGGTAAGTAAAGCAGTTTTTAGATATTGCAAGTTTTCAAGAAAAGTAGTCAATGCAATCCAATGGAAGGAAATTAAGTAATGGGTTTACAGGTAAGTAGTTATTTGTGAGAGTTGGTACTCTGGGGTTAGAACCAGGATTCCCCCAGGGTCAAGGATGCACTCTTGAAACACCCTCAGTGACACTAGGGAGTCTATGTGCTGAGTGCTGACAAGCAGGCCACAAGATAGTGGGAGCAAAGCTTCTGGTGTTAGGCTGAGGGCAATGGGGGATCCGAGATAGCACCCAAAGTACACCCACAGCAGCGCAGGGGCAGTGCTGTTTTGGCATCTGGTGCCCTATTGTTTTCAATGGGGATTCTCCGGTTGCAATAAAGACTGCAGGCTCGGGGATGAAGATGTTTTGGAGGGGACCACCTGTTGGAGAGGGAAGTTGGGATGCCTGGGGATGCCAGGACACCATCGGTTGGGCCACCTAAGACCATGGGACATCATGTGCAGAGGTGTCTGTGAGTGTCAGGTTTCCTTACCAGCTCCAGTCGCGGTCAGGGGATCCTCCAGAAAAGGGCTGCAGGATTCGCTTGGAGATTCAAGGCAGGTCAGAGATCACAAGATCTCAGGTCAGAATCACTAGGGAGACCTCATCGCGGTGTTGAGCCTCTCGAACTCGGGTCATAGGAGTCGGTTGCAGAATGGTGCAGACTCGTGGTTTTGGCAGGGGCCTGAGTTTGTGGGTGAGCAAATCCTGTGATCACAGGAGACAAAGTCTTTGACTTTCAAAGGCAGGGTAGGTCCTTCAGGTTTTTGAGGCTGCTGGCTGAAGGACACACCAGTATTTCGCTAGAGCTGGTTCGAGGTGGGGACAGGCCAGTAGAGCGGGGGCCAAGTCAGTGGGCGTCCTCTTCTTCTTAGTTCAGCATGGCTTCTTTGGTCCTTCTTCTCTTCTTCTTGTCGATTCTTGTCTGAGGAGGCAAGGTTCAGAGTGCCCCCTAAATACTAGATTTAGGGGCATTACAGGTAAGTAAAGGTTGGGACCATTGGGCCCCTTCCTTGGAGTGGGTACACCCCCTATTATCGCACCCTCCAGTGGGGGGGGGGCATATACCTCACTCAGGTTGGCTGGCTCCCCCATCTGCAAGATGGCATGTACTGAGAGTTGGGCTTCACCTCCCTTCCTCACTTGGTTTTCCTGCAAATTCTCCCACCCAAAGTGGGGGTCAGACCGGTGGGGGCCAGTTACTGGAAGAAGCAAAAGGCCTGGGAAGCTTACAAAGGCAGCCAGCCTTTGAAGCTTCCTCTTCGTGCATCCTGCCTATCCTGGGGGAGGAGACTTGGCACCTCGCTCCAGGATGTGCATTATTTATGACCGCTGAGAGCAGCAGGCTTTTGACCCAGGGATGCAGAAACATGTCTGGTTGTGGCAGCTGGTGAGCAGCCACTCAGCCTGGACACTAGTGTTAGGTCGTTTTTCAGGGGGCATATCTAAGATGCCCTCTAAGTGCATTTTACATTAAATCACACACTGGTATCAGTGTGGGTTTCATGTGCTGAGAAGTTTGATACCAAACTTCCCAGTTTTCAGTAAAGCCTTATGGTACTGTGGAGATTCTAATGACAAACTCCCAGCACCATATACTCTTAATGGCATTACTGCACCTACAATGTCTAAGAATTGGCTAACATACTGTAGGGGTACAGGACAAAGGCACCTGTACCCTCACCACTGGTAGAGTGCACCCAGCTAGAGGGGTGGCTGACCTATGCCAGGACAGTGGGTTGTAGGCATGGCACACAGGGATGTGTGGCATGTCGACTCTTCACTTTCTTCTGCACCAAAACATACAGCCTGCAATTGCAGTGTGTGTGTAAATTTACAGGGCCTCTAGGGGTGGCAAAAGAAGTGCTGCAGCCCTTAGAGTCCTTCTCTGGCCACAGTGCCCTTGGTACCTATGGTACTATCTACAGGGACTGATATGTGGCTGAAGAGTGCCAATTGGGTTTTGTTTTCAATGCAGTTTAGGGAAAGAACATAGGCCCTAGGTACCTGTTTGGCAGGAACTTAGGGTACACTCAATCAAAGTAAATCTGCAGTTTGGCAAAAAGTGGGGGCTACCATTCAAAAAGATGGCACTTTCTTACAGTGGGTCTTCATCCCACTCAACTAATACCCAATTTTCTAAAGTTGGATTAGATCTACTATTAATATTTACTATTTCCTCTCCACCTTAAGCAAAATCAGGAAAGAAATTGGACAGTGGGGGGTAGATTTATTATTCCCACTTCTAATAAAGCAACAGTAGGGATTGCATTTTTATTTAGGAGGGATTAGATTTGCTATTGTCACTCCAGTGCAAGAAACATTAGGGATAGTGTTGGAATTTGGAGGGGTTAGATTTACTATTCCCACTTAAATCTTTGCAACCATAGGGAACACGTTTGACTTAAGGAATGTAATATAAAGACACATTTCTTATTACAAACAAAATAAATGACAAATATTTAAATATATATTCTTTCCACCCTACTATGCAAACATCAACATAAAAAGTTTACATAAAACATTACAAACCCTACTTTTTCAAATTTATATTAATAAATACACTGATCAACACATTAACAACTAAATAGGAAACAACACATTTTTTTATAATTAATTAATACATAATCTAGTTAAATCATTTCCAATTGATATTTAATTACCAATTTTTAAAAGTAAGAAATGCAATAATGTAATTCCTTATCCACTACAAACCCAACAACCCCATAACATTTTGGTAATTCACCACGCATGTGTGAGCCTGCTCCCTGCACATGGCGAGCCTGTGTGGCAAGGAGAGAAGATTCTAAATCTAAATGATTGTAAAGTTACATGAACAACTTGAATGCACTTAATTTAGCAATCAAATTAATATGAAGTAGTTCAGGGCAGTTAATCATCCATCATAATACCACAGCGGAGCGAAAACATGAACAGTGGCTGCAGTGTGGAGTTTCTAGCATAGATGATAGGTCAGCTCTGCTAGAAATAGGGCTGGAAACAAATATGAGTAATCCGAGAGACATTCAACTTTTAAATGCTAGGTACCAAGAAGATGGCTAGCGAACAGTATCTATCTCTCTCTCTCTCTCTCTCTCCCTCTCTCTCTCTCTCTCTCTCTATATATATATATATATATATATATATATATATATATATATATATATATATATATACACACTACCTACAGGCGGTCGCCAGTAAGTAGTTATAGTTAGGTTTTTTTTTCAATGTTAAATCTCAAAATTTTATTTGGAATAACTTTGGCGCCCGTTGATGAATCTGCCTGAAAATTTCCTCAAAATGGCCTCTTTGAGCTCCGGCCCTTCCCTGAAAGTTTGGGGGGGATTCGTCAAGCGGGGCCTGAGATAAAAGGGGGGTCCCAAAACGCGTTTTCGCCATGTTAATTTCCATGGGGTGGTCGACCTCACTTTTAGCCCGAACGGCTGAATGGATTTACACCAAACTTGGCAAAATTGTAGGGACTGGTAGCCCGATGTGCCTTTGCTATGTCTCAAGATATGTGCTCCAGTGGATTTTGAGTAATTTAGGTTCAAAAAAAGATATATATCTATGGCAGCGCCCCGGTACGCGCTCCGGGGAGCGCCCCGGGCGCGACACGCGAGGTGCGCACGGAAATCTGATTGGCTCTTGGGTGTCTGTAAACATTCGAAACAGTCCGGAGCGGCCGCCATCTTGTGTCTCGGTAGTATCGAGACACAAGAGGTGGCCAAAACAAAGTCGGAAATGACCATAAGGGGGCAGGGTAGACCCCCCTGACCCCCTAGGTTTGATGTGGGGGCTTAAAAAGGGCCCGCGGGGCAAAACAATTTTTATTTTTGTTTGGCGCGGGGGTAGTGCCCGGTACGCGCACCGGGGAGCGGACCGGGGAGCGTACCATGAGAAAAAATGAATCGTAGAGTTTTTTTAAAATGTTGCCTTTTTTTAGAAATTGGAGGTAGTTTTAAAAAGAACTGTTTTTTTCTTCTTTTTGTTGTTTTATATTTTTTATATTGTTTTTTGGAACATTTTGTACTTTTTTTGGATTTTCTGAACAGTTTTAGATTTTTTTGTATTTTTCATGGGGAAAAACGAAAAAACAGGGAATTGAAAATGGCTCAACTGGAGCAAAAAACTAAAAGAAAAGAAAAAATTAGGGTTGATTGGGGCATTTATGGTTGTCCCCAGCAAGGACAATGAGCTTTATGCTCTGTTCTCCGTAGGAGATGGTCTTCTCACAATATTTACAGATAATTCTGAAATCTGCAAATCGGGGCTGAATGCACAGCATCGTCTCACTTTCCTCTGGTGCAGACGCAGTGGGTTGTTTCCTTTTTTAGATGGTTCTTGTTGATCCGGGAGGGTTACTGGCCAGTTCCCTCATTTCTGCAGCAGAATAGTTTATAGGATGTTTGCGCTGCATGTGGCGTATCATTGTGTGGTTCCCAAATGAATATTTTTTATTTGGGTTTCCCCTGGAAAGTTCCATGCCACAAATTTTGCAACTGACCCTGGGTGCATTTACTTTTTTTTTCCCCTCTGGGAGAGTAAAAAACTCCCAAATAATGTGTGGTCTTGGCTGGTATGGGGTATTGTGTTCTTCCAGCCATCTTGAACTCCCCTCCTCCTCCTCCTCCTCTTCCTCTTCTTGAAGACCACCAATGATATCTTGAGGAGGTTCTTTTTGTGGTTGTGGTGGTGGTGGTGGTGGTGCAGATGCACCAGCTGCTGCTACCACTGAAGCCATTATTTTGAGCAAAAAAGTAGAGAGAGCTACAAACGGGTCTTCCTAAGTCAAAGGACAAAGTCAGAATAAGGAAAAAAGGTGGGGTCTTTCATCCTTTTGAAAAAAAATGTATTGAACCAATGAAAAGTGTTATTTTCAGGTCACATGACCAGGGTCTTCATCATTATGAAACCAAAACTGTTATGAACCAATAAAAATTGTTATTTTCAGGTCACATGACCCGACGCGCTTAGGCTACGCGCCCCGAGTCACGTCGCGTAAGCGCGTCGGATGTTTACGTTGCGCGATCGTATTCGCTCGAGTGCTTCCGGGTGCGCTTTTCGCCGTGCGTATCACGCGGATGCGGCTACGTGATACGTCACGATCATGTTTTCGTTCGCGATATTGGCGCTTACGGGACGCTCCCTGGAGCGCGCCCCAGGGCGCTTTATAAAAGTACGCTTTTCAGGGCGCTCCCTGGGGCGCGCACCGGGAGCGCTCCAAAGCAAAAAAAAAAAAATAATAATAATAAAATTGGGTAAAATTGTAGGGACTGGTAGCCCTATTCTCAAGAGGTTTTTACGAAAATTGACTTTGAAAAAATATATATATTGTGCTACATTGGGCTATATATATGTTAGAGCCAAAATGTAGCCCAAATGTAGCCCAATGTAGCCCAATGTAGCCCAAAGATGGCCACCAGAGACAAAAAAAAATGTAGCCCAAATATCAGCCAGGTGTAGCCCAACTGTAGCCCAATGACAGAATGTACCAGAGTGTTCTAAACAACTAGAGCGCTAACAGTCTTACTTATAAAGTGAGACTTATAGTTAGGAATTAGCATTAAAAAAACCTATGAAATTCACTGAAAAAACCATAGGTTTCAGACCAGTTATAGTTAGGAATTAGCATTTAAAAAACCTATGAAATTCACTGAAAAAACCATAGGTTTCACACCAGTTATAGTTAGGAATTAGCATTTAAAAAACCTTTGAAATTCACTGAAAAAACCATAGGTTTCACACCAGTTATAGTTAGGAATTAGCATTTAAAAAACCTATTAAATTCACTGCAAAAACCATAGGTTTCACACCAGTTATAGTTAGCTGGAAATTTTACTGACATAAAACCATTGAAATTGGATAGGGGCGACCATTCGGTCCCCCCGAACGTATGGCGAAGTACCACGATCCCCCCGGGAAGCCATCTTGGGCGGGAGGCGAGTCTCGGCTGGTATGCCCGAAGCGGCGTAGCCGGGGCGCGCTTTTTCCCGCCCTGGAGTGGGCTGGCCTAGACACTGACGCGGCCGGCCACGCCCTTTGCGGCAGGCAGGGGCGGGTTTACGCCCGCCCTGAAGACGGATAAAAGGAGCAACAACCAAGAAAGCATCCTCTTGTTCCTGTGCTCTGAAGCTGCACCTCCTCGCTGCACGTGAGCTCGAGACGGAACGAAGAGCCAATTTTGAGCGTGGTAATCTTTCTTTTTTGTCTTACAGATACTCTGTCTGAGAATGCCTAAGAAAGTCGGAAAGCGAGTTACTACCGATCAGATGCTCCGTATGCTCATGAAAGAAGTAACCGATCTGAAGAAGCAGATGGCGGCTAAAGACGGGGAAGGGGGACCGAAACGACCTTTGTCGGGAGCAGCTCCCGGAGGGAAAGGCAAGAGGTCCAGAAGGGGGGCATCTGGGGGGGACACCCCGGTTCCCGATACCCCACTTGAAGAGCCAACTCCAGTGCCAAGGGAGGGGAATCCGATTCCCGTGGTGGTCACTCCTGTGTCCGGGGAGGATATGCCTCCTGAGTTAGCAGCACAATTGGCAGCGTGGTTGGGGAAAGATAGCGAGGGCGCCACGGCTGACGACGCACGGGTGTTAATGAAACAACTGCGTGAAACTAGGGAGGCGGTGAAGGTACCATCGCCAGTTACTCCGCTGCCTCCGGCGGTGGAAAAAGCAACAGGATCAGGTCCAGCGGCAGATGCAGCTTCTGGTTCAGGTAAGCGGCCATTGCCGATTGCGAGGGAGGGGTCTGCCCCTTCACGAAGGGAAAAGGTGGGTCAGCATGTTCCCCTGGCAATTAAGGGAAAGATGTGGGCAGATGAGTATGTAAACATTTTCTCTTTGCTTACCGACCATTATGAGATGGAGCATGTTAAGAGCCAAAAGGAGCTCATGCATCCGAGTGTTTGGCGCGCAAAAATGGCCGCCTTTAAGGTTGACGAAAACATTGGCACTTGGGGCAGGGCATGGGGAATCTTTACCGCCATCATGGGCGAACGTAGGCCCGAGTTACTGACCGAATTGCCTATTTATCAGTCACGAATCATGGAGTATTATGGATCATATGGGGGCAATCAGTGGTTCTGTTACGATAATATTTTTAGAAAAGCGAAAGAACACGACAAAAACTTGACTTGGGATTGTTACGACTCTGTTTCATGGTCAAAAATGGAGAGTACAGGTATGTTGAAGGTACCATTGGTAGGGAGTAGCGGGGGTGAATCCTCCCGGCAATATGCTGGGACACCCTTTCGATCGGGTACAGGTAACGACTACCACTCGAAGCCGAACTGCAACGCAGGTAAAAGGGGGATTTGTTGGAATTTTAACAGGGGAAAATGTACGAGGCCCCAGGGGTCATGCAAGTTTAGACATGAATGCGGAGGGTGTGGGCAGCCATCCCATCCTGAGTCCATGTGCAGAGCCAAAACGGGTGATAACGGCGGTAGGGGAGGCGCCAAACAGGTCTGAAATAGTCCGAGGGGCGCCTTTACCTACTCCGATTGATACCATGGCAATGATTCCTTGGCTCAGCGAATACCCGGATCATGTTTCCGCTGGGGTGTTGCGGAATGGGTTTTCATATGGTTTCCGCATCCCAGTGGGGGATTTTCAGGGTGTAGCAAAATGTAAAAACCAACTGTCGGTCTTGCAACATACGACCGTGGTACAAGAGAAGATTGGGAAGGAGGTTACTCGAGGTCGAGTCGCCGGTCCATTTGATGTGCCACCATGTGCTAACTTTGTTTGTTCCCCTTTGGGGGTGGTCCCTAAGAAGGACCCGGGTGAGTTCCGACTGATACATAATTTATCAGCCCCAGGTGGTCTTTCCGTGAATGATGCGATAGACCCGGAAGTGTGTTCGGTGCGGTACGCATCTTTCGATGAGGCCGTCGCCATGTTGAATCGCCTAGGGCCCGGTGCGCTGATGGCAAAATCAGATATTGAGTCAGCGTTCCGGTTGCTCCCGGTACACCCAGACGATCAGCGTCTCCTTGGTTTCATGTTTTAGGGTCACTATTATATGGATAGATGTATGCCGATGGGATGCTCTATATCTTGTGCCTATTTTGAAAAGTTCAGTTGTTTTCTGCAATGGGTCTTCACAAAGAGGACGGGTTTTCAACATGTCATGCATTATCTCGATGACTTTTTGTTTCTGGGGGCGGCCGGGGATCCGGGATGTGGACAGGCTTTGAATGAATTTTGTGTCTTAATGAAGCATTTTGGTGTGCCGCTGGCACCAGGTAAGACTGTGGGTCCCTCGACTTGCCTCGAGTTCCTGGGGATCGAGCTCGATTCTGAGGAAGGTTGTTTTCGATTACCAAGAGAAAAGGTGTTAAGATTCAGGGCTTCCCTGGAAACGTGTATTAGTGAGTCTAAAGTCAGACTGCATCAATTACAACAATTGGTGGGCCAGCTGAATTTTTCCCTGAGAGTAATGCCGATGGCCCGCCCCTTTTCCCGCTCGATCGCTCAAGCCATGGTCGGACTGAAGGAGGGTCATCATCGCACGAGGCTATCGGCAGAGGTTCGCCAGGACATGCGCATTTGGTTGGCATTTCTGGCGGAGTTCAATGGTCGAATTGTCTGGAATAAACCGGCGGCGTCCTCCGAAGAGCTGGGGCTGTGGACAGATTCGGCTGGGAGCATTGGTTTTGGTGCCATATTCGGCACACAATGGTCGGCTCAAAAATGGCCGTTATGGTGGCATGAGTGTGGGCTGACAAGTAACATTGCCTTTCTTGAACTTTTTCCCATTCTGGTGGCCCTGAAAACTTGGCCTGAGGGATTCAGAGATCACTCTGTGGTGTTTTGGTCTGATAACATGACTGTGGTTGAGTGTATCAATAGCCAGGCAGCACGATGCAAATGGATTCTGAGATTGCTCAAAGAAATTGTGTTATTGTGTATGCAATTGAACGTGCTATTTAGGGCAAGACATGTGCCGGGGGTAATGAATCAAGCGGCTGATGCGTTTTCTCGTTTTCGTATGCAGGCCTTCTGGGGTTTTCTGCCCACAGCGGACCCGGTGGCGGCACCCTTTCCCGAAGCTCTCTGGTCTCTCGGTGCCCCGAACTACAGAACCTCGTGGGAGAGAGTTTAGCACCCAGGACAAGGAAGGCATATGAAGGGGCGTTCCGATCCTATTGGGCCTTTTTGGGGACTGCTAGGGGAGAGCTTTGGGGCCAGGAAGAGCTAGTAGTAAAATTTCTGCTGTCCTTACATCAGGCAGGCAAATCAGTGGCTACGGCCCAGAGGCATCGGGCCGCCATTTCCTTTATGGCAAGGGCTCATGGGATCCAGCACCCAACAGCGTCTTTCGTTGTGCAGAAAGCGCTACGTGGGTGGCAACGCCTTGAGGGTCGCAGAGTAGATGAGAGGCGCCCGATAGGTTTAGATAGGTTGGCTCTTTTGTTATCTGTACTTCCTGCAACATGTTCATCCCGGTACGAAACGGGGTTATTCCGAGCCGCTTTTGTGCTAGCATTCCATGGGGCTATGCGGGTAAGCGAACTAGTGGCAAAGAACAAGCAGGATACCAGGGGGGGACTGTGCCGAGAGCACGTTCAGGTCAGGGGGGAGACAATGACTGTCTCGTTTGTCAGGTCCAAGACCGATCAGGGTGCGATTGGGGACTGCATAATCATACAAAGGATTCCCGGGTCTCCCATGTGCCCTGTGGTGTGCGTGGAGGAATATTTAGCACAAAGGGTGGCATCATGGGGGGGGACCTTGTTGAGACACGCTGACGCCACCCCACTGACGAGGTTTCAGTTTCAGCGGGTGCTTGCGATGTCAATTTCGGCCGCGGGCTTGAACCCCGGCGAGTTTGGGACCCATTCCTTTCGGATAGGGGCTGCTACAGAGGCTACAGCCAGGGGTCTGAATGTTGAACAAGTAAAACGTGTGGGGCGTTGGTCCTCGAACTGTTATAAGAGGTATGTGCGGTTGCACATGTTGTGAAGCTGTAATGATGTACTCACGCTTCTTGTTTTTGTTTGGTTTTCAGTTGCGCAAGCCTACGAGGCGGGGCGGACTGTGCAGTCGACCCGACACCGGGGGGCCAGCGGTCAGACATCACCGGCTGTGAAAAAGGAGGTGTGGGTCGTGGGCCACTCATACGTGAGGCGTGCCGCGGATGTATTCAAAGCAGGTGACATGATTCACGTGGCTGGGGAATACGGGTACAGTGTGTCCTTCTACGGAAAGGGCGGGCTCTGTATTGACCAGTTTCGTTCATTTTTTGAGGGTTTGTTAGGGCGGATGAGGTCACCGCCGTCTGTAGTCATAGTACATCTTGGGGGTAATGATTTGGTGACCACTGGTAGATGACTTCTTCTTGAGGCAATGCTTTCCACGGTAAGTTGGTTGGCAAGAAGAGTTCCAGGGTGCACAATTGCATGGTCCCATATGATCCCACGGAAAGTGTGGCGGGGGGCTATTTCGGTTTCTGCTCTGAATCATTCAGTAAGAAAAATTAATAACAAAGTGAGTAGATTGTTCCGTTCAAGTACACTGCATTCTATTTCGCATGGTTGTATTAAAGGGGACAGTAGGTATTTGGGGGATGGTGTTCATTTGTCCCGGATGGGGAACGAATTACTCATAGGAGACCTGATAGCTTGGCTAAAGACTTTATGACATGACCTTTAGGCAGGAGTGTTGTGGGGGGTCCGGATAGCCGGTCAACTATCCGGCCTGTGGCGGTAAGGTCATGATCGGTGAGCAGTAATTGGAAGATCCCTATGGGTGGGCGTCACCCATTACGGATGGGAGCGCTCGAGGGAGGTGGCCATTGGCCCCTCAACGGGGAGGCGGTCCCTTCTAAGGATGGGCCGCCGAAAGGAAAGGAAAGGCGGTCAAGGCCCCTTCCTGGGTAGGAGGGGCTACAGCCCCCTCCTGGGGAATTTCCCGGGGCCTGGACATCTGCGACGGCAGATGTGGTAAGTTGTGTGGGGTTTGGGAGGGGGTCTACGCTACCTTCTAGATACCTCACTCGATTCCTCGGACGACCTTTAAATGGCGTTGAGTTTATTGGGGCCCCCGTCAAGTCAAGGGAAATTGGTAAATGCACTTGAGGTACACCTCTGTGCGGTCGCCCCTCACAAGTGAGGGGGATATGTCTGGTTTAGGGATCTTGACACCGGTTACGACCTTGCCGTTGGCCCTTAAACGTTAGGATGTACAATTTCAAGTTAAACGTTTTGTAGGATGTTAGTTCGGCTAGGAGAACCTTTGTATTAGAGAATATGTTAAGGTTAGCCAAACATCGCAATGTGGAAATGAAATTGTACATTAATATGAAACTGTTATTTTAATGTTTTAATTTTGTTTCATATTTTAATAAATACGGCCGGGAGGGTTACTCCCTCCCGTCTTCCAAAAGTTCAGAACCGTTTCCGGTTTCCCATTCTTGGGGATTGTGTTGAGAGGGGGTGGCGGGTATCTCAGCCATATGGAAAGGGGCGACCATTCGGTCCCCCCGAACGTATGGCGGAGTACCACGATCCCCCCGGGAAGCCATCTTGGGCGGGAGGCGAGTCTCGGCTGGTATGCCCGAAGCGGCGTAGCCGGGGCGCGCTTTTTCCCGCCCTGGAGTGGGCTGGCCTAGACACTGACGCGGCCGGCCACGCCCTTTGGGGCAGGCAGGGGCGGGTTTACGCCCGCCCTGAAGACGGATAAAAGGAGCAACAAGCCAAGAAAGCATCCTCTTGTTCCTGTGCTCTGAAGCTGCACCTCCTCGCTGCACGTGAGCTCGAGACGGAACGAAGAGCCAATTTTGACCCACCCACCAGCCCCTGAGGACAGCAAGTGGTTTTGAATAAAGTTTGATGTGGTAACACTAATTTTTGCAGGTTGTGATGACTATCGTGATAACTTTGAATATGCAATAAAGAATGGTCGTATTGTAATATGTTTTGCAAATAAAGTAATTATGCACTAGTGTTGACCAGTAATCATGCCTTTTAATAAAGTTGTAATTGTTACTGTCTTTTAGTAATTTAGTCATTTAGTAATTTAGTTAGAATTGTCGTATTTATTTTGGTCGGGCGGTAAGGTCATGATCGGTGAGCAGTAATTGGAAGATCCCTATGGGTGGGCGTCACCCATTACGGATGGGAGCGCTCGAGGGAGGTGGCCATTGGCCCCTCAACGGGGAGGCGGTCCCTTCTAAGGATGGGCCGCCGAAAGGAAAGGAAAGGCGGTCAAGGCCCCTTCCTGGGTAGGAGGGGCTAAAGCCCCCTCCTGGGGAATTTCCCGGGGCCTGGACATCTGCGATGGCAGATGTGGTAAGTTGTGTGGGGTTTGGGAGGGGGTCTACGCTACCTTCTAGATACCTCACACGAGTCCTCGGACGACCTTTAAATGGCGTCGAGTTTATTGGGGCCCCCGTCAAGTCAAGGGAAATTGGTAAATGCACTTGAGGTACACCTCTGTGCGGTCGCCCCTCACAAGTGAGGGGGATATGTCTGGTTTAGGGATCTTGACACCGGTTACGACCTTGCCGTTGGCCCTTAAACGTTAGGATGTACAATTTCAAGTTAAACGTTTTGTAGGATGTTAGTTCGGCTAGGAGAACCTTTGTATTAGAGAATATGTTAAGGTTAGCCAAACATCGCAATGTGGAAATGAAATTGTACATTAATATGAAACTGTTATTTTAATGTTTTAATTTTGTTTCATATTTTAATAAATACGGCCGGGAGGGTCACTCCCTCCCGTCTTCCAAAAGTTCAGAACCGTTTCCGGTTTCCCATTCTTGTGTTGAGAGGGGGTGGCGGGTATCTCAGCCATATCCACGTTATAGTTAGTTGGACTCACTATAACTTGCGCGTGTAATGCACTGCTGATGACGTCACATATTACATCACTCATGACATGGTCAGTGACATCACTCATGACATCAATGATGACACCATCCGTGTGACAGAGTGACCCATGAAACACATATTGAAAAATATAAATTAAAACATTTTAAAAAATGGAGATACCCATACCAGTTACAACAACCAATTCAATAATTCCACCATCTATATACACATTCACTCATTCACCAACAGTTCTATATAGTCACTCATACATATATTCACTCATCAGATGTAGTGATACACCTATACATCCTGTTACACACTGACAGTCATCCAAAAGTTACTCACACACATACTCACACATGCAAATAAACTTTTGAACATCCATTTATTTGCATATACAGCTATACACACACAACCACCTTACTTCTAAGGAAACTTACACATACTTACTCTCTTAAACAATCACTTATAGAAACACAAACTTATTAAAACAGGAACTCTTACAATCTCTCACTCTCACATATACTCACTTATATACATCAATACTCACATATGCTAGATTAAAACATATGTAGTTACTGATAAAGACGAGACAGCCATTCACTCACTAACACACATATATACACACACATCCACCCAAACAGTCCTGCACATATGCTGTCTTCAAAAGACATAGAAACAGTGAGTCAATCATTGATGCACCTATGTGTTAAGTAACACCCCCACCAAATCATACAGACACTTATACTGATACTAAAAAAAATCTAATAACCCATATACACACACATGTAGCTACTCACCAACCCATGCAGCCACTTATACACAAAGTGAAACACTGATACAAACATTTAAATATTTAAACAATACTCGCTAATATATGTATTCACTAAGATACACTTAATAAGCCAGTTAACCAATCAATTTTTTTTAAAAAAAACATCCATTAAGACTCTTATTTAAACATGTATTTTTCAATCGACCTTTACATAAACATATATAAAACATATTTATTTTTCAGAAAGACACACATTCACTGGATGGTGTCATCAGTGATGTCATGAGTGATGTCACTGACCATGTCATGAGTGATGTAATATGTGACGTCATCAGCAGTGTATTACACGCGCAAGTTATAGTGAGTCCAACTAACTATAACGTGGAATTTCAATGGTTTTATGTCAGTAAAATTTCCAGCTAACTATAACTATAACTGGTGTGAAACCTATGGTTTTTTCAGTGAATATACACATATATATATATATATTTACAACACACTCCTAGAAATCGGCTCCAGGATAAAAACGGCCAGCACTCCAGTGTCGGTGTTCTTAGTTTATTTTATTTCCAAACCCCCCAGCACCCTCGACAGACGCGTTTCGCACAGGGCTTCGTCAGTGTCATCTGTGTTCAAACCTACTCGCCATATTTAAACCATCCGCCCTTTTGACAGTCATAGACATCAACAATGGTGTTACACATATATTCTTGGCGGCCATCTTATAGTATGTACATATATACATAGTTATTTACATGGTTTACGCTTGGCGGTTAATAAAAAAGTGCTCAGTGCAAATGAATTAAAGTGAAGTTTAACATTTGACAAAAGTATATATTTTCAGAGACTGTCACCTATATGCATAAATTTAACAATTTAGTGCTGAGAGCAGTGTTTCAGCAGCTCTATCGTAGCTGTTCATAAGGGGGTGTATCCCCTGAGGTGTTCTAATAGCATTATGCAGATTGTGATTTCCCATGTGGTGTGTTGTTAAACCCACAGCCCACCTCGCCTACTGATCTTAGGCCCCAGCCACTGGTGCCTGGAACTGTTGCGGACCCTGGGATTGCGCCGGCCTGGCGCCTCACTGGCCGCCCTCCTCTGGAGTGGAGTCTGCTCCTTTTCGCTGATGCATCTTTTACTACCTGGGAGCCTGGGGCGCACCTGCGAGATTTTGAAGTGTCACTACCCCTGGTCAGCACCTCTGCGCACTGTGATCTCACCTCGGCGACTTTTAGCGACAGCACTTGCCTCTCTTCAATCTACGCTCGGCACTCACGCCAGAGACATTTGTGGCACTGAGGAGCTACCCTGCGCCTCTTCCTGAGTTTGCAGCCATTTGCTCACCAAGCCATAATTGGTTCCACAGGGAGGGTTTCACCACGAACTATCACCTTGCTTCATGGTGGTGTTTGGTGTGCATGCTAGCCTCCATCTGCATCCTCCGATCTGGTAAGGTGCTACGCTGTTGGGGCATTCATTGTTTTGGCTGGTGTTCTACCGCCTAAGATATCAGCTGAACTTCTCCGTCACCATTCGTGTGCCCACTGCTTCCAGAGGCTGGCCGTGGCTGCCCTTACCTTTTGAAACTTTGACTTTCTCTTCTGGTCTGGTCCATACCTATTGTGGGGTGGGGGGGGGTGGCACGCCCCATTGCACGCTCTTCTGCAGCTCCTCTTGGTTGCTTCACCTCTCCCCTGCTTCTTGGTGCGGCCTGCTGTCTGGTTTTCTTTACCATGGGAGGACAGATCCCAAGCAGCCCAAAATTGCATTTGACCAATGCAGATCGACTCGCCAAAACTGAGCCAGTTCGGCTGGTGGTCACCCTGTATCCATCATGGATGTGCCTCTTGCTCACAATGATGACCTAAAGGCAATCATGCTAGATGTGACTCAACTGGACCAACTCTCTGCCCGGCTGGACTCGGTAAAGGCCCGGTTTGACTTCCACGACAATAGTCTCCTCCACGTCGAATCCAGGTTCTCGGACGCCAAGGATGCTGCCACACAAGATCACGAGAAACTATTGCAGATGGACAAAATTCTAGCGGTCATTTATGAGAAAAAAGAGGATTTGGAGGCGCACTCTCGTCGGAGCAATCTCCGCATAACTGGTATTCCAGAATCCACCAATATCTCCCGCATGGAGGACTTTGTGGAGCAACTTGTCAAGGAACTTTTCAGTGACGTTCTTTCCTCAGTTTTTATTGTCGAACGCTCACATTGTTCCCTCTGCCTACGGCCTGGTCCTGGATTGCCCCCTCGCCCCATCATTGCAAAAATCCTAAATTTTAGAGAACGGGATGCTATTCTCCGTGCAGCACGCGACATGGGCAAAATCAATCACCAAAGTAACTCACTCTCGTTCTACCTGGATTACACTCTTACAGTCCACGCTGCCCGGCGTGAATTCCTTTCTGCAAAGCAGATTTTTCAAACGCATGAGGTCTCTTATTCACTGGCCTGTCTGGCAAAGTTGAGAGTCAGACAGGGCGCAAAAAAACGCTTGTATTCCCTGATCTCAGAGACACCCTTGGCTTTGCCAAGAAACTTGACAAATCATCACGCTCTTCTCCATCTAGTTCTCAGCTCGCCACCACTGGTCACCTTAGTGATAATGACTGAAATGCTGTGATATATACACTGTTGTCTCTCCTAAACATTGTCTGTTGAAAATTTAGCTTGGCCTCCCTTCTTTACTGCAGGGGTGTACGCTGAGCCCTGCCATGCCCTCACGGGATAATTCCCTCTCTTAATGTTGTTTCCCCTTTTCCCAGTTGCGAGTTCCTGGGGTGGGTTGGGGTGGTATCTCAGCCTGATCTGGTGGGTTGGAGTGGGTGTGGGGTTGGGGGTCCTTATGAGATTGTTTTTGGGCTGCTGGGGTGGGGTGGTTGGGTGGTTGTTGGGTTACTGGAAATGCTCTTCGTTACTATTTGTACGTCCTTGCTTATTCATAAACAGTGTTTCCTATTGCACAAATTGTGGGTAGAGGGGGTGGTTTGGGGTGGGGGTTTCTTTGGATCTGGTTTGGCGGAAGTGTTATTGGAATTCTGCCACCTGCACTCTATTTGTTCATCATTTGGCTGATCCTGGTTTCAAGATTGTTGACTGTTTGGGGGATTGGGTGGGGCCGGGGAGGGGGGCTCTTTGGGCCTGTTTGTTACTTTATGATGCCTTTGGTGTGGTTCTTTTGTCATTGTGCTATCCCTTCAGTAGGTTTACATCATTTTGTTGCTCCCCAGGCTTTTCGCAGCAAAATGGTGCACTAGGTCTTCCTTTTCCCCTAAGGCACTGTCTCCCCGCTATTCTTGTGCTCTATGTACCCTGGCAGCTCCCCTCATGATTTGATTTTTCAGTGCCACAGGCTGCCTTTTAGTTTCACATCCTGTTATTGGCGTTTGCCCCTCTTTCCATTTGGACTGCTCTTGGTCGCCACTGCGCTCCCTAGGACTCACTCCAATGTTAGGCCTCTTGCTCCATGTCCCATATTACCTAATTACAGTGTAACATGACCGACACGGTTTGCTGGACCTGGAATGTCTGTGGTCTCGATGACCACCGTTAGGCCAGGGTCATTCATGCGCACTTGCAACGGCACAAGGTAGACATTTGTCTCCTGCAGGAGACCCACTTGCTGCCTGGGACCTCATCCAGACTCCAATCGCGCCACTGGGGTGAATCGCATTCCTCTGATTATTCTTCTTATTTTAGGGTGGTGTCCATTTTGATATGCAGGGGGCTCCCCTGGCACACTAGTCAGGTACTTATGGATCCTAACAGACGGTATGTAATCTTGCATGGCTCCCTCTTGTCTCAACCCAGGAAAATTGCTCCAGTGTACAGTCCTAACTCTGACAATTCCGATCTCTTCACTCACATTTGGCACTTAATTTCTTCTCTGGACCTGTGCCCTCCTTTGGGGGGGGGGTGATTTTGATGTTACTCTCTCTTCAGCCTTGGACCGTTCTGGCCCCCACTTATTTCACCCTTGTGCCGCTGCCCGTCTTCAGTCCATATTCTCGGACAACTCCCTACATGATGCTTGGCATCACTTGTGCCCCAAGCCCATAAAGACACTTGCGTCACTGGAGCTTCGGGCTGCTGGTCTCGCATTGATTTATGGATCCCCTCGCCGGACGTTCTTACTTGGCTCACATCCACTATGCACATTTTCGGACCATGACCTAGTCCAAATTTGTATCCGCCTTCCTCATTCCCCTCCGCACTTTCACATGGCGGCTTCCTCTGAACGCCCTCCATGATAACATCTTTTGCAATGAGATCCAAACATCGATCACCAACTATTTTGATTTAAATGTCGGTTCTGTGGATTCTGCGTCCACCTTGCGGGAAGGCTTCAAAACAGTAATATGTGGAGAGTGTATCTCCAGTCAAGCAGAGTTCTTAGGTTCATTGCTTCACTTTGGACGGGTTGGAATCAGAAATTAAGTCTTTGGATGCCCCCCAGGCAGTCCACCCGGGCCCAAGACCCTCACGCGTTTATGGGAAAAGCATACGGATTTTGCTGAAAAGGCTAATAGGGAGCTCGCTTTCTTTGGTAGGAAAACCTGAGCCTGCCGTTATTGCAAAGTCTATTGGCCTGGAAAGACCTTGGCCAACCTCCTATGCCCCCCCATGCTGCTTCGTATATGGTAGCTCTTCGGGATGGTGGCCCCACAAGAACCACCTTTCCTGAATATATCAAGTCTCGCTTTATGGACTATTATTCGCAACCTTATACCGCCGGCACTCCGCCCTCGCACGAGACCTTTGAACAATATTTTGACACCCTCGCATTATTATGGTTTGAGGACTATCATCGCAAATACTTGAATGAGCCCTTCACAAAGTAAGATATACTAGCTGCCATAAACAGTTTGCCTAGTGATAATCCCCCCGGTCTCGACGTCATTAAGCCTCTTTTTATAAGACTTTCGCTACTATCCTGGAGCCACACCTGGCAGCCATGTATAATGATTCCTTTGACAACGGCCTCTTCCTGCAGTCACTCCGTGAGTCGATGATAACGTTACTCCTCAAGCCGGACAAACCAGCCGACTGCTGTGATTCTAATAGGCCCTTTTCTCTTATTAACATTGACAACAACCTTTTTGCAAAGTTATTGGCCTCCCGCCTTCTTCCCCTCATGCCCCTTATTGCTCTTTCTGATCATACTGGTTTTGTCCCTGACCGGGCCACCTCGCACAATCTCAGGACTATTTTTTCAGTTCTTCATCAAATCAATCCTAGGGTTCCCGCTGTGGCCGCTCTGTCAGATGCCACCAAGGCATTCGATACACTGGAGTGGCCTTTTTTATTTTTCATTCTGTCACGTCTTGGATTTAGAAATATGTTCATACGCAAGATATCCCTCCTTCACACTCGCCCCTCTGCTCGGTCTGCGTATCAATGGTCAGATATCGGATCCCATTTTGATCGAGTGTGGCACTCTGCAGGGATGCCCGCTATCCCCTATGTTCTTCGCCATCGCTATGGAGCCTCTTGCGGCCAGGGTCTGGCAACACCACACTCAGAAGGACATAGGCTTCTCGGCCTGCTCCCTCCTTGTCTCTATTTATGCCGACGACATCACATTGTATGTCCACCATCCCCAAGACAATCTCAGCCCACTAGTATGAGAGATAATACAATTGGCGTATTGTCTGGCTTACAGGTGAATTGGAGTAAATCAGTGTTGTTCCCTCTAACTGATGCCACCAAACCACTTGTGCCGGATTTTCCTTTTGTTTGGGCCTCTGGCCCCACCCGCTATTTGGGCATTTGGCTAAGCAGGGACTTGAATGACCTTCGGAGGCTCAACTTAGGACATGCAGTGGACTGGCTCTAGTCTAAAATACCCCATTGGAACAGACTCCCATTGTCCCTTGCTGGCCGCATAGCCATTGTCAGGATGGTGGTCCCCCCAAAATTCCTCTATCATTTTTTTTAAATCTCCATTCTTCTCACTGCCCATTTCTGTTGTAGAATTCGTTCCTTGATCCGCTCTCTAGTCTGGGCTGGCAAACAGCCCAGGATTGCATAACATATCCTCACCCTCTTCATGGCGGTGGGCGTTATGGGGGCCCATAATTTCAAGCTTTAAGCTGTAAGTGCCCAGGCCAGCTTTCTACATTTCTGGATTCACCCCTCTCCTAATCAGCCGCATGTGGGGGTTGAGGCCGACATTGCAACTCCCTGGCCGTTGGCCACCCCTCTGTTCACCCTTGCGAGTCGCCCGCGTGCTGCGGTAAACATGTTCCAGACATTGCGCTGGGCCTGGTCCAGGCTGCGCCGTCTCTCCAATGCTCCGATTTTATCAGCTAATACAATGCTGACAACCTGGCCTCCCTCTTTCCCTCCTCTCCAGCCAACCGGCATGTCTAAACAGGCTACCCGCTTGGAGCTAAAGACATTGGTGTATCTTTATTGGGTGACACGTTCTACTCTCTTCTAGATTCCTCTGGTTCTATGGACACTTTGCTCTTTTATCAGCTGCACCCCATTTGCAAGGAGTTGCATTCAAAATTTCTCCAGCCCCCGCCTTCAATGCCTGCCCTCGATTTTATATATACATCCCCCTCTCCTCTTAAATTGGCGACTAAATTATACGCCCTCACAATATCGTCCACCTCCATCTCCACTGACCGAGCATGCTTGGCTTGGGGTAAGGACTTGGGCATGGATATTGCCCAGGAAGACTGGCTCTATTGTTGCAACCAGATGAATAAACGATCACCTAATTATCCTCTTTGTTTTATACTTGCATTGGCTACAAAGCACTCCTGCTCAGCTCCATCAACTGGGACGCATACCTAACGATAGATGCATGCGCTGCGCTGCCCCTGCCGCAGATTTTGCTCATTTGGCATGGTTGTGCCCAAAGGTGTCGACCCCATTTGAGCCGTGCTGCCTCCCCTGCATACCCCGCCGGCACTTCGTCCACAGCGGCCGCCGGTGCTGGTCAGTGACTGCTCCCCCAACGTCCCTACATCCTCCTAAGGCAGTGCCTGCTGCTATCTTGACAGTGGTGTTGTCGTCTCCTTCAGCATTACGATCTTTGTGGTGCCTTTTCCATGCTGCACAGAAATAGGCTTGTGTACAACTGCATTATCGTTCTGTCTATGATATTCTGTCAATGACCTGCTGAGCACAATGTTCTGATTTAATACTGAAGTGCAATTTCTATATGTAAACTTTGTCAATAAAGGTTTTTGAAAATCAAAAACAAAAAATCGATCTATCTGTCTGTCTCTCTGTCTGTCTACTCAATCCTTTTATCACATATCTTTAACCATGCCCTGAAAAATCAATAATGGAGCTTCTCAGAGAGATGAAGCAGTATCTGATTCAGTTTAATTACAATAGCTTATTCACTATTGGAAAACAAACTGAATGATGATGTTTTCATATTTACACACACCTTCTGAAGTATATACACACCTCAACGTTTAGAAAAGAAAAGTTTTGTTTTAATAAATATGTGTGTTGGTTTGAACTAAAATGAGAATAGTATAAGATAAAAAGCAAAATAAATGCAGCAAACATCTGTTGTCAGATTTTTATAAAAACCTCCAAAATGGGCAATTTGGATTTCTCAGCTGTTTCTTTACTTGTAATTTTATGCTTTGAAGCATGGCAAAATGTTCATAAAATACAGTTATTTGTCTTATAACACTTTTGGAACAACCCTAAACATTTTATGATATCCTCTGCTTATTTTTAGATCAGTGGTTCTTAAATGTCATCTTTCTGAAGGATGTTGAATAATACCCTCTGGGCTATGAACATTGGTTTTCCCGAGTACAAAGGTACAACTAACATTTAAAGTTTGTGAATTTATGTAAAACACCAATAACTATTAGAAAACTTGATATTTGGAAGCTGCTCTTTTTCTTAGAATAATAAAATACTATAAAAACTATAGAAAGAGCAATTTCAAATATTTCGCATACCATGCACTCACAATGAAAGTCCAGTGTTTGTAATGAGGAAATACTTTATTTCAAAAACAAAAAATGATCTCAAAATCATTTTATAATGCTACATTCTCTGTGATGGAGTATCTTGATTGTGTTATTGCTCCTGTTTGGTACTCTGCAGTGATGCCAATACCATTCCTGCATTGAATTAAACTTTAGTGCAACAAATAGTCCCGACATTATGCTGAATATAAGCTGCGTCAATAAAACATTTTGTAATGTTTAGTATAGCTGTTTAAGTTATTTCTGTCATTAAAGAACCACCACTTGCCGCTCAGTGGCGTAATGAAACTTGAGGGGGCCCCCCTGCGAAGTACATGGATGGGGTCCCCCTGGCAGCCTGGCCCACAACCTACCACTTTACCCCACTAACAGAAATCTGGTATATTTTGATTTGAAAACTCCAACATTTAATGAAATCCCTCTATATTGTCTTGTTCAAAGTTCTAATGAGAAAGTGGGAAACACTCTTCACATATAAAACTATGCCATTTTTAACATTGTAAAGAGCAGATTATTTACCAGCGACAGTAATCAGAATAATGCCAAAGAGCGGTCCTGTTGTCCCAGGAACTGCCTATCACTGAACAACAAAGAACAACTCTCTGGGGTCTGAACTAGAATTGGTATTGATGAACAATACCTTGAAACTGTTACAGCATCTCTATGGAAATAAAGGTCATCATTAATGCCAACTGCTGAGAAAAATACCTAGAGTGTATTTAAAATTTAAGAAAGCCAGGCAGAGTTGTGTTCCATCATTACCACCCACCTGACCTCTCGTTTCTAAGACACTTCGCTGGGCTAACTTTATTTACATTCTGTTACTCCCTTTATATTTAAAACATGCATTTGAATATAATTTAGGCCTTGTTACGCTGCTTATCTGGTTGTACTATTCTTGATGACATCAAGTGAGAATATTTGCTATTTTGACATTAGGCAGTCTACGAAAGAGAAAGTTATTGTAATCAATAGTGCGTGATACATCTGAATACTACCAATTTCTCTTATATGTTGTAGTAGTGTGGTACATATTAAAATAAATGCCAGACTGCAGACTGCCCACTCCCCATGTCACACACCCACAAACCTCCAGCTCGCATTTGAAAAAGTAAATTCTGAGCATACAATTAATCATCAGCTCCAAGTAATAAATACAAAATGGACAAAAAGGCCCAAAAAGGCAGCAATGGACTGAAATATTATAAAGCAGTTTTTATTTCATTGCTATATCCAAGTGGTTTATCAACACCTGTAAGGATGCCAACATAATTTTTTACCAAAGGATCACAACAGTATAATCAATATATCCATAAATAGATGTGCCCCCAACTTGGGAACGTGCATAGATAGAAGTGATAAAGTTTGATATAAGTGATCAAAAGAAAAAGGAAGAAGAATCAGAGATGGTGACAAAAATAAATACAATATTTTGAGAACATGTGGGCAGTCAATTACAGATCACTATCCAACACTATATATGATCACCCGGCCTAAATGTAGTTCATATATACAGTCTTTGGTTGAATCTAGGTTCCAAAATATTTAAAATATTTACTAAGAGATGTGTGGATGACGTACATCTGTAGATGTAGGGTTCGTTTCTGCATCATGATGCTCTTTCCATAAGGTAATAATTAACATTGAGAGAATGTGATGTGAGCCTCTCTGTCTGTCTACTCGATCCTTTTATCTCATATCTTCACCCATGTCCTGAAAAATCAATACAGGAGCTTCGCAGAGAGATGAAGCAATATCTGATTCCGTTTAAATACAATAGCTTATTCACTATTTGAAAACAAACTGAATGATGATGTTTTCATATTTTACAAAAACCTTCTGGTGTATATACACACACCTCAACGTTTAGAAAAGAAAAGTTTTGTTTTAATAAATATGTGTGTTTGTATGAACTAAGATGAGTATAGTATGAGTTAAAAAGCAAAATAAATGCAGCAAACATCTGTTGTCAGATTCTTATAAAAACCTCCTAAATGGGCAATTTGGATTTTTCAGCTATTTCTTTACTTGTAATGTTATGCTTTGAAGCATGGCAAATCGTACATAAAATGCAGCCTTTACCATCTTGTTAGATTTGGTGAGCTGCACTTTCTTGTTAGATTTGGTGAGCTGCACGTTATGAATTCAGGCCTCATAACACCCAATAACAACAACTAATACACTTTAAAAGCAAACCAGAGAGTTGTATTGAGAAGAATTTACATTTGGTCATTTCGCATTCTTTAACTTGCCTATTCGCTGTTGCATACGTCAGTTTTGCTTATCTTCTACTATGGAAGTGCGCATGGCTGCCAAGGTTTCAGAATGCTATGCGTGATATTTTCTGAATTTCTGTCTAATTATGAGTGACATTCCAACAACTATGAGTGACATTTTCTTGTGTGCAAAATCAATCAATAAAGATGAGGGGATACAAATAAATATCAGAAATAAAACCCATTTGAGCATCCAAAAACTCTAAGATCATCTTAAAACTGCAGCAAAACAACAGAAATGGAAGAGCTTGACATCAGGGTTTTAAGTGGGAAGAAAAAAGTGGGGGTCTCCAGAAAGGGCATGCATGGCCTATGTAATTAGGCGTATGGCCGAAACACAAACTATATTTCTCCACTGGCAGCACTTTGCTGGAAGGATTTCTTTCAAAACGATTTTATTGGCAGCTTATTTCACACTCCACTACTGGGGCAGACATCTGCATGGTGCAGTCACAACAGAATACCCAGGCTTGTTCCTGTAGTAAAATTATTCCCTCTTAACTACTATGACCTGAAACACTTCCTATAAAATGCGAGAATGAATGAACATGTCAAGTTCACTGGGCTTTAAAGACACTCCTATTTGCCATTTAGCTCAGTTAGGACATGTACGGATTCCACCAGCTGGAAAAGATAGTACCTTATCAAATCCCCTTTGACATAAAAGAATAATTTACTACCAAGATCGAAAAATGAGGGTTGGGAATTGATATGGGAAAAACAGACTTTTTTAAACGTACTCCTTGTAAAAGCTAATAGGATTCAGTCAATAAGAGTACTAGCTCAAAACAAATTACCAATCACAGCGATCAATTGGCATTTATTTCACTTGATGGGAGTGTTCCATAACCCACTTATCAACTTAGATCTGGCCTTAGTTGTAGTTTTAAAATATGTGCAAATGTAGAGGTAACAACATCACCTCAAGTAAACCATGAGAGCTGCATCAGAATGCAGTGCATTATGTTATTTGACACCAACATGACCTACATCCAATTAGTAGAAGTGGAATCATGAATTTATTTAGCTTTTAGTGAAATGTAGCGCTAACCGGGTACATCTAGTCATGCAAGATTGGGTCAAAGACAAAAAATATGGCTAACCATGATAGAGAGTGGATTGGGACAGGTCAGTGCTTACATTCAGACTTAGAAGAAATTCTGGGAAAAAGGGCCTGACAAGGTAAAAGTTCAGTGGGTCAAGACTGAAGGAGGTGTTAGAGCAGGAGACATCATGGCAAGATGGCCTTAGGTCAAAGCCACCGTGAGGATTTCTACATTTGGACTTATTTGTCAAAATACAAGTTGATAATCTCCAGTGAGACAAGGCAGAGGGCTGTAACTAAAGACAGTTTCTTGAGGTCGGATACCCCTTTGGCAAAGGATCGCTGAAAAGGATTTGCTGCTGCAGAGAAGAACATATTGGGAGAAGCCACAAAGCAAATCCGACCGGCGATGCACCTCAGGCAGGTAAGGCAGCAGTTTGGTCTTGTTCTCGTCCTGCTTCTCAAAGCAGTTTTTGGCCGAAATGTTAAGTCCCCAGTTTTGGAAATTAGCCATCTGGGCACCTTTAGCAACACAACCAAGGGTCCAGAAATGGTATGACACTTCTTTGGAGTTTAGGACTTAAGTTCAAGATTGTGGGAGACATTTATGTAACTGTAGCTCTGAACAGAAAGACAACAACTTGCTCTTAAAGTCACTTCTGGTGGCCATGTGTGCAGGTGAAGATGCAAGGCACAACTGCATGGTAAACTCCAGGCAGCGAAGCAGTCCTTCCATGTATAGCAGCAGTCTGCCAGACTACACAGTAGGTCAGAGCAACAGGCAGTCCTCTGAGAGTCCTTTGGCTGGTCTAGTAGTCAACTCAAGAGTTGGTGTATAAAGTCCTCTTTTTATAACCTAGTACCCTGGTTCTGGAGGTGAGAGGAAGCTTCTAGACAGTGGCTTTGAATTCCATGGAATATCCTGACTCCCCTGTCTTGGCTCTAAACTGGCTAAAGTGAAAATACAGGGTTGTTAGGCCCTTTGTGTAAAGGCAGGGGACAAGCTATAATTTATTAGTGGGGCTGTGCTCAGCTCGGCCCCCATTCTTCCAGCAGATATTCTCTTCAGGCAAACCTTTTCCCTCTTTTGAATGACTGTCTGGGAGAAATTCACAAAGATTAACTGTCAGTTACACCCAGTTATGTGAACCAGGCACAAAAGGAATAGGGAGAAAAAAATGCAAACTTTCTAAAACTGGCATTTTTATAATTGTGATGAAAAACCTGACTTTACCATTAAATAGGGCTCTTTACCAAAATTCCAAAGACACCAACCATGAAATATCTATCAGCTCCCAATTGGAAATGACAGGTTATTAAATGTAATAATGATTCCCCAATGATATCCTATATTATTATAGGTATTTATGAGTTTTTCACTACGAGGGCATGTAGAACTTAAAAGTACATGTCCAACCGTTTACTTACACAGCACTCTGATCCATGAGCTGGTTAGGGCCTACTTTATGGGTGACTTCATCTAATAAAAGGGGAGTTTAAGGTGTGGAACGGGGGTTTAAATGGCAATATGACATAGCAGTTTTTACTGCTTTCAGGCTGCAGTGGCAGACCTGGGACATACTTTAAAGTGCTACTTAATTGGGTAACACTGTAAGTGTTGCTGGCCCGCTAGTAGCATTTCATTTTACAGGTGATATGGTATACATAAACATAAAATGAACATTATAGATGTCAATTGGGTATAAGCCAATTTGACCCTGTTTTAGGGAGAATACACAAGCACTTGAGTGAAGGCTAGCATTGGGAAAGTGCACAAAACCCAAAAAAACTGAATTAACATAAAGTGACATGAAAAAGAGCACCATCATGGGAATGGCAAAAATGTTCCAGCATGGTGGTAACTGTAAAGTCCATGCTGTGCTGGAACTTGGGGTGCAAGCAGATATGGGGCACATATAGTGCCCCCCTGAATGGATCCCCAGAGTGGGGGGACTGGTGGCCCTGTAGGGCCCCCTTTGTTTCCTCACCAACTGCCTTTTTCTGGTGGGTTCAACGTCATGAAAAGGCTGGCGGTGGTGGAACTAGAAATAGGCTCAACTGTGCTCCGGTCAGTAAATTGTATTGCCCCTCCACTGCGCCACTGCCATGGAACGGCGGTTCCCTGGCAAAGTCGGCGGTCCACTTCCAAAACGACAAAAAAGTCATAATCTGGCAGTCGGACGACCGCCACCACAGGTCTGGCAGTCCATGGACCCCAGACTTGTATTTAGCCCCTCTGTCTTTCCCTCCAATATGAAACACTTTGAAACATCACAAAATACAACCTACATTTGCATAAATCCCTGGTTTCAACATCAGCAAACATTTTCCCCTATCCCAGAGGTGTCCAACTGAACTATTATCCATGACATTCAAACCAAAGTGGAGTTGGATTGTCATAGTGATGAACATGATCTACAAACCCTTATAGAGCAACTAAGAATAGTATTTTCCATGGAAGTAGAACTGAACTAACTTTGGCATGTTATAGTCATCAGTTATAAAAGATGTTAGAAACTGTATGCTGATTCTAAACATATCAGATTTGATATTTTTCATACAACAGTTGTGACATCATTATATACTCTGTTGTTGACAACCATGGTTACACTCTATCTTTTTTTTCTCTCATAAATAGTATTGTGTTCAGTTTTCACCTTCCCTATTTCAAATAGAATATAAATTATAGGTATTCATATGGAACTCCAAGTTGTTATTCTTGAGTCATTAAGTGCAATTATTTTGTCCCTATAGTGTACACATTTCAAATAATCTGTAAATCAAAGCATGCTTCAAGTACAATTGGTTATGATTGGATGGCGTACATCTAGTGGCCTTTGTGATCTGTGAGTGTGATCTATGAGTACCTTCAAGGCTCTAGCTCCTCTCCAGCACTGTTGACATCTATATTGATCCATTGAGGCTCTGGATAAAAGAGTTAGCAGTCTTCATATATCAATATGCAGAAGATACCCAGAATTTCCCAAGAATAACGCCCCTTCATTTTGGATGTACCTTTAAGTTGCATATAACCTATCCAAATCTTGGTGGCAGAGAATCTCCTGACACATAACATGGAGAAAAATGAGAACAGAACAAAGTTTAAATTGGCATGCATTACATACAAGACCTTAGTTCTCAAGGCCGTACATCTCAATAAATCTGACTTCAAGCTATTTACCATCTACAACTCTGGAGTCAACAAGAATCTATGAAGCTCTCTGAACCCAAGAGAAACCAAAAAGATCCCAGACTCAGAAAGCCACAGGAAACGCATCTTCTCAAGCTACAACATCAGTTTGGAGCGTAGTTGCAGCAGGCATCAGACTCGCATAAACTTTACTGCTGTGAATGTTTTTTTTTAAAGCATTCCTATATTAATTTCATCTTTATTAATATACTCTGAGCTCCTTCCAAGCTAATTTTCTTCACCAATGAACTGACATGCGCCCCTTCTCTGTGCTCATTAATTCCTTAGTATACCCTACTTCCCTTACAATTCACTCTCCCCTTCTTTGTGCAGCGTGACTCAGGTTTAAATTATTGAGACCTAACTACGCCTACTCAGGAATAATGCCAATATTGATTGAAGACGGCTACCGTCTACTTCAACCAATTATCCACATTCTCGCATTTGACATTCAATTTATTCTCTAATTGATTGGTTATAATTCCCTAAAATACAGAAATGTTTCACATATCCTACTCTATAATCAAACCTTCTAACCTTTTGCAAATATTGCTGAACTCATTTTAAACCGGTATGGATATTATTATTTTTCCAGACTCATATCATGAACATTGCCGTATAATTTACCGATTTTGCTGGTATCTCACCGTAAAGCTGTTGGCTTTGTCATTAATTTGATGTTTAACAAAAGTTCTACTGTGGCTGCATTTTTTTTTATATTCCTCATTATTTTCTTGAGTGTCCAATATATGATATAATTGAATTTATCATTGGCCCTGCTAGTTGCTGTAATTTACTATGAAAGTGATATATGTTTGGTTTTCTTTTACACATTAATGACACCTATAGGCCACACTCGTTTTCTATAAAATCTACAAACACATTAAAAAAGATGAAAATTACTAAATATAATAAATAACTATTTTATCATTTTAGTAACCATTCCAGTAGATACATGAACACAATCCTTCTTTGGACTCTGAGATTCAAAAGTTACTGGTGATATAGGTTAAAGCATGCTTATTGCTACAGTAAGTATTATAATTTTGTATTACAGTTATCCGATTAACATGAAAGAGAAGTAGTTCGAGAGCTACTGAACAAAGTATGAGCATTTCCCTTCTCAGGACAAGCTCTTTGCTCAGATCCTTTGGGATGCAATATTTTATTTACTGACAAATGCCTCAAATATTGCTATGCGGCCAATTTATTATCTTTAATATCACATACACCTGAGACTAGGATAGGGATTCTTTGTCATGCTGTTCCATGAGGCTGAAAGCCACAGAGAGTATTTCAAAACGATGGAAGCTCTATCCAGCATAAAATATGCATTTAACCATTGTAGACAATTCTGAGAATGTGTGAGTCTATCTGAAATCCTTAGTGATTGAGGAAATATGGTGTGTCTGCTACACTGCAACTGAACTATTCAAAGAAAAGCCTGCAGGGTGCTAATATCGTTTTTTGTTGTTTTATTTTACTTGAACACAAGGAGCAAGCATACAAAGTAAGGGGGAAATCAAATACACATTCATAAAACCTAAAGTAAAATTATAAAGTGCCTCCAACAATAGCATCAAGTTTCATGTGCAACTAAGTATAACAACTACTACAATAAGTAAGCAACCTTGATTCAAACTGTTACAAAGCAGAAGGGTGAAAAGGTACCGGTGGGTGAATGAATATTGTGTAGTCGAAAGAAAAAGTGAAAATCGCCGTTGGTGGCTTATAAAGCAGCGTTACTAAAAACATAATCTATCAGGAAGCCTTCATTGCACGTAAGTCAAACGTATAAAGTTTCAAGATCGCTAACACGTTCATACTTTTCCCAACACATATACTACCGAGGAAGAGATATTTCCTCTTTCTTTGTGACTAGAAACAAAAGATTTTGAAGCCACAGACTTGCCTTAGCAATAATATAAGATCGGCTTGCCCTTTCAAATTGCACTAATATTTACTTCTTACTGTACTTTAAAAATGTGCTTCTTTCAAGGATTTGTGGCTGCATAGAGCCTACCTTAACCTTATAATCGAAGCAAAAATGGCCGTCAGCTAGTGGCAGCCTTCATAATATTTCTATCACTACTAATATGCTTTTAAAATTAAAAAAATCCCCCAAAAAATAAACGAATGTCAATATTGACATGATAATCTTACAGATGAGACTACATATCACATCCCACTTTGAAAGTGAAGACTATCAAAGTTGATTAGTTACTGGTTTGAGTATATGTTTTTATTAAATTACATTTTCTTTCGATGTTTTGGTATTTAATGGTTTCCTTATTGTAAGGTTATAAACTTTGCAATTGATGTGCAAGTTTAGATTTGCATGGATAATGTGTCTTAGTCCATGCACAGCGTGAGTTGGACTAAAGGCTTTATATTGGCCAGATCTTACGTCCAACACCCAGTACTCTTAAAATGTTTTTGTTTTTTTAAAGGAACTAACCCTCGTGATATGCCAGGCTTTATTCCCATGAAAACCATGACCTTTGTCCAGTTCCTGGTGTTTTAAATGTTTTAAGGGTTTGCTAATCTGAATACGGGGTTCATTGACTCTTGTGAGCTTGTGAGCACAGGGCGCACATCCAACATGGTCCAGTAATCTGCTCCCAGATTCATGGACCCTGAGGCGAATGTGCACACTGCAGCAAAAGCGTTCTTTTTCACTTTTTCACTTTTTATTCACAGAAAGGACCTTTTTCAGCTCCCAAACACGAGCCAGATAATCATGGGGAGGAAGCCCCTCCCACCATGTGTTTCCTTTTCTTATTTTTTACAGGATGGGAAATAGAGCCACATGCATATAATGGCGCAGCCAGATGATCAGAGAGCTTCAGTTCTGCAAACCAGATACTTATGGCCCCATTAGGATGACGAGCGGACTTTGTCCGCCCGCCACCCTATCGGTATTCTGGACCGCCCGCCATAAAGGTGGGGGTCCCATTGGGGGAATTAGGATGTGCCCGCCACAGTGGCGGGCACATCCTTCATTTTTAGCATTGTGGAGGGCGGTGCACTCTGCACCGCCCGCCACAATGTTAAAAATGCATTTTCGCATTTGCATATACAAAGCGGCAGGCACCGCGCAGTGCCTGCCGCTTTGTACATGCAAATGAAGGGGGGTACCATAGGTACCCCCCCTGTGCACCCCCGCCTTGGCCTTCACCAGGGGGGCCTGCAGGGGTCCCCCAAAGCCGCGGCGGAAAGGCACCTATTTGCACGCATCCAAATATGGCTGGCGGTGTCTACCATATTAACCCTTTTTCGCCCCGGTCGCAAGGCGACCGAGGCGGAAAAGTGGCGGGCGGTGTTTGCCTCCGCTGCGGTCCCCCCCGCCATTGTAATGTGGCGGGGGGGAAAGGGTGGCGGGCGGGCATTTCTGTCGGGCGGATCGCCACCACCGCCATGGCGGTGGCGATCCGCCCGACATGGTAATGGACCCCTAGGTTTTCTTTCCTGACCTGGCCAACTGAAGAAAAAGCCTTTTTTGTACACAAGATTTGAATGTTACTAAAATTAAAAAGGCTTTGTGTCTTTTCTAACCCCGCCTGGATATCAGTGTGCAGAACCTAGGCTTATGCAGTCACCACTGAGTAGTTTAGCTCATTCTGATTTTCCATAGGAAGAGCTTTCTTTGTTTTGCTAACAATGTTGGTCCTGTTTGACAATTCTTCATGAAACTTCCCACCAAAAAACATCATTCACTGCAGCTTCTTCCTGGAACATTTTGGGAAGATCCCTCAAGCAAGGTCAGTAAAGGGCAGGTCCCTCTACATTGACTTTCTATGTTAATTCCTATAAAAACAAAATTGGGAATCAACACAAGAATAACAGAATGCAATTACACCAATTTTGGCAGAAAGTTTGAACTTTACTCTGAAAGCATGCTTTTACCAGTGAAAATGCTGATTCTCTGATGAGATTTGATGAACCATATTTGAAAGAAAACTGTTTCCTCTCATGATTTTCTCATAGAGTTATGGAAGGGCACCGTAAGCTAAAATGAGAGCACATTTTCAATACATTAAATCTATATTCTTCAGCCTTGTTAAAATAAAGTCTGATATTCCGGGTAAAACATGTACATCCAACAGGAGTAGCCGCCTGTCAGTTTCTGTTCCAATGACCAGTGATCTAATAAACAACTTGAGTGCTAAAATTCTGCATTTATAAGAGAAGTGTAGTACACCAGAAGTCAGACTGATAGATTCAAAGCTTTAAAACATAAAGCATTTCTTTTAGAAATTAACATTATGAGTGAGATAATGTTGTCATGGAAATTATGGATAGTGCTCTAGCAAGCTAAAATGAGGACACAGTATTTCTCTATTGTATATCTCATCTATATCAGTAAAACATTCTGACATGCAGACTGAACTCCCCAGCGTAAACAACTAGAGCACTAACATTTGTATCTACAACAATAATTTGGCATACCTGAAACCGTCTTGATGGCATCACAATTTTAAAACCTAAAGAATTTCCTTTACAAATAAACAAAAGTGAGGGGTTTTCATTCTGTTATAGAAATATGGTTTGTGCTCTGCAAAGCTAAAATTAAGAAAGCAGGTGGCGTGGCAGTGACCAAACAATGAACAGTATAGGGCAGAAAGGAGGGATTAGGGGCATGCACATGGACAGCAGAGTACATGGAAGAGGGGGACAGGAACAGCAAGGTGACAAAGGAGGGCATGGTGGAGGGGGCAGTGGCAGCACAAAGGACCATGGAGGGAAGGGGTCGGGCATGCATTTGGACAATGGAGGACAGGGAGAGGCAGAGAAGGACAGCAATGTGACTAGGCATGGCAGGTGGCAGAGGGAACAGCAGCACAAAATAATACAGAGAGTGGGAAGGAGCACACACACAACAAAGGGTCGAGCAGAAGCATTCAGGGGTAGCAAGGTAGCTAGGGCTGATGGTGAGGTCAATGGCAGCACAACCGACAGTTTTGTTTCATTTGCTTAGTAGAAAGGGCTTTCAAAATGTATGTTATAGTGGTTGGCTACTTCAGTTGTTTGTACATAGGCCAGCGCTAATAATTATTTTAATTGATAAGTAAAGTTGCTATTGGTGACGTAATCTATAGTTAAAGTAGATTTTTGTAGGTGTCTCCAGATACTTTGGGGCCCATTAGTATGGCGGGCGGATTGCCCCCGCCATCCGCACCAAAATTCCCCCCAGCCATATTAGGATGGCGGGGGGACCGCGGCGGATGGAAAGACCATCCCCCGCTTTTCCGCCCGGTCGCCTTGCGGCCGGGGCGGAACAGGTTTAATATGGTGGCGGAGTCTATTAGACACCACAAGCCATATTAACATGGCCCAAAACAGATGCCTTTCATTGGCGGCGATGCAGCAAAGGAAAGGCAAGCGGTCTTCACTTCGGGGGCCCCCTGCGGGCCCCCGGAGTGAAGGACAGATGGGGGGTGCACACAGGGGGTACCTGTGGTACCCCCCTACATTTGCATTAACAAAGAGGCAGGCACAGCGCGGTGCCTGCAGCTTTGTTAATGCAAATGCATATATGCATTTTTAGCATTGTGGCGGGCGGTGCTCTCAGCTTCGCCGGCCACAATGCTAAAAATGCAGTTTCACCAGTCACAGAGGTGGGCGCATCCTAATCCCCCCCATGGGACCCCCGCCCTTATGGCGGGCAGTCCCAAACACTGATAGGATCCTAATGACCCCCTTTGTTTGCAGTGATAATAGCAACCTTGTATTCCAGTGTGGAGTATATTTTTGTTAATCAACTGAATCATTGCTTGTTAAAAGTCAATGATTGTTTTTTGTTAAAAGTAGTTTTGGTTTTATTATTGTAGGAAGCTATATAAAGGTGGTATTTTGATTATCAGGAAGTAGTGCATATATGAAGGGAATGTTAGTGTCTTCATATTCACCATAGATGCTATATAATAGGTAAAAAGGCTTAGGGCAAACTTTGAATGTTCCATCCATCATCCACGTTTTGCAGTTTTTTAGTTTTTGTATGCTGTTGTTGGTGGCAAAGATGATAATTAGTTTTTATGGCTATTATTGCCATGAAGAATGAATTTCTCATCTTTGTAGGTGACTGTTTATTCCGGTAAGATTTTTAATACTGCAAGTTTGGGGGTGGGGAGTGTTTAAGCAGTAGCTCTTTTATTTCTGGTTATTAATCTTTTTAGAGTAGTGATGGATGGTAGCTGTCCTGTGACATGTTCAGGGACCCTAGTTAATATATTCTTTAGTATTTGGGTACTGGTCTGTTGGGAGCTGGTGCTTGCTTCTCTGATTGTTTCTAGAGCATCTCTGACCTTGATTTCTGCCACATTGGGGAATGGTTGTGTTCAATAACATTAACTACATTTGTTTCTACTGTTGTGGCTCTCCCATAGCAAGAATTGGAGTAGTATTTACTACATTTACAATGTGTTTTGTTTCCAGTGATTTTTTCTTGCGTATAAGTGTAGACCATGTAGCACAGAAGTAGGTTTCCATTTTGTGATGTGATGAACTTTGCTCCTTCTGCCAATTTTTTGGTCTACCTGCTAATATACGTTTATATATATTTATTACTTATAAGGTCTTGAATAGTAAACATATTTGTATAATTGTTATATTTGAAAATAATCTTACATTTGTCTTGCTTTAATTTTCTTGTTGGATATTGTATCGATGGTCATGGTTGATTCACTGGCTTCTTTTTTTTCTGTTGGTTTGAAAGCAAAATGTTGTTTTTATAAAGTGTTACACTTGATTTGATTATTTCATTTATTTTGTTTCTATTTTTATTTATTCGAGAGCAAAAAATACTTACTATATTTAGTTGATGAAGTTTCTTTTCATTGATGTTGTTGTATGTTGACGTTTGTAGAAGCTGTGAAGAGAAAAGTATTTGTAAATTCAATTCAATTCAAAAGACCTTTATTCGAATTTCATAAAATTCATAAAAGCAACATATACAAAAAACAGTTCGATTAATTTAAAAAAAAATCTATTTACAATACACAGAATTCGGATTTATTACAGCTCTCATATATTTAGTTTTCACGGATTTTCCATCATTTTGCGGGCATGCGTTATCAGTTTCAAAAAAGTGCTGGGGCGAAAAACGAATTCATCAGTGTCCAAGGAAAGTAAAATTAGATAAGAGTCTTTTAGTGAAAGTGGTCTTCATTTTCTAAAATACGGTGATAAAAACAATTTGATATATTTGAAGTAAAATTTACAGAAAAATAGGAAATGCAAATTGTTTTGTGTACTTATTCCATCACAAGGGCAGGGTTTAAGATATAATGTCTGATAAAAACCCAAAGGAAAACACAGCAAGAATTTTACAGTGCCAGCCCTTAGGCGAAACAGCAACGATCTTTCCCAGTTGGTCATAGAGAGGGTAAGATATAATGGCAATGGTTGCCTAAACAGTTCATTGCCCATATAAGTCACAACTGATGTCTTAAGACTTTCCTTTTCCATTATTTGTAAATGAATATTTTCCTGTTTTTATTATTTTGCTCTATTTTTTGGTTAATTTATATACTTACTTAGTTTTATATTTTTGTTTTATGTTGATTTTATCCTTGTTTTAGAAGTTAATCCTTGTTTTGAGGTTTTTTAGGTGGAGTTTTAGTGAAATGTAATTTGTGAAACATAAACGAAAACATGCTAGTTTTAGTTAATTTGATTTTTTAGACTCTATTTTTATTTTCCTATAAAAAAATATACGTACTATTTTTAGTTGATCAAGTTTCTTTCATTGATGTTGTTTTTTTGTTGAGTTCTTTATAAACTGTTATGAGAAAATTATTTGTTCAGTATGTTTTGCTTTTTTATTACAGTTATTAGTTTTAGATCCTCTACTTTATTTGCTGGGTAATTCATATACTAACTTTTTTATGTATTTTTTGTAATGTTGATTTTATTGTTGCTGTGGACGTAAATCATTGTATTGAATTTTCTAGGTGGATTTTTAGTGAAGTTTAATCTGGACATGTAGGGGGAGGAGCTTCGGCGTGACCAAGATGGCCGCGTGAGCACAGGGCTCCCGAGACCCTCGTAGCCTCCCACATCTATCCTGTCGTCTATCCTGTCCTTCATTGACATATCCGTGAAGATGAACTACGGGTGAGGCGAGATCTGCTTTCAGATTCCGAATCGGACCCCGGAGACCGGAGTTGTGGTGCTCAGAAGATTACGGCCTACACCTCCGTGATGCCCGGCTGTGGAGTTGGCACAGTGCCCGAGCTGTAGTTGAACAACATCAGCCTGAGGTGGTGGGGTTGACGGGTCTGGTTGACTTTCACTTTCGATTTGGTATTTCCCGGAGGGAGATTCGATGGCAAGCGGCCCCTTAGTGCTGAGGTCGGCTATTCTACGCCACATCCGAGTGTACCTCCTCACCGCTTTGAGACTCTTGATAGGATACCTGGCATGTGCTCTCCTGAGTGAGGTTGGGCAGCGGCCCTGAGGTCCTGGAACCGCCAACTTCCTACCTAGTCTATCTGACTCACGTCGGTCTGTACTCTGCATTGGCGGGGAAACCAGAGGGTGAAAAGCAGAATCTCAAGACAACCCGGCGGGGCGGGTATACCCGACTAATAATATGGACCGTTATGCCCAAACTAAGGGATCTCCTAGCGGACCGGGCAGATCGCTGGAGGACACTAGAGATGTTCTGACTTCGGCAACTGAACCGACCCTAGAAGACGTTATGGCCGCCATAGATGGGATCAAGTCCTCCCTTGGGCAACAAATGGAGACCGTCGCCCACAAACTTGACACTGTGGCGATCAATGTTAATCTGATCTGTACGGACCTGACAAAAACCAACAAGAAAGTCAAGTCGTTGGACAATAAGACCTCCAGTTTGACAAGCGATGTTGCTGATCTGAAGACGGAGGTCCGTAATTTGAGGGCCTCCAATGATCTCTTCGTCCGTCGTCAGGAGGATTTTGAAGGAAGGGCTCGGCGGAACAACGTTCACATTATCGGTGTCCCGGAGAAGGCGGAGTATTCTGCAGCTGACCTCTTCGTTGAAAACTTGGTTGTTAACCATCTTGCACCCAAGGGACTGAGTACATTTTTCATGGTCGAGCGGGCCCAAAGAGTTCCGGGTGGTAAGCCAAAGGTGGGGGCCCCACCGGGCCCTATGATCGCAAGGATTTTCAATTTTCGAGACAAAGATGCTATCCTGCAGGCTTCGCGGATGAGTGGACCGATGAAGTTCGAGAACACTACTATCAACTTCTACCCGGACTTTACAAAATCTGTTCAAAGGCAGAGACTTGGTTTCCTGGGGGTAAAGAGGAGACTGAGTGATATGGGCCTTAAGTGCGCTATGCTTTTTCCGGCCCAGTTGAGGATCGAACACGCTGAGCGCACTTATTTTTTTGATCAGCCTGATGCGGTGTCCGACTGGCTTGACACTCTACCAAACCACCCTGCACCAGAGGAACAATCCGGAGGGACAGAAGGCGGTCCGATGGAACAGGAACAGACACCTTTGCCTGGTTTCTGGGGTCCCCAGTTGGCCTCGAAATGTAGTTCGCTAATCCTGCAATGTGAATGGTTGTGATGTTTTCACACTCGGGGATGGTGGTCTATCGCCCCCCTGGGAGCGATGTGGCGTTTAGAGCTGCCTTTCCCGACGTGGTCAGCTCTCTCGCTGTAGGCTGCCCCAACTTTTCCATCCTGGGAGATCTCAACTTACACTTTGATAATCCCAGCATCTCTACTGTTAGCGGTCTCCTTGCGGACTTGGAGGCCCTACAGCTTGTGCAATTGGTTCAGCAGCCTACTCACACAGGTGGCCATACTCTAGACCCGTTTTTTACAAACTTGGTTGACGCTTCTGTCACGGCCGTCACTCCCCTTGGCTGGTCGGATCACTCTTTGGTTGCCATCTGTACCCCCCTGCCGGGAGTGATTACTACTCCCCCTGCTAATTTGGTCGCGAGCCGGCATTGGATTATATTACGGCTAGAGGACTTACACCGTGTCCTCGCCGCGGAGCCTTTAGAACCTTTGGTCGACGTTGACACAGGCTACGATAGGTTGTGCTCCTGGATCTCCAAGGCGCTTGACGCTCTTATTCCTATCACCGCTCGTAAGATCAGCTCCAGGGATTCAAGTCCGTGGTACGATGGCGCCTTACGTACACTCAAGGGTAGTTGTCGGCGTGCAGAGAGGGATTGGCGGAAGGTGTACGATAACAGTAAAAAAGCTATATATCTCGCCGCCGTCAAAACTTACCATCGGGCTGTTTGTCGAGCGCGGGCAGCCTACTATGCCGCTGAATTCGGCAACAGCTCTAACCCCTCCAAAACAATCTTTAAAGTGATGAAAGATCTTCTAGCTAAGCGAGCCTGTGACCCGACGACTGGCTCGACCACTCACTGTGAGGCTCTTGCTATGTTTTTTCTGGAGAAGGTCCAGAACATCGATAAGACGTTCCCTTACACAGGGCTTCCAGTTGAGTCTCCGATTAACATCTATGGAGGTACCTCGTTGCATGTGCTGCCCCCATTGACATCCGAGGGGTTTGACCTCCTGGCTCAGCGGGTTAAATCAGGGTCCCCCGCTGATCCGCTCAGACCGACTGTTTTCAGAGATCAGGCGTTCGTGGGCCGGACTGCGGTTCATTCCTTGATTAATATCTCGCTGCAGTCAGGCATGGTACCTGCTAGCTGGAAGCGGGCAGTGGTTTCTCCCATCTTAAAGAAACCCTCCCTGGATCCAGAGAAACCCGAAAATTATCGGCCCATCTCCCTGCTCCCGTGGCCGACCAAGGTGTTGGAGGCCCACGTCAACAAAGTTCTTTCAGCCCACCTCATCCATGCTAACATCTTGGATCCCACCCAGAACGGATTCCATGCTGGGCACAGCACGGAGACCGCCTTTCTCTCCATGGCCGAACACCTTCGCATGGTGATGGATGCGGGGCAGACAGCGGCGCTTGTCTTATTAGATCTGAGCGCCGCGTTTGATACTGTCTCGCATCCCATCCTATTGCTTCGCCTGGAGGAGATTGGTCTGAGTGGTTTGGCTCTCCAATGGTTCCGGTCCTTCTTAGACGATCGTTTCTTTAGCGTTGCCATCCCACCGTTCCAGTCCCAATTCCATCCTTTGAAACAGGGGGTGCCGCAAGGCTCCTCGCTGAGTCCCACGTTGTTTAACCTTTACGTGAGACCACTGGCTGAGGTCGTCAAGCAATGGGGCATGACCATGGTCTCATATGCCGACGACACTCAGCTAGCGGTTACGATCAGCGGGGATGCGGACCGGGATGCCCCCAGGTTTCAGAGCAGACTCAGGGCGGTGGCGAGCTGGATGAAGAACAACTGTCTCCAGCTCAACGCAAAGAAAACGGAGATCATGATCGTCGGTAGGAGGCTGGAACTCTGGGGGGACAGATGGTGGCCAGTGGAGCTGGGCCCAGCCCCCATTCCGGTTACAGAACTGAAGAACCTTGGAGTATGGATGGATCCCTCCCTCAGCTTTGTGGCCCATACGAAGAAAACCGCGGCCTGTTGCTTTGGCATACTACGGTCGCTGCGCCCTGTTTTGAAGTTCTTTGACCATCACACTAGGCAGCTGATAGTCCAGGCTACAGTGCTATCTCACCTGGACTATGCCAGCTCGCTCCTGGTAGGGGCTAACGTGGCGGAGGTCACTCGCCTCCAACGCGTTCAGAATGCCGCGGCGAGAGCCATTGTTGGCCTACCTCGAGCCTGTCCCGTCTCCGGCACATTGAGTTCCCTGCACTGGTTGCCCATCAGGGCAAGAATCCAGTTTAAAGTGCTGTGTCTGGCGTTCAAGATTCTGAGGGGTGGGAGCCCTCAAATTCTTGCGAATCTTCTGACTTGGTATGTGCCTACCCGGTCCCTGAGATCCCTGGGTCAAGCTCTTACGGTGATTCCCCGATACAGGCTGTGTCGGGTTGGCGGCTGCTCTTTCAGGGTTAGAGCGGCCGAGCTTTGGAATTCTCTTCCTGTTGAGATGCGGTTGCTCGTTGATCTTTTAGCCTTCCGCAAAGCTTTAAAAACTTTTCTGTTTGAATAATTTGCCTCTGTTCCTTTCCCTGTTATGTTCCCTGTAGGTGTTGCTTTTTTCTTGCCATGCGCCAGGACGCCCCTTAGCTGGGGCAGCTGTGCGCAATACAAAAGCCTATAACATAACATAACATATCCCGGGGGGCGGGGTTGCGGGGCTATTGGTGGGTCTCTTTCCTCCTCTGACTTACTTTTTGTAGCTTAGTTGATGTGGGGACGACAGGCACACTGCAAGTTGGGGTGGTTTTCTAGTCTTACGCAGGGGTGCAGGGACGGGGGGTTTGTAATGGGATGTTGGTGGGGGAATGGGGTTTTTTGTTGGGGTGTGTGTTTGTTTTTCTGCAAGGCAATGTATTGTTAGACTCTCTGATCGAAGTGCTGGATTCTCATTGGGGTTGGAACTTTCACCTTCGGATGGGGGGTAGGGGGCTGTAACTGATGAGTTGGAATGTGAATGGGTTGGGGGATAGGATTAAACGCGGGGTAGTGCTGCAATTGTTGAAACGTCTTTCCCCAGATATAGTCCTTCTTCAGGAGACTCACTTGATGGGTAATACTTGTCATGCCATGAATAGGAAGGGGTATCGTCTGGTCGCCCATGCCGGGTTTTCCTCGGGCTCAAGGGGGTTGGTATCCTGATTAAGGCTTCTCTCCCATTGGAGATCGATGCAACGGTCCTCGATGACAGGGGGCGCTATGTCGCCCTAACGAGTAGGTGGGAGGGCCGAACTCTTTCCCTTGTTTCTGTTTATGTCCCCCCTGGCTTACAGTCAACTACTTTCGCGGACTTGGACGGGTGATCCTCGCTCTCCCCGAGGGGTCATTGCTATTGGGTGGTGATTTTAACGCTGTGGCTTCTGGTATGGCTGGGGGCGAAGAACTGGCTTCATGATTTCATTGATACTCTGGGTTTGGTAGATTGTTGGAGGTTGCTACATCCCGTTCAGGGGCAGTACACCTTTCACTCGGGCGCGCACAGTAGTCTTTCTAGAATTGATTATGCTTTGGTCCCGGGTGCACAGGCGCTTTCTGTTACTGAGGTTAAGCATCTTGCTCGGCGGCAAATCTGATCATTCTCCACTATGGCTTTGTATGGGGTCCAGTCCTGGGACGGAGGGCCAGATAGCCCTGATCAACCCATGGTACCTCCGGAAGCCTAAAACTGCGGATCTTGTGAAATCTCTTGACCAATATTTTCTTGAGAATGAGGGTTCAGTTTCGTCGGCAGTGTCCCTATGGGAGGCTTTCAAGACTGTTCTTAGGGGCCAAGCCCTGTCGGTAATCGCAGGTGTTAAGAAACGGAGAGACGAGCAGGTGGTTAACATTGAAGCGGAGATAGCGGACCTTGAGCTCGGCCTGGAGCGGGAGGTCACGCGTGCTGGGACGCATGTTTTGCGACTCAAGCAGTTGGAATATAGGGCCTTAGTTACTGATGCGGCTAAGGCAATGAGTAGAGAACAGCAGGGACAACTTTATGACGTAGGAGTTAAAGCTGGCAATTTGATAGCGTGGCTGGATAAGAAGGATAGGGCTAGTCGTGTGGTGCCCGTGATCGAGACGGCGAGAGATTGTCGAGTTACTGACCTTGAGGAGATCGTTCAGTGTTTTGCAGATCACTTTCAGTCAGTGTATGCCTCTGTGTCGGATAGGCCGGAGGAAGATTCACGTCTATTTTTGCGTGATATTGCTCTACTGCATCTTTCTGATTTGGATAGGGAGCAAATGGATGCTCCAATAACTGCAGACGAGGTGGCTCTCGCGATTCGCTCCTTGCATTCGGGAAAGGCTATGGGTCCTAACGGCCTGCCTATTGAACTTTACAAATTGCGGCCTGACAAGATAGCGCCCTATGTAAGAGATATGTTTTTGGAGTCCTGTGAGTGCGGTTCTCTACCTGGCGATCAACATCTCGCGACCATTGTGGTGATCCATAAGGAGGGGAAACCGAGGGATAGGTGCACATCGTACAGGCCGATTTCTCTTCTGAACGCCGAACCTAAGATTCTTGCAAAACTGCTGGCTAACCGCTTGATCACAATTATCAGTGAATTGATACATCCGGTTTCATTCCGCATAGGAATACTGCCCTGAATATCAGGCGTCTGCACGGCGTTCTCGCGAGAGCTGCGACGTTGCGTGAGCCGGCATTCTTGGCGTCGTTAGATGCCACGATGGCTTTTTATACCGTGGAATGGCCATACTTGTGGGCCGTGTTGGCTAAGTTCGGGTTTGGACCTGGTTTTATTGGCTGGGTACGACTTCTCTACGAGGAACCCCTTGCGCAAATCGTTGTGAATGGTCGTGTTTCTACTCAGTTTAGTCTTGGAAGAGGCACTCGTCAGGTCTGTCCCTTGTCTCCGTTACTGTTTGCCCTAGCCTTAGAAACCCTTGCTGCATGGATCCGATGGGAACCCTCGATGAAGGGTATTCAATGGTCTCCTGATTTCGAAGATCGCATCTCGCTCTACGCGGATGATATCTTACTGTATTTGACCTCACCCCGGAAGTCATTGATGGTTCTGTGCGATGTCTTGGCCTCCTTTGGTAGTAACTCCGGTTTGATTATCAATTGGGCGATAGCCTACTTATACGTTCTCTCTGGTGATGTCCCTCTTCTCCCATGTGCTTGCCCTATTCAGGTGACTCTGACGGGATTTAAGTATCTTGGTATCTTTATCTCGTTGGATCCGATGGCCCGTTATGAACGGAACCTTCTCCCACCTCTGGCTAGATTGAAACAGGACGTTGCGGGTTGGCATAAAATTCCGCTTTCACCGCTTGGTCGTGTGGCCCTATTTGAAAATGCTGTCTCTGCCTCGTTTTTTGTATGCTCTCCAGAACACTCTTGATATTGTCCCCGCTAGCTATTTTCGTGCTGTCGAAGACCTTCAGAGGAAGTTGATATGGGACGGTAGACCTCGCATTGCTCTGGCCAAATTGACGCTCCCCTGGTATGACGGGGGAATCGCTCTCCCTGACATCAAACGCTATTATTGGGCTGCTCAACTGGGTGCCATCAACCATGGTATGTATGGTCCTGCATTGAATCCTCCTTTCGCTATGGATAGATGGCTGTTGCCCGGGGGTAATTATTATAAGGCGCTCTACTGAAAATCAGTGGTTAAGACTCTGTCAGGGCCTACAAAGACGGCGGTGCGTACTTGGCAGGACGCTAATACTTCCCTGGGGCGGAAAGATCGCTTGACTTTAGCGACCTCGCTCTTCGGTTCGGACAGGCTTGGGAAGTTGTGGAAAACCAAGGGGTTCGATAGATGGGACCTTATCAGTATTAGTAAGGTGGGCGACCTCTGGGTTAAGGGCCAGGTGAAATCATTTCAGATTGTAAAGACGGAGTTTGAATTGGGTGACACAGAGTACTTCCGCTACGTCCAGGTTCACCATGCCTTAATGTCGGTCTTCCCTTTGGGTGAGGTGATTCCGGAATCGTCCCCACTTGAAGATAGGCTGTTGGACGGCCATGTACCCGACAGCACTATCTCCCTTGTTTACAAGAAAATAATTAATAATAGGCCTGATCTCCTGCTACATCTCCGGGACTTGTGGACCCATGATGGCCTTGAATTGGATGACGAGGACTGGCAATCTGCGATCTCCTCTCCCAAGGAGGTTGCGGTTCCAGCTCATTCCGACTGATACAACTTAAGATCCTATACAGGATTTACATCACAGGCCCCCGTTTGGTCCGAATGGGCTGTTCTGAGGAGGGATTATGCAAGCGAAGGTGGGGGCAGGTGCTACTTTTCTTCATATTATTTGGGAATGTCGCGAGATTGCTGCTTTTTGGAGTGGGCTCCTTGAGGTCATGAAGGAAGTGACTGGGGTTGCTCTCTTGCCGGAGGCCAGACGCTGCTTGTTGAACATTTGGGAACTTACGGACTATAATGTGTCTCAGACTCAGTGGGCATCCCTCCCGGAGCCATGATCACCAAGGGAGATATTGCTCAGTTGTGGGGGTCCCAGAGGCCTCCTACAGTAGACTTATGGAAGGAAAACATGGATTGGTGTATGTTCAGGGAAAAGACTGTGTACCTAGCCAGGGTTCGTCCCCGGAAGTGGTGTAGAGTGTGGGGACCTTGGAATAGTTATCGTGGAAACATATGTATACCGCCTGCAGTTGATAACATTGATGTTCCACCTTCCCCCTGACCCATGCACTTTGACCATTCTATTGTATTTTTATTACATCTGACCCTTTGTCCCCCCCTCCCCTTTCTTTATATCGATTACTGCTCATTGTATTTCTTCCTTCCTTGATTGAACTGGCACTTTGTAAAACATGTTCCATGCCTTGCTTGTTTTTATATTTTAATAAAAAGAAACATAAAAAAATATTAATAATAATCTGTACATGTAAAGTAGGACATGTTATAGATTTAGTATAAAACATGTAAGCTAATTTTATTTATTTAGTTACAAAGTTTTATTCTTAACTTTAATGAGATATTTTCAGAATAGTTCTTTGTGCAGTTTTTTTGCTCTGTTTTCTGTCTCATAAAGGTTTTTTCTTCCTCTGTATTTGTCAGTTATACAGTAAATTTAGTGTTAATTAATTGATTTTTTATAGTGTTTATTTATTTAGTTTGAGTTTTCTATTGGTTGTGTTGGTGTAGTTTAAATGTATTGGTCAAGATAGCTTTTTGAATTTTTTTAGCATTTACCTTTTATTAATATTTATTATGTTTATTTTTATTTTGTTTATTATTGCTATTTAAATGTATATGTAAATAAATGTGATATCATTTTTATATTTTTATATACAATATATATATATATATATATATATATATATATATATATATATATATATATATATATGTTAGTTTATTTTTGGTAGTTGTGATATTTTTTATGTTGTATTGTTTGTTTAATTATTTGTTTTGGGATTTTTAGGGCCTGTTTTAATAAATGTTATTGATTTTGTAATTTTTTTGAGTTTATGTTTAAAATGTTTGGAATTTGTTATTTTATTCTATTATTGAAAATAGTTAATTTAACGTTTAAGTCTTATTTTCGGTATAGTTTACATGTATTTTTTCAATGTTTGTGTTGTCGATATTATTTATATTGATGTTTTTGTTGTGTTTATTTTATTTTTATGTTATCAATATTTTTGTGTTCTTTATTTTTTCTGTCGATATTTTTGTTATCAAGATATATTGAAAGAATATTTGTTTATCAATGTTTGTGTTATTTCTGTTTTGTGTATTTGATGATGATATTTTTGTACATAATATTTTTTACTCCATAGTTTTGTAGTTCGTTGTTATAGGAGTCAATGTTGTATCAGTGATCCATTCACAGCAGCTTGTTGTTAATGGGTCTGGTTTGAAGTTATTTCCCTTGTTCAGTATTTAGTTGTTCTAGCTAACTGACTTGCTGATACACCTTGTTGCCATAGCTGCAGCAACACAGGTGGACACTGACACTTCCCACACCCCAGGCGTCGGTACGCATTTGATGGTCTGACAACATTAGGCATCTGATATCATTAAGAATGACACATCCAATGCCCTTCAGCTGCATGCACATACCACACACATGAAAGGTTTTCCTTTCAATAATCACTTTTTACTAGATGGGTTAATGTTTCCCATTCAATACTGTCCTTTCCTTCCTTCTCTGACAAACCTCTAGAGATTTTCTAAATTCAACACTATAAGAATCTCCCATTGTTCTTTCCTCCATGGGTCCTACCATTTACTGACACAGGGGTAGAGTGAGAAGGATGGTTTTCAGTGTCTTAAAAACACAGTGTGGGATTTCTGTGTGTTTCTAGTTACTACCACCATCAAGTAAGTTGCATGTGTTTGCAGTACAAAGGGTTGACCTTCTGCTATGTTCTATTTATCATGGAACAGTGATTTAGCATGGAATAAAATGAAGTCCATTGTATGCATTTGATTCCCTTTATTTTTTGTGACATTACCGGAAGTCTCCAGAGGATCTCACGTAAGACAGAAAGTATAGTGTGCATTACTCATGAATTTGTGTGCTTGATTGTTTTGCATGAGGAACTGCAGTTATTGGATATCCTGATCCTGAGGAAAGCTATGGATCCCCTATGGGGCTATATTCATCAGCTGAAACATGTCAACCAGTGGTATACAGGAAAAATAGTCATCCCCAATATCTCCATCTTCCTTTGTTATCCATATCTTTCTTCAAACCTTTTATTAAAAGAAATTATAGGTTGATCGAAGGAGTTTTTAATCACTTTATTTAGTGTTTCAGGATTTCTTATCACGTAACTAAGTGGAGTTCATCCACTCCCAATAAAGTATTCCTGGATCCCACAGAAACCTATCCACCTCCCTAATCAAATGTTGCGTGGAAGAGACAATCCAATGATGAACCATGCCACGTGGGTTGATTGGTAAGAGTTCATCTTAACTTTTTATAAGAATTCTATTGACAGACAGACTATGGAAAATAGGAATCTACTCACTCGGGTAATTCCAGGATGATAGCCTTCCACTCAGGTAGGCTTTTTGCTTGTTGTACAAAAATATTTTGGGGGTAGCTATCCTAGGCAATTCCATCCTCTCCTTCCCCCTTTCACTGTTCATATTGGTAAGGTGACCTACAGAAAAATAGGTGACAAATGTATACACAAATGTTGTCACCCCCTTACGCTGAGAGTCCCATGCAAGACCTAAGCTTCATGTGGCATTTTCCAAACATAATTAATGCCATGATGCACATCACAGTAAGATAATGAGTGAAGTGACATCGGGTTGTGTGTATAAAAGGTTGAGAGAAGATGTTTCAGGATTTAACTTGACAGGTACACTTTACTTTGTAACCTGCTTATCAATATTAGCAAAACAAGTTTTTTTCAGTCTAGCTTGTCAACAAGAATGGTATACCACTGTCATTTAGAACTGTCCAAACCTTCAATTTTCAGACAGCTGAAGGTACACCTCTTTAAAGAATGTGACATCACAATGTACTATAAATCATTGCCACTCCTAGAATCAAGCTATTCCTTTAGGGTACGCTTAAACAGCATATGCACCTTTGATTTTTTCCGTGCTCTGCTGCTTTTCGGTTAGGCTTACACAATACAAATACCACATATACAGACAAAAAGTGCAAGACAAGAGATCTGAGAAGGACATAGATTATGTACAGATGCTTGGAAATGAAGAAGGACAACCACATTTGCAGTTGATATCTGGCAGGATGGATTGTGGCTTTTGGCTAGTATCTATTTACACTATCAATAGATGTCACTTTTACAGGAGGTGGGTAAAAAACACACGGCCAAGTTGCTGTCACCATCCGTTTACCCTATGGATCTTTATTGTGTAGATAATAATTATATTAATACTCAATGGTCGGCCAAGGCAAGATAGTGAGCATGTTTCACAATCTACACCTCACAGACCATCTACCTGCAAATTAACCTTCTCTATACTTATCTGAACAATCCATAACACTTGTGACTATATACTGTGTTGAATAATCCTGGCTTCTGGCTTGGATTTTCCGTTTTTCTTTGTTTAGTTTCATGTAAAAAAAATCCTGGTTCACATTCTCCACTCAGAATATGAACTTTGTGAGATATCTTCCATATTTGGGCCTGCTATGCCCACCCGCAGGTATTTACTTGAGCGGAACCCCTGCATTAGTGGTTAGTGCAAAGGCAAGGACAGTACACCACTATTACTGATGGAAGGAGTCTCAAATGTTGAAGAGGGTGCATAGGTTAAGCATGGTCAATTTTCCAATAGCAATGCTGATTACAGGACACTGGATTGAAGAACTTGACAAGATAGTTCCAGTATTTACTACAGAGACGACATTGGATCTGAAAATTTTCTTTGAGAATGGGTCAGGTTCAACATTTTTTAGTAGGTAACAGAGTGTTGTGCTTTACCAAGGTTGAGATGAGTAAACAAAAACAGAAAAAGCCTAAATATTAAAGAAAAAAATGAATCTAATAAAAGAGAAATAAAAACACCCACGATAAACTCAACCCTTCTTCTTTAAACCATAAACAAATCATTAACAATATATATCAATTCCCTAGCTGTTGACAACCCACATCACCCATAACAGATCCACCCCTTCCCTAAACCCTACACAAATCTAAAACTATATCCTTCAGTTTCCCGTTTTTTCTCACCCCACCTCCCAAAAAAGACCCACCCCCTCCCTTACCCATGAAACACACTGTTAGAAATGTAGTCTCTAGTTGGCAGAGGTTTATACCCTGTCCAAGTAGGGACCAGAACACTAGTCAGGTTAAGTCAGATAAACACCCTAAATTAACCTGTACTCACCGTTCTATAAAGTATTTGTGCAACACTCCAAGAAAACATCACAAAAAATACTCCACACAAGTTTAGAAAAATAGAGACTATTTATCTGGTTAAAACAAGACCAGAAACGTCAAAAATCCAATAACCGAAAGTAGGGATATGAATTTTGAATACAATGTTTAAAAATCACTAGCGGTCAAAAGGTTACTTGAGGTCATGAAGGACGAATGTAAATTCAAAATTTAGGCCAACCGCGATGACGGGCATGCCGACTACAGGACCCAGAGTGGTCCTGTGGAACAAATACCTTGGATGGAGCTTTTTTGATGTCAACAGCCTACTGCGTCATCATTGAGCCACACAAAGAGGGTCCTGCGTCATTGTAAAACTCCATTGTAGTGAATGCAATATGTCATTGTCACTCCATACAGAGTATTGTCATTGAGACATGCAGGCTGTGAATATGATTTCATTGAGCAGCCTCTGCTAAAGCGTCAAAGGGCAATGCAGTGGATTTTCTCACGCAGTTGAAGCTATGTGTTGGTTTTTGCACAAATCAGCTGCAGAGGCCCAGGACAGGAGGGGGGTCCTCAGGAAAGCGTCGGGCTCACACGTGGAAGAGTCCAGCAGCACCATCAGGGTTGCAGGATGTTTGTGTCCCTGAGACTTCAGAAAACAAGAGGCAAGCCAGCAATCCCTTGGAGTCACTCTGGGTTCAAATGAGATGGGTCCAGTCCTTGTCCTCAGCAGGGCAGCCAGGCAGCTCAGCAAAGCAGAGAAGCAGTTCCTCAGAACAGTCAGTCCAGGCAAAGTGGCAATCCTTCCAGCACAGCAGTCTTTACTCCAGTAGAGTTCTTCCCAGGTGCAGTGGTGTACTGAGAAGGTTGGGTCAGAGCCCTGGTACTTATACCCAAAAGTGCCTTTGATGTAGGGGGTGACCTTGAAGTGCACAAGGATCCCTTTCTACCCAGTCGTGTGTATCAGGCTATCTGTGTGATGAACTCAGCCCTTTATGTGAGGACAGGACACAGCCTATTCAGATTTAAGGGTGAGTCACCTCTCCCTGTCCGTGCCCAGGAAGTCTATCAGAATGCAGATCAGTCCTCTGTCACACCCAGTCCTTCCTGTGTTTGTGGCTGTCTAGCGGGATTGCACATAATGTAGCTGTCACCCAGGCCAGAAGAGTATTGAAAGTAAATGTCCACTTTCTCAAAGTGGCATTTCTAAAATGGTAATGTCAAATCAAACTTTACCACTAAAGAGAATTCACACCGCCATTCCAATTATATTAAACATGACCTCACTACTCCTTTCTGGTCAGGAATTATAGCTTAGTACCTTTTGTAAGGAATCCCTGATGCAAGCCTCTGAGAGGAGAAGACCTCACAGCAGTGAAAAATGGATTTAGCTGTTTGTCTCTTGCAGGACATGTACAACTTAAAAGTACATGGCCAGCCTTTTTGTTAAACAGCACCATGCCATTAGGGTCACGTAGGGCCTGCCTTAGGGGCGACATATGAGGTAATAAAAGTGGAGTTTAAGGCTTGGCAAGTGGTTTTAAATGCCAAGTCAACGTGGCAGTAAACTGCACACACAGGCCCTGCAATGGCACTGCTGAGAAAGGTTTGAAAGGTTACTTGTGTGGAGGGCATAACCAGTGTTACAGGCCCACTAGTAGCATTTAGATTGCAGGCCCTGGGTACACCAATGTTACCATGTTTAGGGAAGAAGCACATGCACTTCAGCACTAGTCATCATTGGTAAAGTGGTCAGAGTCCTAAGAACAACAGAAAGATGCAGCAGAAAGAGGGGGAGGAAGGAAAAAGGTTTTAGGTAACCCTCCAAAAAGGGCCATTTCCAATATGATCAGCCCAGCCTAAAGCCAGGGTAGCCTAATCAATATCATGATGCACTCCTCTGCTTAGGGCGATAGAACATGGACAAAGGCCCACTGCTGCAGGCAATCTTGCCAGTTTTACGCCATTCTGAACAAAGTTGAAGCTCTCTTACATAGGAACCCCATCTGTGCAGCAAATACCCTTAATTTGCTCACAGATGCATCTCAGCAGGCAGACAGTACCACCAAGGCCAAGAAAGTGATGTGGTCCATTCCACTCCTTGGGTCTGACTTCTGTTTTCAACCCAAGGGAATATCTGTCCTAAGGCCAACAAAAAGATACAGCAGAAAGTGGTGGAGGAAGGCAGAATATTTGGGGTAACCCTGCAAAAAAGGCCATTTCCAACAGACACCACCTAAAACCATACCTGCCCTTTCTCCAACTGTTCCCAGACACGGCACTAAGAACAAATGGGACCCACTCCGTTCCTTTAAAAAAAATATGCCTCTAGCTTGCACAGTACTCCATTAATTGACTTTGTCCCTGGACCAATGTCTCAATTACATCCAATGCCTGCTGGAAGAGAATATCTGTGGTTGAAGAGGAAAGCAGGTTTGGATGCTGTTCGGGTGCAGATGCTTGGCTAATAGTTGTCACCATTGGTGCCTCCAGCTGGGAACTGTAGGGAGCTGCCACCTCTGTCTCCTGCTACTAATCCAAAATCAACAGCTGAAAGAAGGCCAATGCAATGGCCCTCATTTTCTTTTCCTGCTGTAGCCGAGTGGTTGTCATCTATAGGCACTAGGTCTTGCTTTGGGACACACGGTCTTTCCAGTGATCCCCCTCTGACTCTCTAAACAAACATTAGATTGGTCTGAGGAAATAGGAAAAAGAATATGAATTGTTTTTTCCCACTGAAAATATATGTTTGTATGGTAAGGCAGTCACACAGTGCTTCAAGTTATCAAGGACCACTTAAAACGTATGATTCTGTGCCCTGGGCTTCTTTTTTGAATATAATTACAATTGGCAATATGTGGCAGTAATAAATTGATTACCATCTGCAATAATTATTTGTTTTTAAAGTGATGGAGAGTTAACAGTCATTAATTCAGAAGACGGCACTTTTCCTAGATACAATGGGGTCTATTACGATGGCGGGCAGACAAACTCTGCCTGCCATTGTAACAGCAAATGGGACCGCACGCTATATGTGTGGCGGTCCGGCGATTTGAATTAGGATGCGCCCGCCACACTGGCGGGTGCATCCTGTAAGCAGCACCCGCCGCAAAGTGAAAAATGCATGCTGTGCGTTTGCATGCACGAGGTGGCAGGCACTGCATGGTGCCTGCCACCTTGTGCATGCAACTGCAGGGGGGTACTATAGGTTCCCAACCATGTGCCCCACCCACCCCAACATCCTACAGACCCGCAACGGGCCCCCAACTGTGAACACTGCATGCCTTTCTGAGGCTGCTCTCCGCCTGCATTGTAATATGGATGGTGGTGTCTTGCAGACACCACCACCATTAAGGGTGGGCGTAAAATCCGTTTCGCGGGCGAATTTGCGGATTTTTCGCAATTTCGCAATCTGCGAATCTCGCAAAATTGCGGTAAAATCCGCGAATCAGCGGGGACGAATTTTCAGCCAAGCAAGGGTTACAGCAGCAGGTTCAAAAGTTGAACCTAATTTCTTTGTAACCTTTTACAAAAGGATTCTTTGGGTTCAGGAATTTGGTCTACCTGTGGGCTGCAGGGGACTAGTATCTCCAGCCCAAGGGGGAGTTGCCCTTGGCTCTCAGAGGGCTTCCTCTTTCCTTCGAAACCAGTCTCTGCTCCAGGATGAGTCGTAGTCTTGTGACTTTGCCACTCAAGGTGCGGTAAAGTTGTGTTTATGCAGTTTACACTGATCATACAGCCAGCAATGACAGGACAGCTGTCATCTGTGTAAGTGGCAAGAAATCAAGAAAGACTAGCTAGGTTTATACAGGTTAGACTCAGTGGAGTACGTATGTCCAGGGAAACCAGTGGGTTTCTTTAAAAAGCCCTCACCCACCAACCTAGTTGGTGGCATGCTTCATCATCGGGCCCACCACAGTGGCACCTAGCGTGCCCCGGGTGTGCTACGACGCCAGATTACTGCGGAGCTGGTATAATTGCTGAGAGTGCAATGTGGTGAGTGTGAAGGTGAAAGTTAAAAGACCATACAGAAATCCCAGCACCCGAGGGTAAAAATATTTTAATAAAACTGGGTATCTGTTGGTGCGTTAAAAAGGCAAATAGACACGTTGGAGTATGGATTATGACCTCCAGTGTCCTGTAGACCACACAGGACACTGGAGGTCATAATCCATACTCCAACGTGTCTATTTGCCTTTTTAACGCACCAACAGATACCCAGTTTTATTAAAATATTTTTACCCTCGGGTGCTGGGATTTCTGTATGGTCTTTTAACTTTCACCTTCACACTCACCACATTGCACTCTCAGCAATTATACCAGCTCCGCAGTAATCTGGCGTCGTAGCACACCCGGGGCACGCTAGGTGCCACTGTGGTGGGCCCGATGATGAAGCATGCCACCAACTAGGTTGGTGGGTGAGGGCTTTTTAAAGAAACCCACTGGTTTCCCTGGACATACGTACTCCACTGAGTCTAACCTGTATAAACCTAGCTAGTCTTTCTTGATTTCTTGACATATAAAAGCGGGGATTCAGACTAGCTTACCTAGTCCTCCCTCTCTCTTTTGATTTAGTGAGGTGGTGATCTGTGTAAGTGGGTCACTGAGGGTGGCACCACGAGTACTTCAGGCCCTGGTGACTGCTTTAACTCCCATGCCCTGGGTATCACTGGCACCACTTACCATGGACTTATAAGGGGGTAAAGTCCTTGCCTGTTGGGGTTACCAATTCACATGCATCCTTTAGGGAAAGAGCACTGGCACTGGGGCCCAGTTAGCATGCTCCAGTGCACTTTCAGAGTCATAACCATCAGCATTAGGGAAATAATGTGGGGGTGACCACAGAAAACTAGCAATTTTTCTACACTCTTCCACAACCTTCATACATTATTGCTATTGTTACATTCAAGTTATCTGCAAAGTTGCAAAGCCTGCACCTCATAGAGATAGACAATGTAAGAAAAACCAGCGATTGAATGACGTAACCAGTGAGAGAAAGCATATAGGAAGCACAACAACTAATTAAAAAGTACAAAATTGAATTTATTCATGGATGTACATAATCATAATAAAAACATGTTAATTCCAGAACAATGAAGAGAGCACTCTAAGATACCTCCGGACTTACAACCTTGTCAATCAATCTACGGGGTCTTAGTGCAAAACATGAAACAATGTTGAATTGTACGCCTAGGACAACGAAGAAGTATCTGTCAATCTTCGGTACGAGTGTACGCCTACGGAGAAGTGCTGATAAAATAGGAGAAGGGCGCCGAGTGCAGGAAATTCAATGACGTCCCTTGGCTTCGAACGAGTGTATGCCCACGTGGGCATACACTCGTTCGAAGCCAAGGGACGTCAGGTATCTTAGAGTGCTCTCTTCATTGAATATCAAGAATACATCAAGCGTCCTGATTTTAATGTGGCTCCTGAAGAAGGCGTTTTGTAAATAACGCCGAAACGCGCGTCAATGACTATTTCTGCCCCCCACTTTTTATGAATTTTGGTCAATTGTGTTAGAGATAAAACTTTTTAATTTTGCATTAAATCAACTGTTTTCTTGAATATCTGATGTTTATGTTCTGGAATTAACATGTTTTTATTATGATTATGTACATCCATGAATAAATTCAATTTTGTACTTTTTAATTAGTTGTTGTGCTTCCTATATGCTTTCTCTCACTGGTTACGTCATTCAATCGCTGGTTTTTCTTACATTGTCTATTTTCCCTGTATAACATATTCAGTTGCCTAAACAGGGGGTCCTTGTTATTTACCTCATAGAGATAGAGACAGTGCAGCAACGCTGCAGTCATGGAAATCCTCAACATCCATTAGATCTTCCCTCTTTCCTACTCAGTTCCTTCACCTCAACCTAAGCCTAAGCATACCTGGCTCCAACACTGACTGCTGGCTGCCTAGGTAACCTATTTTCACGGTCAAACAGATTTATAAACTCCCCATACTAGGCAACATACATTGATATCCACTTGCAGCCCTGACATCCGGTCTTGTAGGCCTTACTAGTCTCCTTGAAACATAAACACTTCCCACCGCCAAAGTATAAAAAAAACCTTTATTTCCTTATAGTTGAAGAAGTACATGAAAATATATTTTCATTTATATGTACATAAAATATATCCATATTTCTTTACTGTTTGTATAATAAATGAATGTATTATCTTGGGGACAGCAGTACTCATTAGTAATGTGAACTATATTGCTCAAATGAGTGACATCATCAATTATGTCATCTAACATGTCATGATTGATGTACTATGTGAAGTCATAAGCAATAGATGATTGGGGAGCAAGTTATACTTAACTGACAAAACTGTAAACAGCGTATTTCAGTGTTTATTGGTTTAGCGCTTATCTCATCAACACCTAAACATAATGTTACTTTAACCTTTTTCAAGGGATTTCTGTTTTTATATCTGTTTTTCCGTACCCTACCATGTTGTTCAAAGCCTTAGGCCATGCACAACGACGGATGGTCACAGTGCTTGGCCTGGACTTAGCCCAACCGTCAGTAGGTGGCCAAACCCTGTTACAATAAGCCTCTGGCCATCTGCATTGGGGTTGGCCACTCAGCCTGTGCCGGGTCCTCCATGGGAAGTCCCCTTGTATGCTTCCAACCACCTATTGCGGACAATGTTTCTCTACCAAACAATTTTCTATTTTTGAATTAGGCAGGTATTAAGCAACTGAGAAGCTAGATTAGATGAGTACACAGATTTGGAAAGAAGATGCTGTACTTATGCAGTTGTCTCCCTCGTTTTTATTAGGTGTCGGCTAAGCGCGCGGAAGCGCATTCTCGCCGAGAACCTATTGTTAGTGTGTGTGCTTCCCAGGAGACAGTCCTGGCCGCGCGCATCGCCTTGGAGGCGATTTGAAACTGGCACGCGCCGCGCTCGCTGTGGCTGTCTCCTGGGAAGCACAAACATACACAGGCACACCTCCCCCTGCACGCATGCGCACACACACACACGAGCGCACATACACGCACGCACGCACACAGAGACATCCCCCCCCAACGTCGCACACAGAAACTCACACACAGGAGCGCACATACACGCACACATACAGACACCCCCACCGTCGCACACATACACACATGCGCACACACACACACACGAGCGCCTCCCAAGGTCCACTTACCGCCAATCCGGTGTTCTGTCGCCTCCGCCTGGCTCTCCCTCAGGCATGGGAGCCCCGCGTCACCACTGCTCCTCGGACCAGGAACTCCGTGGGCGCGGGCTTCGCGCACAAGACGGAAGTCCCGCCCCCACACTAGGTTTCGTTTTTGAGTGCGCGCGCACATATTACTGTTATTGGCAATTTTAAGAAGATAAATGCCTTTGGAAAAGTTGTATTTTCTTATGGCAACTTGTTCTAAACAGTGTGCACGCTCATCCAAATATGACGCGTACTGTTTCTTAATGGGGAATTATTCACTGGCCGGGCTAGATTGCTTTAGTTACTATGGAACAAAATTGTATTCTTTGTTGGTAAACTTCCAGCTCGTGAAACGTCCCTCGCTACATAAGCTCTTTCGCCTCAATGGGGATTGTCAGAAGAAAGAAACGATATTGCCAAGGAGGTGCCCTTGCTGCTCTGCATGGAGCTAATGCGTTCATGTGAAAGAAAACCATTTGCAAATGCACAAAATCATGGAAAACATAGCGTTCTACTGCTTTTGACTCCTCTACATTGGAGCAAAGATGAGCTGAAATAATGCTTTCTACTGAAGAGGGGGTGGTGATGCCTGGTGGAAAAGAAGATTATAGGAGGATGTGCAAAATTCTGGGATTCTTACCAGGCGGGTTTTTCATAACCGGCCAGAAGACGCATATTCAAAAAGTTCTCTGCTAAAAAATAGGGGACAAATTTGCAGTTAACTTGGAAATAGAGTTTGCCACAATATAACTGGATCGTCTTATCCCGTTTGTTGAATATACGTGCGCCGGTACTGTTGCAAAGACTGGGAGCCTGTGGGGCTCAGGAGATACATCCTGTTAGATTTTATTTGAGGTGGTAAATTCATAATTGTGCCTTGGCCTCCTAGTAATGGGGAACATGCTCAGGCTATCTGTGGGTACAGAATCCGTTGAGCCTTCTTCATCTAATCACACTGACATCAGTGTACCGAGTCTAGCTTGAACCCATGATCCCTTTCACGCCTCTGGGACATGAGATGCTGATTTGAATGGGAATTCTCAAGATGTGTTACGGATAGAAATGTAGACAGCATCTGGTGGTGCACGTTTCAGTAAAACAGTCTCTCAGTACGTGTTCTTCACAGGGAAACAAACAACTGGATAGATTTCATTAGTAAACACCTTAAGCAGCAGAAAATATAAATGGCAAAAACTCAGATCCTCATTTGTAACCATTGGCCAATTTATTATATTTTAGCAGATTGTGGTACAACATGTACCGCTATAGGGATACTTGAGGACAGAACAATGTCATTTAAAGCGCAGCAGTTAAGTTCCACCAACCCTATAGTGCGAGCTTAGAAAACACCTAACACTAATCTCCATAATATAGGTGTTAAAAGTTGCTGAACTGTGAATATCCATAGGTTTGTTTTCTGCTGAGTGAAATATTATACGCGTTTACAGATTGGTGGTAAATAACATTTTGATTAGAATCTCCTGAATGTGTGTGCCTGTTTCTCCTTTTTAAGAAACCACTGTATTTCTTTGTTGTGTTGTGTATTTATAACACACATTATCACCCCTAAGGGTATTGTGTGTGCGCACACTTAGACCTCCTTGGGTTAGGTTGGTTAATTGTCAAGTCCTCAGATTCTTGTGACCGAGAGGATGAGGTTCTGATGTGGGGAGGGAGGTCGTTCCATGTGGATACAAGAGAAATCCCATCCTGATCTGGTTCTGTGTGCGAGTAGGAGCCCTGCAGAGGTGTCTGGGTGGCTGTTGGAAAAAGATCTGACTATTCTCGTAGGTAGGGCTCGAGTTGTGTAGTGCCTTAATTGTGTGTGTATTTGATTGAAGGGATTGAAAGGAGCTTGTTTGTGTATCTGGCGTCAGTAGAGCTCACTGAGGTGTGATGAGTTCTGTGTGAGAGGGTTAGGATGAGTATGGCTGCTGAGTTCTGGATTGTGTGCAGTCTTCTGGCTAGAGTTGCCTGGTGATTTTAGCATTGGGGATGGTGCAATAGTCCAACTTACTGGTAAGTGATTTTTTTTATGATGTTGTTTGGTAGCCCTTTAAAGGTCTTCCTTCAGCATCTTAAGGGTGTGGAAGGAGGAATCTCATTGGTATATCTTTTTTATCAATAACTGTGTTTAACAAAATAATGGTGCAGCAGAATGAGTTGCTTTATATGATAAACAGAGCGTGTCAAATGCATGGAAAAGTCAATTAAAGGTTTTCAAAAGAAGTGAAAGAGGATATGTTACACAACCGCAACACTTTCATTCCTCTAGCCCAGTGAATAAAGCCTACATGTTTGATAGACTCGATCGGTATACACCCGTTACAACGCATCTTTTACTCCGCACTACCATTACAACGCGACTTTTACAACGCATACCATTACAACGCATTGCGCTGGGGGGCGCTCTAGGATAGGGAATAAGTATAATTTACTATCCAAAACCTTCCCTAGGGTCCACGGGGACTGGAGTTAGAATAGTAAATTATACTTACCACTATCCAGCACCTCAAAGCGCTATGCGTTGTAATGGTATGCGTTGTAATGGTCGCGTTGTAATGGTAGGTAGTTGTAACGGTATGCGTTGTAACATGGTACATCCAATATCACTGTACATTTAGAGGTTATTTTGCCTGATTAAGGACTCTTTCCCTGTGATTGAAGAATGTCAGATTTGGGCACTCTTTTAGCTGAAGAGCAGTATTTACACACAACTCTGGAGGAGCCAGTTAGGTAGGCTGTAAGATATTTATTTCATGTTAAGCTCTTAGGTTACTGCCACAGCCTGATAGGTTATGTTAGTGCAGCATTCTTCCAGCACACAGACACCAACATTCCATGCATCCATACTTTCCATTTTACAGCATGCCCACAAGGCATTCTAGAGGATGCCCTTTCAGCCCATGCATCATAGATGCACTGGGCTACGGCAGGCCTCTTCCATTATGCTGGTCTAGGATGGTCAATACAAACTTTGATTGCTCTTCCTCGCCTTTAAATTCTGTATTTCCAAACAGTTTGAAGTTACTGAATGATTTGTGTTACAGCTTAATTTGTAAAAACTCAAGTGCTGGGGCCCTCAGATTTCGTAGGCGCCTCCTGCCAGTGCTAACAAAGATCTGGGTTTGCCGAACACCAAAGCTTGCTAAGTTTGATTCCATATCTGGCTCTTTCTTCACTTACAACGTATCTGCTTCAATATTTAAATTCAGGTACCTCCTCAATACAGCATTCTTTCCCTTTGTGCCCAGAGTTAATACGTTTGACGATTTACCGACCTGGTTTTCATAGAGCCTCTTCTCGGGCCTTGGGTGATACCTTGATCGGCTACAGGTGAAGGGTTCGTGGAGACGAGGTTTTACAGATTTCAAACGTCGGCGTCGCCCATGTGGTGTAATGAATATATCTGCCTTTTATTTTCATCCATATGTTAGTCAAACTGTGAAGAAATGTGCATCGAGCCTGAGCAGCTTTACGTTTCCTCACTCCTGCCAGTGAGTACTTTATTAGGTCTCCGCCTGCGTAGGTTGCGTTTGCGCAGTCTCGCTGTGCTTGCTCCCCTGCCCCCTCGCTGTGCTTGCTCCCCAGCCCCCTCGCTGTGCTTGCTCCCCTGCCTCCTCGCTGTGCTTGCTCTCCTGCCCCCTCGCTGTGCTTGCTCTCCTGCCCCCTCGCTGTGCTTGCTCTCCTGCCCCCTCGCTGTGCTTGCTCTCCTGCCCCCTCGCTGTGCTTGCCCTCCTGCCCCCTCGCTGTGCTTGCTCTCCTGCCCCCTGTTCCCTGTGTGTGTCTGTGTGTGTGTGTGTCTCTGTTTGCGTGTCTCTGTGTGTGTGTGTCTCTGTGTGTGTGTGCGTCTCTCTTGTAAATGACAATGCCATATATTTATGTTTTAAAAACAAAAACCTAAATACAAATAATGTCATGAGCAATGCCAATAGCTCTAACTTTAACAATGCCGAGACCATTGCATTGTAAATGCTTGTTTTTATACCATTTAGAAATGCACATTGCCTCAAATTATTTTAAAGAAATGATACCTCCGCTCACATATTTAATCCATTGGTTTCATATCTACATTAACACCTCGATGCCTTCATCTTGCTCATAATGTAAGCCTTCAAATTCAACAACTCCTATATTGAAAGAAATGGTGTTAAAGAGGGCCTCCCTTTAGCCTTAAATAAAAAATGCATGCACTCTATGGTTTCAGGTCTGTGAGTCCGCTTTCATAAGTAAGCATTTTAGTGCTCTGATTGTTCATCCAAACACTCTGGGAGGATGCAGCAGAACACAGGGGAAACTACTGACAGCCTGCTGCTTCTGTTGGACGTATTTATTTTACTCAGTATGTCAGACTTTATTCTCACAAGGCTGACAAAAATAGTGTGAATTTACAGAAAAATATGCTACCATTTTAGATTCTGCAGCATCTTCTAATCTCTATAATAAAATTGTGAGAGAAAACAGTTTTCTCTCAAACATTGACCATGAAATACAAGCAGAGGATCAGCATTCTACGGAGAGAAAAATCACCTTAGAATAAACTATAATTCCTAAAATTAGAACGTACTACCAGCAAATGACTTACAATAGAAGGGAAATCGGTTATCATACTCCTTTTTAGTGACTCCCAAAACCTGTTGTTCACTATAACGTATTTCAATAGAGACCATGTCCCAGAGTCCTGTAATGGACGCTACAAGCTATGGGCCATTTTGTAGCTAGTTGATTCGATTCAAAAAGTCTTTATTTAGACAATGAAGACTGTCGAAGTGCATTAATTTCAGATGAAATAGGAATAGTAACTATTGTCATAATTTTTCTTAAGTTTCCATAATGTAACAGGTGATTCGCAATTCATCCTCAGGTTTCCTTACTGGTAAACATTAATAAAATACAATTCATAAAAAGAGTGCCTTTGGTTAAAAAGAAAAGCAGTACTGTCTGTCTATTTGAGGCAAAAAAATGTTTACTTAAAAAAAAAAAAATAGGCTACTAAGGTTCAGGCTTCCTCCCCTTCTTCATTTTGTGGTCTGAAATTATTTTTAGTTGCTACTCCATACGCCCCAAAAGTTTTACCAGTTTTGTGATCACTAGTGGCTGCTCAATCAAGGAAGGGGGTCCCTTTGGGAATTCCTACATGTCTTTTGGGTAAGGCTGTGCTCCCTCTGACCCCTTACATCTTTTTTTGGTTCATTTTTGATGACACAGGGAGCATATTCCAAACCCGCTAATGGCTGTCACAACCTATTGTTGAAGTTGTAACCAGCGGGTCAGGATTGAATAGTCCCTTTTGAAGTGGCCAATGAGAGCATATATGGACATCATCAAAGCAGATATCTATAAGCTTTGAACCTGTTGAAGTTGCAGCTGCCAATCAGCTGTAATCTTTTTATCTGTCAGGCAGTGGATCATCTTCGGCCTGAAATGTTTTATACATTTTAAACCTTTATTTCCCAAAACTATTGAACTGATTTTACTGCAAGTCACAAGAAGCACATTTTCTTTTTTTTTTTTTTTTCCAGTTTGAAAGCTTTATTTAAAGTAAATAATCAGTACAGTAAGGTGACAACAGCATAAATAAATGGGGAGGAGGAAATATAAAATGAATACTCATAATAAAGCCGATGGCACAAATGAGGAACAAAGCATTTTGAATTTAAAAGAGAGGGGGGGAGGCGGGAGGGGGGATGATAAAAACCTATTAATATATCAGAAATGGAAGAAAAAAATAAAAATAAAAAAATAAAAAAAATAAGAAATTGCAATAATCATAAAACATCAATCAGAATAAAGTACAGTAAATGCACAAATAACAGCAAATATATGACCTAAGGGCATGAGAGAAAATATGACCGAAGTTAATAAAAACAGTAAATGTGAAAGGGTAAGGAATGTACTTATAAGCAGGAGTACAAACATTCAAGGGGGTTTTAAATTGGCACAGGAGAACGTAGAGGGTTTCTTTTTGGCGGATTGATCCAAATGGAGAGTAAGGGGTAACCAGTACAAATCAACATTACGAGAGGGTTTGCAAGAGGCTGCAAAGGCAACGTCGAGCCTATGGGAGTGACAAAGTAAGTTCCACCAACATATTATGGAGAGTTTGTTTAGAGACTTCCAATTAGAAGAAATGTGTTGGAGTGCAAGGGCTAACATGAGGTCTAGGAGGCCGTGTGAGTGTGGAGGGAGGTCAAGAGATTCTGAAAGACTCCCCAGAAATACCAAAGAGGTTGAGAAGGGGATAGAGAGGTGAAAGATATGAGAAATACGAGTCCACACCTGTGTCCAAAAAAGACGGACAGAAGGGCAGAGAAAGAAAAGATGAAAAGAATCCGCATTGGGAGCATTGCAGGTCCAGCAAGTAGCACTAGAAGAGGAGAGAAAGCGAGACAGGGAGAGGGGAGAAAGATAGAGCCTATGATAGAAGAAAAAGAGAGATTGGGTAAGAGAGGCATTGTGGGAAGTTTTCAGAGATTTAGCCCAGAGTTTATCCCAAAGGCAAATCGGCCATGTGGAATCTAGATCTTTTTCCCAAGAGAGTTCCAGTTTTGATTTGGGGCGATCAGGGTCAGGAGCAGAGAAATATCTGTAGATAAGAGAGGCCTTAGGAACATTGGATAAAAGTGTAAGTAGGGGAGAGGGTGATGAGGGTGAGTTGTCTGATACAAGAGAGTAGTACCGGTCAAGAACAGTTTCCATAAGAATGAAGTATTTCCTAGCAAAAGAGGAAGGACAGTGGAAGAAGGACTGAAATTGAGGAAAGGAACGAGGAGATAAACCATCGAAAAGATGGTGGACCCAGATAATACCCCTCGACCTCCACGTAGGCCAGGCAATGGGTCTGTTTCGTATGAGAATGAGTGGATTATACCAGATGGGTAATAATAGAAAGGACTCACGAGAAATAGGGGCAGTTGATACCAAGGGTCGTAAAAGAGAGGAAGTGTGCTTAAATAAAGGGGGGACAAGACATGGAGCTTTAGCGTTAAAATGAAGAATTTCCTGAAATGAATACGGGAGTAGCAGGTCGCGCTCAACAGAAAGCCAAAGAGGTGAAAAAAGAGAAATGTCCTGTGACTACCAACGAGATGCCTGACGGAGGGAAAAGGATTTGTGGTAAAGACGGAAATCCGGGAAGTTAGTTCCACCATTAACTTTGGGTTTACGAAGGGATGAAAGTGATATTCGTGCTTTTTTCTGTTTCCAGAGGAACTTGGACAAGACAGAGTCAATACGACGAAAGTAAAGAACTGGGATATGAATAGGAAGCATGGAGAGTAAATAAATTAAGATTGGGGCAACCATCATCTTGATGGAATCCAGACGACCCCACCAAGAAAGGAAAAGGGGATTCCAGGAGGAAAGTAGAGCGTCTATCCTAGATATAACGGCGGTCATATTAAGCTGGACAGAAGATGAAATAGAGTTGGAAAAAAGGACACCAAGATATTTTATTTTCTTACTATTCCAAGCGAAACCAGTGGAAGAAAAGAAGTGTGGAAGGCAGAATTTATTTAAGGGAAGAATCTCCGTCTTATCCGAATTTATTTTATAACCGGAAACCAAAGAAAAGTTCTCAAATTCAATTAATAAGGAAGGGACCGAGGTAATAGGATCAGAAATAAATAAAAGAATGTCATCGGCATATGCAGATAATTTGAGCTGGTGGGGTCCATACGGAAAGCCAGAAATGGAAGGATTATTTCGAATGGAGGTCAGAAAGGGTTCAAGAGGGGGGAAAGAGGACAACCCTGGCGGACACCGCGTTTAAGTGTAAAGGGTGAAGTAAGTTTACCATTGACTAAGACAGATGCTTTGGGCATAGAATAGATTAGGGAAATATAGGAAATGAATTTCGGGCCAAAACCATGCCACTTCAATGAAGCTATCAAAAAGGACCAATCAACTCAGTCAAATGCCTTTTCAGCATCAACTGAGATGGCTGCAAGAGGAATAGATAAGGAGGGGGCCTTGCTAAGGACATTAAGAAGTAGTCTGGAGTTGTCCGAAGTGAGGCGACCTTTAACAAAGCCACATTGCTCCTTCCCTATGAGGTGTGGCATAAGGGGGTCAAGGCGAAGAGCTAGAAGTTTAGCAAACAGTTTATAATCTACGTTGACTAAAGATATTGGCCGATAATTTTTACAAAATTTAGGATCCCGTCCTTCTTTAGGGATGAGGCATATAGTAGCATCTTGGAAGGAGCCTTGAGCCAGTCCGTCGGAACAAAAAGACTGAAAAAGAAGGAGAAGATGAGGCAAAAGAATGTCGGAAAAATGGAGATAAAATTCAACCGGGAAACCATCGGGCCGGGAGTCTTTCCCTTGGTGAGAGACGTCAACGCAGTGGATAATTCAGAAAGACTAAGGTCAGAGTCTAGAGTAGAAAAGTTGAGCTGGGAGGTATCAGGCGCTGGTAGACGATCAAAGTATGATTGAAGAAGATCTGGAGTAGGAGGATTTTCAGGGGAATATAAAGATTCATAAAAAGATTGAAATTGATCCAGAATGTCCTTGTCTGTGTGTAAAAGAGTGTTAGAAGGGGAGTAAATAGAATCAATAATAGTTCGTTCTTTCCGTGATTTTAGATAGTTAGCAAGCAGTTTACCTGACTTATTCCGACCGCCATAATAACGAGCACTACTTCGGAGGAGATAGGAAGATGCTGAATCTGTAGTCAGTTTGTTAAAGGCAATTTTAGAGCGAAGGAGTTCAGGAGACATTTGGTTTGGAGAGGAGGTATAAAATTGGTGTTCTAGGGACTTAATATGTGATAGAACGACCTTGCGTTTTTGAAGGAATGCCTTCTTCTTTTTAGAGACAAAGTCGATAATGAAGCCGCGGGCCGTGGCTTTAAAGGAATCCCAAAGGATATGCAGAGGGGTATCAGGGGTAGAATTAATTTGGAAAAATTCTGAGGTGAAAGAGCGAAAGGAGGAAGAGAAAAGAGGATCAGTGAGAAGAGAGGAGTTAAAACGCCAACGAGAAGACTTAGGAGCAGGAGGAAGAAGATCAAAGATAGTAATAATAGGAGCATGATCAGAAATGACAATAGGTTCAATGGAAGAGGAGAGAAGGTTTTGAGATAGGGAGGAAGAGAGGAAGATGTAATCCAAGCGGGAAAAAGAAGCATGTGGGGGAGAGAAAAAGGAGAAATCTATGGTTTCTGGATGTGTGATCCTCCATGAGTCAACAAGATGGACCTGAGAAATAGTATCAAGGAACTGCTTGTGGGGTTTGTGAGGGGAGAAACGAACAGAAGATTTACGATCTAAAAAGGGGTCAACAATCTGGTTACAGTCTCCGCCTAGTAAAAAAGAGTCATCTTTGTATTGGATACATTTTGCTGTGATGGAGGGCCAAAAGGAGGAATCAAAGCATGTGGGACCATAAACATTCAATAAAGTAATCGGGATAGCATTGATAAGTAATTTAACTAAAACCCAACGACCCTCTTCATCTCTCTCCTCAAGGAGTACCTTACATTGGAGGCGTTTATGAACTAGGATAGCAACACCATTCTTTTTATGAGAGGCAGGTGAAAAGAAAACATTCCCCACCCAAAGTCTTTTTAGTTTCAAAGATTCAGCATCAGAAAGATGGGTTTCTTGAATGAGGACAATATCAGGGTTGTAAGAGGAGAGGTGGGAAAGTACTCTCTGTCGCTTAATAGGATGATTAAATCCTTTCACATTCCATGAAATAACTTTAAATATGAAAACGTATAAAACTGTTCAAAAGCCATAGGTGCAAAAATATACTGTACATGCAACAAGTCAAAATAGATAGTGTAAGAACTTTTACAACCATTAGAGGAGTAGAATGATCAAAATTGAAAAATGCAAAAAGATACCGTACAAGTAGTAATGCAAACTTTAAGGAGGTAAAAAATGTGAAAATCATTAAAAGGGTAGACGGAAGGATAGGAGGAGGGAGAGAAAGGGAAAGGGAGAGGAAAAAGATGAGGGAAAAGGAGAGAAGGTCAGCAGAGGAAGAAGAAGAAAGAAAAGAGAGAAGGCATAGAAGACAGTACAAATCCAAAAGGAGGACTGTAATGAACATACCTGAAGGGGGAAACATACAAAGGGAAGGTGGGGAGGTGGTGATGCGTTACAAGACGGGTGGGCCAGGAACAGGAGCAGAACCACACCGGGACCTCACAAAAAGGAATAAAGGATGGAACAAGATGGTGAAGGGAGCATCCAATATATATCTGCAGGGGGGAAAAACGAGACAATTGTTAACATACGTAACATTTGACACACCGTATATAGCCATAGATTAGAAATAAGAGTTATGAAGAACATACGCAAAGAGACACAGGAAAAAAGAAGATAAACAAGATAAGAAGAATGAGAAGACTAAGAAAAAGGAGTAAGAAGAGTATATGAAGTCAGAATAACACTACTAGAGAACAATACATGGAGACAACAGAAAACATTTCAGCCACTAGTCGAAGGAGCGGAAGAGGCGTCCATCCCCTCCTCACTCTGCAAAAAGATGAAGTTGCGTAGCTCTCCAGGATCTTGAAATGACCAGGTCTTATTCCGATAGGTGACTCTGAAGGTACAAGGGTGAAACAAGCCATATCTTGCTCCCAGTGATCGCAAAGAAGGGCGTAGTGCTAAAAATTCCTTACGTCTGGAGGCAGTGGCATTAGAGACATCTTGAGAAAGGTAAACTCGTTGACCTTGCCAAGTCAATTGTTTTTTGCTCCTTGCTGCTGAGAGAATGGAGAGAAGATCCGTGAATTTCAAAAATAGGATAATGACTCCACGAGGCTTAGAAGATGAATCTGTTCTAGCGCCAAGTCTATGAGCTCTTTGAATATTGATGGACGTAGAGGGGGGCATGTCCAAAAGTTTCGGTAAAAAGGTGGTAAAAAAAGCCACTGGATTGTCTCCCTCAAGATTTTCTGGCAAATTGTAAATACGAAGGTTATTTCGTCTGTTACGATTTTCCAAATCCTCCGTATGCTTTTGTAAAGAGAGGACAGTCTTTTCTAATGTGTCAATGCGTTGCGTGTTGGATTGAACCTCAGGAAGCTGTAGCTCCACAGAAGAAAGGCGAGCATCCATGGATTCCCATTTGTCCTTCAAAAGCTGCATATCTTTGCTTGTCTCTTCAACAAAAGGACGCATTGCACGAAGTTCTTCCAAAATTTGGTCAATAGGAGATGAGGAAGAAGTATCTTCCGGTGTTGGAGAATTCTGTTTAAGACGCTTGCCAGACGGAGCAGGTGGAGAGGTTCTACTGGAGGCTGAATGAGCCGAGAGGGCTTTCTGAGAAGAAGAATTCGACATTTTTGCAGAGTGAGTCGATTTAGATGCGCCAGTTGAAGAACTCACCGAAGTATTCACAGAGGGAGCAAAGACAAATTGAGGTTTGCGTAATTTCACCATAGAAATTCGTATTGTAGCCAATAACTTGTCGCAATGCCCTGAGAGGTATAGAGGGTGCGTTGGTAATTTCTCAGAAGAACATCGTAGTAGAAAGCAAGCCAGGCGCTCAAATCACACAAGCTGCTTCAAAAACACAGCACTGCGAGTAATGCCAAGAAGAGAGAAGTAGTAGCGTTGAAAAACTTAGTTGAACATGACAGGGTATACCAAAACACCTTTATCTGGTCCCAAGCTTATACTTGAAAAAGCATTATATATATAACACAGGACAGAAAGGCAGCCTGCCATGAAGAGGAGAAAATGAAATTACCTCTCTGAGAAGGCGCTTGTAAATTGCGCAAGAAAACGCCAGTGAGTTGAATGGAGCATATGCTGGCAATTCAAAGAGAAAGGGCGCTGAGAATGGCAGTTAGGGAAAGCACGTCATGAGGCAACTGAGGTGGAAAGGAATGCCCATAAAGTCAAAAAGTCAGCAGAAAGCCATGAGAAACAGTAGTGGCGCACTTGTAGTAAATAGCGCTGAGATGACAAAGCGTCGGAAGGAAGCAGGTGTCACAGATGAAATGCCATGTCGAAGTGCCTGAGTGAAGATTCCTCAGAGAGACAGCAAGGTAAAAAGTATCCAAAAAACACCTTATTTGCTCACCCCCAAGGTCGTTGCTGCCGAGTGACACATGGCAGTCGAGGTCGTCCTGGTGTGTTGAGGAGGCGGAGGTCCGGTAGTCGAGGGACGCCTAAAATGGCGGCAGCGTGAGGAGAAAAAGAAACCTCGTCTCAGCAGACGAAAAACGGCATTTCAAGAGCCGCAAAGCCGCTCCGCGTGGTTTCCCGAGGTTCCGACAGGAGAATCCGGTGATTAGTGGTGAATGCAGTCCCCTTCACATCGGGAAAACTGCAAGGAGGCTGCTCGGTGCGGCGGAGCTCCGCAACTAGCCGGCCATCCTGCGCGGCAGTCAAGCCACGCCCCCCAGAAGCACATTTTCTGAGTAAACATCTAGGTTTCTGACAAAATTGCTATAAATCTGATCAGCTGGTTGGGAAGTAGCTGTGTCTAATTTTCCTAGGGTATATTGTATGGAGTATATGCAACTTGGGACCCCAATTTTTATTGGCCCCCACTTCACTGAGACATTTTTGGGAAACTTTTGTGAAGATTTAGCAAACAGCAGCAAAGTTATTAGCAACCCAAAAAAATCAATTTCCAATAGAAGCTTGCTTCTACCTACGAAACACCCAGTGGCAGTGGAAGTGGAAGAGAGAGAACCACAGTCAGCACACAGGAACATCCGTGCAGTCCAAGGAACATCGCAACATCCGTGTGGATCCCAGTAATCCCGACAACTCGCACCTGAGGAGACCAACCACTGAAGAACCGAATGGGTGCCCCGTGAACCTGAAGCTTGCTGAAGCAGAGCATACCCGAGCACTAGACAATCCACCCTTGTGGACTCGACTGTGGCCCTGTCCGAAGTTCCGCAGCGACCCGCACAGCCCACACGGTCACGTGGCAGTCCAGGGGACGAGGGCCTCGGCCGCATGTCCTTTGAGAGAGGAATCCGGATGGGAGAGGTGTAGCAGCGGCAGCTCCAAGACAGGCAACAGGAAGCACGAAGGCCCCAGGTAAACACCTGGCAATGAGAAACGGTCTGGTGAAGACACTGAACCCATGTCCTAATGGCAAGACCATCCTGGCGGATGACATCAACACCCCCGAGGACATCATGAGAGACTTGGCAGTTCCTCAGCAATGCTTTTGCGCGGCTCATGCGAAGCCCCGCATGGTCCACCCGGTCCCATCGTGTCCGGCAAGAGGGTCCTCCCAGCGTCTCTAGTGAGAGAAGAGTCCAAGCAGGAGAGGCCAGTCTTCAAGGCTCCAGTGAGAGAGGAGTCCGGCAAGAAAGGAAAGTCGGAAGTTACTTGGCCGGACGGAGGTGTGAAGGCATTAAGATCAGCAAATCCAAAGAAAGACCTATCGTGCCGCAGGCGTCTCCAACAACCAACAAGTGTTGTCATCCACTGGACTAGGAACACCTGCGAGACCCCTCAAGGGTCACACCCATTCTGCTCCCGATGCTCCAAGTGATGAACACTGTATATACGCGTCAACACAGCAAGACAAGGATGATCTGAAGTACACCGCTGAGGTGAAGCTCATCTGATTGACTTTGCAGCCCAGAACTTTTGACATCTGCCAGCTGGCCGCCTGAAGAGAATCCGTTGGGGGCTGTAAATTTCTGGCATTCTGTTTTCTTGCATGTTGGACATTCGCTTTTCCTTTCATTAAATTTTGGGAGGGATGTAGTGTCCTGACAGGACACAGTCTAGTTGTTTCTAAGTGTAACCCTACACTGAACACCCACCCACCACAGACGTCACTGGGTCAGGTGACGCTGTTAATAAAAGTGGCCGAGCACACGTGCTCAAGGCCAGAGTTACCATCCCCAACTGGTGTCCCGTGTCACACTTATTTCTATCATGTGGGCCTAGGGCCCCATCTTTACACCGAGACCCTTCTCATCTGACCAATATGTTATTCAAACGAACAGTGTTTTCAGTTTTGCAGCTCACAATAATTGTCGTAAATGATTTCTAAGTATTATAGTAGTTATAGTTACAGCACACATCAAATCATAGGTAAGAAAAATCGAAAGGTTTGAGAGAGTTAGAAAACCGATCATTCAACGATTAAAGTGGTTTAGTTTGGAAATCTGTGTAAATTACAGATGCACCATGACCATCAGTGAATATTGACCAGCCCCTTTGACTGAATTACGTGTCTAAAAGAGCAATGGCCTTCTACAGTATTTTTCACTTCTTCTCTGCCCAAACACGAAGCCTTGAGTCAGCATTATTAGATTCTTAAGTGCGAATTTAGAGAAACATGGATTGATTCCCTCATCTTCCTCTATTGTTTTCTTCCAGTAGCAAAAATGGTACCTTGAAAAAAAATAGCTTCTTCTGGGACAGGTGTTGGGAAGCAGAACTGGGCTCGTTTCACAGGCAATTGCGCAATCTATTGATTTCTTTTCGGGGTAAAATGTTTCAACGTGCTCAAAACATTTAGATGCCAGTAACCAACATATGTATATTACAAACTCACACTGACATCCATCTACTCATAAGGATCCACCAGATCATCCCATATAGGTGAGAGAAGGGCATCCTAGAGATGTTCGCATTGCCTTCAGATAAAGCCACATACAACAAATGTGTAATATCATAAACGCATATGGTAAATTAGGAGATATTATTTTAAAATGTTAAAGTGTCACACTTCTTAGATGTAGTATATGTGGACTGTAGATGACGCAATAACTTGATTGCTTTCAAAATCATACAAACTAATTTCATTTGCTACGTGTCTCAAACTAATTTACTAATTTAAATTGACACATGTTTGTAGGTTAAAAATAGATGTTTTCTGAGTATGTTAATTGAAGTGATATAAATGTAAAGTCTGATTAATCTTAGCCTATTTAATTCTGCGTTTGTGGATGGAGGCAGTGTCTGTTAAGCAGAGATGGGTGCTTTGTTCTTGTTTTATTCGATGTTAATACTAACTTTAATTAAGATGAATATCCTTCATTTAAGAGAATAAATAAGGTCAAATCAACCTATTTTCCATTAGAACCATATCACTCTGCTGCTTTTCAATTTCTCTGCAGAAAAATCAGAGCACTTATTAAACTAAGGTGGAAGAACACAACATAAGTAGGTTAATTTTGAAAAGAAGTCTCCTTCTATTCGAAGATATTTCTCCCTGTAACCAGGGAGACAACATTTTCTATCACGATCAAAGCTCTTTTGTGAGTCTCAGCTTGTCTCAGATCTCAATACATTCAGAAAAGCCCACCAGTGAAATAAGATTGAGAATGTTTATGGTAACACAAGTAATGATCAAAAATTGTAAAATCTGGTAAATGATGATTGCCTGGGAGCACTGTTTAACTGGCCTCCCCTGGAAACTGAATAATTACATTTGGCAAAAGGGATTACTGTACCGAATTTCGATGGATACGTTTTTCCTCATGCTTTGTCTTGGTAAATTTCGACAGGCTCGATCAGCTGAAATATGTCACTGGAAAAGAGCGAAGGTGAAGATTTTCCTACATGAAGAGTTTGTGCAGCAATATGAATTTCCCACCCATCTTAGAAACGGCCGTGGTGTCTTATAGCCAAGGCCAAACGAAATATGTAGCAATAAAAGACCGAAGAATGTATCAGGAATGACGAATTATGCATCAACTAAAGCAAAACTATGCAGCATATGTGCCCTCATTATAGCCGCCCCGAGGAGAGTTAGGAATTGATGTATGATTGTAGCTGGTCAGCAGTATATCAAATGGAGGTTCTAGCCAGGCATTCGTTAACATGTTCTGTGTGTATAGTTAGGGATCAACATACCTCTAAGGAAAGTCTGATCAAACATGCTGTAGATATGACACACGCCCCAGACAATCCCTTCAGAAAAATCTGTGTTAAGTTCCAGCAGTCAAGAAAACAGCACAATAAAATTCACAAACTAATTTATAAAAGATAGAGAACAATATAATGACCGAGAAAACAGTAACACGAATACCATCTAATAAGGGAAACAGGGGAGAGGACTTTTTGATAGCACAAATACCATCTAATAAGGGAAACAGGGGAGAGGACTTTTTGATAGCACAAATACCATCTAATAAGGGAAACAGGGGAGAGGACTTTTGTTATCATTTTAAGGCAAAGAGCACCAAGAAAACATAAAGCATGATTGAAAAATATCTGTTCACAATTAACCAGGATCAAGGTGGGATTTCAGATTGGCCTCAGTGTGGCAGAGGTCATCTAAACCAGGTGAGTCGAGCCTTAACTAGAGTTTGAAGCACCTAAGTCACTTTACCACTGGAGTAGATTTCCCAACATTCCCTGCTTCAATGTACTACATTTGGGGCTAGTCTCGTTTTCGCTCTCAAAGTTCTCCATTCGATGAAGGTTGGATGCTATAGTCAGGCAGCTATTCAAAATGCTGGATACCTTTACTGCAAGGTCCAGCTGAAACAGTTACAGTACAGCAAAACCTCTGGGCAAGGTCTCCCTGGTTTTCTTGCCCATACTGAGGGATCGATCCCTGAGAAAGTTTCAGCCCCATGCCTTGATCCTCCAGAGTTGAAAAGTTGAACAAATGACTAAGCCCCATCAAGTAACCCTAGTATTTTAGGTTTAGTCTTAGCAAAAGATAACTGTATGGTTGGTTTGATTAATGTTTATAATTCTATCAACATATGCACAGCTCCAAACAATCTAAAAACCTTAAATGACTATGTAAGCTATTCTATGAAGGACTGTTCACATAACCTAATGATCATGGGAGATTTTAATGTTCACCCCTGTGGGGACCCTCTAATGAAAACTCTTCAGGAAATGCGTTGTGCCAGAAATGAGGGCCTGCATTTGGAACATACACTGGAGGGGGACTCTTTTAATGATTTGCTAAACGACCATGATCTTACATTAACCATGGCACTGTGTGACCCCTTGAGGCGATTTGACACTCCGACTTTTATAGGGCACGGGAAAGGGACAATTATAGATTATATGTTAGTTACTTTGCCCATGCAGGTCTTTACAGATTCATTTACCATCGAAAATAATGAATTCAGTGATCACAACCCTTTGACTATCCACCTTATTGGCCCTTGGGTGGTTAACACAAGTCGCAGTCAGTCCATAGGTAGGGTAAAGACAACGGATGGAAGACGACGCCTAAAATGGGCTATATGCACTCCTGACCTTATATATGAAATTATCAAAGATACCTGCAGTGAGGAAATTAACAGCTGCACTCAGGTTGACTCTAACCCTATGCAGGTATTGTCTGCATTTCAATGTCTAACAGACAAAGTCTCTATTTTAATGACAGAGCCAGCTAAGAAATCTGGGAAAGAGGGACCGCGCTGGTTTAATCAGGAATGCTCTAAAGCTGCACGCAACCTGAGATCTGCCCTGGCAGCAAACCCACGAAACAAGGAGACAGTCAAAGGGTGTCGTAAAGAGTTCAAACTAGCTACTGCCCTTCGCAAAGAATCTTTGAGGAACGAGGCGTGGAATGAGATCTTGGATCCACAAACCCTGAAAAATAGTTCCAGATTCTGGGCGGCAGTTAAGAAACCATTTCTGGTGCAAGATCCAGGAGATGGTTTAGAAAGTGTCATAACTAAGGAGGAGTGGGTTGCACACTTTAAGCAACTATATGGAGGATTGGTGGACAATACTATGTAAATTGACCCCGATAATGGGATAACACCATTTAGAGTAAGTAGAGGTGAGGTAATGGAAGGGATAGAGGGGCTTTCAGCCGGCAAAGCGCCAGGACCGGATGGGTTACCCCCAGATCTCTTTAAGTCTGACCCCAAGTTTTGGGCACCGATTGTTGAGGCTGTTATCAATGCAGCCGCCAGAGTCGGGTGCCCATTTTCCTGGGGAGTTTCTACCATTGTCCCGATTTTTAAAAAAGGGGACAGGGACAGGGACAGCACACTCTGTTACAGGCCTATCTCCCTAATTAATTCCATGGTTAAAATAGTGGGGAGAATAGTACTGCAGAGACTTTCTGACTGGGTGACGGACAATAACATCATGTCTATCTCCCAGTATGGCTTCTGCAGTGGTCGATCAACCATAACACAATGTATAAACCTTTTCTCAATACTCAGTAATTACTGTATTGCCCAAAAAGGCACTGTCCACCTAGCCTTCATGGACCTATCCTCAGCCTTCAACTGTGTGAACAGGGGAAAGCTCTGGGGGTCCATGGGGGAGAAGGGAGTGGAAGGTGGGATTGTCAATTTTCTAGTAGACCTACATAGTAATACAAATGCGAACGTTAGGTATTCACAAGAGTTGAGCATAACTGAGAATTTTTAAACTGGGAAGGGTGTGCGTCAAGGTTGTATATTAGCCCCTTTCCTTTTTAAGTTTTATATAAACAATCTTGATGGTGTTTTGCAGGAGGTGAAAGCCGACTGTCCGAGGGTGGGGAGAAGGAGTATCCCCGTTCTTTTATACGCAGATGATGCGGTTTTAATATCTAGAACTGAAAATGGCCTTCAATTGTTACTCAATGTTGTTAAACAGTTTATGGAAGAAAGAGATTTGCTGGTTAATAACTCCAAATCATTTATTATGCAAGTTGGCAACCGACCAAGAAGACATTATACATTTAAACTAGATAATGAAGTAATTCCTTTTTCTAATACATTCTCTTATCTAGGAGTTCTTTTTGATTCTAAATTGTCATGGGGCCCACAACTTGTAAAGAAAAAAGGTGATGTGGTAAGGGTTAACGCATCCATCTTTAATTTTGCTTCAAAATTGGGGAAATGATGAAACTATATGAAGCAAAATCAGTAGCAACTGCATCCTACGGCAGTGAACTTTGGGGGTACATGGCTTGTGAACAATTACAGATAGCAGAAAATGCATTTTTAAAACGTCTTTTGTGTGTCCCGGCCGCCACTTCTAACTTTGCAGCCCATGAGGAATTGGGAGTAGAATATTTGAGCGATATTCTCTCCTTACGCCCATTGACCTGCTGGTTGAAATTATGGCTAAGCCGAGACATCCCCCTAACACACCTAATTCTAAGTGATTTTATCTCTCATGATAAGGCACTGGGTACCCCATGGCTGAAGTACTTAAAAACTAGTTTCTGTGAGCTGGGCAGACCTGAACTATTTGACCGCCCGATTGAAATCGTAAAAGGGGATGTTGAAGCAATTAAGCAGTCTTTTCTCCTGAGACCGAAGGCCGTGAGGGAGGGTGCAGAGTTACAGAAAACAAGTGTAAGGAAATACATCATGGTTAAAACTTGTATGACAATGGAGCCTTACCTACTCGCTACATTTAGCACCCATGAAAAGTTCTTGATAACAAGATTTAGAATGAATTTGTTCCATCATCTGCTTATAAGACCAGAAAATGTTGCTTATAGTAAACTTCTTGTACCCTGTGGCTGCAACGGAAAGTCTCCACAGGATATGTTGCATTTTATGTTTTTATGTAGATTTTATGATTATCCACGTAAACGCTATTTGCTTGATCTTTTAAAGAAACTTAATTTTAATCAGATACTACCAGCCTTTTTATACTTACAGTTGTTGTACAGTGATAGTATCCTCCAAGTCATTGAATTTTTAAAACTCTCTCTTAGAATGAGAATCTGTCTGGATAAATGAATGTTAACATACCAATGAATTACAGCCTTGTGGAATAGGGATATTTATTTATTTTTGTAATTATGTCTCACCAATGTTTTATGTCTGTACAGTATGAAATGTGTACTTTTATGGTTGAATCAAACCGAAATAAAGTCTCTTTGATTGATTGACTAAGCCCCACTTTTACCAACAACTAGGAATGTTCCTCCTGGTCGTTCGTTCTTGCAACCCTATGTTTTCAAGGGCAAACCTGTAAGCTTGTAATTACACGGTCTCTCTTCAGCAAGGGCTTTTAAATGGTCCAGTTCTCAGTGATCAACTGGGCCTTCTTGAAGTTATGGGCATTTCTTCTTTTTGTGTCATAAGAGCAAGCAAACAGTAGATATGTGACTGAACCCTTCAAGAATAGTTTCAGGCTGCAGGTGCCAGCAAAGGTCCTTGAGTCTTATTTTTTTCCATCAGCTCCTTCTTCAGATGTAATCATCCCTGATCCAGACTAATGAGGTAGTAGAAAGTTACATCCAAGTCATTAGCCAGAAATGTGATGATATTTTCTACCAGGTGCTGTCTACTTTTTTGCCCTATTAGTAAACTCTTTTTGTAGCGCTTTCTCTTCACTGTACTGCAAAACGTTCTAGAAAGCCTAAATTGAAACCCTTTCCATTTCTTCTATCAAGAAGAACACTGGTGCTCCTTAAACAATTCTGCTAAATAGATTGTCTTCTCCTATAGCTAGGGCACAGAGCTATTCTTAGCATTGCTAGAACTGAAGCTAGAGGGTCTAAAAAGGTCCTGGGAATGAATGAGAGGAGATACAGCTAGCCCCTTTTGGCATTTCCAATAAAAAGTGGTAGTGTGAAGGTTGTCCCTTATTTTGCCAATGCTGTCCCCTCTCGAAATGTCTATAATGTCTAAATCGCAAAATATATGTAAGCAGCCCATGTTCCTTATAAGAACCAATGCTGCCTAAAAAAAGGTGTTGATTGCTTGGGAAAACAACTGGGAAATATGTAGTCACCCCTGGACCACTGCCTACTAACCATAATATCCCTCAAAACAATTCTCCAAGTGGATACAGTCCAACAGGTACAGTTGTCCATTTGCAAATGTGTTACAGCTCCTTTGAGAGGACAGTAACTGTTCAATGGTTTGCAACTGCAATGGCGATTCAGAAATACTTTTACAAATCACAGAAGTGTTTTGGAACAAAAAGTAGTCCAAGATGTACAAAGGTATTTTGCAGTTGCAAATCCTGTGATCCACACAAACACAGGGTTTAAAAACTCAAAACCCCTCTTTCTCATTTACTAAACCCATTTAACAAGTCAGTACATTTTTACTGATTTGTAAAATAGATTTATAAATGGTGACTTATTTGCACATGTAAGTAAGTAATCTTTATTGTACAGTTAATTAAAGCTTCCAATTTAAAACTTTAAAACATTAAAATACATAAATCAGCCTTTTCTCTGTATATACATTAGTGGTTAAGATTCGTCCTTCCAGGTTAGCTTGTTGATGTTGTACTATGAACGAGATGTTGTATGGCGTTTTAGGATCCACGCGAATTTTCCCGATTCATGCCCTTATATAGGTACAATTCACATTGCCCTAAGATAGGCATAGAAATCACTCCCTTATTTAGACATAGCCCATGCAGTCCAAATACAAGCATGGCTACTTCCACCCGTACCAAAACGTCACAACGATTTCTTGGAAAATCAGCTTAAGCAGTCAGGAACCTCTCCTTGCTTGAATATTGATTTTTCCAAGAACTACTATTCCCTTGGGGTTCTTTACTGATGTTAGTATGCCTGACGTTACGTCACACTAGACACCTTCAAGGTATAAATATGCCTTCACTTGCTATAGCAAGACACAGTGGTTTGGAGCAGCTCGACTATCTACTTGTCCGACGCAGCTCGCTACAGCAAGTGCCGAAGGAAGCCGACTCTCCTGCTGACGCACTGATCGAAAAGCTGTCCTTTATCTCGCTGAGAATCCAACACTAGTGTTTCCAAGCTCCCCTTGTGGGGTGTTGGGAAATTGAGTCCCCAGGCAGAGATACCAGACCTCCTTCATTCTAAACTAAGGTATGGAGCTGATTAGAACCCAGGAGAAATCTTGGATAGATTCTTGGCAAAGAAAACCAAACCTATGCTACACAATACTTACTCCCTCCCTCGTACTAGACTTAGGTTAGGTACACTGGGGTAGGCGTATTTGAGAAGCACCAGTTGAGTATTTTTAGGCATTGTTATTTCTATATGTATTTTTATATGGATTAGAAACCATTCAATGCTCTTACAGTATTATTTTATAATATTGTTCTCGCTGTACGCATTCTACTTTGCAGCCTGCTTTACGATTGTAGCAGTTCACTTTACTTGCATGAGAAAGAAGACTGTTCAATAAAACCTTTTATTGAAAATGCCCGTCTCTCTATTTCTCTGCACCTCTGTAGAAATGAAGCATGCACGATTGACTGAGTGAAATACTTATCTATTGTTTCTGCGACTCTAGAGATACATTTCTTATTCTTGGGAAACAAAGTTGTCATGTTTAAGCGGTTGTCAGAAACTAATCCCTTCTTGTGAATTCGAGAAAGTTTCTAGTTACCTCTGAGCTAGCTGGCACTCACTATTAAGTTTAATACATTCGATAGAGACCTAGTCGATCTTGGTCCTACGTCTAAACTATAGGATATATTATTCCAATGCACAGAGCCTATTAGGAATATAGGAACTACACTACAAGGCGCCCAATGTTTGGTAAGGCACTAATTTAATGCAAGATACTAAAGTAACTCAGTTGTGTTTTTCTCAGAGACCCCTTTTTCCTTAAAATACTCCAATAAACGTCTGGAGTGGGTAAAAGGATAAAATATCCGCCATAACTGAGTAGGACGAAAATCCTATGTATTCGTTTTTGGTTTGTTCAACATTGAAGGATACAGTGTTTCAAAATATTGTGCACCTTATCTTTGTTTCCTTGAAACTTGCTCTGCAAACTTTCATTAAACAATGTCGCTTAATGGCGACAACAATGCAACTGGTGGAGCTGCAGCAGCTACAGCCCAACCAGGCTTAGACGTTACAGGCTTTAATGAAGATGACCCGGATGCTATAATCATCCTGGAAAATTTAAGGAAAACCATCACTATAAAACTTATAACAAATAGCCTATCATCAAGAGGTGGTAGGGTGATTTTTTTCAGAGAGGCACCTGAATATCGGCAGCCAGAGGTATTCTATTCATGGATTACCCTCTCTGAAGCAAATCCAGTAACACATGTGTTTCACTTCTACAAAGAAGATGAACCTCCAACGGAATACACTCCTTTCGAGGATGTTAAAATTCCACCAACATTCCAAGAACATGCTCTCTAGTTTAAAAGCTCTGTACAACATCAAAATCACATTACCAGGCTCGGTCCACTAGGTAGACCAGGAGCAACATGGCCGGTATTAACCAGCTATATACCACATCCTGCCATTGAAGAAATGTCAGGTACGGAACTGTTAGTTCAACTAAAACAACTAATTAAAATCCATAGACAATTGGTTCAATATGTCATGCCGACTCTAACAGTCCAACCTCCTATAAGGATTCTACAACACATCCCTTACCAGGGGAACACAAATAAAACCACAGACTATACAATCAGTCATTGGTAAATTGCCCGCAAAACGGGAGCAAATTCCATTCTGGATAGCTAAAAAAATTACTCAAATCGAGCCAGTATTTCCTGACACTACCCCTCATGAGAAACACAGGATTCTAACAATCTGTTTGCCAATGGGGTATCGCACCACACCTGGAGGACAGTGACACCTGGTGTACAGTCTTTGCTGCAATCTACACAAAAACACAGGGTGTTCCGTCTATGGCGGTAATACCAGATGTCCTGAAACAGATTCCAAATGAATACGGGGCAGAGCCTGCTTTAAATCTGGGTATGAAACTACTGAAATATTTCAAACAGGGCTCATCAATAATATTTGCTAATATTAAAGGTGAGGCAGCATCTGTGGCGATCCGACAAAAGTTACGAGAATTTGATGTAACTGAGCAACCATATGAACTGGCCAGAATAATCGAAATATACTATGAAGAACTAGGGAGAGATAGTTTGGGTGGGAAACCAGTTAAACTCCAACTAACTGAAAGTCCTGAAAAGGTATTTATTAAAAACACTCTCACTGTTTCTATAAAGAAGTGGGAGAACACTAAACAAACTTCAAAAGAGAAGCGTTCTCAATCCGGAGGTAGGTCTCCTCAAAGGAGCCCTCTGAAAAGAGGTATAACCTCAGGAACAGGGATAATTTGAGAAAACCTGATAGATATCAAGATACTGATACACGTTCCTCTCGTACCTTTCAGACTTCCTTACAGAAATCGGAAAGAAGAGAACGGTCAGAACAAAAAGAAGAACACATGAAGTCCAAAGACGATCAACAGGTTCCAAAAAATAAGAAAACCCAATTCAACAAAAAGAAGGTAGCAGGTCTAAAAATCAGACATGGTATAAAAAACTTTTTAGGAGACACCCTTATTGTCGAAAAGGGAATGGGTATAAGGTCAGTGCAAAAAAGAAAAGTTTCCCTTTTCCTGGTTGTAGAGGATAGAAAGGACTGTAAATGACAGTCCTACTACTGAATACCCTACTTAAGGTATGGTTTAATATGAGGCACCCCACATGGTAACAAATTTACAATTGAGACTAATATTCTGAATTATTGATACAGGTATCACAGTATTTTCCACAGAATTACCATAAAAGTAACTGACAGTTATAGTGCTTTCTTTTAAACAAATGAATTACTTTTTCAAGTTTTAATAAATGGAATACAATGATGTGTTTTTATCAAATGTTAATGAATGTATGATTTTTTGTGAATACAGCTACAATAAATGTGACAATTTTAAGCAATAGTTATTCTAGTATATGAAATTTTTTTTGACCTCTTATTTTCTCTGCACAAAACTTTTATGGTAATTCTGTGGAAAATACTGTGATACCTGTATCAATATTTCAGAATATTAGTCTCAATTGTAAATTTGTTACCATGTGGGGTGCCTCATATTAAACCATACCTTAAGTAGGGTATTCGGTAGTAGGACTGTCATTTACAGTCCTTTCTATCCTCTACAACCAGGAAAAGGGAAACTTTTCTTTTTTGCACTAAAATTCAGACATGCCAAGGATCTTGAGGACACAACTCAAAAACGGGGAGTGGGCTCAGACAATGCTGGACAGCACGGCAGAAGTAACCGTAGCTCGTAAGATCTTGAAGGATTATCTGGAGGCAGTGGACTTTAATGAGTACATCGAAGTTGAAACTGCTGATACTAGGGTTGTTGTACCCCATAAGTTATATGAAGTAACACTCCGGATGGAGGGGGATATAACTAGAAAAATAAGAGCACTCTTTTGGGAGAAGCTCTCTAAGAGTTATGCCATTCTTCTAGCTGAAAAAGACTGGCCACTTGAATTTGTCAGGGAGTGCTCACATGGTGAAGACATCATTATGCCAACCTTCTCCAATCATATTCCAATTCATTTAAAATACACCTATACCAGAAAATGGGCTGTAACCCAGGCTCCAGCATTATATAAAAATCATGTAGGATGGAATGAGGATTCCCCTCACCATAAAATCCAGTTAAAAACTCAACCAACTGCACAACGGCAGTACCCAGTTAAGCAAGAAGCTAAAAAACAAGTCAGGAAGATATTAGATCAACTTGAATACCAAAGGGTGATTGAAACATGCACCTCGTCAATGAACAATCCTTTGTTTCATGTCTCCAAACCAGACAATACATATCGTCTAGTTTTGGACTACAGACATTTAAACTCGTGTTGCAAAACCTTTGCAGTACAACATGAAAACCACTTTAGATATTTCTAATGGTTTCTTCTGTCATAATTGAGAAAGTAGGTACTTGACCGCTTTCTCAATTATGGGGACACAGCGTCACTGCTGTCGTCTCCCCCAGGGATTCAAGAATAGTTCGGGATTATTTTCAGCTAGTGTAACAGAGTTACTGCAAACCTATGATGATGAGGCATTATCTTATGTCGATGACATCTATCTAACAGACAATGACTTGGACAGGCACTTGAACAGAGTGAATACCATTATACTTGGATTTGCCTCTAAAGGGTATAAATACAATTTTAAGAAATCGAAAATTGCCCACCTCAACGTCCTTTTTCTGGGATATGAGTTATCAAGTGAAGGCAAAAGCCTGACAGCCAACTTTTTAGAAAAGTGTGCGCTGCTGCAACCTCAAAAAATGCTGAAAAACTTAGTCAATTCTAGGTTTCCTAGATTTCAGAAGAACATACATTCTAAATTAAGCAGAAAGGGTTAAACCTCCCTACAATTAATCAAACCTGATTTCAAAACAGTTAATTGGACTTAAAAATACACAGAATGTTTGCGTTCAGTGCAAACAGACATGTTAGCAACAACACATTTACAGACTCGCGTAATCGTACGCAACCTTGTAATCCAAATCATTCCAGGAAGATGCAGATTCAGGTTCTTAACCTTTATTGAAGGAGAAAAAGTACCAATAGCTTATAAATCACACATGTACACACAAGCTGAAATGAAATTCAACTCTACAGAAAAAAATCTGACAGCGGTTCAAACTGCAGTAGCAAAAGAGAGAGCCCTCGCACAGGGAAAACGCATAATGGTCGGTACTCCTGTACCTGCCTTAGAGGCAGTGAGAAAAGCGAGCATTCTGAATGCAAAGGCTTTACATCCGAGATGATACAATGGGTTAACTCTCTTGCTGCAACAGACATTGAATATGTTTTTGACCCATACTTAAAAAAAACACAGGAATTTCTACAATATGAACAAGAATGTCCTCTGCCCACTGAGATTCTGCCTCTAGAACAGTACGAATGTATAATTTATACAGACGGATCAGCACCGCCCCCAATTGGGGGTAAACAAGCTTATAGTGCTGTGTGCGCGATCGTTAAAGGTCGTTGGCTCGATGGTAACTCCCAACTTAGTGACCCAAAAACGCAATATCTCGGAGATTGTACAGCTCAGCGAGCTGAACTACAAACATTCAAGATGGCACTTGAAAATACTGATCGCGAATTCCCCACCCTCATAGTGTGAGATTCCTATTACTGCGTTCAATCTTACAAAGAATACTTGCAGAACTGGTTTCAAAACGGTTTCAAAGATGCAAAAGGTGGCACAATCAAGCATAAGTTGCTTTGGGAACAAGTAGTTCAGTTACAAAAAGAACTACAAAAAACTCACGTGATCCATACACTGAGTAATCAACGTGATGGCTTTCACGTGCACGGAATTCATTGGCTGATGAAGTCGCAAAGGCAGCTGCGCAAACGACTTCAGTAGCTGCAATCACTTGTTCAAAAACAAAATTAGACAGCGAAATAATGCAAGCTGTCAATGCTTCAATAAAAGACAGTGGTAAAACACTTCCAAAAGGCTTTCCACTCAAATACTCTTTCATAACTGATGCAAATAACGTTCCGTTTGCTCGAATCCCTGGAGTGGGGAATAGAATAATTCCAAACATGGAATATAGATTAGGACTAAATTTAGCAGCACATGAAGGGCTCGCCTCTGCACACACAGGCGTTTCCACTACAGTGTCGTTATTAAAACAGAGATACTGGTGGCCACGCATGAGGAAACAGACCAGAAACTATGTATTGGAATGTAAAATCTGCCAAAAGATGAAAGTCTCTAAAGTGAAACGTCATGTGCAGACGCCCCTGTTAATTTCAGATAAACGATTAGCGTGCGTTTACCTGGATCATTGCGGTGCCTTACAGATGGATGGTAACTACAAATATATCATGGTCGCAGTGGATTCATGCTCAAGATTCATTTGGATGTGGCCTCAGTGCTCGGCTGTCGCCGAAACTGTTATGAAAGATTTGCGGGTCTTTATCGCACATACGCAGTCGGCACGCTACATTTTGTCCAGGTCCTGTGTTTAGCTCAAAGGCTTACAAAGAGGCCATGGCCAATCTGGCCGTTACATTGTGGTATTCTAGTCCATTCCATCTTGAGGGAAATTCGGTTGTGGAGAGAAAAAACCGGGACATAAAGCAATCTATAACAGCTAGGGTATTACGCTCGGGTGACGGGTGGGTCAAACATCTAATAAGTGTCCAACATAGTCTTAACAATATGCCAAGAAGTTCTCTGGGTGGAATCACTCCATATGAAATCCTTTTTGGAACTAGAATGATTGTCCAGGACCTTGATCGTCATACTTCAGTGGTAGAACAACAACCTTTTGATATCAAAGAACATTTGGCTGTTTTGCAGGACTTAAATGAAACAAGGAAAAGTCAAAGCAACACATTGCTGAGGCCAACAACCACTGAAGGGGAACCACCCGTCCCAGCAAGGCCTGCCTGGAATCCAAAGATTGGGGATCTAGTCAGAGAAAAGATTGAGGACAAGAAGGAATTTGTGCCTTCTTACAGACAACCAGTACCTGTGCTAGCAATCCATGGATCAACAACAGTGTTACTGCCGCCCCTTGCTAGAAGAAAGGAGAACAGGTTTGTATCTATCGACCTGGTAAAACCACATCATGTGGCCAATCATAAGTAGTAGGCCAAGTAGACTCCAAAGATGTAGCAGATGACCAAATCTGGCTACTATCCAAGAGGTTCAAACTGAGAGACTCATCACCTTTGAAGACTCTGCAGTGCAAAAAGAAGGACTAAGCAACAAAGCCATGGAACTTGTGCCTCTTGAGACCTAAATAACAGTTCATCAAGAAACACATCTACAATGAAATAGCAACCAACTTCACTAATATGACAAGTGATCAAATAGCTCCAGCGATTTCAAATAATCCTGATGCAATACCTACAATTGACAGAACTGCCTCTGGCTATTTCGTTAACTTTGATACGTTTTCCGAGGATCCCAGTGAACCTGAAACGAGGCCAGCAAAAAGAACTTTCAAAGAACAAGTAACAGAACTTTTTAATCAACTGGAAAAGACGTATCTGGTTTCACCATGAATTGAAATTTGGATTGTGTTGGGTGTACTTTTTCTTCTACTTTGGTTAACTCTTGTATTAACTTTGGGAATGCTGATAAATGGAAGATATAGTAAAAAGGACACAGCAAGATAGAACATCAACTTACTCCTCAAGCCACACAAATCATCTCATCGTGAACAAATAGACTTGCCATCAGTGAACATCACAGCCATTCCGATACCTGGTGGTATAGCTTGGGACAGAACTGGTTATGACATCTTTGGTCCTGCAGGCCTGTTGAAGATTCCACATCAATTCAAGGTTCCCTTGAGTGACTTGGTTTCATTGAGTACCTTTTCTGATGATTGGGACTTTGAGAATGTTAATAATATGATGTCAGACTTAGAAATGTCTGAAAAATTTACAAATCATGAATACTCAGAAGGTTCATCATATTATGAACAAATGTACTGTTATAATCACACTGGTCATCATTGCTTGCACAAATCTGAAAATCCTAGAAATGTTTATATTTTTAATCAATGTGAACATTGTCCAACGCCACTAAAGGGTAGCTCATAAACATTTTATGAAAAATGTCCATACTTCTCAGGTTTTAATGTCTCAAATCCAGAAACATTTTTCTTTAAAAATGTTAATAAGACACGAATGAAAAGTATATTGACTAATACTGAGCAAATTTATTCTGCGGCCTTTTATGCTCAGCTGTCCACATTAGGTTTTGACTTTTGTAAAGACATCATTGAGACAAAAACTGTCTGGGGTACAGAAGACTGGCAGGTACAGGGATTAGAAGCTTTATTTAGAGCCTGCATAATCCCTGAACAAAAAATGTTTTTCAATGACACTGTTCAACAGACATCTTGTCTTGGCCCAGCTAAGATAAAAGATTTAAACAAACCGTCCATACCTATACATACACCTGATAGTAAGAACGAATCACTGACAAAATATCGACCTAGAAAATATCGACCCACAGGAATATCGATGCAGAAATATCGAAGGCAAGAATATCGACATCCTATCTACAACATGGTAAGTACAAAAATATCGAGAAAAAAATATAGATGTTAAAAATATCGATGTTAAAAATATTGGGTTTTTTCTGTAAAAATATAAATGTAAAATAAAGTAAATAACACTAATATATAAAAAAACATAATTAAAAATATCTAACAATGTTTAAAATTAATAAATAATACATATATAATAATAATACATTCATTAAACATATACAGAAAATATATAATGTATACATACTTAACAATAAGTTGTAATATTTATTTTAATAATTTATAAATAATAAAAATATTATAAATGACAAATACATTTACAAACATAAAACAAAAACATAAATAAAAAGTAAAGAATTACGTTTAATAAATTTTAAAAAATATATACCTTTAATATTTTTAAAATTAATTATATACTACATTATCTAAATTTATACAAAAAAATAAATAGCTAAATAAATAAAAATACCATTCAAAATCCATAAGTAAAAAAAATACAGTAATAAAAATGTTGGATAGCATAGAACTTAAAATAAACATTCCCACTCCAGAGAGCACAACAGTAGAGAAACCGTTGTATAGCGTAGAGGTAAAAATTACTATTCCAACTCCAGAGAGTGCAAAAGTAGGCAAAACATTGGATAGCGTAGGGGTAAAAATGATTATTCCAAGTCTAAAAAGTGCAACAGTAGGCAAAGCGTTGGATAGCGTAGGGGTAGAAATGACTATTCCAACTCCAGAGATTGCAATAGTAGGCAAACATTGGATAGCGTAGGGGTAAAAATTACTATTCCAACTCCAAAAAGTGCAACTTTAGGGAAAGCGTTGGATAGCATAGGGGTAAAAATTACTATTCCAACTCCAAAAATTGCAACAGTAGGGAAAGCGTTGGATAGCGTAGGGGTAAAAATTACTATTCCAACTCCAGAGAGTGCAACAGTAGGGGAAGCGTTGGATAGCGTAGGGGTAAAAATCACTATTCCAACTCCAGAGAGTGCAATAGTAGGGAAAACATTGGACAGCGAGGGGTAAAAATTACTATTCCAACTCCAGAGAGTGCAACAGTAGGGAAAGTGTTGGATAGTGTAGGGGTAGAAATTACTATTCCAACTCCAGAGAGTGCAACAGTAGGGAAAGCGTTGGATAGCGTAGGGGTAAAAATTACTATTCCAACTCCAAAAAGTGCAACAGTAGGGAAAGAGTTGGATAGCGTAGGGGTAAAAATTACTAGTCCAACTCCAGAGAGTGCAGCAGTAGGGAAAACATTGGATAGCTTAGGGGTAAAAATTACTATTCCCACTCCAGAGAGTGCAACAGTAGGGAAAGCATTGGATAGCATAGAAGTTAAATATAACATGCTTATAAATAATTGTTGTAAATAAAATAATAAAAAATGTAATTTTTAAATGACTCTACGTCATTTGCAAATACCCATTAGTAATTACTAAAAACATAATAAATAATTAATTAACAACAAATTAACAATAAATACCAATAAATATGAATGAATAAATATAAATTACCAAATAATAAATATTGAACACTAAAATATTTTTCAAAACAAAAACCATATTGATAATTAAAAAATGATTAACAATTAAAAAATGGCAAACAATAAAAAATATTTTAAATAAAAAAAAAATTTTTATGAAAAAGTAATTACCAATTTATAAAATAAATTTCAATTAATAAAATGTAATTACCAATTAAAAAAATTAATTGGCAATTAAAAAATGTAATTTCTAATCAAAACCTTACTTACCAATTAAAAAAATTAATTGCCAATTACAAAATGTAATTACCAATTAAAAACCTTAATTACCAATTAAAAATTAATTGGCAATTACAATAATTAATTACCAATTAATAATTAATTAGAAATAAAAAAAATATCAATACCAATAATAAAATAAATAATTACTTAATTACAACTAAATTACTTCCCATCCAATTCCCCTATAAACCCACAACCTGCTACAGAACTTAAACGCAAAAATTTAATAAAATTAATTCACAATTACTAAAAATGTATAATTAATTTACTATAATTAAGTTACTTCCCACCCTTTTCCCCTATAAACCCACAACCCGCTAAAGTACTAAAACATAAAATTAAATTAAAAATAGCATTTTTAATATATAAAAAATAATACACATATAATTTAAAACAAATAAAATACTTTAAAAGAACATATAATGCATACATATAAAATACATAATAAAATACATAACAACAAACAAATATCGCTATTAGTAACATCGATATAATTGATATTGATATTACTAACTTCGATATTACTTACATCGATATAAAAAAATCAATATTACTTACCTTAGGGTCGATATTTTGTCCAACGATATTCTTGACCTCCATATTCGTCACCTTTGATATTTTAAACTCGAAATTATTGTAGGTTGATAATTTGGAATCAATATTTTGACTGTGCACCAGTAAGAACACTACAGATGAGGTGGTAGATGCAAAAACTATTTTATTTAAAAACAGAACTGATCCTGATTGGAAAAAATGGTTATTCTGGCCCACAGACACAAACAACTGTAAAGATAGATTCCTGAATAAAACACAAGGGTTTACATTCACTAGGCCAGATCCAAGATATGTCCAGAGACAAAATCCAGGGGTAGTAACAACATACAGTGTAGGAAACTGTGCCTTGAGTGGCAACAAACGTCCACACTAACAGAGGTAAAATAACACTTATCTTTAAGTAAAAATGGCATTGATTTAAGAGATTTCTTACAAGGACCTATGAAACCACGTCATAAAATGTTTTATATACGCTGGTATATATGCCATTTTGAATTAAGCTTGGAAAGCAACACAAGCAGGGACTGCAGAACGAATACGAGAAATTGATCTTATTAATTTAGGGAAATCTCTCTGTGTAGTTGACAATGGGTTAATGACTCTGTCATCCAGAATTTATTCTTTGGACATAGTATTCTCTGCCATAGACATAATGGAACAGGATTTGGTCATGTTACAGCATGATAAATCAAAAATCAAGGGTAAGGGAGTGAAGAGGTAGTGCTAAAGAGCACTCTTGAGGATGCATCCTCTTCCATGCAATGGGTTTAGAAAACAAAAAGATCCACCTCTAAGAGGTTTTTTGTATGTCTAGAGGTGTAAGGCATACACAGTATTTGTTAAAATACCCCTCACACACCAAAAGGGCCCTTGGTGTTATGCTTCATATGTGAAGAAAAATATATACAAGTCATTTCAAATATAATGCCTATGTGGTACGAGTATATGTTTTAGCTCTGTCAGTATTTCTGAGAATAAGCTACAAATGTAAGGAGTCAATGCCCCATGAGCCTTCGGGTCGAGAGGTAAAATGAAACTTTCATATGTAGTTGAGTAGTCCTCGCTTCCTCTCTTGCCATTCCGCGCTTCCGTGGTACAGCATGGACAGTCACAATTGCATTCTATTATGCTTTATGCTGGACGTTACAAAATCTTCGTTCTGGCTATGTGCCATGGCGTCAAATCAACACCATGTCATTGTTTTCTGAATTTAACCTCACAGATAAGCAAATCACTTTGGCACAAAGAGGAGCAGACTATACGGTGCTGAGCATTGAAAAACTGGAAAGATTACCATTAACTGTTTCTGAAAAGCCAGCACCAGAATGGATAATACACAGGATAATCACTCTGCCTGTCACAATTTTCCATTTTCAGTATTGCTTGAAACATATACCAGCAGGCGTATATGAAAGGTTGGGTAAAGAATACATCAAGACATCCTGGGATTTACCATGTACACACAGATGTTGGAGTGGGGGAAAAGAAGTGTTTCTTAGTGGTACAAACTGCAAAAATGCACTAAGCGGTACACTTTTATGTCAGGGTATTAACTTACACGGGGCCTGCGATGGTTCTTCGACCAACTTATCCTGCCAGCTGCAAGGTTCTCCAGCTGCAGTGATAGATCCAATTTTTAGCCAGCTTTCTAATGGAAGCTAAATTATGTTGAATGATCACAGCTGCTGTGGCATGTTGCCAGGAATAGCCTATCTTGTAACTGTGTCAGCCAGGGTCACTTGCGGTATGCAAGTTTTGTTTCCTAAAACCAAGACAGATGGAGAGTTGCCGTTATGGCCTTCACTGTACATCTCTTCTACACAAATTGATACTTTAAGCAGAAAGAAAGCCATTCTTTTACAAAAAAACTGTGCCACTGACCTCGTCCAAAGAGGCGTATGATCTGTAAGTTGAAAGGACTTCTGCAGAGATACATGCCCTTTTATCCACAAACTGCCCAATACATTTCAAAGAAATGCTAGGTCGTATCTTAAACATGAAGAAAATTGGTGTGGGAGCACACTGCTTCACCTCTCAGCAGGTTCGCCCCTAAACATCATGGTAGATGCAGTCCGACAAGCGAGTACACTTGCAAAGTCTTCAGAGTGTTTCACCAGGTGGGTGCAGATTAGTGCTGGCCATCTCTGGACACGTGTTTCTAGATTATTATCTGTCATCAGCAGAGATTAGGCATTATTTGGGGTTGCTGAGCAGGCTGCCGTATCCTTGGAACGTAGTATCTCTCCAGGCGCGCAGGTGCCTCTCCACGAGCTCGTCAGCCCACAGCGGCTCGAGGGAGCCTTCAAGTAGAAAATTGGTGTGGGAGCACACTGCTTCACCTCTCAGCAGGTTCGCCCCTAAACATCATGGTAGATGCAGTCCGACAAGCGAGTACACTTGCAAAGTCTTCAGAGTGTTTCACCAGGTGGGTGCAGATTAGTGCTGGCCATCTCTGGACACGTGTTTCTAGATTATTATCTGTCATCAGCAGAGATTAGGCATTATTTGGGGTTGCTGAGCAGGCTGCCGTATCCTTGGAACGTAGTATCTCTCCAGGTGTGCAGGTGCCTCTCCACGAGCTCGTCAGCCCACAGCGGCTCGAGGGAGCCTTCAAGTAGAACATTGGTGTGGGAGCACACTGCTTCACCTCTCAGCAGGTTCGCCCCTAAACATCATGGTAGATGCAGTCCGACAAGCGAGTACACTTGCAAAGTCTTGAGAGTGTTTCACCAGGTGGGTGCAGATTAGTGCTGGCCATCTCTGGACACGTGTTTCTAGATTATTATCTGTCATCAGCAGAGATTAGGCATTATTTGGGGTTGCTGAGCAGGCTGCCGTATCCTTGGAACGTAGTATCTCTCCAGGCGCGCAGGTGCCTCTCCACGAGCTCGTCAGCCCACAGCGGCTCGAGGGAGCCTTCAAGTAGAAAATTGGTGTGGGAGCACACTGCTTCACCTCTCAGCAGGTTCGCCCCTAAACATCATGGTAGATGCAGTCCGACAAGCGAGTACACTTGCAAAGTCTTCAGAGTGTTTCACCAGGTGGGTGCAGATTAGTGCTGGCCATCTCTGGACACGTGTTTCTAGATTATTATCTGTCATCAGCAGAGATTAGGCATTATTTGGGGTTGCTGAGCAGGCTGCCGTATCCTTGGAACGTAGTATCTCTCCAGGCGCGCAGGTGCCTCTCCACGAGCTCGTCAGCCCACAGCTTGGAGCTTTGAGCTGACGAGCTCGGGACCCCGCACCTGCGTGCCTTTGTGTGGTACTATACCTGGTAATATTTGGCAGCACGCAGCAACCCCAGAAGATAAGAAGATGGCCTAATCCCTGCTAATGAGGGGTAAATACCCAGAAACACGTGTACAGGGATGGCGAAGATTTGAAGATACGCGAGAATTTGAAAGAAGATGCACCGCAGAGAACAGTACTACAGTTACCATGGTCCTTTGGGGCGATCCCGCTGGTGTATTAGCAGTGTGCGACCCCATTTTGGTGAATGTTTATGCTCCTTGGAGCTTTGCGCTGACGAGCTCGGGACCCCGCACCTGCGCGCCTTTGTGTGGTACTATACCTGGTAATATTTGGCAGCACGCAGCAACCCCAGAAGATAAGAAGATGGCCTAATCCCTGCTGATGAGGGGTAAATACCCCGAAACACGTGTACAGGGATGGCGAAGATTTGAAGATACGCGAGAATTGGAAAGAAGATGCATCGCAGAGAACAGTACTACAGTTACCATGGTCCTTTGGGGCGATCCCGCTGGTGTATTAGCAGTGTGCGACCCCATTTTGGTGAATGTTTATGCTCCTTGGAGCTTTGAGCTGACGAGCTCGGGACCCCGCACCTGCGCGCCTTTGTGTGGTACTATACCTGGTAATATTTGGCAGCACGCAGCAACCCCAGAAGATAAGAAGATGGCCTAATCCCTGCTGATGAGGGGTAAATACCCCGAAACACGTGTACAGGGATGGCGAAGATTTGAAGATACGCGAGAATTTGAAAGAAGATGCATCGCAGAGAACAGTACTACAGTTACCATGGTCCTTTGGGGCGATCCCGCTGGTGTATTAGCAGTGTGCGACCCCATTTTGGTGAATGTTTATGCTCCTTGGAGCTTTGAGCTGACGAGCTCGGGACCCCGCACCTGCGCGCCTTTGTGTGGTACTATACCTGGTAATATTTGGCAGCACGCAGCAACCCCAGAAGATAAGAAGATGGCCTAATCCCTGCTGATGAGGAGTAAATACCCCGAAACACGTGTACAGGGATGGCGAAGATTTGAAGATACGCGAGAGTTCGAAAGAAGATGCATCGCAGAGAACAGTACTACAGTTACCATGGTCCTTTGGGGCGATCCCGCTGGTGTATTAGCAGTGTGCGACCCCATTTTGGTGATCGTATCTTAAACATGTCTGATACCAGTGGTATTGTACATGTATTTAAGACAGTTTTTCGGGACTGTTAGCACCTTTTGAAGCAGTCCTTGGCATTTTTCCAAACTTTGTGCACTCTGTGTTCAGTGGCTTGCCTCTCATTTTGGGACTCAAAGCAGGAATACTATTCTTGTTCCTTCTGCTCTAATATAGCAAGTCCGGTCAGCAACGACACCCAGATTACCATTGAGAACACTCTCCTGGCAATGAAGCATCGTAATCGCATGACACAGATTTTGGGCCTGACTCGCCTACGAGACTTGAATACCACGTGGTTCCTATCATTCCGACCAATCTGGCAAGATTGCATCTTACCTGTTCTACGATGCCTGCTATGTGGAGAAGAATGCAGGTTGGACGTCTGTCTAACACTTCCATCAGCACTGCCAACAGATGTTGATGCGTTGCTTGGTTCAGTAATGGCCCATGCATCATGTTTTCCCCAGCGGCTACCAATCCTGATGACGGCATTCATTGAGATCTCACAGACGCAATCTGCTGATGGTGAGATACGTGGATCAACAGGCACACAGGTACTATCTCCATCTCCGACGAACATCGCTAATGCGGCTCACACTGACGGCGATGCTTCACATTTTTGTGCTATCGGTTTACTTAATGAAGTGGTCCAACTTTCACCTACTGTGGTAGACGATTTCTTTGCCAGCTTATAAGATTTAATGTTTTCTCCCAACAACGAGAATGTTAGCACACAGCGTTCTGTGGGACTCTGTATTCGACCTTCACTTTTCAAAACAAAACTTTCAACTTTAAAAAACTCTATTTTCCTGCAATTTGACTTTTTCCAAAATTTAACTTTTTTGGGCACAAAGTAAACTGCTTACATTAGAACTAATCTTAGAGAACAAGAATTCTTTGAAACACTTCCAAGAGACAATATTTGACCTTGTCCACAACTTAAACAGTATATATATTCTGTCATGGAATGGCCTTGACCTTTCTTCTGTATTTAAGAGCCATTTCATAAATGTTATTTCATGACTCATTCTGATAAGCATTTTCCATGACACACTACATGCTTTGAATGAAAATATTGCTTTTTTAAATGCATACAGCACAAATGCTGATCTTTCATGTACAACCATTTCAAATGCATTTTATGTATTTTGGGAGGGATTTTTAACACATCATGCTTTAGATATGTTTAAAATGCTTAGAATTTAGTATTATCAAACATAATAAAGGGGAGTATGTTTTGTCTAGCATTTTAGAATCCTAGCGTAATTTATAGATTCTTGACCTTATATAGCTATAATACACACTGCCCTTATATAGGCATAGAAATCATACCCATATTTAGACATAACCCATCCAGTCCAAATGCAGGCACGGCTACTTCCACTAGTTCCAAAAAGCCATATATATTTCTTGGAAAACTCGGCTTCAGCAATCAGGGACATCCCCTTGCTTGAATATTGATTTGTCCTAGAAATCATGGAATTTTCAAAGAACTACCATTCCCTTGGGGTACTTTTATGACGTTATTATGCCTGACTTTACGTCAAACAAGGCACCTTCAAGGTATAAACATGCCTACACTTGCCCTAGCAAAAACATGGTGGTTCGGAGCAGCTCAATTATCTACTTGCCCAACGCAGCTCGCTACAGCAAGTGCCGACCCTCCAGCTGACGCACTGACAGAGAAGCTGTCCTTTCTCTCGCTGAAAATCCAGCTCCATTGTTTCCAAGCTCCTGTCGCGGGGTGTTGGGAAATCGAGTCCCGAGACCGTCCGTCTCTCTATTGCTCTGCACCTCTGACGAAACGAAGCATGCACGATTGACTGAGTACAATATCTATCTATTGTTTCCACGACTCTGAAGATCAGTTTTATTCATGGGGAAACAAAATTGTCATGTTTATGGGGCTGTCAGAAACTACTCCCTTCTTGTTTATTCGAGAAAGTTTCTAGTGACCTCTGAGCTAGCTTGCACTCACAATTAAGTCTAATATATTCGATAGAGACCTAGTAGACATAAGTCCTACATCAAATCTATAGGATATGTTATTCCAATGCACAGAGCCTACTGGGAATATAGGAACTACACTACAGGATAGGTATGGTCAGATGTGGGTCCCATGCTGTTCATGCCACTGAAGTAAAGCTATCCTGACTGAAGAGGGCTGAAATCCCAAAACCGGTCCTAGGATGCTTGTTTCCTGTCCAGGGAATACCTGGCCTGGCAGTCCGGGCTGGACTGTTCCCATTGGGTCAAGACTGATTTGCATACAGCTTGGTCCAGACTGGAATGTCATGGTGAGCAAAAAAATGATGGATTTAGGCCCAGATCCTAGTACTGGGGTGAATGTATGACATTGTTCTGCATTCTGTCCATCAATTGTTCTTCTTGCATTTGACACCAGAGTCGGACGGGTATGCCCAGATATGGGTCATATGCTCTCCATGCCACTGGAGTCAAGCTACCTTGGCTGATGGGGGCTGAAAGCCCGAAACTGTTCCTAGGATGCTTGTTTCCAGTCCAGGGACGACCTGGCCCGGCAGTTCAGGCTGGACTGTTCCCATTGGGCCCATGATCAAGACTGATTTGCATATGGCTGGGTCCAAACTGAAATGGCATGGTGAGCAAAACAAATATGGATTTAGGCCCAGATCCCTGTATTGGAGTGAATGTATGACATTGGTCTGCCTTCTGTCCATCAATTCTTTTTGCATTTATCACCCCGAATGTGACAGGTATGATCAGATGTGGGTCCTGTGCTGTCCATGCAACTGGAGTCAGAATGTATGACGTTACAACGCATGCATTCACAATGCATACCATCACAACGCAACTTTTACAACGCAGGATCCATTACAACGCATGCCATTACAACGCAGATGCTATTACAACACATACCATTACAACGTAAGTATAGGTAAGTATATCATTTTATTAATATTAATTACAATTTTTTAAAATAATTTATTTAAATTAATTTTTATTTTTATTTAATAACATTTAATTTACTATTCTAAATCCAGGGGGTGTAAAATTAGGGTAAGTGTTGGATAGTGTAGGCGTTAAAATTACTATTCTAACTCCAGGGGGTGTAAAAGTAGGGTAAGTGTTGGATAGTGTAGGGGTGAAAATTACTATTCTAACTCCAGGAGGGTGTAATAGTAGGGTAAGTGCTGGATAGTGTAGGGGTAAACATTACAATTCTAACTCCAGGGGGTGTAATAGTAGGGTAAGTGTTGGATAGTGTAGAGGTTAAAATTACTATTCTAACTCCAGGGGGGTGTAATAGTATGGTAAGTGTTGGATAGTGTAGGGGTAAAAATCACTATTCTAACTCCAGAGGGAGTGTGATAGTAGGGTAAGTGATGGACAGTGTAGGGGTAAAAATTACTATTCTAACTCCAGGGGCGTGTAATAGTAGGGTACATGCTGGACAGTGTAGGGGTTAAAATTATTATTCTAACTCCAGGGGGGTGTAATAGTAGGGTAAGTGTTGGATAGTGTAGGGGTTAAAATTACTATTCTAACTCCAGGGGGGTGTAATAGTAGGGTAAGTGTTGGATAGTGTAGGGGTAAAAATTACTATTCTAACTCCGCGGGGGTGTAATAGTAGGGTAAGTGCTGGATAGTGTAGGGGTACTTTTAATTATTTAATTTAAATAAAATAAAATTAAAATATTCAAATGTATTATATTAAATTAAATGATAAATATTTTAAGAAAATGAATTTAAAAATAAATTAATATTATATTAATTAAATACTTACCCATACTTACGTTGTAATGGCATGCGTTGTAATAGCATCTGCGTTGTAATGGCATGCGTTGTAATGGCATGCGTTGTAATTAAACATGGGCGAATTTTGCGAATCTGGCGTTCGCAAATTTGCGTATTTGCGAACTCGCAATCCGCAAAATCCGCGAATTCTCGTGAATTTGCAGATTTTTTTTGTGTTCGCAAGGGTTTCTGCCAGTTCGCGAGGGTTTTGTACCAGTTCGCAATTGCAAACTTACTTGTCGGCTCGCAACGGTCGCGACTATGTTGTTTCTACGTCTGGTTCATCATCACAGGTTCCCAGCACCCTCTGTTTCACCACTGCCACCCTCTGTTTCACCCATGCCACCTTCTGGTACATCAATGCCACCCTTTGGTTCATCATCACTGTAGATTATGGGGGGGGGGAAACAAGCACACCTGCCCTGCTTCTACTGACATGAATTAATTTGGGGTTGATTTATTAATGTGTCACTGTTTTAAAATTCCAGTCTGGCATCTGCTTCCTTATCTGTAATTTGCTTTCTGTTGCAGTGCAATTTTTTTCCAGGACCTTTGTGGCCTACTTGTAGCTATTCTATGAGCCTGCTGTGAAGGTCAGAGCAGGGTCATACAATTGTTGCAACTAGCAACTGAACTCTGGAGGGGCCCCAGTCAGGAAGCACTACAGGGAATGGTTACTAATGATGAGTTTGAACTTTTGCACCTGCTGAGTGCTTTCAGTTTTGCAAAACTCGTTTTTCTGATATTTCGCGGGATTCGCGGGGCGCGAACGTGCGCGAGATCGAATTCGGAACCCGCGAATTCGTGCGAATATGCGATTTGTTGTTTTTTGCGGCGTGTTAGTTCGCAAGGTTTTGTGCGTTTTAGCGAGCCGCTTGTAGTGCAACGGCGTGAAGTTACCCTCACGGTCGATCACGGGCGCGGCCATCTTGTTTGCATGACGTATTTCTGTTTCCGGGCGCGATGTGTAATCTCACAAAGTGTGCGGCTCGCTAGTACAATTTCGCGTGTGTTCGCGAGGAAAATCTCACGCGAACTTACCCACGCGGTCGTGAACGGGCGCGGCCATCTTGTTTCTCATTCATTGCTATGGTTCTGGGCATGCTTTTTCTATCCTCTCTGAATCTCTGCCATCCTTTGCTTGTTTGAAGTATTTTTTTATCTATTTTACTTATTATCTATCCCTCTATTTTTCTAGCTCTATATTTTTGTGTTTTCTGCTACTTTTGGTTAATTTTATACTACTTTTTTAAACTCTTTTCTTTTCTTCTTCCCTATTCTATTTTCTTTATTATTTAGCTTCCTTTCTGCCCAGACCATGGTAAAGGGAGCCGGGAAGCATCCTGAGAAGGGGAAGGGACCCGCACCCCGTGCCCGGATCCCGTGCGGGTGTTTGAGGGGGGAGCAGGTCGCACCCCGGGAGATCTTCAGCCCGGAGGAGGTGGCCGCACTAATTTTTTATGTTCAGCACCCGCTCCCCAGGACCATCATGGCAGGCGGCAAGATCGCTCGCGGGTACGGGATCCAGGAGCGCCGGAAGCGGTGGGAGAAGGTGTGCCGGGCCATGTACCAACACTCTCGGGTCCGGCGCACCTACAACCAGGCCACCCACCGTTGGACGGATCTCCTGGACCGGGAACGCGATCTGCTCGGCCTTGAGATCTCCGGGCTTGGTGAGTAGTAGTAGCTATTTCTTTACTACTCTGTTTTCTCCTGCTCTGTGTGTTATTATATTGCAAATTTTTGTTTTTTACCAAGAGCATTAATGCTGCTGATTACATTGTAGGTAAATTATATTTCAAAATGTTCTGTGCATTTCAGGTGCACTGCTCTCCTTCTCAGTAGCGTTGCTACTATGCTTATTTGTTTTCGATTTTGTGTTCATTTCATTGGCCTGTGAAATTATGTATGAGTGTAGTTTAAAGAACTGCGTAATGCTAGACACTAAGGGTCAGATTTTTAATTACCGGTGCATCCCTGCAAAGTAGCAGGGATGCGCCAGTAATTGTGCGCCACGCCACCACCACCCATGGTGCGCCGTATTTACAATGCGGCGCACCATGGGCCCAAAACGTCACCAAAGCGTTACGCATCTGTGCCGTAAAGGCGGCGCATTGCTGGAGTTGAGTCGCAATGATGGCGCAGCTCCAGCAATGCTCTGGGGTGCCCTATCTCCCCAAGGGGTTTGAGTCACGCATCATTGTCCTCAAAGTGACTGATTGAAATCTTGTAGATTTCCCTCAGCCACTTTTAAGATGCGTTCCTGCACAGGAACGCCCTCCCTTGCGCCGGAACGCCCGCTGATGGCGCAGGGCTTTACAACGTGATGCATCTCCCATATGCGTCACGTTGTTAATATACGCCGCACCATGGCGCCTCTTTTGTTCTGCCGCTGCTTCACAAAAGTCACGCAACAATGGAGCAAAAGAGCCGCAAGGGGCTTCTAAATCAGCCCCTACAGACTCAAGTCCAGTCCTTCCTTTGTACACATGGCGATAAGAAGAAATAGTGGTGGTGGATTGATAGTTTGAGTATTTTAATGACTGGTTAATGTAGTAGGAAACTTTTTTGTGTTGTCGCTGATCTGCAATCACGATGGACTTTGTCTGTCACTTCGAGTGCAAATCAAGCAATACTAATAACGTAGTAGACCACATGAGATCGGTCAATATATCCCGTGGAATAGTTTTCTATTTGCTATTTCGGCAAAATATTTTGTTATTGTTCTTTTGAAATGTTTGATTTGGTTGACAAATATCATCCATGTTTTCTGGTCTTTCTTTCTTTCATGTTGTACATCAGCTCCCCCCAGGGGCAAGAGGACACAGGAGGAGGAGGCTGCTGTTCAACAGGATGCAGGCCAGGATCGGGCAGGCGAGGCTTCTTTGCTGGCCCCGGTAAGTTTTAATTTTAATATAGAGTACCTATTTTTTCCTAGCGTTCCTCATTCAATTTTTTCTAAATCGTCTTTGATCTTCTTGTAGACTGTATCTAAATTCTTATCCTGCCTCGACTATGACTCCCTGTGGTATTACTAGATTATTCTTATTAGTCTGTCTGTGTAGCTAACTAAGATTGCACATTTGGCAATTCCATTGGACTCCCATTCTAGTCAGCAATAGCTCTATGCACTGAGTGCAGTCCTCTGGGATTGTCCATAATGTCTTTTCAAGTCTTCTAAATGTTTATGCTTTGACAATTGCCAACAATAAAAAGGTGAATGACCACCAAAAAAGAATAGGATACTACTTTACTTTTGGTTTGGATAGGAGGACAATCCATTCTACTACTGTTGTAGGGACAAATCTGCACAAACAGAACTATGGACACTAAATAATGCATTGCTTAGCGTATCAATTATAATAGGCGCTTTTAGACTTTCCACATACCTCAGTGATAACAGACTTTGTAGTTGAACCCCCAATCTACTTACTGACTAGATAGTGTGGCAGAGTCATTTAGCTCCCACAGTCACCGATGATTGATCCCCAATGATGATTATCCAACGCAGGACAAGAGTACGGAGTCAGAGTCAAGAAGTTTGAATTTAAAAAATTTGAATTTGAATTTGAATTTAAAAACATTTGTACAGCGCTCGTTTACCCAGCGGTTTCATGACGCTAGTGGTGAACAGTGGTCGGCAGCAACTAGAGGGATTTAAGTCAGGTAGGCTTGCGTAAAGAGGAAGGTTTTAAGATTCTTCCGAAACAGGAGGTAAGAAGGTGAGGTGCGCAGGGAAGCCGGGAGGGAGTTCCAAAAAGTTGGAGCCAAGACAGCGAATCTCGCTCCACCCGCCCTCTGTTTTTTAAAGCGAGGAATGGTGAGGAGGGCCAAATGAGCGGAGCGAAGTTCTCTGCCGGGGCAGTAGGGCTTAATAGCAGAACAGATGAATTCAGGAGCAGTGCCCGATCTGGGCTGGTAAGTGAGGCAGCCGAGTTTGAAAAGGGCACGCTCTTTCACTGGGAGCCAATGTAAAGTTTTGAGCAGTGGGGTGACCTGATGGTAATTGGGTAGGCCATGAATCAGGCGAGCCGCCTGATTCTGCACCAATTGCAAACGATGGATCGCGTAGGCGGGGGCCCCATTATAGACTATGTTACCATAGTCTATACGAGACAGTACCATGGCCAACACAATTACTTTTAAAGCAGAAGGAGAAAAAAAGCGGGAAACTTTCCTGATTATTCTGAGGGAAAAAAAACAAGAGGAAACCACGGTACTAACTTGTGAATGGACAGTGAGTTGAGAATTAAGAAGGATCCCCAGTGTTTTTACTTTTGACACAGGGAGTGGGGGAACACCAAGGGAAGGGGGCCAAAAAGAGGGGGACCATGGACTGCAACCACCTCCGGTCAGGACCAATCCGGTCTTGTCCGGGTTGAGTTTGAGGTGGTTGCAGTTCATCCAGTCTTGAATGAACGTCATTACTGTCTGGACGTTCAGGGCGGATGAAGATGGATGAGACAGGTTGAAGAATAACTGGAGGTCATCCGCGTAATTGAACACGGTGACCTCCAGTTGCTGTAACATAAAAATGAGGGGAAAGATGTATAGGTTAAACAAAAGAGGGGAAAGTGATAAGCCCTGGGGGACCCCGCACTCTACCTTGCGGGAAGCCGCAGCGAAGCCAGTCAAACGGACCGCTTGAGTTCTCCCAGCGAGAAAAGACTCAAGCCATGAAAAGGCCAAGCCTTCTATGCCCGCCGCCCTGACACGGTTGAGGAGGATGGGGTGGTCCACCGTGTCAAAAGCGGCGGACAGGTCTAGGAGTATCAAGGCTTGCGGAAGGTTGGTGTCGATACCTTCATGCAATCAGAAGTGTCAGAGGCACGGACTCATGCTTGCAAAAATTGCAAAACCTTTAGCTCAGCCACTCTAGTCTGGAGGACCAATAACCACAGAGTCTATTTAAGTTTAAAAGCTTTATTAAAAGTAAACACATTTATTAAAATCAAGTTTGTCATAAAACTAAACGCTTAACTGAAAATGAAAAAGTGCTTAGTGCTGACGATTAATTGAACACATTACTTGTGGTCGAGCTGAGCTCTCACCTGGTTTGAACTTGATCTTGCTCGTGTTCTTAGAAGTCAAGCTTCTGTATGTTAGGAGAAAAAGTGGTGCGTGTTAAAAATAAAAAGCAAGCATTCATCAGTTGTGCCAAAAAGTGCAGCAAGACAACAGCCTTCCCTGGAAAAAGGGACATTTTTACTTTAGAGTAGACAGTCACAAATTATTACATTGTTTTCTGTTTTTTTCACATTTCTTTATTCCTAGACCAAATATTATATAGTAGTAAGTGAGTGGTGTATTCTAACATTCTTAAATGTACTTTGTAGGTGGAACATCTGGTGGCCGGGCCAGCGCGGAGGTGGTGGTGCTGGATGAGGAGAACACTTCTGGGGAGGAGGCGGCGATGCAAGTGCCGGACGACACCAATGTGCCTGTGAGGGTTCACACGGTGGTGGCGGGCAGAGGTAAGCTATATATTCCTTACTTATTCAGATTGAAGACTGCAGAGTGTGCTTTCTGCATGGGTGTATTATAAATCAACCAGGTAGTAGCCTCCTCTAAATGTACTTTGACTTAGCTGTGAAGTTTTTGGCGAGAAGAATCCCAATCAGATCTGAGATGAACTTGATGGATGGGATGAACGAAAAGCGAAAGAAGGGTGTAAGTAAGTGTGGAAGGACGAGAAATTTAATGATGACTGGCAAAGAATAATAATATGTGTTTGCTTGGTCCCCGAGGTGGCTGGGAAGGAAAGAATATGGTATGGTGCATGGCTGGGTGAATGATGAAGCAAGGATGGGTGGAAGGAGAACAGCCTGGGTGGGTGAAACAGAAACTGTATGTGTGCATATACTTTGAATGGATGGATGCCTGGATCATGGTACTATCTGACTCTTAGATAGCATATGTGTATCTAGAGAGAGTAGACAGTCACTGGATGAACTAAGTGTTACTTTGAAGAGCATGTAACACCGCACCTGCACGTCCGCTCCAATGTAGGAAAGGCAAGGTAAAGAAGTTGTAATTTTGTCCAAATACTACCATGAATAGTAGCAATAGTTTGTATTGCAACTGCAAGCACAGCATATATCCAGTTATTACGGTGGACACTCCCTACCTCTCTTAATAAGTTTAGTTTAGTAGTAGTACGTCATTCATGTGTGGGTGTATCACTGTTCACTCAATAAAAAGCAAAGCACCTAAAGTCATCCCATATGTAATCAAATACATCCCATGTGAAGTGATAGATAATCAGATTTAGCTTCTTCATTTTCCTTTTCTAGTACTCATTTGCACTGTAGGGTGAAGGTTAAATTAATTAAGCAGTAGCCCTTTTAACAGAGTATTCTCAGTGCCACCCGTAATAGAAAAGTTAGAGCTTCACCACCTGCATGTACTGGACCGGTACAGTAACGCAAGTTCGTCTCACTCATCATGGTGTGCGTCTGTTTTTCTCGGGTGCAAGTTCACTGCGCTGGCATTATGCCGGTTTGCATAAGATAACGTACCAATTTTCCTAAACAAGAGAGAAGAATAAGACTGGTGTACTGTCATAGTCGACTGTAATGGAAGTCCATAGTGCTCGTAGAATTTGTTCCTTAAACTCCCACTAATGTTAGAGCAAGGATGAAGAAGTGGGAGGTTAGATAGGTACTGGCCTCAATAGTTATGTACTGTGCTTTCAAGTTGCTAGTTGTACTGTGACACAACTTTCTGCTCAATCATTTTGTGTTAATCCTAAGGAGCATTGGTTACAGACTATGTCTTTCTTTCTTCATATAGTTGCTCCATCCAAATCAACAAAACCAACAAGGAAGGAGCGGGCTCGAATGGCCCGGCAACGGAGGCTGGATGCCACTGTCGCCGAATATCGGCGGCTGGTGGCCCTGGAGGAGGAGGACACGCAGTCTACTGGTACAACATCCACTGGGACAGCTGCATCCTCCTCCATGCCCCCACGGGCTGCCAGCCAGCGCAGTGCTCCAGCGGTACGAAGCCGGGCTACCAAAGCCAACCGCCACCGCCGAGCAGCAAAGACAGCAGCTGCCCCCCACAGGAGTTGCAAGGCACGCCAGCACCGCTTATGCCTCAGAGTGTCCTACCTGGAGCAGGAGGTCCTAACATATAAGACCATGGTGGAGGGCATCCGCTCCGACCATGCCACCCTCCGCAAGGAGTATGATGCCCCGGCCGCTAAAGTGAACAGGTAGTGTCCCTTGCCCTTTTTTTAGAGACTTTTGGGGGGTGGGAATTGGGAGTTGGGTTGTTTTTGGGACTTTGAAGGACAATCGTTGGGGTTAGGGAGGGTCTTGCAGGAGATTATTTTGTTAGGGCTACACAAATATACTTTTTGAAACTTTATCTGAGCATACCTGTTTTTTACTGCTTTTGAGTCTGGTGGGTGGGGGTTTAACAGTAAGTTTGTTTTCCTGAAACTTAAGTCTGTGTCATTTTCTTCCTTTAACTGTAAATGGCTAAATGTTTTCAACACTAAGTGCCTCTCACAGAGTAAGTGAATTCAAGAGTCCTAGGACTTTAGTAGTACTACCGTCAATCTCTTGTCTCTCCTAATACTCCATTATACTACCACCCACCAAACGCTTATCTTACCTGTGATTTGTGTTTGAAAGTAGGGCTAGGCCCAGGGCTGGCTCCACAGGAAATGGTGATTAAGGTTGGCAATCCTGGGCGGATGAAATGTCCTCATTGCGGTGGTACTAGTGGTGTGACACAGTGGCAGTTGCATGCCTATGGAAAAAAAGAAAATGAAACCTGGTTTGTCCTTACTGGAGCATTACAATGGTACAATAGAGAATATAGCAGGCGACAGTACACTAGAACAGTGCCACAATGTAGCCTAACAAATGGTAAAGTATTGAAAGTATAACTAGTACTTGCGTTGAATTTCTTTGACATTGGCTAGTACTACAAGAAATAGTACTGAAGCTGAGTAAGTCTAGAATATATCCTCGGATTCCTTCACCAGCCTGTTGCTATGACCATATCCTCCCCAGCAAGTATGTGGAATTATTGATGTCATTTAGTCACACATCAATCAAAACCTCACAGCCCGGGGGAAGAGGTTTAGGGTTTGGAAAATGGATGGGAATGGGGGTTTCTTTTTGGGTAGGTTTTGTTGAGAGAAGAAAAAAAAAGCACAGCATGGACAAACACTAATTGAAGATAAAGATATCTTTGGGAACAAAGCTAACCATAAATCTTTTAAGTGACATAAAGGAAGTGCATGCACTACTGCATGCATTGTTACTGAAAAGTAAGTAGTACTTTCGACAACCGTGAATGACAGAATGCGACAGTACAGGGCTGCAGCGTTTTCACTTGCCTATCTCTGCACTCAGAGAAACACATCTTACATTAAATTAGGTGTAAAAAATAGCTGAAGTAAAACCTATAGAATGGCTGTAGGGATCAATTTAGAAGCAGAGAGAGATCCAAGAAATGCAGAGTCACACTCATAGAAGTTCACAGCAATAACATTACTTAAAAAAACATTACAAAAGAATGGATACTGTATCTGTATGTTGTTGTGGTTGTCCTGTTGAATTTGGTAAGTAAGTTGCACGCATCAAACCTTTCCTCTTATTAGCGGCACTCCTCCATTCCAGCTGACGCTCCGTCCATCAATGTTGGTGACCAGAAGACACCCTGTCCACTGCCTGCCTGGCGGATGCTGAATTGCAGCTCGCTAATGTGAAGCCTGACTTCATCCTTTTTTTCCCATTGCACAGACTGAAACCCGGCATGTAATTATTGATGGAAAAACAGGAAGTGATATTAGAACACCACTGACAAATAAATATAAGGTATGTACGCTGTGTAGTGCAAAAAGTCACACTTTGAGTTTCCTAATAGACAGTACAATATTTTTGAAAGTGCGTACTCTGTCTGAGTCTCCTTTTGAAGGATAAATAAGTATGGGCAAATTAATTTAGCGGATCTATCCCCTCAAGCTAGGTGTACTGTAAACTGTGTTTTAGAACAACATTAGACCTTCCCAGCAGTGCTCCCACACAGACCCTTACTAAAGCCATTCGCGAAAATGTAGAAGACCCCCAATCAGATCTCAATAAACGAGGCCTAGTAGAAAACTGGTGACAAAACGTTCTTTGAAAGTAAAAGTAGGCCCAAATACCCCCTTACCCACCGTGGATTGTATTCAAACCACTTGCAAGCAAGCAAAAGTATCCATACCCAGCATCGCTCCAAGACTCGCAAACCCCCCCACAAACAGCCCCCCACCCAAACACATGCAATACAAATACTGCTAACCCTAAAGAGCCCTAAGTTAAGAATAGTGGCAAACGCTTTCTTTAACTATGCCAAATCCCCCCTTTCCCATCATGAATTTTCTTCAAATTACTTGCAACCAAAATTACACATTCCCACGAGTCCTCTAAGAAGACCCCAGAACTCAGTTGCAAAAATCTAGAACACCCCGAAACACATGCAATCCCGCTGCTAGGGCTAACCCTAATGAACCCTAAGTTACAAAAAGTGCCAAAAGGCTTTTCCGCATGGATTTTGTCCAAACCACTTCTATCCGGTATTAGACCTTCCCAGCAATGCCCCAAGACCCGCCAACCCACCCGCAAAAAAGCACAACACCCCCAAACAGCCAAAAAGGAAAATCTCATACTTACAATATTTAACAGCCTTCGGTCCAAACGCGCTGTCCCAGCAGTGCTCCCAGACCCCAAAACCCACCCACAAACACCCGGAACCCCTCCAAAGAGCACCTCAAAGGCAAGCAAGTCAGCAAAAACACACACAAAAATTTGCCTCCGATTTGGTCCAAACCACTTTTATCCGGTATTAGAGCTTCCCAGCAATGCCCCAAGACCAGCCAACTCACCCGCAAAGAAGTAGAACACCCCCACAAGTGCAGAGTCTTTCTTCATTGGGCGTAATCCAGCCCTCTGCTTTGAGGGAAATAGGAGTCTGGAGGAGGAGGACAGAGGAGCATGTTCTTGTGAACTTGTGAACCTGAGGAATGCAGACTGCGGCACCTTGAAATCAATAAGCAAACAAGTGAAGACAGTTCTGCTGATGGGCTTGTTTTTGTGATTAGGTGATTAAAGTTTTAATTATATTAACTGTGCAAAACAAAGAAAGACAGACACACAGGAATAAAAGTGAATAAGGACGAAAAATAAATTTATTGATTCATTGTCTCATTTTCAGGGCTCGGTGTCAGGGAATAAGAATAAGAGTTCGTCCTCATACTCTGCAAATTCAGGCAGGAGTAGGTCAGTGTCACCTAACAGAGAAGAAATTCCCTCATCTACGTTGCTGTCCTCCTCGTCTTAATCCGGCGTGGGTTCTCGTACTTTGTAATCTGGTGGTATGAGGTGCTGATTCATCTTGATCATTGTTAACCTCTCCACATTTTAGGGCAAGAAGCGGCTCGGTTTGGAAATTACAATGCCATCAGCAGCACTGAAAACACGTTCAGAAGACACGCTTGCGAGTGGGCAAGACAAGTAGTTTATAGCCAGGTTGCAGAGCTCTGCCCACAATTCTTTTTTCCCATGCCAATACGCCAATGGTTCAGCATTAACATAGACCTCTGTTGAGTCATTCAGATAGTCCTGCACCATCGACTCAAGGTTCTCCAAGGTTCCTTCACTTAGCTTACTTTTTGCTGGGACCTTTTGAGAACCAAACCCAAGCCAAGTTAGCCAATCCTCTTCTTCACCCAATGTTACTGTTGTGTCTGGTGCAGATGATCCGGTTGCCGGTGTCTTTAACGGCTGAGAGGTCACTTGTGCCGCAGCCACAGGTGCAGAAGTGGATTCTTTTGACTGGGGATGGCCTGCTGATGCTGATGTACTGCCTTTTCCTTCAATTTGCTGCCGTTCTCTTTCAAACCTCATGGCTGACAATGCTAGCCAACGTTTGTACTTTGTAACATCTTCATCATCAAAAGGAAAGAATGCTCGGCCTGCCAGCGCCTTTTTGTAGCGTGGATCCAGAATAGTAGCACAAATGTAATGCTGTTCTGAGTGAATAATTTTAAGACGTTCATCGCCAAGTAGGCGCTCCAATAATTTCTCCACCAAAACAAAAGCGTCTTTCTTTTCTTCATCTTTTTGAAACATAGAAGACATCGCCTTCAGTTGGTGCTCCAGCATGCGCAACAATGGGATAGCTTTTCCCAAATTACAGTCCTCCCTGCTGACTGCACGCGTGAAGACCTCAAAAGGACGAAGCATGTCTGTCAGGCTTTTAACTAGCTTCCATTGCGCCGCATCTAGCCTCAGGTCCTTGTGAGCTTTACCCAGTGTTAAGAAATAGTGATCAAGTACCGTATACTGCTCATACAGACGCTCAAGCATGTAGAAGGTTGAGTTCCAACGTGTTGGCACCTCCTGGATGAGTGCTTTCACTGGCATTCGACGTTCATGTAGCAGGCTCCTCAGATGCTTCCGGGCCTTAAAAGAATGGCTGAAATGGTTGCACATTCTTCGGCAGGTGGCCACTAACTCGCACGCTGGACTGTCTTCACTCAAGAATTTTTTAACAACCAGGTTTATACAGTGCGCCAAACACGGCACTCTGAAATAGTGACCCAGATCCAAGGCCCTAACTACATTGGCGCCATTATCCATGGAAACATAACCAATCTGGCATTTTTTTGGGGACAGCCAGTGAAAGACCTTTGTGTTAAACTCATTCAAAATGTTTTGTGCTGTATGACGTTTCTCCAAGCCAAACATGGCTAGTGTTGCATGTTTCCGAGCAGCTTTAAAAACTTGGTCCGGGTCAACAACTGCGTTTAGCTTTGCTTTAACCCCTGAAAAAGAGACCCAGTGTGCAGTGATGCACATGTAATCAGCGCCTGCGCCACTGGTCCACATGTCTGTTGTCAGATGTATAGTGTGAACAGCACTCTTCTGCAAAGCTGCCCCAATCACCTCCAGCACATCTTCATGTAGTGCTGGAACCGCAACTCTGGCAAAATAGAACCGGCTAGGAACCTTCCATTTAGGGCTGAGCGCTGCCACTAATTCTAGAAAACCAACCCCTTCTACAAAAGAAAAAGGGAGAAGGTCCAGAGCTAGCATTTTAGCCAGCTTAGTGTTATACAGACGCGTCAGTGGGTGGTTGCGATCATATGGCGCTTCTGAAAACAACATGCTTCTAATGTTGGCCTGGACCATGATTTTACGGGATGATGATGATGATGACTTCTTCGACCCAGTTACGCTCGCTGATAAACTTTTTCGCATTGGTGTCTCACTCTCTCCCACACTCTTAGTGTGGCTCACAGGGGGTGTGCTGCTGACAGGGGTACTGGGTGTAAGTGAAGTGTTTGACACTTCTTCCTCCTCATCATCATCAGATGAAACATCAACGTTTTCTTGACTTGCAATGCGGGCTTCCTTGATCTCCTTTAGGTGCGCAAACCATTGGACAGCGTGCTGTCTCTTAAGATGACCTCTCTGGCCTCCGGTACCATAGTTGGCACCAAACTTACCACGACTAACTGCATGCTTACAAATGCTACAAATGGCAAAGTTTTCCTTTTTTGGGCAAACACTAAAGAAGTCCCAAACTGCGGACTTGAAATGTCTGTGGGGTCCGGAGGAGACGGCGATACTGGTGGTGGTGGTCATGCTGCTAATGCCAGATGAAGTGGAGGATGTGGATTGCCGAACTTTAGTACATTGTGCACTTTCACCACCACTAATTGAGGTCGAGGTGGATGGAGGTCCCTTCTGGCGAGGAAGAAATATGGAAGCAGTACGTGTTGGTGTACTAGTTAACTCCAATGATTGTGGTGTTTCCATTGCCTCCTCGTCGACAACATCATCACGCTCAGCAGCTTCTCGGGCTAGGGTCAAAATGTCTGTTTGCTGCATGCCCACTGGGGCTGCAGTGACCTTTATGATGACTGGGTCCTCGTCGTGAGAGTCTTCATCAGCAGTAGTATCCGTCACTTCTTGTTGAGCCTCATCACACTCCATAACTATGAGACTTTTGACAACCTTCCTTTTACGCTTAATTACCTTTGTCAGATCATGGTGTGCCTCACTCTCAGACCGCAGTGGTGGTTCCCAAGTTTGATCCATATCATCAGAAGGAGGTGGGCTTGAAGAAGATGTAGACACCACCCTTGATCTTTTCCTTGCTGGGGATGAGAAAGACAATTAATGATCATCAGGAGGAGTGGCTTCCTCAAATGATACCTCGGCTTGATTGTTGATTCCCTGATGTGCCCCTACTTCTGGAGGAACAACAATTGGGGGAACTTGTGACCCTCCATGCACCTCTGCTTGCGCATCTCCTTGCGCTGCCTCTTTTTCCACAAGTACTTGGGCTTGTACTTGCACATGTGGTTGTTGTTGCGGCTGTGGTTGTTCAACACTCGTCAGATGAGTTACAACAACCTGTGTTGATTGAGGGACATTGCTGCTACTTTCTTGCGATGAGCCAACATCACTGGTCGATGGTGATTGAACAACTAGACTAAGTGCCTCTGCAGCACTCAAGGGCTTGGACTTAGGTTGGCGTGGTGGTGGTGGTGGTGGCACTGAGCCCAATGGTGCGGGGGTGCAGCTCCCAGCTTGGTCCCCAGCAGATCCCGCTGCTGCTGCAGGCGTACTTTTTTTTTTACTACCAAAAAATGTGGCGGGCGGCACACCAGTCTCCTTGGTAACTTGCTTCTTTTGCTCCTTACTGGCACCTTTCTTGCTAGAGGAGCTACGGGGAACTTTTATTGGGGTCATCTTCTTCAGAGTACAGAACAGCAGGCCGCAGTTGCACGAGTTGCAGAGTTGTCTGTGGCCAGACGTGACGTTATGCTGCACACACACACCGCTGCAGGACTTCTTCCTGGCACTGGTGGTTCTCTTGAGTCTTGTGCACCTAAAAGCAATGGAAGACAGAGGAACATCAGTTCAGTTATACACCCCAAAAACTCGAAAACCACATAAAAATCAGCACAATCCCATGCCATCCAAGCCCTCCATGATGTTTAAATTGAAGACAACCCACAGAAAGACTAGGCCCATGTACCACTCACTACCCCTGGTCAAAAGGCCACAACAACAGCCCAAAAAATCAAAAAACACAGAAAAATCAGCACAATCCCATGCTATCCATGCCCTCCATGATGTTTCAATTCAAAATACCCCACAGAAAGACTAGGCCCATGCACCACTCACTACCCCTGGTCAAAAGGCCACAACAACAGCCCCAAAAAATCGAAAAACACAGAAAAATCAGCACAATCCCATGCCATCCATGCCCTCCATGATGTTTAAATTCAAGACACCCCACAGAAAGACTAGGCCCATGCACCACTCACTACCCCTGGGCATAATGGTTGAAACCTAGGCAAAATGGTTGCAGACCTAAGAACACTGCCTGCATTCAAAATGGCCCCCTGCCTCCCAGCACATGACCAGGGCCTGCCTGTACCAGCACTCAAAATGGCCCCCACCCACATGGCCTGTCCCCATGAAAACCCCCAAAAATCGAAAAACACAGAAAAATCAGCACAATCCCATGCCATCCATGCCCTCCATGATGTTTAAATTCAAGACACCCCACAGAAAGACTAGGCCCATGCACCACTCACTACCCCTGGTCAAAAGGCCACAACAACAGCCCAAAAAAACAAAAAGCACAGAACAATCAGCACAATCCCATGCCATCCATGCCCTCCATGATGTTTAAATTCAAGACACCCCACAGAAAGACTAGGCCCATGCACCACTCAGTACCCCTGGTCAAAAGGCCACAACAACAGCCCAAAAAAACGAAAAACACAGAAAAATCAGCACAATCCCATGCCATCCATGCCCTCCATGATGTTTAAATTCAAGACACCCCACAGAAAGACTAGGCCCATGCACCACTCACTACCCCTGGTCAAAAGGCCACAACAACAGCCCAAAAATCGAAAATTCCAAAATTGTAGTTGCAGCAACTGTAATGCCCCAAACAAACTTACTTGTGAAATTTCTAATCCAAAAGTGATCCAAAGAAAGTCAAAAAGGCCTCAAATCCAAATATCCTGCAGCATCCTCAAAAAGTAGCCTTCCAGAATAAGAATCTGAATGAAAGTGACCAGCACATGAAGAAAGCACTGGGAGGAGCCTGCTGGACTGGAACAGGTAGTTGGAGACTGTGGGGCACATCCTTCCTCCCACCCCCCCCCCCCAAAAATGGACTCCTTGCAAAAGAAAGTGCAGGCAAATGTCAACCTGAGGAGTTATTCTGATACAAATCATCATTTTCAGAAGGTTTATGCTGCTTGCTGGTGGATTTCTTGGGCAGAATTTCAAATTTTGTAATTTCGCGCGTGCGAGATTGTTGCTGCTCGCCGCATCTACGTGTTCGCAATTGCGAACTCTTGCGATGCGTGCTGTGCAAGGTGGCCAGCCGCGATTACGTAATCGCGGTCGCCAAACTCCCGCGGGATCCTGCAGCAAGATCCAAAATGGCGCAGCACTCGCAAAATATCGATAAAAATTACTCGGCAAACGCTGAATGACGGTAAGTGAATGCCGCACGCCGTAAAATTGTATAACCAAGAAAAAAAAATCTGCTGCGTGCGAATTTGCGGATTTTCGGTAAATTTGCGAGCGTTCGCGGATTGCGAATTTACCGAAAATCCGCAAAATCTGCGAGCGGAACGGATTTTCCGCCCATGCTTATTTGTAATGGATCTTGCATTGTAAATGTGGTGTTGTGATGGTAGTGCGTTGTAAAAGTTGCGTTGTTATGGTTGTTTCCCGTGGAATCAAGCTATCCTGGCTGATGAGGTCTGAAAGCCCGAAACCGGTCCTGGCCAGGATAGCTTGACTCCAGTGGCATGAAGAGCACAGGACCCATGTCTGGACATACCCGTCCCACTCGGGTGACAAATGCAAATAGAACAATTGATGGACAGAATGCTGAACAATGTCATACATTCACCCCAGTAGAGAGATCTGTGCCTAAATCCATCATTTTATTGATGAATTTAGGCACAAGACTTTTCTCTTTTCCCAATAATTCTTTTTTTCTTCTGAGCACTTTCCTTCGCCGGTGGTATTCTTTGTTGGTTGCTGGTGTTTGTTCTTGATCTGCAGCGCCGGGACGCTCTTCGGAGCAGCTGTGCGCTATACAAAACCCCCAGTAACATAACATAACATATTGCTCACCATTCGAGTTTGGACCCAGCTATATGAAAATTAGTCTTGACCTTGCCCCCAATGGGAACTTTCTAGCCCGAACTGCCAAGCCAGGTACATCCAGGACAGGAACCAAGCATCCTAGGACCAGTTTTGGGCTTTTAGCCCTCATAGGCCAGGATAGCTTGACTCCGGTGGCATGGACAGCATCGGACCCACATCTGACCATACCTATCCCATTCAGGGTGAAAAAGGCAAAAATAACAATTGATGGACAGAATGCAAAACAATGTCATACATTCACCCCAGTACAGAGATCTGGGCTTAAATCCCTCATTTTTTTGGCACACCTTTCCATTCCAGTTTGGACCCAGCCATGTGACAATTAATCTACACCCTGCACCCAATGGGAACAGTCCAGCCTCAACCGCCAGGTCAGATACTCCCTGGACTGGAAATACGCATCCTTGGACTGGTTTCGGGCTTTTAGCCCTCATCAGCCAGGATAGCTTAACTCCAGTGGCATGGAAAGCACGGGACACACGTTTGGCAATACCTGCCCCCCTCGGGGTGACAAATGCAAAAAGAACAATTGATGGACAGAATGCAGAACAATGTCATATTTTCACCCCATTACGGAGATCTGGGCCTAAATCCATAGTTTTTTTGCTCACCATGCCATTCCAGTTTGGACACAGTCATATGCAAATCAGTCATGAACCTGGTCCCAATGGGAACAGTCCAGCCTGTACTGCCACTCCAGTTCCTCCCTGGACTGGAGACAAGCATCCGAGGACTGGTTTTGGGCTTTCAGCCCCCATCAGCCAGGATAGCTTGACTCCAGTGGCATGGAGAGCACGGGACCCATGTCTGGGCACACCCGTCTCACTCAGGGTGAAAAATGGGCAGAATGCAGAACAGTGTTATACATTCACCCCAGTACAGAGATATGGGTCTAAAGTCATTATATTTTTGCTCACAATGCCACTCCAGTTTGGACCCAGCAATATGCAAATCAGTCTAGATCTGCGCCCAATGGGAACAGTCCAGCCCGAACTGCCAGGTCAGGTACTCCCTGGACTGGAAATAAGCATCCTAGAATCAGTTTCGGGCTTTTAGCCCTCATCAGCCAGGATAGCTTGACTCCAGTGGCATGAAGAGCCCGGACACATGCCTGGCAAGACCGTCCCACTCAGGGTGACAAATGCAAAAAAAAAATTGATGGGCAAAATGAAGAACAATTTCATACATTCACCCCAGCACAGGGATCTGGGCCTAAATCCTTTGTTTTTTTGCTCACCATGCCATTCCAGTTTGGACTCAGCCATATGCAAATCAGTCTTGACCCTGCACCCAATGGGAACAGTCCAGCCTGAACTGCCAAGCCAGGTCTTCCTTGGACTGGAAACAAGCATCCTAGGACTGGTTTCTGGCTTTTAGCCCTCATCAGCTAGGATACCTAGACTCCAATGGCATGGAGAGCACGGGACTCATGTCTGGGCACACCCGTCCCACTCGGGATGACAAATGCAAAACGAACAATTGATGCACAGAATGCAGAACAGTGTTATACATTCACCCCAGTACAGAGATATGGGCCTAAATCCATCGTTTTTTTGCTCACCATGCCATTCCAGTTTGGACTCAGTCATATGCAAATCAGTCTTGACCCTGCGCCCAATGGGAACAGACCAGACCGAACTGCCAGGTCAGGTTCTCCCTGGACTGGAAAGAAGCATCCTAAGACTGGTTTCGGGCTTTCAGCTCCAATCAGCCAGGATAGCTTGACTCCAGTGGCATGGAGAGCACGGGACCCTTGTCTGGGCACACCCATCCCACTCGGGGGTGACAAATGCAAAAAGAACAATTGATGCACAGAATGCAGAACCGTGTTATACATTCACCCCTGTAGAGAGAAATGGGCCAAAATCCATCATTTTTTTGCTCACCATGCCACTCTAGTTTGGACCCAGCCATATTCAAATCAGTCTTGACCCTGCGCCCAATGGGAACAGACCAGACCGAACTGCCAGGTCAGGTACTCCCTGGACTGGAAATAAGCATCCTAGGACCGGTTTCGGGCTTTCAGCTCCCATTAGCCAGGATAGCTTGAGTCCAGTGGAATGGAGAGCACGGGACCCATATCTGGACACACCCGTCCCACTCGGGGTGACAAATGCAAAAAAACAATTGATGCACAGAATGCAGAACAATGTCATACATTCACCCCAGTACAAGGATCTGGGCCTAAATCCATCATTTTTTTGCTCACCATGCCACTCACCGCGAGATGGGAGATAGTGAGCGGGAACATTGTTGACATCGCTGGGAGCGCCAGGGGTCCTGGTGATGAGCCGCGAGGCTGGGGCTCCCGACACTGTCCTCCTTGGTCTTTTAGGGCATTAAGTTGTATTCGAGAGCCTCTATTTAACGCGCCTGACCCCAAAATTGCGCATACAGAAGATCATCGCCAGGGATCAGGGGGGTCGACACCCCAAGGGAGGCCCCCTTTGGCAACTACAGCATAGTGGCCACAAGGTGGATGGAAATGGCAGCAATCACGATCAGCTTCAAGATCAACCGGGTAAGACACCTGAGGTGACCCACCTTATCCTAAAATGGCGGCTGTCTCTCCCCCTAGCAATTATAACTTGGAAATACTCACCTCGGGAGACAAGCAAACACTGGCTCTGCTCTCAAGCTGCTCCTCTGCACAACAACTCCCCTCCCCCCCACTTGTTGAGCAAAAGATAAAAATGGGCACTGGCTGAATGTTAACGCCAAGGTCAGAACCCCTTGCCTGGCCCCAAGATGGCTGCCACATTGGTCCCTTCCATGTTATGCTCCTACTATGGAATATTAAATTTGACATGGACCTTTCCCCCATCCGGCCTCTCCATCAGGACATTGAATCTGTGAACTTACCCCCGACCGTGGAGACCTAGTTTTCTGGCCGTTGCCCAGTAGATCTACCTGGTAGCTTAAGAGGCGATGGGCTGTGGACTTTCCCCCTCGACCGTCACCTACACAGCTGGAAGTTAGGCAGATTTTCCTGCGTCTCTTTGTCGTATTCTCCCTCCTACTCCTTTACCCTACCCCATTACCCCTCTATGCTCCATTGTTTCGTTCTCTATGTTCTTTAAATGTTTTCCCATTGAGACCTAGCTATTTGGCCAATGACCGGCAGAGCTACCTAATAGCTATAGAGGAGATGGGTTTTGGGCTTCCCCCTCGACGTCACCTACCCAGCCGGACTTTGGGCAGATTTTCCTTCATCTCTGCCCTATCTCCCTCCTACCCCTTTATCCTTACCCCTTCCTCTCTACACTTCACTTATCTCGTCTTCTATGCTCTTGTAATGTTTTCCTAGCAACTGATGTAAATTGTAACTGAGGTAATTTTGTGGAACCTCATGTAAAGCACTCTGATACCTCCAGCGCTATATAAAACTCATAAATTAAAATTAAAATAAATAAAATAAATGTGTGTGACCTGGCCTGGCAGTTCAGGCTGGGCACAGGGTCTAGACTGATTTGCATATGGCTGGGTCCAAACTGGAATGGCATGGTGAGCAAAAAAAGCAATGGATTTAGGCCCAGATCTCTGTACTGGGGTAAATGTATGACATTGTTCTGTATTTGTCCATCAAAGTTCTTTTTGCATCTATATCAATTAGGGCAACAAGCTGATAATTGAAAGGATTGCTCCTGCTGCCCTGCTTATAAATTGGACTTATTATTGATCCTTTCCAAGATGCCGGGCTGGTTTCTGACACTTGAATGCCCTTGAAAATTGGTACCAGTATTTTACTCTAGAATTCAATATTGTACTTATACATTGTTGGGGGTATTTCATTTGGACCTGAGGCTCCTTCCGACTTGCCTTTTAATATTTGTGATTTTATTCAAGCCGCTGATATGTTAATACAATTTTCTTCACTGCTTGGTGGTAATTTTGGGCTCGTTTTTCCTACCTCCTCATTGTCCTTTTGTTTATGCCGTTTCTCATCCTGTTTGGTGTCCTCGCTAGTCCCTTGTTTAGTCTTTCCTGTGTTGATGCCATTGTTAGTCTACTTAGTGATCCATGATTTCTCTTCAGTTCAATTCCCTCTTGATTTTTGACACTGAAGTGATTGTACAGATAATTTGCCCAATCTGCCTTTTCCTTATTTCGTGGTGACCTGGCCATTGGAGACTATAGATTGTCCGCCAAAACCTAGCACTGTTTTTCAATTTCGAGTTGTACATTATCTAATCCCAAAATTCATAATTCATTTGACTTTTCTTTTCCCAGATCACCTTTTTTTGCTTTGCCTTAAGGTTCTGTAGCTCCCTTTGCAGGACTTAATTTTGTAGTTGTGTACGAAGCCGTCTTAGAATTTGATTTATTTTCCATTTAAGTCTTTTTCTCTCCGGTAAGTTTGCTTTTCCTAATAAGAAGCCCCTAGAATTCCTTTTAAAAATCTTTGGTTTTGTGGCATATTTTATCCCAAGGACCATTGTAAATTCCTCTCAAATTTCAATTGGGTTTGTAATCAGGTTGCTATCTTGATGAATAAGTTCCTTCGTACTTGTGGATAGCTCTTTGATCTTGTTTGGCCTGCACCTTATTTGTATAAAATCTGAGGTTTACTCAGTCCCACTCCCTCTGGTTACGCTTAGCATCACTTCTTGCGGTAGGTGGTCACTTTGACCATTTTCGTCCAATCTAAACGAATCGATTACGTCAAACAAAGGAAGAGTTGTCAGAGTGAAATCTAGGTAGGAAATGATTGTTGAGGAGTGATAAGTTGATGCTAGTGGGGTATCCTCTTTGAATCGGCCGTTCAAAGCCCTCAGGTTTAGTTGTTCTAGATCCTTCAGTAATTGAGTTGAGCACCTTGTTTGTTTATTTGGGAGAGAATGGGCTTGATTTGGTATTCCCCAAGCTATGTTGAGTTCCTGTAATAGTTTGTCTTCTAATGCAGTTCTGAAGAGGTAAAGATTAAAGTCGCTTGCCAGGATCAAATTCTCCACATCCCTTTCTTCAGTGATTTTTGCCATTTCTTTGATAAGTTCCTTTGCCCCTTTAAGTTTGTGTTTCGGATGTATATATGAATTGATTATAATAAGAGGCTTTGTCCACTTTTTTAATTTTGATTGTTATGGCTATTGCCTTTAGGATGCTGGTGGTTGTAATTTTAACCTTGATCTCTTCTGTTGTTCCCATTGTAAGAATCTACGATGATGGAACGGTGGAAGTTTGAAATGCATACTCAAAAAGTGGAGTTAACTGATCCACCCAGAATCTGTATGTGGCTTTAAACACTGCTGCTGGAACTCCATTGGTACCTGGCACGCTGTCAGACCTCATTATTTTAATTAGGTTAGTTATCTCAACCTTATTGGTAGCTGGAGTTATGCCATCTTTATGGGTTACTGGAGGAATTTGTTGTATTTGAGTGTCAGTCGTGTCCTGCTGAGTTGTATACAGTAGCTTTGCGTATTTGACCCACTCAGAGGCTGCCACCCCGTTTTCCTTGATCTGACCGGTGTGGCTCTGTTGTCTGATATATCTCCAAAGTTGGATGTGAACCTTTTCTTTGAAAAGGTTAAATATTTTCAGCCACTCTACCTTGATTTTCTTTGATCGAATTTCCCATATTTTCTTCCTGTGTTCCCTGCGAAGCACTTTCTTTTCCAATATGTGGGGATTTGTAGCTGTTTTTCTTCTCGCCTTCAAGGCGTTTGAGAGACTCCGCTTAGTTTGTGCTAGGTCTCTTGATTTTAGTTGTATTGAAAGGTTTTGTGGATGGGTTTTCCTGTGCTTTAGAGCTACCAGTAGCCCGTCCGAGAACAGTTTTTAGTTCCTCGAATAGTGCTTTCCAGAGCTCCAAAGGGAATGCCAAACTTCTAACTGTTTGGCTCAACGCTTTGTGTGTAATCCACTCCAAGAGTTTTGGACCTAGATTCATGGACCATTTTATTCTGCTCAAGACTTTATGGTACTCTTCACCAGTTGAGGTACCCAATGTTCCCGATTGTTTTGTGGATTTCCCATATAGATCAAGGGATACCCTCAATGGTCTGTGATCACTCTCATCCCTGTTTCCCACTTCGAAGTCGTTAAGGTATGTTAGCAGGTTCACAGAGATAAAGATGTAATTGACTGTTGACTTATCCCTGAAGGAAGGCAAAGGATGCCAGAGAGGGTCCACTGCTTTTTTGGTGGAATGGGCGGAAATCATGTGTTGCGAGAAAAGAAGCCGTTGTAGAGGAGCTGATTCTGTTTTGTTTGGACGATCCCTTGTTACTTATCTCAGCTCCCTGGTGTTCATGTCTCCTATGATGATTGGAAGATGTGAGGCATGTTTATTTATAAGGTGGTCCATTTTTGTAGTTAAAGTTTTTAGTACTTGCTTTTTTTGCTGTGTAGCAGGGTTAACGTAACAATTAATTATCAAAAGACGGATTGAGATATTGTTACTTTTAAATCCGCAGATCAGTACTGCTTCCAAGTTGGAAGTGTGAGTTGTTAATGATGTTACCTTTATTTTGCGGGCATGATTAATAAAAATTGTTAGCCCACCAGCTGCTCTCCCAAAGATGTTGTGTAGCCTGGGAGAATTAGGGCTTTAGTGGCCCACGTCTCTTGTAGGCACAGAATGTCATTTGCTCCGATGTACATGCATGCTGCATTGCAGCTAAGCAATCTTTCTAGCTCTACGACGTTCCACAATATGTTGGACAGATGTGTGTTGTTACCCTATGTTCTATTCTTGTTCAGGTAACAAGCCACCTTTATTCCGTCATGGGGACAGGCCACCAGATCCGTTCTGCTTGCCTTGTGTTGCACTGTGCTTTGTCCCACTGTAGTGTTCTGACCTTTGATCGAGTGAGCTTATTATCTTGTAAACGTTGTAAGGTCTTAGTTCCACGGCTGAGCATTTCTCTGGTTGATTGCACGCTGTCCCTCTTAACACCGAGAAAACCTCCTTTGATGGGATGTTACTGCTAATACGTGTGGATATTTCTAGAGTATGGGGAATGCTATGTCATTGCCCCAATCAGCCATTTTTGCTATTTCTTCTGTTATAAGATCCACCTGGGCATGGCGACTATTGAAGTGGATTCCCCATGAGAATTGATGGAAAGCCTCAGGAACTTAACCCAGACTAGGTCGTTTGAGTGTATTTCAGTGAGTGACGGAATGTGCTTGAATAGTCTGAGTAAATTGTCCCTATTTAAAATATCATGTTGACCTTTGATGAAGTATCTGGGGGTGAGAATCACCACATGCGTAGTTTTACTAACTTGGTTTACTTTATGCTGGGTATTTAGATCTGCTTCCAGAATACTTATGTTGTGGCTAGAGCCAGGGTTCCGTTGGCGTGGTTCTAATTGCTGAGTTGGGCTTTGGAATGGCTGAACTGCTTGATCACTGGGTCTCTGCAAGCCCGGGAATACTCGTCCCTGAAGTGTGTTGTCCCCAGTATCGGGTCCTTGTTCCTTGATTGAGCCCACTGGTTTTCTTTGCTCTACCTTCTTGATGTTTGGTAAATGAGGTAGTTGCGCTGTTGTTGCCAGGCCTGATGGACTGTGCAAGACCCCCTTGTTGGAAATTGGCTGTGGTAGGCTATCACACTCTTTTGTAGTGCCCAAAGAGGCTGGTGCTATGAGTGTTAAATTATTTGAGATGTAATTTTTGGTAAAAATCGGAAAGAGCTGTATTTTATCTTTTTTAGTTTGTGAATTTTGAATATGAGTTGGTAATAGGAGGGCACGTTTTTTTGATGCCTTAGCTTTTTTTTCTTGCTTCTTTAATTTTTTCTTAGCCCTACTTGAAAGAGGTTCCTTCTTCCTTTTCTGGTTGGAGTTGTTGCCCTCAATATGCCTCCCTGGATTTAAGATTCGAGAGCTGGAATTGCAACTGGATTTTCTGGTAAAAAGTTTGGTGGATACTAAAAGTCCTTGAATCTCTGGTTTTGTTGGAGGGTTACCTGTATTGCTTCCATCTGAGCTGCCCAGAGGGCTGTCAGGGTTTAAAGCGGCTAAGATACTGCTATTATTCATCGGGCCCATTGTGCCTCTTGTTTGAGTTTTTAATGAGTCTACCAAGCCTTTAAGGATTTCAGGCAGAGTTGCCTATGTGTCCATGAGAGCTGCACACGAACAGGTGCAAATACGGTTTGACCCGGAATTCTGACGTGCATGTGGGAGCACTTTCACGGTTATACGCTGCATCTGGACAAAGACACTTTTTTTCCGTGCTTAACGTATACAGCGCTAAGATTCCACCATTATTGTCATACGTCTCGAATGTATACCAATAAGCCAATGGAGCTTTTTAGATCTAAAAGAAGGAAAGATCTTACGGAAACTAACGAAGCTGTCCCAGGCGGTACCAGTACAAGCTCTCCGCCTTGAGTATTCATTAACTAGTTCCTATGCCCGAGGAATTGCCAATATCATCAGGTGGGCGTACAATCTCCTCCACGTGGAAGAAGGAATGTTCCGATCCTTGCTCAAAATAGAAACATTTGAACGTGAATCGTCGAAACATGTATTCTCAAGAAATGTTTTAACCGCTTTCAAGCTATCAGAGATTAACGTTAATCTGTTACTATCCTGAACACCTGCCCAGCTGAAACTCTTCTTAAAGCACTTTACTCCAAGACTTAGGGGCTCATTAGGATGGCGGTTATCGGGAAACGGGACCGCCCACCTTAAGGGCATTAGGATGTGCCCGCCACAGTGGTGGGCGCAATCCTCATTTTAAGATTGTGGCGGGCGGTGCTCACTGCACCGCCCGCCACAATCTTAAAATGAAATGCACGCATTTGCATACATGATGCAGCAGGCACCCTGCGGTGCCTGCTGCTTGATGTATGCAAATGCAGGGGGGTACCACTGGTACCCCCCCTTTACAACAAACACCTCAGCCTTCACCAAGGGGGCCCGCAGGGGGCCCCCAAAACAAAGACTGCCTGCCTTTCCTGCCTGCCATTGTAATATGTCTGGCAGTGTCTAACAGACACTGCCACCATATTAAACATTTTCCGCCCCGCCGCAAGGCGACCGGGGCAGAAAACAGGCAGGCAGTGTTTTTCACCGCCGCGGTCCACCCCACCATCCTAATATGGCGGGGGGGAATTGAGCAATGGATGTCAGGCGGATTGCCTCCGCCAGGTTGGCGGTGGCTACCGCCAGCCTGGCGGTGACAATCCGCCCTACATCCTAATGACCCCCCTAAGTTTTGATCTTGACTCTCAGTACTGTTTTAAATTGCTTTTATATACAAAATGTCACAGAATCTATTGTTTTTAAGAAACCTCAACAGTATATTAAATTTAATCTAAACAATGGGGCCAGGAGATCGATTGTCCTGCTTAGATTTGGAATACTTCCTATAAAAACCGTTACATCTAGGTGGCACTTAAAAGAAAACACTATTTGTAATCTGTGTAATGGTGGAGAGCAGGACTTGGAGCATTTATTGTTTACCCGCCCATATAGGACAGTGGTAAAGGCAAGAAAAAGGTTTTTACAACCAGTTTACACTAAATGTAGAATTAATTCAGTACAGGAAATGATTATTTTATGTAAAGCTCCGCCAAACGAATTTGTATGCTATAATTTTTACAAATTTTTAAAACCATTTTTAACTTTGTATTAGAATGAAAACTTTTTAACAAGACGGTTTAAAATTGAATATGGTGTATTAAATATTTGTGGTCCTCAGTGGAGAACCAAATAAAATAAAATGAACTTGAAACTTGAAGGTGCAAATGCGGTTAATCGGAGTTTCACTGAGCTTGTTTTCTATGAAGCCCACCTTGATGTTCAGTTCCACTAGTTGTTGTGCAATGGTGAATAAAAGATCGATTTGTAACTCCATTTTCTTTGATTGCCAGAGCAGTGACCTGGCCATGGTTTGAACTGTTTCACTGGGTGGGGATGCTCCTGGATCATAAATGGCACTACTATCATAAGGACTCTGACTTAGAGTACTTTGTTTAGGGGAGGGAGAGCTCCAGGTACCGTTGGAAATTCTGAAGAGATTTGTGGTCAGCTCCAGTGTACTTTGTATCTTTGATTCCAGGTTTTGGAGGAATATCGGTGATAGATAATTCGGGTTTTGTAGCTGCTCTGACACACCTGTTTTAGTTAGGCCCGATCCTGTGAATACAAGCAACGGTGACTGCACGAGACAGTGTAGGATAGGTTGTTGTTGACAGTGTATTTGGGCTTTCACTACGTGCTCTAGGTTTAAGGGAGTGCTGTCACTTGCATGTCTGTCTTTCTTTCCTGAGGGGCAGCACACCCCGAACAAGATTGTTGGGCGGCGTCTTTAGATGATTGTGCTTCCTATGTTTGCACTTTGTGCTTGTGTTGCATAGAGCTTATGGTTTATTTATTTATTCATTCGTGAGATTTGTAGAGCGCGAACATATGCCCAAGGGCGTCTTGGCGCTAAAGATTCGATTCATGACTCTCCTACAATTGGATACCGTCAGAGTTATTGGTTAAACAACCAAGTCTTTAAGTTCTTCCTGAAGGACAACAGCGTGTGATTCATCCGAATTGATAGAGGAAGGGAATTCCAGAGTCTGGTTGCGGCGACTGTAAACCGTTTGTCTCCCCAGGAGACTGTTCTGGTGCGGGGGACATTTAGATGAAACAAAGTAGCTGATCTCAATTGTCTTAGTGGACGGTATGGTATTATCTGATTCTTAAGAAACTGCGGGCCTAAATTCTGAAGTGTCTCAAAAACCAGGCACATTGCTTTAAATTTTATTTGGTTTTTGATTGTCAACCAATGAAGATTCTGAATAGTTTGAGCAATAGGTTTGAATTTAGGAGTTCTACTTAGCAATCTAGCCGCCGCATTCTGTACTGATTGCATTTTATTGATGACCCTGGTTTGTGTATTGGTAAATAATCCATTGCAATAATCAAGTGATGATAATACCAGTGTGCTCACCAGTGTTTTACCTGCGGTATCGGGTAGAAACGGAGTGAGTTTCAACTTATGAAAAGCTGTAGCTGCAATTTGATTGGCATGAGTCGAAAAATTAAGATTTTCCTCAAATACCACTCCCAAATTCCTGACCTTTGGGACTGGATTTGGCAGGGTTCCAAAAGTTGAAGGCCACCACACAGGAGACCAGCAGGGAGAAAGTTTTCCAAAAATGACAACCTCAGTCTTTTTTTGAGAGTTCAATTTAAGGGAACTAGCGGACATCCAATCCCCAATTGCCAGCATTCCCTCCTGAAAAAGTTTAGCAACATCTTTTCCATCATTGTTAATGGCTATAATCAGCTGGGTGTCATCTGCGTAGGAGGTAAGGCCCATCCCATAATGCTTGATGACTTTAGCTAGGTCCGACATGTAGATATTAAAAAGTGTCGGACTCAGGGATGAGCCTTGAGGCACCCCACAAGGTAGAGAAAGCTCACTTGATTTGAAAGGGCCCAAGGTCACTGCCTGGGTCCTATCCGACAAGAAGGACTTAAGAAGGTTCTTTGCTCGCTGTTGGATTCCCATCTTTCCGACACGGTCGATCAGGATGGAATGATCAACCGTGTCGAAAGCTGCAGATAGGTCCAGCAGTACAAGTACCGCTGTTCCTCCCTGATCTTTGATGGTTCTAATATTATCAGCGGCTTTAATTAAAGCTGTTTCTGTGCCGTGATGTTTGCGGAACCCAAACTGGGTATTATCCAGCAGGGCGTGTTCTTCAATATACTCTGATAGTTGGTAGTTCATAGCTTTCTCTACCACCTTAGCCAAAAAAGGAAGAATTTTTTAAATCATCTTTCGCCAGGTGTGTTTTTTTTAGGAGGGTTTTTAAAAGGTTATTTTTCAAAGTGGTGGGAAATATTGCTGATTTAAAGATAACATTGCAAATTTGTGTGACAACAGGGGTTAATAGGTCCAAAACCGACGGAAGATGGATGGGATGGCATGGTTCTTATATCCAATTCAGATGAGGGTGGGAGGCGTCCAACAACTGGACCGCCACCCTTTCCTCCACTAAAGATGGCAGCTGTTACCTTATATCCGGGGGCGTCCACACCTAGTCGTGTGCGGCGAGGATTGGGGTTCGAGCGAGGGCAGGTCACAGAGTGCAGATCTTAAATTAAAAGTAAATGCACGGCGCAAATCAGGAATAAAACAATTTTAAAAATACAGTGTGAGCAGGCTATTCTCCCGGCTTCCGCCTCAGGGGAGCAACATGAATTAAATCCGCGCGCTGCGCTTTCCGGCAGTTTTTGTAACCTGGGAGGGCAGGAGGCGTCCAACAACTGGACCGCCACCCTTTCCTCCACTAAAGATGGCGGCTGTTACCCTATCTCCGGGGGCGTCCACACCTAGTCGTGTGCTCCGAGGATCGGGGTTCGAGCGAGGGCAGGTCACAGAGTGCAGATCTTAAATTAAAAGTAAATGCACGGCGCAAATCAGGAATAAAACAGTTTTAAAAATACAGTGTGAGCAGGTTATTCCCCTGGCTTCCGCCTCAGGGGAGCAACATGAATTAAATCAGCGCGCTGCGCTTTCCGGCAGTTTTTGTAACCTGGGAGGGCGGGAGGCGTCCAACAACTGGACCGCCACCCTTTCCTCCACTAAAGATGGCGGCTGTTACCCTATCTCCGGGGGCGTCCACACCTAGTCGTGTGCGCCGAGGATCGAGGTTCGAGCGAGGGCAGGTCACAGAGTGCAGATCTTAAATTAAAAGTAAATGCACGGCGCAAATCAGGAATAAAGCAGTTTTAAAAATACAGTGTGAGCAGGCTATTCCCCCGGCTTCCGCCTCAGGGGAGCAACATGAATTATGGTTGGACTGGCTCTCTGAAATGTGGTCCATACCATTGCTGGTCTTGGCTCTTCTTAGTTGGTCTGTCGGGGCAGAGGCGCTCTCCGCATTGGGCAGACGTTTGCATAAAAATTGGGGTATGAAACCTACCGATGGAGACTTTCAAAAGTGTTTTTTGTTGTGTACTGCGGTCCTTGCACTCCTTAAGATTCTAGGTGATACTTTGGTCTGGGGGAGTGGCTTTGCGTGGACGTTTTCTTGGTGCTCAGCGATTTTACCTTTTTTTTTGTCATTCTTCAGTATAGATGCTTTGTTTATCAGTAAATCTGGGGTTTAGGCAAATGTCATCTGACCGCCTGAATGATGACCAAAGGATGAGCCGCTAGTGGCTGGGACGATTTGTGACGTATATCCTTGTAGATCTATTTCGTGCTCTTCCCAGGTTTCTTGAAGTAGTATCAGGTCAAATGACCTTAAGTAATTTAATATTTCCGGATCCTTCAACTTGTTCGTCAGACCATTGGTATTCCAGATAAATATTCTAGTGTTAGTTGGAGCGGTATGTGATGAAGTCAGGGCGGGTACCCCTTGTCACTGCCCGCCCCCGTTTGTTATTGTTATCGCCGGATGTTTGCCCAGGTGGGGACAGTTCGTTGTGCTGTTAAGGTTTTTGTGTATAAGAGGTTCCCATGAGGCCCTGGAGAGTGGCTAAGCACACCTTTTAGAATTTTAATTACTGTATGTGAGTGGTCTTTTTTACATTCTTCTAAAAAGGGTGGTGGATAGGCTGGTCATTTTCCTGGTCCCAGCTTTATTCCCCACTTATAGAATTTATTGATTTCCCTCAGGATTCGCCCAACCAGCTCATTTGATTTTCATGTTGTCTTTGTCGCTTCTGGGTTTTGTTGGTCAAATGACTATCAGTCCGTCTCCTAACTCTGCTCGGTGTGTCACTTGCTGACTCAGTTCTTTCTTATACTACTCTCCTTCAGCCCAGACAGTTCACTTGTTGTCTAAAGTAAATCAGTTGACGTTGGGATTTCCGGTATATTTGACTTCCTTATGGTTTTCTGTTTCTTGTCCTGGGGGGGGGGGTGTTTTTCTGCTTCACCTGGGTAGAAGTTGGAGTTTTCATTGTTTGCTCTTTTTTCCCATGGTTACCGCTGGCTGATTCTCCTCAATATTGCCCGCTGCCATTATTTCCCTATTCCTGCCCTTCCTTTTATGTTTTCAGCAGGCTTGTGCATTCGTAAATGCCTCTACGCTGGCTCTTTCATCATTTGAGTTGCTAAAGATGGAGTTTTCTGGGGTTTGTCTAGAGTTGAGGAATGAGTTATCTTCTTTTTGAAGTCTGGTCTGCTTGTTATCGGTTTCTTTTATTTGTTCGCTCAAAGCAGTGCTTCCCACGTTGACATTAATTGTTGGGTGTAGTGTTGTATTTAGTTTCAAGTCTGCCAGGAGGTTCCCTACCATTGTCGGTAGCGTTGATAACAGTTATTACAATTTCAGTGAATTGTGCTGCTTCTTGTCCCCTTTTGATAAGGCCATTTGGATCTCCACGTTTCCTCTCTATCCCAGAGGCGAATTCCGCTAGTGTGTGACGAACTGTTATTTGCATATCTATTTTATCGGATTGATATTGCAGTGCTGCTGAGGATAGTTGAATAGTATTCAATAAAGTTGCCCAACATGTATCTGACACGCCTGTGTTCACTTCTCTGTGCATGCTGGTAAGTAGCTCTGCATGAAGATTTTTGGTGGTTTTTAAGTTATATGAAACCACTAGATCCTCCCATTCATGGGATACGAGAAAGGTCATATCAATATCTGTGGTGCGCAAGTCCTCCTGTAGCAAATATGAGGAAGAATTGGATTGGTTGGTTTCCCTCTGCTGGTTTGAAGCTATCAAAGTGCCAGCTTGTGCAATGTTTGGCATCAGTGAAGGGCTGTTTTCTGACTGGGGTGTTGAAGTCCTTCCATCCTGTCCATTCTGTGATTTTTGTTCTGAGGGGGGGGGGGTGTTGACTGGTTCCCCAAATCATTAGATCCTTATTGTTCTGAAGTGCTTGAAGGTTCTAGAACCTTATTATTTCCTGGTCTTGTGGGCTTTTTAATGGGTTGTCTATTGGGCTGCTGGCACCCACAACCCAGTCAGCAGTTTTTCCTCCTATGACTACACCCGCCACTGTGCTTTTTGGCCAGTTTCTGGTGAACGTCGTATGACTGTTATCCACGTGTATGTCCGCAACTCTGACCTTTAGTATTCTTAATGTTTGTAGTAATGGATATTCCATTCTCACGGATTGCAATGGGGTTTGTAAGCCTTCAATATTCTCATTTTTTGTGTAGATTGCTTTTCCAGGGTCTTTTAAAAATGCTAATTTGGTGTAATTTATTGGCTGGTAGGAGTTTGAGATTTTTCTAGAGGGCTCTCCCTCTATGTTTATAAGTTCTTCTATTCTGTCTCTTTTGTCCCTCTTAAGTATTGCTGTTTGGTTGGTTTGCGTTTTTCGATCCTTTTGTAACTGCTAGGCTGCTGTCTTTACTCGCTTCTTTGCCAATGGTCAGACAGGAGCTGAAGTCTTTGCAGGTGCTTTTGTTAGTGTTTTTGACATCCTTGTTGTCCTTGATGTCGGTTGTTTCAATGGTATCTTTGTTTAAGGCTGCCGAGTTACCGCTGTCTTTTAATACAGCCTCCCTTTTATTCCGTTTTGATGTTGACTTTGTAATGGACCTTCTTACTCTGCCCAACCTTAGGAAAGGAGCCTTTAAAAGGATATGATTTGTTATAACCACAGGGCATCAATCAGGAATGTCTTCATTAGGGTCCTAGATACATTCACAACACCCACTCCACGTATATTGTCCATCATTGCTAAATACTAAGCAATACTAAACATATAACGATGCATGTGTTTTTCAGCCCACCCCAAAATACATAGTTAGCATTTGAAATGGTATATACACGAAAAATGAGTATAATACTGTACGCTTTAAGTAAGCAGTGGTGTCATTCAGATAATGCATATTTTGTACATTTTGATTGTTGACTGAATGAATCATGACATTTACATTTATGAAATGGCTCTTAATACAGAAGAGAAGGTTGAAACCATTTCATCACATATTTATACAAGACTGTACATGTGCTAGAGGCTAAGTCAAAATATTTTCTCTAGAGATTTTAAAATTAGAAATCTTGTTCTCTAAGAATAGTTTTACTTGAAGCAGAGTATCATGTGCCAAAAAAAAGGTAAATATTTTGGGAACAGGAAAAAAATAATTTCGTTTCTGGGAAGAAAAATAGTTCCAATGTTTTTTAGAAGTTCTGTTTATCAAAACTGAAGGCCGAATTCAGAGTTCAGGGAACGCTGTGTGCTCGCTATTTCAAAAGTTATTCTCGTTGTTAGGAGAGAACATTAATTCAGATAGGCTAGTAAAAAATTTGTCTACAACAGTAGGTGAAAGTTGGGCCAGGTCCGAAAAAGTAGAAATAGTGCATATGTGTGAAGCATTGCCATCATCGGTGTTCAGATCAGCAATGGTCACGGAAGGTTGTACCTGTGTGCCGCTTTCATCTCTTTTACTCACCGCCACCTAATCGTAATGGTGAGGTCTCAACGAATGCCGTCATCAGAATTGGTAGCCGCTGGGGACAACACGTTGTATGAGCCGTTTACCGAACCAAGCAAAGTATTGACATCCATAGGTACTGCTGATGGAAGTGTGAGACAGATGTCAAACACGCATTCTTCTCCGCATAGCAGGCATCGTGGAACAGGTAAGATGCAATCTTGCCAGATTGGTCTGAATGAAAGAAACCAGGTAGTATTCAGATATCTTAGCCGAGCCAAGCCGAGGACTTTAGTGATCCGTTCTCAGTATTGCATTGCTAGGATCGTGTCTTCCATTGTACCCTGGGTTTTGTCTGTGACTTGACTTGCCATATCGGAGCAGAAGGAACAAAAATAAGATTCCAGCTACGAGTCCCAAGATGAGAGGCAGGCTGCCGAACACACAATGCACTAAATTCGGGAAGATGCCAAGAACTGCTTCAAAGGGTGTTAACTATCCCGAAAAAATTGTCTTAAATACATGTGCGATGCCGCTGGTATCAGACATGTTTAAGATTTGACTTAACATTTCTCCGAAATGTACGGGGCAGTTTGCTGATAATAATGCATGTATCTCTGCTGCTGTCCTTGCAACTTGCAGATCATACGTTTCTGTAGACGAGGTTATAGGCACCGTTGCTTGTAAAAGAATAGACTTCATTCTGCTTAAAGTATCAATTCGAATAGAAGAGATATTCAAAGAAGGCCATATTGCTGCCTCCATGTCTGGTTTGCTGTTTGGATACAATACTTGCATACAACAAGTGACCATGGAAGTAACGCTTACGAGATAGGCTTTTCCTGGCACCATGCCACAACAGCTGTGATCACTTATTAGAACATATCTGCCGTTGGAAAGCTGTCTGAAAAAAGGCTCTATCTGTGTAGCAGGGGTGCCGTGCAGGGGGCATGAAAGGTTATTTGATGAACCTTCGCAGGCTCCATGCAAGTTAATTCCTTGACACAGAAGTGTACCGCTTAGTGATTTTTTACAGTTGTTACCACTAAGAAATACCTCTTTCTTGCCCCCACTCCAACATCTATGTGTATAAGGCAAATTTCAGGATGACTTGATGTATCCTTTACCCAACCTTTCATTCAGGCCTGCTGGTATATACTTTTGGCAGTATTGAAACTGAAAAGTTGTTATCAGGATTGTAATGGTGCTATGTATTATCCATTCAATGACCGGTCGTTCTGACATTGTCAATGGTAATTTTTCTAGTTTTTCAATGCTCAGCACCGTATAGTCTGCCCCTCTTTGTGCCAAAGAGATTTGTTTATCAGTAAGGTTAAACATAGAAAATAATGACGTTGTGTTGATTAGACGCCATGGCACGTTGCCTGAACGCAAATTTTGTAACGTCCAACCTAACTGTACAATAGAACGTAATTGGGACTGGTCATGTTGTAACATTAGCATATCCTGTTCTATTATATCAATAGCAGATAATACAATGCTGTCCAGTGAATAAATTCTGGAGGACAGAGTCGTTAACCCAGTGTCCACTACAGAAAGTGATTTTTCCAAATTAATACGATCAATTTCTCGTATTTTTTCTGCAGTTTCAATTTGTGTTATTTTCCAAGCTTTATTAGAAGCTGCGTATATACCGGCGTATATGAAACGTTTTTGATGCTGTTTGCGAGGTCCCAGTAAGAAATCTCGCAAGTCAGCACCTTCTTTAAGTAAAGTTAAGTGTTGCTTAATTTCAGGCAGTGTGGATTTCTGTAGCCATTTAAGGCATAGTTTTCCTACACTATAGGTTGTTATAATCCCTGGATGTTGTCTCTGGGAATATCTTGGGTCTGGCCTGTTCTGTTTGAACCCCTGTATTTTGTTCAGGAATCTATCTTGACAGTTATTAGTGTCTGTGGGCCAGATCAACCATTTTTTCCAATCAGGATTTGTTCTATTTTGTTTTAAAATTTGGGATACGTCTATCTCCACTTCTGTAGAGCTATTACTATCAGGTATGGGTTTTGGTATAGACGGTTTGTTTGCGTTTTTTATCTTGGCTAGACCAAGACAGGTTGTTGTTGAATGGTGTCATTCAGGAACATTATTTGTTCTGGGATCATGCAGGCTCTGAATAATGATTCTAGTCCTTGTACCTGCCATTCTTTTGTACCCCAGACAGTTGTTTTCTCAATGTTGTTTTTCCAAAATTCAAAACCAAATGTAGACATTTTTTCATAACATTTTTCAGAATAAATCAGTTTAGTGTTTGTCAACATGTTTTTCATTCCTGTCTTATTCATAATTTTAAAATAAAACGTTTCTGGATCAGTGATATTAAAACCTGAGAAGTATGGGAATTTCTCATAAAATGTTTTCAAACTGCTTTTTGGTGGAGTTGGACAATGTTCCCATTGATTATAACTGAAAACATTCCTAGGATTAGCAGATTTATGCAAATAATGATGCCCAAAATGATTAAAGCAATACATTTCTTCATAATTCGATGAACTTTATAAATAAACATGTTCTGTAAATTTTGCTGACATTTCTAAATCTGACATCATATTATTAATATTTTCAAATTCCCAATCATCAGACAAAGTACTAGGTGCTACAAAGTCACTTAAAGAAATCTTGAACGGATGTGGATATTTCAAGAGTTCAACCAGGCCATAGATTTCGTAATCAGTATTGTCCCATGCTACACCCCCAGGTAAAGGAATGGCTGTGATGTTCACTAATGATAGTTCTCTTTTTTCAATGTGAGGTGATCTGTGAGGTTTTAGAACCAAGTTGATGTTCTGACTTGCTGTGTCCATTGTATTGTATTTTCCATCCATCATTCTTCCCGAGCTTAAAACTAAGATGAGCCAGAGCAGAAGGAAAAGTACACCTAACACAATCCACAGTTCAATCCACGGTGAAATCAAATATGTTTCTCCAAGTTGATGAAAGAGTTCTGTAATTTTGTCTTTGAAAGTTTTGTTTGCTGGCTTGTCTTCATGTTCACTTGGATCATCAGAAAAGTCATCGAAATTGATAAAGTAGCCGGATGCAGTTCTGTCAATTGTTTGGATGGTATCAGGATTGTTGCTAATCTTTGTAGTTGCTTCTTCCTTTTTCATATTGGTATAGTCCGAGGCTACATCATTGTAGACAGGTCTTTCTTGACGAACTGTTGCAATTTGGGTTTCAAGAGGCACAAGTTCCATGGCTTTGTTGCATAGTCCTTTTTTATTCACTGCAGGTTTATCAAATGTGATTAGTCTCTCAGTTTGAACCTCTTGGATTGTAGCAAGGTTTGGTCTTCTGCAACTTCTTGGGAGTCCACTTGGTCTACTACTTATTATTGGCCACATGGTTGTGGTTTTACCAGGTCGATTTATACAACTCGGTTCTCCTTTTTACCAGCAAGTGGCGATAGTGCTACTGATCTTGTTCCGCTGATAGCTAAGACAGGTACTCCTTTTCTGTAAGAAGGCCCAAATTCCTTCTTCACCGCGATCTTCTCTCTGACTAGATCCCCAATCTTTGGAATCCAGGCAGGTCTTGCTGGGACAGGTGGTTTCTCTTCAGTGGCCGTTGGCTTTAGCTTTGTGTTACTTATACTTCATCTTGTTTCATTCAAGTCCTGTAAAACAGCCAAACGATCTTTGATATCAAAAGCTTTTTGTTCCACCACTGAAGTCTGACAAACGAGGTCTTCGATAATCATTCTTGTACCAAACAAAAGTTCATACGAAGTGATTCCACCCAGAGAATTTCTTGGCAGATTGTTAAGACTACGTTGGACACTTATTAGATGTTTGACCCACCCATCACCCGAACCTAATACCCTCGCTGTTATAAATTACTTTATGTCACGTTTTTTTCTCTCCACTACCGCATTTCCCTCAGGATGGAATGGTCTAGAGTACCGCAATGCAATGCCCATGCTGGCCATGGCCTCCTTGTAAGCTCGAGAGCTAAACGCAGGACCCTGGTCAGAATGTAGCATGCCCATTGCGTATGTGCCGATAAAGACTCGCAAATCTTTTATAACAGTTCTGAGCTCAGCCGAGCCCTGGGGCCACATCCAAATGAATCTCGTCTTAATATTTATGGGATCGCATTTGTCCGGTCAGACACCTGCGTGTAGATAGTCTAATGCTGTCTAATAGAGGTGTCTGGGCTGGTCTTACTGTGCCAGAGTAAGATATCTGGTCCGGTTCATAACTGCGATCTCAATCGCAGTCTTGACAATCCATTGCAAAGGTATAAACTTGCACGCTCATTCCCGGCCACCAGTATTTTGATTGCAATTCTATTAGAGATTTCAGGATCTCTTGGTGCCTCAGACCCATTTCCATGTGTGCTTCTTGAATCAAGATGACCCTCTGGTTCGTGTTTGGAATTACTCTATCCCCCACTCCAGGGATTTGAGCAAACGGAACGGACTTTGCATCAATTATGTATGAATTTCCGAGTGGATACTTCAAAGGTAACGCCGCATAATTGCCTTCCATAGAGCCTTTTACTGCAAGCAGCGTTTCACCATCTATTTGTTTTTTAGAACACTTTTTTATAGCTACGGAAGCCGGTTGACCAGCTGCCGCTGTGGCTTTATTAGCCAATGAATCCATTCCAATAAATACAACAGTAGGGAAAGTGTTGGATTCTGGAGGGGTAGACTTGACAAAACCCACTCTAGTCAGTTCAACAGTAGGGAAAGTGTTGGCTAGCAGAGCGGTAAAATGTACTATTTCTGATCTAGTCAGTTCAATATTAAAAACAAACAAAATATCTTAAACAAAATAAAATTATTTTAAAAACAAAGTAAATAAAAAAATATGTTGATTAATAAAATAATAATATACGTTATATTAAAAACATAAAAACATACTACAATGTAAATCCATACCACAAATGCCTACGAATGTTATTATAAATATAAATACAAAAATCATTTTCATACATACATTCATCATCACATATTTTATTTAGAACTCATTTATTAACAAAAACATTATTTATTAAATAAAGTTAGTTTAGTTACTTTCCACCCTATAACACCACAAACATCACAACCTGCATCTAAACAAATATTTACACTATCAATATAAATAGTCATCAACAAAACCAAGTTTCATTGAATAATAATGAAAAAACAATCATAATTAATAACCACTCCCCATTATACCCCCCAAAACACCCAATGCACTCTTAACATTTAACACAACAATATTTATACAACAAACATAATTATGTATAAAATGTATAATTATTATGAATGAAAAAGATAATAATTAAATGCTCACAATTAATGTACTTCCCACCCAATACGCCAACAAATCCACAACCCACATCTAAAATCTAAAAAAATAATAATTGCACAATTAGCATGAATAATTCAATTAGCATGAATAATTATCATTTAATTAGTTCATATTAATTAACAACTAAATATTACTTAATTAAAAAAGAATTACTTTCACCTTTTTACCCCTATAAACCCCACAACCCGCAGCTAAAATAAATTACACAATTAACATAATTAGTTATCTATTAAATATTGAATTCTTAATTAGCAACTAATTATTAATGAATTAAAAATAACTTCCCACCCTTTAGCCCTATGGTTTATATCCCACACAATATTTACCCCAAAAAATGTAAAAGCACAAGTAACACAATTAAATATCAATTAAATAAATGATATTAAATACAAAATGATCATTCATTTATTATAATTAAATTACATCTCATCCTATAGCCCTATAAACCCATGGTCCACTGTGGAACTGAAAAACACAAGATTTTAAATATTTCAATTTAATATCTACTAAAAAGGTAACACATATATTAAAAACTATAAACAACACTTATACAAAACAATTACATCACATGCATTTAAAATATATGCTAAAGTACATAATACTAATTAAAAACGATATTTTAAACAACTATACTGTTGCAAACAATGTTAATGACTTCTACATTTATATTTATATTTATTTTCGATATTCTGTCTAAATAACCTCTGTCTCAATAATCTCTCCTCCTCTTGTTGGGGCAGGCCCTATGGCTGAGGGCTCCTGTGCAGCAGGAATCAGCCCAGCGGTGCTAATATGGCGGGGCCCGAGGGCCACATGAGGTAAGAGTCGAGATTCCAGCATCCTCAACAGCTACGAGGACACTGTCAATTAGCCCAAGGCTTTCAGGCACCGCCTAGCTCTTTCCTCAGGTGCCCATCTTCAGTGATGAGCAGACATCAGCCCCTGTTCCAAAGTTTTGCTGGTGGAGCTCCCTAATAGAAACATGAAAGATTGCAAACCACAAGCTTGGGTGGCAGTGGGATTGCCCTTAGAAATTTGTACACATCTATACAAATTTTAGTTTCAGAAATGCTTCTTAAGTCCAGTACCACCCAAAATGAAGTTGGATTTTCACTCATGCCTAGAGCTGCAGTGATGTAGTATGTGAGGTAAGTTGGGGATGAAACATCCCCACAATTGTTAGGATTAGTTTGGAAAGGGCTTTTCCTAAAATAATTATTATTTTCCTTTTGGAGAAAAAGGAAATATTAAAAATGCAAACATATTACAGCTTTTCAATTTTATCATGTATTAATGTGTGTTTTGCTGATAGCCTACACCTATTTAAAGGCCAAGGAAGAAAGATGTTGAGAAAAGAATCTTATCAGGCTCATTCCAGAGTTTATAAATCGTCTTGTGCCAGGGGGAAGAGAGGTGAAAGAGAGAATTCTTCCAGTCCAGGATTGATGAATTTTCCTATGTCACCAAAGAACAGATCATCTTTTATAGGGAAAAAATGTCACCTTCCCCACTCCACCAGCATACCAACTCCATCTGTGATTACCTGTTGTTTCTACCAATAACTTCAATCCTCTAGGCTACCCTATTTCCCAAAGTCTACATAGTCGATGTAGCCTTGTTTACATTCTACTATTTCCTCTTGTACAAGCCCTTTCTGAGAGTTTGTTCCTGTCCCGAATCTGACATAAGTATACCAAATTCTTCACCTTTGGCCTCCCTGTACTTATACAATCATAATTAATTCATCTCTGTTCAGTTAAGTCATCACCATACCCTTTAAAATGAAACCATCATACCAGTCTGAAGAAATCCACTGTGAACTGGTACAATCTAGCAAACTACAGATCTATCTCAGACTTTCCTTTGGGCCAATAAGGCACTGAAAGTGACGATCTCCCCTGAACTTACCTCGTACTTGGAATCTAACACCCTTGCTATTGTCTTCCAGCCAGGCTAAGAATGTGTAATGGTAAATAGACTGCCTCATTAAATATTAGGGAAAAGTTTCTCACTAATCCTATTTGATGTCTTGGATACCTTTGAAACTGCGTATTCTGATAGATTGTCTTTGTCAGCCGACATCCACAGCATAGCACTGTCTTGGTTTCCCTCCTTCCTGAATAGCCAACCGTGATGTACCCTCAATGATCTGCCTTGTCACAAACACTATTGAATTCCTTTTTCTAAACCCTGGCTGTCTCCTACATGATATTCATTATATATGCCCCATGCGGCGTACCCAACACCAAGGATGGCATGGCACAGAAGTGGCTACCTGCGGTGGGTGGGACTCGTGGCTTGGCCATGTGAAATCTATGGGAATAAAATAGTGGGTTATGTAAAAAAAAACAGAAATTAACTGAAAAAAACAAGGTTACTGTGATGTTATAGTTAAGTATGGTAATAATAGCTTACTGTGCATTCCAAAAAATTAGAGAGTCATAAAATGGCTGACACCTCTTCCTGGTTGATGTGTGGCAGCCAGTTAAATCTCTCCATGAGCTCTGACGGGTCTACATTTCAACAATGGCATTAAATATACAATTTTTTTTATCATTGATTGCTCAAAAACTACTGAACTGATTTACACCAAATCACAGAAAGCACTCTTTCCAGATGAAGATCTAGCTTTCTGCCAAATTTGGGACCAGATGCAGGTAATTCTATTTTACTGATTCATAAATACCGAATTTTACCGATTCGGTATTTATGAATCTGTAAAATAGAAGTAGTGAGATGTAGGTAAATTTCTTTTTCAATTTACCGAATCGGTAAGAATCGGTATTTACCGATTCGGTAAATACCGAATCGGTATTGCCCATTGATTCCTATGGGCCTTGAAGCCCATAGGAATCAATGGGCAATACCGATTCGGTATTTACTGAATCTGTAAATACCGAATCCTGCAAGGGTGCAGGGGGTGTCACTTTGACACCCTCTAGCACCCCAAATTCAGGCATGTGTGCCATGTGGAACACAGACATGCCCTAAGGGCATGTCTGTGTGTCACATGGCATAGGTGTGCATGCACACATGTGCATGCACACCAGGATTCGGTATTTTACCACCCAATTGGATTGGTGGTAAAATATTAATCTGAAAGGCCTTTGGGACTCAGAAGAGTCCCACCTACATCTGGAAATACGGATTTGGTAAATATACTGAGTCGGTATTTTACCAAATCTGTAAATTTACCGAATCGGTAAATTTACAGATTCGGTAAATAACTGGCCCCCTACATCCCAATCACCAAATACCGGTCGGTAACGGCCGAATTCGGCCGTTACCGACCGGTATTTGGGCTCCTACATCTGGCCCTTGGTGTAAATACCTTTTGCAGTTGGGACTGTAGTTGAGTGTAAAGTTTCTATAGAAAAATTAATGGGGAAAATGCATTTCGGGAGCTCCCTTTTTTTCTTGTAATCGCTTGATGAATCACCTCAAAGCTTTCCACGTGCAAACTAGTCAAAAAGTATCACTTTTAAAATCATTTTGTGGAAATCTGTCAAACGACACCAAAGTTACTAGCAACCCAAAAATCTAATATCCTTTGGAAATACGATCCTATATACACCTACCCAGTGGTGCCTTTCTCACGACCCTAGAAGGATGCAGAGTAAGTGTCTTTGCCTTACATGGAAAAATGTTTAAATCTTCTACGTGTTTTTAATCTACCCCTTTCCCTCAACAATGTTCAGAAGTTTATGATGCCCACCAACAAAGATGGATAACACACTCAATTTGAGTGTGATGTTCAATGATGAGTTGTCTTTCAAAATCAATGCCAGATAGATGTAGCACCAAAGTTGAATTTTACCAATTTCACTTTTTGAAAGGGGTAAGCCATTTCTTCACTGCTGGCAGAAAATGTATTTGCCATGTCACATATGAATAATTGCCACACGCCACACCAATCGACCAGGCACCTTTATTTGGAACAGGCGGAGGTGTGGTGCAGGTGCCGGGGCAGCTGAGGTCAGAGCACAAGGCTCACGGTTCGATCCAAGCCTCCGATGGCACCTCAACTCAGCCCCAGCCCCCAGCGCCTTGAAACCCGTACGGGTTAGTAGTTCAGTCTTTATAATTATTTATTTATTATTAATATTATCACAGGAGAGTTTAAATCTATGCAGCGTGCCTGCTTCTCTTACTTAAAACGCCCTGCCACATCACCATGACCATAGAACATTCAATGGACTTCCCAAAAAAGAAAAGAGTCCATTAAAACTTTGCTGGTACACAAATCACCTCCCAAATTTGCTTTACCCTTACCAACCAATGAGAAGAACTCTGATATACTTCCACAGGTATATACTAGTGACCCAAACATTCAGGTGTATGAGATTCAATGGTTGTCCACTCCACAGTCAAAGTTTCTCCCTCTGGAATTCCCTGCTTCTTTTTCTGAGACTGAACTGGAAAATAGCAAATTCAAATTCAGAGCATCATCAAAGTTCCATCTGTTCACTCAGTCCTGCTTATCAATGATAACCAATTTAAACAGTATATTTTGGCATATATTTTGATGCACTTAAATCTGCCCTACCCATGTTCACAAAAGTTCTCAGCTGAATGTCCATGTCTTTTTTACCTAATGTAGGGTTGACTATCTACAGACCCTGTTCATTCTTGCTGGATGTTTCAGAATGATTGACTGGTTCCCCACCACCAGATAGAATATGTGAACTTTCACAGTACGTGCAACTCTTTCATACATGGACTCACCACACAGTGCTCCCAGCATGGTTGGAATAGAAACCAAGCTCAGCCTTCTCAAACAATTTATAACCCAGCCAGCCCCACATTACACAAGGCTGCAAGTCAAATTGGGTCATGACTGGATCATGTTAACTCTTCCTGCTCTGAAAGAAACCCCTATCCGCCCAGAAAATACCCAGGGAATTCGGGTGGACAGCAACAAAACCTAGGTTATATAAATGATATAATCCATATGGAGCTGCACATGGCAGAATGTTTTCACTTGGTCGAATATAGAATTCTAGTGATACTGTTGGGTTACTTGTGGCTTCCAGGCATATTTAAAACTCATTGGTGAGTTTGAAAAAAGTTCGAATTTTTCTTTGCATGTTGGGGAAAGCATGTTTCTGTCTTTTATTGTGTATCGGGCTCTTAATTTAAGACCCTCTTTTTTGCTGAAAATCACTATCCATGTACAACAGGAATACATAAGGACGTACTTGAGCACGTAAATTCATCTGCACCGGGCGATGCTCCACATTTACATCAGAAGAACTGTGGTAAAATCCTACCAGGTAAAAGAAATAAAGCTGAAATACTGTGCCACAGGCAATTGCAATTGTATTACCTGTGCTGGACACCGTTGCATCTTCAAATTCTCTTTCAGTTCCTAACGTTGAAGAAAAAGTTCATTCTATTCTGTGGAAAACATAACATTAAACAAGACATTGTCTCAGATTAACAGGCGGACTCCCAAATCGAAAAATGACCTATGCTGAAAGCATTTAACATTTGTATGTACAAATAGCAGTTTTCTTGATGACTGAGCAGTGCTGGGTTGTTATCAGCTTCAGTGGCCAGCAGAAAATGTCAAAGTAGTGTGAACAGGTTAATGCCTGTCGACTTGAAAATCAAATGTCTTGTAATACAAACGTTCAATTCTTTAGAAATGAAACCGCCTGCATAAACTACCAGTTAAGAACTCGAGGATCCCTGATGTCGCCCTCTTCTAACGGAGCACAGTAGCAAGTGAAGAAAAATCTTTATTGTTGATTAACAAAATCATTACAATCAAAGAATATAAAAAATGCATGCATTTGTAAAAAAAAAAAAATAAGATTATATAAACATAGTAGAACAATTGTGCTTTCTTCCAACGACAAAGGCACAACAATACATTGCTAATTTTATAATGGTTTTGGAGATAACATTATATTTCAATTAATCTATCTCTCCTTATTATAGCACGCTTCTTTGTACATTAATAACATCAATATTACATTACTTTTTTAAAATCCTGAAATAAAATGCCATTGATAAAGTGCCATTATACCTTTTCTTTCCCGAAGTGCCACACTAGCAAGTGGAATGTTTGTCACCGAAAAGGATAACAAATCATGTGTCAAAGGGAGGGTGGTGGGACAGCTGTTCCGGTTGTTGGGGTAAAGTATTCTGACCTGCTGGCTTTGTGACATGCTGGATGAAGATAATACTGCAGTGCTGAACAATCCCCTATACAGAGGAAACTGAGGCTGCATCTGGAAATGTTGTTACATAGAGATGTGGCAATTTGTTTGGCTTTTCACTATGCTTATCACTTCCTCGGTGCTCCTCGTCCAGGTACTAGTGTATGGAGGTGACCGTGACAGACATTTTCCAAACGTTTTAGCGAAAATATCAATAATCTTTCATCAGTTTTAATTACAACCTCACCCTAAGCATCTCCTCACCTGTGCGATCTGCTGGTTTGCTATAAGAGCGTTTCCAAAAATAAGTGTACTTTGTTTTGTGAAATGATGTACTTACTGTTTGAACTGCAGTGCTCAGCCCATAGCATATGGGTGTAATGTTCAGCAATGTGCCCTCTGCTCATCTTCTGAGCTTGGCATTTACTGGGCATGTAGTGTGGATGCTGAATGGATGGATCACTCAGTTCCCTTCACACCATGCACTCCTGAGTTTGCGTGGAGTGGGCCTAAACTACAATTACTTGTCAACTTTTCAATTCTCATCAAATAAGAGGTGGGCTGCTAGGCAATGTGAACATATAGAACTGTTGCGCTTAGAAAGGTCATTATAACATGATGGAGTAAGCAAAGCACTCAAGAAAAATGCAAGACACAGATACCGACTCCGATGTGGAGCAAAATAATTTCATATCCAAATTAGAACATGAAATCATGGTCAAGCAGGTTGTAAATGATACCCTGAATCAGCAAAAACATAAAAGACAAAGCTTCCCTTAACTCAGGTGAGGAACGGAAGAAAGACACCAAGGGAAAATATACTCAAGGCCAATAGAAGAATAAGTATGCAATATATTAGGGAAGTTCTAAGGGGCAGATTTATGAAGGGCTTGCGCCACGTTTACGCCGCCGTTGCGTGACGCAACGGCACGGAAACGTGGCGCATCCCTGCGCCCTATTTACAACGTGACGCATCTAGGAGATACGTCACGTTGTACAGCACAGCGCCATGAGGAGGCGTTCCTGCGCAGTGGGGGCGTTCCTGCGCAGGAACGCCTCCTGAAAGTGGCTGAGTGAAATCTATGAGATTTCACTCAGTCACTTTCAGGGCAATGCTGCGTCAAAACCCTGCGCCTGCTTGAAGCAGGCGTAAGGCTTGAGGCAGCATTGAAAGAATAGGCCCCCCCAGAGCATTGCTGGAGCTGCGTCGCGCTTGCGACGCAACTCTAGCAATGCGCCACATTTCCGGCACAGATGCGTCACGCATCTGTGCCGTTTTTGCCCCATGGTGCGCCGCATCATAAATGCGGCGCACCATGGGTGGCGTAGCTGTGGCGCACTGTGGCGCATGTTAACTGGCGCATCCCTCGGGATGCGCCAGTTAACATAAATCTGCCCCTTAGTTTCCAATCTCAACCCAGGGAAGACGGGGATCAGTTGTAATCAAAATATATTGTTAAATAAAGGAATGATTTGCCTTTGCTTGTAGGACTAAGAAATGAAAATAATTTTTAAGAAAATGAAGGACGTAGGCAAGACTTTGTTCAAAACATTTGCTTTCATGACTATCGAGGAAAATCAAAATCCATCAAATATCACCCCAAAAAATCGATTACCTTAATATTGTAATCAAATATTTGAAAAAGAAAACAATACTGTTGACTTACAAAATATCTCTATCAAAAATATCTACAAAATCAAAATATTGAAAATGAAAATAAAGACACACTAAGGCCCTTATTATGATTTCCCGACCGCAGCATTGCAATATGACTGCACATGGTGCAGTTGCATACTCCCACTTGTCTATGGGAGCTTGTGCTGTGGCTGTAACCCAGCTGTAGCGCAAGCTCCAATAGAAAAATGGGAGGATCTGTTCATCCCTGCACCATGTGGCAGGCACCTCTAAGGTGCCTGCCATGCGATGCAGGTATAATGATCAAGGGGGCACCATATGTCCCCCGTTGGCCCCCAAGCGGAAGCGGCAAGATGAAGGGGGCCCTGCAAGGGGCCTCAAATGTTGCTTTCTGACAGGCTTTCCATGTTGGAAAGCCCTACATTAAAAGCCTGTCGGACACAGACATCGTAATCCCTATGGAAACACAGTCTATAGTTGACAAATCTTCTCGTAATTTTCAAAACTAGTGATCAGCTCCAGTCATCTCTCCTGTCTTGAACGTTTCAGGGTGATTCGCCAAGCGGGGGCCAAGAAGAAAGGGGGGTTCCAAAACACGTTTTCCCGATGTTATTTTCCATAGGAAACTTAAGACAAAGCTACAGCCCGATTTGCTGAACGGAATTACACCAAATTTGGCAAAAAGGTAGCCCTATGTTCCGAAAGAGTCCTCTTTATTAAATGGTGTAAATTTGTTAATTAGTTCCTGGAAAATTAGAAAAAGAAAACGTTTTGAAATCTAGGGCAGCAGTGGGTCCACAAACCCTCCAGAGCATGAGCTTCACTGTGATTAGCTGCCAACCAGGAAGTGTTGGCAGCCATCTTGTGACTCAGTAGAACCGAGTCAAAAGAAAACAGTGAAAAAAAATGAAGCACGGTCTCCTGCGCTTCATTTTTAATGAGGCCACCGGGTGGGCCAGGTCCCTGGGGCATTGTTAAAACACTAATAGTGGGGACCCGAGTAGGCCCCCACGAGCCCCAGGACCGCCTCCTCCCCAGGACTTTGAGCTAAAAGAATGCATGGGGGTCCCAACCCCCACCAAAGCCCCGGGGACCGACACCTCCCCAGGGCTTTGAGCTAAATGAATGTGTGGGGCCCACAACCCCTCACAGCCCTGGGGACTGCCATCTCCCTAGGGCTATGAATTTTTATTAAATAGATATGTGGGGGGGCAAGACTCCCCACAGTCCCCAGGGACCACCAACTTCCCGGGACACATACTTATTTAAATTTGGGGGTCCATAGCGGACCCCCAGCCCCAGGACCCACCCCCTCCCCAGGGCTATGTTGAAAAAGGGAGGGGGCACCCCTCCTGGAGCCCCTGGGAACCGCCACCCCCAGGGCCGGCTACTGCAGTGTCCCACGGTCCCCACCTGAGTCACAAGGAAACAGTGAAAACAATTTTAAAAACAAGAAAAGGGGGCAGGGTAGAAACACCTTGACCCGTAGGCCTGCTCAGGGGGTCCAACATGGGCACACAGGGCCAAAAAAAAGCATACATTTTTTTTTAATTTCGGCAAAATTGAAGATGGGGTCGAAATAAAAAAAATGAAGTAGGTCTCCCGTGTATCTTTTTAATGAGGCCACCGGGTGGGCCAGGGCCCGGGGTCATGTTTTTCTAACTCCCTTGCATCTTTCTGCAGTTCTGTTGCCTCCTTCTGTACCTCTGTTGCTTCCCTCTGCACTTCTCTTGCCTCAGTTTCTATACCCATCTTTTCTGTTCCTGCACCCCTGTTGGCTCTTTCTGGACTGCTCTTGCTTTATTCCGCACCTCTCTTGCAAATCTCTGCACCCCTCTTGGCCCCCTCTGCACCTCTGTTGTTTCTTTCTTCACTGCTCTTGCTTCTATTTATACCTCTCTTGCAAATGTCTGCACCCCTCTTGCCTTTTTCTGTACCTTTTTTGCTTGTTTCTGCAACTCTCTCCCCTTCTGCACTACTATTACATCTTTCTATACCTCTTTTGCTCCTTTCTGCACTTCCCTTGCCTCTTTCTGTACTGCTCTTGCCTCTTTCTGCACCTCGGTTGCTTATTTCTGCAATTCTCTTCCCTATGTTTGCACCCCTCTTGCCTCCTTCTGCCGTTCTGTTGACTGCTTCTGCAGATCAGTTGCTTCTTTCTACACTTTCCTTGTCTGTTTCTGCACCTCTGTTGGTTCTATCTACACAGCTATTGCTTCTTTCAGCACTTCTCTTGCAAATATCTGTTCCCTCTTGCCTCATTCTGTACCCCTTTTGCCTCCTTCTGCACCTCGGTTGGTTCTTTCTGCACTGCTCTTGCTTCTTTCTGCACCTCTTTTGCCTGTTTCTCATACCTCTTTCTGCACTTCTTTTTCCTCTTTCTGCACCTCTGTTGCTAATTTCTGCAATTCGCTTCCCAATTTCTGCACCCCTTTTGCCTGTTTCTGCAACTCTCTTGCCCTTTTATGCACTTCTATTACCTCTTTCTATACCTATTTTGCTCCTTTCTGCACTTCCCTTGCCTCTATATGCATGTCTCTTGCCTCTTTCTGCACCTATGTTGCTTGTTTCTGCACAGCTCCTGCTTCTTTCTGTGCTTCCCTTGCCTCTTTCTGCACCTCTGTTGCTTATTTCTGCTATTCTCTTGCCTCTTTCTGCACACCTCTTGCCTCTTTCTGCACCTCTGTTGATTATTTCTGCCCTTCTCTTGCATCTTTCAGCACCTCTCTTGCAAAGTTCTTCACCCCTCATGCCTCTTTCTGTACTTCACTTGCCTCTTTCTGCTTCTCGCTTGCCTCTTTTCACACCCCTTTGGCCTCATTCTGCACCTCTGGCGGTTCTTTCTGCACTGCTCTTGCTTCTGTTTGCACCACTCTTGCCTCTTTCTGCACCCCTCTTGCCTTTTTCTGCACCCCTCTTGCCTCTTTCTGCACCCCTCTCCCCTCTTTCTGTACCTTTTGTTCCTGCTTCTGCACTTCTCTTGCATCTTTTTGTACCCCTCTTGCCTCTTTCTGCACCTTTGTTGGTTCTTTCTGCCCTTCTCTTGCTTCCGTCTGCATCTCTATTGCCTATTTCTGTACCTCTCTTGCCTCTTCTTGCATTTCTTTTTCCTCTTTCTGCACGCACCCCTCTTTTCTTTTTCTGTACCTCTGTTGCTTCTTTCTGCACTTCTCTTGCCTCTTTCTGCACCCCTCTTGCCTCTTTCTGCACGTCTGTTGTTTCTTTCTGCACTGCTCTTGCTTCTTTATGCACCTCTTTTGCTTGTTTCTGCAAGTCCCTTGGCTCTTTCTGCACCTCTCTTGCCTCTTTCTACACCCCTGTTCCCTTATTCTGTAACTTCATTGCCTGTTTTAGCAGCTCTCTTGCCTCTTTCTGCAGTTCTGTTGCCTCATTGGAGAACCGGGCCTTATGGGCCTGGCGGCGCAGGGCACGCCTTAAATCCCCGAGTTCAATTGCCTTGTCGAACAGAGACACGAGACACTCTGTTGAGCGTGGAAAACCAGGTTTATTAGCTGCAGCCAGGCACAGTTATCCCAGAAGTTACACGCAAGGTGGGTTCTGAAGAGACTGCCACTTCAATCCGTGGTGTACACTCTTTTATAGGAAACACATTCACAGAGTTTACTCCTTACACATACAAAACGAACCAATAAAAAAAAATTGGAAAACAAGCTATCAGGTGTCTCAAATACTCCCCTCTCTCAGACCCCGTGTGTTACCCCTCCCAACAAATTAATCAGTACTAGTACCAACAATCCAATTTGCAGGTGGCAGGACTTATTTGTGTACCTCAAAGGATAGTTGTGTAACAGGAGAATACAAGGAGAGAATAGCGAAGGCCAGTCGGATAAGATAATGTAAGGAGAGAATAGGAGAAGGCAAATAGTCAGTCGAGACAGGGATCAATCAACCCAGACATGGATTAACGAACTTGGTCAGACCCTGACATCGGTTTCGTAAACAAGGGCAGAGGGTTACTCTTTAACAGAAGAGACACGTAGCAGCTGAGAAAAGCTAAAACACTCCGTTCGCCGTACTGCCTGACTGAGGGCAACACAAAATGGCGGCGAGACACAAAATGGCGGCTGAATACGGGACAAAGTCAGAAATCGAAGAACCTCAGACCCTCCTTATGCCATTACTCCGGCAAAACACCAAGGACTCAAGTTAGTCTGAGTCGATGTCAATGGCCATGAGGTCATCGAACTGTTGCTGCAGCATCATTCTAATATTCTCTGTTTTCTTTGACACAGGCTTTGGGACACACATAGTGGCACAAAGACCACAGATGACAGGTGCACACTGTACACAGAGACAATAAGAAAAAATGATGGCCAAGACCATTACATGGAAAGTTAGTATCTTCCATCCCCATGTGGACAGTAGTCCCCAAAACCATCCCATCACAGACCAATCTCCTGTGTCCTGATGTATAGACTCGGAGATGATATGCAACTTGGAGATAGCTTGGCATACCGTAGGGGCATTATCAGGAATGTAAATGCAGGGGGCGTGGCTTGAGTGCCGTGCGTGATGGCAGCTTGACGGCAGAGCTCCGCCGTCGGGTGCCCGAAAACGGCATTTTCTCCGGTTTTCGGCATTGGAGAGAGCCCTGAGGCACTGCATTCTGCCCCTGAAGATGAGGTGAGCTGCACACAGTGTTTTCAAGCCACCTGCTTGCCTGCTTGCTCTGGAAACCTCCGAAAATCAGCCCGTTTTTACCGTGGCCGCCATTTTGTTTTTTGCTCCTGGCTCTGCTGCTCGGTGTTACAATGCAGACTGCAATCGGTAGTAGTACGAAGTTAGGTTTATTAGAACAGCCCCACACCGGTGGTGGTGCGTGGGTAAGCGGAACATCAGTAATGACAGTTGGTGTCAACGGGTATCAGCTGGGAGGGAATGGAATGTGGGGGGAACCAATGGGGAAGAGGAGAACTCAGAGGGAGTTCACGCGCAGGGGAGGGGAAGGTACCATGCGCTGGGGTACAGGGGGGTGGCATAAGTAAGATACAACACCTTCCTCTCTTGAGAGCTTTGACAACTGTGCCACAGAATGTGGTAACCATTAACAAGTGGGTACATAAACTGGTGGGCAATTAGTCACAGACAAAGTCATCCAAACGTTTTGGTCTACGGATGGTTCTACCAAACCTTCCAGAGACCGACGGTAAGTTAGGTGCACATTCGGTGTCAGAATGGGAATCATGGATAGTTCTGCCGAACCTACCTCTGAGCCTGTGACCATCAGACGCAACTTCAGAATCCGAATGAGGGTCATCGTGACAACTCCGATTATATGTCGAAGTGCTGGGATTGACACCTACAGACCGATCTGTCGATTGACCATCATCAGAGTCAGAGTCAGGTTGGAGATCATGAGTGCTGTCATTTCTAGGCAAATTACTCTCTTCAATACAAGACCTATCAACATCCACCCACAAATCATTGCTAACCGTAACATGTTGCTGTTGATTGTGAGCCTTGCCTCCAGGATGATAATTCGCCAGTCTGCTCATGTGCCATACTTTTCCATCGCTGAGTCTTGCCGCATTGTTAAACAATTCATCAATGTGAAGAGGGGCAGTGAATCTGCTTTCACCTTTCTTTACTTTTTTTTCCAAACGAACTTTCACAAGGTCGCCAACCTTGAATGTATGATCCTTTGCGCTGTGTCTCGAATCATACCATTCCTTGTAGTATTTCTGTGCTTTGATAATGTTATTCCTTATGTTTTCTGGTGACCATTCAATTTGTTTGGATTCAGACATCCACCCCAGGTCAATGCTCAAAGGCTGTCTGCTTCTCATGAGAACAAACGGTGCTGTGCGTGTGCTTGCACAAGGAGCAATCCTGAATGCCCAGATAAGTTTGTATATTTCTTCTTCCCAGTTTAGGTTTGCATTTCTGGATAGTTGTATGTGTCCCTTCAAGACACGGTTGAAACGTTCAGTGAGGCCATTTCCTTCAGGATGATAAATTGAAGTGGTGTGATGGGTGATACAGTTCCTAGCAAGGAATGACTTGAATGCCTCTGAACAGAATTGCGGACCATTATCAGTGAGCACTGATTTGGGTAAACCTTCACTTAGAAAGAGTTTGTCCAAGAAATCTATAAATTTTGAGCTGTCAATTTCCTCAACAATTTTAATTTCCGGCCACTTGGAGAAATGATATATTGCCACGAGGATGTACTTGATTTCTCCGTCATGTCCTTCGATGGGCCCCACTATGTCTAAGCCCAATTTCTCCCATGCCATTTGAGGGGGTTGAATTGGAGAGAGACTGACTTTTGAAGTTTTGAGAGTTTTGTCTGAGTCACAGCATTCAACACAGTTCCTGACCTGGACCTCAATTTGCTTGTCAATACCCGGCCACCAATAACTTGACCTGACTCTTTGCTTAGTTTTGGTGATACCAAGGTGGCCAACGTGACACAAACTTAGGATTTTGTCTCTGAGCGTGGCAGGGGCTATGGCTTTACCCATTCTGTACAACACACCGTTTTCCAAACTGAGTTCATTTCTTGTTTCCCAGTACGCCTTGTTATTGTCATGTAGGTTGCGCTTATCTGGCCATGCAGAGTTGACAAATTGGCATACCTCATGCAGTGTAGAGTCGCGCGACATGTGTTGACCCCATTCTTCCGCTGATATTCCATCCAGGTCGGTGTTGAAGAGCAGAGCTACCTTCTCCTCGTCTTCTTGTGTGACCATGCTTTCCGTGTGAGGCAGAGGTAGTCTGCTGAGGAAATCTGCAATTTTGTTTTTCACTCCAGGCCAATATTCCGCCGAGTAGTTGTAATCCAATAACTTGATTGACATTTTGCTCAGTCTTGGTGAAGCATTTTGTAGACCAGAGGCAGATAGTATCTTGATTAATGGTTTGTGGTCTGTGCGAAGATGGATTTTGTATCCCCACACATATGCTCTGAAGTAATTGAGCGCCCATGAACAAGCCAGCATTTCGCACTCAATGACTGAGTACTTTTCCTCTGCAGAGGTGAGCGACCTGGAGGCAAAGGCTACAACCCATTCTTGGTTCGATGAGTCCTTCTGTGCTAGCACAGCTCCTATACCTTTGTTGCTCACATCTGTAGTTAGGTAGATTTCTGCTTTGGGGTCAAAACCTTTGAGGAAAGGCGCCTCGCTGATTTCCTTTTTGATGGTATCAAAGGTGTTCTGACAGTCAGGTGACCAGACAAATTTGGTTTTGTTTTTCAGTAATTGTCTTATACTGTAGGTTTTTTTCAGAGAAATTCCTTATAAATTTGGAGTAATACTCCGTCAAGCCGAGAAAGACTCTTACATCTTCTTTGCTTGAGGGACATGGGGCATTGAGGATTGCGTCCACTAAACCTTGTTTGGGTTTAATTCCTTCTCGGCTGATGGTGTGCCCAAGGTAAATCACTTTGTCTTGTGAGATTTTACATTTGTCTAACTCTACTGTTAAACCATGCATTTTCAGTTTGCAAAATACTTGCCTAAGGCATGTGTCATGTTCCAATTGGTTGCTGCCCATGACCAGGATATCATCCTGGAAAAACCTGATGCCATCAACACCTTCCAGGATGGATGTCATGACCCTTTGGAAAAGTGCTGCGGCAGAGGCCAATCCAAATGGTACCCTGGTAAACCGATAGCAACCAAAGGGTGTGATAAAGGTTGTGAATTTTTTACTGTCCGCATGCAGAGGGATTTGGTGATATGCGGATTTCAAGTCTATTATGGAAAATACACACATATCATTGGTGGCACTAAACATTTCACATATACGTGGTAGAGGATATTGATCAACAATAATGTTTTTATTGAGGTCCCTGAGATCGATGCAGAGTCTAATTTTCCCATTGGGACGTTTCACAACTACCAAGGGGGAAACCCACTCCGCCGATTCCACCACTTCTATAATGCCATCCTTGACAAGTCTGTTTAATTCTGCTTGAACATCACATCTCACTGACACTGGTAGATGTCTTACCTTGTGAATGCAAGGAACAGCTGAGGCCTTTAGTTCAATTTTATGTTCGAAGCTGTTAAGAAGACCAACTTTACCTGAGAACACTTCAGGAAAATCTTTTTGTATCGCCAATTTACTGGAATCATTTATGGACAAGACTGGATCATCACTATTGGGATCAAGCATGATGCCTAGATCAGCCTGGTCACTCCAGCCAAGGACAGAGGGGCCTTTTTTTAGCAACATAAACTCAGCAAAATGCTCTCCTGTTTTTAAATTCAAATTCCAGATCACGTGTTCCTAGGAATTCTATGTTGTTTCCCGTGTAGCTTCTAGCAATAACCTTAGGTTTTTCAAGAGTTGAGCCAATTTTATCCGTGAATTGCTTCCAAACATTCTCGTTGATAATCGTGAAGGGAGACCCAGAGTCAGCCATAAGATTGACTGTCACACCTCCCAAATTTACATCACACATTGGTTTTTTCTTCTTTGTTGGCGTGAGTTCTAACACGTCATATTCAATTGAGAAAACATAACTGACGCTGTCGGAGTCAGAATACTCCGAATCCTCTTCTGTGGAATCACTCTCTTCTTGAATTTGTCGGACCTGTCTGCTTTGTTTGTACAATTTCCTATTGCAAACCTTAGCGATGTGTCCAGTCATTCCGCATGACAAGCATTTTTGATGTAAAGCTGGACACCTTCTTGAGTCAGCTAGATGGGTTGGAGACCCACAGCGATAACATTTAAGTTCAGGAAAATCATTGTCCCTAGTATTACCACGTCTATCACTGCTATGCTTTGATCTGCTTGGTTCACTTCTTTTGTGATAATCATGACTCGTTTCTTTTTTGTTTCCTTTCTGTTTTAGTTTGCTTGAATTGGAGGACCTTATAGCTTTAATTTCCGCTGGTTCATCCATAACTGCTTTGGCACATCTGCCTGTAAGTTCAGCTTTCTTGACAAGGGCAACAACCTCCTTCAAAGAAGCCTCGCCATTGACCCAAAGTTTGTCCTGGATATTGGGGTTGCTCGCGTGCATAATTATTTGATCACGCACAAACTCTTCTTGCAGTGCTCCAAATCTGCAGGTTAAGGCTAAGTTGTTCAAGGCAGCAACATAATCTTCAATGCTTTCTTCTTTACCTTGCTTCCTTCTAGAGAATTTGTACTGGTCAACAGCGACACATACAATTGGCGAGAAGTGATCATCCAGATCATCTAAGGCATGTTGGTAAACATCATCACCTGTTCTCACTTTCTTCTCTATGTTGTTGTAGGTCTTAACTCCACCAGGACCCAAACAGCACAAAAGTACTTTTTTCTTCTTTACAGCAGTGAAATCAACATCCTCAACTGTCTCAATATAATTAACAAAATACTCTTTCCACTCTTTCCAAGGCATGCATGGGGCACCTTTGAGAGGTAGAAACGCCTGAGGTTGCGAAAGATTCAAGGAACTGAGAGCACACATGACGGTAGATAAACTGTTGGCTCAAGTTCTCACTGTGAAAGATTCTAATGTAGTAGTGAATGTCACTTTATACACCTCTTTTTGAAGTGTTAACAGCTGTCACCTTCATTCATTCAGAATAGTCCTTAGTATAGTGCTTGCTTAGTTAAGTTACACTTGTATCCTTATTTGTCCCTTATAAACACATTGCGCAATGTTATATGAATGCAGAGCTTTGGCCAGGCTCGAACACTGGGTTTGAAAAAAATACGATCAATTTCACATGAATTTTTTTTTTCAAAATGGCCCCCAGCGCTGCGTTTCAGTGACGTCACGCGTCACCAAGCATGCGCAGATGTGAAGAATCAGAAGCGCGAAAACAGCTGACAGGAATTTCCTTTTACGAATGCGCACGGCAAGCGCATACACAGCTGACAGGAGTTGGTGTGCGCAAGGACAGCCGCTGCCAGGAAAGAACGACGAACACCTTCACGGTGCACACGTGAAGGAGATCCCTCAAGTACCGTAGTGGTCCTACCTCCGTGCGGCGCCGCAGCTGGCCGTTCTGAGACACTCAAATCTCGGACAAAGGCACACGACTCCGCTTCCTTCGACAGCTATGTGGTCCTCATCTTCATCCGCTTAAGATGAGAAGACACCGGAATTCCCAAGGTATGAGGAATAGTTCCGATGAGTCGATCGATTACCAATCTCAGCAAAGTTAATGATTGTCAGCTGTACCACGGTGTGAGGCTGTAGTTCCGCTGGTAACCGCTCGTCGCCACTGTTACAATGCAGACTGCAATCGGTAGTAGTACGAAGTTAGGTTTATTAGAACAGCCCCACACCGGTGGTGGTGCGTGGGTAAGCGGAACATCAGTAATGACAGTTGGTGTCAACGGGTATCAGCTGGGAGGGAATGGAATGTGGGGGGAACCAATGGGGAAGAGGAGAACTCAGAGGGAGTTCACGCGCAGGGGAGGGGAAGGTACCATGCGCTGGGGTACAGGGGGGTGGCATAAGTAAGATACAACACACGGTTTCTTTTTTTCACTGCAAAATGACTTTTCTATTGAATTTTGGGCCGAATTATCGGCAATACCCTCTCCTTCCTTCTGAGAGCTGTAATTTAGATACTGTTTATTGTTTCAATGCTATTTTTGCAACGCCATTCCTTCGTCATGAATTGAGGTGCCGCCATTTTGTCATGAGAGGCAGCTAGAGCATTCCTCCCACACAAATGCTTCACTAAGATTTTTTTTTACGCTCTTTTACTGCGCTCTGTGGCTATTATTCCTCTTTTTACGCCTTCTTGTCGTCGTCCTCTCATGGAGTGCAGTGATTTGTTTGAAAAGCCTGTTGCATTAAAATTATTTCCTATTTCTCTATATGGGAAAACTCAGCAACCTAAAACTCTCTACCTCTTCTCATGCTCGCACTTGCTCAGATTCTGATTCTGCTCCTCCCGACATGGAGGAAAGTGCGTCACAAAAATCAGATTTGACTTCTGGGGCTATTCCTAAAACTCCATCGGCAAGTAAGCTCCCACAATCTACTTCAACTAAACGACTATAAAAAAGTTCCTCCTTCTCCAGGTTCTTCGTCAAATTCTGCCGCCATGGATCTTATACTGGAGGAAATTCGTGCATTGAAGCCTTTTGTGGCTGAAACTACCAAAACTTTGCAATTTTTACATGACAAATGGTCTTCTTTGGAGTCTCGAGTCCTTCTTGTGGAGCAGTCAACAGAATCTCTTCAGAATTCCTGTTCTAAGATTGCCTCTCTGGAAAAGGACATTTCCCTCCTCAAGAGACAGGCGGAAGATTTGGAAAATCAAAATCGCAGGAATAACCTCCGTCTTTATGGTTTGCCTGAACTCACAGAAGGTTCCAACCGGACTGAATGTTTTCAATCATTTTTGCCAAAACTTCTGGATCTTCCTGCTTCCACCAATTTTAATATTCAACGAGCGCATAGACTGGCCCTAAAGATTTCTATGAAACCTCGAGGAGTTATCATGTTATTCTTACAATATACTGATCTTCTCCAAGTTTTATCTGCTGCCAAATCTAAAAAATAGATTGTTTGGGAAGGTCACCGCCTCTATCTTTCCAAGATGTGGCTAAAGTAACAGTAGACCGACGCAAACAGTTCCTGGTTCTACGCCCACAACTGCATGCTCTTAACGCCAGGTTTGGTCTACTTCATCCCTGCCTTTTCAAGGTTACCTACAAAGATAAGCCTACGATTTTTGATGATCCCGTCGCTTTGCTGGAATTTCTCCGTCGACAAGGGGCTGAAGTTATGGACACCTCAAGAATTGTTTGAATTATTAAGCTTATAGCTTACCTAATTTGCTTCTTTCTTGTCACGTTGGCTGTCACTGTGTTTTTTCCCCTTTTTTTGTCACTTTTTGCCTATATGTTGTGTCTTTTTTCATCTATGTATGTTATACAACAGATATGTTTTGTCTCTTTTGACGAATAAGTCTCTGCTTTCCCTATTTTGCAGGTCTACCCTTATTTCTCTCCATCCCAATGTTACCTTTTAGTCAAGTACCATGTTGTCCTTTTTCGGTTGTCTGATGGTGTTTTGCTCTCGTTGTTGAGCTCGTCGTCCCCCGGCGTCGTCACCCCCGCTCTTCAGTTTGTATCTGTAAGTATGTTCTTCATTATTTCTCTTTGTTATTCACTGTCTACTGTTTCTCTTTCTCTTCCTCTCTTCTTTTCTCTTTCTCTTTTACTCTCTCTTACTCATCCTTTGCTTACACAAAATTACGTACTTTCTCTTTTTTCCCTACTTATGTCCTTCCATTCTTTGCTTCTAAACTTTCTAATTTCTTTGCTTTTCTCTCATCTAATGGTTTTTCCTTACATTCTTTTGCTGATTCAAGTTCTGGGTTGTTACATGGAACGTTAAAGGGTTGAATAACCCTATTAAAAGGCAACAGGTTTTATCCCATTTAGCTAGAATCAAAGCGGATATAGCTCTGCTTCAAGAGTCCCACCTTTCTGACTCTGAAGCTTTAAAACTTAAACTTTGCTGGGTGGGTCATGTTTTTCCTTCACCTGCTTTGGGTAAGAAAAATTGAGTTGTGTTAATATGTCACAACAAGTTAAACGTTTCTCTTATTTCTCAGGATTGTGATGTTGAAGGTCGATGGGCACTAGTTACATTGACTATAGATAAAATTCCTGTAGTTATATTGAATGTTTATGTGCCTACTGGTGTTGATAAATTGTTTTGGCCTGCCATATCAGAGAAATTAGCTATTATTACTGAAAAGTATGTTATTTTTGGTGGTGATTGCAATCAAATCTTAGATCCTATTTTAGATAGAAATTCTAAAGTCAAGTTTTCCGCCTCTAAAATGCATTCCCAATTCTCTGCTTCCATACACAACAATTCCCTTGTTGATATTTGGCGACTATGTAATCCTGACCTCAGAGAATATAGTTTTTATTCTCCCACTCACCACTCCCAATCCCGCATTGATTATTTATTTTTGAGTAAGTCCCTAGCCCAACTCACTCTTCACTCAGATATTGGATCCATTTTAATTTCAGATCACGCCCCCCGTTTTTGTTGATATTGATCTCATTCCTTTTTCCCCTCATCCTGGACATTGGAGATTTAATAATTCTCTTCTCCTTGATCCTTCCTTTTGTACTAAATTCACTACTTTTGCTCAATCAACTCCCTGATTCCCCTTTTGTGATGATTTGGGACTCTTTTAAAGCGGCTGCTAGAGGTTTTATTACTAATTTTGTGTCCCAGAAGAAGAAACAAGCTCAATCTAAAACTACTCAGCTTTTGGATAACATTAAAAAACTTATATACCTATTATCAATCCACCACCGATTCATCCCTTAAGGAACTCATTGATGCTAAATTTGCTTTCAATACATTTACTACTAACGCTGCTTCGAATTCTTTATTGAAGTGTAATTCTCATTATTATGGCAGTCAAAATAAAATGGGGAAGTTGTTGGCTAATTACCTCAAAATACGGAAGGAAAAGCAGAAGATTGAGTCTATTCAGAGTATCAATGGTTTGTCTCTGTTTAAGGATAAAGATATTTTAGGCAAGTTTTTTCTTTGGTATTCACAGAAGGCATTTAGGAGTCCTAAAGTTAGGAGTCCTAACTTTACTACTACTAAACTGAGAAAAATCCTAATTTTAAGACTTTGGGTATGCACAGAAGGCTTTTTGGAGTTCTAAAGTGAGGAGTCCTAACTTTACTACAACTAAACTGAGACAAATCCTAATTTAAAGACTTTTGGTATTCACAGAAGGCATTTAGGAGTCCTAAAGTTTGGAGTCTTAACTTTACTACCACTAGATTGAGAAAAATCCTAACTTTAAGACTTTCGGTGTTCACAGAAGGCATTTATGAGTCCTAAAGTTAGCACTCCTAACTACTGTGAATACCGAAATGAGTAAGTGCCTTCTGTGAATACCTAAATGAGTAAGTGCCTTCTGTGAATACCAAAATGGTAGTAAGTTTAGGATTTTATCTTAAGTTTGTTCTGTGAATCGGGCCCCATATCACTGGCTTTCAATTTGGCTCTCAACAAGTTAAACTCTCGGTCTACGCAGATGACATTCTTCTGTATTGTTCTGACCCCCAATCTTCACTCCCTTTCTTTTTACAACAGGTCTCCTCTTTCTCCAGAGTTTCTGGATATCGTCTTAATGTAGATAAATGTGAGATTCTTCTTTGAATTCTCTCTGCCAAAAACATCTTTTTGAGCACACTGGTTTTTCGTGGCAGCCGTTGAAAATTAAATATTTGGGGATTTGGTTTGCTCCTCTTTTATCTGATACTCTTAAAATTAACTTTGAATCTATTTAAAAAAATTGAACGCTGCCATTACACGTTGGAATCCTCTTTTTCTTTCTTGGTGGGGTCGACTCGACTCCATTAAAATGATGTTAGCGCCAATTATAGTATATACCATATCTATGATCCCTGTTCATAATCACTCTCATTATATTAAAACAATAGACTCCATTCTTTTGAAATTTTTGTGGAAGGGTAAGCGCTCTCGTATTGCTATTGCTACCTTGAAGAAGGAGAAATCTATTGGAGGACTTACATTTCCTGATTTTTAGTCTTATCACAGAGCTTTCTCTTTGAAACAAGGTACTAGGTGGCTTACTTCTGACCTTCCCTGCTATCCTCCATTGTGGCTTCAAATGTAATCTTCCTTCCTTACTCCCTTTCATTTCCATGAAATCCTGGCCTTTACGTCAAACGTAACCTCATTGCGTAATCCCATCATCTCTCACTCTCTTAAACTTCTTATTCCCTATTTATCCTCCTCGTATCCATCTGCTATCTCTACTCATCTACAACCCATTTGGCATAATAAACATATACAAGTTCGTAACCGATCCATTTTCTAGAAGTCTTGGCATTCTCGTAGTTTAATATGGGTTTCCCAATTTCTCTCTTCTAATTTCCCTCTTTCTTTTGCTGATCTACAAACACGTTTTTCTCTTCCCTCCTCTTCTCGCTCTCAATATATTTCACTCTGTCCTGCTCTTGTTCAATATCTTCAATCACTCCCCCCTACTAATGACATTCCCAGTCCTCTTCGTTCCATTTCTTCTGCATTGGATAACCTTCCATCTGCCTCCTTTCTTTATAAAAATGTTCAATAATTAGGGGATAGGGCCAAATCCAAGGTTAAGTTGGCTTGGGAAAAAGATTTCTTGCAGGATTGCTCCATTCCTCTTTGGGACAAGATTTGGATGAAATTACATAAAGCCTCCAGAGCTGCTAATACTACCTTAACTTTATATTTTATTTATAATCGCATTTGTTTTACTCAACTTGACTTATCGACTTTTTCCTCGGATACCCTTTCCACTTGCTGGTCCTGTCCTTGCCCTTGTGCAGATTTGAAACACATGTTGTTTGATTGTCCGCCCATCTCCCGTTTTAGAACCTGGTATGGGCTCAACTCCAGAAGATTTTTAAATTCCAATTCCCCTTCTCCAGTGTCAATATTTTTCTAGGTTCCCTTTCCCCTATTTTCTCTCAATCCTCACACCAACACACTTTATTAGACCTTTTGGTGGCTATTGCTTTTCATCTCATCACCTCCAATTGTAAACAAGCTACTGAAGTTTCTTTTCGTGCTTGGTGGAATGCGGTTTGCTTCCACCATAGACTTGACACTAACTTTGTTACTCCTGTTTCCCTAGCAATTAAACATGATCTTTTATGGCTCCCTCTAACCACTTACTTATCCCTAGTTGCTACCTCGACACCGTCTTCCAATATTGCAAATGCTGAGGTTCGGAAACCACCATGATTTTTTCGATTGCATTTTGATATTCCTTTTGAATGTGCATTTCATATCATTTCAATTATTTTACTTCTTTATTTGCAGTGTTTTATTTTCCTTACAGTATTACTTTACCCTGTCTTTATTCTTGCTGTTTCATGAAATTTTTATTATATCCTTATTCACATTAGATGTTTTTGCTTGGTTGTAATTTTTGACTGTTTCTTCACTTTCTGTCTTTGCTTCTTTATCTTTCAATAAACTCAAACTTAAAAAAAAGGAATGTAAATGCAGCAACTAGACCCGATCAATTTACAGACTCCTCCACGATCTGCAAGGACAATGTCTACAACCATTCGGTTCTGCAAATCCATAAAGCGAGCCGCCTGAAGTTCGGCTGTCAGATTACTCAAGGCTCCAGAAGTTACATTTATGGTAGCCTCAACAACACAAACTAGTTGTCTGATGTCTCTGCTATTGGCCATTGGGCCCCAAAAAGGAAGCAACCCTTTAATAAAGTCACCTCCTTCTTGTCCTGCTGTGTCTTTCGAATCAATAACTCCCTTGCCATATCTTTTCCTATAATGACCTGAAGGAGCAGTGTATGCCGGAGGAAGAAGAAAAGCCACATAGCAAGTTCCTGAAAAATAAGTAGGAAGCCACGTATAGGCTCTATCATGGCAGATAAAATATGTGCCTTGTGATGGCACTAACGGTGAGGAAATCTGAGGTGAATAGACATAAGTATGGGAACAGACAATATTCTCCTGTTGATTTTTAACATTCTGACCATTAATCTGTCGACAGAAATTTCCTTTGATGAGGTACAAATAGGTGGGGATCTCCTTCGCCTAGCCTTTTCTGTAAGGCTAGTAACATAACGGGTTACATTGCAACCATCATATGCTCTTTTCTCATCTACAGGAATCTTACTAATCTCAGCAATTCTAGCGATAGCCACTATTCCATTTATTAAAGAACTGTGACTAAAATCTGCTCCACCATGATATGGACTACCAGGAGGATACCGTAGTTGGTTCTGATAAACTTTAGAGAACATAGCCAAATAGGCCCAAGCTTAGCCCTCATAGGAATATGGAAAGACTAAATATGGCATCCCTCTTTCTGTATTATGGGGCATAAGCCCACAGACCCAACAATCAGTGGTATTCATTACCAGTTGATGCTGATGCAATAACTGAATAAATGAATTATTAAAATATTCTGTTCTCCTAATCTGTTCATGTTCTGGGAGTGTATGAAACCGATGTGGGGAGGCAGTAGTAGGGAAAGATAGGGAAACAGAAGTCGGAACAGGTGCTTGCTGCATAGTATAAAAAACCGAACTTACACATGCTAATAAAATACATGAACATATTAAAATACATAAGGTTATGCCACATGGACTAACCAATAATTTCTTGCATTTACTTTTCATCTTTACATTCTGATCATTAATTTCCACTTTAGTATCCATACTCTACAGCGTTGCTCACGGCAATCTTCCTAAATCACTTAGCTGTGATTATTAGCCATCATATGACACTGCAAGTCCTGCAGACCTACTGTCACTACTCAGGTCACAGCTTAAGACTCCTACTGTGACCCTGCAACTTGATGGATAGTGGGAAAAAAAGAAAAAAAGTCTCTCAAAAACATAATCAGAAAAAGGAAAAGGAAAAATTCAATTGTCTTTTATTTGCCTGGGTCTTAAATTGTACCGAGTCTTATTAGGGATCGTTTGCTCCTTAAACAAATTTTCTGGATTCGCTATGTTCAATCGCAGATGTGATGGTACAGCTTCTTGCAACACGTCGTCGTCTTCTTTCTCAGAGTTCGTTTGATCCAGGCGTGCACTACTAAAAGGTACAAATCGAGGGACCCTTTCGCCTTCACTATCACTCATGCCCTTATGAACCCATTGATCAAAAGGTAGACCTTTACTGCTGTACGTGTTGCCAACTAAACTTGGTGAGGCGGGCCCCAACGAGGTTCCAGACTCTTTTTCCGCTGGAAATTCTACAGGCAAACCCAGTCACCGGGTTGGATGGAGTGACCTGGATCTACAGAGGCCTCCGGCAAAACGTTTTGAACCTGTTGGTGAAGAACGTGTAATTTAGTGGTGAGGTCATGCAAGTAGTCAATCAACATTGGGTATGGGATGTCAGAATACTTTTTAGATTGAGGGACTCCCCAGACATTGGCTGGGCGCCCAAAAAACTGACCTCGTATGGACTAAGTCCTAAACGGGGGTGTAGAGCGGGAATATCGACGGGAAAATATCGACTTACCTAAATATCGCCGCAGAAATATCTACAAGAAGAAATATCGATGTTAACAATATAGTTTGACCAGAATATCGACAGACAGGTAAGTAATATCGATAACAGTAATATAGTTGTGATAAATATCGTTAACAAAAACATAGTTTACAAAAATATCGTTTTTTTAATAAATATAAGTAATTTAGTGTTTTTAATGAGTATTGTTTGTGAAATTAGTATATTTTGCAGCATTGTATTAGTTAATAATGTGTTTTATGGTGAATTTAGTGTTAATAGTTCCGTAGCGGGTTGTGGGTTTATAGGGGAATAGGGTGGGAAGTAATTTAAATATAATAAAATAATAGATTAATTAATGTGTTAATTTAATATAAATAGTTTAATAATTATTAGTTAATTAATTTCAATTAGTTAATTGATAATTAATTATGTTAATTAATTATGTTTAATTTTTTTTAATTAATTTTAGGTGTGTGTACTGGAATTTTTAAGTGAAAATGTAGTGAAGTAATTACATTTTAATTGAATAATTAAATAATTAATGATTAATTAATTATAATTAAATAATTTACTTTTTTAAGCGAGTAAATACTTTTTTGTTTGTGTTGTGGTGTTTATAAGTGTATATGGTGTGAAAGCTGTCAATTAATTAATTATGTAAATATTTTGAAAATACAATACTAATCAATAATTAATTAGTAAATATTAAATGTAATTGAGTAATTAATTTTAGGTGTGTAGGTGTTTGTTAATAATAATATATTTTAATGTATATATTAAATAAGTTTATAATCTACATTAAATTTAATACTAAATTTGACAGATGGTTTATTATTTTTTTTTAGTTCCTGCGCTTTCCCTACTGTTGTACTCACTGGAGTGGGAATAGTAATTTTTACCACTACGCTATCCAACGCTTTCCCTACTGTTGCACCCTCTGGAGTGGGAATAGTAATTTTTACCCCTACGCTATCCAGCGCTTTCCCTACTGTTGCACCCTCTGGAGTGGGAATAGTAATTTTTACCCCTACGCTATCCAACGTTTTCCCCACTGTTGCACCCGCTGGAGTGGGAATAGTAATTTTTACCCCTACACTATCCAACGCTTTCCCTACTGTTGCACCCTCTGGAGTGGGAATAGTAATTTTTACCCCTACGCTATCCAACGCTTTCCCTACTGTTGCACCCTCTGGAGTGGGAATAGTAATTTTTACCCCTACGCTATCCAGCGCTTTCCCTACTGTTGCACCCGCTGGAGTGGTAATAGTAATTTTTACCCCTACGCTATCCAACGTTTTCCCCACTGTTGCACCCGCTGGAGTGGGAATAGTAATTTTTACCCCTACGCTATCCAACGCTTTCCCTACTGTTGCACCCTCTGGAGTGGGAATAGTAATTTTTACCCCTACGCTATCCAACGCTTTCCCTACTGTTGCACCCTCTGGAGTGGGAATAGTAATTTTTATCCCTACGCTATCCAGCGTTTTCCCTACTGTTGCACCCTTTGGAGTGGGAATAGTAATTTTTACCCCTACGCTATCCAACGCTTTCCCTACTGTTGCACCCTCTGGAGTGGGAATAGTAATTTTTACCCCTACGCTATACAACGCTTTCCCTACTGTTGCACCCTCTGGAGTGGGAATAGTAATTTTTACCCCTACGCTATCCAGCGCTTTCCCTACTGTTGCACCCGCTGGAGTGGGAATAGTAATTTTTACCCGTACGATATCCAACGCTTTCCCTACTGTTGCACCCTCTGGAGTGGGAATAGTAATTTTTACCCCTACGCTATCCAACGCTTTCCCTACTGTTGCACCCTCTGGAGTAAGAATAGTCATTTTTACCCCTACGCTATCCAGCGCTTTCCCTACTGTTGCACCCTTTGGAGTGGGAATTGTAATTTTTACCCCTACGCTATCCAACGCTTTCCCTACTGTTGCACCCTATGGAGAGGGAATAGTAATTTTTACCCCTTCGCTATCAAATGTTTTAAGTAATAATAATTTTTCTATATTAAATAAATGTATGTATTATTGTTGTTATTTAATTTTATGTGTTAAATATATGTATATGTACACATTTATTAAGTTTATAATGAAAAAGTTTAGTTAATTTGTTATAAATTGTTAAAATATAAAAGTAATGTAATATATTTTGTTACTAGTACTAATATTTTATAATTATTTAATGTAATTTTAAAAAGTCGATATTTTTAACATCTATATTTATTACATCGATATTTTTGAGTAGATATTTATGTACTTACCTGTTTAGGTATAGGGAGTCGATATTTATGTAAACGATATTTATACAACTATATTTTTGTCAACTATATTTTTGTAATCGATATTTAAACACCCTTCCCTAAACGAGAATGCACAGTAGTTCTTGTGGATAAAAGTGCCAAAAGTAAAGCATCAGGCCAAGCAAGACCCATGCTGGCCTGAATGTTTGCTAATTTGAGCCTAAGAGTGCCATTATAGCACTCTACCAAACCTGCTGACTGAGGGTTGTTTGCCGCATGGAATTTCTGCCTAATACCAAGACCTGTGCACACTTTCTGCATGATTTGGCCTACAAATTCACTCCCATTGTCACTCCAGACAATGGGAGGCAAACCGAACCTTGGGAAAAACTCCTTCAAAAGAACTTTGGCATTAGACAAACCAGTAATGTCCTTTAGGGGGTAGGCATCTATCCATCTGGAAAAGGCACACACCACCACCAGAACATAATTAAGGTTATTACAACGATCCATATGAATGTAATTGATTTGCAATACCTCAAAAGGGTACGTAGGGGGAGCAAAATGACCTGCTGGAGTTGGAGTTTTCTTTCCTGGATTATGCATTAAATAAACAATGCAATGCTTCACCACATTTTCTGCACATTTAGGAATTCCTTCATTCTGCCATACTGGAGCCAAAAGTTTGCATATGCCTTTCGCACTAATGTGGGCTGGACCATGCGCCATAGTAACTATAGATAGTACATAGGCGTCTGGTAACAGCCAACGCTGATGTTCTGACAATTCTGTTCAACACCCCGTCGCGTCCAACATTCCCGTACTTTCTCTCCACTTACTCAATTATTTCTCAGTAGCCTATTCTTGAATCGTTCTCACACTCTCTATCGTGTCCTCACACATACCTCCCTCTCTGACCCATCTTGCAGGGCCCGCAACACACATGCATATCTCGCCGTTTCTTTCGCTACCTCATCTGCAAAGGCATTCCCGCGACCCACATCATCAGTAATCTTCTTATGAGCACTACACTTGATTATTGCTATTTGGGTAGGCAACACAAGTGATTCGAGAAGGTCAGTCACCAACTAACCATGCTGTGTCTTAGTCCCATGGGAAGTAAAGAATCCTCTTTCCTTCCACAAGCGACCAAAGCTATGAACCACACCAAAGGTGTATTGGCTATCAGTGTAAACATTCACTCTCTTTCCCTTAGCCAACACACATGCTCTCGTTAGGGCAATTAGTTCAGCTGCTTGGGCTGAAATCTGTGCAATGCGTGCTGTTTCCACTACCGTATGCAAGGTGGTAACAGCATAAGCTGCAGTCGTTTCACCATTTGGAAGTTTGAAACAAGATCCATCTACCCATAGGATCCAATCTGGGTCCACAAGTGGTGTGTCTTTTAAAGCTATTCTGCATTTCGTTTCCTTCTCTGTTCGTAGAAAACAATCATGCTGTTCTTGAATGCCTTTCTCATCCGGAATGGGCAACAATGTTGCTGGATTCAAAGAATTACACCGCTTTATGTGTATATGGCTAGCCAAGAGCGTCAGCTCATATCCAGACAAGCGAGCACTCCTGAGGTGTTGTTTTTTGTTCTATTCAAAAGAGTATCTACTGCATGTGGTACCATGACAACAAGAGTGTTATCTAATACCAATCCAGCAGATTGACGAATAGAGATTGCTGCCGCTGCTGTAGCTCTGAGACAACTAGGCACTGCCTTGGCTACTGGATCCAAAGTAGCCGAAAAATAAGCACATGGCCGTTGTTTGTCTCCAAATTGCTGCGTTAAAACGGACAACGCGCAACCTTCTCTTTCATGAACGTCGAGTATGAAAGGCTTACTGTAATCTGGAGTACCTAACACAGGGGCAGAACACAAGGCAGTACGTAAGTCAAAAAAACTCTTTTGACATTCATCAGTCCAAGGAAGAGGTTGTGGTGTATCTTTCAACGTGAGTGCCAACAAAGGTTTAGCCAACAATGAAAAATTCGGAATCTACTGTCTACAATAAGAGTTAATGCCCCAAAAGGCACGCACATCTCTTTGTGTGCATGGCACAGACATTTGTGCGATTGCTTGAATTCGTTCTGGGGTCAATCGTCTTCCCTCCTTCGACACGAGATGACCTAAGTAAATAACCTCTTGGCGGCAATATTGCAGCTTAGAGGGGGACACCTTGTGATGCAGGTCAGACAAATGACACAACAGTGAAACAGTCACATCCTTACAAATATCCTCTGAATCAGCAGCAACTAACAAATCGTCACATACTGAATCAGAGTGGCACCTGGAGGCAAAATGAAAGCATCCAGCTGAGATTTCAAAGCCTGACTATAAATGGTGGGACTTTCACAATATCCTTGAGGTGCACGCTTGAACCGGAAACTTCGGCCTCCGAGAGAGAAGCCAAAAATATCCCTACTTTCCTCAGCAATAGGCATACTTAAGAAAGCATTTTTGAGGTCAGTAACTGAGAACCATGCCACTGAAGCGGGTATCGTAGTAAGCAAGGCAGTGATAGCTGGGACAACAGGAAACTGGGGGACAACAATCTTGTTGACCTCCCGAAGATCGATCACAAAACAATATACAGGAGGCTGAGAAGGATCAGTGCGTTTAAGAACAGGTAAAACAGGACTATTGCAAACATTACCTCTCGTCTCTTCCACCACACCCTTCTGAACCAGATCATAGATAATAGCCAACAAAGCTCGTTCACCATCATTAGAAATCTTATGCTGAGGAATACGTGGCAATTTAACATCAGGCTTAATAGTAACCTCGTAAGGTGGAATCTGGAGCAGACCAGCATCATTCAGACCTGTAGCCCAAAGTGTAGCAGGAAGAGACTGCAATTCAGGCGGGAATCGATCTTCAGATAGATATGTAGGAGAAACCAATTTCTTACCCAAGGTAAGAGGCACACCAGAGGGGGAACAATACAACGTTGCATGAAGACGTTTCAACAAATCCAAATCCAACAATTTCTCTCCGCAACCAGTCATTAGAATAAGCGGAGCTTCCAAATCTTAAGGACCAATCGAAAGAGGCAAAGGACAAGAAACCGGGTTAGCAACTGGGGCGCCGGAAAATCCTACAGAAACATTTGTTAAGCGAGACATAGGTGCCCCAGGGAGTTTGGAATGAATAATAGAACTTCTCATTGCACCAGTATCCAAAAGAAATGGCTCTGCAACAACATAAGGCCCATTCTGATCCACAGAGTTCTGAGGGGGAAAAGGAACGCTGTCCTTGAGGCAACGCACCTCACCCTCTACCTCTAGGTGCTGATTGAAAACCACCACGGCCTCGCGGCCCTGGAAATCCACCATTACGCTGCAATAAAACCGGACAGCTATTTTTAAAATGGCCTTCCTCTTTACAATAGGCACATTGATTAGGACCAAGCAAAGGTTGTGGAACAAAAGGTTCAGGATTCTGTAACAACCTCTGAGGCTGGGGAGGCTGGGGAGGCTGTTGAAACTGACGCTGACCAGAACGAGGGGGATAAGCCTGCTGAAGAAGAACCTTCGTTTTTAATTCTTTAGTCTTCTTCTCCATCTTATCTTTCTCTTCTCTATCCCTATTCTCGTAATACTGGGCAGTGGCTAATATCTGTGCAGATGAAAAAACAGCCCAGGAACTTCCGGAGTCTTTCAACTCATGCGACAATTCAGGAAGTAAATTAAATACGAATTTATCCACAAACAATCGCTGTCCCCCTTCAGTAGTCATATCCTGACCACTGTGATCGATAAAAGTCTCCTCAAAACGAGTAAAGAAATCGGAGACGCTCTCATCTTTCTTCTGTTTACACGCAGCTAGCTTATCCCAATTAACGTGTAAGGCAGGCATCATTGTCTACATTAAAGCGATGATTCTTTCAGGCAATTGTGTAATCAAATCATCTGGCTTAGCACCACCCACTTGTGCTGCATCCGCGGCAGCTATAGCGGCCCAATTACCACCTAAAGCTTGATTGTGATCTTCCCTCCGAATCCGTGCCCACAGCGCTTGTGGAACTACATTCCCAATCAGCTTATCAATATCTGCCAAATTCATGATACATGCATCAACAGTGTGGGACAGCTCTTTATAATATCCAGCAGGATTTTTACGAAGGTCCGGTAGAGACTGTTTAAGTGCCAAAACTTCAGATCGTTTCCAAGGGACATGTACCCATGTACGCTGGAAATGAGCAGGGACACCCGGAATATTGCCTGCATGCTTCCCGCCATACTGTAGGAACTTCCCTCATAGGGTACTGTTTCATTTTCTGTCTAACTGCAGGATCAGGTTCAAGAATAGTCTGAGAGGAATATAAGGACCTAAAAGTGAAAAGTGTCTTTACAGCGTCCACAACTTCAGAACCCACAATAAGTCCTTTATCAAACCTTTCCTGTATCTCTAAGAGACCCTGAGGAGTTAAATCCAATTCCATATCCTCCCATCCTTTGACAAGAGCGTCACACATGATATTAAAAACATATCTCTGTGTGGGCGCATTCCACTGGAGAAAGGTACTCAGAATATCGGGTACACTATACTGTGGACCACTCATGATCCATTTGTGAGCAAGAGAGTCCAATGCAACTCGTTCTGCAGAATCTGGAATTTGACTACGGGATTGCCTTCGGGAAAAAGCAGGAGTCCTATTAAAAGACCCAAAAAGAGGAGAGAAAAGACCAGAAACAGTATCAACCAACCGATTACGAGTCGGGGAAAAAGCAGTCAGTAGAACTGGAGACGCCGTATTAAGCAAAGGGAGAGAAGGACTAGCCGTCAAAAGAGAACCTGAAGATGAAGGAGACTGAGGTACAGAAGTTGGCGGCAAAGGAGGTGCAGGTGGCAATACAGGAAGAGGCAACTGCGGAGGAGCCGGAACACCTGGCTGAACAACAGGTTGCTGGACAGGCGGCAACAATACAGGTGCATTAGCTCCTGGCACATAAGGCAGGGGAAATCTCAACAAATGGGACATTAAGGGATCTTAGTTAAGATCCTTACTCCGTGGAGAAGTAGGCAACACAGGGTAGCATCTATCTATTGCCATATGATGTTGCGTGTCTAAGACTTCAATCGCTCGATCAGTCTCGTTATCCTTGAACTGCTTGGCAGCCTGTATGATTGTCATATCTTTCGCTTTTCTATCTCTTTTCGCCTGCTTAATTTCTCTCTGTTTGGCTTCTTTACGCCAAAGGTGGAAATGGTCAAACATCGCCGGTCGGGCTTTTCTTTTAAACAAAATTGTTTCCAAATTATCTAGTATATCAGGCTCAAAGCTACCATTTTGTGGCCACCGTAAAACACCATCTTTCTTCGTGTATCAGATCCATGCCTCATTAAAGACAATGGGGCCAACACCATGTTTAGAATAGAGCTCATAAGTGGGAGTTCCAACCGGAGGAATCGGACATGAGTCCTCGAGCCGGGAATCCCTATTACAACCAAAACAACAACATTTCCTGAATCCGCTCAGACCAAGCATCTTAAGTTCACTGGTCCGTTTGTCCGTTTACCAACTTCAAGGAGTGAAAGCAAAGAACACAGTACAAATGTACTCACCCCTTGGCTTCGGCTATTGCAATGGTCGAATAACAAAATACAAAAACAAAACAAAGAAGTGGGCGCTACCCACGAATGCTTAACTAAATGGTCTTCTCACACCACCCGAGGTCCGTCTAACACCTCGCTATACCAGTCAGCACCAGAGGGTCCAAGGCAGGGCGGCAGTCAGGGCAGCAGTCGTCAGCAGCCGTCGGAAAGGAGTACCCACGCTGCAAAAGACCTTCGGTCCACTTCGACATACAGGGGTCGCTTGACGTGGCTCGCGAATCCTCCGGAATTTTTTTGCGGGGCTTCTCAAGACCCTCGGGCTGAACCGCTACCACTGAAGCCACCCCACCGTGGGCGCCAGTTGGAGAACCGGGCCGTATGGGCCTGGCGGCACAGGGCACGCCTTAAATCCTCGAGTTCACCTGCCTTGTCGAACAGAGACACGAGACACTCTGTTGAGCGTGGAAAACCAGATTTATTAGCTGCAGCCAGGCACAGTTATCCCAGAAGTTACACGCAAGGTGGGTTCTGAAAAGACTGCCACTTCAATCCGTGGTGCACAAACTTTTATAAGAAACACATTCACAGAGTTTACTCCTTACACATACAAAACGAACCAATAAGAAAAGTTGGAAAACAAGCTATCAGGTGTCCCAAATACGCCCCTCTCTCAGACCCCGTGTGTTACCCCTCCCAACAAATTAATCAGTACTAGTACCAACAATCCAATTTGCAGGTGGCAGGACGTATTTGTGTACCTCAAAGGATAGTTGTGTAACAGAAGAATACAAGGAGGGAATAGCGAAGGCCAGTCGGATAAGATAATGTAAGGATAGAATAGGAGAAGGCAAATAGTCAGTCGAGACAGGGATCAATCAACCCAGACATGGATTAATGAACTCGGCCAGACCCTGACATCGGTTTCGTAAACAAGGGCAGGGGGTTACTCTTTAACAGAAGAGACACGTAGCAGCTGAGAAAAGCCAAACACTCCCTTCGCTGTACTGCCTGAGTAAGGGCAGCACAAAATGTCGGCGAGACACAAAATGGCGGCTGAATACGGGACGAAGTCAGAAATCGAAGAACCTCATCATTCTGCACACCTGTTGCTTCTATCTGCACTTTCCCTGTCTGTATCTGCACCTCTGTTAGTTCTTTCTACATTGCTCTTGCTTCTTTCTGCACCTATGTTGGTTCTTTCTACACAGCTATTGCTTCTTTCTACACTTCTCTAGAAAATTTCTGTGCCTCCTTCCATACTCCCCTTACCTCTTTCTGCACCTCTGTTGGTTCTTTCTGTACTACTCTTGCTTTTTTTCTGCACCTCTTTTGCCTGTTTCTCATACTTCTTTCTGACTTTTCTTGCTTCTTTCTGCACCTCTGTTGATTATTTCTGCAATTCTCTTCCCTATTTTTGCAACCCTTTCCCCTCTTTCTGTACCTCTGTTGCTTCTTTCTGTACTTCTCTTGCTTCTTTCTGTACCTCTCTTGCAAATTTCTGCGACCCTCTTGCCTCTTTTTGTACTTCTCTTGCCTCTTTATGCACCCCTCTTGCCTCTTTCTGCACCTCTTTTACTGCTTTCTGTACTTCTCTTGCCCCAGTCCACACCCCTCTGGCCTCATTCTGCATCTCTGTTGGTTCTTTCTGCACTGCTCTTGCTTCTCTCTGCACCTCTCTTGCCTCTTTATACACCATTCTTGCCTCCTTCTGTACCCCACTTCCTTCTTTCTGCACTCCGTTTGCCTGCTTCTGCATGTCTGTTGAGTTCTTCTGTACCCCTCTTGTCTCATTCTGCACCTCTGTTGATTCTTCCAGCATTGCTTTTTTAAAATTATATATTTATTTTCATTTCAAGGAAGCAATAATTACAGGTTTTTGTATACGACATACCAATAGTAACAAACCTTAATACATACACAGAAAAGGAAAGGAAAGGAAAAGCAAAACTAAAGGCCAAAAGAGGACTGAGAAGAGCCTAACAAGCAATGCGATCGCCCAGACAGTAAAGACATATAATAGCATCCTGAGCTTGCTGCAAAGCCCGGTTTTAACCCTCCCTTCCACCTATTCTTCCATCAACAGACCCCATATCTGTCTTTCTGCATTGCTTGTGCATCCGTCTGCACCTCTCTTGCCTCTTTCTGTACCCCTCTTGCCTCTTCCTGCACGTCTCTTTCCTCCTTCTTCACCTCTGTCGCTTATTTTCTGCATTTCTCTTGCCTCTTTCTGCACCGCTCCTACCTCATTCTGCACTTCCGTTGTTTCTTTCTGCACCAATATTGCTTCTTTCTGCACCTCTTTTGCCTGTTTCTGTAACTCTCTTTGTTCTTTTTGCACCTCTCTTGCCTCTTTCTACACCCCTGTTCCCTTATTCTGCCACTCTTTTGCCTGTTTCTGCACCTCTGTTGGTTCTTTCTGCTCTGCACTTGCTTCTTCCTGCACCTCTCTTGCAAATTTCTGCACCCCTCTTGCCTCTTTCTGCACCTCTCTTCCCTCTTTCTGCACCTCTCTTGCCTCTGTCTGCATCCCTGCCCCCTCGTTCGGTACCTCTTCTTCTTGTTTCTGCAACTCTCTTGCCTCTTCATGCACTTCTATTGCCTCTTTCTGTACCTATGTTGCCTATTTCGGCACTTCTCTTCCTTCTTTCTGCACTTTTATTGCTTCTTTCTGTACTACTCTTACCTCTGTCTGCACTTCTCTTGCCTCTTTATGCACCCCTCTTGCCTCTTTCTGCACCTCTGTTGCTTCTTTCTGTACCTCTCTTGCTTCTTTCAGAAAAGGGGGTGGTGATGGACAGAGTATCTGAATTAAACAGAACACTCATACCCAGTCAACAGATCAGGGCTTGATCCATCACCGTTTTTTAGCTCACTGCACCATCCCAGCTCAGAACCTGGCTACATGCAAATTAGTCTGTCCCTGGCCCAGTGCATCATGGGAACAGGGCAGACCAAACTACCAAGCCAATTCTTATACTGGGAAGGAAACAAGCTTCCGGGGACCGGTTTCTGGCATTACAGCCGTCTTCGGCCCGGCTTGCTTGAATCCTGATGGTGCAATGAGCAAGGGACTCACATTTGAGTATACCCTTCCACGCGTATGGTAGACAAAACGATTCAGAAAAGGGGGTGGTGATGGACAGAGTATCTGAATTAAACAGAACACTCATACCCAGTCAACAGATCAGGGCTTGATCTATCACCGTTTTTTAGCTCACTGCACCATCCCAGCTAAGAACCTGGCTACATGCAAATTAGTCTGTCCCTGGCCCAGTGCATCATGGGAACAGGGCAGACCAAACTACCAAGCCAATTCTTATACTGGGAAGGAAACAAGCTTCCGGGGACCGGTTTCTGGTCCCCGGAAGCTCGTCTCCTTTCTGGTGAAGGATTGGCTTGGTAGTTTAGTCTGCCCTGTTCCCATGATGCACTGGGCCAGGGACAGACTGATTTGCATATAGCCAGGTTCTGAGCTGGGATGGTGCAGTGAGCTAAATAACGGTGATGGATCAAGCCCTGATCTTTGGACTGGGTAAGAGTGGTCTGCTTAATTCAGACACTCTGTTCATCACCACCCCCTTTTCTGAATCGTTTTTGGCCACTATAGGTGTGGCAGGGTATACTCAGACATGAGTCCCTTGCTCACTGCACCATCAGGATTCAAGCAAGCCGGGCCGACGACGGCTGAAATGCCAGAAAGCGGTCCCCGGAAGCTTGTCTCCTTTCTGGTGAAGAATTTGCATATAGCCAGGTTCTGAGCTGGGATGGTGCAGTGAGCTAAATAACGGTGATGGATCAAGCCCTGATCTTTGGACTGGGTAAGAGTGGTCTGCTTAATTCAGACACTCTGTTCATCACCACCCCCTTTTCTGAATCTCTCTTGCTTCTTTCAGCATCTCTCTTACAAATTTCTGCACCCCTCGTGCCTGTTTGTGTACTTCTCTTCCCTCTTTCTGCTCATCTCTTGCCTCTGTCTACACCCCAGTCCCCTCGATCTGTACCTCATTTGTCTGTTTATGCAACTCTCTTGCCTCTTCCTGCACATCTATTGCTTATTTCTGCACTTCTCTTGCCTCTTTCTATACCCCTCTATACCCATCTTGCCTGTTTCTGCACCTCTGTTGGTTCTTTCTACACAGCTATTGCTTCTTTCTGCACCTCTCCTGCAATTATTTTTATCCCTCTGCCACTGTCCGCACCCTTCTCGCCTCCTTCTGCACATCTGTCTGTTCTTTCTGCAATGCTCTTGTTTCTTTCTGCACCTCTGTTGGCTGTTTCTCTTGCCTCTTTCTGCACTTCTCTTGCTTCCTTCTGCGCTTTTGTTGCTTCTTTATGCAATTCTCTTGTCTCTTTCTGTACCCCTCTTGCCTTCTTCTGCACCTCTGTTGGTTCTTTCTGCACTGCTCATGCTTCTTTCTCTATCTCTCTTGCAAATTTGTGCACCCTCTTGCCTCTTTCTACTACCCTTCCCTCTTTCTGCACCTATCTTGCCTCTGTCTGCACCCCTGTCCCCTCGTCCTGTACCTCTTTTGCCTGTCTATGCAACTTTCTTGCCTCTTTCTGCACATATATTGCCTCTTTCTGTACCTCTGTTGCTTCTTTCTGCATTTCACTTGCCTCTTTTTGCAGCCCTCTTGTGTTTTCTGCACATATGTTGCTTGTTTCCTCACTTCATTTGCTTCTTTCTGTACCTCTCTTGCTTCTTTCTGCACCTCTCTTGCCTCCCACTGCAGTTCTCTTGCCTCTTTCTGCTACCCTCTTGTTTGTTTCTGCACTCCTTTTGCTTAATTCTGCAACTCTCGTTCTTCTTTCAGCACCCCTTGTGCATCTTTTGCACCTCTCTTGCCTCTTTCTGCATCTCTGTTGCTTTTTTTGGCAGTTCTTTTGCCTCTTCCTGCACCCCTCTTGTTTCTTCCTGCATTTTTCTTGCTTCTTTCTGTACCTTTCTTCCTCTTTCTCTGCATGTCCTACCTATGTAGGCATAGTTAGGAATTAGCATTAAAAAAAACTTAGAATTTCACTGAATAAAACACAGGACATTATAGAAAGGAATTAGCATCTAAAAAACCTTAGAAATTCACTTGAAAGACACAGGTGCCAGGGACGTTATAGTTAGGGATTAGCATTTAAAAATCCTCAGAAATTCAATGAAAAAACTAAGCTTGGGCGGAGCTGGTATAGTGCCTCTAAGGGTAGCTCCACAGAGTTTAAAGAAAACACCGTGGAGCAACGCATAACTCTGCTCCTTCACCGCTCCTTACCCACTCCCAAATGCTTCAAAAAGATATAAAGAAAGCACTTACCTGTGTTTCTACCGCCTCCCCTGCCTGGCCGCTCTCCTTCCTGCTCTTCTCGCGTCCTCAACGTCCTTCATAAAACGAAAATACTACGTGGTAAGTCTTGCGCGTGCGCCTGCGCACATGCAAAACTAGAATGTTATTTTTTTAATATGAAGAATGATGAGGACGAGAGAGGAGGAGCAGGGCGGAGGGCTGCCAGGCTTGGGAGGCGGAAGAATCACAGGTAAGTGCCTACATTATATCTTTTTAAAGTATTTCAGAGGGGGGAGGGAGCAGCTAACTGCGCTCCACCACAGAGTTTTTGTCTACTCTTCGTTCTTAATGGCTGACATTTCACTCATTCAAAACCAGAGAAATTCGGCCGTTATAGTTAGCTGAGCTAACTATCCCTTTTACCCCTGCAATGCACTGCTGATGATGTCACATATTACATCACTGATGACATGATCAGTGACATCACTGATGACATCACTGATAACATCACAAATGACATCACTGATGAAATCATCCAGTGTCTGTGTGTTACTAAATAGTTTTAGAATGTTATGTATATATACGCCAATGTGTATTGAAGAATGAGTAGGTGTGTGAGTGTCTGAATGGATGATTCAGTAGATGCGTTACTGATTGTATAAGTTGGATTCAACATGTCTTAGTGAATGCATGAGAGAATGACTAATCTGTGTGAATGTCGGTATCAGTCTGTCAGCTGGTATGTAAGTGGCAGCATGCGTGCTTAGTAGCTGCATGGGTGTCTATATGGGTTAATTATTGGTTGTCTGAGTACCTGTATGGGTGTCTGAGTGTGTGTGTGGGGGTGGAGGTTGTTACTCCCTGCAAGGATGTGTGAGTGGGTGTTTCAGTGTTAACATGGGTTCATTCGTGTGTGTTTGAGGGGCTGTATGCGTTCATGAGTGCATCTGCGAGAGGCTGTATAGGTGAGTGAGTGTATGTATGGCTATGTCAGTGAGTTAGTGGATGTCTCAGTGGTATATGTATGAGTAACTACATACGTGAAAGGCAGTATATGTGAGTGTTGGAGTATATAAGTGACTATATATTAGAGTGAGTGATTGTGAGAGTGGATGTATGGATGAGTGTGTGCTTGTGTTAGTGATTGTATAAGCAAGTAACAATGTGTTAGTATCTGTATAAATAAGTGAGGTGGTGTGTGTATAACTGTATAGGTGAGTAAATGGCAATGTGATTGATTCTTTGCATGACTGAGTAGGTGTGTGAGTAAATCTATGGTTGACTGGCGGTATGTGAGTGTCTGTATGGGTATATGATAGCATATATCAGTGGCTGTATCGATGAGTGATTGCTTTAATGAGTAAATGTATGGGTTAATAGGTGGATTTGTATGTAGACCTATGAATCAGTGAGTGGGTTTGCACTAACGGCACCTAAAGAGAGAGAGGGATGGTGTGTCATAACCTGAGTAAAAGCAGTAGAATAAAAACAAAGTCCCAACTGATAGGGCATCGTTATTTATCATTACCATAAGTACTGTGGCGGGGCGTCTCTCACAAATCAATAATGGAGGAGGGAGGGGCTCCGTAGCTCTCCATGAGGTACTCTTGGGTAGGAGTGTGACGACACCTGTATGAAAAAGGTATCGGTTAGCCTAGCTAAATGGTGTGTAATTAAACGAAGGTCTAAATTAAACAGGACGCCGCAAACTTACTGAATGTACATAGGTAATGTAAATGGTCCCATCCAAACAACAAATGCATCACTGTAGGGCTGTGTAGTCCCAAAATTACTGTTGGAAACGTCTGAAATCCTGAGTCAATCAAAGGCGAAATGCAGAATGAATCTGGGGGAGAGGAGAAACCAGCTAATAAGTATGATGCAGCAGACAAAGGTCAGAGACTTGTTTGCCTAAGTGAAAAGGCAAATAGGAAGCGTTGATTATGAACCAAAATATGATTTGAAAAGGTACTACTTGACGAGTATGCTGATGTAGCTCATTACCGAGAAGGGTGCATGGTCATGGTAGCCGGGGTAGTAGGCATGCACGGAAGACCGTTGTGTCAAACTCGGGAATGTGAGCGTTCGACTGCGCAACCCGAAGTGATAGGGGGGAAGTCTCCAAACATTTAAGAAGAGACCGTGTGAGTGATGCATGTATGATAGGGATGCCAACTTGATCTTGTCTGCTAGAGGGTAAACTAAACAAAAGTGCCTCTTCTAGTAACGGGTGCAATAAAAACGGCTGTGATACTGCCGAGTGAGGGCTAGGGATGACGTTCTAAACGTGTCCCCTAGCGAAGCAGAAATGGCGCGGTGGTGCCTCTGTTCATTGGAAATGTGTAAACCACACGACGCCGAGGGACAGCCAAATACTAGTGTCTGAAATCCAATGCATTCTACGATTCACGGAAGCCATCTCTAAAGTGCCTGCTGTGTTAGTGAAACAGGGCAGTTCTAAAAGTTTGCGTTGTGCTAAAATCTCTTGTGTGAATTGCCACTGCATTGTATGTGTCAGCAGTAGTGAAACCGCACGGCCCGAAAGTGCTCATCAAGTAGGCTAGCATTTAGTTGGTGTTATGCAAGTTAATCAAGGCGATGTTAAACATGTGCGTGGCACTGTCAAAGACTCACCCTGCAGGCAGCTTGCCAGTTCTGTCGGGAACAACCGGCACACCAAACGCTGGTGATTGTTATATGCAGGACGTTACGCGTCTTGTGTGCATAAGGGCACAGCGTGTGATGCGCCAGACTAGAGTTGAGTGCTGAGCCTAGCGTGAAGCGAGGAAAGACTAGGTAAAAAGGGAGATTTATTTCTGCAAAGTTGTAGCGTAAAAGGAGGTCAGAAAACCACAAATTAGAGAAGTATCGAGAGGATCCGTAAAAACGGGGGGAAAAAAAAGGAAAAAAGGATTTGATCAAAACAAATGTGGTTACATTAACAGAGTTGCTAAAAGACATCTTCATTAAGGTGATGCATTATGTTAACGGCTTGGGCAGGTCATATACCTGGAATGACCGATTACATAAATTGTGATTACACAAACATATCGCTTAGACAGTATTCATCATAGTGACATTTGATGCATAAATAGCGGTAATCTAATATGAAACCTTCATATATTGGTTTAAACAAGTTGAAACAAGCCAAGCAGTGGAAATGATGATGTTAATAATTACCAAAAAATCTTTTTGTTGTGGAATGATGAGCCAAAAAGAGATCTGGATATGAATACAATCGTGTACTGGTTTAGACAAGTTAAAGCAAACCAAACAACGGAAATGGTGATGTTAATAATTTATAAAAATATCCTTTCCGTTGGGGAATGATGAGCAAAACAGACCAAACATGGCTAGTCATAAATTAAAAGAACACAACATAGTCTTATGGATATCACATAAAACAGCAGTGCCCATTGATGGAATTTTTAGTCGGGGTTACTAATGTAGAATGTCTTGGGGGAAGACTATGATGCTGGAGTGGTTCCCTGAATTATGTCTATCGTACTGGTCTCAGACTAGCAAGTTGAGGACAACTGGGGCCTCATTTATGAAAAGTGACGCATCGCTGCGTGAAAACAGCGATGCGTCACTTTTCACTGCGCACTCCTTACGACATTCCTGATGCATCATATTTAATGTATGACGCATCATGTCGCAAGGAATTACAGATACGTCAGTATTTCTGATGTATCTGTAAGCGCAAAAGTGACGCATTGCTGGAGTGTGTCACAAAAGTGACTCAACTCCAGCAATGCGTCCTTTCACATGGGAAAAGCCCCATGTGAAAGGGCTTGCGTCAGTCTTACGCCTGCTGTGAGGCAGGCGCAAGATTTTGACGCAACAGCGTCCTAAAAGTGACGCAGTGAAATCTCATAGATTTCACTGCGTCACTATTACGAGGCTTTTTGCGGGGGAACACCCCTCTGCATACATTATACCTGACGCAGGTATAATGTGGCGCAGGGGTTTAAAAAGTGACACATCTACCTAGATGCGTCATTTTTTAAATATGGCGCAACGAGGCGCATTTTTTACACCGCTGGTGCGTCACAAAAAGTGACGCACCCGCGGCGCAAAAATGACGCAAGGCCTTCATAAATAAGGCCCCTGGTGTCCTGTTCGTTAAACCCATTGATAATGTTGTCAAGTTGTATCATCCATTTTCATTCTCTTATGTTAATAATGGAACCAATGTCTCCTCCTCTTGGGCCAAGTTCCGCTTTTTCTATAAACAGCCATTTGAGTTGTCCCGGGGTGTGGCTTTGATCGGTGAAATGTTCAACAAGGGGGGCACCCTGGACCTGACATTGTATCCTTCTTTGATTTTGGAGTATTCTCCTGCTGGGTCTGTCCCACGTACAATAAACTACAAGGGCAGAAAATGCCATAAATCACATTTATCGAGTTGCAATTAGTGAAAACTTGTAGGTCAATCGTGTGTTCCTTGTGTGTGAAGGTTTTCGTCTGGATGGTGGTGGCACATGCCTTGCACCGACCGCACTTGTGGTGCCCCTTTATCGGTGGTAAGTTCCACATAGACTGAATGTTAGGGCTCTTTTTTGTCTCGAGATAGGAATGCACCAGGTGGTCTTTGACGCTTTTGGCTTTCCTGAAAGCATGCATTGGTGGCTCAGATTGTTTAATGTCATCCGACACTAGACTCCAATGTTTATTAATCACTTTCTTTATTCCACAGGTCTTCCAATTCCGGTCTTCCGATTCTTCAATGTAATCCATTTTTTAGAACAGTTCCTCCTAATACGCAAACATTGACCAACCAGGAGGTTATCTCGTAGTGCCCTCGGGTGGTGGTTGTTGTACCTCAATAATGAGTTGCATTCCATCGATTTGCGATATAGAGTGGTGTACAGCTTGTTGTTGTCACAGCGGATCTTGAAGTCTAGGAATGCAATTTCCATAGTATTTGATTGCAGTGTAAATCTGATGTCTGGGTCACATTGATGCAGCCACTCATAGAAGATATTGAGCGCAGTTTCATTTCCTGTCCATATTATCAAGATATCATCTGTGTATCTTCTCCACAAGTCGATCCTCAGTTGGTTGGGGTTGTTCTCGAAGATACATGACTGTTCAAAATTATCCATATAACTGATGGCAAGGTCTGGAGTGAAGGTTGCCCCCATCGCCACACCCTTTGTTTGGCGATAATAGTGACCTTGAAAAAAGAAAAAGTTCTTCTTCATTGCTATCGTTAGTAGGTCAACAATGAATTTGGTTGGCACCTCTACTGGGGCTGGTCATCGGTTAAGGAACTTGGTTATGACAGCTAGTGCCGGGTCCTGCGGGATGCTTGTCCATCAATCAGAGGAATGGTCTGCATTGTGTCCCTCAGATACGCACTGGTGTTCTCTGCTATGGGCTTTAAGAAGAAGTCGATGTATTTGCAGAGAGGTTCCAACAGTGACCCACAGCCTGTAACCATGGAGCGGCCAGGTGGATTGGACATATCCTTATGGATTTTCTGGCAAAGTATAGATCGTGGGTAGACGTGAGCGCAGTTGATTCAAGTACTCAATTTCCAGTTTGGTCAAGAAACCAGATTCCAAGGCTCCAGAAGTAAGGTTAAGGATTTCACTAGCCAAATCCTTTGAAGGGTCTGATCTTAGTTGGGTGTAGCTGACACCATCCTGCAATTGTTTCTGAATTTCCATTTTGTAAGATGTGGTATCCTGTACCACAATTGCTCCCCCCTTGTCAGCCGACTTGATCACAATGTCTTTGTTATTTTTCAATCTGACAAGGGCTGCTTTCTCAGATTTAGTAACATCTTTGCAATCATACTTTCATATGCCAATATTTTGTTAGACATGGCATAAGTAGGTGGGAAGAAAGTTGATGGAACTCTTAATACAGTGGGGGACTTCAAAGGGCCAGTATCAGAATTCCTGAAAAAGTACCTGAGGTGGATCTTCCGGAAGAAAACATAGAGTTCAGTTTGGATGTTGAAGATACTTGGCTGGTTTGTGGGTACAAAAGCTATTCCCTTGGACAATATTTTGTGTTCATCATCACTGAACTCGTATGATGAGATATTCACCACTGGGTTATTATTAAGGGACGCCAATGCATTGTTGTTGTGGACTACCATCAGTAAACCTTCTTGCAGGTGGAGATTTCCCTGTGGCTCTCTCGTCGGGTACAAACTGGCCGAGGGGTCCACCCAGAGGCCAACAGTTGAGCAACATGAGGGGATGAGGAGCAGGACCCAAGCAAGTGCATTTCCAACCTGAAAGCCACGGGAAAATCTCCACCCGCGTGCCCGTGCTGCTCCTACTGAGTCCGTTTCGAGTTTTCCAACAGGCTGCCAATTGTGAGCAGAGAGTGTGTGGAGAGCGGAGGAACCTGGGGAGAGCTGCGGAAGCTGAGGTGCTGCATTTCCGTGCAGCCCTTGGTGACGCTCTCTGCCCTCCCTGAGTGCGGAAGTACAGGACCGACCGGCGGACTTGCCGACTCCCGCTGAACACTCGGGAGCCTGCTGACGCGCTGACCCCACAGGCTCTTCCGCTGGCCTGCACTGCTCACTGTTTATACCAACACTGGTGCAGGCACCATCCCGGGGTTGTGCTGGCCTCTGCACCAGGAAGAATACTGGAGTTGGACCCCTGAGGCGGCACTACAGTACTACAGCGGAGTGTCAGAGCAGGTGAAGGGGCTACAGGTCTTACAGGCCAGAGGTCTCACAGGCTTCACAGGATTCGAAAACCTCATCGACTACAGCGATTCAACACATCCTGGAGCTCCAGTGAGTCACTGTTTACACAGTAAAAGGAGAGGTGAGAGCCTGGTGTGAGAAGTGTGAGAGGGCGAGTACCTACCTCCACCTCAGATTTGAAACAAACAAACCCAATATACTTCAACCTTTTACTACTCAGAATGATTGGCACAACCACACTCTAGGTGTGTTGCACTTCTAATTTTGGATCTGTTAATTCAGCCACCTTTTACCTGGCACCTTAACTTTTAATTTTTTTTACTGACAAACTGACATACTGCCTCTTAAAAGTTACAGTCATAGATGCTGCCTATAGTTCAAGAAACTGTAGGTTCCTACTGACACATACTTCAGAAGATTAATTGCTGAGTATAAGTAGAGCACAAGCAGAGTTTTAGTTACTCCACCTTGGCCCACTATAACATTAATATAAACAAAGAAAATAAGAGAACAAGAATACAAACAGAGCAAAGGACACTTCAACGACCCAGTGAAAAGAACCAGCTAAAAGAATCCTGAGGTCTATTCAGAGGAAAAACAGCTCCTGCAAGTCAGTTAAAGTAAAGCCAAAGCAAGTTGCAATAAGAATCACCCTTCGGGATTCAGTAAAGTAGGATAAAACAATGAATCAAAATGACAAACTCAAAGGAAAAACCCTTAAACCTTAAATGAAAGCTAAAAGGAAACAATGAGGTCTGGAAGTGAAAATAAATCTCAAATGAATCTAAGACCACAGAAAAAAACAATAAAAAGGAAAAAAGCGGGAGAAAACGCGGACAGCAGCCAAGGCAGCAGCACACCTGGGCAAAAAACAAAACGGGGTAAGTTAGGAAGAAAAAAAGATACCAATGAAGCCAAGGAAACCCTGATCTTCCCTCCAAGTATCCCCACCAAGACTCAAATCCAAAAAAGGCCAACTACACAGGAAAGTAAACCATTATCAGAAGAAGGAACAGACACAGAGGCAAAAGCAGATACAACAGCCAATTGAGCTCAGTCCCTGACATCCTAGATCTAATAAGCATAAAGGGCCCACCGCAGTCGAGAAACCTCTGCCTATTTCACCCTAAGATATATAATAAGTTTTTCTAAAAGACCAGGGACTGTAATATAACTGGAGAAATAAAAGGGCTGCAAACTCATTTGCAACTAAGAAACCAAGACCTATTCTCGCAACCTCTAATAAAAAGCCAAACAAAGGGAACAAATGAAACAAACAAATTGTTGCATTAATCCACTCAGAAAAATCTCCCCCAACCAAAGAAAGAGGAAACATCAGTAGGAGTACAAAACAATTTCAACAAAATACAGAGAAAAAAGAAGAAAAATACAACTCAGAAACAACTAGGGGGCTCACAAATGAAAAAGAGAATGGAAACATTAGTCACAAAGTCCAAATAAGGGCTACCGAAATTGAGCAAAAACAAGAGCAAACGCAGGTGCTGCAGGAAGGCACGGCAGGCATTCTGCTCACCACAGACATCTTCGAACAGCCCTTTACGTCTCCAAAGGCTGCCGTAGAAAGCTTAGAGCCTGCAACTCCTGAAACGAAACAGCTGGGTAGGTCACAAATTAGAGCAGACTCTAAATGTAACCAGGCACTCTGTCAGGCATAGGAGACACAAGCTGCCTCTAAAACTCGAAAAGCATCGCAACAACTTAGTCCGATTAAAGTGACAGATTCTAGATTTTATCAAGCCACCCTTAGCAAAACAGTCAACCAGGAAGAACAAAAATCAAGGGAGCAAAAAACGCCACACACAACCTCTATCACCCAACAACTGCCCATTAATCAACTGCAAATCTTAACACCCCAAACGTCTCCGGGCAACTCTCAAAACACTGCAACGCCAGAACAGGCCCAGGTTCCCCTTCAAGTAAGTAATCATAATTTTAACGGTGATATGTCTTACTTAGCATCTCAAGAATGGGAGGAATTAGTTGTGTCACACAGCCACGATCCAAAAATTCTAAATTGTGCAAACCCAGAGATTAAAGAAAAAAACAACAAGACCCAGGACTCGATTTGGGTAACACTATTGAGCACGATGCAATATTCAACTGCAGCACTGGAATACCACTCCCACAAAATGGATCTTCAGCTATCAGTACTTCAAACATTAGCTGACTTGAACAAGCTAATTAAACGAGGGCAAGAGGAAGCCCTCAAGGACACGTTACAACAACAAGAATGCACTTGCACTCCATGAGTGGACAAACTACTCACTCTTCAATTAATCCTGGGTGACTTACTTTCAATCATGAGAAACCAAAAAGTGAAATCCAGAATACAGTGAGTGACGACCCCCCCACCTTCAGGGAAAAAGAATTAGAACCCAAAGTTTGGATATAATAAAAACACCCAGAGATCCGTCCTTAGGAGGGAGAGAGACTGAACAGAATAATAAAAGGGAATCACCCGATAAAGATTAGACTACAACAAACACCCAGCAAGAGAAAAAAAGGAAAGGAAGGAACAGGAAAACAATGTTTCGGATCCAGCATCAGGCAAATCAGCTTCATCAGCTCACAAGTTCTACGGAACAAGTAATGGAAGAAGGATCTAGAGATCCGACGACGACACAGTTAGGAGATTCCCCCTCCACAAAACTCACAAAAAAGGGAGAGCGGCATTCATGAGACATCGAGGACACATCCTGGTAGCGAGCAAATAAAAAGCACTTACCTCCCGATCAACCAGGAGAATGAACATCAGAAAAGCACGCCTACCAAGGGTCCTTTAGCTTGTAGAACTTTAACCGAAGCCGCCCACCACAAAATAATGAAGCGGGTTAGCCATACACAAGATGAATTCAATGAGCCACAGCAACCATTAAGTATGATTTACCAACATGGCACAACGGCGTAGAATAACACCAGGAAACCAAACGACACAACGTCAATCTTACAAAATAGCACTGATCGTAGGCCCAACAGTGCTAACAACACAAGGCCGGAGGAGTAAACTACTACTAACAGGGAACTCACTCAGTATGCAAACCACAAACCCTATATTGAAGAAGATATAGACACCATAATCTTTTCTCCCCATTACAAATCAAGAGATCGAGGAGACATTATAGCAAATGTACTAAGACTTCCGCAATCTATCCCCAACCTTTGGAATATTAACACCTTAGACCTACTGTCAATCGAATTTCTGCCAAATAGTAGTCAATCCAGCCCAGAGGTTAACAAAATTAGAAGGAAAACCCCAGAGATAGCAAGTTGAATCATACAGGAACTAAATACTTTCAAAAGTTGGGTGATAGTCTTGAAACTAGTGCCAAAGCCACCTTATACAGCGCCTTTTTTAAGGACAGCCACCAACAACAAAAACAGTAATCTTTCCTCAGTTCTAAAAGGAGCAAGGGGCAGTTCTCTAACCAAAGGTCAATCTGCATTGACTCACTTTTCGCCTATGAGCAATTGATGCAGCATACAACAAACAATATCATCAGCTCAACCAAATTGACATCGGAAGTCTAATTTACAGAACTCACAATTGTCGAAAAATGAGATCAACATGTGTATCTGGAACATAAATGGTTTAGCATCAAAATTAAATGGTGAAGAAGTCCTAAATTACTTAAAACGCTTTGATATCATCTTTATTCAGGAAACCTGGGAAGAAAAACCCTCCAAGCTACAAGGCTACACTTTTAGCTTTATTCCGGCAATAAAGAGGTCGGGCTCTGGACGTCACTCAGGGGGCCTACAGTCCCTATTTTAAATAACACAATTAAGCAAAGCCTTCGCTTTAAAGATCTGTATGACTCCTCCAAGCTGCATCCAGGCTTCAGTAGTAAATTTGTTCCTGAATCAAACTGCACAAAAGGTAATAATGATAAACATTAATGTACATCCAAAATACAAATTAAAAACAGCTAAAAAACTGATTAAAGAACTAAAAAGAGTAATGGAGGAAGAGGACACTGAATACATCATCTTGGCTGGTGATTTTAATATGCACCACCTCCTCGGGGGAGATTATGATGACGACACCACACAGGAAGTCACGGACGCATGGGGAATTCCAGCTCAAGGCCCCGCAAAAAAGTGAAGCAAACATGATGCTCTAAATTTCTCATTCACGAACTGGAACACCTAAATCTAAGATCAGTAAACGGTCGCTATAAGGAGGACAATCCACCAGCTCCCACATATCACTCAGCAAAAACATCGACCCATCTGGACTTTACTTTTATGTCTTTTTCTCTGTACAATAAAATAGCCACTTTCAAAATAGGCAATAACATATCTAGTGATCATATGCCACAGGAGCTGACACTAAAAACAAAATCAGTCTTATCACAAATATTGTTTCAGTTGAAGCAATAAATCTCAAGCGACTAAGATGCAACTCAACTAATATAGAGGCAGTATCAAGCACTGCAAAAAACATACCTACCAAGTACAGGAAAACTCTGCTCATCCGATGGCTAGTTGGAATGAATTCATCGCGTCACCTGGAGATAAAATTCCAACTGGGACAGATCAGAAACAGAGGAGCAAGGCTGTCAATTTAACAAAAAATCTATAAGCCCTGTCTCAAAAGAAATGAAACAGACTATAAATTATGCCTTAAGGCAACTGCGCAACTCACTGGCAAATCAAAAACTGCAGCAATCTCTCCGTGAATCTAAGGCTCCTTTAAAGCAAAGGAGATGGGACAGGAAAAGAGCAATGAACAATGATTTATGGGCTAAACTACTTTATGAATCGAATATGAAAAATAGTGCTATATTTTGGCAATGTATTAACAGTCTACAACGGCCAACACATCCTGGTATAAGCTCTAATATCTCCAAAGCGGCCTGGGTTGATTTTCGTTTTAATCATTTTAATGAAATCAATTCCAATCAAGTTTTAACCGTTAGCCCGAGAACTGAGAGAGTCATCAGACCTCCAAAGGAGACGTTACACCAAAACCACGTCCTATCAGAGGAAAATTTCTGGCTAGTCTTTACCTAACAAAAAGGGAAACGGATTTAAGACCAGTTCAATGTAACGTTACAAGCACAATAGAGATGTCCATCAGCCTGGAAACAACCTTGATCCAGAAACAAATAGCAAAGGTAAGACTGGCGGGGGCACCAGGCCCCAACAACATTTGGCCAAAACTGTACAATCACGATCCCGAATTTTGGAGTAATGCGTTAGAACCTGTTTTTAAATACACATTCCAAACCTCCACAATCCCAGAGTCGTAGAGAGGTTCAATTATAAGCCCAATCTACAAACAAGGCAAGAGGTCTAAAACAAAAAACTACTGATTGATAGCCCTCATAGACATTAGGGCTAAATACTTTGCGGGGCTTATTTTAAATGACCTATCGACTTGGGCTTCAGAGAACCACATAATTTCACCAACAAAAACAGGGTTCCTGCAACGTCAAGGAACAACAACAAATATTATGGCTCTAACTTTACTTATGGACGCATCGAAACAGGGGAAATACCCCCTGGTTCTCTGCTTCATAGACTTTACAGCCGCCGTTGATCGTGGATAGAACAAAACTTTGGCAAAAACGACATGGTTGGGAAATACCGTCCCCGCTTTTGGATCAGCTTAGGAACCTGTATACAAACACATGGATAAGGATAAAGCTTGGTTTAGGGACTCATATATCCCAAAAAATCCCTACCTCAAAAGGGTTAGAACAAGGGTACGTTCTAGACCTGTTGCTTTTTAATCATTACCTAACGGATCTACCAGGGGAACTGGACAAGTGCAAAAATCATGCACCAAAATTAGGAAATATAACTCTATCAAACTGTTTATATGCCGATGATTTCGTTCTGATAAGCCGGACCCCCGTTGGATTACAACACCTCCTAAATATGACTCCTAGTTTTTCAGAACGGAATGCCTTGAAAAATAAATTATAGCAAGACAAAAATAATGGCAGTAAATCATCATAGGAAGAAAAGCTTCAAATGGGTCCTGGACGGTCACTGCTTAGACCAAGCACCCAGCTACAAATATCTGGGATTAATTGTAGATCAAAATAACTCTTTCAAACTACAGATAGAATCCTTGCAGAGGAAAGGGGCAATGACATATCTAGCTATAAAGCCTCTAAAGAAGCTGCTGCTGGACCTAAAACTTGATCCTTTAATAAAAGTCCTGCAAGCAAAACTTCATCCTACAATAACATACGGTAGCACAGTGATGAAAGGCAAAGACACAACAACCATAGAGAATACAATAACACATATTGAGCCATCTTTCAGCTCCATAAGTATGCTCCCCCAGCCCAAATACGGTTGGGGTTTGGGCTACAAAAACAATCAATTGAAAGAAGGGGAGCATACATAAAATGGTGGCATAAAATCAAAGAAGCAGAGGAAGGGTCCTTGAATAACCATATTTGGACTGAGTTACTCTGCCCTACAAAATCAACAGCTAGAGAGTATCTGCAGGAATCTATCAAGCTTTTAGGACTGACAGACCTTTGGAACATTACTGTGGCACACTCCGTATTTAAAAAAGCTGTAACAAAGGTATCCCGTCAACTGTCAGTCACAAAGGATAAAAATACGCTATCCAAACGATCTCATGGCTGGGTAGTACTAAATACATATAAAGCCTTAAAAAAGCAATCACACTTGAAAATCAGAATAAAAACAATTACTAAGGAAAAATTCTTAAAACTGCGCTTGAGGATTGGCACAATTAATCAGTTTCTTCCTTCTTGGGAGAGAAAAGGCGGTGACCAGCCTTGTCGCCTCTCTGGTTGCGGGGTGGAGGACCTATTACATGTTATCTGAATCTGTAACAACCTAAGGGATATAAGAATAACCCTTTTAAAACCTATGTTCAGACAGTATGGAGTTAGGACCTGCAGACAAGCGGCACTACTGTGTTTCAATCCAGAGAGAGTGCAGCTAAATTGTCGACTCACAAAGTTTTTCGACATATTAGCTAAGAGACTGAAAAGTTCACTTATGCTGCCCTTGGAACATTTTACAACCAAAGCTTTGTTAGATGGATTACCCTACTAAAAAGAATAAGTGGCAGAAGATTTACCAATAGAGCCTACACCATAAAAACCCTTCTTCTTTTCTTCAACTTAAAGCAGTAATTTGTGTCAACAAAAAAAACGCGTGCCTGCCTCAGTGCCTCTCATCATAGTCGTACTGTAGGGGTTTATCCTGACGGAGTGTTGCAAGTTGTCAACGGATAATATGTGTTAAGGCAAAGACACTGAAGAATCTTTCCATGTTGGCCACGGTCTTCTTTACAACAACACCATGATTATTTGGAAAAATGTTAGAGGGTACATTGGAAAAAAAGTCTAATAATTGAGTCAAACGCCCTTCTAATCCCTTTTAAAGCTTGTAACTGATGTTAAAAATGTGGCCTTTTTAAAAGCGTTTTTAAAATATATACGAACAAGATATTTTCAATTATGTTTTATTGTATGCAACAGTTTTAATTATTCAAGCATGATAAAAAATATTTACGTTACTACGCATTCACGTTTTTGCCCGCAAAGCTTTGCCTATTACTAAAGGTCTTTTTCCTATGCAGATCATGTGTGCAGCGTAGGTGAGACCTAAAAAGGGCACTTTCTGAACCAAGACCTATCTTTTTGCCAAATGTGGTGTAACTCCGTTCAGCAGTTCAGCCTGTAGCTTTGTCTAAATTTTCCTATTGAAAACAACTCCAATTGCTGCTATTGCAGTTCTCCATCCAACTGTGTCGGTGCCTGCTGTGGCGGCAGCCACCGTAATTCAAATATTCACCAGAAGACTTTTCCTCCAGAACTCCAGATGAGAAAGACAAGGAGCACACCAGGGATTTTTGCACAATTATTTTAATGTGCACCAAGACAACGCATTTCAGCGTTAGCCTTTTTCAAGTAAGTTGTTACTGCCAATTCCCTTGGAAATTCACCTCTTAGTTCATAGAAGAGGTTTGTAGTCAATGGGCTATGTTGGATGGCAATCAGGAATGAAACAGTGCTCTGTTAAAAGTATTGTACATAGTAGTTGGGAAGTAGATAAAACACTTTGTATTTAATAATGATTTACTGAATGCATCCAAGCTTACTGAATCATGCTCCCCTTTACAGACTTATTTTTCTTACACAGTAATCATTCACTTTTCTTTCCAGATTTAGAGATTGTAAGCACCAATATCTGCCATACCATATAGAAAGTTAAGTCACACCCGGTACAATACCTACAATAAGATGGAGAATGTTAAATAAAAAATGCTGAACAATGGACACGTTTTTCTAAAGGTACCTTACCTGTGATCAAAAGGCATGACATAAAATTGAGTGCTTATTATTATCGTACATAACCGTTGATTAAATGGGGATGAAATCAAGTGAGAGGCAAAGGCAATTGCCATGAAGGGAAATCTCGCAAATGTATTGTTTTTAGTCCGTGGTCCAGCCCATTATTCACGCATACTGGTTGTTGGTATATTATTATGTACATGTCCTGTAATCAGCTTTAGGGAAAATGTAGGAGCATTCCCTCATATAGTAGTTCCTCTATAAGGAATGCTATTGGAAACTTTATGGACAATGTCACTTTTCCATTGCTGACATACTGTATCATCAGTTTTAAGAACAGCACTATATGGTGATTAATTACTATCATGCACATGCAAGTAATCAATTAATTTTGATGGTTCTACATCAAATGTGGGGATATATAATCCTTGCTATTCAAGTAATTTTAATTTCAATGCAATGTCTCGAACTGTATGAGCGAGTAATGAAGTAAATTGTCACTTTCTATGAACCGAGAGGTGTATTTCTAAGGGAATTGGCAGTAACAACGCCGCCGAAACGTGTCTTCTTGGTGCACATTAAAACAAGTTGTGCAAAAATTCCTGATGTACCGCTTGTCTTTCTCATCTGGAGGAGAAGTCTTTTGGGCTATATATATATATATATATATATATATATATATATATATGAAGAAGAATTCCCAACCCGTCAATGGATGACAGGCTACGGCAGGGTGCAGACCTCAGAACGCCACATCAAACAGTCAGAGAAGCTCACAAACGATCCAACTCGAGTGAGTATGCAGGAATCAAAACGTTTTATTACACAATGACGCGTTTCGCTCCGCAAGGGAGCTTGTTCACATATATATATATCCCAAACAAAGCTGCTTCTACTGCAACGCTGTGACCCATAGGAAAGTGGCGTACTCTCCGGTGAAGCACGCCGGTAATTATTAAGTCCAAAAGAAATAACGATGTTTGTACGCTCTCAGGAACCACAAAACAATCCAAAAGTATAAAATCTTCGGTTTATTCACACAACGCGTTTCGGCGACTTGCCTTGATCACACGTGATCAAGGCAAGTCGCCGAAACGCGTTGTGTGAATAAACCGAAGATTTAATACTATTGGATTGTTTTGTGGTTCCTGAGAGCGTACAAACATCGTTATTTCTTTTAGAATATATATATATATATATATATATATATATATATATATATATATATATATATATATATATATATATATGTGACTCCAGCTGACCATGACCATTGAAGGCAGAGCTAATGGGGGTACTTCTGTGGACTGCTGCTAGTGTTGGGGCGAGAGCCGGCATTTGATAAAGGCAGTATGCCGAAACGCGTCATGCCCTTGCTCAAGAAATAAAGCTCCCTCTGATAGTACCCCATGGTGTCTCTCCGTTTCTTTCTTAAACAAAAGGACCTTCCCTTGCAATATTTGCGTGCAAGTCCTGGGCGCGCATTGGAGAGACCCGTCTCAGCAAATGGGAAAGAGCCAACCGGACAGCTTCGGCAATTTTTCTTTCTTCACGGTAGTAAATAGCTCCGTCCCACCACACCCGCCCTCATTACCTGGCTGCTTCAAATTACAGACTGTGACTTCACGGTGGAATCTCACTCATTGCATTTGAGTTTTCCAGGCCACTGGCAGGAGCGGACAAGTGTGGTTTGAGGGATTTTGGGGACTTGAGAGGGGATCTCTGTTTTAATTACCCTGCCAGCTGCAGCCCTGACCAGCGCCCCTGCAAAAACCTGATTACAACGGACTACACCGTGGTTGGAAGGATCACATACCTCGCCTGCAGTGGCAAGGCATGCTGGGATCTGTGGTTTACCACTTAAACTACAGGTCTGTACGTGACTCCAGCTGACCAATCAGGATGACCATTGAAGGCGGAGCGAATGGGGGTACTTCTGTGGACTGCTGCTAGTGTTGGGGTGAGAGCTGGCATTTGAAAAAGGCAGTATGCCGAAACGTGTCATGCCCTTGCTCGAGAAATAAAGTTCCTTCTGATAGTACCCCATGGTGTCTCTTTGTTCCTTTCATAAACAAAAGGACCTTCCCTTGCATTATTTGTGTGCAAGTCCTGGGCGTGCATTGGTGAGACCTGTCCCAGCAAATGGGAAAGAGCCAACCGGACAGCTTCGGCAATTTTTCTTTCTTCACGGTAGTGAATAGCTCTGTCCCACCACACCCGCCCTCGTTACCTGGCTGCTGCATATTGCGGACTGTGACTTCACGGTGGAATCTCACTCATTGCATTCAAGTTTTCCAGGCCACTGGCAGGAGCAGACAAGTGTGGTTTGAGGCGTTTTGGGGACTTGAGAGGGAATCTCTGTTTCAATTACCCTGCCAGCTGCAGCCCCGACTAGCTCCCCTGCAAAAACCTGATTACAACGGACTGCACCGTAGTTGGAAGGATGTTATGTTATGTTATGTTATTTTTATTTGTACCACGCACAGCTGCCCCAGCAAAGGGGCGTCCTGGTGCTTTGACAAGGTCAACACAACACAACACCACAGAATATCAAGGGGACCATAGAACACAACATGGAGGATAAACAAATAAAATGGTCTTGATGGCCCGTCTGAACTGAAGAAGATTATCAATAACCCAAATATGCAGAGGGAGAGAATTCCACCAATTTGCCGCTAGGACTCGAAAGGAGCGGCCACCAGCTCTACTTAGTCTGAAACGCGGAATCACAGCCAGATTCTGACCCAGGGATCGCGAAGGAACATACGGTGTCAGCAAATTCTCCAAGATTTGGGGAGACGTACCCTTGAGAATTTTAAACGCAAGGCATAAAACCTTGAATTTAATCCCCTGGTGTACGGGAAGCCAGTGAAGAGAATGCAGAGATTTAGCAACCGAGCATCGCCTTGGCAGACCTATCACTACTCTGGCTGCCGCATTTTGAACTCGCTGCAGCCGGGAGAGTTCTGATTGATTGATCCCAGCCAGAAGTGAGTTGGCATAGTCCAGCCAAGACAACACTGATGCTTGAACCACCAGCTGCCTAGTGGAAGCATCAAAGAATTTAAGGATTGGCCTGAGTCCTCTAATAATGCCATAGCAAGAAGCTGCCACCTTCTTGGTATGGCAGATGAAACCGAGGGACGGGTCGAGCCATACCCCCAAATTTTTTATCTCCGATGCTGGAGACGGAGTCACACCTAGTTCAGAAGTCCACCACTTGTCATCCCACAGTGCCGCCTGCTTGCCGACTACCATAATCTCAGTCTTCTTGGTGTTTAACTGGAGACAGTTGGAATTCATCCAGTTAGCCACCGCCCGTAAGCCGTCACAGAACCTGAGAGACTCCGTGTCTGAGTCCCCACTCAGCGTGACCGCCAGCTGCATGTCATCTGCATATGAGACCATCGTCTGGCCCCAATACTTGACGACCGCAGCCAGCCTTCACTGACCATGTCATGAGTGATGTAATATGTGACGTCATCAGCAGTGCATTGCAGGCGCGCAAGTTATAGTGAGTCCAATTAACTATAACATGGGAATTTCAATGGTTTTATGTCAGTAAAATTTCCAGCTAACTATAACTGGTGTGAAACCTATGGTTTTTTCAGTGAATTTAATAGGTTTTTTAAATGCTAATTCCTAACTATAACTGGTGTGAAACCTATGGTTTTTTCAGTGAATTTCATAGGTTTTTTAAATGCTAATTCCTAACTATAACTGGTGTGAATCCTATGGTTTTTTCAGTGAATTTCATAGGGTTTTTAAATGCTAATTCCTAACTATATATAGGGCCTCAAACCTATGAAATGTAATATTTTTTATAATGAATTCTATATTGTATATTTATATAATACTATTTTATTTATGTATATTGTTCATGTTTTTTTTTTTTTTTGCCCTGGAGCGCTCCCGGTGCGCGTACCGGTGAGCGCACCGGTAAGCGCAGTCTTCCGGCGTGCCCCGGTGCGCGTACCGAGGAGCGTCCCGTTAGCGCTATTGCCGCGAACGAAAACATCATCGAGACTTTTCGCGTAGACACGTCCGCGTGATACACACGGCGTTAGCGCGCCCGGAAGCACCCATGCGCAGACTTTTTAATAACAAATTTCTATAACTATAAAATCTAATATTTTCATAATTATTCCTATATTGTTTATTTATGTAATACTATTTTCTTTATGTATATTTTTTTTTAAAAAAATTTGCCCTGGAGCGCTCCCGGTGCGCATCCCGGTGAGCGTCCCATTAGCTCTATTGCCGCGAATGAAAACATCATCGTGACGTATCGCGTAGCCGCGTCCGCGTGATATGCACGGCGTAAACGCACCCGGAAGCACTCGAGCGCATACGATCGCGCAACGTAAGCATCCGACGCGCTTACGCGATGCGCCCCAAGGGTGCGCCCGGGGGCGCGTCGCGTAAGCGCGTCGGGTCATGTGACCTAAAAATAACACTTTTTATTCAGACAGTTTTGGTTTCCAAATGATGAAAGCCCGGGTCATGTGACCTGAAAATAACACTTTTCATTGGTTCAGGACAGTTTTGTTTTCCAAATGATGAAAGCCCCCACCTTTTTTCCTTATTCTGACTTTGTCCTTTGACTGAGGAAGACCTGTTTGGAGATCTTTGACTAATATGTTGTACTTTAAAATGGCTACAGTAGCAGCAGCAGTTAGAGCATCTGCACCACCACCACCACAAGGACCACCACAACATCACATTGGTGGTCAAGAAGAAGAGGAAGAGGAGGAGGAGGAGGAGGAGGAGGAGAGAAGGCAGACAAGGCATTTCCTGCCTGAAGACGAAGCCCCATATAAACCTAAGGAGCACTTTATATGGGAGTTTTTTTAAATCCCAAGGGGTGCAAAGAAGGTAAATGCTGCAAAGGTGACTTGTCTCATCTGTGGCGCTGTACTATCCAGGGGGAACCCTGCAAAAAAATATTCATTTGGGAATCACACAATGATTCGGCACATGCAACAATTGCACCCCAATAACTATTCTGCAGCAGAGGTGAGAGAACTGTGCAGAAACCTTCCACAATCGTCTGCCAGCACCTCAACAACCAAAGAACCCACTCCATCGGGTCCAGAAGCAAGTCAGATGGTTCCAAATATACAAACTAAGTTTGGTGGTTTTAAAATCGTTTGCATATATTGTGGCAAAACCATTACTTATGGTGAGAAGAGTATTACCCTCATCAACATTGCTGGTGATAACCACAAGTGCCCGAAGAAACCCTAATTTTTTTCCTGTTTTTTTTTTGCTCCAGTTGAGCCGTTTATAATTCCCTGTTTTTTGTTTCTCCCCATAAAAAATACAAAAAAATATAAAACTGTTCAGAAAAGCCCAAAAAAGTAAAAAATGTTCAAAAAAACAATAAAAAAAATATAAAACAACAAAAAGAATAAAAAAACAGTTCTTTTTAGAACTACCTCCAATTTATTAAAAAAACTAAATTTTTAAAAAACTGTCATTCTTTTTTCTCTAGGGTACGCTCCCCGGTACGCTCCGCGGTGCGCGTACCGGGCCCCCCCCGCGCAAATCGAAAAAAAAATAGGTTTTTTTTGGCCCATCTGGGCCCTTTTATGGCCCCCACATCAAACCTAGGGGGTCAGGGGGAGTCTACCCTGCCCCCTTTTGGTAATTTCCCCTTTTTGTTTTTGCCACCTCTTGTGTCTCGATCCTAGCGAGACAAAAGATGGCGGCAGCACCGGACTGTTTGGAATGTTTACAGACACCCGAGAGCCAATCAGCTTTCCGCGCGCGAACTCGCGTAGCGCGCTGGTTCAGGCAGATTCCTCAACCGGCGCCGAAGTTATTCCCAATAGAATGTTGCGATTTTCCTATTGAAAATAATCCTAACTATAACTACCTACTGGCAACCGCCAGTAGGTAATATATGTATATATATATACATTTATATACAGTTTTGTGGAGTATACCCTTTTAAATGTAAATGGGAGGTACCATTAACCATGTGACCGATGATGCTATTTAAGTTACTTCCTTCTTCCTAAACATGACATGTGATCAAGCCTCGGCTGAGGTGAAACGCGTCATGACGACTGGTGGGCTGTTATTCTATCACGAATAAAATTCACTGGTAACAAGAGCACGGAGTCTGTGGCTTTACTCAACTTTCGTTCCTGCTGCACGGCGTGTTACTGCTGCGCTGTGCTGTGCTGTATCGGACCCAACGCAATATATATATATATATATATATATATATATATATATATATATATATATATATATATATATATATATATATATATATATATATATATATATATATATATATATATATATATTGTACAACGCTAAAACCCCCAAATCCTGGGTTTTCCCAAATGAGAGCACTCGAAGCCAATACGGCGTAGGTTCGTCACGTTTTTTATTAAACAAAACCTTCAGCAAATCAATCCACAAACGCGTTTCGGCGTTGCCGCCTTCGTCAGTGTAGATTGACACTGTTTTTGAATTGCATTTAAAACAGAAACCGTGATTAACTTTAGGTCACGTGTTCTCAGCAAACATAAACATTGACATAGAAAACGGTACATCAGGTAATTCATTCATTACTTTCACGGCGGCCATCTTTAAACGGATAATCGTCTCATTCCAATATATGCATTCAAAGCTACTCTAGGAGAGCCTATATGTCCTCTCAACTTAATCATACATGAAAATTCATTTTTATAAGTTTTTCTAGTGTCCTATGCTTGTCCTATATGTGCAGATGACGCCAATGCCGAAAGTACCTGGTATGTGATTTTCACAACCAACTCTTGGTGAAAATCACTATGTGTTCACAGTATTGCAGGTCACCAAAAATCAGAAACACAGTTGAATAAGGTATTTACAATCTAGCCCTGAATGGGCAAAATGATATGCTTACAAATATTGGAGAAATCATTATTTCAGATTGTCACTGTGATTCATTAATAAGAAAAAAAAATGTGATAATAATAAGTGATGGAAATTACATTTCTGGTGACAGGTCAGACTTCTCTGTCTACATGAAGGGGGCTATATACATGTCTGTTATTCCAGGTTGTTCAGAAAGAGCATTGGGGGACAGGAAGGGATTACTCAGATGTGAGTCCACATCTCTTCTTCATTATTCATCCCTCCCGGGGTCTTAGTCTGTAACTGGATAATAAATCTTGATTCTAGTGTTCTTAGTTTCTTTATCCAGTTGCCCCCTCTTTCTGTTCTGACTAGTTGGTCCAAGATAAAATAAGTCAGTAAATTGCTATTGCTGTCATGTACCTGCTCGAAATGACGAGCTACTGGGTAGTTTGGATCCTTTGAGGAGATAGCCCTCATATGTTCTAGGACCCTGAGTTTAGTGGGTTTCACTGTACTCCCTATGTATCTCTTCCCACAGGGACATGTCAGACAATAGACAGTGTAGTCCGAGTTACAATTCACCAGCTTGGTTATTTTGCCTTTCTTCTTCCTTCCTGGAATATAGTATTCCTTGACCTTTTGGGAATTTTTACAGGCCTTGCACTCCATGCAAGGGAAGAAGCCTGAAACAGTTACTTTTCTCTTTCTTTTCTTTTCGTAGTGGCTATTTACAAGGTGATCTTTGAAAGAATTCCCCTTTCTATAGGTGATTAGAGGATAATCAGATATTGACTTCCCGATTACGGAGTCTAATTTCAGAATCTTCCAGTTCTTACGCATTATATTGAAGACTTCTGGAGATTTTTCCGAAAAATCAGTAATTAGTCTAATCTTGGTGTCTGAGGGCCTGAGTTTATCAATTAGCAGGTCTTTCCTTTCTACTAGATCACTTCTCATTTCTGCTTGTTTTAAAATTCCTCTTCCATAGCCTCTCTGAGAGAATCTCTTTTTAGACTGTTCCTTGGCTCTCTCAAACTCCTGTGAGGTTGAGCAATTGCGTTTTATTCGCAAAAACTCTCCCAGGGGGATATTGTTAATGACACTGCGGGGATGGTAACTGCGTGAGTGCAATATTGTATTACCCGCCGTAGGTTTTCTATAGACAGCGGTTTGTATTCTGTCATTTTTCACATAGACCCGAAGGTCCAAGTAGAATACCTCACTTCTAACTACATTGCTCGTGAAGCTGAGATTCAGATTATTTTTATTCAATTCAGAGATGTATTTCTCAGCCTCCTTCTGTGGTCCCCGCCACACCAAAAACAAATCATCGATGTAGCGGGTCCACAGAACAATGTTGTCCATCCACCGGTCATTTGCCCCCGCCCAGGCCACGTGCTTCTCCCACCAGCCCACGAAGAGGTTCGCGTAGCTGGGGGCGAAGCACGTGCCCATCGCGGTCCCCTGCAGTTGTAAATACAGTTTGCCTGCAAACAAAAAAATGTTATTTCTCAAACAAAAGTCTGTGAGTTCCAATAACATTGCATTATGGCTTCGGTACTTGATGGGTCTAAGTTCTAGGAAGCTTTTCATTGCCATAAGACCGTCTTCGTGTTTAATAGATGTGTATAAGCTGGCAATGTCCAATGTTATTAGGATCATATCCTCTTCCCATTTCACATCCTGTATTATTCTCAAAAAGTCCTTCGTATCCTTAAGATACGAACTTAGGTCCTTCACGAATGGGGCAATGAAGCTATCGATGTAGCTCGAAGTCTTCTCCAATAAGCTGTCTTTGGCAGACACGATAGGTCTCCCAGGTGGCCAAATTTTACTCTTGTGCACCTTTGGTAGGTGATAGAATGTTGCAATTTGGGGGAAAAAATAAATAAATAAATAAATATATCTAAATATATATATATATATATATATATATATATATATATATATATATATATATATATATATATATATATATTACCTACTGGCGGTCGCCAGTAGGTATATATAGTTAGGATTTTTTCTCTATGGGATTTTTGAAAATTCTATGTCTAATAACTTTGGCGTTTGTGGACGGAATTGGCTGAAATTTTCAGGAAAATGGAACATTTTGTTTCTGAGCAGCCCCTGACAATTTGGGGGGGTTTCATCAAGGGGGGGCCGAGAAAAAAGGGGGGTCCCAAAACGCGTTTTTCCCATGTTAATTTCCATAGGGCGGTTGGCCTCACTTTTAGCTCGAACGGCTGAATGGATTTGCACGAAACTTGGCAAAATTGTAGGGACTGTTAGCCCGATGTGCCTTTGCTAGGTCTCAATATATGTGCTCCAGTGGATTTTGAGTAATTTAGGTTCAAAAAAAGATATATATCTGGGCGGAGCCTAACCACACATCTGATCTGATTGGCTGTCAGCACTTCATCCAAGAAGTGTTGGCAGCCATCTTGGGACCAATATACATGATAGCACCTCATTAAAAAGCATTGTAGTTAATAGAGGGTTTTAGGACTTTAGTTACATTATAAATCATTTGTTGATGGTACCATACTCGTTTTAGGAATTGTGGTGGGTTCTAAGGTGATTTTACCATGTGAAAAAACCTTCTGCTGTGATATCATGAATATTGTTTGAAAGAAAACTAATATCTCATGATTTTCCCACAGTGGTTTGGAAGGGGATCTATAAGCTAAACTGAAAGCATATTTTCTGTAAATTCACATTATCTTTCTCAGTCATGTGAAAATGAAGTCTGACATTCTCAGTAAAACATGTACATCCAACAAGGACAGAGACTGTCAGTTGATTCCTTTGTGTTCTACTGCAGCCTCCTAGAGTGTTCTAAAGAACAACTAGAGCGCTAACAGTCCTACTTATTACAAAGGTATGGCACACCTGAAGCCATCTGGATTGGAATAAAGTGGTAACTCTTAAAACATTTAATTTAAAAAGAAACAACATGAGGGGGTATATTTTGCCATAGAAAGTATGATTAGTGCTGCAGAATGAAAAATTAGGGCACATTTTGAGTGACTTCTCAAATCCTTTTCTATTTCATTAAAACATTCTGACATGCAGTCTCCCAAAATGGCCACCAGAGACAAAAGAGCCCAAATGTAGCCCAAATATCTCCCAGATGTAGCCCAAGTATAGCCCAATGACAGAATGTCCCAGAGTGTTCTAAAGAACAACTAGAGCACTAACAGTCCTACTTATTACAAAGGTATGGCACACCTGAAGCCATCTTGATTGGAATAAAGTGGTAACTCTTAAAACATTTAATTTAAAAAGAAACAACATGAGGGGGTATATTTTGCCATAGAAAGTATGATTAGTGCTGCAGAATGAAAAATTAGGGCACATTTTGAGTGACTTCTCAAATCCTTTTCTATTTCATTAAAACATTCTGACATGCAGTCTCCCAAAATGGCCAACAGAGACAAAAGAGCCCAAATGTAGCCCAAATATCACCCAGATGTAGCCCAAGTATAGCCCAATGACAGAATGTCCCAGAGTGTTCTAAAGAACAACTAGAGCGCTAACAGTCCTACTTATTACAAAGGTATAGCACACCTGGAGCCATCGTGATGGGAATAAAGTGGTAACTCTTAAAACATTTAATTTAAAAAGGAACAAAATGAGGGGGTATATTATGCAATAGAAGGTATTATTAGTGCTGCAGAAAGAAAAATTAGGGCACATTTTGAGTGACTTTTCAAATCCTCTTCTATTTCATTAAAAAATTCTGACATGCAGTCTCCCAAAATGGCCACCAGAGACAAAAGAGCCCAAATGTAGCCCAAATATCACCCAGATGTAGCCCAAGTATAGCCCAATGACAGAATGTCCCAGAGTGTTCTAAAGAACAACTAGAGCGCTAACAGTCCTACTTATTACAAAGGTATGGCACACCTGAAGCCATCTTGATTGGAATAAAGTGGTAACTCTTAAAACATTTAATTTAAAAAGGAACAAAATGAGGGGGTATATTTTGCCATATGCATTATGATTAGTGCTGCAGAAAGAAAAATTAGGGCACATTTTGAGTGACTTCTCAAACCCTCTTCAATTTCATTAAAAAATTCTGACATACAGTCTCCCAAGATGGCCACCAGAGACAAAAGAGCCTAAATGTAGCCCAAATATCACCCAGATGTACCCCAAGTATAGCCCAATGACAGAATGTCCCAGAGTGTTCTAAAGAACAACTAGAGCGCTAACAGTCTTACTTATGACAAAAGTATGGCACACCAGAAGCCATCTTGATTGGAATGAAGTGGTAAGTCTGAAAACACTCAATTTAAAAAGGAACAACATGAGGGGGTTAATTTTGCCATAGAAAGTATGATTAGTGCTTCAGAAAGAAAAATTAGGGATCATTTTGAGTGACTTCTCAAATCCTCTTCTATTTCATTAAAAAAATTCTGACATGCAGACTGAAACATGCACTTTGAATACCAGCAGCAGACGTCCCTGGTGAGCAGTAGCTTTACTACAGTGATCTAATGTGCAACTAGAGTGCTAGCATTCAGAATTTATGGCAAATGTGTGACACATCTGAATGCCTTCTTGATGGAACCAAAGTAAACAAGCATTGAAAATGCAATAGATCTCGCCCTCGTTTAAGTTAAAGCCATTCTGTTTGTAATGAGGTGGCTTTTTAGCTTTGCTTTTATTAGTGTTTTTTCAACTTTCATGTAAATAACATGCATCTGTATGCATATAAGTATATGTATGCATGCATTTATGTTTGTATTTATATAGATATACAGATGATATATGTTTATATATGTATGTATATATATATATTCACTGAAAAAACCATAGGCTATAGACCATATATACTTAGGAATTAGCATTTACAAAACCTTGAAAATTCACTGAAAAAACCATAGGTTATAGACCATATATAGTTAGGAATTAGCATTTACAAAACCTTGAAAATTCACTGAAAAAAACCATAGGTTATAGACCATATATAGTTAGGAATTCGCATTTACAAAACCTTATTTTACTCACACAAAACCATTGAAATTCCATATATAGTTAGTTGCACTAACTATATATCGCGCACCCGCAATCCACTGCTGATGATGTCACATATTACATCATTCATGACATGGTCAGTGACATCACTGATGACATCACTGATTTGTAAAGTATTTGATATATTTTAAAGCTCTGTAACAAGGAACATTTAGATATATAGTATAACATGGGTCTCCCTGGGCGCAGATGGAAAGTTTGGTTTGGTTTACCTGTGCTCATCATACTGTTGTTTCCTTCTTCTCCCATAACAGATTTATGGTGGTTGGATGCTAATTGCTAATATGAATATTGTCCTTTGTTAGTGTTTGTGTTTGTCATACCTTTCCCAGAATCCCCCTTCCCATACATTCATCAAACCATGAACCCTCTTACCCCGGGTTGTGTGATTTATTGTGGTTTGCCTTAATAATTTACAGCATTAATTGATCACACACTTGGTGAGGCAGATTTGGCGAAAGCTCAGTGCAGGATTAGGATTTCCAGCCCGAAGTATAGCCCACACTGGCAATATTATATTAGCCATCAACACACAGCGTTCGATATTCTTTTCTGAGAAACATCATTGCCAGCATCATCATTCAGGAATTGTATTGCATCAAAAGTTATCCTTATCCACTTTGTAGCTTGAGTCAACTTCATTTTGTAACTTTTATTAGCTCACCATTGTTCTGATTAATTCAATTTAGCATTGTTTTTCATGTTTTCTCTATTGTCTCTCTTCTTGTTTACTAATAGTATAGTCTCTCTGGTGACTAATTTTTTTAAAGCTTGCATATAATGATGACATTAATTCAGTTTCTATTTCATTTTGCTCAGTTCCCTGCAATCAATAGTCTTTATTCTACGGTTTGAGCTCGGCTAGAAGGGAGTGGGACCTCACTTCTCATTCATGCCCTGCTACTTCTACCACCATTATGGCACCTAGGGAAACCATGCAGCCCTTGCTTTATCTATTCAGGTGGGAGAACTATGGTTGATTCATTGGTGAACTACACTCCTTCTATATATAATGTAAATTCACATACCTACTCTCTCGGAGTCCTTCAGGGTTGATATAGTTGCAGACTGCAGAGACTAGGAGCAGAGAGTAGTAGGACATGGGGGTACTGCATAACTATTTTATTGTTACACTATCAGCAGATTTTAAAAACTTGCTTCGTCAAAGCAGAAGTGTGAAGTAAAACATTAACCCCCAAATCATAATGTAAAACTGTAAAAAATGTATTTCCCAAACAAAACAAATATAAACTAGTAAACCCATAAATGGCCCACCCCGCTCCTTAATCCCAACCAATGTCCCAAGTAGTGTCCAAGTCTAACACAATATTGTCCATAAAGAAAATCCCAAATATGCCCCAAATCCCACATTTCTACTCTCTCCCCACAACAAGTCCCACTTACCAGAAAAAATTATTAAAAAGGGGATAAGAGGGTCCTAATGGTAAGCTAGGAGCTTCTTAATGTGCCTCTCCAATGTCTTCATCCATTCCTCCTGCATGGCTTCCAGGTGCGCAAGCCTCTGCATATTAGGGCACTGAAATGTGGGGAAATAGGGGAGAGCAGCCGTGGTGGAATGGCAGCGGGTAGCTGCCTTTGGACAGAGGTGATGGTGTACTGGAGGCACTGGTGCCTGGCTTTGGCCCTGGGCAACTGCAGCTGCTGCTGCCACCTCTTGGTAGCTATATCACGAAAGAAAAAAGACAAATTATAAACAATGCTCTTAGCAAAACACATAACATTATATAGTGGCAAAGTAGCAGAACATTTGCTGGTATCCTCAGCCCTTTCGAATTTGCTGTGATTAGAGTTTCAGGCATCATGCACTAGGGGGTTTTCTTCTCTGTCTTGTTGAGCTAAAATAATGTAGGCATGCTAAGTCAGCTGGCACTCTATACAGACTTGTGTTGCGTTACATGTCTACTGTCTGCAGGTGGGGCACCTGTACTAGACAATTATCTCATTCCTAGCATGGCGATGCTCTGTTAAATGCCTCAAATTCACCCTGACTGCAAGGCAGATGAATAGTTACTATGAATGATATAGGTCACATGAGGTACTATAAAAACGATTATGCAGACAGACATCCTCCTGTCTGCCAGTGGGAAAAGCAATACACTACAGTACCGGGAAAGGATAAAGGAACAGGATATTTTATTTGGCATGTTCATCACAGACTATCCCATCCGCAAAATGCAAATTCACTTACTCTTAGTCCCACTTTACTCCCTGGCCTCACCCTCCATCACCACATTTGACCTTACTTTTTTCCAACAAAATAGATTTGCTTGGCAGTAGGGACAATAATGTTTAACTTAGTCTATTGTAGGTAAGTTAGAGTAATTAGGCTGGATAGGTATAGATTTCATTGATCATCATTATCATCAAGTGCCTAAGCTAATGCTAGAAGTAAATCACTTTGTTCGGCAATTGTTGAAAGGGAAAAGTTTAAACTGATATAATCCATTATGGAAGCAGTAATAAAATATATCACTTGGCCAGAGGAAAGTGGCGCATACAAATATTTGTATTTTTTTATTTTGTGGAAGGCTGGGACAGAAGAAACTTAGGAAAGGATATACTAGGAAGTTGGCACTGGGAGTGAAGGGAAACACAACTACTTTTTGCATTGTTATGACATTGGAATATGGGCCTATACATTAACTGATGCAAAATAAACAGTTTATAGACGGAATGCTGACAATGCAAACATTGACCCCTAGTCACAAGTATCTGCGTTTAATCCATCATTCTTTTGCTCACCACCCCACCCCAGTTTGAACCTAGCCATATGCAAATAAGTCTTGACCCCCTTGACCCTGTTCCTTGTAGGAACAGTTCAGCCCAAACTGCCAAGCCAGGTCCTCCCTGGACCAGAAACAAGCATCCTGGGACCATTTTCAGGGCCTCACTCTTTATCAGCCAGGCTAGCTTGTATCCAGTGGTGTAGTGAGCATGGGACCCATGTCTGGGCATGCTTTTCCCACTTAGGCGACTGATAGATTTGGGGGTCCCTAGTTGGCAGAGGTAGGTACCTTTGTTCAAGTCTAGTTGCGTCTAGTCAGGGTAAGGGAGACACTCATAAAATAACCCCTGCTCACCCCCTTGGTAGCTTATCACAAAGAGACAGGCTTATCTCAGAGGCAGTGTGTAAAGCATTTGTGAACACATACAGTAACCCAGTGACAACTCTACAGATGGACACCACACAAGTTGTAGTATAAAAAGAAGTATTTTTTATATAGACTTAACACAAGACAAACGACAAAAATCCACAATACTGTAAAAATTGTAGAATTAGCTTAGTTCTCTTAAGATGTAAAATGCAACATTTTGAGTCAAAGTACCTTAGGATGTGTAACGCTATACAACAAAAGTGTTGCAAGGAAGGTGATGGGTTGGTTCCTTACACGCAAGAACGGTGATGCATCGGGTCCCTACTGATGCATAGGGGATGTGTCGGTTCTTCTCAGCATGGGGAGGTGATGAGTTGGTTTCTTACTGCGCTTCCGTGGCGATGCAGCTCGTAACGCCGTGATGCGATGAAGATCCAGTGCAATAAACAAAATAGGGTCTTCTCCTTGATGCGACACGATGCGTGCATGCCCGACGGCCGTGCGGCGACTCAGCAAGTCTTCTGAGCCGTGTCAGGCCTTGCGACACGCTTCCTGGTGATGCAACGCTGTCTGATGCGATGACGATCCTCTTCTCCGGCAATGCGGGGAGCTTCAGCAACCATGCAACAGCTTGCAGCGGCAACACGCTTTCCCACCAATGCGACAACAGCGGCTGCGACACGCTTCTCCGATGATGGGGTGCCATCTGGTGTGACACCGATCCTCTTCTCTGGTGATGCGACGCGCTTTCTCATTGTGAAGCAACTACAGTTCGGCGACATGCTACTTTTTTGTGAGTCACGCTCCCAGCTCCTTGCAACACACAGTCCTTCAGAAAGCCCAACAAAACTGCAGACACATCCAAAGAACTCTTTGGGAGCTGGTGGGTGAAGTCTGCTGTCCCTGAAACTTTAGCAGAAGGCAAGCTCTATCTCAAGCCCTTGGAGATACTTCACAAATTGAATGAAAGTAGTACAAAAGTCCTTTCTCCTCTCTTTGGCAGTCAGACAACCACTGCAGGCTAATTCCTCACGCTTAAAGTATAGTCTCTCCTCAGTCTCTCTGGTTCCTCTCCTCAGCAAAGGTCTCTTCTTGTTTCCCAAAAGTGATCTAAAGTTCTGGGGTCTGGGTCCCGCTAATAATACAGTTTCTCTTTTTTCTCTGAAGACAAAGAGGCCTTTGCCTAGTCCAAACCAGTTCTGGTCAGTCCTGGAGCACTCTGTTTACATGACTCCTGCTTTCCTTCACAGTGCAAGGCAGGGACATCAGATGCACAACAGGAGGTGGAGCCAGCATTGTGGAGGGAAGGCACAGCCCTATTCAGGTCCCAGGTGCAACACCTCCCACCCATCTAAATGCAGATTTCTCTATTCAGGCCTGTGCTGACTCACCCTGTCTTCTGGAATCCCCCAGGTCCTGTAACTCAAACTCCAGACAAGGAATACACAACCTAGCAGAGGCAGGCTTGGATGGTTAGGCAAGAAAACACCTACTTTCTAAAAGTGGTATTTACAAACACCGAAAGTTAAAACCAACTTTACTAAAAGATGCATTCATCATTCTGAGTTCCCTGAGTCAGTTAGGATTATAAGATGTAATAATCAAACTGCCCATTCTGGCCTATGGGGAACAGGTAGCCTTGCAATAGTAAAAAGACATGCCACAAACATCAGGGCATGTCCTACCTTTTACCTACAATGCGCCCTGCCCTTGGACCGATCATAGGGGTGACTAATATGCAGTAACGGGAATGTTTAGGGACTGGCAAGTGGGGGTCACTTGCCCAGTCAGCATGGCAGTACCAGAATGCACACAGGCTCTGCAATGGCAGATCTGAGACACACATTTACAGGCTGCTTCTGTGGGTGGCACAATCAGTGCTGCAAGCCCCTCAGCAGCATTTGATTTACAAGCCCTGGGCGCACTCAGTACACTGTACCAGGGTCTGACAAGTAAACCAAACCAGCCAATCATGGAATCTCTAATCCATTTATCAATTTACCATATGGAGAGCATATGCACTTTTGCACTGATCAGCAGTGGTAAAATGCCCAGAGTCATAAAACCAACAAAAACAGGTCAGACAAAATACAGGAGGAAGGCAAAAACTTCAGGGATGACCCTGCATAAAAGGCCAAGTCCAACAGCAACATATGCAAAAGAAACAGTTGATAGACGGAATGCTGGGCAATGCAAACATTCCCCCCCCCCAGTGACAAGGAACTGGGTTTAATCCATCATTCTTTTGCTCACCACACCACCCCAGTTTGGACCCAGCCGTATGCAAATCAGTCTTGACCCTGTTCCATGGCGTAACAGTCCAGCTCGAACTGCCAAGCCGGGTCCTCCCTGGACCGGAAACAAGCATCTTGGGACCGGTTTCAGGGCATCACCCTTCATCAGCCAGGCTAGCTTAAATCCAGTGGTGTTGTCAGCATGGGACTCACGTCTGGGCATACCCTTCCTACTTAGAGCGACACATGCAAAAGAAACAGTTGATGGACTGAATGCTGGACAACCAAACCATTCACCCCAGTCACTAGGATCCTGGTTTAATCCATCATTCATTTGTTCACGACACCACCCCAGTTTGGACTTTGCCATATGCAAATCAGTCTTGACCCTGTTCCTTGTAGGAACAGTCCATCCGAACTGCCAAGCCACGTCTTCCCTGACCGGAAACAAGGATCCTGGGACCGGTTTCAGGGCATCACCCTTCATATGCCAGGCTAACTTGAATCGAGTGGTGTATTGAGCACGGGACCCACGTCTGGGCATACCCTTCCTAATTAGGGCAACATATGCAAAAGAAACAGTTGATGGACAAAATGCTGGACAATGCAAACATTCACCTACAGTCACAAGTATCTGGGTTTAATCCATCATTCTTTTGCTCACCGCACCACCTCAGTTTCGACCCAGTCATATGCAAATCAGTCTTGGGACTCACGTCTGGGCATACCCTTCCTACTTAGAGCGACATATACAAAAGAAACAGTTGATGGACGGAATGCTGGACAATGCAAACATTCACCCCCAGTCACAAGTATCTCGGTTTAATCCATCATTATTTTACTCACCACACCACCTGTTAAAAGCGTTAAATACACAATCAGAGAAACGAAGGGTAAGATAATAAATAAAAAAGATGGGTAAAACGTTTTAAAAGACAAGGATTACAGAGATTGAGGAAGAATGAAAAATTAGGCTCCAGCACCATAAACAGTGTGAGAAACGAGATGGCTGCTCACATGCGTGATAGCATGGTGTAGTTTGTGTGATATTTTTGCATGACAATAAGCAATTCACATTGCTGTACAGTGGAAACATCATACAAACAGGAGTGACAAAGAAACTCCGCCCACACGTGGAACTCTATGTAGCATGGCAAAGTTTTTTTGCCACTTCGCAAACTCTTTTCGGACCTACGCTCAATACAGTGATGTAAAATGATGTACTAAAGTAAAATGCATCCGCATGTTAAAAGCATATATGAGAGCAATATTTTAAATATGTGAGTTCTGGTTGTGTGCCCCAGGAACTGATATATTTAACAGTGTTCTAGTCTCTTGTATGCTTATAACATGCAGGAGCATTTCACGTTAATGTGTCAGTTTATATCACTATATTGAGAGGTATTTATTAACAGTTTTAACAAATGTCTCTCCATATAATGATATAAACTGAGTACTAAAGTGAAATGCTCTCACATGTTAAAAGCATAGGAAAAAGCCTGTTTCAATATGTCAGTTCAGGACGCACACATTCTGAACTCACATATTTAAAAGTGCTTCAGTCTCTTGTATGCTGTTCACTTTAGTGCGTCATTTTATATCACTATATTGAGAGGCATATTTTTAACAGTTTTAATAAATGCCTCTCAATATAGTGATATAAACTGGTGTACTAAATTGAAATGCTCCCACGTGTTAAAACCATACAAGACGTGCCCCACCCCTTTCAACTTCCAATAGCCACCACTATCAAAGAACAACTACATTCCCATTTCTAAAAAGCACCAAATACATCTATATTAAAAGGAATTATCTTGCTTGCTTGAAAAATAAATATTTAGTTTATAGTACAGGCCAGTTCCCTGCAGTTGCCAATTTAAAAGGACTCATAGCCGGAACTCGAAAAGCAACTGGAAAAAAATCTGCTGCTCCAAAATGATTCATGTATATGAGTATCCCCGAAAACTTAACTTGGATATCATACATTTCACATCCCACCCACATCCAACAGATACATTTTGGATTCTCATTTACTATTGGCCTGCTCCTCTAGTGGCTGTACATAAGGAGGATGAAGTCACAGACTTTATCCCTCTAAGTTCGAACTGTGTCCTCTCTTGAACATAGGAGACCTACCTTGCTGAGCAGTCAAATGGGTTGAATACAACAGGGGGGGGTTGCCAATCTAACTCTCTAGTCTAGGGCACAGGAACTACAAAAACATGACTGATTTACCGGGGATAAATTGCACCTATTTTTTGTATAGTAACTAACCCTGGGCACAGCAGGTAGAGTTGCTCTACACGGAGCTCCACGGAGTTGGGCAAAAACTCTATGGAGCCCCGCTCCACACCTCCACCCCACCTCAATAAATATTTTATTGAAATAAAAATGCATACGCAGCCCTACCATGACGTACCTCTGACTTAAGAGATTCTGCAGGAACATGGCGATGAAGAGGAGGGCAGCCTGGAGACGCAGTGATAAAGGTATGTGTATTTTATTAACCTTCATTTTTATTTTATCAAATATTTATTGAGGGTGGTGGAGGCGGGAGGGTCCGGGGCTTAACTCCGCTAAGCAGCGTAATCAAAGGTTTTGCATAAATTTCGCGTTCTCTGCGGAACGCGTAGTATGCAAAAATCCTCAAGCTCCTACAGCGGAGTGGAGTTCCTGCCCAGGGTTAATATTAACAATAAAGCACATATTATTATTGAAGCATCCTAATATTTTGCTTTAGCATCATTCATATTTCATAATAGAAGTAATTTCAAAACCCTACCAGGGTATGACTGTATCTTCATTGTTTTCACACATGAATTCATAAACTAGCCTTATACATGCAAATCAGTTTACAACAAAAATGAATGACCCAAATGTCTGCTTTGTGCTTTGGGTCCTTCTAACAAGCTAATCCACTGGTAAAATTAAAATCAGTCAACAGTGCCTAATATCCAAAAGAGTCCCAAACCAAGGGGCCTTCACGATCCCATCGGACAGCCTCCGACCTGAGGTCGGAGGCTTCCGACCTAGGACACTGGTTTCAAGTCTAGCTTGATAGGAGTGAGCTAGTAACATAATTCAACGTATCAAAATAATAGTTACAATAATTCCAACATTCTGCCAATGTCGGATTTATTATAACTATTGCAGGAAAGCAGCCCTGTAGCAGCCTCTTCTGATAGGCCAGCCTTTTACAGCCTGACCGAAGCTGCTCTCTGATTAGGTGTGAAGAGGTCTGGGAATTGAACAAAACAGCCATTTGGGGGAAGGAGATTTGTGAAGGATAAGCCAGGGACAGGATATGGGCTGGAACAAATAAACTGGTCTACAAAGAGAGAATCCCAGAAGTCATAGGACTCAGGGTCAGCCCCCACCTCCTTGATCACTAGCCAGAAGGGAGCCCCTCTAATTAGATTAAGAGAGACACTGGAAGGGGAGTGTGGGGAAATGTTAGCCACACTGTGTGTTGGGTTGACCAGACCTGAATTCCAAGAAGAGATTTTCTCCATTTTGATTGTTGCTGAGATGTGCATTCTGGGACAAAATACGCCACATTTCACAAAAAGATGTAGTGGTACACAATTGCAACTTGAAAACCATTTGGTGGGGTATCCCCCTTCTTGCCAGCCCAGAATGTGGAACAAATATGGGAGATCTGCAGGAGCACCTCCGATCCTTGCTTGACACATCTGGAAAAGAAGGACTGCACTGCTGTGAAATGGACTGCACAAGAGAGGACTGCAGTCAGAAGGACCGCGCCTTTCCACACAAGAAATACTTTGACTGTCTTTGAGGATAAGAAGTGGAGTCCCTGAGCAGAAACAAGTAGAAATGAGTTGGGTGAAGCCACCTGCAGCATCCACTTCAAAGACAACTCCAGTAGGCCAGCTTCACCTGGATTGACCAGGTGCATTGTGAGAGTTCGAGTCTCAGACCTAAGAGGCAAACCAGATCTTGTTAACCCTTGGGTGGTGCTGTAGCCTCTTTTTGACCCTCAAGGGACGTTTCAGAAGAAGATATGAAAGTTTGGGAACTTTTTTCCAACTTTTGTGAAAAACCTCTATGTGAAAACTGACATTGATGGTGAGAGTCAAGCCAGTGTCATCGAACTGCTACTCTGCCTGACCTCACAGGTTTGCCCGGCTGAAAGATCCAGAGCTCCTTCCCATTGATGATGAAGACAGAGACCTCCAGGACTCAGTGAGGCATCGCGCATGTTGAAATTGTTTATCTTTGATAACTTTATTTCGGTCTTAGACCATAAAAGTGCAATAAAATATGTACAAGCACAGTGTTAAAATATAAATACATCAAGTTAAAAAATTATTAAACAGTAGATATCAAAGTAATAGTTATAAATGAAAGCGGTCATCCCTTAGTCCTTGTGGATTATTACAGATCTTCTCCTCCACATACCGAGAAGAAACCTGGAAACAGCGAAGACAATGGGGGGGGGGGTAGTATCATAAGTTAAGACTCTACGGGAGAGCAGAGTGCCTAAAGCCCAAATTCTTGCAAAGTGGAATGATCCAACACTTCCTAATTTCGCCATATGCTGGGCAGAAAAAGAGGATGTGTATAATGTCTTCCCTATCATGATTGCAGGCAGGGCAGTTAGGTTTTGTCGCTTTGGCCCATCTTGAGGTAAATTCTCCGACTGGTAGGGAGCCATGTCTCAGTTGAATGTAGAGCTTTCTTGCCAGTGGAGGTTGCACCAAGTCCAAAAACGCCTCCATCCTGAATTCATCTTTGATTGTTAAAAACTCATTGGATAATCTGCCCAGGGATTTAGAGGAATGTAGCTTTTTGAGGTTATACGCTTTAATGGCTGTCACCAGGACAGACCTTTGGGTCCTCAAACAGCTCTCCTCGTGTGTGTCCCAAAGTTGGGGAAGGCCGATTTGGTAGAGAAGGGACTTAACATGTGTTAGCCATGGTATGTTCTTGGTCTTTACCTGCCCCCAAATGTTTTTAAATTCTGTTCTAAACGGTTCCAGCTCCGGGACAGACCAGAACCTTCTCCAATAGAGTAAAGGTCGGGCTGCCGCCAGCTCAGTAATAGGTTCCAGATCCAAATCCAAACGTAGTGGGAGCAAAGGTGTGCTTTGCGGGAGATCAAACAAATGTTGCATGAAAGAATGTTCTGCTTTCATCAGGTTACATGTGTTAGTATGTCCCCAGAGCTCGGCTGCATATAAGGCTGCAGACCTGACCTGTATTTTATATATCTCTAGGACAGGGGTAACCGGTTTAAAGGATGAGGCACTGCAAAATCTGCCTATGCCACCCACTATCTGTGCTAATCTCAGGGAGGATTTAGAGACTTGCTGGTCCCAAATGAATTGTTCTGTCAGAGTTACTCCCAGGTATATGAAGGTCTTAACTCTCTCAAGGGGGGTTCCGTTTAGTGTGGGGTTGGGGCGGGTGTGCCTCGGGGGGTTGAAGATCATAAACTTGGTTTTCTTCAAGTTGATCTCCAAGCCTCGCGTGGCGCAAAAAGATATAAACCCATCCAAAACCCGCTGAATGCCCGATGATGTCCGTGACAGCAACAAGGTGTCGTCCGCGAACATCAGAGCGGGCACCTTACCAGTGGCCAGGCGTGGTGCATCATTGTCCTTGACACAATTAAGTCTGTCTATCAGGCCGTTAACATATAAGCTGAAGAGGGTAGGGGCTAGTACGCAGCCCTGACGTACTCCTCGTGTGACAGGGAAACGATCAGATAATTCCCCGTTCTTCCCACACCTCACCTGGGCATAATTCCCAGTGTGGAGCCGGATTAAGGAGTGCAGTAAGTAGGGAGGGAGACCAGATTCTCCAGGACCATCCAGAGCCTCTCCCTCGGGACCAGATCGAATGCGGCCCGCAGGTCCACAAAGACAAGGTAGAGGCTGCCACCCTCTACTCTTGCAGTTTTCCAGTATAGGGCCTGGAGTCGAAAGATCTGGTCCAGGGTCGAGACCCCTGATCTAAAACCAGCTTGGAGGGTGGTCAGGATTTTGTTTTCCTCCATCCAGCCCAATAGCCTCTCCAGCAGAATTCGGCCCATCAACTTCTGTGTGGTATCGAGTAGACTAATTGGTCTATAGTTTGATGGAGCTAGTGGACAGCCATTTTTAAAAATCGGAACAATCTCTGCCCCCAACCAGGTTTCAGGGACTGGGGATCCCCGTATAACAGCATTAAACAGAACCAACAAATATGGAGCCCAGATCTTTGGCTGGGATCTAAAAAGATCTCCAGGGAGCTTATCCAAGCCCAGAGCCTTATTCGGGAGCAATTTCTCAATTGCCAGTTCGACTTCCCTGAGTGTGATGTTAATTGGACAGTAGGCGGGGGCTCCAGTAAGGGCACCTATTTTTACAGTTGCAGGGCAAAGTCCTGGTCCAGGGCCCAAGGCCCCCGGCAGTCTACACTCATGCGGGGGGTCTGGGGCCATTGGGAGCTCGGGAGCTCTAATAGAGCCATGGGTTCTATGAGGGGAAGACCCTGTGCCCGGGGCCCCCCGCAGTCGACACTCTTGCAGGGGGTCTCGTGGTATGCTGATTTGGGTATTCGAAGTCCCAGGTCCCAAGGCCCCCGGCAGTCGGCTCTCGTGCGAGGGGTCTGGGGCGACCGAGGTCTCGGAGGCCCGATCAGAGCTAGGGTTCTGGCAAAGCCAAGGCCCAGTAACCGGGGCCCCCAGCAATCCACACTCATGCAAGGGGTCCCGAGTCAAGCGGGTGCAAAGGACCAAACTCTCGGTCCCCGGGGCCCCCGGCAATCGACTCTCATGCCCGGGGTTCCGCGGCACAACATCCCGTGTAGCCAAAGCCAATTCTGAAATCTCTCCCTGGGGCAGCCTCCCACTCTTCTCTTCTCCATCTCAGGGCTTGTGTAAAGTGACTTAAAGTGAGCCTCCCACACTATAGGGGAAATATTCGAGACCCCAGTGTCTCTCTCACCTATTGCTGAAGAGGTGACGATTAGCCAAAAGGTCTTGGAATCTTTTAAAAGTATTACCTGTCTCAGCTCCTCCCACCTAGATTCCTCCCACTCGCTCTTAGCTCTAGTAAGTGCCTTCTTATACAGCAGTCTAGTTGTTCTAATTTTAGGGACCTCCTTGGATTTAATAGCCATAAGAAGGTCTTTCTTAAGATTTTTGCATGTGTGGTTGTGCCAGGGATGTGTTTTATTCCGGTGCGGCTTGGACCCGCAAACCGGATAAAATACCGCCCCTAGACTCTCAACTAGCTTACTATGGATTTCTATAGTCTGCCCATGTTTATCAATGCATCAGCTTGGGTCACGAAATTCTGGATACAGAAGAGGTAGAGGCTCTGAAATATCTGCTACTTCTGTACCACAGAATGTTCCTGATATACATGTTATGATCTTTAATCGGTATTTAGCTTGATGATGCACTATTAGCTCTAAGACTTATAACACACAAGCTCTCCTTTCTTCGCATAGTTTGTCAATAACCTAAAACATTGCAAGGTAGACACACCTTAACAACTCAGTTAAGATGAGGGAGGTATTCAATACATTTTAGTTGATCTTAAAATGTCATGGTAGTTGACTATGCTACTTCCTTAAATGGAGCGTTCTGTAATATTAAAACTACATTTGACAACCATCTTTTTTCTAGTTTTCATAGAGCTCTGATTTACAATTCCTTGTGTCCTCCTTGTTCTTTATTCACATTTAAAACAAATATATATTAAGCTTCGCTGGATATGTATTTCATGCTTAATCCCACTGGGCAATAAAAAAAAAACCTGCACATTATGATCGTAATTTATTCTTCAGTATGCTTCCTACAACTAGAAAAACAATCTTCCATTTCACAAAAGCAAGCTCAGGTTTTACAAGCATGAGATATCAATTTCACCAGTGGTAAATTAATCTCTAAATCTATCGGTTGTTCGGCCATATAGCCATTTCTGACAAACTATAATTCCATTTTGCTCGCAAAATAGTGCATTCAGCTGGTGGTTGTTATTGGTATCGTGCAAAAGTTTGTGATACCGATAATGTTATCCTAAAACATTATAGTTTTAAAAAGAGACGTGTGCAATTCATAATTATTGCATGAGTTTGGGTGGTCCTTCCTGGAAAGCAGAAATATATATAGGATAGCAATTTACCATTTTCTTTTTGAGCTCCTGCAGAGATCACTATAGCAACACAAGTAAATTGTGAGAGATGTCAAAATCTACCGAACAACCCTTTGAATGTTGATGCTGCCAAACTGAACAGTTGGCAGCAATACAAAAACAGCACCAGCAGCAATGTACGGGGACTGCTGCACCTATTACACGACCTGGGGTATGCTCGTGTACAGTGTTCCATGCATCCTCACGGATGGAGCCAGCAGATATAATTATAAGCTTCAGTTAAGCAATATGCATTCTCTATATAAAGCATGCGTTCACCACATCTCATTTCAGGATTCTGCGTTTTGAAAAGCAAATTGGAAAGGGAGTTGTAGGTGTTTTTGTGGAAATGAACTCCTGTTAATTGCGAGTGCGCGGAAAATGAGTTTTCACCCAAGTTTGTCTTGTAGATAGAATACATTTATTTTGGGTTTTGTAACTTAATGGGTAGTTTGTCTGCTGCCAGTATGTATAAATAAATTGGAAGTGGTGCGTCCTGTCTTTCGGAGGCCCTGGCATTTCGCAGCTGGTCCAAGGAACTAGACAAGTGATCGGTGAACTTCACCCTTCCCAGCAGAATTACTTGTTACACTAGGGCATGTAGCTTTGAAAGATGGCACTGGAAACTCAGGGCCTTATTTATGAGGCCGTGCTTCACTTTTACGCCGCTGGTGCGTCACTTTTTGTGACGCAAAGGCGGCGTAAAAAATGTGCCTTTTTGTACCATATTTACAAAGTGACGCATCTATGTAGATGCATCACTTTGTAAACCCCTGTGCCACATTTTACCTGCGCCAGGTATAATGTATGCTGGGGGGGTGTTCTGACGCAGTGAAATCTATGAGATTTCACTGCGCCACTTCTAGGACCAAAATGCATCAATATCTTATGCCTGCCTCACAGCAGGCGTAAGACTGACGCAGGCCTGAAAGGACACATTGCTGGAGTTACGTCATTTTTGTGACACACTCAAGCAATGAGTCAATTTTGCGCCATACAGATACGTCAGAAATACTGATGTATCTGTAACTCCTAGCAACATGATGCGTCATACAGTAAATATGACGCATCAATCATGTCGCAAGGAGGGCGCACTGAGAAGTGACGCATCACTGCTTCCACGCAGCGATGAGTCACTTCTCATAAATGAGGTCCTGAAGATTTATTTTGTTTTTCAGCAGTCCACAAGTTGACGATCAGTTGACTACGACTACCATATACGATTGGGTAATTATTATAAATTTCATAAATTCGGGGACTGCATCATATACCAAAGTGCAGTCACGTAAGCCCAAGCATTGCCTTCGTATCATCAACTTCTTCAGCGCTCCCACTAATGTGCTGAATGAAGCGGAGTACCATTTTTATGAGAAAAGTGCAGTCTACAGTACATTCACTAACTCATTCGAACAGCTCACAGTACATCTATTGAGCCCTAGCAGCACAGTGCACAGGGCACAGAAGCAGCGCAGAGCTGGTGTGTCTATTCCAAGGTATACAGTATCACAAAGAAATGTCATAACTGAGTTGGTGCATGAGCTGCAGGCTCAAAATCACAGAGCTGTGACTACCGACCGCTGTGTGCTGTTGAGCTCTGTTGTCTGCATCAAATGCACCAATTCACTGAGCTTCCGCCGAGACATGAACAAGCACATTCATGCTCAAGCCCAGACACACATGAATCACTGTCACACAAGGCTTAAAACATCACCAAACATGAGCTATGTGAGGCCTGGGTGAGTCATGCTAGCATTTAAACAGTATCCACCTGCAATGTAAGTAACAGATACTTGTTTTGGTAACCTACCAAACAGGTACTCTTCCTAGCACATGTTATGCAATTAATGTATAACTGTAAAAAAAGTTTCCGTATTAACAAAGGTCAAACTTTCTTCCTCCCTTCTGCTGGTGAATCACTTTGTCTTCTAGTTTGAATAAGTCTAGAGTAGCCTTGTTTTTTAAGTATCAGAATTAGTAAATTAAAACTTTGGCCATTAATACCTATTGGGTGGATACCAACGATTTCTCCCAAATTGAAATAATGAGACCATTGACAACTTTGAGTGAGGTATTAGCATTTGTATGCTGTGGGTAAAATCCTACAGTTTCAAAATTATATAGATTTGTTGGAAAGCGGATTATTAGTAGTGATAAGTAGTGGATTACTTCCTGTAATAAAGCCAACAACACAATATAAAGTCCAGACACGGTCTCAATAAATTATTTCCTTCCTCATCCCTTGGTAGCTGGCAATGAGCAGGCTGGCTTAACTTAGTAGACAGGTCTGTAAATCATTTAAAACACTAATGCATTAAATAGTAATGCACAGAAAACAATAACAATCCAAAACTTATTTATTAAATTAGATAATAATTTTATGTACAAATAGACACCTAAATGACAAAAATCGAATTTAGGAAATTGGAGATATGAATGTTTAAAGTATGCACACCTTCTAGCGCTCCGAAACCTATAGCACCAAGTTGGGACATCTGGTCACACTTGACCGGGACAAAGTCAAAGTTTTAAACCAACCGCGATGGAGAACTGGCCGGATACAGTAAGTGGAAGGCGTCGATCAACATTTTTCCTTCACACTTAGAAACTTTTCTCAACGCTTTTCTCTCAATGTCGAGTGACGCTCCTCTTCAGGCCAGATTCGTGTCAGCGTCACTGGCTTGGTTTTCTGTGAGGCCCAAGTCAAATCCTGGAAGTCTGGATCTCCGAAGCTTTCAGTGGGACAAACCTGAAATCCAGGCCGGGCCATGGTTGAACATAGCCGGCTTCACCCTTGAAGTCGAGTCGGTCACCTTATGGAACTTTTAATCAAAAAGTTCACAAACTTCTGGATCCTCTGCCAGAAGGTCTCCTCGAGACTACAATGTGTCCACAGCACCAATCCAGTGGTCTATATTCTCTGAAATGGTCCTTGGGATGTTGGGACCTCAATTCCCACAATGAACCTTCCCAAGTCCTTAATAAATCACTGGATACACTCCTGGATGTGGATTTCTTGGTGGAGATGATGCAGGTGGGCTCAGTAAACCTTTAGCTTCCAGGGACTCCAGTCCTTAATCCTTCTTGAAGCAAGGCACCACTCTTAGGGTTGTAGTCCCAGAATGTACAGCAGGTTCATTCCTTAAAGTGCAGAGCTTTGGGGTGCAGATCAGCTTTCCAGCAAGGCAGTCCTTCTTCTCCGTGTGTTTTCAGGCAGCAGATCTGAGTTGCTTGGCAACTCTTTCATATATATTCTGTGTTCCTGAACGTCAAGCAGGGGGTCTCCTCTGACCAATGGGATGCAGGGTGCCAGCCAGGTGTATGACCACAGCATTCAAAGTGTGGCAGAATATCATCCCAGAACGCACTATTCTCTCAAAATTCATCATGGAGGAATTCTCTCATTGGAGGATAGACCAGGTTAAGCCAACCCACTAGCGTCGCTAAGGTTCCCTAATACTCCCCTTCCACCCCTCTCCTTAATCTAATTACAGGGACTCCTGTGTGGCTGTGGTGGCAGGATGTGGGGCGAGTCTGCCCTGTCCTAATGTGTCTTTCCCCCTTTGAATACCAGTTTGGCCACCACCCCTCCATCCTGCAGTTTCAGTTCTTGTTCCATAGGAAACCTATTGTCTCTCTAGCAGGCTACTTCACACTTCATTACGACAGATTGGCTCAGCCTGGTAGTGGCAAGTTGTTGGATTTATCATAACTAACATTCTCGTAAATTGAATGACATGTTATCTTGTTTCTGTCAATATTTATACTTAAATAAAATATTGCCATGTTACCCTACGGAGCTCATTATCTACAATAGGAAAAATAAATTTGATACTTTGTTCCCTCATTAGGGCATATAAACCATTGTTTATAATGCCCCTGCTTATTTTTACAGGGCTCCCTACACTTGGGGCACCCGGGGGGGGGGGATCCCAGTGGTGACATATATATACAAAATAAGGAAGATTACTACGTTGGAAGTACCTTTAATTCCAAAGTCAAATGTGCACATAATTATAATTTAAAAGCAGCCTGCAAGGCAGGGGTGGTTCATAAAATGTCAGGAGGCACCACAGTAGTGCACATTCAAATGCAGGAAATATACTGGTCTTCTAAACCTCTCTGCCCTATTATATACTAGGGACATATAGTTTTGTTACCTCTTGCCTTATTATATATTAAGGACTTACAGGGGTCTGTCAATGGCAATTATAATTATACCGAAACATATACTTTTAATCAGAGCATACTGCTGGGTCTGGTTAGCAGAGCCGGGGGCACAGAGTCAGAAAACCAGCACCTAGCAGTCAAAATGGGGGCAAAAAGTGTGGGGGGGCCTGTAAACAGGACCTGATTTCTCACAATATTTATTCTAAAATAAGGCCCTGAATTACAAAATAATAAATAACTTTGTGTAAGTTAGGCAGAGAGCGGTGTGGGTGAGATGTGGAGGTGCCTATGCAGAGATGTGGGTATTGAGTTGATATCAAGACATTTAGCTATGACAGGGTGGTATACACCTGGGTTCCTTTGGGTTTAAGGAGGTTTAAACTTGTGTAGGTATTTGTCTAGGTTGTTCCATAAGGCTCTGGACTGTTTGGAGATGAAACTATAATTATGAATGTATTTCTTATCAAGTGTGGTGGGAGACATTGTTGCATTTTTGCAATCTGATAAGTTGGCTTTAATGCCTTTGGTTTGTAATAGATTAAGAGGTTAGAGGTCCCATTTGACAGGTATGAAGTGTAGGTTTGTGTTATATGGCGCTAAGATGACCGTATAATGGTTAAGCCCCAGGTTGCCTGCGTCGGCTATCCTGGGTCCAGAAACATCTGAGAATGGTCCAGGATTGGCATTAGAAAAGTAGCATTGAGATTTTACTTGAAATATGGGAATTTGTAATTTCTAGAGGCCATGTGGTCTGTGTATGCAAGACAATTCGGAAATTTTATGCAGTCTGAGGGGTGCATGTTCCCACTCTTTCTGAGTGCAGAGTTAAGTTTAAGAAAGCTCTAGAACTCAATTGGTTAGAGCTGAAATTTCTCACACCATGGCAATAGATAACACATCTTCAAGTATACTGAGATCCTTACCAAGAAAGATGTCCCCAGATGCCATTTACTCCCAAAATATTGTTTCTAATGGTGAATATTGTCTTCTTGATGATCGGATATTAGAGTGGAACTTTTTGCTTTTTTTTTTATTCTATATCAACCCATGGATTGAGGTGAGTCGCCTTTTTTTAACCATCTTGTGGCTTGTCCCACCATAAAGGCTATTTGATACTTGGTAAAGTTTGGTAGCTTCAGTTCACCTTTAGATTTAGTATCTCAAGTTTATTAAGAGAAATTCTAGGTCTTTTATCCTTCCAGATAAAATTCAAGATTCATTTGTTTTTCGATATGTGGAAATTGGAGCAAATAAGTACCAAGAACATCCCTAGTGTAAAGTTTATCTGAGGGGCCACCATCATTTTGACAGTTTCTATTCAACCTACCCTGTGATGTCTCTAGAAAACCAAGAACCCAATTCACAAAAGTAAAGTTAGACCGAAATCTTATCTTTGCGCCTCTTCAGTATTCACAAAGGTAAGCTACTACTAGTACCTTTACTAATATTAACCTTACTACTGTTACATTTACATACTAGTAAAATTACTTGTACTAATTTAACATTATTTATACTGAAAAGTAGTAAAGTTAGACCTTTGGTCTAAGTTAGATTTTGAGATTGTATTATTTATGGAGTATTAAATGTGTTTCTGGATGAATTCAGATTATTTTCGAATTCAATAAGCGACTGAATTGCCATTTGTGGTTCTAGTGAGTGGCCATGAAGGAGGTACATAGGACATTTAAGGAAAAGATGCCTGTCTATCTCTGCTAAGTAAATCATTTGATAGTAGTTCATATTTATTTATTGGTTTAGGTCCCCACCCTCATAAAGGTCATAACGCAGGCCTTGTTAATTTAAGAATTTCTGTGTCTCCATATGCTACCACATGTTAGCATAAAGAGGGGCAGGAAATTGCATTGATCATAGAGTTATTTCAAATATCGTAGAACAGTGGTTCAATCATGAGGAGGACTTAAGGTGGGAAAAGGGGGAAGCTTTGTCTGGTGACTTGTGCAAGATGAAACTTGTTGAGGGTTGATTGCTAATTTTGATTCTAGTTGAACGAGTAAAGTGACATGGCTTTTGAGTACACATTGAGCTGATATAAAAACAATTCAAGCACTGACTGAAGGAACGGTTACAAGACCTTGCAAAAGGCCTTTTTGGTGTCCAGTGGCATGACCATCGTGGTAAAGGATCGGAGATTTGCCTTGTTTGATAATGTGCTGGTAGGAAATTGTGTTACTAGTTGTGCAAGATGTGAAGCCTGCACAAGTGATAAGTCCACAATTTCATTTAACTGGGAGCCAATCATCCCATTGTTGCACATGACTCTCTCAGAGCAGAGCAAAGCAGATCAGTCCAAGGCCTCTTCAGAGGGTGGTGTGGGCTAGTAATCACCATTCGCTGGCACATAATAATAACACTCTAGAATTGGTTGCAAAATCAGTGCTTTTTCTTTCGAAAAGGAAAAGTACATTTATTACACACACACTTCTAAATACTGTGCATTAGTTTACAAAAATATTTAAAAAACAGATTTAATTTGTTTTTAATTACGTTATGAAATAACATGAGATCCCAAGGGGGCATACCACTCAAAATCACTGTGCCCCCCTTACCAGACAACACATCAATTGGCTGTATCAAGGGTTCCTCATATTACAAGAAAAACAACCCCCATGTAAAACACAGCATTAGTTTGTGCATAAATGCAAAAATCAATAACAACTATGTGTAAATGGAATGATTAGTTTCAATAAAGCTTATCAACATTGATCAGTAATCACTGTCAACATTATTATTTAATATATCTGGCCACTTAAAATGCAACCATAAAAACATTCAATCAATGGCAACATTTTCAGGCCACATGAAGTAAAGGTATATAGAACCAGCCACTAAAGGGCACTTCATTACATGTGTCTTCTCTATATCTTCAGGCCCCACAAAATGCAGTCAAAGAACCAGCCCTAGTGGGTGTTGTACACCCAGCTGTAGAGAAAATGCTCCACTTCTCACACAAGGAGAGCAAGAGAATACATACTCAGTTTCATTCTCCTAAATAATTACTATTCTCACGGTCAGGCAAATGAGCGAGAAGGAATAAGAAGAAGGCAGATGAAGTCTGAAGAGGATGCTACTTCCTCGGTCTGCTAGAGTATCCAAAGTATGTCTATATTAAGGTTATTTGAGAGACTAAACCTCAATAAAAAAAGCCTATAACACTTTTTTATCCATACCCCTGGCACCCTACAAATAAAGAATTCGTTTTGGTATACTGTGAGGTATTTTTAACTTTCCCCTTTATCTGGATCCCTGCTTAACCAGTAAGACATTATCTAAGAACTCACATATTTTTGTTTGAGTCCGCCCTGGTGGTGTCATCCTGCTAAGGTGTTGATATGTGCCAATGATGAAGCATGTCACGATAAAGTGAGTGAGGCATCTATTTCAATATCATTGGATACCCTGGCAGGCCTAGGAACTATGCTTCCTCTTTGGACTTGGTCCACCTTCTTCTTCTTGCTTCTCAGTTAGTTGCTTGACTGTGAGAATAGAGCACAAGTTCCAAACTTGGGAGCCTTAGGAAGGCTTTAAAAAATTATATGAACGTCCTGGAGAGCTCATGGATTCCTCAACCCAACAACCAAAGGCCATTAAAAATAATGAAGACAAGAGGAGCTACTATCCTCCTGCAGCCCCGATCACCTATTAAGATCTGTTGGTGGTGCTACTGCCCATTTTGAAGCCACCATAAAGCAATTAACAAAGACCAATAAAAAAAAACACATTATTTAGGAGGTGCACGATCCTTGAGCACTGCATATTTGAACAGCAGGTCTTCCTCTGTGCTAGGAAGCCTGTGTCATATTTTTTCTTTCTGTGGATTTTCTTTGGGTGACTGGTCCCACCCAGACATTTCTTTTGATTGGGGGAATGTGAGGAGCCAACTAAAGTGCTGCCCATTTTAAAGTCAACACCCTAGTATGGGCCAACACACTTTACTATACCTCCCACGACGAACCTAGTTTCTAGTTTCCTATTGGTATCTTTGTAAATTGTAATTGTAAGCAGGCATTTTAGAACTTTTTAAGAAATCTTTTTAACTCCAATGCCCAAAATAGATAATGAGTATCTCGTCTCTCTTCGATTGTCTACTGTTGTTAGATCGGATTAAGGACATCTCCCACATACATAGGGGCCTCTTATGAACGTAATATTCTAGATAAAGTAGTAATCGTTAAGATTGCCCATAGCATGCACAAGCACTTAAACTGTTCGTAGAATGTGTATGTGATGCATAAGCACTTTGCCACGGCCCTAACTAACCAACATCATTGTGGAGAAGTGTGGCTCACTGGTTAGAGGAGGCAGACCTGGAAGCAGAGGTCAGCCCGAGACCAGGGTTCAATTCCCGGCTCGGTGGGGTCTTGAGTCCTAAAATGTCCATGGACTCGACAATTCTCGCTCCGGTGCCTACTCGATTCACGGGTTCACACTCTGCGACCCTGGGCAATACCTTGCTTAATCTCCACAACAGCCCCTCACGGCGGGATGCCTGGCGGATACCCTGCTGGGGTTATCTCACAGGTGAATACCAGGACGGGTTCCCTTAGCAAGTGCTTAGAAACCGCTCGGTGATTTGCGCTATATAAATTCCTGTACATTTACAACATTGAGAGGCTGTGACCTCAGGCAGAAGGAAAATGGAATGACAATCTGCCAGAGTGGCTACATGTTGCACAAGCACTTTACCATTCACTCACCTGAACAAAAATGTGGGGCGGGGGGGGGGGGTGAGCAAGAAGGCCAAATGTGTTGATCTTGGACTTTGTTTATAATATACATATTTTATCTCCTCGGCTGGTGTTCTCCGAGGACCTTGGTTGTGAGAATGCATTGAATCACATGTCACTTTTTAACTCTGTTTTTATTCAAATGTAATGTCGTTTTTATATTTGTGCTTTTATGGAGATACGCGGAGATACTCCCTAGGGAGTTTTTTCATAGCGCTATATAAGCCCATAAATAAATAAATAAATAAATGGCTATTTTTAGCTGAAATAAAGTTTTTGGAGATGATATGAACAAAGCTCTTTGCATTGTTTTGCCCAGCATTCCACTGCAAATCCTGATTTGTGCTGAAAAATAAGTACCATGATGTTTTGCACCAGGTTGTAATGCAAACATGGCACAAAGTGTTAGTAAAATTGGTCCTGTTTGTTCCGCACCACCTTTCAGGTTTAATAAAGCATGAGAAAATAATCCAATTTTTCCATATCTTAAGTTTTCCTACATGGTCTACGCTTAAACACATGCATGTAGAATTTTCCTGATCTTAATTTTCTGTTTCCATGCCTTACTCTTATATTGTCATTCGAGCGTGCAGTGTTCGCTTACCCTGAGGTAGGCTAAAATGTGCAGTTTGATTAAATCAATATTTTTAAAGCAGTTGTTTTTTAAATAGTATGGGTATTTATGTATCATACAATAACTGACAAAGCATGTCGGTGTGAGCTTGAAATAGACTTAAACAGATTTTCCAGGCACGACGGCAACTTATGGTGTGTAGGAGGTGTCAGTACTAGAATCATTCAGCTCCTGATTGACTGAAAAATAAACAGTTTTAAGAGAGCTTTTACCTCACTGAAAATGTTTTCTAGTTTGACTAGCATAATAACTGAGAAAGCATTCTATGTCTGTCTTTTCAATCAAAAAAGAAAAATAGCAAAACTAATAATAAAGTCAATTATGACTGCGCCATGTTTAATCACCAACAAAATATATTTTATTACATGGTAGAAGTATCTCAATTGAACATTGCAAAAGCCTTTGTATTTGGACAATAAAGAGCCATCAAACATAATGAACTTAAAGTATGACTTTTCTAGGATATCATTCACCTTGAAATTAATTATAAGAGTTGATGATCCTCTTTTACACATAAGACATTTTCTAATAATGGCATGGGCATATTTATAACCTTAACATTTGACACTATAAAATAGCCATCATTGATTGCCTTAAACAATTGAAGGACTATTGAAAGATAATCCATCAATATGCTAAAACAAAGATAATTGTGATTTGAAGCTATCAGGCTTATTTTGTATATTATGTCTGTCACTCTCATCCAAGAAGAGCTATATTGATCCTGGCGTACATTGATTTGCTTTACTTAAGCAGCACAATCATTCTGGTCTCAAAGTCAACCGGCCCTCATTAGAAGTTGCAGGAGTGTTATTAATTCATGTTTTCAGCTGTAATTATATGCTGAGCAATTACAGGTTAAAACAGAGGTTCTAAAATCACACACACACACACACATATAATATTTTAAAAAAAATATTCTTTATCAACCAAGTTAAAAATTATAATTTAAACAGATTTGGAAAGAAATATTCATTAAAGTAATCAGTTTAATGATTAGCCTCTCACATGGACGTTAAACGCCGTTTACCATGCATGCAACACAAAGCATGCATTACAACGTGGTCATTACAAAGACCGCATTGTTACTTTGCATGCCATTACAACGCAAGGCGGAACAACGACTTAAGTAGGGGTCAGAAGGTGTTGAATTTAAAATCCAATAACTTCTCAACTGTTGCACAGACTGAAGTTGGAATAGTAAATTATACTATTCCAAAATTCAGCGCCCCCCTATAGCAAGTCGTTGTTCCGACTTGCGTTGTAATTGCATTGGATGCAACAACGCGGTTGTTGTAATGACCACATTGTTACATTGCATGAGTTGATAAAGCATGCAATGAACGTGGCATATTCACATGGACACATGCACACCAGCTTATAACTAATCATCTGAAACTTCCACTCCTCAGACTTCAACAGAGAAAGCAGTTGACCAGGACATCAGAGTGAATGTTATGCAGGTCCAGGTTTAACTAATAATTAAAGAGCAATCAAGACACTGTCAAAAAATAAGAGAGATCAGACAAATAAGGACTTGCTTAAATCCATTCAGTATGTCCTCAGGCCACATTCTCTTGACATACATGCTGAATATGGATATGGATCCCGGTATTAGCAGACTTACTACAGTTGATGCTACAATACATTAAGTACCCAAAACATCCCCTGAGATTCAATAATCTAAAAGCAAAATTCAATTTAATCGTATGGTTTCCTATTATAATTGGTACATTGGACTGCACCCACATAGCTTTAATATCACCACGCATCGATGGGAAGCAGCAACATGCACTAAATGTGTAAATGGTGTGTGATGCTGATCTTTTCATCACACATTGTTGTGCCCTTTTCCTGGGATTCATACAAGATTTGATGATCAATAAGAATAGGCCTGCCAGTAAATTTTGCTAAGCAGGCATATTTTGGCATGGACTTGAGAATTGTTTACTACAAAAATTACGCATAACACCCAAGATATGCTGTTATGCCGCCTCACATAAATGGGATGTTTGTTAGGGGAAATATTCTATTGCGAGAACATGGGATGAATGCAAGCAACATGCGACAACAACAAAATTAACCCAAATGCGAGCAATATTTCTGTAACACTGGCAATAATTTAATAACTTTTAAAAATTATTTCACGTTAACAGTTTTATGGAAGTGAAGCATTCAAGTCATATTTGAGAGCAACATGCATCTCTTTTTTATTTTTATTTACTTTTGCTTGTTTTGTTCTACATTGGAAGTGCCAGAGAGTAAGCCCACTGTATATACAGTTTTGACTTGTTTTTCCTGTCCTGAAAACTCCCCAGTGTGAATGTTCATCCCTTATAAATTTTACATTTGTATTTTGTCTGCAATCTCTGCTTGATAATCCACCACTGGCAGTTGCAATCTTTACATTTATTGGAAAATCAAATGAGTTCTGTGCAATTCTCTGCAACATGATTCTGCTAGCAGGCGCAACAGCTTTAGTTCCCTATTTTGTTTGCATCTTATTTCGTTTGTTTGCTGCTGAAGTTTAATTTTAAGAGGGTGCAGGCAGGGCTATGTGATATTAAGGGATAATAGACATTTTGGATGTTGGGAGCCTAGGATAAATAATATTTCTTCATTTTCCCTGTGGTTTTGTGAACTCTGTCTTGCAGCTGTTAAAGCTTTCCTTGATGTGGCATTTCAATGTTTTTATTGGTGTCTCTATGTTGCTGGTGATAGTGTCTGAGTGCAGCCATGTCAGTAGTTGGTGGTGTCGTGTTTGGCTTTCCATTTCCTTTCTAGCTGTTTACAGTGCTGTTTGCACTCTCTGAAATTTTCTGTGTACCAGATAGCTTGCCTGTATGATCTAGAATGCTTGCTGGTATTGATGGGTGCATGGGGGTGCGTGCATTTCTTGATCCAGTTGGTAATGTTTTTGATGTCCTTGTCGAGGTTGTCTGTGGGCCTAAGTTGATCCATGCAGAGGGTGCTAAGCCAGTCAACTTCTGTGATTTTGCCTCAGATGCAGCTTGGAATGCTAAACCTGGTAAGGGTGTTGACTTGAGGTGTGTTGATTTGGAAGTGGAGGATGGAGTGCTCATGCATGAGAGTGGTGTTGTGGACTTGTATTTGATTATGACGCTTCTGGTGAACTGGTGTCCAGTGTGTGGTGTTCAGAGATGAGCTCGTAAGTATGATGTTGCTCAAGATTTCAAGGAGAGCTGTGGAGCAGCAATTGATTTGGTTGCACTGTGTGAGTTGGCAGGTTTTCATTACAGCGTAGCAATAGTGAGCAAGGTATGCCTATTTCTCTGTGCTGTGCTATCTGAAAATAAACCACCACTGTACGAAAAACAGGCATTCAGCTTGTTCCGTCAAACCCCTGCTTCCCAAAAAGAAAAAAAGGCTTATTACGGCTGGTGCCAATTTCCCGATGTTCTTTCACAGGTTGTACGATGGAACTGGCATGCATTTACCCCACATGCCTTTAGAATGCAGTCACTACCCCGACTGCGATGTTACCACCGTTACTTTACCATGCAAAACATTACAACGACATGTCTTAAGTTGGTGCAGAAATGTGGGCTAGTATATTTTACTATTCCAGCTCCAGTCTACGCAACAGCAGAGAAGGTATTGGACTTAAAATACAACACTAGTCCAACAACATATCCCCTGAAGCAAGTCATTGTAATGACTTGCGGGTTAAAGGAATACATATGCAAGGTAACTTCGCAGTTGGGTTGTGACTGCGTTGTAAAGACAGGTCGTTGTTCTTACTGCAGGGTAAAGGATGTTTCCCATTTTCACACTTCTTAATATGCATCGTCTGATCAAAGCCTTCCAGATGATGAGCCAGAACTCGAGTTTTTGCAGTGGTTTCCATCTCGTTTTCGATACCATCTTGTCATATCGTCTTCTCACTAGGGGAGCATATGAAAGGAGCTGATACACACTGCTATTATGTGAGTTGGCAGATCTTCAGTACAACTTGGGAATAGTGACCAAAATGTGCTTGTTTCTCTTTTGGAGCTGTGCTATCTGAAAATGAAGCACCAACTCGGAGAAATAGGGTAAATCCATTCACGCGTTCAGCCCATCGTGATACAACTCACTCCCTTCAACCTCTACCCTCACTCCTCCTCCTCCACCTCTCATCGATTTTACAATTAGAGGGATCTTAGAATGAGGCCATATGCGAGCTTCATGAGCATGTGATTTCTATGACCGTAATATTGTATCCTCTCTATTATTCTTTATACAAGATATAATAGAGTGCAGTGATATAACACATATGGTTCATCAGATGCAATATCTAAAACTCACTGATTGCATTTTATTTGAAATTCCTGTATCTGAAAGAAGGAGATTATTTAGGTTAAGTTGTTGCAATAGCTTTATGTTTCTTTGAAAAATCATCAGACAGCATAAATAACGTTAATGCTAGTCAATGTTCACCAAATCTCTGAAACTAAAGATCAATACAGTATACAACTTCAGTTGATGCTTCAGGGTGATTAGCCTCAGAAATATTTGTTCCTTCCATAGTCCAGGCCAGTACTGTAGGAATTTATTCCGCATATTTTAGTAATACGTTGTTTTCTGAAGTGCTTCACCATTTCCAGATTCAAGAGAACTGCATAGACAACTGCAAACATGAGAAGAACCACAAATAAAATAGCACTAATTGGAGTTACAGAATAAACGAGTGAAAGAATTTATGAGAAATTTTCAGATCGCAGCACAAAATGTTACAAGAAAAGAAATAGCAGAAGCATTCCACTTAAAAAAGTCACAGTTCTGTTACGTCACAGAAATGGGCCTCTGCAACAAGTGTGCTGTGGAAGTGACCATGGTGATCATGGTGTCCACCTCATCTCACAGATCCGCCTTAATTTAGTTGTGTTTGTTTCAATGAGCCACATCCTAACAGACGATAACCCTTCCAAACTCTTCAATGTACCCGCTTTTGAAAGCCGGCATGTTGAAAGGTATGTAAGCTTCTCAAACTCTAGCAACAGTTGCAACCGACTAATTTGCCCGATCACCCTGGCTCACCTGTACTCCACTCTCCACATGGATGCCCCTCAACACCTCCATCCACTTTATACAGATAGTAATGCGGGATCTGTAAACTGTTTCTGCAGCCTCTCTCTCTAAACATGGCTGAAACACTGCTTGACTTTTGCGGGTCTCTTGTAAGCGTTGCTAGTGAAAGTTGTGTTAGGAAAGCCCTACTCTTTCATTTATGTCCATTTTGTTGTTCTAATTGACCCTTCTCTGCAAAGAATGTAAAAGTCCAGATGGCATTCTAGGTACCAAGTTTGTCACCTGTCAATAAGCCACATTCACTGTTAGGCTCAAAATCACAGGGTGGCACAAGGAGGGCTCAAATCAGAATTAAAAAGAAGACAGAGCCAGATGCTCAGACAGATATTCAAGGCCCCGCATTGGCTGGTGTCCTGTTAAGCAGCAGCTAATTGCCTGATGGGCGTTCTCAGGTTTGTGAAGCCTCTACTGGGCTTTGGTTTTAGTTTTCACTGCAGAGACATGCAATTGGGTTGCCACTTATCCCAGAAACACAATTCCCGTCATTTGATCACATTCATTTTTGACATTAGCTTTCGGTATATGTTTAGTTTAGTTTTCAGCCAAGGCTCATTAAGGCTGCGTAACAATCCATCTGAAGTGGCTTCTAAATGTATTCATTGTTTAAAGTACGCAAATATAAAGGGAACTGTTGCAAAGTAAGGACGCACACGGTAACCAGAGAATATTTCTTTATTGCATCTACACACCATCACAGGTTTCAGTCAGCTGGAGTCAGCTGTGGAATGTTCATGCATTGTTGCCTGGCTTATACCAAAGGAGAAGGAGGATGGGGGTAGGCGGGGCATACCAAGTAGGGATTACAACACATCTCCTTACATAGGGAAGGACGAGGGGAAAGACGGTCGGAAGGGGTACTGGAGAAAACAAGGTTAAATAGGAGGCAACATATTTACATACAGTTGGTCAAGAAGAAATCCAACCTTGTTACTAGCAACCTTGTACTATGGAGTACCACATGTGCAGCATTATGTGAAACAATAATCTCTTGCCCACCTAGGCGCAGTCATAGGTCCTAATGGGTGCACAGACAAAATATTGACTCCAAAATATCGACTGGACATAATATCGACTTTTAAATATAGACTGGACAAAATATCGACTGGACATAATATCGACTACAAAAATATCGTTTTTAAGGTAAGTGAAGTAATATCGACTGTATAAAATATAGATAGCAAAAATATCGAATTGTTAATAATATATAATATTTTATAGTGTATTTTTATGTAATAATATGTGTGAAAAGTGTGTATTAATGTTATAAATAATTTTATTAAAAGAATTTTGTTTTTATAATAATTGCGTAATGTAATTCTGTAGCGGGTTGTGGGTTTATAGGGGAATAGGGTGGGAAGTAATTTAATTATAATTAATTAAATATGTAATTTCATTAATTGATATTAATTTAAAATTAATTGTAAATTAATTTATATGTGTTAATTAATTTAATAGTAATTGCAAATTAATTAATAGTAATTGATTAATTGGTAAATATGCAAATTTTACTAACTTAATGCAGTAGCGGGTTGTGGGATTATAGGGGAATAGGGTGGGAAGTAATTTAATTAATAATAATTAAATATTTTAATATATTTATTGATAGTAATTAGTAAATAACTGATAATTAATTTATATGTGTTAATTAATTAAATAGTAATTGTTAATAATTTTATATTAATTGATTAATTTGTTAATATGTGATTTTTACAAATTTAATTATTACAACTACGCTTTCCAACGCTTTCCCTACTGTTGCACCCACTGGAGTGGGAATAGTAATTTTAACCCCTACGCTATCCAACACTTTCCCTACTGTTGCACCCACTGGAGTGGGAATAGTAATTTTAACCCCTACGCTATCCAACGCTTTCCCTACTGTTGCACCCACTGGAGTTGGAATAGTAATTTTAACCCCTACGCTATCCAACACTTTCCCTACTGTTGCACCCACTGGAGTTGGAATAGTAATTTTAACCCCTACGCTATCCAACGCTTTCCCTACTGTTGCACCCACTGAAGTTGGAATAGTAATTCTAACCCCTACGCTATCCAACGCTTTCCCTACTGTTGCACCCACTGGAGTGGGAATAGTAATTTTAACCCCTACGCTATCCAACGCTTTCCCTACTGTTGCACCCACTGGAGTTGGAATAGTAATTTTAACCCCTACGCTATCCAACGCTTTCCCTACTGTTGCATCCACTGGAGTTGGAATAGTAATTTTAACCCCTACGCTATCCAACGCTTTCCCTACTGTTGCACCCACTGGAGTTGGAATAGTAATTTTAACCCCTACGCTATCCAATGCTTTCCCTACTGTTGCATCCACTGGAGTTGGAATAGTAATTTTAACCCCTACGCTATCCAACGCTTTCCCTACTGTTGCACCCACTGGAGTGGGAATAGTAATTTTAACCCCTACGCTATCCAATGCTTTCCCTACGCTTGCACTCTTTGGAGTGGGAATAGTATTTTTTACACTTCTGGTATTGTACGGTAATATAATAGTATCTTATTTAATTATAGTATGTTACTATATATATATGTTTTAACAAATATGATTGTAAAAAATTATTTTTATTAATTGTATTTATTGTTTAATTATTATAAGTTAATTTAAGTATTTTTAAGTATATTTTAGTAATTCAAATTTTATATTAATTTAATTTAACACTGTTTTTAATAAAGTCGATATTTTTTACAACTATATTATTGTAAACGATATTTTGTACTCAATATTTTTGTACTTACCTGTTTGTAGATACAAACTCGATATTTTGACTGTCGATATTTTGTCCACGATATTTTTGCAAGTCAATATTTTGTCCCTCGATATTATTTCAGTGATCCGTCCTAATGATCTCCTATGAGCAGCAATGGCATTTCGCTCCATAGGAGTGTTGAGTTGGGGGATTGATGCCTCCCAGTGAGGAACAATTCTGTCCATGCTGCAAGTTTGCCCATTGGTTAGCGTAAATACATTTATTCCCACCTTGGTAACCTTCATGGGTTCTGAGAATCTAGTGGCCTCCCTCCTGCGTTGTTTGGTAAGGTCTACCGGGACCCAATCCTCTTCCTTGACAATGCGAGACATCACGTGTTTATTAGCATCGTATCTGACTTTGTACTTGGCTTGATGACTGGCAACACGTTCCCTATTCTCGTCACAATTCATAGCACAGGTGAGGAGAGTCTAGTTTTGGTGATCCCAAAACTAGACCCACTGAAGGGGGACACCACTGAAACCAGGTTGGGGGTAGTGCGAGAAGCCCAAAGAGTGTGGTTTGCAAGGGTTCTTCTGCCGAGATGCCTAAGATCTCTGCATGCTGTAAGCACTCTTTTATCATGCGATTCATGCGTTCTACCAACCCGTTGGCCCGGGGACAATATAGGGCTGTCTTGTGGTGAGTGATACCCATTTCAGATAGGAATTCAGCCATGTTCTCTGAGGTAAACTGTACCCCATTATCTGTTACCAAGATATCCGGTATCCCCTCCTCAAACAATATGTCCCTCAGGAATGTTATCATTACTTTTGTGTCAATCTGGTGCACGCACTTGTAGGTGACCCACCTCGTGTGGTGATCCACCATGACCAACAAGAACCATTCCTTCAAAAATTTAAGGTTGAGGGGACCAATAATGTCCAGTGCCAGTTGGGACCATGGTTTATCTGGCACAATGACAGGGGATAGGGGAGGTTTCCTACTGTTGTATTTTGTCTGAACGGCTACATTTAAGACAGTCTCTCACAGCAATGCTCTGCCATGATATCCATCCCCGGCCACCAGTAATCCAATCCTTTTTTGTTTTTAGTGAGACTATGCCCCAGGTGACCAATATGGGCTAGATCCACAATTTTCTGTCTAAGTGCTACGGGTGGAATAATTTTCTCCCCCTGCAAACTGTCCCCTCTTGGATGTTTAATTCTAATTTTACATCCCAGAATCCGCTCAATGAGGTGGCAAATTTACACTTTTCCTTTGGCCACCCTTTGAGAATAAAGCCTTTAATGATTTTAATTTCCTCATCGTTACGTACATACTCTTCCCATTCTTCTTTTTTTAAGCAGGATATTTTTAAAATGACATCATCAGTATCAATATGAGAAAAACTGTCAGCAACATTCATGGATGATCGGGAGAGGAAGTCCGCCACCACATTTATTTAACCTGGCATATACTTCACATTTGAATTGTACCCTTCCAGGCCCAAAATCCCCCTTGCTATCCTGGGAGTGGTCTATTCTGACCCTTTAGTTGTGAATGCAAACATGAGGGGTTTGTGGTCGGTTTTCACAGTGAATGGAATGTCCCACAGAAAGAGGCGAAAGTGTTTGATGGCCCATGCACATGCAAGTGCTTCTTTTTCGTTTACGGAGTAGTTTGCTTCTGCTCCTTTAAGGGCATGTGAAGCGAACGCAACAACTTGTTTCTTGCAGTTGACGATTTGGGTGATATTGGCACCCAGCCCTTTATTACTCGTGTCAGTGTACAAGACAGTGGGCTTGGTGGGGTCAAATCTACCCAATGATGGGGCTATGGCAATACTCTCCTTCACTGTGAAGAACGCCGCTTGGCAATCTTCGCTCCATACAAAAGGGGTCCTTGCTTTAAGTAGGGCCTTAATGGTTCAACAATGCTTGTGTAATTTCTGAAAAACTTAGCATAGTATTCTGCCAACCCCAAGAACGACTTTAAGTCCTCCACACACCCCATGCAAAACATTACAACGACATGTCTTAAGTTGGTGCAGAAATGTGGGCTAGTATATTTTACTATTCCAGCTCCAGTCTACGCAACAGCAGAGAAGGTATTGGACTTAAAATACAACACTAGTCCAACAACATATCCCCTGAAGCAAGTCATTGTAATGACTTGCGGGTTAAAGGAATACATATGCAAGGTAACTTCGCAGTTGGGTTGTGACTGCATTGTAAAGACAGGTCATTGTTCTTACTGCAGGGTAAAGGATGTTTCCCATTTTCACACTCCTTAATATGCATCGTCTGATCAAAGCCTTCCAGATGATGAGCCAGAACTCGAGTTTTTGCAGTGGTTTCCATCTCGTTTTCGATACCATCTTGTCATATCGTCTTCTCACTAGGTGAGCATATGAAAGGAGCTGATACACGCTGCTATTATGTGAGTTGGCAGATCTTCAGTACAACTTGGGAATAGTGACCAAAATGTGCTTGTTTCTCTTTTGGAGCTGTGCTATCTGAAAATGAAGCACCAACTCGGAGAAATAGGGTAAATCCATTAACGCGTTCAGCCCATCGTGATACAACTCACTCCCTTCAACCTCTACCCTCACTCCTCCTCCTCCACCTCTCATCGATTTTACAATTAGAGGGATCTTAGAATGAGGCCATATGCGAGCTTCATGAGCATGTGATTTCTATGACCGTAATATTGTATCCTCTCTATTATTCTTTATACAAGATATAATAGAGTGCAGTGATATAACACATATGGTTCATCAGATGCAATATCTAAAACTCACTGATTGCATTTTATTTGAAATTCCTGTATCTGAAAGAAGGAGATTATTTAGGTTAAGTTGTTGCAATAGCTTTATGTTTCTTTGAAAAATCATCAGACAGCATAAATAACGTTAATGCTAGTCAATGTTCACCGAATCTCTGAAACTAAAGATCAATACAGTATACAACTTCAGTTGATGCTTCAGGGTGATTAGCGTCAGAAATATTTGTTCCTTCCATAGTCCAGGCCAGTACTGTAGGAATTTATTCCGCATATTTTAGTAATACGTTGTTTTCTGAAGTGCTTCACCATTTCCAGATTCAAGAGAACTGCATAGACAACTGCAAACATGAGAAGAACCACAAATAAAATAGCACTAATTGGAGTTACAGAATAAACGAGTGAAAGAATTTATGAGAAATTTTCAGATCGCAGCACAAAATGTTACAAGAAAAGAAATAGCAGAAGCATTCCACTTAAAAAAGTCACAGTTCTGTTACGTCACAGAAATGGGCCTCTGCAACAAGTGTGCTGTGGAAGTGACCATGGTGATCATGGTGTCCACCTCATCTCACAGATCCGCCTTAATTTAGTTGTGTTTGTTTCAATGAGCCACATCCTAACAGACGATAACCCTTCCAAACTCTTCAATGTACCCGCTTTTGAAAGCCGGCATGTTGAAAGGTATGTAAGCTTCTCAAACTCTAGCAACAGTTGCAACCGACTAATTTGCCCGATCACCCTGGCTCACCTGTACTCCACTCTCCACATGGATGCCCCTCAACACCTCCATCCACTTTATACAGATAGTAATGCGGGATCTGTAAACTGTTTCTGCAGCCTCTCTCTCTAAACATGGCTGAAACACTGCTTGACTTTTGCGGGTCTCTTGTAAGCGTTGCTAGTGAAAGTTGTGTTAGGAAAGCCCTACTCTTTCATTTATGTCCATTTTGTTGTTCTAATTGACCCTTCTCTGCAAAGAATGTAAAAGTCCAGATGGCATTCTAGGTACCAAGTTTGTCACCTGTCAATAAGCCACATTCACTGTTAGGCTCAAAATCACAGGGTGGCACAAGGAGGGCTCAAATCAGAATTAAAAAGAAGACAGAGCCAGATGCTCAGACAGATATTCAAGGCCCCTCATTGGCTGGGGTCCTGTTAAGCAGCAGCTAATTGCCTGATGGGCGTTATCAGGTTTGTGAAGCCTCTACTGGGCTTTGGTTTTAGTTTTCACTGCAGAGACATGCAATTGGGTTGCCACTTATCCCAGAAACACAATTCCCGTCATTTGATCACATTCATTTTTGACATTAGCTTTCGGTATATGTTTAGTTTAGTTTTCAGCCAAGGCTCATTAAGGCTGCGTAACAATCCATCTGAAGTGGCTTCTAAATGTATTCATTGTTTAAAGTACGCAAATATAAAGGGAACTGTTGCAAAGTAAGGACGCACACGGTAACCAGAGAATATTTCTTTATTGCATCTACACACCATCACAGGTTTCAGTCAGCTGGAGTCAGCTGTGGAATGTTCATGCATTGTTGCCTGGCTTATACCAAAGGAGAAGGAGGATGGGGGTAGGCGGGGCATACCAAGTAGGGATTACAACACATCTCCTTACATAGGGAAAGACGAGGGGAAAGACGGTCGGAAGGGGTACTGGAGAAAACAAGGTTAAATAGGAGGCAACATATTTACATACAGTTGGTCAAGAAGAACTCCAACCTTGTTACTAGCAACCTTGTACTATGGAGTACCACATGTGCAGCATTATGTGAAACAATAATCTCTTGCCCACCTAGGCGCAGTCATAGGTCCTAATGGGTGCACAGACAAAATATTGACTCCAAAATATCGACTGGACATAATATCGACTTTTAAATATAGACTGGACAAAATATCGACTGGACATAATATCGACTACAAAAATATCGTTTTTAAGGTAAGTGAAGTAATATCGACTGTATAAAATATAGATAGCAAAAATATCGAATTGTTAATAATATATAATAATTTATAGTGTATTTTTATGTAATAATATGTGTGAAAAGTGTGTATTAATGTTATAAATAATTTTATTAAAAGAATTTTGTTTTTATAATAATTGCGTAATGTAATTCTGTAGCGGGTTGTGGGTTTATAGGGGAATAGGGTGGGAAGTAATTTAATTATAATTAATTAAATATGTAATTTCATTAATTGATATTAATTTAAAATTAATTGTAAATTAATTTATATGTGTTAATTAATTTAATAGTAATTGCAAATTAATTAATAGTAATTGATTAATTGGTAAATATGTAAATTTTACTAACTTAATGCAGTAGCGGGTTGTGGGATTATAGGGGAATAGGGTGGGAAGTAATTTAATTAATAATAATTAAATATTTTAATATATTTATTGATAGTAATTAGTAAATAACTGATAATTAATTTATATGTGTTAATTAATTAAATAGTAATTGTTAATAATTTTATATTAATTGATTAATTTGTTAATATGTGATTTTTACAAATTTAATTATTACAACTACGCTTTCCAACGCTTTCCCTACTGTTGCACCCACTGGAGTGGGAATAGTAATTTTAACCCCTAAGCTATCCAACACTTTCCCTACTGTTGCACCCACTGGAGTGGGGATAGTAATTTTAACCCCTACGCTATCCAACGCTTTCCCTACTGTTGCACCCACTGGAGTTGGAATAGTAATTTTAACCCCTACGCTATCCAACACTTTCCCTACTGTTGCACCCACTGGAGTTGGAATAGTAATTTTAACCCCTACGCTATCCAACGCTTTCCCTACTGTTGCACCCACTGAAGTTGGAATAGTATTCTGCCAAGAACGACTTTAAGTCCTCCACACACCCCGGAGCGGCTGTCCCCTGAATGGCTTCAACAAGGTCAATCTTTGGTTTGATCCCATCATAGGAGATGGTATGGCCTAGGTACTCAACAGATCCAACTTCAATGAGACACTTGTCTCCCTTTAAGGTCAAAACTGCCGCCTCCAGTTTGGTCAGTACCTTCCTCAAAATGGTATTATGTTCATCCAGGTATTTTCCATAAATGAGGATGTTGTCCTGGAAACACATGGTACACTGAATGTCTTTTAGTACGGTTGCATGATCCTTTGGAAGGCAACGGCTGCCGAGGCCAACCCAACCCAACCCAGTGGTGTTTTGAAAGAGGTTACGTGACGGCGATAATTTTAACGCCGTTGCTTGATAATATTAACATTGGGCAAAGCACTACGCTACGCTCGTGTAATTTGCGACGTTTCCGCTACTTCGCACTACACAAATTGCACGTAGCACAGTGCAAACATGCGTAGCGTAGTGCAGTGTTCATTTTTTGCTTGCTCGCAGTCCTCAACGTCAAGTTGGTGAACGCGAGAAAGCAAAATGACATGCTGGTGAGTCTATTTCCTCGTTCGGGACCAGCAACATAAAGTTGCTGATCACGAGCGTGAAAAATAAACCTCCAGGCAAGATTCTCAACGTGGGGAGGTCAGGTTTCTCATTGCAAGTGGTTGCGTATGCCCGCGACCGCTCGCATTGAGAAACTACAAGTCTGCGTTGAGAAAGCTGCTGCTCAAGTGAAAATCTACTCGAGGGGCAGAAAACTACACCTTGCACTGTGCAAGATGCCGTTTTTAATGATTTCACAGTGCTGGATGCTTGTCCGCACTGTGCAATCATTGAAAACGGCATCTTGCACAGTGTGAACAGGCTTCTACACAGTTCGCATAGTGCTACGCGTAGTGCGAAGTGTACTTCACGTAGCGCTACTTCACGAACTACGCCCAAGGTTAGATAATATGCCCCGAAGTAGGTAAACATATACTCAGATCGACATGATCTATTACATCTGTTTTCCTTGACCTTTCATAGGATATGCATCCCCATGGAGGCCTTTGGGCAGGAGTCCAGTAGATGCATGTCGATACGAGTATATATTTTGCTTACTTCAAAAGTTAAGAAATCACACAAATAGGCAGGAAGTGGCTGTCAAGCCTGTTGTTTTTGCGAGTGTGTACACGGTTGTTTTACGGTTTTTTAATTATTTGTTTTACTTTAAGGGTGATAGTTTTATCTATGGTGGTGGAGTTCACTGTTTCCGGTGGAGGTATAGGTGGTCACTAAAAAGGCCTATTTTTAAGGATGTGAATAGAAAACTATTGAAATGTCCATATTCTCAATGCTCAGTAGGGGTTTTTGTAATGATTGTAGGCTACTATGTAAATATGTTGGGGTCGTGATGTTGATTGTGTGGCCTTCCTGGAGAAGGCGTTTCACACTGAAACGTGTGTTAAAGACATTCTGCTCAATCCACAGCAATGCTGATATTTGTAAAATAGTGCCTATCTTTTCAAAGAGCTATTTAAATTGAAATCACGCCTAATATTTCAATAGGGAAGGTTATAATAATGTTCAAATAAATCATGGAAAAAGATGGAAAATTCAAGACCGTATTTTGGAGATTACATTTATTATATAGGAATTGTTTTATGATTAATGTATGTAGGTATGATGAATGAAGGAGCGATCGAGTATGTGTGAATGATATTTTAGATTGAAAGTCTATTGCTGTTTCTTTGATGTCCTGCAATTTTTCTGATGGTCAGGACATATTGACTGTTTTAAAAAAAAAAGGAATGTTCACATGCTGATAAGCATGTGATATATTGTTAAATATTTGAGATATTGATATATACTAAAAAGGATATACATAAAGATATATGCAAATGCTGTTTTTGAACTCTTTGGGAAACATTTGAGATGAGGAAAGTATGTAAGTATGTACCTTAATGGAATAGTTGAGGTTTACGAAATTTTTAATTTCTATTTATAGGGATTCCTTAAAGTGACAGATTTATACACTGACAGATATGCAAAACATAATTTCGTCCAGCCCTATTAATGTTTACAAAATCCACTTCAGTTCGTAATGTATTCTGCATTTCAAGAACCGTTCTAGGTTAAATCAACAAGCAACATGACTTAGTATTAAATAGAGGGCCAAATGCCAAAGCAAGCCTACGGACAGAAGATATAGATGTTAAAATATACACGCAGATAGCATGCCCTCACACATATCACTGCAATACTTATCTAGCTGTTCTGAGAAATATGGAACAGAGAAGCGAGAAAACTAAGGTCAATATTTAAACTATTCCTCAACCGTTTCCAGAATGATTATTTCAGAGGATGCCTTCTTTAAACATTCTGAGATGTGGGTCATGATCCGAAAAAAATCTCTTAAAAACGGCATTTGATGCCAATCAATAACAGTTTAGGAACGTTGCTTGAATATATAAACTGATTTGAGAGAACCAGACCAATGATCTGGTATTGAGACTTAAAAAGGCAAAACAAGGCTAGACAGGCACGTGTATAATTACCACACTAGAGAAAGAGGTGGCAGAATTGTCATGCCCCTGCAGTGCTCTGTTCCACTGCGGCCTCGAGCGAGAGAGCAGTGAAAGGTCTAGTCGGGTGACAATTCGTGAATCATGGAGCTCTAACACAGCCATCTGTTGAGTCATAAGATGGCGAAGAGGCACAGGGAATACAGATGAACCTTCGCCTGGTGCCACCTCTGGACCATCATTTGTAAAGGACGGCGGGAGTTATATTCGCCCGCTTTTATTTGGTTTTCATTTTCCTTTCTGCTATCATGTGGTAAAGATACCGTGGCCTTTTAGAAAAAACAATGCTCTCACTCCTCAGTTCAAATAATCTTAAATCTTCAGAAAACCAAGGACAGTTGCCTATTGGCTACCTTTGCGAGGCATCGTTTTTCATCACATTACAGTTTCTTATGTACATCACACACCAAAAAAAGAAACGTTAAAAATGTATGGAACAGAAATGGCATACATTATTAGCTGTCCAAATGCATATCGATGTGACTTCAGCATGTACAATAATTCCATTATGAAAACCTCGTTTTGAAAACAAGTATTTTATTTATGAGTTTAGATTAAATTGTCACATAAGTATGCTTGGGTTATGTCGATTTGCATTTCAAATTTTGGGGCAATATATTTTTAAATTGACTCGTTTTTGCTAGTTAATGGATATTTCATCGACCTGTCCTGCGCATGTCAGGAGGCAGCACGCCTCTCGCGGACATAGCACTTCCTGTGCCTTTCCAAGGCAGTGGCGTTGTACGATTCAACCTTTATTTTCGGTGTTTCAGGAAACGGGCATCATTGACTAACCGATGGATGCCATCTTGATATAACAGTTTAGAATGCAATAATGTTTGCAGTAGTGGCTATTGGAGGGAGTCCTGCGGGTCGGTGGAGCGGGGCGGGGGAGGAACACAGTGGGGGGTAGTAAACTCCAGCATACAGCCGATCGGAGTTAGGCAAAGAAAGAAATAAAGAAAACAAATTAAATTGCGTGCACAGCAACAAATATGGCGTTGCATGAGTTACAGCTCGGGAAGCTCAGGCTGGGAAGAAGGATAAGGAGTAGGCATTTCAGAGGGAGAAATTAGCCATGAAAGAGAAAAAGATGCTCTTAGAGCATGAAAGAGGTTTGAGGGAGCTGGCTCTAAAGGCAAAAAGTATAGAGTCCAATCTCAGTGGTGCCAGTGCACCATCAATGCCTGTAGAAGGGAGGGTGTACATCCCCAAAGAGGTTATTAAGGATGTTATAAAGCATGAGGACACTGATCAGTGGTTCAAATCTTATGAGGTAACAATGAGGTCTTACAGAATCACTGATAGACGCTGGGGAGCCGGGTTGCGGAGTCACTGTGTCAGTGAAGGATGGGAAATGTTGCTAGCATTGCCCCCTGAAGATCAGATGTCCTATGCCCCCATGAAGGTAGCCTTAATAGGGAGGTATGGTTTAACCCCAGAATCATACAGGCAGAAGTTGAGGTAGTGTATGAAACTGGAGTCAAGCACTTGGATTGGAGTGTGTCTCCTATTTTTGCAGAGCACTGGATTGATTGGTGAAGGGTACCAAGGTAAACATTTTTCAGGGGCTCTAGGATTTGGTTGCATATTAGCACTTGTCAGATACATTTTTCCAGAGCTATGCTAGCACTTGATTGACAGCTGACTGACCCCAGGAAGCTCGCTGTGGAGGCGGACCACCGAGTCAGTACCAAGGTCCAAAAAAGTTGTGTGGGAAACTCCCCCAAAGGTGGGCAGTGTCTCCAGCAGAAGAGTGCAGGGGACAAAGGTAAGCAGTAGGAATTGCAGAAAGGGCCCCAAAGTAATTCCCAAGGGAACCAAGGGAAAGGTTCCCAGCCTCCCAATGAGAATAAGCCATGTTCCCTACAGATAGACCTGATCAGAAGGGTCCCATGTCATGTTATGGTTGTGGTCAGGTGGGTCACCTCCAGGGGGAACCTAGGTGCCCCAAAAAGATTACTGTCATACCTACTGGTACACGGCCCCGGGAGATGCTTAATATAGCCTTGGGGGAAGAGTCGGGTGCCCAAGATTGACGGGGGTCCGCAGAGATGACTCTGGTCTCTTTAGGAGACAGTGAGATGGTCCCAGGAGCTCATCTGCCTGATAACACAAAAAAGTACAGGCAGTGGGTGATAATCAATGGCCATAGTGTGGGAGCTCTAAGAAACACTGGAGCCAGTGTAACAGCTGTCAGTTGTTGGCTGGTGTCTGATGAGCAAGTGGCCCACAACACATTCTACCCTTTAGTTGCAGCTGACAACTCTGAGTGCCTCTGAAAAGTGGCACAGGTTCCTTTTGAGTGAGGGGTTCTCATGTACCTTGAGAGTAGCTGTGAGGCCAGCCATGCCGGTTGACTGTCTGCTAGGAAACGATTTGGAGAGCACCCCTTGGGAAAAGGTGGAGAAGTCTCATTTGAAGATGTTGGGTCTGCCTGAGTGGGCGTGTGAGACCACTCGATCTATAGCAGCCGGTAAGGGCAATCAAGAGGACCTGGAGCCTGATAGAGTGGCCCAGGTGCCTGCCTGAAAGAGAAGAGGCAGGGGGTGCGGAAAACCGGCCCCTGAACTTCCCATTGTCTGGAAGGAAGCAGACCTTGACGGGGAAGCCCTGGAGCCCACAGGGGAACAAGTGGCTAAACTGGGGGACCTGCCTGAGCTGACCCATTGGCAGCAGGAAGGAGGCCCCTCCAGGGAGGAATTCTGCCAGGAGCAGCAGCAATGCCCTTTTCTTGTTGGTTTGCAGCAACAGGCTGCAAACCAGGCAGCAGGGGATCAGTCTGGATCACATTGGACGTACTTGGAGGATGGTCTTCTGTATAGTGACTCATTATGTGCCATTGACAGGGCATATGGGGTAAGACAAGACCTTTGGAAGGCTTATCACCCACTTTTACTGCCCCCAAATGTGTAAGAACTCTGACACCCATTGCAGGTCTTGCCAGACTTGCAAGGCAATTGGTAAGAGTGGGAGGAATTGCAAGGCTCGTCTCCAGCCTTTTCCTGTGGTCAGCACCCCTATTGAGAGGTGGGTATTGACTTGTGGTGCCTCTGGATCCCAAGACAGCCATGGGCAACAGGTTCATCCTGGTCTTGGTGGATCATGCCACCAGGTACCCGGATGCCATCCCTCTCTGGACTGTGACTGCCCCTGTGGTGGGCTGTGCGTTGATGGGGATATTCTCCTGTGTGGGGTTCCCCTGAGAGGTGGTGTCCGACTATGGTATCAGCTTCAAGATATAAGTGTAGACAGTCCCTGTGGCAGGAGTGCGGTGTTACCTTCAAATTTACCAATCCTTACCACCCCCAAGGTAATGGACTGGTTGAGAGATTAAACTGAACCCTGAAGGGCATGATTATGGGTCTTGGTGAGCCCATGAGGCATAAGTGGGGCATCCTCTTACCATGCCTTTTGTTTGCTTACAGAGAGGTACCACAGAAGTCGTTAGGGTTCAGTCCCCTTTAGCTCCTGTATGGACATCTTGTAAGATGACCTCCAAGTCTGGTCAAAGAAGGCAGGGAGAAAAATCCCAGTAAACCTCTCCAGGATGTACATAGCTACATGCTGGCCTTCAGGAACCAGACTAAGCGCTTCAGGCAACTCGCTCAGGTGAATCTGGAAGCCAGCCAGGAGGAGATGAAACTGTGGTATGACCAGAATGCCACTCTGATCGAGTTTCAGCCTGGCCAGAAAGTGTGAGTCATGGCCCTAGTGGAGTCTTGTATGCTCCAAGATAAGTGGATTGGGCCATTTAAGGTGGTGGAGCACAAGAGTAAAGTCACCTACTTGGTGGACTTTCAGTCTCCAAGAAACCCTTTGTGGGTCCTGCTTGTGAACCGCTTTAAGCCCCACTTGGAGAGGTCCGAGGTGGGCATGCTCCTGTTGAAATAGAAGTGGAGACTCAGCCTTTTCCTGACCTCCTATCTGCCAAGGACCATGTTGGGTCAGTGGATGATGTAACCCTCTCTCCCGCCCTGACTCCTGAATAGCAAAGTGACTGCCGCCATCTATTGCGACAGTTTTTTGCTTTGTTCTCCCTGCCCCCTGGTGTCACTCAGTGGTGTGTCCATGATGTTGACACCGGGAACAGTCCTCCTGTGCAGCATAAGATTTACAGAATGACTGACAGGGTAAAGGCTTGCATCAAGGAGGAGGTCTCCAAGATGTTAGCGCTAGGGATGATGGAGCCCTCCAACAGCCCTTGGGCAAATCCAGTGGTCTTGGTCCCAAAGGCTGCCACACCCGGTGCCACACCAGAACTCCAGTTCTGTGTGGACTACCGAGGTCTCAATTCGGTCACTAAGACTGATGCACACCCCCATCCCCAGAGCAGAAGATCTCATCGATCAGTTGGGAGCTACCAAATACCTCAGTACGTTTGACTTAATCTCTGGGTACTGGCAAATTGCCTTAACAGATGAGGCAAAGGAGAAATCAGCATTCTCAACACCAGAGGGGCGCTACCAATTCTGGGTGATGCCCTTTGGGTTAAAGAATGCTCCTGCCACGTTTCAGAGGTTGGTCAGCCAGGTGTTGGCTAGACTGGAGGATTTCAGTGATGCCTATATGGATGACATTGCAGTGTTCACTGCCACTTGGGAGGAACATCTGCACCACCTCTGGGAAGTGTTGAAGGGTCTGCAGAGGGCAGGCCACACGATCAAGGCAAGCAAGTGCCAGATCGGGCAGGGCTTAGTAGTGTACTTGGGACACCAGGTAGGGAGTGGCCAGGTGGGGTCCCTACAGCCCAAGATTGATACCATTCTGGCATGTGACACCCCCAAGACCCAGACAGAGGTGAGAGCAATCTTAGGACTCACTGAGTATTACAGGAGATTTGTCAAGGGGTATGACACCATTGTTGCCCCCTTGACAGGGCTAACTTCAAGGAAGCAGCCAAGGAAGGTGTACTGGAGTGACGCCTGTCAAAAAGCTTTTGATGCAATGAAATCTGCCATGTACATGGCGCCCATGCTCAAGGCACCCAATTTCTCAAAGAAATTTGTGGTGCAGACAGATGCTTCAGAGCATGGTGTGGGGGCTGTGCTCTCACAGCTAAATGAGGAGGGCCTAGAGCAACCTGAAGTCTTCATTAGATTACTTCCACAGGATTAGAGGTGGAGTGTGATTGAGCGTGAGGCCTTGCTGTGGTCTGGGCGCCAAAGAAGCTGAGGTCCTACTTGTTTGGGACACACTTCTGGGTTCAGACCAACCACAGTTTCTCAGATGGTTGATGGCGATGAGGGGGTGAGAATCCAAAGTTGTTGAGGTGGTCCATTTCCCTACAGGGGGTGGACTTCACGGTGGAACACCGTCCTGGTACAGAACACGCTAATGCTGATGGTCTGTACAGATTTTCCAGCCTTAGTGAAGAGAACTCCCACGAGTGTGGGTAGTTCTCCACACATTTCAGCTGGAGGGGACATGTGTTAGACCTGTCATTATTTGCGTGGGTTTCCCCTGTATTTTTGTCTTTGCCTCCTGTGTTTTTGCTGTGTGTTGGACTTTGTTTTGCTGGTCTAGGTGCTTTGGGCACTTTGCCACTGCTGTTCAGTGCCAAAGTACAAGTGCTCCCTTTGTAAATTGTTGTTATGGATTGGTGATTCTAAGATTGGCCTATTTGATTTACTAGTCAGTCCCTAGTACCGTACACTGTGTGTGCCCAGAGCCTGTACATCAACTGCTGCTAGTGGGCCAGCAGCACATTGTGCCACCCACATAAGCAGCCCGTAAATGTAGCTCTTGCCTGCAATTGCAGAGTCTGTGTACAATCTAGTACTGCCATGTCGGCCTGGCAAGTGCACCCACTTTTGCCACCTGGCCACCACTAGATGACACACTACATCTAAAGGGGGTAGAGCCTTTTCTGTATTGCTCCCACAACTCTGGAACCAGCTGCCCCACCACTTGCATAAAGAATCGGCTCTTCTCCCACTCAGAAAACAACTCAAAACGCTCCTGTTTGGGGAAGTACTGGACACTCTCTAAACTCACCATACTGTGGGGCTTTTCATCTTCCCATGACCTCTGGATATGCCTTCGAAAGCGCTTAGAGACCCGCCGGTGATTAGCGCAATATAAAAAAAAATTACAATTACTGTATAAAAAGAGGGGCCCAGATGTTAGATCACTTCTGGGAATCAAGAGGAACCTTTGCCAAGTAGAAGAGCCTGAGAAGCTGAGGAGGAATACTGCCCCTGTGCTCTTTGCACTCTGGTGTTGACCTGCAGTGGCTACTTGCTGCCAAGGAAAGGAGAAAGGGCTTTGCTGTTTGCTGTGTCCCCTGCTTGAGGAAGATCTCCAAGGGCTTCAAAACTGAGCTTGTCTTCTGTTCTGAAGTCTGAGGGACACAAAGACTTCCCCACCAGCTCCTCTGAATTTCCTTGCTGGGAGTTCTGACCAGCTAAGAGGGAGGCTGTTTGCTGCTGAGAGTTGGGAAAAGTAAGGCAACTTCGAGAAGTGTTAACGCATCCGCACCCTTTTTCGACAAAAAAATTGTCACAGAACCTGACCGCGGCTTGAGAAATAGCTGCACGCCACATCGAGTACACCGATCTCTGAAGTCCAGGATCACTGCACCGATTCCGACGCAAGACCTGTTGTGTAACTACAAGAACCCACGCATCATCACGAATCATCACATTGTGGTCCTAAGTCTGATGCATCATTGGAGGACGCCGAAAGAAACCAACGCATCACCTCCCCGAGCAGTAAAAAAACGATGCATCCCCTCCTCCCCGGTAAGGAACCAACACATTACCTCCCCTGCGCAGCTGTAAGGAACTGACGTATCACCTTCCCCGGAGTAAGGAACAGACCCATCACCTTCCCTGTGACCCTTTTTGTTTGGATGCATGACTCATCCAAGGTACTTTGTGTGAAAAGTGTTGCATACGCAATTTTCTTTGAACAGAACTATTTCTACAATTTGAAAGTCATATTTTTAACATTATAGTGTGGATTTTTGGCCTTCTGGTCTTGTTTGATTTAGACAAAGATGACTTATTTTTCTAAACTGGTTTGGTGTCCATTTATAGTTTCACTGTATTTCTGTACGTGTTCACAAATGCTTTACACATGCCTTTTGGAAAAGCCTGTCTGCTAGTGCCAAGCTACCAAGGGGGGGAGCAGGGGTTATTTTAGAAGTTCATACCCCTTACCCTGACTAGAAGTAAGGGTCCCTATTTGGACAAAGGTGCCTACCTCTGCTGACTAGACCCACATTTCTAACATTTACCATTGTATTTTATGTTTTTAAATGATAAGCAATACTTTCAGTAGTACCAAGTTAGTATCTGACTTCAACTTTTCATACTGATGGAAAACCCAATGCTCTGGAGCTACATGAGGACAGACACGCTACCCCTGCTGCTGCATATGGATCTCTGTCTATGTACTTCATAGAAATAAAATAAAAGTTACAATCAACTTCCTGAACTGCTTGTATCACTGTTCCGCTGGTGCCCTTTACACTCCAGGTATAAAGGGCATGAGTCACTGAGGAATGATTATGTGAGATGCAGCAGATAAAAGTGGCCATTGATGTTATGCTACCTCAATAAGTTCTCCCCCATGTTGATATTCAAATGCCGCCCCCCCACCCTTTCTTGGCCTTTGCTGGTGAAGCAGCGCTGACAAACTGTTAGGTCCAGGTTTACGAAGCCCTTGCTTTGCCATTGCATCACACAAGGCAGCACAAGGCAATACAACGGTTTCAGTGAGATTTACTAGGCCACACAAATCCCCCTTGCATGGCTCTGTGTGGCTTAGTAAATCTGGAGTAAGGCAAGGAAGCGCAAGTTGCTGCCTTGCATGGCTATGCTCTCGGAATGGGTTCCATTGATGGAGCGTGGGTGCTCCTACTCATCAGCCCATGGATTCTGTCACATTCTAGATTTACTAAAACTAGAAAATCTGGGAATGCGACAGAATGTTACACCTTCCCAGGTGAGGCGTAGCAAGGAGAAATCTGTTACTTCTAGTTTTTTCCTCTTTCTATGTGTGCTGCATTCGGCATAGAGAGAAAAAGCCTCAGAGGATTGTTTTGTTCAGCTTCCTCGCTGTAACATGGGCACCCTTGCTCCATGGGCCAAGGGTGCCTGCTTTGGCATTAGCCTGCAATGACTGTGTCAGCACAGGGAGAGGGCGGGAATGTGCATATCTTAGTAGATATGGCACACCTTGTCATGCAATGCATCACAACAAGCTGTCTTGCAGCTCTGCATTGCCTAACTTTGTGGTAAATCTGCCACCCATTGTCTTTATTTGTCAATGAGATCTACTTTGTGGCCTTTCTCTATCATTATGTGACAGTGCAATACCACTATCAGCTGATGAGGAGGAGGAAGGCACATCCTAATCCGATTAATATGTGCCTGGTTCATGTCTCAACAGTTGGAGCAGATTCCATGATGTCCTTAAATTGATGATTGAATGTTGATCCTAAGGCTAGTGATTTGCTACTATGTGATGTTAATGTCACAAGTTTTCCTTGGTTCAAACCCATGCCCTTTCCTCTCTTTGCATTGTGGTTTGTGCTTCATTGTGCGCAGTACTTAAAGTGATATATATATATATATATATATTCACTGACAAAACCATAGGTTATAGACCATATATAGTTAGGAATTAGCATTTACAAAACCTTGAAAATTCACTGAAAAAACCATAGGTTATAGATTATATATAGTTAGGAATTAGCATTTACAAAACCTTATTTTACTCACACAAAACCATTGAAATTCGCATATATAGTTAGTTGCACTAACTATATATCGCACACCCGCAATCCACTGCTGATGATGTCACATATTACATCATTCATGACATGGTCAGTGACATCACTGATGACATCACTGATGACAACATCCAGTGACTGTATGTTTCTGTAAAGTTAAAATATGTCTCACATATTGAAGAATGAGTGGATGTATAAGTGTCTGGATGAAGGATTTAGTAGGTGCATGACTGACTGTATGAGTGAGTGATTAAATGTGTCTCACTGAGTGCATGGGTTAGAGACTAAACTGTCTTAATTTGTGCATCATTATGTCTGTTGTTCTGTAAACTGCTGCACGTGTTGATCAGTAGCTATAAGAGTAACTATATGGGTTATTGATTGGTTGCCCAAGTATTTGTATGGGAGACTGAGTGTGTGTGTGGGTGGCTGGGAGGTGTATGACTCTGTTCATAGATGTGTGAGCAGTTGATTCACTAGATGTATGGGTTCAAACATGCATGTGGAAACAGCTGTATGGGCGGTTGACTGTGTGCATGAGTGTATTGGTGAGTGAATGGATATCTCAGTGCTACATGTCAAAGTAAGTACATATGTAAAACACAGTACATGTGAGAGTTGACATATATAAATAACTGTGCATAAGAGCCAGTGAATGTGTGAGTGGCTGTATGGATCATTGTGAACTTCTATCAGGGATTGTATAAGAGAGTAAATATGTGTTAGTATATGTTTGAATAAGTAAGGTGTGTATAACTGTATAGTTGAGGAAATGGAGGTGTGATTGATTCTTTGCATGACTGACTAGGTGTGTGAGTAACTCCATGGATGAGTGACAGTCTGTGAGTGTCTGTTTACACTGATTGTATCTAAGGTTATATTAGAGTCTGAAGAGGTTCATCGTATTATCACATGAATGATATCATCAGTGATGTGATCAGTAATGTCAAATGAGATGTCACCAGTGATGTCATCAGTGATGTCATTTGAGAAGTCATCAGTGATGTCATCAGTGATGTCATTTGAGATGTCATCAGTGATGTCATCAGTGATGTCACTGACCATGTCATGAATGATGTAATATGTGACATCATCAGCAGTGGATTGCGTGTGCGCGATATATAGTTAGTGCAACTAACTATATATGCGAATTTCAATGGTTTTGTGTAAGTAAAATAAGGTTTTGTAAATGCTAATTCCTAACTATATATGGTCTGTAACCTATGGTTTTTTCAGTGAATTTTCAAGGTTTTGTAAATGCTAATTCCTAACTATATATGGTCTATAACCTATGGTTTTTTCAGTGAATTTCAATGGTTTTTTAATTGCAAATATCAAAAGCTGTAAAATGTATTCTTCTTTTAAAGGAAAAATATATTTTTTATGTATTTAATATAATTTTTTTATGTATATAAATTATTATTTTTTTTTTTCGCTACCGGTCCACGCACCGGGTAGCTTCCCGTTAGCTCAATTTGGTGCCGCGACCCGATCCGCGCACCGGGAAACGTTCCGTTAGCGCAACTGCCGCATTCGAAAACAACATCGTGACGCGTCACGTAAGCGCGACGTATCGCGTTGCCGCGTAATGCGTCTTATGACGCGCCGCGTTAGCGCACTCGGAAGTGCTCCGGAGCGCGACCCGAGGCGAGAAGCGCAGCACCCCGGAAGCGCTCCGGGCGCGGAGTGGGACGCGTAACGTAAGCCTAACAGGTCATGTGACCTGAAAATAACACTTTTCATTGGTTTAGAACATTTTTTTTCCCAAATGATGAAAGCCCCCACCTTTTTTCCTCACTCTGACTTTCATCTTTGTGAGAGGAAGACCTGTTTCTGCTTGTTCAGCCATGGCATCTGTAGTAGCTGCAGCTGGTGGACCCCCACCACCACCACAACCACCTAAGAAGGAAGGACCACCTGCAAAGTTCCTTCCAAACCCAGAGGAAGAGCAAGAAGAAGAGGAAGAGGAGGTAGTGCCAAGGCAGTTCTTGCGTGAAGAGCCCCGGCAATCCCACCGCTTAGACCATTTTATATGGCAATTTTTTTCTTACCCTTGAGGGCAAAAAAAGGTCAATGCCCGGCTGGTGACATGCCCCATTGCGATGCAATTCTGTCCCAAGGCACAGACAAAAAGTATAGTTTTGGAAACTATACTATGCACCGCCACATGCAGAGGTGGCATCCACTCAATTATAGCGTTGCTGAGGTGCGTCACCTCCAGGATAACCCACCAATATTATTTTACTGTTTCCCTTGGTTTTCCCCTTGTTACGCTTTCCGGAACGCTACCCGGTGCGCGGACTGGGGGCTAACCGTGCAAAAATTTGAAAAAAAGGCTGGTTTTTTTACATATATGGGCCTCCTCAGCCACCCTCAGAAAACCTAGGGGGTAAGGATATGTCTCCCGTGCCCCCTTATACCCATTCCCAACATTGTTTATCCTCCGTCTTGTGACTAAATTTGTCTGAAACACAAGATGGCGGACTCCCGTTACGCTACCGGTGAGCTACCCGGTTTGCGTACTGGGTAGCGCTTCCACCGCGAAAAATCGAAAAACATTTTTTTTTTTTTTTTTTGCCCCGCGGGGCCCTTTAATAGCCCCCACATCAATCCTAGGGGGCCAGGAGGGGTCTACCTTGCCCCCTTTCATTCATTTCCCCCTTCGTTTATTTCCACGTCCTGTCTCTCGATCCTACCGAGAGACAAGATGGCGGCTGCTCCGGACTGTTTAGAATGTTGACAGTCACCGGAGAGCCAATCCGCTTCTCCTCGCGAAGTTCCGTTACGCGTCTGGTACGCGAACCGGGGCGCTAACCGGGACGCTGTCACAGATATATATATTTTTTTTAACGTTAATTTCTCAAAATCCACTGGAGCACATATCTTGAGACCTAGCAAAGGCACATCGGGCAAACAGTCTCTACAATTTTGCCAAGTTTCATAGAAATCCATTCAGCCGTTCGAGCTAAAAGTGAGTCCAACCGCCCTATGGAAAACTCAATGTTAAAAACACGTTTTGGGACCCCCCTTTTTTCTCGGCCCCTGCTTGACAAACCCCCCCCAAACTTTCAGGGGACGCTCAGAAACGGAATGTGCCATTGTCCTGAAAATTTCAGCCAATTCCGTCTATCAACGCCAAAGTTATTCAACATAGAATTTTCAGAAATCCGTATTAAAAAAAATCCTAACTATATATACCTACTGGCGACCGCCAGTAGGTAATATATATATATATATATATACATATATATATATATATATATATATATATATATATATATATATATATATATATATATATATATATATATATATATATATATATATATATATATATATATATATATATATATATATATCATTTCTATGGCAAAATGAAACCCCTCATTTTGTTCCTTTTCAATTTAAATGTATTAAGTGTTACCACTTTATTCCAATCAAGATGACTTCAGGTGTGCCATACTTTTGTCATAAGTAAGACTGTTAGTGTTCTAGTTGTTCTTTAGAACACTCTGGGACATTCTGTCATTGGGCTATAGTTGGGCTACATCTGGCTGATATTTGGGCTACATTTGGGCTCTTTTGTCTTTGGTGGCCATCTTGGGAGACTGCATATCAGAATGTTTTTAATGAAATATAAGAGGATTTGAGAAGTCACTCAAAATGTGCCCTAATTTTTCTTTCTTCAGCAATAATCATAATTTCTATGGCAAAATGAACCCCCTCATTTTGTTCCTTTGCAAATTCAATGTTTTAAGTGTTAACACTTTATTCCAATCAAGATGACTTCAGGTGTGCCATACTTTTGTCATAAGTAAGACTGTTAGCGCTCTAGTTTTTCTTTAGGACACTCTGGGACATTCTGTCATTGGGCTATAGTTGGGCTACATCTGGCTGATTTTTGGGCTACATTTGGTTTTTTTTGTCTCTGGTGGCCATCTTTGGGCTACATTGGGCTACATTGGGCTACATTTGGGCTCTAACATATATATAGCCCAATATATATTTTTCAAAGTTAATTTTCGGAAAATCCACTGAAGCATATATCTTGAGACATAGCAAAGGCACATCGGGGTACCAGTCCCTACAATTTTGCAAAGTTTGGTGGAAATCCATTCAGCCGTTCGGGCTAAAAATGAGTCCAACCGCCCTATGGAAAACTCAATGTTAAAAACACGTTTTGGGACCCCCCTTTTTTTTCGCCCCCCGCTTGACGAAACCCCCCCAAACTTCTTCAGCGCCCATCGCTGTAAAGAGTACAACCCTGTAGTGCTCCTACTGTGTCAAATACCCGCTCGCACCACAGTCTCCTCCCCCTAAAGCTGTTGGCTCACCAATAGAAGCTCGTGAAAAGTAAGTCGAACTTCAAGGCACTGTGTTGGCGTTGCTAGGATCGGTGGCATGGGGGAGTTAGGAGAATCGTCGGATCGGTGCAGGCTCCAGGTGAGTTGGGCGGCTCAAGGATCCAGTGAAACAACAGTGTCCGTCTTGGTCCCCATGTACACTGCAGCTACCATTCGCCATGGTGTAGACAGGGAGTGGGGCAGTCAAATGTAAGACTGGGTGCCCTTAGAGGTAAAATATCTCTGTTCGCTCACCATCTATCCCATAACTGCAGGCGGTCTCCCGGATTACTGATTCCTCACTATATATATATATTACCTATTGGCGATAGCCAGTAGGTATATATAGTTAGGATTGGATACCATAGGAAATCCGCAACATTAGCCGGTTGAGGAATTTGCGTGTAATTTTCCAAAATTTTGGCCAGCTCCGCTGCGCTCCTTCCCTGAAAGTTTCGGGGGTATTCGTGAAGTGGGGGCTGAGAAAAAAGGGGGGTCCGAAAACGTGTTTTCCCCATGTTAATTTCCATAGGACATTCTGACAAGTCTACAGCCAGAACCGCTGAACGGAATTCCACCAAACTTGGCAAAATTGTAGGTACTGGTACGCAGAAGTGCCTTTGCTATATTTGGTGAAAATTGCTCCAGTAGTTTTTATGAAAATTAACTTAGAAAACACATATATATCTGGGCGGAGCCTAACCACACATCTCATGGTGAAATCTGATTGGATGTCAGCACTTCATCCAAGAAGTGTTGGCAGCCATCTTGGGACCAATATACATGATAGCACCTCATTAAAAAACATTGTAATTAATAGAGGGTTTTAGGACTTTAGTTACATTATAAATCATTTGTTGATGGTACCATACTCATTTTAGGAATTGGGGTGTGTTCTAAGGTGATTTTACCATGTGAAAAAGCCTTCTGCTGGGATATCATTAATCATGTTTGAAAGAAAACTATTATCTCATGCTTTTCCCACAGTGGTTTGGAAGGGGATCTATAAGCTAAACTGAAAGCATATTTTCTGTAAATTCACATTATCTTTCTCAGTCATGTGAGAATGAAGTCTGACATTCTCAGTAAAACATGTACATCCAACAAGGACAGAGACTGTCAGTTGATTCCTTTGTGTTCTACTGCAGTCTCCTAGAGTGTTCTAAAGAACAACTAGAGCGCCCTCAGTCCTACTTATTACAAAGGTATGGCACACCTGAATCCATCTTGATTGGAATAAAGTGGTAACTCTTAAAACATTTATTTAAAAAGGAACAAAATGAGGGGGTATATTTTGCCATAGAAAGTATGATTAGTGCTGCAGAAAGAAAAATTAGGGCACATTTTGAGTGACTTCTCAAATCCTCTTCAATTTCATTAAAACATTTTGACATGCAGTCTCCCAAGATGGCCACCAGAGACAAAAGAGCCCAAATGTAGCCCAAATATCACCAGATGTAGCCCAAGTATAGCCCAATGACAGAATGTCCCAGAGTGTTCTAAAGAACAACTAGAGCGCTAACAGTCCTACTTATTACAAAGGTATGGCACACCTGAAGCCATCTTGATTGGAATAAAGTGGTAACTGTTAAAACATTTAATTTAAAAAGGAACAAAATGAGGGGTTATATTTTGCCATAGAAAGTATGATTAGTGCTGCCGAAAGAAAAATTAGGGCACTTTTTGAGTGACTTCTCAAATCCTCTTCAATTTCATTAAAAATTCTGACATGCAGTCTCCCATGATGGCTACCAGAGACAAAGGAGCCCAAATATAGCCCAAATATCACCCAGATGTAGCCCAAGTGTAGCCCAATGACAGAATGTCCCAGAGTGTTCTAAAGCACAACTAGAGCGCTAACAGTCTTATTTATGACAAAAGTAAGGCACACCAGAGGCCATCTTGATTGGAATGAAGTGGTAAGTCTGAAAACATTTATTTAAAAAGGAACAAAATGAGGGGGTTCATTTTGCCATAGAAAGTATGATTAGTGCTTCAAAAAGAAAAATTAGGGCACATTTTGAGTGACTTCTCAAATCCTCTTCTATTTCATTACAAAAATTCTGACATGCAGACTGAAACATGCACTTTGAATACCAGCAGCAGACTTCCCTGGTGAGCAGTAGCTTTACTACAGTGATCTAATGATCAACTAGAGTGCTAACATTCAGAATTGATGGCAAATGTGTGACACATCTGAATACCTTCTTGATGGAACCAAAGTAAACAAGCATTGAAAATGCAATAGATCTCGCCGATTCTGTCTGTAATGAGGTGGCTTTTTAGCTTTGCTTTTATTAGTGTTTTTAAAACTTTCATGTAAATAACATGCATATGTATGCATAGATGTATTTGTATGCATGCATTTATATTTGTATTTATATAGATATGCAGATTATATATGTTTGTATATGTATGTATGTATATATATATTCACTGAAAAAAACCATAGGTTATAGACCATATATAGTTAGGGATTAGCATTTACAACACCTTATTTTACTCGCACAAAACCATTGAAATTCGCATATATAGTTAGTTGCACTAACTATATATCGCGCACCCGCAATCCACTGCTGATGATGTCACATATTACATCATTCATGACATGGTCAGTGACATCACTGATGACATCACTGATGACATTATCCAGTGACTGTATGTTTCTCTAAAGTTAAAAAATGTCTTATATATTGAAGAATGAGTGGATGTATAAGTGTCTGGATGAAGGATTTAGTAGGTGCATGACTGACTGTATGAGTGAGTGATTAAATGTGTCTCACTGAGTGCATGGGTTAGTGACTAAACTGTCTTAATTTGTGCATCATTATGTCTGTTGTTCTGTAAACTGCTGCATGTGTTGATCAGTAGCTATATGAGTAACTATATGGGTTATTGATTGGTTGCCGAAGTATTTGTATGGGAGACTGAGTGTGTGGGTGGGTGGCTGGGAGGTGTATGACTCTGTGCATAGATGTGTGAGCAGTTGATTCACTTGATGTATGGGTTCAAAAGTGCATGTGGAAACAGCTGCATGGGCAGTTGACTGTGTGCATGAGTGTATTGGTGAGTGAATGGATATCTCAGTGCTACATGTCAAAGTAAGTACATATGTAAAACACAGTACATGTGAGAGTTGACATATATAAATAACTGTGCATAAGAGTCAGTGAATGTGTGAGTGGCTGTATGGATCATTGTGAACTTGTATCAGGGATTGTATAAGAGAGTAAATATGTGTTAGAATATGTTTGAATTAGTAAGGTGTGTATAACTGTATAGTTGAGGAAATGGAGGAGTGATTGATTCTTTGCATGACTGACTAGATGTATGAGTAACTCCATTGATGAGTGACAATCTGTGAGTGTCTGTTTACACTGATTGTATCTAAGGTTATATTAGAGTCTGAAGAGGTTCATCGTTATATCACATGAATGATATTATCAGTGATGTGATCAGTAATGTCAAATGAGATGTCATCAGTGATGTCATCAGTGATGTGATTTGAGATGTCATCAGTGATGTCATCAGTGATGTCATTTGAGATGTCATCAGTGATGTCATTTGAGATGTCATCAGTGATGTCACTGACCATGTCATGAATGATGTAATATGTGACATCATCAGCAGTGGATTGCGGGTGCGCGATATATAGTTAGTGCAACTAACTATATATGCGAATTTCAATGGTTTTGTGCGAGTAAAATAAGGTGTTGTAAATGCTAATCCCTAACTATATATGGTCTATAACCTATGGTTTTTTCAGTGAATTTTTAAGGTTTTGTAAATGCTAATTCCTAACTATATATGGTCTATAACCTATGGTTTTTTCAATGAATTTCAATGGTTTTTTAATAGCAAATATCAAAAGCTGTAAAATGTATTCTTATTCTAATTCAAAAATATATTTTATATTTTTGTAATATAATTTTTTTATTTATATATTTTTTTAATTATTTTTTTTTAGTTTCGCTGCCGGTCCGCGAACCGGGCAGCTTCCCGTTAGCTTCATTTTGTTCCGCGACCCGGTCCGCGAACCGGTAAACGTTCCGTTAGCGCAACTACCGCGTTAGAAAGCAACATCGTGACGCTTCGCGTAAGTGCGACGTATCACGTTACCGCGTAATGCCTCTTATGACGCGCCGCGTTAGCACACCCGGAAGCGCTCCGGAACGCGAACCGAGGCGCGAAGCGCAGCGCCCCGGAAGCGATCCGGGGCGCGGAGCGGAGCGCATAACGTAAGCATAACAGGTCATGTGACTTGTTTACAAAACTTTTCATTGGTTCATTTTACTTTTGGTTTCCTAATGATGGAGGGCTTGGTCATATGACCTAAAAATAACACTTTTCATTGGTTTAGAACATTTTTTTTCCCAAATGATGAAAGCCCCACCTTTTTTCCTCACTCTGACTTTCATTTTTATGAGAGAAAGACCTTTTTTTGAATACCATAGAAATGGCTTCATTGATTGCTGCAGCTGGTGGACCCCCACCACCACCTCAACCTCCTAGGAAGAGAGGACCACCTCCTCAGGTCATCCTACAACAAGAGGAGGAAGAAGAGGAAGAAGAGGTAGAGGAGCAAGGGACAGGGAGGTTTCTACCTGAACAGCCAAGGAGGTCCCATGTTAAAGAAAATTTTATTTGGCAATTTTTTTCATTTCCCCCAGAACAAAAAAAGGTAAATGCCCGGTATGTTACCTGCCTGATTTGTAAAAATGAACCGTCCAGAGGAACAGAGAAGAAATACAGTTATGGTAATTATACCATGCATCGCCATATGGAAAGGTGGCACCCTATAAATTACAGTGCTGCTCAAGTACGTGATCTGGTGGATAACCCCCGACCTGTGGCCAGTACATCCACCAATGAAGAGGCAGTGACGGGACCAGAGGCGAGGGAGATGGTCCCAAATATCCAAATGAAATCTGGCAATGTGAAGCACGTTTGCATTTTTTGTGGCCAACTGATTTGCTTCATAGAGAGCAGCATAAATTTAATTAATAAAGCAATTGACAATCACAAATGTGCAAAACGCCCCAGAAAATAAATTATCTTTTTTTTTGTTGCTCCTGTTGAGCCCTTCATAATGAATCATTTTTGTTTCCCCCCCCATCAAAAAAACAAAAAAAATATAAAACCGTTCAAAAAATAGAAAAAAAAATGTTCAGAAAAATAATAAAAAAATATAAAACAAAAATAATTTAAAAAAAAGTTCTTTTCAGAACTACCTCCCCTTTATAAGAATTTGCTAGAATGTTTAGCACTCTGACAACCTCTATTTCTTTTTTGGTTTGCGCGCCGGTACGCGAACCGGAAGCGAACTCAAAAAAAAATGTTTAAAAAAAAAGAAGAGTAAGTAAACTGAGAGTAATGTTAAAAGAAAGACAGTTAGAGGGAGTAACACAAAGATACTGTTTAAAGAGGGACTGAGAACAGGAGTGGAAAGAGTAGAGTAAAAAAAGTAATAGAAAAAGGAATGAGGGAAGTAGCAAAAGCAGGAAACTGAGGGTTAAAGAAATGAAGCAGTGGAACTAATAAAAGTTAAATGTAAAAGAGATGTAACAGAATGAGTACTAAACACTTACCTTATAAATATCGTTAACTTAGTCACGTGTTATTTTTATACTTTCAATCTGTGAATGAGAGAACAAAATTTTTAAAATTGATAGAAAGTAGTAAAAAATGAGTGAGCATGAGACAAGATGAGTACATATTAAAAATCACAATTCAAAGTACAGAATTAATTATACATATTAAATGGTTTATTTTTGCTGTTCTCAGAATATATCAAATTTCACTGAAAACAGTGAGTTGAAGGTATTCATCATATAACAGCGGGGAAAAAAAACACAATCAAAATGATTGTGTTTAAAAAACTCATATAATATAATCAATCAGAAATCAGAACTCCCCAAAAGTAACTTACTTTCCATGACGTCAAAGGATTTCCTATGAACAGCTTATACTCTGTTGTGCTGTTATTATTTTCTGCCCGCCACTTTCTGAAAGATAAGCTCTATCGTTTTAAGAAAAATTAGACATACAAAGCAACACCTAGAATCATTATAATCCAGTTACCTACCCTAAATTCTCACTTCTGAAAACAAGTCAAAAGGCAACATTGCTTCATAGTCAAATTCTAATCATTGCCGAAAGACCAGCCTTTTTAAAATTTCGATTAAGCTGTGTAATATCGTGAAGTTGTTAAAGGACCATCATGTCATATAATAGCTGCAGTTACAAATTTTCTTCCTGAAATCGACGACTGTGCAGCCAAAACATTTTTAATTAGACTTGACAACTTATTTACAACCGGTTTATATAGTTGGAATTGTAAAATGACATTTCACCGATAAGTTTCTATAAATAATGTAGACAGCATTACAGACTTACATCACCTCTACTCCTTCTTTTGATCTCCTGCTTGAATTAGCTTATAAACACAAAGAGTTTTCGCTCTGTACTACACTTATCCACAAGGCCATATAGAGTAGGAGCTATTAGAACCTCTTGAAATTCCTCTGAACAAATCCCGAGATTCCTTCCCTAAAATTTTGGTTGTAAGAACACCAGGTAAGAATTTTGAAGGTGAAAAGGCAATCTTTTTTTGAAAGTTAAAACAGAATCATTGCAGAATGACCAGCCGTTTCCAGATTTTAAATAAGCTGTGTAATGTCCTGAAGTTGTTGAAGGACCGTCATGATATATAATTGCTGTAGTTACAAAAGTCCTTCCTGATATTGACAACTGCGAAGCCACAACATTTTTAATTAAAGATGTCAATTTAGTTCCATCAGACCTACATCGTTGGAACATTAAAATGACATACTGGCCATAACTTCGTATAATTAACGTGGACAGCATTGCAGACTTACATTGGCTACACTCCATGTTTTGATCGGCTGCTTTTACTAGCTTATTGAAGGATACTGATTTACTGTCAGGCAAAGTTTAAATATATAAATCTTTCTGAGTCTACACTAGTAGTACTTGATAGCCTACAGTTCTCGCAATCATTCTGCCATTGATAAGAAAGTCCAAACAGATAATCTACATCTACACCTTCATCTTGCAATACATCAAGCATATACATTAAAAACTCCTGACAATCCTGCTGAATATTTTGAGAGAATTGCGTTTGACCTGAACATTTGTCTAACAGATTACGAATTTCAGACACACTTTTTACTCTTGTTCTATCAGCGCTACATTTCTCTAACACAGAATTCAACAAACAGTATAAACTTTTTTGCGAATTGATCACAATCTGTTCTTTTAAAGTGTCTAGTGAAAAGACAACATTAACCACTACATTAGCATAGCAGTTAACACCACAACTATTTTCAAATTGAAAACCAACAACATCTTCAACAGAATTCATTTTCGTTCTGCTTACAATTTTCGGTTCATCGGCTTTTGGTCTTTTTGCTACAACCTCCCTACTATTACTGATATTTCTTCATTTCCGGCCTACCACACGTTTCTCAAACAAAGGATATTGACGCAAATGTGGCGCATACTCTCTTCTTAACCTATTGTATTCCTTAACACAATCTAGATCTGCACAAATGTTTGTGACATCACAGTCAATCAAGTACAATCCCGATAAAGTTCTGACTCGTGACAATGCTACATAAGCCATACCCTCTTTGAACACAGAACTGCCAATATTCACTAAAGCAGTATCTACACTTAAACCTTGCGATTTATGGATTGTCACCGCATATGCCAAGCAAACAGGAAACTGCTTACGGCGAACATATAAGTCTTTTACAAGCAAAAACCTAGCTGTGCAACGACCAATTAGCTGTACTTCCTCAATGCCATCAAATTTAATTTTTAAAAATTCAATTCCATCTCTATTTCTGTATTTCTCAAAATCAACAACATTACCCATTGATCCATTTACCAGACCTCTTTCAACATGTAAATTCCTTCTCAAAATGATACGGCAATTTAAGCACACATTCAGAGTCTTTTCAAAACCAGCAGTTTTAGATATAGTCTTTTCTAATGAATCCAATTTAGATTTCAAATTCTCAGACAAAATAATTGTTGCTCCCATATGCTCTATTCTGTCAATAGCTTCCAGTTTCACAATCTCTTGGTTTTCTAAATTCAACATTTTGTTGTTGAAGATGGAACATTCTGCAAGAGTTGGCATCAAACATATTCCAGATTTCTTCTCAGTAATTTTCTGAAAAATATCCTCTGGCAGAACGTCTTCTTCTGGATACAAATTTGACAGTAATCGTGCATGTAAAGCTTATTTCACACGCTCGGTCACTTCCCAATTCTAACATCTTGTAGAATATTCTTGTAATCTTCATCTTTCGCCTGACGCATATTTTCACGCAGCTCAGCATAATTGAAGTTTACCCATATGTTAATGTTGCCAATGCTCCCTAGGCACTTCCTGGTATCTTCATGCGTAAGCAGTTTAAACACTGGTTGTCCTTTCACTGGTGTCAGCTGCAGAAGATCACCGAAAACAATGATGTGTTTGCCACCAAATAACACATCATACTCTGTTTTAAGAACTTCCTGCATTCTCAAATGCACAAAGGCAAGCATGACATTGGAAACCATGATTACTTTGTGAATGATAAGAAGTTTCATCTTCTTCAGGACTCTAGATACTTCACAACAAGCATCTCCAGATAACTTGTGGTATTGTAATTTGTTATCATGCTCCACTGGCAGCATCAGTAGCCGATGCAAAGTAATACCTTTAATATTATGTGCTGCCAGTCCAGTTGGAGCGGTGACAACACAAGACAGCGATGACTCAGTCCTTTTCTGCAGATAGCATGACATTTTTTTAATGAGGAAACTTTTTCCAGTTCCTGCTTCTCCACTCACGTACAGTCTGACAGGCTTCAACGACGTATATGAGCACTCTTTCTTCTCATGACTTAATCCATGCTCAATTTGTTTGGTAACTTCTTCATATATTTTCCTCTGCTCAACGTTGAGCTGTCTTTCCAAATCTTCTAAGTTAACCGCATCCTCCTGAGCATGTGCCATAGCTCTTTCCACTTCAATCATGGCAGTGGCAGCTTCATTTTCAATAACTGGTTCTCCTAGTGGATCCTGACTCAATGAAACAGAACTCTGACTGTCCTGAGAACTGTCTCTACCAATTTCAGCTGCAATTGTTGCTTCCTGCTCGATTTCTGCATTCAACATTTCTAGATATTTTGGAAAAACAGGACATTGTATGGACTCCGTGGCTGCATTGAAAGAGTCTTCGTAACAGAGGAAATCTCCAAGCAGTTCCTCTTCTGCACGCCAAGGCTTGAAAAGTTGAAAAAGAGCTAAATAGAAAAACTTTTTTCTTTCTGGAGATTCTTAATTCAATTTTCGATGATTTACCAATTGACATTTTCTTTGCTTGACCAGACATCCCTCACTTCCAATTACAGCATACACTCCTTTATCAATATCTTCTTTGATGTTCCTCTTGAAAATCTAATTTTGTAGAACCTCATACAGACAAACATTCTCCAGGTGACTGCTTCTATTTGGATAATATGTATCCAACATGTTGGTCTTCAAAATATCTGTACTGCTTGGCTCCTTCTCCGCCAAATACTCAATTTCCCGTACAGGTTTCAGAACTCGATTACGCATTGCAGCAAGACCAAGACTCGCCCCAATGATACTCCTAGATTTGGCATAGAGACTTGCTGAAGATAACCCGTCAGAACATTCGTAAGCTCCGATTTCTCGATGCGACAACATCTTCAGACTGAAACTGTACAACTTCTTACTGAGGCTCTTTTCATGGGAAATATCCTCCCACATATCCTTCAGTTCTGTTTTTTCTTTTTTTGTGATGTAAGACGTCACATACCGAGCCACAGCCATACAATTGTCAGCCACAAACTGTATATCCATGTTAGCATTCCACATGGACAAAATCACTGGGTTGTAGTCGTTAATGTACTCAGACTCTTCATTTCTTTTCAAATTGTATGTATTTTTGGGTGATTTCCTCGTCACATTATGTCGCAGCGAAGACATCAAATTGTTCACTCTTCCTTTAGATATCACCAATCGTGGAAATACAAAACGACATTTGGTGTAGTACTTGTCCTTGTTTCTGAATTTACGACGACAATACTTTCCACAACGATGGCTTTGAAACCGTAAAACTTGTTCTCTTAGACTTTTATCTTCCTTTGTCTTTGGAACAGCACATGTAGAATACTGTTCTATGAAACTCATCACTAAGTCATCCGGATCTGTTCCAAATTTGGGTGCATCTTTGTTCCATAGCAGCATATGTATATGAGGAGCACCTCTTGCTTGATACTCCTTTCTCCAGAAGAAATCCAACACCTCTCCAAGAGGTGGATTTTTCTTGTTCGTGATGAAAGACATCATAGCTTCAAATCTATGATTGAAGTACCTGCATACATTCACTGGATCCAAAGAGCACAGTTCTCCGGGTGTCGTGAATTCAATATTTTCAATGTTTCCATTTGCCTCTCGTAGAAATTCAAGTAAGTCTTCCCAGCTATACTCAGCACAGCTGAGAGTGAGGAACCAAGTAGGAGTTCCTAAGTTCCTCAGCATACATTTTAAGTCACCATGACGACGATACCAATACTCATTAGTATCACGCTGACATGCCATGAGATTAATCAGGTGAGAATCCAAAATACTGTCTTGCACATTGACTTTATCCATAAAGTCCCTTGCCGAGATATTTCGCAGTTCTACACCACTTTTCAAGATGTGGTTCACTGCATAAGACAGTCCAGGCAGATCACTTTCAAACAGTAGATGAAATAAAGAGGGAATGCATTGACGAAACCTAGGATCTTCTGCATACAATCGTAAAGTCCGGTATTCTGAAGCAGGAATTTCATCAGGTCGCTCATCATATCGTCCTCCTCGACCTGTGGGAAATACCTGTGGAAAACACCGAGCTTCCAAACTTTCCTCCCAAACACTAATGGGACTCCCTTTGGCTTGTTTCATTTGAAACAAATCAATAGCATTCCCCATGACTTCCTTGGAATGCAAAGGATGAACACTATAATGTTCATATATTTCTTCATTTTTAAAGGCTTCTACTTTCTCAATTTGCCCAGCACACAATTCGCTGTCCTCTTCTTCACTTACTTCCTTTTCTGCAGCACATACATTCTTGTAGTACTCATTATTTTTTATCAAATACAATGTTGCCTTTTTGACTTTCCTAACATCCACTAAATCTTGCCAGATTTTCTTACTCTTTGTCGAAACCCCATTAACTAGGATAACTAGAGGTTCCTCTTCCACTTTCTCTACTCCAATTGTATTAATGTTTTTCTTCAAATCTAAAGGCAAATAAACAACTCTTCCCTTTAATCCTCTCTGTAAATCTGATGGAGGCAATTTCCCTGTCTTTGGCTCCATTCGTACAATAGCCTGAAAGGGATGGACACTTTGAATCAAAATAGATTCATAAGTATTTAAATCCTTCAATTCAGAAGGAATGTCAACCAATTCCACATTATTATGAACCGCTCTAGCAGGCATCCGGTTTTGGTTTAATTTCTTAAAACAATAAGTACACATACGTTGGTCCGATCCCAAATCAAAACGATTTTCTACCATCAAGTATGTGGCAAAATCCTTCCATTCACTATTGTTTTCCATTTCACTTTTTGCATATAAATACACTAACTTAGTCTGATTCTTATAATAAGTCCGTCGACAACACACACAAGTGAAATTAGGCCTCTCACTTGATTTCACCTGAAAGTTGAAAATTTCCTTGTGAAACTTATCTATATTAGAAATCAGTACACTGTCTTCCACATTACCTTCTTCTACTGGGTCAATTTCAACATTGTTCTCTTCACCAGCAAAGTAACAGAACTCAATTTCTTCACAAATATTCTTCACATCTACTTCAGAACCATGCAAAAGAGCAGTGCTTAATTGTTTAAGCATAATTGCCGGACTCTTAGCATAATACAACATTCTAACTAATTTCCTCACTTTATTATGATGCACTGCTAGCATCCTGAAATGATGAAAAACACTCTGGCATACTCTCCTGGAAAGACAAGCCAGTCACTTGTCTCACTCTGAAAGGATCTAATTCTTGCAATAACTTTATTTTTTGCTTTAAACTTTTCTTATTAAATGTCCGTACAAAATCACAAAGCAAATTGATGGAATCTTGTCGCACACTGCAAATAGAACTACACTTCCAGGTGTACACTGGTCCCTTAGGACGTCTCCCTAAAACCTCATCACCTAACACCTCTTCTGCATCTGCAGACACAAGTTTTTCTTTTTCAACCGGACAACCATCTTTACCTCATATGCTCGACCACTGGTGTCAACTGCATGCACCAAATCATTGTCCTGGAAGTAACTCTCCTCATTGAAAAATGCCTCACAACTTGAACTATGCATCCATTCTCCTGAGAAAACTTCACAAAAATTACTACGATTAACTAGTCTCTTCCATCTACTTTTTTGTTTGAAATCATAAATTACCTTGTTTAGTTTCCTAATTCTACTGATTACCAAAATAAATAACTTTCGCTTAATTTCGAAAGCCTGATCAATAATTTTCTCTACATTTTTCTTTCTCTTATAAAAAGCCACTTTCTGTTGACCTTTCTTAAAATTTTTTAACAAATTGCCAATTATCCTGTTGCGGAACATTCGTCTACGAATGTCTCTAAACAGATTTTTCCTTCTACTACCATGCACAGAATTATCTCCTGTTCTAGCAGTTAAATTTTTGAGGGACCTTTCCTTCCCGTTTAAATTGGCTCTCTTCTTCTGAACTAAAACATGTTCTCTAGTGATACTTTTTCGTCGGCAAATGTTTTTAAAAAAAGATTTTGTTGTCTTACCCGGAATTTTTTTGGTGACTTCACAACTTTTAATTCTAGAGGACTGCTGCAAAGGTCCATTATCTCCATTTTTACCAAGGTGCGGTGTAAGTCGCTTTGCTTCTTTTTTTTTTCTTTGCCTTGAGGGCATGTTTGAATTTTTAAGAATATCTTCAGTTGAATCTGTGGAAAATTTATTAAAAACATGTTATTAAATACTATTACCAAACATTAAATCAATAACAGTAAGCAAACAATTGAATGGAAGGATTTTGCAACATACTTGATGGTAGAAAATAGCAATGGAATGGAATGCTTCTACATATGACCTGTGCTCTGTTATATGTTAATCTCAACTAATTTCGAGACTCTATTTCTATTTAGAGATTGTTCCAGAACAGACATTGTTGATGTTATTGTTATTGACTTAAAATTGCCAAGCACACATGAAGACATATTTACTAGACCCTTGCACCAGGGGGAAGTGACTTTAAATTACCAAGCACACATGAGGGCGTATTTACAAGGCCCTTGCACCAGAGGGAAGTGACTTGAAATAGCCAAGCACACATGGGGGCGTATTTACAATGCCCTTGCACCAGGGGGAAGTCACATAAAATTGCCAAGCACACATGGGGGCGTATTTACAAGGCCCTTGCACCAGGGGGAAGTGACTTAAAATTGCCAAGCACACATGAGGGCGTATTTACAAGGCCCTTGCACCAGGGGGAAGTGACTTGAAATGGCCAAGCACACATGGGGCGCATTTACAAGGCCCTTGCACCAGGGGGAAGTCACTTAAAATGGCCAAGCACACATGGGGGTGTATTTACAAGGCCCTTGCACCAGGGGGAAGTGACTTAAAATTGCCAAGCACACATGAGGACGTATTTACAAGGCCCTTGCACCAGGGGGAAGTGACTTGAAATGGCCAAGCACACATGGGGGCGTATTTACAAGGCCCTTGCACCAGGGGAAAGTGACTTGAAATGGTCAAGCACACATGACGGCGTATTTACAAGGAACTTGCACCAGGGGGAAATGACTTAAAATTGCCAAGCACACATGGAGGCGTATTTAGAAGGCCCTTGCACCACTTATGCATCGCTTTTGACATTGACACTGTGGAGCACCATGGGGCATAAACAGCACAGATGCATCATGCATCTATTCCACAAAAGCGACGCATTGCAGGAGTCACATCGCAAGTAAATAAATTCTTATAAATTTAGAAAGCATTCCTTTTCCTTAAAAACGATTTTCTGATCATAATTTGAAAACACAGCACAGCTCCTATGTACAACCACACCTTGTCAGTACTAATACTTCACATTATCTACAATTACAATTTGTAAAAGAATGCAAAATCTTCTTGGAAAACATAATGCAAACACTTGACACAAAACAACATTTTAAATACACAGCTGGCTTCCTTATTTTCTCCAAAAAGCATAGTAGTCTCTTTCTAAAATAAAGGAACCATATCTCACCTTACCAAATGCTTTTTGAATTTCAAAACAGTCTCAGAGGCCCTTGCACCAGGGGGAAGTGACTTGAAATGGCCAAGCACACATGGGGGCGTATTTACAAGGCCCTTGCACCAGGGGGAAGTGATTTGAAATGTGCAAGCACACATGACGGCGTAATTACAAGGAACTTTCACCAGGGGTAAGTGATTTAAAAATGCCAAGCACACATGAGGGCATATTTAGAAGGCCCTTGAACCAGGGGTAAGTGACTTAAAATGGCCATGCACACACATAGGGGAGTATTTACAAGGCCCTTACACCACTTATGCATCGCTTTTAACATTTACAATGTGGAGCACCATGGGGCAAAAAACAGCACAGATGCATCATGCATCTATTCAATAAAAGTGACGCAATGCAGGAGTCACATCGCAAGTAAATAAATTCTTATAAATTTAAAAAGCATTCCTTTTCCTTAAAATCGATTTTCTGATCATAATTTGAAAACACAGCACAGCTCCTATGTACAACCACACCTTGTCAGTACTAATACTTAACATTATCTGCAATTACAATTTGTAAAAGAATGCAAAATCTTCTTGGAAAACATAATGCAAACACTTGACTCAAAACATCATTTAAATGCACAGCTGGCTTTCTTATTTTCTCCAAAAAGCATACTAGTCTCTTTCTAAAATAAAGGAACCATATCTCACCTTAGCAAATGCTTTTTGAATTTCAAAACAGTCTCAGAAACACACCAATTTTTTTTTAGCAGAGCAAAAGGTATGCACTCCAGAGGCTGCAACCAAGAAAGGCACAGAAATGCTGATATTCATCACACATATCTCTCTTGTCACCCAATCAAAACTCTTCCCTCACTTTTTTCAAATCAACACCCTTCCCCCCTCTGCCCTTTCTGCCCTTTTCCCATAGCAACTACCTCCTGACAGACCTCTCATGTTTACAAGTTCACACAACAATGTTTCAAATGAAATCATTTTTTCTTAACCATTCAAATTACATCTTTCAAAGAACACATCCATGCACCCTAACTTTCTGTTTTCAGCAATGGAAATCCACCAATCACTGCTAATGAACCATTAGCACTGAAACTCCACAGTTTTTTTTCTTTACAAACTCTTACCGTTTCAACTGCCATTTCATTCCCACACTTCATCTGACTGCAGCAGAACCTCCTCTCGCCATGTTTTCTGTCTGGATTCTTGGACATAGCTACATCCACTGGGCTCACAGGTATGCTGATAACAGAAATTTACACAACCTCAATTTACAAAATGTGGATATCAAATGGATTGGGCAAAGAGGATTGAGATGTCACCAATTGATACCATTGGTGAAAACCTTTTTGCATTTGCCAAACCCTGACCTCATAATAGTGCACTGTGGAGGAAATGATTTGGGCACTTTGACTGGGGTAGGTCTGGAAATGCTCTTAAAGGACACCCTTGAGCAATTAATGGCACTTTTCCCTTAACTGCCTTGGTATATTCCAATATATGCCAAAGACAGAAATGGAGGTGGTCCAATCAATTTTGTCCACAAATTGAGAAAGCGAGGAAGCATGTAAATAAGTCTGTTTCAGCTTATATGAGAGACCATGGAATGGGCGCCATCTACAACAATAACTTGCGTTACTACATGCAAGATATCTACAGAGGAGATGGTGTGCACTTCTCAGATGAGGGAAACAGAGTTTTCATACAAAATTTAAGACTGCGTAATGGTACCTACTTATAAGTACCTAGAACTTACACAGAACCCAAAAGCTCTTTTCAGAGCTACCTTAACTATAATTAGTCTTTCCAAATTTCGAATGTACCTTTTTTCACTAATTTTCACTTATGTTCGCTTCCCGGTTCGCTACCCGGTTCGCGTACCGGCAGCTAACCGCGCGAAAAATTCAATTTATTTTTCATTCCAACATATATGAGCCTCCTCAGCCACCCTCAGAAAACCTAGGGGGTCAGGATACGTCTCCCGTGCCCCCTTATACCCATTTCCCACATTGTTTTTCCGCCATCTTGTTATTAAATTCCACCGAAACACAAAATGGCGAACTCCCGTTCCTCTACCGGTGAGCGACCCGGTTCGCGTACCGGGAAGCGCTTCTACCGCGAAAAATCGAATTTTTTTTATTTGCCCCACGGGACCCTTTAATAACCCCAACATCATTTCTAGGGGGTCAAGAGGGGTCTACCTTGCCCCCTTTCATTAAATTCCCCCTTCGTTTTTCTCCTCCTCTTGTCTCTCGATCCTACCGAGAGACAAGATGGCGGCCGGTCCGGACTGTTTAGAATGTTGACAGACACCGGAGAGCCAATCAGCTTCGCTTCGCGAAGTTCCGTTACGCGTCAGGTACGCGAACCGGAGCGCTAACCGGAGCGCTGTCACAGATATATCTGTTTTTTAAAACGTTAATTTCTCAAAATCCACTGGAGCACATATATTGAGACATAGCAAAGGCACGTTGGGCAAACCATATCTACAATTTTGCCAAGTTTCGTGTAAATCCATTCAGCCGTTCGAGCTAAAAGTGAGTCCAACCGCCCTATGGAAAACTCAATGTTAAAAACGCGTTTTAGGACCCCCCTTTTTTCTCGGCCCCCCTTGACAAAACCCCCCCAAATTTACAGGGGCTGCTCAGAAACAAAATGTGCCATTTTCCTGAAAATTTCAGCCAATTCCGTCCACAAACGCCAAAGTTATTCGACATAGAATTTTCAGAATTCCCATAGGAAAAAAATCCTAACTATATATACCTACTGGCAACCGCCAGTAGGTAATATACACATACATATATATATATATATGCATATGCATATATATGTATATATATATATGTGTATATGTGTGCGTGTAGAGAGAGGTAGAGGTGTAGAGGTAGAGAGGTAGAGGTAGAGGTAGAGAGGTAGAGACTAGTAGAGAGAGAAGTAGAGAGAGGTAGAGAGGTAGAGAGTGGAGAGTGAGTAATAGAGAGTAGAGAGTGAGTAGTAGAGAGTAGTAGAGAACAGTATAGTGGAGAAGTGTGGCTCACTGGTTAGAGCAGGCAGACCCTGAAGCAGAGGTCAGACCCGGGACCAGGGTTCAATGCCCGACGCGGCAGGGTCTTGAGCTCAAATGCCCACGGACTCGATAATTCTCGCTTCGATGCCTGACCTAATCATGGGTTCACACTCTGCAACTCTGGGCATTAAGCTTGCTTAATCTCCACAACGGCCCCCCGCGGCGGGATGCCTGGCTTTCACCTTGGGGATGCCCGTTAGGGGCTATCTCACAGGGAAAAGCCAGGACGGGTTCCCAAGGCAAGCGCCGAGATGCCTCCGGGTAGTCGAGCGCTATATAAGAACATACAAAAAAAAAAAATAGAGAGTAGCAGAGAGTGAGTAGTAGAGAGTAGTAGAGTGAATAGTAGAGTGAGTAGTAGAGAGAAGTAGAAAGTGAGTAGTAGAGAGTGAGTGGTAGAGAGTAGTAGAGAGTAAGTAGTGGAGTGAGTAGTAGAGAGCAGTAGAGAGTGAGTAGTAGAGAGTAGTAAAGAGTGAGTAGTAGGGAGTAGTAGAGAGTGAGTAGTAGAGAGTGAGTAGTAGACAGTAGTAGAGAGTGAGTAGCAGAGAGAGAGAGAGAGAATAGTAGAGAGTAGTAGAGAGTGAGTAGTAGAGAGTAGTAGAGAGAGAGTAGTAGAGAGTGAGTAGTAGAGAGTAGTAGAGAGTGAGTAGTAGAATGAGTAGTAGAGAGTGAGTAGTAGAGTAGTAGAGAGTGAGAAGTAGAGAGTGAGTAGTAGAGAGTAGTAGAGAGTGAGTAGTAAAGAGTGAGTAGTAAAGAGTTAGTAGTAGAGAGAGAGTAGTAGATAGTGAGTAGTAGAGAGTAGAGAGTAGTAGAGAGTGAGTAGTAGGGAGTAGTAGATAGTGAGTAGTAGGGAGTAAATAGTAGAGAGAGAGTAGTAGAGAGTAGTAGAGTAGTAGAGAATGAGTAGTAGAGAGTGAGTATTAGAGAGTAGTGGAGTAGTAGAGAGTAAGTAGTAAAGAATAGTGGAGAATATTCTAAAGTTTGGCACAGCACCACTTGCACAATAAGTACAATCAAATCATATCACTTAGAGTCCTTATTGAAGCGCTGAATCTTGGTGTATATTCAAATGCTTTTATTTTCCTTAAGTTTATGTACCACAGCCAGCCGACACGTTTCATTCTGTAAAACAGAACTTCTTCAGGGCGTTCTTATTTCCTTCAAGTTATGTCGGTATCCTGTTGTCATATAACTAGATATTTCTTCCAAATGTTAGATGAGACGTAAGTACATTCTTATTCAAAGTGACTAGGTATCAATTTTACCCACACAATTAGGGCAGACTTGAGTAATTTATAGCATCCTCAAAGTCAGTCTTTCAAAACTTCCAAAGAATAGGACATGATAATCCAAATCCAAATGTTTCTCAAGAAAAGTCATTTTCAATCGTTCGGAATATCGGCTTTTGGGAAGATATGACCCAGGGACCCCCAGTATGCAAGGGAATTAGTCCCCCCTCTGCAAACGCGCCAGTGGCCTGCGTTCCAGAGAGGTGTAAAAAGGGGCATAGCCTTATTACACCTCTGTGGAATGCAGCCCCCTGGCGCAAACTGGAGGTTCCAGGTGGGCTACATGGCCCCCAGGGAACCCTAGTATGCAAGGGGAATTAGTTCCCCCTCTTCAAACATGCAGGGGGGCTGCGGTGCACAGAGGTGTAAAAAAGGGTGTGTCCTCATTACACCTCTCTGCAATGCAGCTCCCTGGCGCATACTGGAGGCTCCTGGTGGGCAGTTGGTCCCCAGGGACTCCCAGTATGTAAGGGGAATTAATTCCCCCTCTGCAAATGGGGCAGGGGGCTGCGTTGCAGAGAGGTGTAACAAGGGGCATTGCCTCATTACACCTCTGCAATGCAGCCCCCTGGCGCATACTGGAGGTTCCAGGTGGGCTAGTTGGCCCCCAGGTTCCCCCAGTATGCAAGGGGAATTAGTTCCCCCTCTTCAAACATCACGGGGGCTGCGTTGCAGACAGGTGTAAAAAGGGCGTGGCTTCATTACACCTCCCTGCAATGCAGTCCCCTGGCGCATACTGGAGATTCCTGGTGGGCTTTCAGGTCTTATATAGTTAGGAATTAGCATTAAAAAAAACTTTGAAATTCACTGAACAAAACATAGGTTTCAGGCCTTATATAGTTAGGAATTAGCATTTTAAAAACCTTGCAAATTCACTGAAAAAACCATAGGTTTCAGACCTTATATAGTTAGGAATTAGCATTTAAAAAACCTTTGAAATTCACTGAAAAAACTATAGGTTTCAGGCCTTATATAGTTAGGACTTAGCATTTAAAAAACCTTTAAAATTCACTCAAAAAACTATAAGTTTTAGGGGTGTTATAGTTAGCTGGACATTTCATTCATACAAAACCATTGAAATTGCTCCTATATAGTTAGTTGTACTAACTATATTTGGCGCACCCGCAATCCACTGCTGATGATGTCACATATTACATCATTCATGACATGGTCAGTGACATCACTGATGACATCTCAAATGACATCACTGATGACATCAATGATGACATCATCCAGTGAATGTGTTTTGCTTCGTTATTTGCCAGTTACCATGTCATGAGTGATGTAATATGTGATGTCATCAGCAGTGCATTACACGCGCAAGTTATAGTGAGTCCAACTAACTATAACGTGGGAATTTCAATGGTTTTATGTCAGTAAAATTTCCAGCTAACTATAACTGGTGTGAAACCTATGGTTTTTTCAGTGAATTTAATAGGTTTTTTAAATGCTAATTCCTAACTATAACTGGTGTGAAACCTATGGTTTTTTCAGTGAATTTCATAGGTTTTTTAAATGCTAATTCCTTTCTATATCGAGTTTCTAACCTATGTTTTTTTTACAATTTGCTGTTTTGTGTAAGTATTAATTTTTAAGTTTTTTTTTTATAATTTTTTCCTGGGGCACTCTGGGTGCGCGCTCCGGTAAACTCTCCGGAAAGCGCACCCAGAGCGCTACTTTCGTTCGTGAAAAAAATATGAATGAAAAGTTAATAATAACGCAAAACATTTCGTACTATACAAATAAAAGCAGTTTTTTTTTATAAGGAAATGAAAATGATTTAGCATTTCCGTAAAACTATGAAGACGTCACTTCGGCGCGCAGCGTGAGCGCCCCCGGAAGCGCCTACGTTCGCGCCGCGTGTGCGCACCCGGAAGCGCTCCGGTGCGTGCAGCGTCAGCGCATCAAGTCATGTGACCTGAAAATAACACTTTTCATTGGTTGCTAACAGTTTATTTTACAAAGAATGAAATCCCCACCCATTTCCTTCACTTCTTCTTTCACTTTTGTGACTGAAAGACCTGTTTTTTGCTCCTGGATCTTTCTTGGTTTACCATGGCTGCCAGAGAATCCAGCAGTGATGAAGAGCCTGAATTCATCAATGAAGAGCCTCATCAGCCAAAGGTGAAGGAGCATTTTATTTGGAAATTTTTTAAAATACCACCTAACCAGAAAAAGGTGAATGCTCCAAAAGTGAAGTGCAGGATCTGCAAGCAAGTCCTGTCACGGGGTGACCCCCCCAAAAAATACTCATTTGGGAACTTTACGATGATCCAGCATGTGGAGAGGAGGCACCCCCAGAATTTTGCCAGGGAAAGTGTCAGGGCTCTGGCACAAGAGGTTCCCAGTGATGGGGCCTCTACATCCACTGGAGGAGCAACTACTTCTGGGAGGGGGCAATCGCAGGAGCTCGTGCCAAATATTCAACCTGCTTTTAACAATGGTGTCCTGAGATGCAGATACTGCAATCAACTCCTTACCTATGGGGAGCAAAGTGTCAAGCTCATGGTTCGAGCATTGGAGAACCATCACTGCCCTTCCCACCCCTAATTTTTTTTGTTTTTTTTTTGCTCCCGTTGAGCAGTTTCCATTCCCTGTTTTTGTTCCTGTTTTGAAAAATGAAGAAAACAAAAAGTTCTTTTCAGAACTACCTCCAATTCTTATCAAAGAGCTATGGGGCATATTATCAAGGGGGTTTATCTCTGCTTTTTTGGCTTTAAAAGCCAAGAAAGCGGAGATAAAATTATCTCCCTATTACCTAGCTGTCACTAACACCAGTTAGCGACAGCTAGTAGGAGATAGCAACCATCTTGGGCCCCACTTTGCATGTCAGTGATATTTATCACTAATGATATGCAAAGTGGGTGTGCCAAGATGTTAGCGACTGAAAACAGTCGCTAACATCTCTATCCCCTATTACCAACTTTTGGAGATATTCGCGCTAAGCGCGAATATCTCCAAAAGCTAACACCTGCCCTGAGCAGTTCTTAGCCATGTTATCCAATGGGAGGTGGATAACATGGCTAAGAGCATTAGCTCGGTAATGCATGAATATCGCTGACTTTTCAGCGATATTCATGCATTGCGGCGATTTTTATCGCATTTGCGATAAACCTTGGTAATACCAAGGTTTATTTGCGGTAAAAATCGCCGCAACTCAGCGGTAAATTTATGTCTCTAACCAAGCAATAGCGATAATTATCGCTATTGCTTGGTAATATGGCCCTATATTCTTAAAAAAATGAAAAAGAGTAAGTGAAATGGAGTGCCTTGATAATGGAAAGGAAAATGAGTAAGAAAGAACAGAAAGGTATGAGAGGAGAAAGGAAGTGAATTAGGGGGACTGAAAGAAGGTGAGTGTTGGGAAGGAAAGTAAGGAGAAGAAGAGTGAATATGGGGAATGTTGATATTCAAAGAAAATGTTGAAAAGGAACGGGGTGTGAAAGGGTAAGAAAAGATGCATTGCTGGAGTTGAAGGCTGAAGGCCTCATTTATGATGCCATGCGTCACTTTAACGCCACCAGAGCGTCACTTTTTGTGACGCATCAGTCCAGTAAAAAATGCACCTTATTTAGTCATATTTACAAAGTGGCGCATCTAGGTAGATGCGTCACTTTGTAAGCCCCTGCGCCACATTATTCCTACGTCAGGTGTAATGTATGCAAAAGGGACGTATTGATGCAAGAAAGGGTCGTAGAGGTGACGCAGTGAAATCTATGAGATATCACTGCGTCAATTTTATGATGCTGTTGCGTCCAAATCTTACGCCTGTTTCACAGCAGGCGTGCAGGCCCTTTCACATGGGGCTTGGCCCCATGTGAAAGGATGCGTTGCTGGAGTAGCTTCATTTTTGTGACACACTCCAGCAATGCTTCACTTTTGTACTTACAGATACGTCTGAAATACTAACGTATCTAAAAGAACTTCCAACATAATACGTCATAAATTTAATATGACGCATGAGTAGAAGACTGAAGGACTCATTTATGAGGCCATGCATCACTTTAACGCCACCGGAGCGTCACTTTTTGTGACGCACCAGTGCTGTAAAAAATGCACCTTATTCAGTCATATTTACAAAGTGACCCATCTAGGTAGTTACGTCACTTTGTAAGCCCCTGCGCCACATTATTCCTACGTCAGGTGTAATGTATGCAAAAGGGACGTATTGACGCAAGAAAGAGTCGTAGAGGTGACACAGTGAATAAACTGAGGGCCTCATTTCTGAAAAGTGACGCATCACTGCGTGAAAACAGCGATGCGTCACTTTTCTGTGCGCACTTCTTACGACATTCCTGATGTGTCATATTTAATGTATGACGAATCATGTCGCAAGGAGTTACAGATACGTCAGTATTTCTGACGTATCTGTAAGCTCAAAAGTGACGCATTGCTGGAGTGTGTCACAAAAGTGACGCAACTCCAGTAATGCATCCTTTCACATGGGGAAAGCCCCATGTGAAAGGTCTTGCGTCAGTCTTACGCCTGCTGTGAGGCAGGCGCAAGATTTTGACGCAACAGCGTCCTAAAAGTGACACAGTGAAATCTCATAGATTTCACTGCATCACTATTACGAGGCTTTTTGCGAGGGAACGCCCCCTCTGCATACATTATACCTGACGCAGATATAATGTGGCGCAGGGTTTTAAAAAGTGACCCATCTACCTAGATGCGTCACTTTTTAAATATAGCGCAACGAGGCACATTTTTTACACCGCTGGTGCGTCACAAAAAGTGACGCACAGGCGGCGCAAAACTGTCGCAAGGCCTTCATAAATAAGGCCCTGGATTTTCCCCATGCTTCGCTCCCCGGTGCGCTCCCCGATGCGCGTACCGGGCGCTCCCCCGCGCAAATCGAAAATATTAATTTTTTTTTAAATGCCCCGCGGGACCCTATTTTAGCCCCCACATCAAACCTAGGGGGTCAGGGGGGGTCTACCCTGCCCCCTTATAGTCATTTCTCCCTTTTTTTTATGCCACCTCTTGTGTCTCGATCCTACCGAGACACAAGATGGCGGCCGCTCCGGACTGTTTTGAATGTTTACAGACACCCGTGAGCCAATCAGCTTTCCGTGCGCAAGTCGCGTGGCACGCCCGGTGCGCTCCTCGGTGCGCGTACCGGGGCGCGCCTATAGATATATATATTTCTTTGAACCTAAATTACTCAAAATCCACTGGAGCACATATCTTGAGACATAGCAAAGGCACATCGGGCTACCAGTCCCTACAATTTTGCCAAGTTTGGTGTAAATCCATTCAGCCGTTCGGGCTAAAGTGAGGTCGACCGCCCTATGGAAATTAACATGGGGAAAACGCGTTTTGGGACCCCCCTTTTTATTTCGGCCCCCGCTTGACGCATCCCCCCGAAACTTTCAGGGAAGGACCGGAGCTTGACGAGGCCATTTTGAGGAAATTTTCAGGCAGATTCGTCAACAGGCGCAAAAGGTATTCCAAATAGAATTTTGAGATTTAACATTGAAAAAAATCCTAACTATAACTACCTACTGGTGACCGCCAGTAGGTAATATATATATATATATATATATATATATATATATATATATATATATATATATATATATATATATATATATATATATTCCACGTTATAGTTAGTTGGACTCACTATAACTTGTGCGCCTGCAAGGCACTGCTGATGACGTCACATATTACATCACTCATGGAAAGGGGCGACCACTCGGTCCCCCCGAACGTATGGCAGAGTGCCTCGATCCCCCCGGGAAGCCATTTTTGGGCGGGAGGCGCGTCTCGGCTGGTATGCCCGAAGCGGCGTAGCCGGGGCGCGGCTTTTCCCGCCCTAGAGTGGGCTGGCCTAGACACCGACGTAGCCAGCCCCGCCCTAGGGGCAGGCAGGGGCGGGTCCTCGCCCGCCCTGAAGATGGATAAAAAGAGACGCAAGACTAGAAGACGTCCTCTTGTTCTTGTGCTCCGAAGCTGCACCTCCTCGCTACTCGTGAGCTCGGGACAGAACGAAGAGCCAATTTTGAGCGTTTTGATCTTTTCTCTTTGTCTTTTAGATACTTCGTCGGAGAGATGCCCAAGAAAGGCGCAAAGAGAATGACGACCGACCAGATGGTGCGGGCTCTTTGCAAAGAGGTGTCCGACATAAAGAAACGGTTGGCGGAGCGAGACGGGGAGGAGGGTTCGGGCTCTGCGCCGGCTGAAGGTAGACCAAAGAGGCCGAGAAGGGTTCCAGCCGGGGGAGACGTCCCGGTTCCCTCTGCCCCGCTCGAGGCGCCGACCCCAGTACCGAGGGAGGGGAATCCAATCCCCGTTGTCGTCACCCCGTCATCCAAGGAAGACATGCCCCCCGAGCTGGCAGCACAGCTAGCAGCTTGGTTGGGGGATAGTAGTGATGGCGCCACGGCCGCCGAGGCACAGGCACTGATCAAAGGGCTTCGTAAGAAGAGAGATGCAGCTAAAGTGGCTGCGCCGTTGGCAGAAGCTGCGTCCGGTGCAGGTAAGCGGCCATTGCCGATTGCAAGGGACGAGTCAGCACCCTCTCGTAGAGAGAGATTGGGTCAACATGTGCCTTTAGCTATAAAGGAAAAGATTTGGGCTGGGGAATACGTGAATATTTTCGCCTTGCTTGTTGATCATTATGAGGTGGAGAATGTTAGAAGTCAAAAGGACCTAATGCATCCGAGTGTTTGGCGCGCAAAAATGGCCGCCTTTAAGATAAATGAGAATATTGGCAACTGGGGCAATGCGTGGGGAATTTTTACATCAATTCTGGGGGAACGTAGGCCCGAGTTGCTTCCTGAGCTTCCCATTTATCAATCAAGAATTATGGGTTACTCGACAGCGTATCAAGGTAACCATTGGTTTTGTTATGACAATCTGTTCAGAAAAGAAAAAGAACATAACAAAGGTTTGACTTGGGATTGTTACGATTCGGTAACATGGGATAAGATGAAAGAATCAGGAATGTTAAAGATGCCATTGGTTGGGAGCAATGTTGTAGATTACTCCCGCCAAAACGTGGGGTCGCCCTTTCGACCAAGTACGAGCACCGACGATCAGTCGAGGCCCGCAGGTAATACAGGGAGGAAGGGTTTCTGCTTTAATTTCAACAAAGGGAAATGTACCAGACCTCCGGGAACGTGTAAATTCAAACATGAGTGTAGTACGTGTGGGTCGTCCCATCCTGAGTCAGCGTGCAGAGCCAGAACGGGTGAGAACGGGGGTAAGGGAGGCGCCAAACAGGTCTAAACTAGTCCGAGGGGCGCCTTTACCAACCCCGATTGATACCTTGGCAATGATTCCCTGGCTCAGTGAATACCCGGATCGTACTTCTGCTGGGGTGCTGCGGAACGGTTTTTCACATGGTTTCCGCATCCCGGTAGGGGACTTTCAGGGTGTAGGGTTTTGCAAAAATCAACTTTCTGTGTTACAACATACGTCTGTGGTGCAAGAAAAAATTCTGAAAGAGGTTAGCCGGGGACGGGTCGCTGGCCCGTTTAGTGTACCCCCGGTACCGGATTTTGTATGTTCTCCGTTAGGGGTGGTCCCCAAGAAGGACCCAGGTGAGTTTCGTTTGATCCATAACTTGTCGGCTCCACACGGCCTTTCGGTGAATGACGCAATTGATCCAGAGGTTTGTTCGGTGCGATACGCATCGTTTGATGAGGCAGTAGCCATCTTGAATCGCCTGGGGCCCGGGACGTTGATGGCGAAATCAGACATCGAGTCAGCGTTCCGGTTGCTCCCGGTACACCCAGACGATCAGCGTCTTTTGGGATTCGGGTTCCAGGGGTCAATTTACATGGATAGGTGTATGCCGATGGGATGCTCTATATCATGTGCTTATTTTGAGCAATTCAGTACTTTCCTGCAATGGGTGTTCACGAAGAAAACGGGTTTCCGAAATGTAATGCACTACCTTGACGACTTTTTGTTCCTTGGTCCCGCCGGAAATCCCGAATGTGCTCAGGCCTTAGCAGAATTCTGTGTGTTGATGGGTCATTTTGGCGTGCCATTGGCACCGGGTAAAACTATGGGTCCCACGACTTGCCTCGAGTTTTTGGGGATCGAGTTGGACTCAAGGGAGGGGTGTTTCCGTTTGCCAGATAGCAAAGTGTTGAAATTCAGGGCAACCCTCCAAGTATGTTTGAATGCATCTAAGGTTACACTGCATCAGTTGCAACAATTAGTGGGAAAGTTGAACTTTGCCTTGAGGGTGATCCCAATGGCTCGCCCTTTTTCCCGCTCAATTGCCCAGGCGATGGTTGGCCTAAAAGAGGGTCATCATCGCACGAGATTATCGGCTGAGGTCCGCCAGGACATGCGGATTTGGTTAGCATTTTTGGCGGACTTCAATGGCCGAGTCGTCTGGAACAAGCCAGCCGTGTCCTCAGAAGAGCTTGGGCTATGGACAGATTCAGCAGGAAGCATAGGCTTTGGCGCCATCTTCGGCACAAAGTGGTCTGCTCAAAGGTGGCCCCTATGGTGGCACGAGAAGGGGCTAACGAGTAATATTGCTTTCCTTGAACTATTTCCCATTCTGGTGGCCCTGACAACCTGGCCAGAAGGGTTCAGAGATCATTCTGTCGTGTTCTGGTCCGACAATATGACCGTAGTAGAATGCATCAATAGTCAGGCAGCCCATTGTAAATTAATTTTGAGGCTGCTCAAAGAAATTGTCCTACTGTGTATGCAACTGAACGTGGTATTCAGAGCAAGACATGTCCCAGGGGTGAAGAATCAGGCTGCTGATGCACTGTCTCGTTTTCACATGCAGGCTTTCTCGGGTTTCCTTCCGTCAGCGGACCCGGAGCCGGCACCCTTCCCCGAAGCTCTCTGGTCTCTCGGTGCCCCGAACTTCGTCACCTCGTGGGAGAGAGTCTAGCACCCAGGACAAGGAAGGCATATGAAGGGGCGTTCCAGGCCTATTTAGCCTTTTTGGGGGCAGAGAGAGGGGGACTTTGGGGGCAGGAAGAGTGGGTTGTACTTTTTCTGTTGTCCTTACGTAAGGCTGGGAAGTCGGTGGCTACCGCCCAAAGGCATCGTGCCGCCATTTCTTTTGTTGCCAGGGCCCATGGCATCCTGGACCCAACAGCGTCTTTTACAGTTCAGAAAGCGCTGCGTGGGTGGCAACGACTGGAGGGTCGCAGGGTAGACGTAAGACGACCGATAGGTTTAGACAGATTGTCCCAGTTACTGGCCACACTCCCTAACACGTGCTCGTCCCCTTTCGAAACCTGTTTGTTCCGGACTGCATTTACGCTGGCATTTCACGGGGCTATGAGAGTTAGTGAGCTAGTTGCAAGGAACAAACAGGATGTGACGGGGGGCTTGTGCAGGGAACATGTTCAGATCAGAGGTGATGCGATGATTGTCTCCTTTCTCAGGTCCAAGACCGACCAAGATGGGAGAGGGGACTGCACGATCATTCGCAGAAACCCCGAGTCACCCATGTGTCCGGTACAGTGCTTAGAAGATTACCTAGCACGAAGGGTGGCATCATGGGGGGGGACATTGTTGAGGCATGCAGACGCTACCCCACTGACGAGGTTTCAGTTTCAGCGGGTGCTTGCAATGGCCATTGCCGCAGCGGGCTTGGACCCGGGCGAATTTGGGACCCATTCCTTTCGAATAGGGGCTGCCACTGAAGCTACAGCCAGGGGTCTTAATGTAGAACAAGTGAAACGTGTGGGGCGTTGGTCCTCCAATTGTTATAAGAGGTACGTGCGATTGCACATGTTGTGAAGCTGTAATCATGTACTCACGCTTCTTGTCTTTTGTTTGTTTGCAGTTGCGCAAGCCTACGCGGCAGGGCGAACTGTGCAGTCGACCCTACACCAGGCCAGCGGTCGCACGTCACCGGCTGTGAAGAAGGAGGTGTGGGTCGTGGGCCACTCATACGTGAGACGGGCCGCAGACGTATTCAAAGCAGGTGACATGATTCACGTACCTGGGGAATACGGGTACAGAGTGTCCTTCTACGGAAGGGGCGGTCTCTGTATTGACCAGTTTCAGGAATTTTTTGAGGGTTTGTTAGAGCGGATGAGGTCACCGCCGTCCATAGTCATAGTGCATTTAGGGGGCAATGATTTGGTCACCACCGGTAGACGACTTCTCCTGGAGGCTATGCTTTCCACAGTAAGTTGGTTGGCGAGGAAAGTTCCGGGGTGCATAATTGCGTGGTCTCACATGATCCCACGAAAAGTGTGGCGGGGGGCTATCTCGATCCCTGCTTTGAATCATTCTGTTAAAAAATTGAATAATAAAGTGAGTAGGTTGTTCCGTTCCAAGACATTGCATTCGATCTCGCATAGTTGTATTGATGATGACAGTATGTATCTGGGGGATGGTGTGCATTTGTCGAGGGTGGGGAGTGAGTTACTCATAGGTGACTTCTTAGCTTGGTTAAAATCGTTAAAGCATGACCTTTAGGTAGGAGTTTTTTGTGGGGGGTCCGGATAGCCGGTCAACTATCCGGACCTGTGGCGGTAAGGTCATGATCGGTGAGCACTAATTGGTAGATCCCTATGAGTGGGCGTCACCCAACACGGATGGGAGCGCTCGGGAGAGGTGGCCATTGGCCCCTCAGTGGGGAGGCGGTCCCGTCTAAGGGCGGGTCGCCGGAAGTAAAGGAAAGGCGGTCAAGGCCCCTTCCTTTGTAGGAGGGGTTACAGTCCCCTCCTGGGGGAATTTCCCGGGGCCAGTGTCATCTGCGACGGCAGATGCGGTAAGTTGTGTGGGGTGGGGGGAGGTCCACGATACCTTCTAGATACCACACACAAGTCTTCGAACGACCTTTAAATGGCGTCGAGTCTTAAGTGCCCCCGTCAAGTCAAGGGAAATTGTTTGTAGTTGCACTTGAGGTAAGCCTCTGTGCTGTCGCCCCTCCCAAGTGGGAGGGGTAAGTCTGGTTAGGGATCTTGACACCGGTTATGACCTTGCCGTTGGCCCTTAAACGTTAGGATGTACAATTTCAGTGTTTCTAGAGAATGTTTTGTAGGATGCTAGTTCGGCTAGGAGAACCTCTGTATTAGAGAATATGTTAAGGTTAGCCAAACATCGCAATGTGATAAGGAAATTGTACATAATATGAAACGTTTAATGTTTTAATTTTTTGTTTTAATAAATACGGCCGGGAGGGTCACTCCCTCCCACATCCAAAAACTTTAAGAACTGTTTCCGGTTTCCCTCTTTTGGGGATTGTGTTGAGAGGGGGTGGCGGGTATCTCAGCCATATGGAAAGGGGCGACCACTCGGTCCCCCCGAACGTATGGCAGAGTGCCTCGATCCCCCCGGGAAGCCATTTTTGGGCGGGAGGCGCGTCTCGGCTGGTATGCCCGAAGCGGCGTAGCCGGGGCGCGGCTTTTCCCGCCCTAGAGTGGGCTGGCCTAGACACCGACGTAGCCAGCCCCGCCCTAGGGGCAGGCAGGGGCGGGTCCTCGCCCGCCCTGAAGATGGATAAAAAGAGACGCAAGACTAGAAGACGTCCTCTTGTTCTTGTGCTCCGAAGCTGCACCTCCTCGCTACTCGTGAGCTCGGGACAGAACGAAGAGCCAATTTTGACCCACCCACCAGCCCCTGAAGACAGCAAGTCATCGTGCAATAAAGTGAATTTTATAAGTTTGTTTTCGTTTCGTTTACAGGCTGTGAAAGTATCAGTTTGTTGTTGTTCTTAATAAAGTATGGTGAATATTGTGTAAGTTGATACGATTAAAATGATTTGAGGTAGTGTTGCATTTTAAGCATGTCCTTTCGGTCGTAGCGACCAATGTTTTCTTAGGTTTGAGTAAGAATTGTCGTATTTATTTTGGTAGGCGGTAAGGTCATGATCGGTGAGCACTAATTGGTAGATCCCTATGAGTGGGCGTCACCCAACACGGATGGGAGCGCTCGGGAGAGGTGGCCATTGGCCCCTCAGTGGGGAGGCGGTCCCGTCTAAGGGCGGGTCGCCGGAAGTAAAGGAAAGGCGGTCAAGGCCCCTTCCTTTGTAGGAGGGGTTACAGTCCCCTCCTGGGGGAATTTCCCGGGGCCAGTGTCATCTGCGACGGCAGATGCGGTAAGTTGTGTGGGGTGGGGGGAGGTCCACGATACCTTCTAGATACCACACACAAGTCTTCGAACGACCTTTAAATGGCGTCGAGTCTTAAGTGCCCCCGTCAAGTCAAGGGAAATTGTTTGTAGTTGCACTTGAGGTAAGCCTCTGTGCTGTCGCCCCTCCCAAGTGGGAGGGGTAAGTCTGGTTAGGGATCTTGACACCGGTTATGACCTTGCCGTTGGCCCTTAAACGTTAGGATGTACAATTTCAGTGTTTCTAGAGAATGTTTTGTAGGATGCTAGTTCGGCTAGGAGAACCTCTGTATTAGAGAATATGTTAAGGTTAGCCAAACATCGCAATGTGATAAGGAAATTGTACATAATATGAAACGTTTAATGTTTTAATTTTTTGTTTTAATAAATACGGCCGGGAGGGTCACTCCCTCCCACATCCAAAAACTTTAAGAACTGTTTCCGGTTTCCCTCTTTTGGGGATTGTGTTGAGAGGGGGTGGCGGGTATCTCAGCCATATGACATGGTCAGTGACATCACTCATGACATCACTGATGACACCATCCAGTGAATGTGTGTCTTTTTCAAAAATAAATATGTTTTATATTTGTATTTGTAAAGGACGATGGAAGAATAAATGGTTAAATAAGTGTGTAAATGGATGTTTTTTTTAAAAAGAATTGATTGGTTAACTGCCTTATTAAGTGTATCTTAATGAATACATATATAAACGAGTAATTTTTAAATATTTAAATATATGTATCAGTGTTTCACTTTGTGTATAAGTGGCTGCATGGGTTGGTGACTGACTCACTGTTTGTATGTGTTTTGAAGACAGCATATGTGCAGGACTGTATGGGTGGATGAGTGTGTATATGTGTGTGTTAGTGAGTGAATGCCTGTCTCACTAGTGTCTTTATGAGTAACTACATATGTTTTAATCTTGTATATATGAGCATTGATGTATATAAGTCAGTATATGTGAGAGTGAGAGATTGAAAGAGTTCCTTTTTAAATAAGTATGTGTTTCTATAAGTGATTGTTTAAGAGAGTAAGTATGTGTAAGTTTCCTTAGAAGTAATGTGCTAATGTATGTATAGCTGTATATGCAAATAAATGGATGTTCAATAGTTTATTTGCATGTGTGAGTATGTGTGTGAGTAACTTTTGTAAGACTGTCGGTGTGTAACAGGATGTATATGTGTATCACTATATATGATGAGTGAGAATATGTATGAGTGACTATATAAAACTGTTGGTGTATGAGTGGATGTGTATATAGATGGTGGAATTACTGAATTGGTTTTTGTAACTGGTATGGGTATCTCCATTTTTTTTTGAAAATGTTAGTTTCTATTGTTTGAATATGTGTTTCAATGGTTACATTACACTGAAAGGAGGTCTATCAGTCTGTCACAAGGATGGTGTCATCAGTGATGTCATGAGTGATGTCACTGACCATGTCATGAGTGATGTAATATGTGACGTCATCAGCAGTGCATTGCAGGCGCGCAAGTTATAGTGAGTCCAACTAACTATAACGTGGAATTTCATTGGTTTTATGTCAGTAAAATTTCCAGCTAACTATAACTGATGTGAAACCTATGTTTTTTTTAGTGAATTTAATAGGTTTTTTAAATGCTAATTCCTAACTATAACTGGTGTGAAACCTATGGTTTTTTCAGTGAATTTCATTGGTTTTTTAAATGCTAATTCCTAACTATAACTGGTGTGAAACCTATGTTTTTTTCAGTGAATTTCAAACGTTTTTTAAATTCTAATTCCTAACTATAAGTCTCACTTTATAAATAAGACTGTTAGCACTCTAGTTGTTCTTTAGAACACTCTGGTACATTCTGTCATTGGGCTACAGTTGGGCTACATCTAGCTGATATTTGGGCTACATTTGGATTTTTTGGTCTCTGGTGGCCATCTTTGGGCTACATTGGGCTACATTGGGCTACATTTGGGCTACATTTTGGCATATATATAGCCCAATGTAGCACAATATATATTTTTTCAAAGTTAATTTTCGTAAAAACCACTAAGAATAGGGCTACCAGTCCCTACAATTTTTCCCAATTTTTTTTTTTTTTTTTGCTTTGGAGCGCTCCCGGTGCGCTTCCCGGGGAGCGCCCCGAAAAGCGTACTTTTATAAAGCGCCCCGGGCGCGCTCCGGGGAGCGTCCCGTAAGCGCCAATATCACAAACGAAAACATGATCGTGACGTATCGCGTAGCCGCGTCCGCGTGATACGCACGGCGTAAGCGCACCCGGAAGTACTCGAGCGAATACGATCGCGCAACGTAAACATCCGACGCGCTTACGCTACGCGACCCGGAGCGCCCCCGGGCGCGCCCGGGGGCGCGTAGCGTAAGCGCGTCGGGTCATGTGACCTGAAAATAACACTTTTCATTGGTTCATAACAGTTTTAGTTTCATAATGATGAAGCCCCTGGTCTTGTGACCTGAAAATAACACTTCTCATTGGTTCAGGACAGTTTTTTTTCCAAATGATGAAAGACCCCACCTTTTTTCCTTATTCTGACTTTGTCCTTTGACTGAGGAAGACCTGTTTGTACATCTCTGTACCTTTTTGATCTTAATAATGGCTTCAGTAGCAGCAGCAGCTGGTGCATCTGCCCCACCACCACCACCACCACCACCAACAGGACCAGCTCCAGATTATATTGGTGGTCAAGAAGAGGAGGAGGAGGAAGAGGAAGAGGAGGAGGGGAGGAGAAGATGGCTGCCTGAAGAAAATACCCCATACAAACCCAAGCCACACATTGTATGGGAGTTTTTTTCAATCCCAGAGGGCAAGAAAAAAGTGAATGCGGCCAAGGTAACTTGCCTAATCTGCAATGAAGAACTCTCACGGGGCAACCCAAACAAAAAATATTCATTTGGTAACTATACCATGATTCGTCATATGACCCGAAAGCACCCAAACAACTACTCTCGTGCAGAGCTCAGGGAACTGGCCAGTAACCTCCCCCAGTCGTCAAGGACCACCTCCCAAAGAAACCAACCCACTTCATCGGGACCAGAAACATCAGAGATGATGCCTTGTATTCAGCCAAGATTTGCTGATTTTAAAATCACTTGTTCTGCATGTGGCAAGCTTATCGCCTATGGTGAAAAAAGCGTAAAGCTCATCGTCCTTGCAGGTGATAATCACAAGTGCCCCAAAAAGAAGTAATTTTTTTGTTTTTTTGTTTTTTTGCTCCAGTTGAGCCAGTTTCAATTCCCTTTTTTTGTTTCTCCCCCTAAAAAAATACAAAAAAAAATATAAAACTGTTTTGAAAAGCCAAAAAAAGTACAAAATGTTCAAAAAACACAAAAAAATATAAAACAACAAAAAGAAAAAAAAAAAAGTTATTTTTAGAACTACCTCCAATTTCTAAATAAAGGCTTCTTTTTTTTAAAAACTCTGTCATCTTTTTCCCTTATAGTACGCTCCCCGGGCTGCTCCCCGGTGCGCGTACCGGGCGCTTCCCCCGCGCAAAACGAAGAAAAAAAAATATTTTAAATGCCCCGCGGGGCCCTTTTATAGCCCCCACATCAAACCTAGGGGGTCAAGGGGGGGTCTACTCTGCCCCCTTATGGTCATTTCCCTCTTTGTTTTGGCCACCTCTCGTGTCTCGATCCTACCGAGACACAAGATGGCGGCCGCTCCAGACTGTTTCGAATGTTTACAGACACCCGAGAGCCAATCAGCTTTCCGTGTGCACCTCGCGTGCCGTGCCCAGTTCGCGTACCGGTGCACGTACCAGAGCGCGGCTATAGATATATATATTTTTTTTAACCTTAATTACTCAAAATCCACTGGAGCACATATCTTGAGACATAGCAAAGGCACATCGAGCTACCAGTCCCTACAATTTTGCCAAGTTTGGTGAAAATCCATTCAGCCGTTCGGGCTAAAAGTGAAATCGACCGCCCTATGGAAATTAACATGGGGAAAACGTGTTTTGGGACCCCCTTTTTATCTCGGCCCCCTCTTGACGAATCCCCCCCAAACTTTCAGGGAAGGACCGGAACGCCGCAAGGCCATTTTGAGGAAATTTTGAGGCAGATTCGTCAACCGGCGCCAAAGTTATTCCAAATAGAATTTTGAGATTTAACATTGAAAAAAATCCTAACTATAACTACCTACTGGCGACCGCCAGTAGGTAATATATATATATATATATATATTCACTGAAAAAACCATAGGTTTCACACCAGTTATAGTTAGAAATTAGCATTTAAAAAACCTATTAAATTCACTGAAAAAACCATAGGTTTCACACCAGTTATAGTTAGCTGGAAATTTTACTGACATAAAACCATTGAAATTCCCACGTTATAGTTAGTTGGACTCACTATAACTTGCGCGTGTAATGCACTGCTGATGACATCACATATTACATCACTCATGACATGGTCAGTGACATCACTCATGACTTCACTGATGACACCATCCAGTGAATGTGTGTCTTTCTGAAAAATAAATATGTTTTATATATGTATATGTAAAGGTCGATGGAAGAATAAATGGTTAAATAAGTGTCTAAATGGATGGTTTTTTAAAAAAAAATTGATTGAATAACTGGCTTATTAAGTGTATCTTAGTGAATACATATATTAGCGAGTAATGTTTAAATATTTAAATATATGTATCAGTGTTTCACTTTGTGTATAAGTGGCTGCATGGGTTGGTGAGTAGCTACATGTGTGTGTATATGGGTTATTAGATGTCTTTTTTAGTATCTTTATAATTGTCTGTTTGATTTGGTAGGGGTGTTACTTAGCACATAGATGCATCAATGACTGACTCACTGTTTGTATGTGTTTTGAAGACAGCATATGTACCGGACTGTATGGGTGAATGAGTGTGTATATGTATGTGTTAGTAAGTGAATGACTGTCTTACTTGTGTCTTTATCAGTAACTACATATGTTTTAATCTAGTATATGTGAGTATTGATGTATGTAAGTGAGTATATGTGAGAGTGAGAGATTGAAAGAGTTCTTGTTTTAATAAGTATGTGTTTCTATAAGTGATTGTTTAAGAGAGTAAGTATGTGTAAGTTTCCTTAGAAGTAAGGTGGTAATGTGTGTATAGCTGTATATGCAAAAAAATTGATATTCAATAGTTTATTTGCATGTGTGAGTATGTGTGTGAGCAATTTTTGGAAGACTGTCGGTGTGTTAACGGATGTATAGGTGTCTCACTACATATGATGAGTGAGTATATGTATGAATGACTATATAGAACTGTTGGTGAATGAGTGGATGTGTATATATTTATTTATTTATTATTTATTTTATTTATTATTAATCTTGTAGAGCGCGAACAGCTACCCGTGAGGGTTTCCCGGGGCTGATTGACAATTTAGCATAGTAGTCCAGAGGGAGTTAAAGCGCAAAAACCAGGTCTTAAAGGCTTTGCAGCTTTCCGAAGGGAAATTATTGGGCAAAAAGCCAGGTCTTAACGGCCTTGCGGAAGCGAAGATGGCAGTGCTCCACTCGTAGGTCTAAAGGAAGAGAATTCCAAAGTCTGGGTCCCAGTACAGAAAAGGAACGACCGCCCACTCTGGTGAGCCTAAACTTAGGCACACAGAAAAAATGTTGGGAGGAAGAACGGAGGGAGCGTGCGGGAACATAGGGTTTAACGAGAGATTGGAGATAGATGGGGGCAGCTTCAATCTTTATTTTATGCATAAAGCATAGTGTTTTGAATTTAAATCGTTTATCAAGGTTGAGCCAATGGAGTTGTTTGATGCGTTCGGAAATTGGATCATATTTCCGACATCCACACAGAAGCTGAGCAGCGGCATTCTGGACTAGTTGGAGACGGCGCATGACCGCCCTGGTCGCCCCCAGATAGAGCACATTACTGTAGTCCAATCTGGAGGTCACCAGCGCCGTCACAACAGATCTCTGGGTGTCAGAAGGCAGGATCCAAAAGATTTTACGCAGCCACCTAAGAATAGTAAAGCAGGTGGCTGCAACCTTGTTAGCCTGATCCTTCATCGATAGCTCCCTATCGATAATGACCCCGAGATTTCTCGCTCGTTCCGATGGAATGGGTAAGTCTCCCATAGTTGATGGCCAATGTCTTGAACTCCATAGGTCAGGCTTGTTACCGAAGACAAGCACCTCCGTCTTATCGCTGTTGAGCTTAAGAAAATTACAGCTCATCCAGCGGGAGATGTCCCTAAGACCAGATTGTAAAGAAGAAGGTGATAAAGGGTCAGCTTGAGATAGGGAGAACACAATCTGTGAATCATCAGCGTAAGTAAAAAGATTAAGCCCAGAGTGATAAGCAACATGTGCTAAAGGGACAACATAAAGATTGAAAAGAAGAGGACTTAGGATAGAACCCTGGGGAACACCATGAGGAGAAAGATAAGTGTTGGAAGTGGAGGTGTTGGAGAAAATTTGAAAAGTCCGATCAGTAAGAAAGGACGAAAGCCAATGCAAGGCTTTGTCACATATACCAAAAGAGGCAAGGCTACTGAGAAGGATACTGTGCGAGACAGTATCGAAGGCTGCACTGAGGTCGAGCAATATCAGTGCAGCCGTTTCACCTCGATCGAGTAGTTGGCGAATATTCTCAGTTACTCCTAAAAGAGTGGATTCAGTGGAGAAGCCTTGACGAAAGCCTGACTGGGAGGGATGAAGGAGATTATTAGTGACAACAAAGCGAGACAGATGTAGATGAATATGCTGTTCCAAAATTTTCGAAAAAGCCGGCAGCAACGAGATTGGACGGAAGTTGGCAGCAACATTTGGGTCCGCATTGGGTTTCTTAAGAAGTGGGGTTACCATCGCATGCTTCCAGCTCTGAGGGACCGTGGTGGAATTACTAAATTGGTTGTTGTAACTGGTATAGGTATCTCCACTTTTTTGAAAATGTTAGTTTCTATTTTTGAATATGTGTTTCAAGTGTTACTTTACAGTGAAAGGAGGTCAGTCACTCTGTCACAAGGATGGTGTCATCAGTGATGTCATGAGTGATGTCACTGACCATGTCATGAGTGATGTAATATGTGATGTCATCAGCAGTGCATTACACGCGCAAGTTATAGTGAGTCCAACTAACTATAACGTGGGAATTTCAATGGTTTTATGTCAGTAAAATTTCCAGCTAACTATAACTGGTGTGAAACCTATGTTTTTTTCAGTAAATTTAATAGGTTTTTTAAATGCTAATTCCTAACTATAACTGGTGTGAAACCTATGGTTTTTTCAGTGAATTTCATAGGTTTTTTTAAATGCTAATTCCTAACTATAACTGGTGTGAAACCTATGGTTTTTTCAGTGAATTTCATAGGTTTTTTATCTGCTAATTCTTAACTTTTTATAGGGTCTCATACCTATGTGTTTTTTAGTGAATTTCTAATATTATTTCTTCGCAAATATCTATAGCTTAAAAAGATATGTTTTTCTAAAAATGAATCCTATGTTGTATATTAATATAATATTTTGTTTTTTAAAAGTATATTCTTTTTTTTTATATTTCACTCTGGAGCGCTCCCGGTGCGCGTACCGGTGAGCTCCCCGGTGCGCGTACCGGGCGCGTCCCGTCAGCGCACCAACAAAAAAAAATAAAAAAAAAATAATGAAGGAGTGAGCATGAGGAATGGGGATAAAGAGAGTGGTGTAAAGAGAAAGAGAGCTAGAGGGAGGAACACAGAGGAACTGTGTAATAGATAGTAAAACAGAGAAAAGGTATAAGAGGAAGTAACTGAGAAAAGGAAAATGAATAAGGGAGCAAAAGAAGAGAAGAAAGAGGAAGAAGACTAAAGCAGATATTCTGGGAGAATGTGAATGGGTGATGAGAGTAAAAGGAAGGAGAGTAAAGGATGAGGAATGAAAGGTAGTGACGGAACCAGAGAAAAGGAACAGTGGTGACGGAGGGAAAGAAAATAGCAGTGATTGTAAGTAAAAATGAGTGAAAGAGGGTGGATAAAAGTGAATAAGGGTAAGACATGGGGAGTGACAGAGAGAAAGAACAGAGAGAGTAAAGGAAGAAGTGTCAGAAAGGGACTAAGTGAAGCAGAAAAAAAAGAAAAGAGAGGGAGTGTGGGTGAGCAGGGGCACTGAAAGAAGTTGAATGTGGTAGGAAAGTAAGGAAAAGAGAAATATGGAGGATAAGAATAAGTGAGGGAAGCAGAGTAAGAAAACAGAGGTGAGGTAGGGTGAGCGAAAAGTAGTGAGGTTAAAACAAAGGGTGATGATAAACTACATTTTGTACTCACACTTACCATATAATTAATGAAAATTTAATTGCATCTTTAAACTACACTTTGTATCTGTGAAAGACAAAAGAAAAAACAAGTTATAATTAGTAAAATATATTTTTCAAAATAGAAGAAACAGGTCAAGAGGTAAAAAATCAAAAAAAGTGTACTAAGAAATAAAGCAATAGTGAAGGATACAAAAACAGAAATAAAGTAATGTAGAAAGAGAAAAAAGAGGGAAAAAGAAATAGAAAGAGAACAAATTACTGAATATAAGTAAGATACTAAAAGAATGCGAGATACCAAAACGAAATCAGGAAAGAGAAGAAAGTAAAAGGAAAATGAGTGAAAAGGAGAGGAGTCTAAATGAGGAACTATTAATAAGAAAGTGGAATGGAAGATGACTGAGAGTGAGTGAAGGGGAGTCACAGAGTAAAGGGATGTAAGGAATGAGGTTAATATAGAACGATAGAGGAAAAAGGAGTGAGGAAGTAAGTAGACAGAAAGACAAAGAGAAGGACTGAGTGAACTGCAGTACAATGAGTGAAGATTGCAAAAAGAGTAAAGGAGCAAAAGAAGGAAATAGAGGGGAAGAGAACTAAAGCAGTGGTACTGAGAGAATGTGAGAAAGATGAAAAGTGGTGGAAGGGAGAGAGGAAATGCAGACAGTTGAAATTGGATTGAGGAGTTGTGAATGAAGTGGAGTAAAGGAACAGTGATGAAACAAAGTGAAAGAAAGGCAGTGTAAGTGAGTAAAGTGAGCTAAATAAGGGTGGAAAAAGGAAAATGAATGAGAGACAATGGGAATACAATGTAAATTACACAATGCAAACTATAGAATAACTTATACAACATGTTACTTGGTTTCTTTTGCTGTTCTCAGAATATATTGAATTTCACTTAAATTAGTGAGTTCAAACTCTTCATCATATAACAGCGGGAAAAAAAACACAATCTAAAAGATTGTGTTTAAAAAAAAAAAACACTTACAACTCATATAAGTACACTAATCTTTAATTCACTTACTTTTCCGTGAGGCCAAATAGAAGATAGTGAAGGTCCTTTTGGTGGAAAAAAAGTCTGCTGTTCTCTATAACTTCCATTTCATCGACTTCCTATGAAAAAAAATCTAAGAACATCATACCTTAGACTTTCCTTACGGCCAAATCGTGTCTGATATATGAATATTTTTTACTTTGAGATCCACTTACAGTACCTATATGAGATAAATAATTTAAAACATTAGATTAACTAACTAACTAACTAACTTTTATTTTCTATTCCCGTCTTCAAAGGCCAATTCCCTTTACTAAAACTTTGGTTTTAAAAACACTAGGTAAGAATTTTTAGAGTCATAAGGCAAACGTTGTTTATAAGTCAAATGAGAATCATTGCAGTAACTCCAACCGTCTTCACATTTTAAGTAGCATGTATAATGTCCTGAAGTTGTCGAAGGACCGTCATGATAAATAATAGCTTCAGTTGTAAAGGTTTTTCCTGAAATTGATAACTGAGAAGCCACAACATTTTTGATACAAGTTGACAATTTAGTTCCATCAGGTCTACATTGTTGGAAAACTAAAATGATATACTGACCATAACTTTGTATAAATAATGTGGATAGCATTGGACAGTTACATTGGGTAAACACCATATTATGATCAGCTGCTTTAACTAGATTTTTAAATGACACTGATTTACAGTCAGGTAAAGTCAAATATATAAATCTTTCAGTATCTATTCTAGTATTACTTGATGAACTACAATTGGGGCAGTCATGCTGCCATTGATAAGAAAGGCTGAAAAGATTATCTACATCTACACCTTCATCTTCCAAAACACCAAACATATACATTAAAAATTCCTGATAATCCTGCTGAATGTTCTGTGAAAATTTATCTTGACCAGAACACATATCTAAAATATTTCGAATTTCTGTTACACTTTCTATTTTTGCTCTATCACTGCTACATTTCTCAAACACAGAATTCAATAAACCACACAATCTTTGATCCCGATTTTCAACAATCTGTTCTTGTAAAGTTTGGAGAAAAAAAAAACATTAACCACTACATTAGCATAGCAGTTGACACCAGAACTATTTTCATACTGAAATCCAACAACATTTTCTTCACAATCCTTTTTCTTTCTGTTTTGAATTACAGTTTCATCTACTTTTTGTCTTTTTGCTACTACCTCACTGCAATTACTCTCATTTCTTCTTTTTCGGCCTACCACACGTTTTTCAAACAGAGGATATTGAGGCAAATGTGGAGCATACTCTCTTCTTAACCTACTGTATTCTTTAACACAATCTAGATCTGCACAAATCTTTGTCTCATCACACGCGATCAAGTTCAATCCTGATAAAGTTCTGACTCGGGATAATGCCACATATGCCATACCCTCTTTAAACACAGATCTTCCAATGTTCACTAAAGCATTATCTACACTTAAACCTTGAGATTTATGAATTGTTACTGCATATGCCAAACAAACAGGAAACTGTTTTCGGCGAACATATAAGTCTTTTACAAGTAAAAATCTAGCAGAACAACGACTGATTTGTTGTATTTGCTCAATGCCATCAAATTTTATTTTTAAAAATTCAATTCCATCTCTAGTTCTATAATTCACAAAATCAACAACATAACCCATTGCTCCATTTACCAGACCTCTTTCAACATTTAAATTCCTTCTCAAAATGATACGACAATTTAAACACACATTCAGAGTCTTTTCAAAACCGGCTGTTTTAGATATAGTTTTCTCTAATGAATCCAATTTGGTTTTCAAATTTACGGACAAAACAATTGTTGTACCCATATGCTCTATTTTATCTATTGCTTCCAGTTTCACAATCTCTTCATTTTCTAACTCTAACATTTTGTTGTTGAAGATGGAACATTCTTGCAGAGTTGGCATCAAACATATCCCAGATTTCTTCTCAGTAATTTTTTAAAAAATATTCACAGGAAGAATGTTTTCATTTGGATACAAATTTGAAATTAATCGAGCATGTAAAGCTTCTTTCCCAAGCTCGCTTAGTTTTCCAATTCTTACATCTTGTAGAATATTTTTATAATCTTCATCCTTTGCCTGTCGCATATTTTGAAGCAGTTCAGCATATTTAAAATGTAACCATATATTAACGTTTCCAATGCTTCCAAGGGACTTCCTGGTATCTTCATGTGTGAGCATTTTAAACACTGGTTGTCCTTTTACTGGAGTCAACTGCAATAGATCTGCAAAAACAATAATGTGTTTTCCTCCAAATAACACATCATACTCTGTTCTAAGAATTTCTTGCATTCTCAAATGCACAAAAGCAAGCATTAGATTTGAGACCATGCTTACTTCATCAATGATAAGAAGTTTCATTTTCTTCAAGACTCTTGAAACTTCAGAACACGCATCTCCAGATAACTTGTTGTAATGCAATTTATTATCATGCTCAACTGACAGCATCAGTAAACGATGTAGAGTAATCCCTTTATTGTTATGTGCTGCCAGACCAGTTGGAGCAGTTACAACACAAGACAGCGGTGAATCAGTCCTTTTCTGCAGATAAGTTGCAATGGCTTTAATGAGAAAACTTTTTCCTGTTCCCGCTTCTCCACTTACGTACAGTCGAACAGGCTTAAATGATGTACATGAGCACACTTTTTTCTCATGTCTGAATCCATGTTCAATCTGTTCTGTGACTTCATCATATATCTTTTTCTGCTCAACGTTTAGTTGCTTTACCAAATCTTCTAAGTTAACTCCATCCTCTTGAGCTTGTTCCATAGCTCTTTCCACCTCATCCATGGCAGTGGCAGCTTCATTTTGGATAATAGGTCCTCCTAGTGGATCCTGACTCAATGAAGTAGAACTCTGACTGTCTTGAGAACTGTCTCTAGCAATCTCTTCAGCAATTGTGGTTTCTTGCTCTATTTCTTCGTTCAACATTTGCAGATAATTTAGAAAAATAGGACATTCTATGGTATCCTTAGTTGCATTAAAATAGTCTTCATAACAGAGAAAATCTCCAAGTAGTTCCTCTTCTGTACGCCATGGCTTAAAGAGTTGCAAAAGAGCTAAATAGTAAAATTCTCTTTTGTCTGGAGCTTCGCAACTCAATTTTCGATGATTAATCAAATGGCCTTTTTTCTGCTTCACTAGACATCCTTCATTGCCAATGACTGAATATTTTCCATTATTGATATCTTCTGTGATGTTCCTCTTATAACTGTAGTTTTGCAGAACTTCATACAAACAAGTGTTCTCAAGGTGAGTACTTCTATTTGGATAGTATGTATCCAACATATTTGTCTTCAAAATATCTGTACTGTTTGGTTCTTTCTCTGCCAAATATTCAATTTCTTGTACAGATTTCAAAACTCGGTTTCATGTTGCAGCAAGACCTAGACTCACCCAAATGATTGTTCTTAATTTGGCATAGAGACTTGCTGATGATAACCGATCGGAACATTCATATGCTCCAATTTCTCGATGCGACAACATCTTCAGACTGAAACTGTATAATTTCTTGCTTAGACTCTTTTCATGTGAAATGTCCTCCCACATTTCCTTCAATTCTGTCTTTTCTTTTTTTGTGATGTAAGATGTCACATATCGAGCCACAGCAATAGAGTTGTCAGCAACGAACTGAATATCCATGTTAGCATTCCACATGGACAAAATCACTGGGTTGTAATCGTTGATGTACTTAGACTCTTCGTTTCTTTCTAAATTGTATGTATTTTTGGGAGATTTCCTCGTCACAGTATGTCGTAGAGATGACATCAAATTATTTACTCTTCGACGACAGTACTTTCCACAATGATGAGATTGAAAACGTAAAACTTGTTGCCTTAAACTGTTTTCTTCAGTAGTTTTTGGAACAGTACATGTTGAATACTCTTCAATGAAACTCATTACTATTTCATCCGAATCTGATCCAAATTTGGGTGCATTTTTTATCCATAACAACATATGTATATTAGGAGCACCCCTCGCTTGATATTCCTTCCTCCAAAAGAAATCCAAAACCTCTCCAAGGGGAGGATTTTTTTTGTTGGTAATAAAAGACATCATAGCTTCAAATCTATGATTAAAATATCTGCAAACATTCACTGGATCCAAAGAACACAGTTCTCCAGGTGTTTTCAATTCTATATTTTGGATGTTTCCATTTGCCTCTCGTAGAAATTGAAGTAAGTCGTCCCATGCATACTCAGCACAGCTAAGAGTGAGGAATCATGTAGGAGTTCCTAAGTTTCTTAGCATGCATTTCAATTCTCCATGACGACGGAACCAATACTCATTGGTTCCACGCTGATATGCCATGAGATTGATTAGCTGAGATTCCAAAATACTATCTTGCAGATTGACTTTCTCCATAAAGTCCCTTGCAGAAACATTTTGCAGATGAGCTCCACTTTTTAATATATGATTAACTGCATAAGAAAGACCAGACAAATCACTTTCATACAGTAGATGAAACAAATACGGTATGCATTGCCGAAACCTTGAATCTTCAGCATATAATCTTAAAGTCCGGTATTCAGCTGCAGGAATTTGAACTGGTCGATCGTCATATCGTCCACCACGACCTGTTGGAAATAACTGTGGAAAACAACGAGCTTTCAAACTTTCTTCCCATACACTAATGGGACTTCCTTTTTCTGCTTTCATTTGAAACAAGTCAATTGCATTCCCCATTACTTCTTTGGAATGCAAAGGATGAACAGTATAATGTTCGTATATTTCTTCACTTCTAGACACATCAACTTTTTCAATTTGGCCAACTGAACAATCACTGTCTTATGTGTAGCTGTTTCCTCTGCTCCAACACTTACATCTTTATAGTACTCATTGTTTTTGACCAAATACAATGTTGCCTTTTTGACTTTCCTAACATCCACTAAATCTTGCCAGATTTTCTTACTCTTTGTCGGAACCCCATTAACTAGAATAACTAGAGGATCCTCTTCTACTCTTTCAGCACCAATTGTATCCATATTTTTCTTGACATCTAGAGGCAAATAAACAACTCTTCCCTTTAATCCTCTTTGTAAATCTGTAGGAGGTAATTTCCCTATCTTAGGCTCCATGCGAACAATAGCTTGAAAAGGATGGACACATTGAATCAAAATTGATTCATAAGTATTTAAATCCATCAATTCATAAGGAATATCTATCAACTGAAGATTATTATGAACTGCTCTAGCAGGCATTCTATTTTCATTTAATTTTTTCAAACAATAATTACAAATACGCTGATCAAAACTCAAATCAAAAGAATTCTCCACCAACAAATAACTTACAAAATCCTTCCATTCACTATTATTTTCCAATTCACATTTTGCATATAAATCAACTAACCTAGTCTGAATCTTATAATGAGTCCGTCGACAACACACACAAGTTAAATTAGGCCTCTCACTTGATTTCACCTTAAACTTGGTAATTTCCTCGTCAAACTTTTCTGTACTTGAAATCTGTCCATTGTCTTCCACATTACCATCCATTACTATATCCATTTCTACACTTTCCTCTTTGTTCCCGAAATAACAAAACTCAATTTCTTCACAAATAGTCTTCACATCCACTTCAGATCCATGCAAAAGAGCACTGTTTAACTGTTTAAGCTTAAGTGCTGGACTTTTTGCATAATACAACTTTCTCAATAATTTCCTCACCTTATTATGATGCACTGCTAACATCCTAAAATGATGAAAAACACTTTGACATACTTTTCTAGAAAGACAAGCCCGTGAATGCCCAAGCAAACCTGTGCTTTCTCTCACTCTGCAAGGATCTAACTCTTGCAAGATCTTCATTTTTTGTTTGAGACTTTTCTTACTATATGTACGTAAGAAATTTCGAAGCAAATCGATTGAATCCTGTCGCACACTACAAATACTACTGCATTTCCATGTGTACACTGGACCCTTAGTACGTCTCCCTAAAACTTCATCAGCTAACACCTCTTCTGCATCTCTAGACACAAGTTTCTCTTTTTCCATCACACAACCATCACGGGTGTCAACTGCAGGCACCAAATCATTTTCCTGAAAGTAACTCTCTTCATTGAAAAATGGCTCAGAACTTGAACTATGCATCCATTCGCCAGAAAATACTTAACAAAAATTAGTCCGATTAATAATTCTTTTCCATCTACTGTTCGATTTGAAAATATCAATTGCCTTATTAAGTATCCTAATTCTATTGATTACTAAAATAAATATTTTTTTCTTAACTTCAAAAGCCTGATCAACAATCTCCTCTACACTTTTTTTTTCTTATAAAAAGCAGTTCTCTGTTTAGATTTCTTATTTTTTAGCAAATTTAAAACTACCCTATTACGAAACATTCGCCTACGAATGTCCCTACATTGATTTACCCTTCTATTGCTATCCATTCTCCTCTCTCCTACTCCAATCGAGAAATTTTTTGTGGGCCTCTCCTTCCTGTTTAGATTTGCTGTCTCCTTCTGAATATTCACATTACCAATATCATTTCTTTTTGTACGACATATGTTGCAAAGAAAAGACTTAATTGTCTTACCAGGAGCTTTTCTGGTGTTTTTTGAAGTAGTTGTTGTAGAGGATTCCATAAATTCTGTTGCTGATGTTCTCCTTTTACGTATGGTATTTTTGATACTTCTTTGCCTTGAAGGCATTTTTGCTTGCTTTTAAAAAGTTGATTTGAATCTGTTGTTCTGAAAAAAAAAACACATTAAAGACCACTATTAGCAAACAACAAAGTAATGACAAAAAGCAAACAATATAAACAATAAATTGCAACATATTTAAGTTTATACAACAGCATCTCAGAGCCTTATTTATGAAGGCCTTGCGCCACCAGTGCATCCCATGTTAAAAGAGACATACCGGCGCCACAAGACAATCATAAATAAGACCCAAATATAAATACCATTGATTTGCACCAAAAATCGTTTTTTGAATAACATTTAAAAAACCCAGGGCAGAACCTATGTACAAGCACTGAATTTCACTTTTGAAACCTCACTGTTTCCCAAAATACAAATCCTCTACCTTGCAAATATTGATAGCAAGCATTATCAAAAAGCAGAACACAAACCAAAGGCAAAGAAACTCAGGGCCTTATTTATGAAAGCCTTGCGCCACCATTGCGTCACTTTCTTCCCATGTTAAAAGTGACATACCTACGCCACAAGACAATCATAAATAAGACCCAAATATAAATTCCATTGATTAGCACCAAAAATCGTTTTTTGAATAACATTTAAAAAACACAGGGCAGAACCTATGTACAAGCACAGAATTTCACCTTTGAAACCTCACTGTTTCCCAAAATACAAATCCTCTACCTTGCAAATGTTGATATCAAGCATTATCAAAAAGCAGAACACAAACCAAGAGCAAAGAAACTCAGGGCCTTATTTATGAAAGCCTTGCGCCACCATTGCGTCACTTTCTTCCCATGTTAAAAGTGACATACCTACGCCACAAGACAATCATAAATAAGACCCAAATATAAATTCCATTGATTTGCACCAAAAATCGTTTTTTGATTAACATTTAAAAAACACAGGGCAGAACCTATGTACAAGCACAGAATTTCACTTTTGAAACCTCACTGTTTCCCAAAATACAAATCCTCTACCTTGCAAAGGTTGATAGCAAGCATTATCAAAAAGCAGAACACAAACCAAGAGCAAAGAAAGTCAGGGCCTTATTTATGAAGGCCTTGCGCCACCAGTGCGTCACTTTCTTCCCATGTTAAAAGTGACATACCGGCGCCACAAGACAATCATAAATAGGAGCCAAATATAAATTCCATTGATTTGCACCAAAAATCGTTTTTTGATTAACATTTAAAAAACACAGGGCAGAACCTATGTACAAGCACAGAATTTCACTTTTGAAACATCACTGTTTCCCAAAATACAAATCCTCTACCTTGCAAATGTTGATATCAAGCATTATCAAAAAGCAGAACACAAACAAAGAGCAAAGAAACTCAGGGCCTTATTTATGAAGACCTTGCGCCACCAGTGCGTCACTTTCTTCCCATGTTAAAAGTGACATACCTACGCCACAAGACAATCATAAATAAGACCCAAATATAAATACCATTGATTTGCACAAAAAATCGTTTTTTGAATAACATTTAAAAAACACAGGGCAGAACCTATGTACAAGCATTGAATTTCACTTTTGAAACCTCACTGTTTCCCAATATACAAATCCTCTACCTTGCAAATATTGATAGCAAGCATTATCAAAAAGCAGAACACAAACCAAGAGCAAAGAAACTCAGGGCCTTATTTATGAAAGCCTTGCGCCACCATTGCGTCACTTTCTTCCCATGTTAAAAGTGACATACCTACGCCACAAAACAATCATAAATAAGACCCAAATATAAATTCCATTGATTTGCACCAAAAATCGTTTTTTGAATAACATTTAAAAAACACAGGGCAGAACCTATGTACAAGCACTGAATTTCACTTTTGAAACCTCACTGTTCCCCAAAATACAAATCCTCTACATTGCAAATGTTGATATCAAGCATTATCAAAAAGCAGAACACAAACCAAGAGCAAAGAAACTCAGGGCCTTATTTATGAAAGCCTTGCGCCACCATTGCATCACTTTCTTCCCATGTTAAAAGTGACATACCTACACCACAAGACAATCATAAATAAGACCCAAATATAAATTCCATTGATTTGCCCCAAAAATCGTTTTTTGATTAACATTTAAAAAACACAGGGCAGAACCTATGTACAAGCACAGAATTTCACTTTTGAAACATCACTGTTTCCCAAAATACAAATCCTCTACCTTGCAAATGTTGTTATCAAGCATTATCAAAAAGCAGAACACAAACTAACAGCAAAAAAACTCAGGGCCTTCTTTATGAAGGCCTTGCGCCACCAGTGCGTCACTTTCTTCCCATGTTAAAAGTGTCATACCGACGCCACAAGACAATCTTAAATAACAGCCAAATATAAATTCCATTGATTTGCCCCCAAAATCGTTTTTTGATTAACATTTAAAAAACACAGGGCAGAAACTATGTACAAGCACAGAATTTCACTTTTGAAACATCACTTTCCCAAAATACAAATCCTCTACCTTGCAAATGTTGTTATCAAGCATTATCAAAAAGCAGAACACAAACCAAGAGCAAAGAAACTCAGGGCCTTATTTATGAAAGCCTTGCGCCACCATTGCGTCACTTTCTTCCCATGTTAAAAGTGACATACCTACACCACAAGACAATCATAAATAAGACCCAAATATAAATTCCATTGATTTGCCCCCAAATCGTTTTTTGATTAACATTTAAAAAACACAGGGCAGAACCTATGTACAAGCACAGAATTTCACTTTGGAAACATCACTGTTTCCCAAAATACAAATCCTCTACCTTGCAAATGTTGATATCAAGCATTATCAAAAAGCAGAGCACAAACCAAGAGCAAAGAAACTCAGGGCCCTATTTGTGAAGGCCTTGCGCCACCAGTGCGTCACTTTCTTCCCATGTTAAAAGTGACATACCGGCGCCACAAGACAATCATAAATAAGACCCAAATATAAGTTCCATTGATTTGCACCAAAAATCGTTTTTTGATTAACATTTAAAAAACACAGGGCAGAACCTATGTATAAGCACAGAATTTCACTTTTGAAACATCACTGTTTCCCAAAATACAAATCCTCTACCTTGCAAATGTTGTTATCAAGCATTATCAAAAAGCAGAACACAAGCTAAAAGCAAAGAAACTCAGGGCCTTCTTTATGAAGGCCTTGCGCCACCAGTGCGTCACTTTCTTCCCATGTTAAAAGTGTCATACCGACGCCACAAGACAATCTTAAATAACAGCCAAATATAACTTCTATTGATTTGCCCCCAAAATCGTTTTTTGATTAACATTTAAAAAACACAGGGCAGAAACTATGTACAAGCACAGAATTTCACTATTGAAACATCACTGTTTCCCAAAATACAAATCCTCTACCTTGCAAATGTTGATATCAAGGATTATCAAAAAGCAGAACACAAACCAAGAGCAAAGAAACTCAAGGCCTTATTTGTGGAGGCCTTGCGCCACAAGAGCGTCACTTTCTTCCCATGTTTAAAGTGATGCACTGGCTGCACAAGGCAATCATAAATAAAGGCCAAATGAAAATACCATTCATTTGCACCCAAAATCGTTTTTAGATTAACATTTTAGAAAAACTGAGCAGAACCAATGTACAACCACTCAATATCACTTTTGAAACCTCACTGTTTCCCAAAATACAAATCCTCTATTTTGCAAATGTTCATAGCTAGTATTAACAAAAAGCAAAAACACAAACCAACAACAAAAAAAATCAGGGCCTTATTTATGAAGGCCTTGCGCCACAAGAGCGTCACTTATTTCCCATGTTAAAGGTGATGCACCGGCTGCACAAGGCAATCATAAATAAGGGCCAAATGTAAATACCATTGATTTGCACCCAAAATCGTTTTTTTGAATAACATTTTAGAAACACAACACAGGACCTATGTACAAGCATACAATTTCACTACTGAAACTTAACTATCTGCTTCCAAATATTCTCCATAGAGCAAACAAGTCTCTATCTAAATTAAATAAATCATTACTTACCTTTACAAATGCTTTGGGAGATTAAGAACAGTGTCAGACACACACACCAATTTTTCTTTAGCAGAGCAAAAGGTGTGGACTCAATACACTGAAACCAAGACTGGCATAGAAAATCCCTAACTTTACACACATATGCCTTATTTCAACCAATCAAAAGACCTTTCTATCTGTTACCATAGCAACTCCCTCCTAACTGAACTCTCGGGTTCAAAAGTTTATTCTACAATGTTGCAAATTAAGTCAGCAAGGATGTTTGACCTCTCAATACACCAGCATATCCAGGGCATTATTGCTTTTAGTAACTTTTTCTTAACCATTCAAATTGCTTCTTACACACAACACAACCATGCACCCTAACTTTCTGTTTTCAACTAACTGAATCCACCAATCATTGCTTGTGATTCATCAGCAGGGAAACTCCACAATTTTATTTTTTTTTGTAAATTCCTACAGTTCCAACTGCCATTTCATTCCCACACTTCATCTGACTGCACCAGAACCTTCTCACATCATGTATTCTGTATGGATTATTGGACATAGCTACATCCACTGGGCTCAAAGGTATGCAGCAAGCAGAAATTATCACAACCTTGATTTATCAAATGTGGAAATTAAGTGGATTGGCCAGAGAGGATTGAGATGTTATCAATTTATACCATTGGTGAAAACCTTTTTGCATCTGCCAAACCCTAACTTCTTAATAGTGCACTGTGGTGGAAATGATTTGGGCACTATGACTGGGGTTGGTCTGGAAATGCTTTTAAAGGACACCTTTGATCAATTGATGACACTTTTTCCACAAACTGCCTTGGTATATTCCAATATATGCCAAAGACAGAAATGGAACTGGTCCAACCAATTTTGTCCACAATTTGAGAAAGCACGGAAACATGTGAATAAATCTGTTTCTGCTTACATGAGAAACTGTGGAATGGGTTCAATATACAATAATAACCTGCGTTACAACATGCAAGACATCTACAGAGGAGATGGTGTGCACTTCTCAGATGAGGGGAATAGAATATTCCTCCTGAATTTAAGACTGTGCATTGGAACCTACTTATAGGTACCTAAATCAGCCACAGAACCCAAAAGCTCTTTTCAGAGCTACCCTTCCTCTGATCATTCAAAACGTTTATCTTTTTCTAACTTTTTTCACTATTTTTCACCAAAGTACGCTCCCCGGTATGCTTACCGGTGCGCGCACCGAGCGCTCCCCCCGCGAAATTTTTCAATTTTTTTTTATTTTTTGCCTATATGAGCGTCCTAAGCCCCCCTCAGAAAACCTAGAGGGTCAGGAAGTGACTACAGTGCCCTCTTCTACCCATTCCCAAAGTTGTTTGTCCTCCATCTTGTGTCTCGATTGTATCGAAACACAAAATGGAGGACTCCCGTAACGCTGCCGGTGCGCGTACCGGGGCGCGCACCGGTAAGCGCTCCCTAAAAAAAAGGTGGGAAAGTAATTTACAGAAAAACCACTGGAGACACTTTCATCAAATATAGAATAGGCCCTACTACATAGCAGTCCCTACCATTTACCCAAATTTGGTGGAATTCCATTGAGACATTTAGGCTGCAGGCCTGTCTAAATATCCTGAGGTAAATTACATGACCAAAACACATATGAAGTGTTAGAATTTACAACCAATTAAAAAGTTTCTTTCATTTTTTACGATTATTTCCTGACATTTGATTGGTTATGTCCATGAATAAAAAAAAAAAGAGAAGGAAACACAGCCATTTTGACTACTACTTCCTGAAGTACATTTGAAAAGAAATTACACTGACAACTTCAACTGCTTTCTCAAAGGTAAGTTGGTATTTTGGAAAGTGAAGTATGTTGTACACTTTTAGTTAATTTGAGAAAAAATATTCTGTTAGTTATATACTATCCCTCTGTAATAGTTATAGATTGAGATAAGCTTCTCTGTTATAGTTATGGATTGAGTTAGGCTTTTCTTGTATAATTATAAATTTACTTAGGCTTTATCACATACACTTTTTTATATTTCTAATTCCAGCCTGATACCATACACTGCCCAAAGATAACTTCCCTGTTAAAAAATCCAAACTACATGTCTGAACTTAAACCCAACAGTGCCCTATCTCTACTGATATAATTATTTTTTATGCAATTTACAGCAACAAAATGGAAGGAGAAAAGAATATTTCTTTTGAAATTGTTTTGGACTACAACCATGATGGAAAAAATGCAGAAAATGATAACATTGACTTTATGGATGAGTCTCTGGACCTTGAATTACTTGAGTGTGTGGAATCAATGGAAACACAGAATATAAATGAGGACATCCAGACAATATATTATTAGAAGTTTTATTAAATTATGAAAAAGAATCAGAAGAATAAATTTATATTTAATAATCAAAAATTGTTCGAGCCATTATTCATTTTTATATGTAATTCATCAAGTAGATCAAAAATGTTTAAAATATAAAGTGAGACTTATAGTATACTGTGCAACTTTTTTGTGTTACATAGAAAGTTTGCTCATAGTTACTTCCTTTCTCCCACTATATTATCTCCAATGTGTATTTAACATCTCTTTATCATGTCCTGCCTCCATGTTGTTTCTGCTTTCCTGACAGACTACGCTATGAATTTCATATACCACAATAACATCTGTAACAACATGCGAGATATCTACAAAGGAAAGGGTGTATATTAAATAATAGACTCTGCATTGGTACCTACATGTTGGTACTTAAATAAAAAAAAAAGAAAAACAACAAAAAGAACAATTATTAAACATACAATTTTTAAAACTGATTCTTTTTTCCCCATAGTATGCTCCCCGGTGCGCTCCCCGGTGCGTGTACCGGGCGCTCCCCCGCGAAAATCGAAAAAAACAAAAATAATTTTGACCCCGCGGGGCCCTTTTATGGCCACCACATCAAACCTACGGGGTCAGGGGGGGTCTACCCTGCCCCCTTATGGTCAATTCCGCCCTTTGTTTTTGCCACCTCTTGTGTCTCGATCCTACAGAGACACAAGATGGCGGCTGCTCCGGACTGTTTCGAATGTTTACAGACACCCGAGAGCCAATCAGCTTTCTGCGCGCAAGTCGCGTGGCGCGCCCGGTGCGCTCCCCGGTGCGCGTACCGGGGCGCGCCTATAGATATATATATTTTTTTTAACCTAAATTACTCAAAATCCACTGGAGCAGATATCTTGAGACATAGCAAAGGCACATCGGGCTACCAGTCCCTACAATTTTGCCAAATTTGGTTGAAATCCATTCAGCCGTTCGGGCTAAAAGTGAAATCGACCGCCCTATGGAAATTAACATGGGGAAAACGCGTTTTGGGACCCCCTTTTATCTCGGCCCCCGCTTGACAAATCCCCCCAAACTTTCAGGAAAGGACCGGAGCTCGAAGAGGCCATTTTGAGGACATTTTCAGTCAGATTCGTCAACCGGCGCCAAAGTTATTCCAAATAGAATTTTGAGATTTAACATTGAAAAAAACCCTAACTATAACTACCTACTGGCGACTGCCAGTAGGTAAAATATATATATATATATATATATATATATATATATATATATATATATATATATATATATATATATATTAACGAGCAAATGTCCCAAGATGAGAGGAGCAACAATAGCTGGTGCTGGCGGCAAGGTTCAGGACACCCTTGCAGTTAATGTTTACAGCAAACACTCTCCAGAAGAGAAGACGCTGCACACTACTTCGATAGTTGAATCAGTGGTTTATTTTCTGTAGGTTCCCCACCTACGCGTTTCGGACATAAAGCTGTCCCTGATCACGGTAACAAACCGTGATCAGGGACAGCTTTATGTCCGAAACGCGTAGGTGGGGAACCTACAGAAAATAAACCACTGATTCAACTATCGAAGTAGTGCGCGGCGTCTTCTCTTCTGGAGAGTGTTTGCTGTAAACATATATATATATATATATACATATATATATATATATATATATATATATATATATATATATATATATATATATATATATATATATATATATATATATATATATATATTATGTCTTGAATGCACACAATTGCGCGCACATTTATTGTACTAAAAATATGTCCTAGCACATTTAAGGTACCAACATTCAATGAGGCTTAATATTTTTTCCTCAAACTCCCTGGTCAAGCACATGTTTGTACTGCAATTGGGTAGCCAAGACTCCTTTTATGTGCTTGACTTTTAATGGTCCCAAGGGCTAACCAGTCAAGGCAGAGTAATTCTGCATAGATAATACTTCATTTTTCACATCTTAAAAGTAAGAAGTTAATAACAAGAAGACAACACAGATGGTGACGCAAAAGTTGAAATCACTAGGGACGTATTCTAGAAACACTTAACTAATGCAATTTAGCAGAAAATATCAATTTTATACTGCACATTTGTTTAAAAAGGAACGGGAAAACAAATAATGATCCCATTTATGTTAAAGAATGAATTGAGCTGGGATAAAAAAAAAATTAGGGAAGGAATAACGAAGTGCTGCTAAATTTTTATTGCTAATTGTAAAATAGTGGATTATTATTTGGGGTCGGTGGTCACCTACCTCACAGATTGTTAACACTATCCTGCATGGTAAAACTAAAAACTCACTAAATTAACCAGAGCTCAACCGTCTGATAGCATAGTACACAGTAGGCAAACCTCAAATATGACAATATGTAGATTATTTATGGTGTACCAAAACAGTAATAAAGGTAAAACACACTAGAAATCTAAAAGCGAATTAGAAAAATAAAGTAATATGTAATAAACAAAATTACACCAACCTTAAAAAATCCAAAATGGGAGTAAGTTCCAATGAAATTCTATGGGAGCGGTAGCCTGGGGCGAAAGCACAATTTCAGGCCGACCGCATTGGAGCATGAATCAGAAATCTCAAGAGGAACAGGAACAAGGTTAGTGCTGCTAAAAGTTACCTTCTCAATCCAGTGCAAAGAGTGCTGCTCATGGTGGAGGGCACTGCGAGGAGGAGGGAAGTGTCTGGGAGATCATTGATGTAGCGCAAATAGCAGCCCTGAAGTTACGGATGGGATTCATTGAAGTGCATAGATCCTGTTTCTGTCCAGGACTCAGTGATGGCTCTCCCGTGAGTGGTCAATACTGTAGTGTGACAGGTTGGGCTGATGAAAGTTTGCGTTGGTGGGCTGTGCAAGTGACAAGGATTCAGCACCAATGGGCAAGTTCGCAGTTTTGAAGAGCCCAACAACTTCAATTAAGCCTCACTGAGGCAACACCAATGGTCCAGGACCTGAAGGGCACCACTTGGGGGGGGGGGCTTGCTCCTGATGGATTTGGGTGCTCGTTCAGATGTTTGAGAGCCTGTTATGTCCCAGTGGCTCTGAATTGGAGGCCAGCATACTAGCCTTTGGAGTCACTCTGGGAGTCCTGTATTCAGGTGCAGGTCCAATCCCTCTGACTCAGGTAGGAGTGCAGCAGGGCAGCAAGGCAGAAATCCAGCAAGGTAGCAGTCCAGCAAGGAAGTAATCCAGGAGTGCAGCAGTCCAGCAGAGTGGCAGTCCTTTCAGCAGCACAGTCCAGAACTATAATGGAGAGTTTGTGTCTGAAATCCAATACTTATTGGTCCTCCCTTGATGTCAGAGAAGCCTCTAGAGGTTTCCCTTTGAAGTGCACACGTTTCCTGCCTCCCCTGCTTTGGCACCAGTCTAACTATAGGGGGTATGCAGACCTTTCTGTGGAGGCAGAAAGCAGGGCTGTAAGTGGTGCTTTTCACAGCTACATCCTCCTATCCTGTCAGTGATAATCCATTCAAGCACACCTAAGCTCTCTATTGTGCATGCTTCTCTAGGAAAGACCAACTGTCAGCTATACCCACTCATGTGACCCAGAGACTGGCTACAGGAACTAAATGGCAGATAAATGCCAACTTCCTAAATGTGGCATTTTCAAAATTGTACTTTAAAATCGGACTTTACCATAAGAAAGGTTGTTTCATTACAATTCCAAAGATGCCACTCATGAATTGGTTACCTGTACCCATTTGGAAGTTACAGCCTAATAAATGTAGTAAGTTTCTTTCAATGCTATCCTATGGGAGTGGTAGGTCTTTCAGTAGTGAAATGTAGAATTTTCTACCACCAGGAGATGTAAAACTTAAAAGTACATGTCCAGCTTTTTAGATATACTGCACCCCTCCCCCATGCCTACCCAGGGCCTACTTTAAGGTGATGTATATGCAATAAAAAGGAAGGTTTGGGCCTGGCTAACATCAAAACAGCAGTTTAAAACTGCACTCACACCCTGCAATGGCAAGTTTGAAACATGTTTGAAGGGCTACTTAAGTGGGTGGCACAATAAGTGCTGCAGGCCGACTAGTAGCATTTAATTTACAGACCCTGAGTATAGTTAGTACCACTTTACTAGGGACCTATAAATACATTAAATATGCCAATGGGGATAAGCAGATGTTGCCATATTTATTTTAAGGAGTAAGGATATGCACTGTTAGCACTGGTAAGCAGAGATAAAGTTCATAGAGTCTTAAGGCCAGTAAAAATTTGGCCAGCCAAGTGGAGGAGAAAGCCAAAATATTTCATGGAAGATCACATGAATGCTGTCTGGTCTAACATGAGGCATTGGAAGCCCAATCATTTTAAAAGTCCCACATTTTTAGGATGTCTGAAGCAGCTCTACTGGGACATGCCAGAGGCTCCCAGGACCTCAGGGGCAGCATTTAGGGAACAGGACCCCTCCATCAGAGGCCACCAAAATGGACCAGTGCACGGTCAGGTGGTACTGTCATCTGGTCACTAGAGGAAAAAGGTATCTTTCAACTTTTTGTGTTTCTGTAGGCACATAAGATGGCAGCCTGCTGACAATTGGAATTCACTTCTTTGTCCTGGGTAGAGGAGGGAGCACATCCAGTCAATCAGAGGTCATCTCAGGTCTCAGCAAAAAAAGGTCCAGTCCTCTTCTCTTCCTCTCTGCAAGTCCAGAACGTTTTCTAAGGAGGGTGCATTGGGCTGCCACCTTTATGATTAGGTCTAGCTAGTGGATAGGGTGGCTCCTGCCTCCTCCCTGACAAAATGTCCCCAGGGAGACTTCTGTCCACTTTTTCAGCAGTTCCTATTTGTCCTACTGAAAACAATACCACAGTGCCCCTCACCAAACCAGTCCCCTCCTCTGTGGACAAACCTGGTTCTGGGAGTACCTCCCACTAGGTTTGAGACCAGTCTGACTAGGGGCACAAAAGCTTGGGCAGTTCCAGAACTTACCTAACATTCACTTGTGACAGAATAGTCCCCTTTGAAGATAAATAAGCTCCTGGTCACACCCCAACTAATCTTCCTGCCATAGGAAGAAAAACACCTCCTCACTCCCAGACCAATGTTCCTATTCTGAGAGCAGTATGCACTCCTCTTTCACACCTCATTCAGGCTGACTACATGCTGGGCAGTGACTGGAGAACTAGTGAACATTTGTCTACAGCAGCTTAAGAAAGGGCAAAGGCAGGTCCACTGGAATTATGCGATTGTGTGTCGATTTACGATAATTGTAGATCTGCTGCATTTCCAACATAATCCATCATCTGCTACATACTCTGCTGATTTTAACAAATTCCAGCTGTTCAAAAGTTTGTAAGAACACAGCAACATGTTTCTGCACAATGGCCGGCCATTTGCAAAGGATGACTATTGACCTTTTTGTAGGTTATTGTTATATTTGGGTGTTAATCTACTGGTATTAATGAGGTACAACTAATGCTTAGACATTGTTAACAAGTTTAAAAATGACAATCTAATGAAGGTATACTATCACAAAATGTGCTGCATAATGCTGCATATTTTACCTTTTCTCTTTGCAAAATTGACTCAACCCTGCCTCAGAATTTGACCCTTCCCTGCCACATGATTTCAGTGGCCCTGGGTAAAGGTAACTCTCTAAAAGTTACACTTATTGTATATTTAATAAAATTGTCCACATCACCATTAAATGGATTTTTTCTTAAATATAGAAATAAGTCTTAGAATGGAGTCTGTAGCTGTTGCACATTAAAAGATATATTTTAAATTATATAATCTATACTTTGAATTTTTCTATGCAACAGTTACTGCCTGACCATTGACAAGGAAGTTATGGCTCTAGTCACTGGGAGATCTTCACATTTCTAATTTCACACGTGTGCCTCTCTTAACTTTTATGGATCATAACTTGTAGGCAGCTAAGAAGTGACTTATTTAATATTGAAAATCAGCTTTTCTTACCTGTCAAAATGGTGATTTTCAAGGATCTCCACACAGCCTCGGACCATGCAGGTAAGGGAGCTGGGGGTGGGAGGGGGGTATTTCAATGGACAAAAACAAGGGAAAATGTATTATTTTTAAAATTTTCCCTGGGCATCGTCCAACAAAATCCCCCCACTGGGCCTCACCACCCCAATGCTCGTTCGTGCACAGGCTATGGCTGTCTGCACAGCAGGGTTCAAGGTGCTATTGAAGTCATGATTTCCAGGTCCACTATAAGGGTGGCACAGTAGGTGCTGCAATCCACAGGTGGCATTTAACTTCTAGGCCATTGGTACATTTTCAGTACCATATTCTAGAACCCTATATGCAGATTGAGTAGGTCAATTACGGTTAAGCCAATGTAATTGTGCTCAAAGGGGGAAGCGCAGGCACTTTATTCCACATTAGCAGGTGGAACAGAGCACAGTGAGCTGGATGTCCTGTAAAAATAGAGCCCAGGAAAAAAGAGAAAATCTAAAGAGACCATGCAGAAAAGGCAGACTTCCTACACAATTCGATGTGCATGTTACATGAATATTGACTCCAAAATAAGGTTTATCATGATATCCTGGTAAAATAGAATAGAAAAACTGCAAAAATATCATGGAACATAATATCAAAGATGCCAATTTTAGTTTTCTATTTTGTACGTAATAAAGATGTTAAAAATATAGGGGCTACGTATTATGTCAGGCAGATTCCTGTCCTCCTGTCACCGTTGCTGTTTGTGAACCGTCCAACCTCAGGTCAGCGGTTCTGACCTCATTATTTGGAAAGTGATCGGAAACCTCAATTTACCACTGCGAGCTTGTGTGGTGGGCGGAAAAGTCACGCAGTACAAGCTTTTATTGAAAAATTGATGTTTTCAAACATCCCTGCACTGTGTGGCAGGCACCATAGGTGCCCCGTAGGCCACAATGCAAAGGGCCTGGAAAGAAAGGGTCCCTGCTAGCGGCCCCAATGTCACTTTCTGACAGCCTTTCCATGTCAGAAAGGCCGACATGGAATGGCGGTCGGGAACTAATATCATATTCCAGACTGCACAGCTGCCGTCATTAAGGGATAAATGAGTTGTTTTCGATGCACCGATGTGCTCCGCCGGAAAGCGTCGAATGGTCCCTCCACCTCCTCCTGTAACGCATCGATCGGACTGCAGCAGCAGATGGTGGTCAGACCGCACCCAACGAGCCATCCGTTGAGATTCGACAGCCATCATAATCAGGCCCATAATGCATGGTACCATATCATGGTTTTAATTTGCAATAGCATTGTGTTGTCAATATGTACTATTACTTTTTTAGTTATGAATGTGTCATTTGTTAAACTGCACTTACTTGTTGTTTTTATTTTTTATGTGGGCTGGGTGAGTATTGATTAACCACATCCGTGCAGGTACGATTTACCACCGGGTGCTGAGCCCTAATGGAAACGGGTGTGGTCATGACGGAACGGTTCCGTCATGAGCACAGCTCAACCGATGCTCAAGACGGAACCGTTCCGTCATGAGCATCGAAAGGGTTCAGGTAAAGTATATATTAATATGCATATATAAAGTATGTATGATTTAATTTTATTCCTGTATATATGCTATGAATATACATGTACTAAATTTAGGAACCAAAAAAAACTGTTGCATATCTACATGGGTATATCTAGTACGCTGGTAATCAGAGTTTAATACTTGGCCACAAATGAATTGAACTTGAATTAACTCAGAGCTAATGTCGAATCGCATATTTTGGATCTTGAATACAGGGGGTGAGAGATGCACTCTTAGTTATACCGTTTCATCTGTGTTTACACCAATTCATCACACTATCGGCGCGCTTTGTCTCATTGCGCAGCAATTTATACCAAGTCACGGGGGAGCCAGCTAAGGTTCCACTAAGCTGCACAGCCAAAAACTATGTATGAATCCAATGAGTTAAACGCCAATCAATGTTTTAAACTATTATTCTACTTTTTATCATTTCGTTTTTCATCTTCCTTACTTGACTGTATTTAGAGAAATGTGGAATATTGCATCCTGGGAAATGTAGTTGTGATGATGTAAACAATGATAAATGCTGAGGGTGAAAAGTAGGATGTCAGTCCGTTGTTTAGCTTTATTCAGAAAGTGGAAGGAGTAAGTATCCACATGGCAGCAGTTAGAGAGGGTGGAGCTTGTATAAAAATGGTTGGTTCCAGGAAGAGATTCAGCTAGTATTTTTACGAAATACGCGCACCTCGGCACGCAGGGAAATGGAAACCCAAAGAGCAAAACTTTTTTAAAAATAAGTTGGAACTTTTTGCAATGCAGATTCATATACATAATTGCCTGCTTGTCATGGTGAGTGTAAAAGATCTTAATGTTTAGTTTCTGTGCTAAAGAACGGTCAGTATCAGCTTTCTAAATTAAAAGGGGTAGGAGATATTTAAGAGCATCTGCATTTTTGTTAAGACTGGGGTATGGGTGTAATATCAGGAAGTGATAATATGCTGGGGATGAGGAAGGAATAAACATATGTATGCTAATACAAACACGCCCGAAAAAGCCGGTTTAGCACGAAATGTGACATTTGCAGAAAATAGTTGGATTTAAGTGGTTTTTGGCAAAATGATATTATTTACTCTGATTAAGATGGGTTAAGCCTATGCGTTTGTATTTTCCAGAAATTCCCCTGATGAAGGGAATTCTGTTCCCAAAATGCATTGGGCTGATGAAATAAAATCATGACATGTGGAAACCTTTCATGTTCCTGAGACTTTGTGTGAATATCAACGTTAAATAAATGATATGGATAAAATGAATTGAACAAGAGTCAAGTAAGGAAGATGAAAAAGAAAATGATTAAAAAAAGGAATATAGTTTAAAACATTGATTGGCGTTTAACTCATTGGATTCATACAGAGTTTTTGGCTGTGCAGATTAGTGGAACCTTAGCTGGCTCCCCCTTGACTTGATATTTTGGATCTTGTCACAACTTTGGCTGTCCACCTGCGACACCGTGACTGATCCTTCTGTTTCTTAGTTGTTGCTCTGCCACCCTTTTCATGGTAGACTCACCACTATCAAAAGGGCAGTGAAAAGGCAGCAGCACCACCAACATACTCATGCCGGTTGCAGCCTGCCGGCCCAGCGGGTTCCTGCCAATTTGACTGCCCACAAGAAGTGCAAGTTAACTCAACTCTTTGCACTACAGCTACCATTGTCTACAGCCAGCAGTATGAGATCTGCACTTTGCACTACAACAACAGTCCACAGTGACTGTCAACACAAAGCTCCAGGAAAGACCATCTGACAATCTAGCTAGTTCTTTGTGGTATAGAGATGATGGCCCATGACACCCGGGGTGCTCTTCGCACTACAGCAACGACCAGCTGTGATGCTTTTACCTCCTCCTTCAGGTCTCCCCCACCGCGACTGGAACTCTTTGCCCTGGACTTTGAGTCGGTAACTAATCCAACAGAAATAACGTGGTCCAGTATCCAGCCCGCGCTCCATCGCGCTTGGCCTGAACTTGCAACTTTGTGTCAGTCTAGCCTGACCTGATGTCCACAACTGGTACTTTTTGTTTTTAGGTACTATATCTACTTAAAGAATTAACATTGCATATCTCCAATTATACTGATTAGATTTTTGTCATTCTAGTATCATAACTCTATTGTTCGAAATTGGTTTTGGATGTTTCTTATGCCAGTTGTTCACTTTATTAATGTTTGTGTGTTGCATAAACACTTTACATTTTTGCTCTCAGTTATGCATGAAGCCAGACTGCTTTATGCAAAGCTACCAGAAGGTTAAGCACAGGTTAATTTTGTGACTTTTGTGGTTCACCCTGACAAGAATTCTGGTTGTTGCCTGAGTGGAGTTTCCACCTCCCCCCAACCAATAACCCAATTTCTTACAGTCATGTTTTTGGGCTCGTTTCCAAATAACGAACAAGTCATAATGTACTGCACCTAGACCTCCACACCATCTCATGAAAAAACAGCAAAAGTTTTAAATAATGCTGAAACGTGTTCTCAAAATGAAAATTGGTATTTTTTTGTATGCTCATTCAAAGAAAACAAACAAAATGATATCACAATACCACCACAATAAGCTTGTAAATAACCCAACATCGTATAAACAATTTACAAAAATAATCATATCCATAAATGTCCCGTCAAGAATGATGTAATAACTCAAAAGGAAAACACCACATTAAATACAAAAGACATCAAATAAGAAAAATCAAAAAAAGAAAAAGAAAGGACACCCCCCACAAAATTCTTGATCAGTATACCTATGCCGTGCTGAAGTGAAGAGCATCTCCCATTTTTTTCATCCTACCACCCATCTGGACCGTGCACCGCACCATCACGCCATACCCAGTTCACGGCAGAATACTTAGTTTCAGGGGTTCCTGAATATCTTTTGGCCTCGAGATTGTGGGTAACTCCTCCCACAGTTTCCAAGTTATCTTTGCAGTAGACCAAGTGTTTTACCCAGTGTTCTACTTTCGGTACAAGTCTCCCGCCCCATGTGATTGCCACTCTCCGTGCAGCCATAAGCAAGGCCAAGCGCACAAATCTGCCCCTCACTCCTCTGACTTTAGGCACGCAACACAGCAGACAGACAAGCAGAGTGCACTGTAGCTCAACCTCCGCCATGGTCTGTACATCCTTCAGCACAGACTCCCAGAAGTCAGCCACTCTTTTACATCCCCAAGCAAGATGAAGAAAGTCAGAGCCCTCCAATCCGCACCCTGCACAGCAATCAGTCTCATGCAGACCAAACCTATGAAGACGTGCCGGGGTGTACTACACCTAAATTTGAAATGTATGATTTGTAAATTTCCATTCATAATAAGTGTACCTGTTAACGCACAAACATATTTCCAATCTTCATCTGATATTGGTTCAGGCAAACAGGCATATCATCTCTCCCTACTCCTGTCAGGTTGGCATATGCTCTCCTCCTTATTCAATCTATACAGCCTAGATGCCAATTGTTTATCAGTGGGAGTAGTAAGCATGTACTGTAAAGACAGTAGTGTGGGTGGTTCCATAGGGTAGGTGACGTAGGGGGCTTTGACCTCATGCCTCAGTCTGTGGATAGCGAAGCTGAATAGCAACTTTGGATTACTGATGTATAACAGGGCGTCCTGTGTAATGAACTCCCCTTGTAGGTAGATATCCTGCATTCATAAAAAAAAACGCCTCTGTGAGCAGCCGCATCAATGGAGCCTCTTGAGTCACCGACAGAGCAGCATGATGCTCTATGACCATGGCTGGCGCATACAACAGCAACTAGCACGCTATTCCCCTATCCCCTGCCATGCTGCTAGTGTAGTATCTACTGTATTTATCTCTGTTCTAGGGATTCTGCGCGATTGGTGTGTGAGTATGCTGTGTAATGGCATCAGGTATACATCTCCCTCCTCTATAGCTACATGAGGAGTAAACACAGGTGGTCTTGTCCAATAAAAAGCATATTGAGCTTGCGCACTTAAGTGGTAAGCATACAAGTCTGGGGCTCCAAACCCGCCTTTATCAAAATTACTAGTGAGAACCGACCATTTCATGCGTGCCTGTTTACCCCCTTAAACCAGCCGGAGCAAAGACCCTCGGAGAGTGTGAAAAAACCCCTTTGTCAGCATAATCAGGATGTTAGCAAACAAATACAAAAACCCCGTGCAGGACCACCATTTTGATCAGTGCAATTCGATCTGCCAGGGAGAGCAGTAGGGTCACACACATATCCACCTGTTCTTCCAGTCTGGCGCATGCTCTCCCTTAGTACTCACTAACCACCATGTCCGGGTCTTGATAGACCCAGACGCCGAGATATTATATTGGGTCCACAGACCAAACCAGCGGGAAGTCCGCATCCGGCTGCACTGTTGACTCCGTCAGGGGAATAACAATGGATTTATCCCAATTAACAAGAAGGCCCGACAGACGCCCAAATCGCAAATATTCCCAGAGCAACTGCGCCAAGTACCTGGACGGTTCGCGCACAAAAAGCACCATGTCATCTGTGTATAGCGAAATGCAAACTGGGCGATAATAAAAATGTTGTGATGTTTCCCTATGTCTTTGCCTAATGACACACACCAGCGGCTCCAGTATTATAGCAAAAAGTAACGAAGATAACAAGCAGCCCTGTTGAGTACCCCTCTTTATATCAAACGGGTCGGACGTCAACCCACCAACAGGAACTATGGCTGATGGTTCAGCATACAACACACTAGTCCACTGGACGAAAACCCATGAGCCGGAGGACGAAAAACATATATTTCCATTCAACCGAATCAAAAGCCTTAGCAGCATCTAGCATCACTGACGCGGCCGACATGCTTGGCTCCAGAATATCTAACATGGAGAATATAGTCCGAAGATTATGGGACTTGGATCTATTGGTATGAAACCCGACTGGTCAGGCAGCACCAGACAAGACATCAGGGGTTGTACTTCAACCGCTAATATTTTGGCAAGCACCTTGGCGTCTATATTAATCAGTGACAGAGGGCAATAGGAGTCACATTTACCTGGGGGCTTATCTTTCTTGAGCAACGTTATTATCAGCGCTTGTTGCAGCGATGGCAGCAGTTTCCCCGACTCGTGTGCTTCAGCATACACTTCTAACAAATTTGGTGCTAACAGATCCACATAAGTATTATAAAATACGACTGTGAGGCCGTCGGGACTTGGTGCCTTTCCTTTGGGGAGGGCCAGTATAGCAGCTTTAACGTCCTCAACATCTATAGGTAAACCTAAAAATTCTCTGTGGGTGTCCGACAGCCAAGCGCATGCCTTGTCCTCCAGATATTCCTGAAATTCTGCCTCTGCTGCCTCCCCTTTGGACATACAGAGGTCTGCATAAAAGTCAATGAATTGCTCAGTGATGTCAGGTGGATGATAATGCTCCCACCCCTGTGCATCCGTGATCCTATTTATGTGTGGCTGCTCCATCCGGTCCCCTATCTTACCTGCGAGTGTGCGTCCCGGCCTCCCTCCCTCACCATATCTTCGTGCCGTGTGCCTACAAGATAGGTATCGTATTTCATTTTTTGCTAATGTATTATATTCCAGAACCAGCTTATGTATGTGGGCCAGGGTGTCAGCGGACGGAGCTACTGTATACTTATATTCTAGTGCCTTTAGAGCGGACTCAGTTTTGAGTAGCTGCGTTCTAATATCTTTCAAAATGCCTACCGCCATGCCCATGCACATCCCTCTAATAGTTGCCTTAAAAGCCTCCCACAGAGTGAAAACATCATCCACTGAGTCCTTATTCAATAGAAAATATTGTTCTATGGCCTCCCGCACCTTGGCCTCGTAAACTGGATCCAGCAGTGCATCCGAGCGCAGCCTCCACCTATATGGGCGATGCATGGTTGTTGGGATTTTTACCTATCTGTACTGGGTTGTGGTCTGAAGTTTACAACCTCCTGTACCCCCTCAATCGCATCCTCACTCAATAACCAATAATCCAGGAGCGACCAACTATTGTGCTACGGCTTTGCATGAGTCCCCTACTTGGCTAGGGCATTTCGTAATCTCCATGCATCAATCAATCCAAATTCTTCCATTGCACTCTTCACACATTGGGCTACTCTGGGAGTACTGTGAGGGTTGAATTTATCAAGCTCGGTATTCAAGTATGTATTTAAATCTCCTCCCCACAGAATATCTGCCTTTGGCCAGCTCCTTAACTTAGCATACATCCGTAGAAAACAACCGGGGTCATCTGCAATAGGACCTTACATAGTTATTATGGTTAACAACAAGCCTCCCAATTTCCCCTGTACCATTTGGCATCACCCTTCTTCGTCTACAAATGTGCTGACAGGCGTAAATGCTACCCCGCTTAATCAGAATCATTGTACCTCTGGCATAGGTTGAGAAAGAGGACGCCAACCTAAATCCCGCCCATCTCCCTCCAATACCACGCTCCGTGTTTTTAGTCAAATGTGTTTGATATCTCGCCCCCTTTGGTAACTCCTTGCTCCTGGTCAGATCACTACCTTATATCTTTTACTGTTGACTTATCTATTCCTCGCCGTGCCCCCCCTACAACGAACGTTTTAGCTCGTAACTGGAAGAAAGTTAATCTATCAGAACTTCACTCCTTGTTGGCAGTCACAGCTCCCTTGCTCTCCGGCTCAGCCACTCATCAAGCTTCCACCCTTGAACAATGGCTGTTGTCGGCCTGCAACTCTATAGCCCCATTAAAATCCATAAAAGCTATGCGCCCTCATGACGCTCAGCGCTGGTTCACGGATCAGTTAAAACTCGACAAATTGGCTCTTCGCCAAGCCGAGCGCCGATGGCGCCGAAACTACGATCCCCTTCTCAAGCTTGAATTTGTGAACCTCCTAAAAATCTACAAATCCTCTATTCTCGAGGCTAAAACTACTTATTTCTCCCGTAAAATAATGGAGTCTGCCTCCAAGGCAAAAGAAATATTCTCTATTGTCAATGAGCTCTCCCTTCCTGATCGGGTCACTCTCCCCCCCCATGCCTACCCAGGATCTTTGTGATGCAATAAACACTTACTTTCAGGACAAAATTGCCACTATCAAAAATAATATTTCCCCGCCCCCATCATCCCTTTCTTTTCCGTTACCCCCCAAAAATCCGCAGCATCTGGATATCTTTCCCCCTATCTCTATTACCGAGTTCCAAAGACTCCTGCATAAAGTCAGTTCTGGGTCCCCTAATGACTGCTGCCCTCCCCAGATCCTTAAAGAAATCTTCTTGGCCTGCCCTGACCCTGCCTTGACTCTTCTTAACACCTCGTTGGCCACTGGAGTAGTCCCCGACTCCTTCAAACAGGCAGTGGTGCTACCAATTTTTAAAAAAGCCAACGCAGACCCCTTGGTCATGAGTAATTACAGGCCCATATCCCTTCTCCCCTATCTGGGAAAGATTTTGGAAACTCATGTTACTCATTTTCTGGGCGCATTCATTGAGAGCTCTTCCTTTCTGGACCCCCAGCAGGCCGGCTTCCGCCCGCTCCATTCTACTGAGTCGGTCATTGCCGCCGTTATGGACACTCTAAGAACCGGCGCCGACAACAACATCTCTCAAGCCCTCGTCCTGCTGGACTTGTCGGCGGCTTTTGACACGGTCGATCACTCTATACTGATCGACCGTGTCATTAACGCCGGCATCCAGGGCGCGGCTCTTGACTGGATCCGTTCTTTCTTGGACAAGCGCTCCCAAGCTGTTCAACTTTCTACCTTCTCTGCTTCCTCTTCTTCTCTCTCCTGCGGAGTCCCTCAGGGCTCAGCATTATCCCCTCTCCTTTTTAATTTATATATGCAGCCCCTCATGGTTTCCCTTCGCAAATCCTCTGCAACAATTTTTAATTATGCAGACAATCTGCAGTTGATTTTCCCTATTGATACCTCTTCCTCCTCCCTCACAGACTTTCAAACTACCATGCTAGTCATCTCCGACTGGATGGCTCACAGCCAGCTCAAGCTAAACCCCACAAAGACCGAACTTGTGCTGGTGGGCGGGCTGGCCAATCCTTGGAACGACAGTTTCTGGCCCACTCACTTGGGGTCCCCCCTCGACCTGTCACTTCTGTGAAAAGCCTCGGTGTTGTCATCTTGGAGATCTATCTATGAAGGCCCAGATCTCGGCGGTTACATCGTCCTGCTTCTTCCACCTGCGCAGGATCCGTAAGATCTGTAGATTCCTCACCAGAGATGCCCTCATCTTAGTCATCCTGGCTCTTGTTATCTCCAGGATTGACTTCGCTAACATCTTATACGTAGGGATCCCCGCTTATCAGCTCCAGAGGCTACAACTGATACAAAATCAGGCCGCTCGCTTAGTATTCCATCAGCCTAAGCACCAGCACGTTTCGCCGCTATTACGGAGTCTTCATTGACTTCCGGTGGCCAAACGTTGCACCTTCAAACTTGGATGCACTATCTTCAAAGCTCTTCACAATCTTGCACCTGCTTTCATTTCATCCAACCTTAAGCGGTATATTCCAACTCGCAACCTACGTTCCTCTGCTGATAATCTCTTGTGCATTCCCCAAATTCAACGTAAGAAACACAGTGGTCTCCGTTTTTCTTTCTTAGCCCCCACCTTTTGGAATTCCCTCCCTTCCTCCTTTCGTCACTGTCTCCCCTATGATTGTTTTCGTACGACACTGAAGACGTTCCTCTTTACAGCTGCATATGAGTGAAACTCCTGCCCTTGACCGCCGTATCTGTTATGAGCGCCAAGAAACCGTTTCGGTGAACGTGCACGGTATAAGAATTTTTAACATAACATAACATAACATGTGTTTCCTGCAATAAAGCAATATGTATATCATGGCTGGTCAGATAAGCCAATACCTGGCATACTTTCTTAGGAGAATTTAGGCCCATCACATTCCAAGTCAGCAATCTGTACCTCCCACCCATAATGGAACCAGGTATACCTCAACAATTTGATAAACACTGCAGCTAGGAGCAGACGAGCAGCATTCCCGGCATACTCAAACCATGCACCATGATGATCAGCTCTCACTCCACATGACAACAATGCGATACTCTCAAAAATAAAATATAACACATACCCCTGACTTCCCACCCACCTCCTCCCACCCACTGTAACCTCCCAATTAGGTCAAGAAAAGCACCATCCCCCCTCCCACACATATACCCCCTTTACCAAACAACACAACAAGTGGGGAACACCGCTGGGGGCGAGGTAACGGCAGCGAACACTCGCTCTGTGGTGAGTTTGCCAGACTTCTCAACTTTATGGCGTGCCTGTGCACCATCAAACAATAGCATAGCCAGCCTCTAATGCGCTGAACCAGTATTAGTAAATGAAACTGCAACATATAGTATAATTATATTGGAGTCATCATCTATCCACAAGTGTTCAAACGGACATTATCAGAGCAGTAAATGCCCCCTGTAGTGCAATATCTCCACCAAATCCTGGCATTATTGAAGCAGTGTCACAAACATTAATCCGGGTCCTCTAAATTTGGTGAGGCCGATAAACTGACCAGTCCGTTCTGTCTGGGCCTGTTCTTAGAGATATGTTTCAAAATATTCAGGGCGGATTTGGAGTCCGTGAAAAAATGTGAATGACCCCCATGAAAGATTTTCAATTTGGCTGGGTACAGCACCGAGGCAGTCCGGAGTAGCTTCTTCACCGGCACAAATTCTCTACGTGCTGCCTGCTCCGCCGGGGTGTAATCCTTTTAATCCGGAAAAAAGGACAAAGTGTCCCCCTTGTAGTTCACGGGGGACTTCCTTAGCTCTAGCCTCTCTCAATATAGCATCTCTATCAGCATAGTTAAGGAGGCTCGCAATAATCGGGCGGGGCGGCCCCACCATTTAGGTCTGGGTCCCAGTGAACAGTGCACCCTCTCAACAATCATTACTGGGGATAACACTGAGTAAAGTGCACGCACAGCAGGTCATTGATGAGCGGCTCCATTTTGGTGATGGCAGTGGACTCAGCCAGTCCAAATATGCGGAGGTTGTTGCGCCTAGAGAGCGCTTCTAAATCCAAATTTATTGGCCTTAATGATCTCCAGAACTTTCTCCATTTGTAAAATTTGGGTCCAAGATTCTGCCTGCGAGTCCAGGGTGTCCGATAGTCTAGTTTCCAGGACATCTAGGCTGTGCTCATGCTTGTCCACCTTTTTCTTCACCAAATCCAGGCATGTCGCCAATGCGTATATCTTACTATCTATGGTCTTCATCCGAGAGCGTAGTTCTAACAAAATAGTCCAGGTGTCATCCTCCGATCCTTCCACTGTCCCTGAAGCACCCTGCGTCTCCGGCTGGTCCCCTATGCCTTCAGTGGCATGCGTGTTGCATTTGTTTTCGAACTGGAACTTTGGTTGTTTGGGGTCAGTTTTACCCATAATGATGGTTGTATCTGAGCAGAGCCCAATGTACTTTCACTTCCACTAGCTTCCTTGTGGTCAAAGTTCCACAACTCCATTACGGTATATAAGCAGGCAGGCCAACCAGCAGTACCAACTCCCCCCGTGCAGCATGAGGGGATCAGCACTGCTGTATATGCAATCTACAGGCATTTTCCACAATCTCAGCAACTCGAGCCACAGCCAGTCTGTGGACAGTTATCACCTCCATAGGGTGTTTGTTAAATATAGTAGGTAACACCATAGCAATGCCCACAACTGTCACTTTCACTTCCAGCAGGGTTCTGATACTATCACAGCTGCTCTGCCATGTGAAAGCTCAGTCTGCAGCTGCTTTTATCCACTCACGATCCCAGGGTTCAGGCATGACCCCCCCATGCACGCTGGGTACCGGCAGAACCCAGTGCACGCCCATCCTCAGAAAACAGGTTGGGACACGCTACAGTGTGTGCTCAAACCAGCTCCCCCAGGCCGCAAGCAAGGAGCCTGCACAAACCCCTTTTGCAAATGCTTGTTTATTGTGGGTATTGGTATTTATAATCCCCCCTCACATTGCAGTCAGTTAAATAAAAGTAAAGTGAATTATGTGACAATTTTGGTGGGGTACAGAGAGTTTGGGTATCAGATGCAGTCTTTCGACAAAGATAGCCGAAGGCATAAAGAACCGCAATAAATGTTATCCAAACATGTTTATCTAAGGGACAGATTGCAGAGTCATAGTTTATGATTTCCTTTTTAATATACTCTTTGAGTTAGTGATATTTTTATTTTCCTATGAAGAAAGGATATAGCTCTGATGATTATCAATCCCCACTCAGTCCGAACCGTGCTGCATCTATCACCATTCTCCTCTCCTTAAAATTTGTACAAATATATCTGTTCATTATTTGGCCTAATCTGTTATGTGGTAGCTGTGTCAGTTGCTTTGATCCCTTACCATCATGCCAGACTGATCACAACTTTTGCAGAAGTCTCTATTTCTAGTCCAGTCTCACTCTGTTACTCTTTCTTCCACTCCCAACAAAAATGATTATCTGAACTACACAACGTTGATACATTGTATTGCTTATAGCCCACTGCTGAGGGCTAAAGCAGTTGTTAAAGACCCTGAACCCAAGCTATAGGCTCGCAGACAAAGGCCTATAAGAAATGAGAAAGTCTGTCAGAATCAGTATAGCCGGAAGAAGAACGGCTACATTCAACCCATTGGGGATGAACTGTTCAAATTAAACAAAGTGGGACAGAAACATATTAATTATTTAAAGCCCTGGAATATACTGGCCATTATCAGCAGAGCAGAGACACTTCATTCTGTTTAAAGGTTCTCTCAGAATTCCAATAGTATTTGCAGGAAATTTGTATTAAGGAAAGTAAATGATATACTTGCAAGAAATATTGTAGTAATTGTTTGGTTTTACAATATAATTTATATAGTGGATCTACAAGGTATAGAGCAGCCAGGCGTATGTCTATAATTTGGAGGGTGATATGGAGGACACATGCATTTCTGTAAGGCTTTGTCACAAAACGTGTGGGGCATTTGGGGACACATACAGAGACATTTTGTTCGCAGTTCTTATGTCCAATAATATCCAATATGACCTTTAGTGAGGCATTAAATGGATGAGGGAATAAACCAGGGAATAGCCTAATAAAAGAGACAATAGTTGTTTGTATTTTTTGTTAAAATGGTGACTTCAGTGGGTGCATTATTGATTAACTGTTTCCTCCGGTTGGTTCCAGAAGCCAGGTATATGTATTACTGTGAACTTGGTTAGGTTGGAGAGAGTAGAGGGGAGATCCAATGAGAATATACCTTGAAGAAAGTAAGGAGTTTTTGGGTAGTTGTAACCAAAATTCAATATGGACTTTATGGCAGAGTTTCAGAACTGCTATGACAAACCATATTCCACTGAGGCTCCTTCAGCCCCGGGTGCTGAAAACTTTTTGAAGGGGAAATCAATGCAGAAGTTGTTGTCATACTGATTGATGCCATTCTGGTTGGCAAGACACCTGGGGAGGGTGGATTCCTAGTAGAATTTTATAACGTCTCTAAACCTCAGACATTCCCAATCCTTATCTCAATATGCAAAGAGGCTCTGGAAAGAGGGCCCTTTTTACTAGATTTTCTTTGTCCTAGGATCTTGGTGATCCTAAAACCAGGGAAGGACCCCTTTGAATGCCCCAAATACAGGCTAATGTTGCTAATCAACGTAGATGTTAAAGTCTTGCCCAAGATTCTGGTGATGCATTTGAATGACGTCATCACAGCCCTAATACAACCCCTCCCATGTAGGCTTTGTTCCCAGCTGTCCTCCACTAACCACATGTACACTCTCTCTCATATAATCTGAAAAGTGCGGGTGGACAGGGATGAAAAGGTTCTTCTCTCCTTGAATGGCAAAAAAGCCTTTAATCATGTGGATTGAGGTTTTATTTTGTGGACCATAGAGAGGATGGGCATCCGCTGGGATTTCCTCACCCTTGCTAAAGGCATGACCCATGAACCTTCCATCTTAGTCACCTGCAGAGTTTTCACCTCCCAATATTTTCCTATGGACCATGGCACAAGACAAGGGTGTCCCATATCCCTGCTCCTTTTCCTACTGGCATTGAAACCTCTGGCATTTGCCATGCAATCGAATGACAACATTACGGGTATCACAACAGTGGCAGGAGAGGTCAAACTCTTTTATTGTGAAGATGACATTCTTCTGATGCAAGCTGACCCTTGACCACTGTGGTTTCCATGATGTCCAAACTGGACTCCTTCTCTAGTTTCACAAGTTATAAAATTAATTGGTCAAAATGTGATACACTAGCCCTGACACCCACCAATATAGGAGCCTCTGTGGCTGCCCTTTGAATTGTTACACAACCAATTAAAATATGTGTGGATTTATATAAACTATGGACTGCAGGATATGGTCCACGGAAATGTCCAACCGATTATAGGCAATATGAGATGTAATTTTGAAGTGGTCAGCCTTGAGTCTATCCCTGTGGGGTCAGGTACAGGTCAGTGAGATGTATGTATGAGGGAAACTTCCTGACCCTGATGCCTAGAAACTACATGTCCCAGCAGCCTCCGTCACTGAGAGTAGAGCCCAGACCAGTTCCTCCCAGTTTTTGGTTTCTGACCCCCAGTCTTATAGCCGAATGCTGACTTCGGTGTCGTGGGATGCGTGCGGGCGGCACCCAGGCAAATCTGTACCCGTCAGAGCCCGGAGGAGGCTGGGCTGGGTCATCCCCCTTTTGCCTGACCCCAGCTTATGGTACTGTGCCTGCCCCATCCCTGTGCTGCCAGGTCCCCGTGCTCTGCCTGCTGTCCCTGTGCTGCCAGTCCCCCTGTACCATCCCTCCCCTGCACCTGCCCTGCATACCGTCCCTGCCCTGCCGCTCCCCTGCGCAGCCTTCTCTTCTCAGGCATCTGCATCCCCTGTCCCTCTCCTGCCACTCCCTCTGCCCCTGCACTGCCTGCTGTCTCTGCACTGCTGCTGTCCCACCACTGCCACCACCTGCCTGTACGATACCTGCTGTCCATGCACTGCCACTCCCCCTGTGTCAATGCTCTCCGTGTCCCTGCGCTGCCTGCTGTCCATGTGCTGCTGCTCCCCGTCACTGCACCATCGCTGCCCCTGCCCCTGCACTGCCTGCTGTCCCTTCATTGGTACTCTCCCTGTATCACTGCTCTCCAGCCCTTGAGCTGCCTGCTGTCCCTGCAATGCTGTTGCCCACTGTGCTGCTGATCCCCGTGCACTGCCACTACCCCTGCACCTGTGCTGCCGGCTGCCCCTGTGCCCACGCTGCCATTCCAGGTTCATGCGCAATACCCAGGACCACTGGGGCCACCCATCAGGACCACTAGTTGAGACCTCTGCATTGCTAGGCAGCGTACGCATGCAGCAGACATGCTGCCATTGCATCTCTGGTTGCACAACACCAAGCCCCAGTACCCTTGCCCTCCTGCCACCCAATGATATAGCACTAAGGAACTCCTGGACCTGAAAACAACAGCTATGTCTCCTCCTCCCCTTGGTCCACCAATGGACCCTTTAACTGCCAACACTGCCGCTTCTCCTGAAACACAACCTACGAAAGAGCTTGCACCACTCGTGCCCACAAGACTAACAACACCCATAACCACTCGATTGTATCCTGATCAACATCCACTCACTCTGCAAACACGTCACACAAATCGAGGACACCATCTCCACCCTCTCCACAGACATTGCCTAATAACCAAAAAGTGGCTCAACGCCACCTCGAACACTGACATCACCACCACCACTCCCGAAGTCTACAATATGTTACATCGAGACAGCACCGACAAACAAGGCAGAGGCATTGCCATCATCTTCAAGGAAACCATCAGGTGCACCAACTATGGCACCATGCCTCAACTTCCTACTTCAAACTGATGAAAAGACCACAATAAGTGGCACCCTTGCCTACAGACCCCTGGGACCCCAGCAACAATCTGTGATGGAATCCCCAAACTCAGTACCCCCTAGCAATCAACTCTCACCACAACATCCTACTTAGCAACCTCAACTTCCAAATCGATGACCCCAACGACACCAACTCCATCGCCCTGCTTGATAACCTGACCAACATTGGCGTCACTCAAATGGTCTCCAAACCCAGGCTCAAAGCTGGACACAAACTTAACCCCATTTTAACCTCCAGCAACAGAATCAAATTCATCCACACCTCAGAACTCACCGGACTGACCACACCATTGTATACTTCACCATCACCAATGCCCAGCGCAACATCACCAGGCATCAGATCTCCTCCCACTGCAGCTGGAATGAGGTCACTGAAACTCAGTGAGCACAGGCCCTCACAACCTCCCAGACCTTGACCTCAACAGACATAAAGCAAGCCATTCAGAACATGGCTGCCTGGATCACCAACAGTGATGTCAGTCACCCCACTGAAATCTACAAAATCTAAAAAGACCTCAAAACATTCCAGCTGGTACACCACAGAAGTCAGAACCATGAAACACAACTTCAACACGTGGAGAAACAATGGTGTACCACGCAGAACCCCACCGACAGAGCAGATCACAAAACAGCTCTTAGCACCTACCACTGGCACATCAAGGAAGCCATGAAAGCAGCCATCACCACCCTCATCAACTCCATGGCCAACCACATAAAGGAACTCTTCTAAATAGTCAAAGAATTTTCCAACCCAACAGAACACCATCCACTCCTCCCAAGAACTCTGTGACACTCTCTCAGATGACTTCCACAGCAAGATTACCAATATCTACAACAATTTCAACTTCCAACCCACCATCCTCAACACCAATGACCTCAACCAACCAGCGAACATTAGTCAAACCATTACCACCTGTTCATCCGCTCATAACCTTGACCACCTCAGCCATCATGTCTTCCCTCCACTCCGGGGCACCAACCAACCCCTGCCCCCACCACCTCTACAACCTCACAACAAACCCAATCAGCATATAACTCACCAGCTTTCTCAACACCTCCATCTCCATAGTAACCGTCCCACACAGATGCAAATTTGCAGACATCAGACCCCTCCTAAAGAACCTCAGCGATGTCAAAATTTGTCAGCCCATCTCCCAGCTCCCCTATCTGGCCTACGAACCTGAGAAAGTCATCAACCAGCAGCTCGCTGAACTCCTGGTACAAAATTACCTTCTGGACACCTCACAATCAGGATTCAGTGTCAAACACAGTACTAAGACCCTGTTGTATGCCACCAAAGACGACATCAGAACACTCCTTGACCCTGGAGTAACTTCAGCCCTGATCCTCCTCAACCTTTCCTCGATGTTCGACAGTGTCTCCCACAACACCCTCATCAACAGACTCTACAACATAGACATACAGCAAGACACCCTTAAGTGGATCACCTCCTTCCTCACAGGACACACAGAGTATCCAACTGGCACCCTTCACCTACACACCAAAATACATCATATGTGACATACCAGAAGGATCTACACGACCCCCCTCACAGACGGCATCAGGTCCCATGGACTCAACATATTCTCCCATGCAGATGACACCCAACCAACACTCTCACTCACCAAGGACCAGTCAGAAGCCAAAACCAACTTCTACAATGCCATGACCAACATATAAAAATGGATGAGAAACAACTGCCTCCACCTCAACTCCGACAAAACTGAAGTACTGATCTTCTGGAAGAACACATCAGCTTAGGACCACAACTGGTGGCTTGCAGAATTCCAACCTAAAACCACACCAACCGACTATGCATGCAATCTTGGCAAGTCAGCGCAGTCACCTCCTTCAACATTCAGACACTTTGCATGCTGTGAAAAATCTTCAAATGGATCCAAACTAATACCATAAAGACCGTCACTCAGACCTTTGTCACCAGCCAACTCAACTACGGCAATGCCCTCTATGCCAGCATCTCCACCCAGCTCCTCAAAAGTCTCCAGACCATACAGAATGCTGCAGCCAGACTTAATCTGGACCATCCCACCTGAGAGGCCTCCACTGGCACATCATCCAGGAGAGATGGCAGTTCAAAATCCTCACACTAGCATACCGAGCCTTCCATGACCTGGGACCTGGCTACATCAACCTTCAAATGAACTTCCACAAACCCTCTAGACACCTGCTCTCCTCTTCACTCACCCTTGCACCCCCTGCATCCATCACAGCTGCACCAATCATTCTCTTACATTGCTGCAAAGACCTTGAATGACCTTCTCCTCCAGCTCCATACAGCTTCCTCACTGGAAGACCTCAGAAAGAGACTCAAGACCTGGATCGTCAACAGAGACACAGCACCAAGCTACCCCTAGAGGTGATAGTGTTGCACTTTACAAATGCTGTTCGATTGATAGATTGATTGAAGTATTTTGACTACTGCTCCTTCATGTATGCCAGTCCATATTCCAGTGCATCACACAAACCAATTCTCAGTTCATCTAGGGGGTGGACAAATCTCAGCCTGGACTCTAGTTGCTGTAGCTGCTGGGATCAAGACTTGAACATTGGTAATGTGGTGTGGCGGTGTACCAAGCTCCCAGATTTTGGGATGCAGATTTGGAATCATCTGAAAGAGGAGATGCAGGTGTCTAGGCCATTGAGCCCCCCCCTTGTCCTGTTGTATGATACCTCTGACCTCCCTTCACTGACACAACATGTTTACAGATGACTCTCCATGGCTCTAGGCATGGCCAAAATGTAAATCGTGCATCTCTGGAAGATGACCTGCGCCCCTCACCTTTCAGACCTGGCTGGAGAACATGTACGATGTGGGACTTTTTGGGAGACTAATTTATAACTTGATAAGCTGCAAGTTTTCGAAGAAATATGGGATTCATTTCTCTGATAATGAGTGTGTCACTTCTCTAACCAGCAGGCCCCCTGCACTCCCTTTCACCCTTGAACCTGTCAGAGTCAGTAATCTTCCTTGCAAATCTTTCCTGAGACTACTCTGTCTATTGGCACAATGTACTGATTGTTCCATTAGGCATAAGGTCTCTACTAGAGGATGCATGGCTACAGCCTGTTACCTGCTTACATGGTATGTGGTACCACTGATACTACTGGGTCAGGGCAGGATTAAAATGGCTTCCAGTTAGGGGTAGGGTTTTGTTTGTTTCCTTACCATCCCCTTTCCCCTTTCTCCCTTCTCCTTTTCCGCTTTCCCAAACCCCCCTTTTCCCTTTCCCTTTGCCCAATTATAATTCATGAATTTCTCATTGCTCTTGATTGAGTCTGCATTTTCCTGTTTAGTGATATGCTTATAGTAGCTGGTCACCCCACCTTGGTACATCATGGTATGAATATTGCACTGATGTTGGAATACTATTTGTTGTCAAAGCTCTGTTTTCATACTGTGTCCAGTAGCTGAAATTTCTGTTATATACCTGGATTAATTGTTGCAAAATGAATAAAGAATTGAAAAACATAAAATACCCAAACTGAAGAACAGACCGTTTCTGTAAAATTTCTGAAAATGATCGCATTCTTTTTTAAGACTATACTTTAAGCTGTATTCATTAGTTTCACTGTTGAAAATAATGCAGTGCTGCCTTTCTAATGGTAATTTGGAAAACCCAGTCACATAGGCTAACATTGCCATTTGAGATCTATTGTTCTACTTTACCAACAATAATAATTTTGGTGTCCTTTTAAATTCTTGGTATATAAATGTCATTTGTTTTTAATAATTTGGTTAGGAAAATTTATAAGCTCTGTTCCTTAACTTCAATGCAGTTTAGGTGCTGCTAAAAACTTTTCATACGCTATATTTGATAAACAGGTGGTCACATCAAGCAACAGCTGCAAAGGGTGAGCTCAAGAGTTATATTTGAAAATGTTAATGTGTACTTAGCTTTGTGGCAATTCATTTACTGTGCTTCTCCCTAGTTAACAAATCAGATTCTCATAGTACCATTTCCAATTAGGAATGACTTAGGTTAGGAAGATGTAGTACTTTTCTTCAGGTGTGTTGGTGAAGTTCAACTATTAGAATCTATCAAATCGTTTTGGGACAGATCTACGTAGGTCACCGTTAGTGGGTTTCAAATAGACCTACCTCTTGAATATCATTGAGGTAGATCATGATTTGTAATCCATTGTATATCACAAAATTCACAGGGATGATGGCTTGCAGGGGTCAGCAGACCACCATGTCTGTGTTTGCTTTTCAATAAATCAATTTATTTTAAATGTTGCTCGATTTCCTAAAGGAAAACGAGATGTGTTTCAAAAAGAAAAACGTAAAGTTTTCTTTTCATTTTTTAAGAGTAGGCAGTGTCCCACAAGCTCTCCAAATTAATTTTTACAAACATTCTCAAAGGGGGAGGGGTCCCTTCCGACTACAATGTGGATTTATTTCCCCCTAAATCAATAAGCCTTCCTGTTGGAAGGTATCTGATAACACTGTGCGACTATACTTACCTCATTTCCAATTATTGAAAATTCACACTCCATAAGTGTTGTTGTATGTGGTTTGAGATTTCAGCTTCGTTTAAGAACATGCATGTGGTTTGGTAGGTAAATCATAGAGTAGCACAACCTAGTAGTGAATATAGATTCCATAGGTGGTTTGCAAAACAATTGCATCTAGTATATATGCATATATGCACAACCTCTGCATTCTTACCATTCTGAAGAAGCAGGGTTATTATGTGAGAAAGAATGGGGCCCCTACCTAAAAGGATAAACCCTGGTAAGGAAACTATTTTTTAGAAAAACAAAAGATCAGCACCGGGTCTTGTGCATGGTTCAAATCATCAACTAGACGCTAAACAGTTGTATAATTTATACCACATGATGACATGATATGCAATTTCACTTTCTTTTTTAATGCATTATAATTTTTTTGATTTTTCATAAATTCATTCTTTTTTCTCAATAGATATTAAATATATAAGTTTTCATACAATTATTATGTTACACATACATCAGATACAAAAAACCAGCATAATACAAATTTCCTTAGATTACAATACAGTAGTTCATGATTGTAAACAGAACCAAAATTCCATTCAACGCGTTTCGGCTATGCCTTCCTCAGGAATTCTGTATATGTTTCATGAGCATTAACTAGGAGATGAAAAATTATATCAATTAATATGTTAGTCCTACAAATATTAACGTCTAACAGATTGCATTGATTATTCTTTCTAATACATTTATATATACACTCTTTATTCTCTGGACAGCATACCCATCATGGGGGCTTTCGCGAGGCACTCCCACATACCGATATTACCCAATTCCTAATACATTGCTATACATTAATTACAGTGCGCTATCATCTAAAAAACATTCTGACATGCAACTTTTTACTATGCATTCTCAACAATTATATTCTTATCTATAAGCGGGCTCGCTTCTATGATCGCCAACACCTTTTGGAACGTACCAAAAAGAAAAAGGATCCTTGCTTGGTGTTCATTACGAAACACTAAGTATTGAATGAAAGAATAAGGCAAGCAGTGTGTGCCAATTGGCACATTCTTAATGTAAATGTATCCAAAGAGAATCAGTTGCCTAAGCCCATGTTCGCCTACAAAAGAAATAGATCACTAAAGGATCATATTGTAAGATCTCGTATGACTCACAAACCAATGGTTTGTCAACAAGCCCTTACTAGTACACAGCCAGTTAAAGGAACATATAAGTGCATGAACTGTAAATCATGTGAGACAGCTATTCAGGGCCCATCTCTACAGTTTAATAAACAGATCAAAAAATCTAAAAAAAAGAATCAGGGTTATTAAACTGGCGTCATTAGAAGCTACTCTGCAATAAAGAGTGAATCTGCTTGTACCAGGTAGCAGTCAAAGCGGAGGTAAAGTTACACTGCACACGTTCCAAGTTTTTAGAACAGAAAAGGAAGACTCAGCTATTCTCAGCTCAGACAAATGGAGCTATAGACTCCAAAGAACTGTTATCTGAACTTTATGACAAGACAGGAGGCTACCATTTTGCATTGACTTTTATTTTGTACTTCCAAGCAGCAGACACTTCAAAGATCCAAAGTAGAACATTACTTCACTCATAATAAGAAATCAAGAACACATAGTCCATAAAGCACAGCAACATTCCATCTTCTCCCTAATATGTTTGCTACTTCTTAGCAGATAAGAATAGCCATTTGTATATGTCTGAGGTATGAGTGGTATTTTCTGAATTTTAAAAGTATATCTGTTTATCATCATGGGTTAAAATGAATATTGACGAAGGTAAAGTCCTATTTTCATACTAATTTAAAACAGTGAACAATTTGAAGTTGGTGGTAAATTGCAAAGGTTTTCCGACCGCATTTCGGTCTCAAAACATTCATACATGCCACTGAGATTCTTTATTAGGAAGGGGTGCCATAAAAATGCCCTTTCCTAATACCGAATTGTGCACTCAAATATACGATTTGGTAACAGGTTACCGAATCACATTTGGGCCTTGCACATTTAAAAATGCCTTTTTACGTTCTTAAACAGCCTGATTCTGCAAATCAGGCATTTGCAAACTTTGTACTTCTGGCCCTTAGTTAGAAAGTTGATCTTTGAAAGAACTGTGAGTACCAGATGGTCCCAACCAGGAACATTGCAGCAAACTCCCTACATCATCAACTGCTCCAAAAGCCTTTAATGACCTCAGAATGACAATTTGGGGGAGGTTTTCTTCAAAAAACGCATGAAAGGAAAGCCACATTGTACACCATGTTCAACACCTGCAGCATACAAGCTGAACACAAAGATTTATTTGGCTCACTAAAGGCCTTTGCTCACATTTCAACATGTTCTACGGCATTGTTCTGCTGCAATATGCTTAGAGTAAATATCTTATACCTTGTTTGGTAGTAGGGATACTTATTGATTAGTATTGCTTATTTGTCATTCTTTCATAATTTGTTATCATATTGTTATTAAGTCTTAGTGTTTTTGTATGTATTAAGTTATTTAACTCTTAAATGGCTTACACTAAACTTGATGTTCCCCTTTCTCTGGTTTGTGTCTGTAGGTACCTCCACCAAGCTCACAAGCGGTGCTGGGGAAAATAGGTAAGGGTTTTTGTCTCATATCCGTTCCTGAATACTCATTCTGGTATTATGTACAGTTGGTAAAAGTCAATTAATTGCTAATTTCACTTCTACTGTCATGTGGCTAGCACCATCGCAATAACATTAAATCCTACCTATGTTTTGACCTTTTAATCTCAATAGTCTAGAATAACTGTCAATCCAGAAAAAGTAATGTTTGCTCGAAATATATTTCAAGTGGTTTATTTTGTCAAGCTAATAGAGAACCCATTTCCACCTTCATTTCCTTTTCAGCTGAAACTCAACTTGCTTTCCGAAGGAGGCATTTAAAGGAATGAACCTGGTGTGCTACCTAGAGCTGCAAATAATATTTTTGGTTTGTAAATAATACTGGAAGCTTGATAAAGCCATGTAAATGCGTAAAATCCTTTACATGAATGCAATCACTGAACAGAATATAACCACATTCTTGAACAATATGCAGTTTTAATTTCGCAAGGCACCAAAATGCTTTTACTCAATTGTAGCATCTAATCTCTTTTCGACTATCCTACTCAAGAGCTGTCAGCAGAGCTTTCACCCCATAAAAATAAAATACTGCTTCCTGCAGACGGAGTCTCATAACAGGAAGTCATAATATAAGATGTGAATTTTAAAAAAAAGTCATATCTGAAAATCAAATGTAATAATGCTATGGCACTATCTCGCCATTTTTATATTAACAGTATTACAGGGGTGTTTACTTGCTCATATGAGCTGATAATAAAATGTAGAAAAATAAGGTATGTCGAGACAACTATGGTAAAGAACTGATGCATCACTAACTAAAATGTAATCATATTCCCCATTATGTTAATGCAACAGCTTTCTTGCTTGCTTCCCTAATGTAAGGGACGATGGAGGCATAGATGTAATGTAAATGTCAAATGCCATTAGTTTTTCCATTATTCACTATCAGTATACTGTGGACGTCTGTAAAGATCACGTTGTTCACAAAGTTCCTGCAATGTGTTGTGGAAAAAGCTTTCTTATAACTGCCAGATAAATTGGTTTGCCACTCTCCTGTATGCACAGATCAGCTGGATGTATACGCATATGGTCAAATCACTACACTTTATTACATGCAAAACTGTGTACACATTTTTGTTTAATCTCACAAGACAAATGCAGCTTGCGATGTAGATTTTTTTCCCTCTAAAACGATAAACCTTCCTGTTGGAGTCTAAATGATAACACTGCTGTGTGACTATACTCAACTCATTTCCTATCGTTGACAATTCACAATCCATAAGTGTCTGTGTATGTGGTTAGAGACTTCAGCCTCGTTTAAGAACATGCATGGGGTTTGGTAGGTAAATCTTAGAAAAGCACAAGCTAGTAGTGAGTATGGATTCCATAGGCAGTTTGACAAACAATTGTTCACAAGCTTTACATTGTTACAATTCTGCAGGGGCAGGGTTAGTAAACTGGTGTCATTAGAAGCTACTCTGCAATAAATAGTGATTCTTCTTGTACTCCTGTGCGGAAGCCGTTGGCCAGGTAGCAGTCAAAGCAGATGTACACTGCACGATTTTCATGATTTCGGAACAGAACTGGAAGACTAATGGAATTATAGACCCCAAAGAATAAACACTATCAGTGGGGGATCCCAGAGACATTTTTAAATCATCATTTCGAGCCCCCTTCACACCCAAAAACCAAACCCGCTCCGTTGTAATTTAGGCGTCGAAGCACAGTTGGGTTGCACTCAGCAGCCCAGCTGGGAACCCAATGATGAAGCATTCCACCAACTAGGTTGGTGGGTGAGGGTTCTTCTTACAGACCTATGGTTTCTCTATACTCCAGTGTGTAACACTGAGTCATCTGGTATGGGGATTCATTATTGGGTCCGTCCATGTTGTTCTTTACTAGTGAATCCCAGGGGAAAAGGACGTACCCCCTATTTTCTTCCTCACTCTCTCCTTGTTACCCCTATGGTACAGTGTAGTCAGGATGAATGAGGAGCTGGGAGTAAGTGAGGAAGGTAGGTTAAGGGACATTGTGAGGTAGGTGGTTAAGGATTCTATGGAAGGAACAATGAAATCCATATTTAAGAGCAGGAAACGGAGAAATATAGGGAATGATAAGGTCGAGGGTTTATCATTTTCAGAGGAGTAGGATCTAATGAATAAAGTGACAGGAGGTAAGTGTTTAAAAGAAAAGTGACACATGGCAGTGGAAGAGGAGGCTGAGAGTTCAGGGAAAGAAGTTCAACGTGACTCACATATGAATACAGAGGTGTTAGACTCTGCATCTTTGGCGTGGTTTCCCCAGACTTTTTGGGCCCGATTCACAGAATGAACTTACTACTTTTGGCATTCACAGAATGCACTTACTACTTTTGGTATTCACAGAATGAACTTACTCATTTCGGTATTCACAGAAGTTAGGACTACTAACTTTAGGACTCCTAAATGCCTTCTGTGAATACCGAAAGTCTTAAAATTAGGATTTTTCTCTATTTAGTAGTAGTAAAGTTAGGACTCCTAACTTTAGGGTGCCTAAATGCCTTCCTTGAATACCGAAAGTCTTAAAATTAGGATTTTTCTCTATTTAGTAGTAGTAAAGTTAGGACTACTAACTTTAGGACGCCTAAATGCCTTCTGTGAATACCGAAAGTCTTAAAATTACGATTTTTCTCAATTTAGTAGTAGTAAAGTTAGGACTACTAACTTTAGGATGTCTAAATGCCTTCTGTGAATACTGAAAGTCTTAAAATTACGATTTTTCTCAATTTAGTTGTAGTAAAGTTAGTAGTCCTAACTTTACTACTACTAAATAGAGAAAAATCCTAATTTTAAGACTTTCGGTATTCACAGAAGGCATTTAGGCATCCTAAAGTTAGGAGTCCTAACTTTACTACTACTAAATTGAGAAAAATCCTAATTTTAAGACTTTCGGTACTCACAGAAGGCATTTAGGAGTCCTAAAGTTAGTAGTCCTAACTTCTGTGAATACCGAAATGAGTAAGTTCATTCTGTGAATACCAAAAGTAGTAAGTGCATTCTGTGAATGCCAAAAGTAGTAACTTCATTCTGTGAATCGGGCCCTTTGCCTCTACCTCCTGTATTTTTGATGCTGTGCTGGATTTCGATTTTGTTGGCTTAGATGCTTTGGGTACTTTGCCACTGCTGATCAGTCTCAAAGTGCAAGTGCTCCCTGTATAAATGGTGTTTACAATTGGTTCTCCCTGATTGGCATATTTGATTTACTGGGCAGCCACTAGTGAAGTCCACTGAGTGTGCAAGGGCCTGTAAATCGAATGCTACTAGTGGGCCTGCAGCACTGATTGTGCCACCCACATGAGTTGCCCTGAGACCTACCACTGCACTGTCTGTGCCAAGCTAACCAGGAAAGTTCACACTCGTACCAGGTCATAAGCTTCCATTTTCTTATATGTAGGGTACCTCTATTGTAGCCCCAAAGCACCCCCTTCCCCCTACTGGGCAGGGTGCAGTGTATGTGAAAGGTATGACATATACTGGTGTGTATGACATGACCTGATAGTGAAATGCTGCCAATTTTGTTTTTCACTATTGAAAGGCTATTTGTCCTATAGAATAGAATGGGAAATACTTTGTAACATCTTACAAGTATAATTTCATATTGGGACAAGATCAAGAAATTAAGTTTAGGCATCTGAACTCAGAATTCAATAACACATCTTTTAGTAAAGATGGTTTTTAAATTGTGTGTTTGAAAATGCCACTTTTAGAACGGAGGCATTTTCTTGTTTGGCCATTCTGTGTGCCCCTGCCTGTTTCTGTATTGACTGTCTGGTTTGGAAGTGACAGGAGCTGGGGATGTGCATTCACTGTAGACAGCCACTGGGGTGGTTGAGGTGTTTCTCGCCCTTCATGGATGACTCAGAGCTGAGCTGAATAAACCTTGGGTGAATTTAGAGTAGTGGGAGGAGTTTTCCTTTCACCTGAGTAGGGCCTGTCTCCCTTGCACAATGCTGTCTCCACCCCCTGTGGTCACACTGCACCCTTGAGGATATAACTGGTTTGGACTGGCCTCAGAGACCCTTGACAAAGAGAACAAAGACATTTTGGGGTATAAGTATTACACCTGAAACCCCAGAACTTTAGATTACTTCTGGACTCAAGACGAACTTTTGCCAATAAGAAGAGCTTAAGAGCTGCAAGGGGGAGAAGGGCCCTGTTGTTCTGTGCTGTGTAGGGTTGGTCTGCAGTTACTGTTTCTACCAAGAAAAGGACAAACACTGGGACTTTGCTTGAACCTGCTTGGAGAAGATCTCCAAGGGCCTGTGTGTGCTGGCCTCCTGTTCTGTAGTCTCAGGGGCATAAAGACTTCACCCCCAGGTGCCCAGAACTCTGCTGCTGAGAGTTCTGACCTGACAGGAGGTGCCGATTACAGGTTTTCGCCTCTGGAGGTTGTTCCTACTGCTCGGAGCAGGAAGAAAAGAAGGACTGAAGAAATTGACACATCTCTTTTCTTGCGGCTGTGTTTCTAAAGCAGCAACTGTGTGAAAAGAATCTCCACGCATCGCCATGCAGCTGCCAAACCGATGCAGCACCTATCGTGGCTGCAAGAAACAACCAGTAAGGGATCTCGGCTGAAGAACCTAATGCAGCGCCGCACAACGCCACTGCATCGAACCCCAGTGCATTCTGGAATTCCACGCATCGTAACTGTGCGGCAAGTCTTCCGGATTCATCACCTATGGACCAGAATCGTCGAGGAGTAAACGCATCACCTCTCCTTACAGACCGTATTCGATGCATCACTTCTCCTGCATGCAGCAGAACTGTTGCATCCTCTCCCCAAGGTCTCAGGAACTGATGCATCCCTTTGTTTTCCACGCTTCCCATCTCTGCAGCTTTTTGGCCTTGTGAGTGTTGTCGCATCCATAGTTTCTATGGACCAAGTTGTTTTGAAACCTTTTTAAAGTCATATTCCTATTACATGTATGTTGGAGTTTTGTCAGTTTGGTCTTGTTGAGTTTAGATAAATATACTTTATTTTTTCTAAACTGTGTGGTGTGGTGTGGTGTCCATTTGTGGAGTTATCACTGTATTACTGTGTGTTTTGAGTACAAATACTTTACACAATGCCTTTCGGATAAGTCTGTCTGCGTGTGCCAAGCTACCCAGGGGGTGAGCAGGGGATCCAAAGTGTATATAACCCATACCCTGACTAGAGGCAAGTGTCCCTATTTGAGAAAGGTACCCACCTCTGCCAACTAGAGACCCCCATTTCTAACAGGAGGTAAGGACCAGAGTGGGAGGAATATGTTTTGGAATTGAAAGCTAATGATATATAAAAATAAATTAATTTGGAGATTTCAATGATTTGGAGTTGGACTCAGTAAAGGACCCATTAGGCCAGAAGTTATTTTACCCTAGGGAAGTAGGACATCTGAGAGTTCAGATTGGTGGGCAATAAATCATGTGGCAGACTATAAAAAGTATAGAATCAGGAGGTAGCTAGAGAGGGTGAGGAGAAATGTAATGAAGGCAAAATGCTCGAGATCTGTTATTGGAGAAAAAGAGACAATGACTCCTTATCTAGACCCATAATTAATAACCTATCGATTTAAGCTTGGAATGGATCCAAGGAATAGATGGAGCATACATTGAAACAATGCAAGGATAGATTATTGGAAATTTGGGGTATGTTGGCACCTCTATTTGATTTGGTAGAGGAGATTTATGTCAACAATATTGACATAAATATATAGCTCCTAATAGGTTGGTGTCAGAAGGCTATCTGTTTTCTCGGAAACAAATAATGCAGGTCCAGCTGCAGATAGAAGAAAGGCAGGCTTGATGTGCATAAGCCCATATTTGGGAGAGTAACAGCAAAAGGAATCCTATTATGAGGATAAATGATTGTTGTTTGAAGAAGGGTTGGTAAAATCAATAGGCAAATATGTCTCTTCTTTTACAGATTTGGACAAAGTGCAAACTTCAATGAGGAACGTTTTCAGTGGTGGAAGTTTATATAGTAGGGCTGGAGGGAGAGGGAATCATTTTGGCTGTGCAAATAACAGAACCCAATATAAACAAGAAAGGAGAGTGTACAGAGGAAGGCAGCCAGGAGGAGGGTTCTACCCTCAAATGGGTAAAAGAAGAAGAGCGAGAACTTCAAGAGGGAAAGGTCAGCAAACTACAAAATCACAAGGTGAGTACGAGGATTATTACTGGTTTTATCCTGGGAAAGATGGGAGGAGGGTTACAACAGTTCTCAGAGCAGTGGAATTTACTCGGTCAAATTCCTTGGGTGATTGCTACTATCCAAGGATATGTGATAGAATTTAAACTGGACTCAGATGTTTCTGGGCACTAAAACCTCACCAGCCAGCAATACACGTTTCACCCACTAGCGACAATTTGATTAGATTGTTGGGACCACCTAAAGCAGAAGGAAACAGTTACGTGTTCTCTTCCATCCAGATTAGGTCCTCCGGCACCCAGTGGCAACTTCACGAGTGCGGGATCACTATCCCCCATTGGCAAAAGACTGTGACACCAGAAGCGGCACGCCTACAATTTAAAGAGCTGTTCCCCTCTGGCGGAGATGTGAGCTGCAGTTGTTCTAGCCAGCCAGCCATGCATGCACGCAAGGCACAACAAAGTACCTTGTAGTGGGTCTGGGGAAAGGGAGGCAGAGACCTTGGCCTGAGGCCCTGATGTCGGTCACTGTTGTCCTCCCCATCTGGTGGTCAGAGACAGTCTAGGCCGCCAGCTTGGGTCCTGCAAACAGCACACGCTATGGAGTGTGAGCTAGCACAAGTTTCTGGTAGTAAGCTCAGGTTCTTCAGACTCAGGAAATGTACCCACACTCCTCTAACTCCTCATGTGACAGCACCCCAGGTGGGCCACTGATTGTTATGAGCACACTCCTCTGCACAGTTAAAATGCAGCACACATTGGGATGGTTCTTGTCCCTATTGACAATCACTTCCACCTGTTTCTGCCACACCCCGCTTGGTACTCATTATCTTGTGGAAACAGGGAGATCCTTTATGTCCCTGAGATCTCGTGGACAGGAGGCCAGCCAACTGGCTCTTGGCGAGTGCTTAGGGACCCAAGCTACAACAGTTGGCAATTAGCTCAATGTTTTATTCTTGCTCACCACGCTTTTTAGATTTTTATTGGTACATTGGTTACCAGAGTATAACCTGTCTTTTAATAGCTTCCGCATTCCTTGTTTGTTCACTTTCCGATATATTTTGCTGTTTGTTAGATTTTGGTTTACTACACCCGTTTTTTTAACGTCTCAACATACTACAATATGGCCGCACCTATCTGTGCACTTGACTTTGGTCCTTTTTCTATGTCACCTCTGCTGTAAACGTAAGTCCAGTTTCACTTCTGCTTTACACACCTTTACGTAGAAACGAAGTCTGGTCACAACGACCTAGAATTAAGTTTGCGTTCACTTTACTTGTTATCATTAAGGCTTTCAGCCATTTGTAACCTCACATCCACTGATTATTTAGGATTTCACTCCGTGTGATTCACGTTTCTGGTTTACAGAGCGGCTTCCTTTACCGGCAGTTCTATATGATCCATCACTTTGTCTTTTTAAACACTCCTATTCTACAAGATTCTACCGGCCGATGTTAATATTTTGGCTTTTCTAGACTCTTAGCATCTAGCACACTCAGGGGTTTTTTACAATAATTTTTGGTGATTCACGGAAGCTTGTATCTTGTCGTCTTTTAAGTTTCTTGCTATTTTGAAATCTAGCATGCTCATGATGCACACTACCTTGTTGATCCTATTTTCTTTTTGCACCATCACATTCACATTCTAATCAGCATGTTGCACAGTCTATTCATTTACCCCATGAGTGGTCTTACTCATGTTATCTTTATCCTTTAGTGGTACAAGCCGGGCTGAAGACCGCTGGAATGCCAGAAACCGGTCCTCGGAAGCTTGTTTACGATCCAGGGAAGACATGGCTTGGCAGTTCAGGCTGAACTGTTCCCATGAAGCACAGGGTCAGACTGATTTGCATATAGCCATGTCTGAACTGGGGTGGCAGAGTGGGCTAAAGAACGGTGATGGATTAAACCCAGATCTTTTGACTGGGTGTGAGTGTTTGATTGATTCAGATGCTCGGTTCATCACCACCCCCTTTTGTACCGCTTTTGGCCGCCATAAGTGTGGCTGGGTATGCTCAGACGTGAGTCCCTTGCTCACTTTGCCACTGGATTCAAGCAAGCCGGGCTGAAGATGGCTGGAATGCCAGAAACCGGTCCTCGGAAGCTTGTTTACGGTCCAGGGAAGACATGGCTTGGCAGTTCGGGCTGGACTGTTCCAATGAGGCACAGGGTCAGACTGATTTGCATATAGCCATGTCTGAACTGGGGTGGCAGAGTGGGCTAAAGAACGATGATGGATTAAACACAGATCTTTTGACTGGGTGTGAGTGTTTGATTGATTCAGATGCTCCGTCCATCACGACCCCCTTTTGTACCGCTTTTGGCCGCCATAAGTGTGGCAGGGTATGCTCAGACGTGAGTCCCTTGCTCACTTTGCCACTGGATTCAATCAAGCCGGGCTGAAGATGGCTGGAATGCCAGAAACCGGTCCTCGGAAGCTTGTTTACGGTCCAGGGAAGACATGGCTTGGCAGTTCGGGCTGGACTGTTCCCATGAGGCACAGGGTCAGATTGATTTGCATATAGCCATGTCTGAACTGGGGTGGCAGAGTCGGCTAAAGAACGGTGATGGATTAAACCCAGATCTTTTGACTGGGTGTGATTGTTTGATTCAGATGCTCCGTCCATCACCACCCCCTTTTGTACCGCTTTTGGCCGATATAAGTGTGGCAGGGTATGCTCAGACGTGAGTCCCTTGCTCACTTTGCCACTGGATTCAAGCAAGCCGGGCTGAAGACGACTGGAATGCCAGAAACCGGTCCTCGGATGCTTGTTTATGGTCCAGGTTAGACATGGCTTGGCAGTTCAGGCTGAACTGTTCCCATGAAGCACAGGGTCAGACTGATTTGCATATAGCCATGTCTGAACTGGGGTGGCAGAGTGGGCTAAAGAACGGTGATGGATTAAACCCAGATCTTTTGACTGGGTGTGAGTGTTTGATTCAGATGCTCCGTCCATCACCACCCCCTTTTGTACGGCTTTTGGCCGCCATAAGTGTGGCAGGGTATGCTCAGACGTGAGTCCCTTGCTCACTTTGCCACTGGATTCAAGCAAGCTGGGCTGAAGATGGCTGGAATGCCAGAAACCGGTCCTCGGAAGCTTGTTTACGGTCCAGGGAAGACATGGCTTGGCAGTTCGGGCTGGACTGTTCCCATGAGGCACAGGGTCAGACTGATTTGCATATAGCCATGTCTGAACTGGGGTGGCAGAGTCGGCTAAAGAACGGTGATGGATTAAACCCAGATCTTTTGACTGGGTGTAAGTGTTTGATTGATTCAGATGCTCCGTCCATCACCACCCCCTTTTGTACCGCTTTTGGCCGCCATAAGTGTGGCAGGGTATGCTCAGACGTGAGTCTCTTGCTCACTTTGCCACTGGATTCAAGCAAGCCGGGCTGAAGATGGCTGGAATGCCAGAAAACGGTCCTCGGAAGCTTGTTTACGGTCCAGGGAAGACATGGCTTGGCAGTTCGGGCTGGACTGTTCCCATGAGGCACAGGGTCAGACTGATTTGCATATAGCCATGTCTGAACTGGGGTGGCAGAGTGGGCTAAAGAACGGTGATGGATTAAACCCAGATCTTTTGACTGAGTGTGAGTGTTTGATTGATTCAGATGCTCCGTCCATCACCACCCCCTTTTGTACCGCTTTTGGCCAACATAAGTGTGGCAGGGTATGCTCAGACATGAGTCCCTTGCTCACTTTGCCACTGGATTCAAGCAAGCCGGGCTGAAGACGACTGGAATGCCAGAAACCGGTCCTCGGAAGCTTGTTTACGGTCCAGGTAAGACATGGCTTGGCAGTTCAGGCTGAACTGTTCCCATGAAGCACAGGGTCAAACTGGTTTCCATATCGCCATGTCTGAACTGGGGTGGCAGAGTGGGCTAAAGAACGGTGATGGATTAAACCCAGATCTTTTGACTGGGTGTGAGTGTTTGATTGATTCAGATGCTCGGGCCATCACCACCCCCTTTTGTACCGCTTTTGGCCGCCATAAGTGTGGCAGGGTATGCTCAGACGTGAGTCCCTTGCTCACTTTGCCACTGGATTCAAGCAAGCCGGGCTGAAGATGGCTGGAATGCCAGAAACCAGTCCTCGGAAGCTTGTTTACAGTCCAGGGAAGACATGGCTTGGCAGTTCGGGCTGGACTGTTCCAATGAGGCACAGGGTCAGACTGATTTGCATATAGCCATGTCTGAACTGGGGTGGCAGAGTGGGCTAAAGAACGGCGATGGATTAAACCCAGATCTTTTGACTGGGTGTGAGTGTTTGATTGATTCAGATGCTCCGTCCATCACCACCCCCTTTGGTACCGCCATTGTAGCAAGGGACATGCAGAACCTTGGCAATTAGCTTTTTAAATGCCAAGTCGAGTAAAAGTAAGCTGCACACACAGGCCCTGCCTTGGCCTATCTATGGCATGCTTGAAGAGCTGCCTTCGTGGGTGGCACAGCCAGTGCTGCAGCCCCACAGAGGAACATTTGAGTTACATGCCCTTAGTATAGGTCTTACTCCTAGTCAAGGAACTTTCAGCTAACTCAAATCAAGCAATCATTTTATACACTGATCACTAGTATGTATATGACAAGCTCAGTGCCAAAGAGCTCAAGTTCCTATATCGGCAAAACAAGGTCCAAACAGGAGGTTGGAAACCAAAAAGTGTAAAAATAGTAGAAAAAGATAAAGGTGTGTAAGTACCATTTTTTGGTAGAGAAGAAAGACATGAGTTGGAGACCAGTGTAAATGCAAGGAATCTGCTAGTGCCTGGGTCATTGCATAAACACATGGTTAGTGACTTGATGATTAGAGTGCTGCAAATATACTACATGAATTCATAAGTGCTTGGGTATTGACGCAGTGATTGGATACATATACAGTGCTGACAGGGTGATTAGAAAAATACTCACAGAGTGACAAGGGAAATGCTGGAGTGCATAGCTCTGCTCTGGGGATTGTAGCAGTGAATGTATTAGTGCCTAGGCCATTGCATGAAGTGGGCACAGGGAGTGACAGTGGGATTGCTTGACTGCATGGGTAGTGCTCTTGGGATTGTGTCACTGCATGAGTTAGTGCCTGGGCCATTACATGAGTAAATGGTTAGTAACTGGATGATTAGAGTGTTGCAAGGAGAGTGCATGGTAAATTTGTAAGTATACATGTACTCATTCAATGTCCCAGGCACTAATACATTCACTGCTACAATCGTAGTACCGATGCACTCCAGCATTTCCCCTGTCACTCAGTGAGCACTTTTTCAATCACCTTCTCAGCACTGTGTACTTATTCATTCACTGCTCCAATACCCTAGCACATATAAATTCACCATGTACTCTCTCTGCATTGCTCTAATCATCTAGTCACTAACCATGTACTTATTAGGCCTGGGCGAAGCACTACGCTACACTTGCGGAGTTTGCGAAGTTTGCGCAACTTCGCACTACGCGAGCTGCACCTAGCACAGTGCGAACATGCGTAGTGCAGCGTAGCGTAGTGCAGCGCTCATTTTTTGCTTGTTCGCGGTCCTGAACGTCATGTTCGTGACCGCGAGCAAGCAAAATTACATCCCGGCGAGATTCTCAACGCAGGGAGGTAAGGTTTCTCATTGTGAGTGGTTGTGCATGCTCGCGACCGCTCTCAATGAGAAACTACCGGTTCGCGTTGAGAAAGCTGCAGCTCGAGAAATAATCTACTCGAGCAGCAGAAAACTACAGCTCGCACTGTGCAAGATGCCGTTTTCAATGATTGCACAGTGCGGGATGCTTGTCCGCACTGTGCAATCATTGAAAACGCATCTTGCACAGTGCGAACATGCTACTACGCAGCTCGCGTAGTGCTACGTGAAGTTCGCGTAGTGCGAAGTGCACTTCGCGTAGCTTCGCGTAGTGCTACTACGCGAACTACGCCCACCCTTAGTACTTATGGAATGACCCAGGCACTAACAAATGTGGAGCTACCATCCCCTGTGGACTACCTATGCACTCTAGCAATCCCAATGTCTCTCTATGACCACTTTAGGTGTTATAGTTGTTTGGATTAGTACATGATAGTGGCTGAGTGACTGGGGGAGTGACATTGTGATTGCTGGACTGCATGGGTACTACCTGTGAAATTGAAGGAGCAAATAAGAAGTGTGTACGTGATTAGAGGACTGTATGGTTAGTGCATTGGGGATTGTAGCAATGATCAGTTAGTGCCTGGATCGTTGTATAAGTATATAGCTACTGACTGAAACATTAGGATACTGCAAGCAGAGTGCCTGAGTAAATGTATAAGTACGTGGATATTGGAAGAGTGTTTGGATTAGTACACAGTAGTGGCTGACCGACTGGAGGAGTGCACAGCGAGTGACAGGATGATTGCTGGACTTCATGGATACTACCAGGGGAATTGAAGGAGCAAATTAGAAGTATGTAGGTGGTTAGACGTAGGAGAGTAGGATCTGCTTACTATGGTTTCCAACACTTTTTGCTGATTTTCACTGTTTTCCTACTTTAGTCTGGCTTGGGCCCTGCTATCCAGGGCCCGAGCCTAGCTGCTTCCTCTCTAAATTGATTGCAAGTACTTTAGGTACACTCTAGTTTGGTTGTTGTGGTACCCTTGTTAGTACCTAGTATATGGTACACAAGGTACTAAGGGCATTAGTACCCCAGATGCTTACCAGGGGCTTTAGCATGTATTATGCCACCCCTGGGAAGCCTTCCCAAATTACACCATAGGACCGCTACTGCAGCCTGGGTTAGGTGGTGCATGTACCCCTTACTTAGATATAGGTTATCTATATCTACGTTTAATAACTGCACATAGAAACCTACCAGTCACACCTATGGCAGACCTTATCAATCCTGTAGGCAGGGTGCTTGGTTTTGTGTGAGAGGGTGTCCATGCATGAGCAGGCTCCCTCTGCAGCCTTAAACCTATTCTCTGGGGCTTTTCAGTGATGCAGCCAGACCATATACTCCTAAGTGCATTATAACCTCGCTGTAAATGCTAACTTTGGAATGGCTGCATGGAAACATGTCGTGTTTGGTGTCAAACACTTTGGAATCCTACCAGACAACATTCCTGGTGGCGGGGGTAGAATTCTACCCTTCTAGAGGGAGAGACATGACCACACCAGTATACCTGGTACCAGTTTTAAAGAGCTCTTGCATCACAAAATGGATGCTGCAGCCACAGACACGAGTCTAACCTCCTGCTGCTGACTGAACTTCTGGCAGGGGAAGCCTAGACAATAGGTTTCCTGTCACAGGGAGGTGTAACAACCTCCCAGACAGACTTTAGTGTATTGGGGCTGGGGGAACATTTGGTGTCCCTGTGCATAGTCCAGTTCAAACCAGTTGCAGGGGCTACAAGATACTGCTCTGGTGTGAAACTGGACAAAGAAAATGGGTGTAGCCACCCCTCTTTCCATACCCTCCCATAGGTGGGTCCCCAGAGTATGTCCAACCCCTTCCTTGGGTATAAGAAAGGGGCCCCTGGCAACAGGACTTTAGATTACACCTGGACAAAACTCTGAAACTGAATCCTGGCCCTTGGATGCTCTACTCAAGATTAGAGGATGGAAGAATCTCCCTTGGGGTCAAGGAGTGACTCCCCTGCTTGGCAGGCACCAATGAATCAATTGCCCATCTGCATTTCTGAAGCTCCCGCTGGACTCTGAAGTATCTGCAGCCCAAGAAGAAGATTTCCACACTTCTCAGAGGCCGACCCGAGTCCCCAGCAAAGCTGAGACCTGCAGCCCTCGTGAGTGATGTGGAACCGGATCTACTGGACACTGTGCATATTTGTAAGTGCATTGACTTCTCAATGTTTCTTGAAGTTGGTCTTTGGGTTACTTGAAGCCCAAACCCAAAGCACCATTTCCACCCATAATTGTGGGTCTACACTACACGAGTGTTCCGTTAGCCTGCTTCTTGCATTTCAGCATGAGTATCCTTCGCAGTACATGGTCCATCGACTGGTGGGTCCCTATGAAGGCAACTCTGACTTTCCTTGGGCTTCCCTGGTTGCTCCAGATGTGCCCTGGCTCCCAACCACATGGTGAGTCCCTTAGACTTTGCTGGTCTACACCAAAGCATTATTTTACTTTCTGTGTTGGTTACTGTTGCCAAGGCTTGTTGGGTCCAATCTGGCCACTGACACAAAAGTACTCAACATCGTTGTTGGACAGCTCGATTCCAGCTCCTGGTCATAATCGACACACCCTGGTCCTAGTGGCTGAAGAGTCGAGCTTCACCTCTTTCACCTGAAATCACACTACATAGGTGGGGATTCGAATATCGTGCCTCTGGTCACTGGCTAGTGACCCAGACTCTGTGCCCTCTGCTTGCAGGATCTTCTCATCTTCAATCCATGCTTGTATCACCCCAGACACTTTCCACTTCAACAGCAGCAGCACTTTGCAGAAGATCGTATTTGTAAACAACGACGATTCCCGACACCAAAAGACACCTAAGCACCCGGCTCCCCTGGGTGAGGTAACTCGAGTACTCCGGGTCTCCCATGGGTGTTGGCCCCAGAACCCCCTAAGTCTAAAGGGGTTTGCTCAAAGTCCTCTCCTAAGTGTCCTTAATCTTTAAATTTTCAACTGCGACTTTCCCCATAGAAGCTAACGTTCAATTGCGGCTGTGTTTTCACACTGCACGTGTCACCATGGGTCCCCTGTGTTACTACCTTGGGTGGTTACTTGTGGTCCCAGCGATTCTACAGGCTCTAGGCCTTGAGTCTAGTCAAGTCATGCTTCTTATACCACTTTCTTAATATAAGGTTTGCTACGCCCCTACATTGTGCTAATTTACTGTGTGCTATTAAGTGTAACTTATGTGCCTTTACCTCTAGCCTCATAAAGAGGCTAATAGGGTGTGCAAAGAATAAATACATATATTTTATATATATACCTGGCGTGGTTCTCCTTTCATTTGGTCATTCAAGAGATTATAGATTGGTAAAACAACTGCTTTCCATTCCTTCAAGATTTAGCCTGACGACTGCTCTCCATAGCTACCACTAGGATAGCTTTCAATAAAGGTTGTCTTTAAACTATCACGTCTAAGGGGTTGTTTGGACTGGTGAAAGGTGCCCACTATAACTAGTGGACAGCCTATGCCAGGCCAGCTTCTCAAATTGGTGGCAGCGGTGGGATTCAAGCTTACTTTGTTTTACCAGATAACCTCAAGTGATTGACTAACTAAAAACCACTAAAGGTACCTGAGGTACATATAAATAGGCTTAAACTACAGTACGTTTTACTGAACTTAGAGTTGTGTGTCATAGGCTTAGCACACTCTACAACTCAAGAGAGTTTAGTAGGCCACACTAGAGTAGGTAGGTGCACACACCACACCTCACTAGTGATGTCTTCAAGGCCAGGAACCAGTGGGTCCCTGCCAGAAGTCAGTACTATACTGGCATCCAAGTATGACACATTCCCATTCTTAGAATTGAGAGAATTGTGTACTGCTAGGAGATTGAAGACAGGCAAAAGTGCCAACATCCAACGCCTCAAGGAGGTACTACTGTTGGATGATCTCAGAAAGGCCTCAGTGCCTGAGGAGGTAGACATAGTGGGTGGGGCTGCAAATGGGGGGAGTATGACCAGGACCTAACCCCTGATGCTGACTAGGAAGGTGACAATGACCTTGACCTGGATAGTGCAGCTCCTCTTGGAAATGAGGATGAAGGCCAGGAAGGTCCTCTCTTTGTTCCACCCGGAGCGAATGTAGGTATGCCTAGAAGGCCCAGATTTCCATCTGTGGAGTCTGACCATTCTGCTGTATCTGTAGGGACCTCTGTCTCTTCTCATAGGAGGGAATCTTCCTAGGAGAAGAGAAAAAGGCTGCTGAATTATGAGGAAGCTCAGGTTAGAATCAGAAGACAGCAAGTAGCATTAGAAATGGAGGCCCGAGAACTCCAAAGAGTTAGAAAGAAGATGGGACTAGAGTTCCATGGTGGCAGCAACTCCCCTAGTGGTAGAGAGATATAACTTTACCATAGGAATTTAAACAAGATTGTCTTTCCCTACCAGAGTGGGGATGACATCCACAAATAGATAACTGCACTGGAAAGGGCCTGTAAAGTTCAGAAGGTCCCCCAGGAGCAGTGGGCAGCCATCTTGTGGCTCTCCTTTGCAGACAAAGGTAGAGACAAGCTTCTCACTGTTAGAGAAGAGGATGCTGGTGATTATACAGTCCTGAAGAGTGCTCTGATTGAGGGATTTGGCCTAACCACTGAACAATACCGGATAAAGTTCAGGGATATCCAAAAGGCTTGGGTTGACTTTGTTGGCTGCTCAGGTAAGAGGAAGCTCACCTTAGAATCAGAAGAGAGCATATGGCCTTAGAAAGAGAGGCCCTAGAGCTTCAGAGATTGTGCTACTAAGGCTCAGGAGGGCTGGTTACTTGGCAATAAGGTGTGTAATTTCACAGGATTATACAACTTAATTATGAGGGAGCAGAGCCTTAATAATTATCAAAATCAGCTGTTGCACCAGTACCTGGTGGGCTCTGATCTGATCTTTCCCAAAGAATTGGGAAACAAGGCAGACAAATGGGTCAGAACCAGAGTGGAGCAGAAGGTTCAAAACCAAGGTGGTGACCAGAAGAAGCAAGATTGTAATAACTATGATAAGGGTGGGGAAAAGGGTAAAGACCAGAAGTCTTCTCAAGGTCCCCAAAAGTCTGCATCTGGTGGGGAGTCCCAATCTTCCAAAGGAAAAGGCCAAAAACCATGGTGTAAAATCTGTAAACAGAAATCCCAGTGGACTTGTGATTGTAATAATTTCAAAGACTCAACTCCAGCCACCATTGCCTCTAAGGCAACTGTTTCATCTAGTTCAGCTCCAGGTGGTGGTAATCAGAATAACGGTGTAGTAGGGTTAACCCTGGGGTTTGAGATGGACTCTGGCCCAGTCAGAGTTCCAAATCAGGCTGTACTGATCTGTGATGGAGGCATGGATATGTCCTCCTTTGTGAATCCCCGTAATATGGGCAAATACAGACAGCAGCCTTTAATTAATGGAAAAAAAGGCTTTGGCATTCAGGGACACAGGGGCAAGTATCACAATGGTGACACAATACCTTGTGGCTCCTGAGCAGATCATACTCTGTGAAATGTACCAAGTGACCAATGCTAGCAATGTCAGGACTGACCATACCCTAGCAGTTGTTAATTTCTCCTGGGGAGGGGTAACTGGCCTCAAGAAGTATGTGGTAAGTGCAGACCTCCATGTTGAATGCTTGCTTGGCAATGAATTAGAGACTTCAGCCTGGGATGAAATGGAGATCAGGACCCATGCAGAAATGTTAGGTATCCCTGCACATGTATTTGCTGTTACTAGGTCACATGTCAAAATGTCAAAAACTGAACAGGCCCTGGATTCTGGAAGAATGGACTAGGTGCCTTTCAAGAAAAGGAGCGGTAGGGTTCAGACAGAGCCTTCCCCCTGACTCAGAATATAGATAAGTGTCTTGAGGGAGATGATTGTAGTCCCGTAGAAGGAACTGTCTCAGATGAGCTTGAGCCTGATCAGGTTGAGTTCTTGGGGACAGGGGCCCTTCCAGGGCAGATCTGAGCCAGGAGCAGCAGTGCTGCCCTTCTCTTGAACCCCTCAGACAGCAGGCTGCTGGTGAGGCTGCTGGGAATGCTAGTGGAACCCATAAAATATATTGGTATGATGGACTCCTGTACTCAGACAGTAGAGACCCCAAGACTGGTACAGCTTGAATGCTGGTTATACCTCTGAAGTGCAGGTGATTCCTATTGACACTAGCCCATGATATTCCCTTAGCAGGTTACCTGGGCCAAAACAAGACTTAGGAAAGGATTGTCCCTCGCTTTCATTTGCCCCACATGTCTGAAGATACCAAGGAGTTTTGTCGCTCCAATGTCACCTGTCAAGCCATTGGTAAGGTAGGTGTACAACAAATTCCCCTCTTGATACCACTACCTGTGGTGGAGGTTCCCTTTGAAAGAGTGGGGATTGACATAGTTGGCCTCATGGATCCTCGCACAGCCTCTGGGCACAGATTTATCATGGTGGTGGTGGACCATGCCACTAGGTACCCAGACGCCATTCAACTTATGACCACCACAGCTCCCGTGATGGCAAGGGCCATCTTGGGAGTGTTCTCAAGGGTGGGCTTTCCTAAGGAGGTAGTTTCAGACAGAGGTACAAACGTCATGTCTAGTTACTTGATAGCAATGTGGAAGGAGTTGTAGTGAATTACAAATTCACCACACCCTATCACCCACAATGCAATGGTGTAGTTGAAAGGTACAACAAAACCTTAAAGGGCATGATCAAGGGTCTCCCTGAAAAGCGTAGGCGTATATGGGACATCCTTCTGCCCTGCCTTTTTCTTTGCATACAGGGAGGTTCCTCAGGATGGGGTTGGCTACAGCCCTTTTGAAATTCAGTTTAAGCATCCTGTCAGAGGCCAATTGTGTTTGGTGAAGGAAGGATGGGAGTAACCTCTCAAACCCCCTAAACCGGACACGGTGGACTATGTACTTGATCTCCGCTCCAGGCTGGCAGAGTACATGAATAAAGTCAACCAACAATTGCAAAAGGCCTGGCACGACCAAAAGGCTGTGCTGACTGATTACCAGTCAGGACATAATGTGTGGGTGTTGGAGCCTGTGGCACCAGCAGCCCTCCAGGACAAGTGGAGTGGCCCCCATACAATTGTTGAACAGAAGGGAGAGGTTACCTATTTGGTAGATCTTGTAACTCCCTGGTGCCCCTACAGGGTGCTTCATGTCAATGGACTGAAACTATATGTTGACAGGGCAGACATGGGCTTTCTCATGGCTACTGATGAGGGACAGGATGAAGAGAGTGATCCACTCCCTGACCTGCTCTCAGATGATGGGTCAGTAGATGGTGTAGCTTTGGCAGGCAGCCTCACTGCTCAGCAGCAAGCCGATTGCAGACAAGTACTCAATCAGTAAATACATATGTCTCTCTGACTCTAAGTCAGACTACCTAGTGCACTCATGAAGTGGACACTGGGGACAGTCTGCTTGTTAAAAATAAGATTTACAGGCATCCTGACCATGTCATGGACTCTATCAGAACTGAAGTCCAGAAGATGTTGGATTTGGGAGTTATTGAACCCTCAGATAACCCTTGGGTTAGTCCAGTAGTCTTGGTGCCTAAACCTCACACCCAGGGTGGTAAGAGAGAGATGAGGTTTTGTGTAGACTACAGGAAGCGGCCGCTCCACACGCTGCTCCCAGCCTCCTCGAACCGGTATCGTTACCACTGAGATCCTATCTCGCACTCTGCCTGAGCCTGCACAGTCAAAGATTCATCTAGCTAGTGCGTAGCGCTAGATTGCCCCGCTAGCCGCGCATTACTGTTTAAATCTACCGAGGCCATTAGGATCGTTACGCTCGACTGCCAAAGTGCGCTTGTGCGACAGCAGTTCTTGTGCTGTGCTGCCTGAAATTGTATTAGTGCCTCTAATTGTATATTGTATTTGCGCCTCCGCCATTCACATCTCGCTCGCCTACATTGTGCCCCAGTGTTGTTTTGAGATTGTCTGCTTGCTGCCATTTTGTTTGTTGTTGGCCTGCCTCCTTCCCCTGATCTCCACCCGCCTCCCTGCTGACCCTCCCTCCCACTGATACTGACCTCGCAGCTCCTCCGTGATTGCGCTGTGACCGTTCTGCTCTCAGCAGAAGCGGCCACTCCACACGCTGCTCCCAGCCTCCTCGAACCGGTATTGTTACCACTGAGATCCTATCTCGCACTCTGCCTGAGCCTGCACAGTCAAAGATTCATCTAGCTAGTGCGTAGCGCTAGATTGCCCCGCCCGCCACGCTTACTGTTTAAATCTACCGAGGCCATTAGGATTGTTACGCTCGACTGCCAAAGTGCGCTTGTGCAACAGCAGTTCTTGTGCTGTGCTGCCTGAAATAGTATTAGTGCCTGTAATTGTATATTGTATTTGCGCCTCCGCCATTCACATCGCGCTCACCTACATTGTGCCCCAGTGTTGTTTTGAGATTGCCTGCTTGCTGCCATTTTGTTTGTTGTTGTCCTCCCTCCTTCCCCTGATCTCTACCCCGCCTCCCTGCTGACCCTCCCTCCCACTGATACTGACCTCGCAGCTCCTCTGACCGTCCTGCTCTCAGCAGAAGCGGCCGCTCCACACGCTGCTCCCAGCCTCCTCGAACCGTTATCGTTACCACTGAGATCCTATCTCGCACTCTCCCTGAGCCTGCACAGTCAAAGATTCATCTAGGTAGTGCGTAGCGCTAGATTGCCCCGCCCGCCGCGCATTACTGTTTAAATCTACCGAGGCCATTAGGATCGTTACGCTCGACTGCCAAAGTGCGCTTGTGCGACAGCAGTTCTTGTGCTGTGCTGCCTGAAATAGTATTAGTGCCTCTAATTGTATATTGTATTTGCGCCTCCGCCATTCACATCGCGCTCGCCTACATTGTGCCCCAGTGTTGTTTTGAGATTGCCTGCTTGCTGCCATTTTGTTTGTTGTTGTCCTGCCTCCTTCCCCTGATCTCCACCCGCCTCCCTGCTGACCCTCCCTCGCCCCTCCCCTTCCACTATCTGCATATGACAGATGCATTCTCGCGCAGCATCCATGCGCAGCGGTCGCGCTCCATGCGCGCCGAAGGTGCGCCAAAGGTAAGCCCGTCTACGCCCGTCCGCGCTTGGACCGCGCCCAGCGACAGACCCCCTGTCTCTCCCCAAACCGCACTCCTTCCGCATAACGTTTGACGCCGCCACCCTCCTATCCCTTAACCCCGGACGCACAACACAATGCTACGAAGCTACCCCAGGACGTACCCACGGTCCTTTCGCCTGCCACTCCTGCAAGTTCACCTGCAGCAAGACTCACACCAAATCCACGACTTCCAAACACAGCTCCGACTCTAACCACCTGAAGTGCATCCTGCTAAACACCCGCTCGATCCACAAACACGCCACAGAACTCTGGGACCTACTCGATACTGCGTCACCAGACATTGCCTTCCTTACAGAAACCTGGATGAACGCATCATCATCACCAGACATCGCCATAGCCATCCCGGACGCTTACAAGATCATCCGAAAAGACCGTACCAACCAAACAGGAGGCGGCATCACCATCGTCCACGACCAGCTCCAACGATAACCTTACAACCGCCGAACACCTCCACTTCCAGATCCACACCGACCCTAGGACCACACTCAGAGGCACCCTCATCTACAGGCCTCCAGGAACCCGTAAACAATTCAACGAAGACATCACTGACTTCATCAGCCCACACGCCCTCCCCTCCGAAAACTACATTCTATTGGGAGACTTCAACTTCCACCTAGAAAAGAAAAACGACTGCAACACCACCACCCTTCTTAACAACCTGGCCAATCGCGGACTCAAACAACTTGTCGACACCCCCACCCACTTAGCCGGACACACGCTCGACCCTATCTTCACCTCCAGCAAACATATCTCTTTCAATCATACCACAGCTCTCCATTGGACGGACCACAGCTGTGTCCACTTCAGCTACAAGACTACAACGACTCACAACCCCCCACAACCGGCTCCTCGAAGAAACTGGAATAAAATCACCACCGACCAACTCCTCACATCGCTCAACCAAAACCCTCCAGCCCTCTCATCAGACCCAAACGAAGCTGCCACCAAACTCAAACACTGGATCACTCGCAGCGCTGACGAATTAGCCCCCCTAAAAAACCACCAGATCAAACAAGGTAGCAAAAAAGCCCCCTGGTTCAACGATGACCTTAAGAATTCTAAGAAACTATGCTGCACCCTCGAAAAAACATGGAGAAAAAACCCAACCACTGACAACCTGACCACCTTCAAGGCAGCCACCCGCAAACACCACCAATTGATCCGATCCACCAAGAAATCAGCATTCAAGGATCGAATCGACAACAACGCCCACAACAGCAAGGAACTATTCAACATCGTCAAAGAATTTACCAACCCCACCGCAGCCTCAAACGACATTACTCCCTCCCAAGACCTCTGCGAATCATTATCCTCTTTCTTCTACAACAAAATCGCCGACATACATAACAGCTTTGTGAACACTCCGAAAGATCAGCCCACCCCACCCACTCCCAAACCCGAATCGCTCCCTAACAACCTTAGCGCCTGGAACCCAATCACCACTGAAGACACCATCCGCCTAATGAACTCCATCCATTCAGGCTCACCAACCAACCCCTGTCCCCACCACATCTTCAACAAAGCAGACTCCATCATCGCACCCCATCTCCGCGATGTCATCAACTGCTCCTTCAACTCCGCCACCTTCCCAGAAAGCTGGAAACACGCGGAACTCAGTGCCCTCCTGAAGAAACCCACAGCTGACCCATCTGAACTTAAGAACTACCGCCCCATTTCCCTCCTCCCATTCCCTGCCAAAGTCATTGAGAAAGCCGTTAATAGCCAGCTCGCCGCCTTCCTTGAATCCAACAACTCCCTCGACCCCTCACAGTGCGGCTTTAGAGCCAAACACAGCACCGAAACCGCCCTCATTGCAGCAACAGATGACATCCGAACGCTTCTAGACAACGGAGAAACAGTTGCCCTCATCCTACTCGACCTCTCCGCCGCCTTCGACACAGTCTGTCATAGCACCCTCATTCAACGCCTCAACAACGTCGGGATACAAGGAAAAGCCTTGGACTGGATCATCTCGTTCCTCTCTGGGAGAACCCAGAGAGTCTGACTCCCCCCATTCAAATCAGAGGCCACCGAAGTCATCTGCGGAGTCCCAGAAGGATCATCACTCAGTCCCACCCTCTTCAACGTTTACATGAGTCCCCTCGCATCCATCGCGCGACAACATAACCTCAACATCATCTCCTACGCTGACGAGACCCAACTGGTCCTTTCCCTCACCAAAGACCCCAACACCGCCAAAACCAATCTTCATGAAGGCATGAAAGAAGTAGCCGAATGGATGAAAAACAGCCGCCTAAAACTTAACTCTGACAAAACAGAAGTTCTCATCCTAGGATCCTCACCCTCTGCCTGGGACGACTCATGGTGGCCATCGGCCCTGGGCACAGCATCCATACCTACAGACCACGCACGCAACCTGGGCTTCATCCTAGACTCCTCCCTCTCGATGACCAGACAATTTAACGCCGTCTCATCCTCTTGCTTCAACGTACTCCGCATGCTCAAAAAAATCTTCCGTTGGATCCCCACCGAAACTAGAAAGACAGTCACCAACGCACTGGTCACTAGCCGACTGGAATATGGAAACACCTTCTACGCCGGAACCACAACAAAATTACAGAAAAAACTTCAACGCATCCAAAACGCATCTGCCAGACTCATATTAGACATCCCTCGCCAAGCTCACATTACCGGCCACCTGAAAGACCTCCACTGGCTTCCCGTCAACGAGAGAATAACGTTTTGCCTCCTCACCCACGCTCACAAGGCCCTCTACAAACTAGGACCCGAATGCCTCAACACACGACTGTCCTTCTGCATACCCACTCGACAACTAAGATCCTCCAACCGAGCGCTTGCCGCAGTTCCGCGCATCCAAAGATCCACCATGGGAGGAAGATCCTTCTCCTACCTGCCGGCCAAGACCTGGAACTCTCTCCCCACCCACCTCCGCCTCACACAGAACCACATTTCCTTCAGAAAGTAACTTAAAACCTGGCTGTTCGATAAATAAAACACCCCCTCACACAAGCGCCTTGAGACCATATGGGTGAGTAGTGCACTATACAAATTGCTGAACTTGAACTTGAACTTGAACTACCCAGACCAGATGAGCTGATAGATACTTTGGCCTCGGCCAAGTTTCCAAGCACATTTGATCTGACAGCTGGCTACTGGCAGATCATACTAGCTGATTTTCTACCCATAGTTGGCCCTACCAATTTGTGGTGATGTCCTTTGGTTTCAGAAATACACCTGCCACTTTAAAAAGTTTGGTGAACAAAGTCCTAACAGGCACGGAAGACTATAGTGCAGCATATCTGGATGATAATATTGCTGTCTTTATCTCCACCTGGGAGGATCATTTGGTCCACCTGAGAAGTGTTTGGAGGCCCTGCAAAAAGCAGGCCTCACTATCATGGCTACTAAGTGCCAGATAGTGCAGAGTCAGGTTGTGTACCTTGGCCACCTTGTAGGTGGAGGCCAGGTTCAACCATGGCAGATCAAAATCCAGACCATCATGGAATGGGCTGCTCCAGCTACCCAGACTCAGGTCGGAGCTTTCTTGGACCTGAATGGGTACTACAGAAGATTTGTCAAGCGGTATTGATCCAGTGTGACACTTCTGAATGACTTAACTTCCAAGAGAATGCCCAAGAAAGTTCAGTGGACAGTTAGCTGTCAAAAGGCTTTTGATTACCTGAAGCAGGCCATGTGCACTGCTCCCATTCTGCAAAGTCCTAACTACTCCAAAGAATTCATTGTCCAAACAGATGCATCTGAGTTGGGGGGTAGGTGCTATGTTATGACAACTGAATGATAAAGGTCAGGACCAGCCAGCAGCTTTTCCTAGCAGAAGGCTGACTACCAGAGAGAAACGTTGGTCAGCTATTGAGAGGGAGGCCTTTGCTGTGGTTTGGACTCTGAAGAAGCTGAGGCTGTACTTGTTTGGCACTCACTTTACTGTTCAGACTGACCATAAGCCCCTCTTATGGCTAAAACAGATGAAGGCTGAAAACCCCAAACTTTGGAGGTGGTCCATTTCCCTACAGGGGATGAACTATACAGTGGAACATAGACCTGGGAGTAACCATGCCAATGCAGATGGACTCTCCAGATATTTCCACAAAGAACATGAAGACTCAACTGGTCAAGGTTAGTTTAATGTCCCTGCGTTTGCGGGAGTGGGGGTTGTGTAGGAGAGTAGGGTCTGCTTACTATGGTTACCCCTACTTTTTGCTAACGTTTCACAGTTTTTCGACTTTAGTTTGGCTGGGGCCCTGCTATCCAGGACTCCAGCTCTTATGAGTGACATGGAACCATAACTCCTTGACACCATGCACATTTGCAAGTGCATTGACTTCTTGACATCTCTTGAAGTTGTGCCAAAGCCCAGAGCACTGTTTGCACCAAAGATTGTGAGCCTACACTCCACTAGTGTTCTGTGAGCCCGCTTCTTGCATTTATAGCTTGAGGCTTCTTCGAGATCCCTGCTCCATCGACTGGTGGGTCCCTAGAAAGGCAACTCAGATTTTTCTTGGGCTTCCCTGGTTGCTCCAGACGTACCCTCACTCTCTGCAGCGTGGTGAGTCCCTCGGACCTTGCTGGTCCAACCCAAAGCATTTCTTTACTTTCTGCATGGGTTGCTTTGCCAAGGCTTGTTGGGTCCAATCCGGCACCAACACCGCAGTACTTGACAACCTTAGTGGGGCAGCTCAATTCCAGCTCCTGGTCAACGTCGACGCCTCCTGGTCCTTGTTGCTGAAGAGTCAAGCTTTACCTCTTTCACCTGAAATCACCCGACATCGGTGGGCATTTGACTATTGTCCCCCTGGTCACCGGCTAGTGACACAGACTCTGTCCCCTTTGCTTTCAGGTTCTTCTCATCTTCGATCCAGTCTTGGATCACCCCGGACACTCTAACTTCGACGGCAGCAGCACTTTGCATGAAAACGCCATTGAAAACGACAACGATTCCTAACACCAAAAGACACCTATGCACCCGGCTTCCCTGGGTGAGGTACGATTTCAAAGTGTTTAACACCAAACATGACATTTTTCCTTGCAGCCATTCCAAAGTTAGCATTTACCACAAGGTTATAATGCGCTTAAGAGTATATGGTCTGGCTGCATCACAGAACAGCCACAGACAAAAGGCTCCAAAGGCTGCAGAGGGGTCCTGCTCATGCATGGGCACCCTCTCACACAAAACCCAGCACCCTGCCTGACTGATAGGTTTATATGTGTCATGATTTAAGGTAAATATAGGTAACCTATATCTAAGTAGGGGTGCATGCCCCACCTCACCCAGGCTGCAGTAGCAGTCCTTTGGTGTCATTTTGGAAGGCTTCCCAGGGATGGTATAATATATGCTGCAGTCTTGGTAGGCCTCTGGTGAACCTGTGCCCTAGGTACCTAAGGTACCATGTACTAGGGACTCATAAGTCCCTAGTACTATAGGGCTTTAGTGTACTGGGGATAGGTGGGTGCACTCCAAGAGTGCTTTGAAGTCTACACTGGGTGCCCATTTGGTTTCCCTGTGCATAGCCCAGTTCAAACCGGTTGCAGGGTGTACCAGCCCCTGCCCTGGTGTGAAACTGGACAAAGGAAATAGGTGTAGCCACCCCTCTTTCCAGACCCTCCCATAGGTGGGTCCCCAGAGTATGTCCCACCCCTTCCTTGGGAATAAGAAAGGAACCTCTAACTACAAGACTTTAGATTACACCTGGATAAAACTCTGCTATAGAAGTCTTGGAACTTCGATGATCTACATGACTATATGACTGAAGAATCTCCCTTGGAGTAAAGGAGTTACTCCCCTGCCTTGCAGGCAACAAAGATGCATTTGAGCGGTTTGCATCTCCGAAGCTCCCGCCAGACTCCGAAGTATTTGCAACACAGAAGGTGGATTTCCAGACTTTCCTGAGGCCGACCCAAGTCCCCAGCAACGCTGAGACCCTCAGCCTTTGTGGGTACTGTGAAACTGGGACCCCTGGACACGTGCACATTTGCAAGTGCATTAGCTTCTCGACGTTTCTTGAGGATGTGCATTGACTTACTTGTAGCCCAGACCCCGAGCACCTGTTCAACCAATGGTTGCTGGCCTACACCCCATGAGTGTTCTGTGAGCCGGCCCTTTGTGTTTTTGCTAGAGGTACCTTCGCAATCCCTGGTTCATTGACTGGTGGGTCCCTGAAAAGGCAACTTTGACTTTCATTGGGTGTTCCGGATTGCTCCAGATGTGCCCTGACTTTCCACCACTTGGGGAGTCTCTCGACCTTGCTGTTTCGCACTGAAGCATCTTTTCTCTTGCTGCATGGGTTGCTGTTGCCAAGGCTTGTTAGGTCCAATCTGGTCATCAAGAATGCAGCACTCAACATCCTTCATGCAAAAGATCAAATCCAGCTACTGATTGTCATCAACACCTCCTGGTCCTCGTGGCTGCAGAGTCAAGCTTCACCTCTTTAACCTGAAATCACCCGACATCGGTGGACCTTCGTATATCGTACCCCTGGTCACTGGCAAGTGACCCAGACTCTGTCCCCTCTGCTTTCAGGTTCCTCACATCTTCGATCCAGACTTGGATCACACCGGACACTTTCCTTCTTGACCCCAGCAGCACTTTGCAACAGATCACCATTGAAATCAATAATGATACCCGACACCAAAAGACACCTATGCACCAGGCTTTCCTGGGTGAGGTAACTCAAGTACTCCGCTGCTCCCGTGGGTGTTGGCCCTAGAACCCCTTAAGTCTAAAGGGGTTTTCTCAAAGTCCTCTCCTAAGTGTCCTTAATCTTTAAATTTCCAAATGCGACTTTCCCCATAGAAGCTAACGGCGATTCGTGGCTGCTTTCTCACACTGCACGCGTCTCCGTGGGTCCCCTGTGTCATTACCTTGGGTGGTACTTTGTGGTCCCAGTGATTCTACAGGCTCTAGCCCTTGTGTCTAGTCAAGTCGTTTCCCTATACCACTTTCTTAATATATGCTTTAGTTTGCCCCTAGGGCCTAACTTATATTGTGCTAATTTACTGTTGTTAGACCTGGCACCATTGGCGTGGGTCTCCCTTCCTCTTTTTGAAGGATTGCCTCCTCTGTTTTTTTTATGTTAGCTGGTTTAGACGCTTTTGGCACTGCGCTACTGCTGTCCAGTGCGCAGTGCAAGTACTCCCTGAGTAATGTAATGTTAATTCGTGATTCCATGATTGGTGTATTTGATTTACTGTCAGATCCTCGTAGCGTGCACCCAGGGTACCCAGGGCTTGTAATTCAAAAGCTACTGGTGGGCTTGCAGCACCTGTTGTGCCACCCGCCAGAGTAGCTTGTAAAGTATGACTCGTGCCTGCCATGGTAGAGCGCCATATGCAGCCTGTGCCACTGTGTGACTCGGCGAGTGTACCAACTCGCTGGTCTGTGAACCTTCCCTCTGCGACATGTTGGTCACCCCTCCAGAAGTCCTACGAGCAGGGTGTGTTGTACATAGGAGGCAGGTCATGCCCTGAAGAGTGTGCCGTGACCTGGTCGTGAATTACACCCAAGCGCGTTTTTCACTTTTGCAAGGCTACCGGTTACCATAGGCCAGACTGGGCAGTTTTGATTACAGCAACCTATAATCCTAACTGACCCAAGGAACCAGGTAGAGAGTTGAGTTTAGTATGCCTGAACTCAGAATGATAAAATGCATATTTTAGGAAAGTTGATTTTAACATTCTGTGTTTGAAAATACTCATTTTAGAAAGACAATATTTTCTTGCCTGACCATCCAGTCTGCTTCTGCTAGCGTGTGTATTGTGTGTCTGGGCTTGCGAGTGACAGGGCTGTGTGGACTCCAGGAGGTAGGGTGCAACAGCACTAGGCTGATCTTTCTGAGAGTGGTGGGGAGGAGTAGGTACCTGGGTGTGAATAGAGCTGGGCCATCTTCCACAATTTCAGCTCCACTCCCCGTGGTGAGTCTGAAGACCCTGGCCCGCCCGACAAAGGAAGAGGACTTGCACTGGCAGAGTGCACCTGAAACCGGTCCTGACCAGGCAAAAGACCCTCTGCCGTCAGAGGACAAAGGATTTATGAGTATAAATACTGGGGCCTGGACCCCAGAACTTTAGGATCAATTTGGGAACAAAACAAGCGACCCTCTGCTGAGGAAGAGCACCTGGAGACCGCAGGAGTTGTACTGCCCCTCTGCCAGAGCGCTGTAGTGGGTTGGCCTGTGGTGGTGTCTCTCATGCCAAGGAGAGGTAGAAAGGACCAAGGAAGAAACTTTCATCATCTTGCAAAATATTATCCAAGGGCTAGAGCGAGCTAGCCTCCTGTTCGAAGACGCAGGGATACCAACGACTACACCTCTTCTGCTGTTTTCGTCGCTACGGAGGAACTCTGCAACAGGCTCCGAGATCATCATCTGGGCGGAGCTGTTCATCGCCAAGAGTGACCGAGCACTCATTGACTCAAAGACATCACCAACGACCTGTGGTGCCAGCCCTGCCATAATGTCACCTCCTCTCTGGTAAGGACCAAAGCTGCCCCCAGTTTGCATCTGCATTCCGGGACCCGGCGCACCGCTTTCCCCTCAAGCAAGGAACCGACGCCGAAACGTGCCACATGACATAATAGCTCCCTGATGCTGAGAAGAGCCTTTGTTTGTTGTTCTACAGGTACAATCCCGTGATAGTCCAGACGTGACTCCAGGCCCGATGCTGCACTCCTCGCCGGTGGCATGTACCCCGAGAACTCTGTTGTGCGCTGAAGTTATAACTCCCGTTTGGGTTATCCATTGCCAGAGACACTTGAAGCTAAAGCCTATTTTTGAGGAACCGTAACACCTATTCGTACTGTGGATTTTTGTCGTAAGGACTTGTGATAATTATGTAAAGATTACTTATTTTTTATACATGCCGGTGTTGTAAATAAAACAGCAATAGTATTAGGCATTAGCTGAAGACATGCTATTGTGTCTTTCTGCTAGTTTTCCCGCTCGTACTTTAAATACGGCAGACTCCATTTTGTTTTCTGGCCTCCATCTTGTGTGCCATACATTGCTATGTGCTCGACATGAGGCGAGTCCTACCTCACTGCTAGTCACCCCTGAAGTTTGCCCAACAACAGGCTATAAATAGTTCTTTGTCTGTCTAGCGCATGCTCAGTAGGAGTCACATCTGTCTCTGATTAGCGTAGATAGGAATGTGTATTTCGGCGGGTCTCAAGAACCGTTAACTCCACCCATGTATCGATCATGTTCAAGAAATGTCCATATATGGTTGTAAATCACGTTTTGAGTTGTATCAGCCTACTTATGAGCCCCTTCTTTGTGTATAAAAGGGGACTGCGTGTCTGAGTTCTTTGTGCTACCTTGTACAATACTGTAGAGTGTTGTGAAGGTTTATTAAACTATGTCTTTGCATTTCCAGTTTCCATGCGAATTTCTTTGTGTAGTCTGAGGACTCCGTGCACAGAAGGGCGAACCCTTTGCATTTGCAGGCCTTGCTGAGGCCTGTACTCATCACCGGTGTGGTGTCCGTTTGTAGTGGTTCATATATATTAGTGTATATGTTCAAAAATGCTTAACACATTGCCTCTTAGTTACGCCTGTCTGCTTGTGCCCAAGTACCAAGCGGGTGAGCAGGGATTATCTTCAGCGTGTAATTCCCTTGCCTTGACGTAGACGAAGGGTCCCTATTTGACAAAAGTGCATACCATTGCCAACTAGAGACTCCGAGTTCGAACAACTTTGATATATTAAGTGTAACATTTGTGCTCTAGCCTCATAAAGAGACTAGTAGGGTGTGTTTAGTAATACATACATATATGTTATATATACCTGGTGTGGTTCTCCTTTTACTTAGCCATTCAAGAGATTATAGACTGGTAAAACAAACTGCTTTACATTCCTCCAAGACTTAGCCTGAAGGCTGCTCTCCATAGCTACCAATAGGATAGCTTTCAAATAAGGTTGTCTTTAACCTATCACCTCTAAGGGGTTGTTTGGACTGGTGCAAGGTGCCCACTCTAACTAGTAGACAGCATATACCAGGCCAACTTCTCACATTGGTGTGCAGCGGTTGGGATTCAAGCTTGCCATTGTTTTACCAGATAACCTCAAGTGAGTAACTAACTGAAAACCACTAAAGGTACCTGAGGTACATATAATTCAATCTTAAACTACAGTAACTGCTACTGAACTTAGAGTTGTGTGTTAAGGGCTTAGCATACCCTTTCTACAACTCAAGAGAGTTTAATAGGCCACACTAGAGTAGGTAGGTGCATACACCACACCACACTAGTGATGCCTTAAAGGCCAGGAACCAGTGGGTCCCTGCCAGATGGCAGTAGGCTACTGGCATCTAAGTATGACAAACTCCCTGTCTTGGAATAGAGAGCATTGTGAACTACTAGAAGATTGAAGACAGTCAAAAGTGCAAACACCCAATGCCTAATGGAGGTACTGCTGTTGGAGGATCTCAGAAATGCCTCAGGGCCTGAAGGGGTAGACAGAGTGGGTGGGGCAGCAGATGAGGAAAGCCCCAGGGGTGGAAACATCCAGGACTTGACCTCTTAAGCTGGCCGGGAAGATGACAATGATCTTAACCTGGAAGACCCAACTCCTCCTGGAGATGAGGAAGATGGTCATGATGGCCCTCTCTTTACTCCACCTGGGAGAGTTGAAGGTGTGCTTAGAAGGTCAAGGTCTCCTTCTCAGGAATCTATCCATTCTGACACATCTACAGGGACCTCAGTTTCTTTTCACAGGAGGGAATCCTCCCATGAGAGGAAAGAAAAGCTGCTCAGGTATGAGGAAGCTCAGCTTAGAGATATGGCCTTAGAAAGAGAGGCCCTAGAGCTTCAGAGAACCAGAAAGAAGCTGGGGCTAGAGACCCATGGTGGCAGCAACTTACCTAGTGGTAGAGAAAGAGCTCATGACCATAGGAACCTAAGCAAGATTGTCCCTCCCTGCCAGAGTGGGGATGACATCCACAAATGGATAACTGCACTGGAAATGACCTTTAAAGTTCAGAGGGTCCCACATGAGCAGTGGCCAGCAATTTTGTGGCTCTCCTTTGCAGATAAAGGTAGAGATAGGCTCTGTTATAGAGGAGGATGCTGATGATTACAAAGTCCTGAAGTGTGCTCTGACTGAAGGGTTTGGCCTAACCACGGAACAATACTGGATAAAGTTCAGAGATACCCAATAAGCACAGACTCAGGACTGGGTTGACTTTGTTGATTGTGCTACTAAGGCTCTGGAGGTTTGGTTACTTGGCAGTAATGTGTGTGATTTCAAAGGATTGTACAATGTAATTATGAGGGAGCAAATACTTAATAATTGTCAAAAGCAGCTGTTGCGTCAGTACCTGTGGACTCTGATCTGACCTCTCCCCAAGAATTGGTAAAGAAGGCAGACAAATGGGTCAGAACCTGGGTGAAGCAGAAAGTTCAGAATCAAGGAGGTGACCCAAAGAAGGAAGATTCCAAGAACTCTTTTAAGGGTGGGAAAAAGGATAAAGACCAGAAGTCTTCTCAAGGTTCCCAAGAATCTGCATCTGGTGGGGAGCCCCAATCAGCTAAAGGAAAGGGCCAAAAGAAACCATGGCATAAAACAAATGGAACCCCCTTTGGACTAGTGAGTGTAATAAGTCCAAAGACCCAATTCCAGCCACCATTCGCCCTAAGGCAACTGTTCCCCCTAGTTCAGCTCTAAGTGGTGGTACTCAGAAAAGGGGTGTAGTAGGGTTAACCTTGGGTTCTGAGATGAACTCTGGCCTAGTTAGAGTTCCAGCTCAGGCTGTACTGATCTGTGATGGAGACATAGATTTGTCCTCTTTTGTCAGTCCCAGTAATATGGCCAAATACAGAGAGCAGCCTTTGATTAATGGAAAAGAGGCTTTTGTATTCAGGGACACAGGGACAAGTGTCACAATGGTGACACAAGACCTTGTGGCTCCTGAGCAGATCATACTTGGTGAGATGTACCAAGTGAAAAATGCTAGCAATGTCAGGACTGGCAATGCCCTGGCAGTTGGTAATTTCTCCTGTGGAGGGGTAACCGGCCTATTGAAGGTTGTGGTAAGTGCCGTCCTTCCTGTTGAATGCGTGCTTGGCAATGATTTAGAGACTTCAACTTGGGCTGAAGTAAAGCTCAGGACCCATGCAGAAATGTTAAGAATCCCTGCACATGTGTTTGCTATGACCAGGTCACAGGCCAACATGTCTCCAACTGAACAGACCCTGGATTCTGGAAGAATGGGCCAGGTGCCTTCCGAGAAGAGGAGCAGTAGGGTTAAGGCAGTGCCTTCCCCCGACTCAGAATGCAGATCAATCTCTTGAGGGAGATTATCTTAGTCCTGAAGAAGGAACTGTCCCCGATGAGCTTGAGCCTGATCGGTTGAATTCTTGGGGACAGGGGCCCTTCCAGGGCAGATCTGGGTCAGGCGCTGCTGAGCTGTCCCTCCCTTGAGCCCCATAAAAAACAGGCTGCTGCTGAGGCAGCTGGAAATGCTAGTGGTACCCATAGGATCTATTGGGATGATAGACCCCTATACACAGAGAGTAGAGACCCCAAGCTTGGTGCAGCCAGAAGGTTGGTTATACCTCTGAAGTTTAGGGGCTTCCTATTTACACTAGCCCATGACATTCCCTTAGCAGGCCACCTGGGCCAAAACAAGACTTGGGACAGGATTGTCCCTCACTTTCATTGGTCCCATATGTCTGAAGACACCAAGGAGCGTTGTCGCTCCTGTGTCACCTGTCAAGCCAGTGGTAAGGCAGGTGGTACAACAAGGACCCCCCGATAGCACTACCTGAGGTGAGGGTTCTCTTTGAAAGAGTGGAAATTGACATAGTTGGTCCCATGGATCCTCAGACATCCTCTGGGCACGGATTTATCCTGGTGGTGGTGGACCATGCCACTATGTACCCAGAAGCCATTCCACTTAGGACCACCACAGCTCCTGTGGTGGCAAGGCCCACTTGGGATTATTCTCAAGGTTGGGCTTTCCTAAGAAGGAGTGTGGAGTGAATTATAAATTTAAAACACCCTATCACCCACAATGCAACGGTTTAGTTGAGAGATTCAACAAAACCTTGAACAGCATGAATAAAGGTCTCCCAGAAAAGCTTAGGCGTAGATGGGACATACTTTTGCCCTGCCTTTTATTTGCCTACAGGGAAGTTCCTCAAAAGGGGGTTGGTTACAGCCCTTTTGAACTTTTGTTTGGCCATCCTGTTAGGGGTCCAATGTGTCAGGTGAAGGAGGGATGGGAGTTACCTCTCAAACATCCTATACAGGACATAGTGGACTATGTACTTGGACTCTGCTCCAGGATGTCAGAGTATATGAAAAAGTCAACCAAAAACCTTGAGGCTAGCCAGGAATTGCAAAAGGCCTGGCATGACCAAAATACTGTGCTGACTGTTTACCAGCAAGGGCAGAAGGTGTGGGTGTTAGAGCCAGTGGCCCCAGCAGCCCTCCAGGACAAGTGGAGTTGGCCCCCATATCATTGTTAAACAGAAGGGAGAGGTTACATACTTGGTGGACCTTGGAACTCCTATTAGCCCCCACAGGGTGCTTGATGTCAACAGACTGAAACCATATGTTGACAGGGCAGACATGGGCTTGCTCATGACTACTGATGAGGGACAGGGGGAAGAGAGTGATCCACTCCCTGACCTGCTCTCACAGAATCCTGATGCCTTAGCAGGCAGACTCACTGCCCAGCAGCAAGCTGACTGCAGACAGGTGCTCAATCAGTATGGACATATGTTCCCTGTGACTCCAAGTCAGATTACCTGGTGAACTCATGAAGAGGACACTGGGGACAGTCTGCCTGGTAAATATAAGATTTACAGGCAACCTGACCATGTCAGGGACTGTATCAGGACTGAAGTCTAGAGATGTTGTAATTGGGAGTTATTGAACCCTCAGCTAGCCCTTGGGCTAGTCCAGTTGTCTTGGTACCCAAACCTCACACCCAGGGTAGTAGGAGAGTGATTAGGTTTTGTGTAGACTACAGGGGTCTCAATGCAGTCACTAGGACTGATGCCTATCCAATACCCAGACCAGATGAGCTGATAGATACTTTGGCCTCAGCCAAATTTCTAAGAATATTTGATCTGACAGCTGGTTACTGGCAGATCAGACTAGCTGATGATGTAAAGCCTAAGTCAGCATTTTCTACCCCTAGTGGGCCCTACCCACTTGTGGTGATGTCCTTTGGTTTCATAAATACACCTGCCACTTTTCAAAGGTTGGTGAATAAAGTCCTAACAGGCCTGGAAGACTATATTGCAGCATATCTAGATGATATTGTTGTGTTTAGCTCCACCTCGGAGGATCACCTTGTCCACCTGAGAATGTTTTGGAGGCCTTGCAGAAAGCAGGCCTATCAATCAAGGCTACTAAGTGCCAGATAGGGCAGCGTCAGGTTGTGTACCTGGTCCGCCGTGTAGGCAGAGGCCAGGTTCAACCATTGCAGAGCAAAATCCAAACCATCATAGACTGGGTTGCTCCAACTACCCAGACTCAGGTCAGAGCTTTCTTGGGCCTGACTGGGTTTTACAGAAGATTTGTCAAGGGGTATGGATCCATTCTGACACCCCTGAATGACTTAACCTCCAAGAGAATGCCCAAGAAAGTTCAGTAGACAGTGAGCTGTCAAAAGGCATTTGATGACCTGAAGCAGGCCACGTGCACTGCTTCCACTCTGCAAAGTCCTAACTACTCCATTGAATTAATTGTCCAAACAGATGCATCTGTGTTGGCTGTAGGGGCTGTGTTATCACAATTGAATGATGAAGGTCAGGACCAGCCAGTAGCTTTTAGTAGCAGAAGGCTGACTCCCAGAGAGAAACGTTGGCAGCTATTGAGAGGGAGGCCTTTGCTGTGGTTTGGTCTCAAATGAGGTTTAGGCCATACTTGTTTGACACTCACTTCACTGTTCAGATAGACCATAAGCCCCTCGTATGGCTAAAACAGATGAAGGGTGAAAAGCCCAAACTTTTGAGGTGGTCCATTTCCCTACAGGGGATGGACTATACAGTGGAACATAGACCTGGGAGTAACCATTCCAATGCAGATGGACTCTCTAGATATTTCCACTTAGAACATGAAGACTGAACTGGTCAAGGTTAGTTTAATGTCCCTACATTGGCAGGGGGGTTGCGTCGGAGAGTAGGATCTGCTCTTATGGTTACCCCCACTTTTTGCTGATGTTTCACTGTTTTTCGACTTTAGTCTGGCTGGGGCCCTGCTATTCAGAACCCCAGCCTACCTGCTTCCTCCATAAATTGATTACAAGTACTTTACGTATACTCCAGTTTGGTTACTGGGGTACCCTAATGAGCCCCTAGTATATGGTACCTTAGGTACCTATGGCATAGATACCCCAGAGGCCTACAAGGGGCTGTAGCATGTATTATGCCACCCCTGGGAAGCCTTCCAAATTGACACCACAGGACTGCTACGGCAGCCTGGGTAAGGTGGTGCATGATCCCCTTACTTAGATATAGGTTACCTATATCTACCTTTAATCACTGCACATATAAACCTATCAGTCACTCCTATGGCAGGCCTTATCAATCCTGAAGGCAGGATGCTGGGTTTTGTGTGAGATGTTGCCCATGCATGAGCAGGACCCCTCAGCAGCCTTTGGAACCTATTCTCTGGGGCTGTTCTGTGATGCAGCCAGACCATATTCTCTTAAGTGCATTATAACCTCGCTGTAGATGCTAACTTTGGATTGACTGCAAGGAAACAAGTCATGTTTGGTGTCAAACACTTTGGAATCATACCCCCCTGCCAGTCCTAGTGGGGGTGTATGATTCCATCCTTCTAGAGGGAGAGACATTTACACACCTGTACACCCGGTACCAGTTTAAAAGAGCCCTGGCATCAAAACATGGATGCCACAGACATGAGTCTGGCCGCCTGCTGCTGGATGAAACTCTGGCTGGGGAGGCCTGGACAATAGGTTTCCTATCACAGGGAGGTGTAACCACCTCCCAGACTGGCTTGAGTGTATTGTGGTTGGGTGGGTGCACTCCGGGAGTTTTTTGAGGTCTGCACTGGGGGCACATTTGGTGGCCCTGTGCATAGCCCAGTTCACACCAGTTGCAGGGGCTACTAGCCCCTGCTCTGGTGTGAAACTGGACAAAGGAAACGGGTGTAGCCACTCCTCTTTCCAGACCCTCCCTAGGTGGGTCCTCAGAGTATGTCCAACCCCTTCCTTGGGTATAAGAAAGGAACCCCTGACTACAGGACTTTAGATTACACCTGGATGAAACTCTGCTACAGAAATCCTGGAACTTCAAAGATCTACATGACTAGATGACTGAATAATCTCCCTTGGAGTACAGGAGTTACTCCCCTGCTTGGCAGGCAGCAAAGACACATCCGACCGGTTTGCATTTCCAAAGCTCCCACCAGACTCGGAAGTATTTGCAACACAGGAGGTGGATTTCCAGACTTCCCAGAGGCAGACTGAGACCCCGGCAAACTTGAGACCATTAGCCTTTGTGGGTATCACGGACCTGGAACCCCTGGACACCAGGCACATTTGCAAGTGCATTAGCTTCTTGACGTTCCTTAAGGCTGTGCATTGGTTTACTTGTAGCCCAGACCCCAAGCACCTTTTCCACCGAAGATTGCTGGCCCGCCCATTGTGTTTTCACTCAAGGTATGTTTGCGATCTCTGGTCCGTTGACTGGTGGGTCCCTGAGAAGGCAACTTTGACTTTCATCAAACTGTCCGGGTTGTTCCATACGTGCTATGACTCTCCACCACTTTGGGAGGCCCTCGGACCTTGCTGGTCTACACTGAGGCATCTTTTCTCTTTCTAGGTGGGTTGCGTGGCCAAGGCTTGTTGGGTCCAATCCGGTCACTGACGCTGCAGCACTTGACATCCTTTGTGGGACAGCTTGAATTCAGCTTCTGGCCTGGTCATCATCAACGCCTCCTGGTCCTCGTGGCTACAGGAACAAGCTTCTCCTCTTCAATCTGAAATCACCTGACATTCGTGGGCCTTTGTCTATCGTGCCCCTTGTCACTGGCAAGTGACCCAGACTCTGTCCCCTATGCTTTTAGGTTCCTCACATCTTCGATCCAGGCTTGGATTGCACCGGACACTTTTTCTTCTCGACGGCAGCAGCACTTTGCAGCAGATCACCATTGAAACAACTACGATTCTCGACACCAAAAGAACCTATTCACCGGCTTCCCTGGGTGAGGTTACTCGAGTACTCCGGTGCTCCTGTGGGTGTTGGCCTTAGAACCCCTTAAGGCTAAAGGGGTTTGCTCAAAGTCCAATCCTAAGTGTCCTTATTCTTTAAATTTCCAACTGCAACTTTCCCCATAGAAGCTAACGGGCAACTCTTGGCTGTTTTCTCACACTGCACGCGTCCCCCGAGGATCCCCTGTGTCACTACCCTGGGTGGTTCTTTGTGGTCCCAGCGATCCTACAGGCTCTATGTCTTGTGCCTAGTCAAGTCGTGGTTCTTAGACCACATTCTTAATATATGGTTTGGCTCACCCCTAGGTCCTAAAGTATATTGAGCTAATTTTCTGTGATATTTGAAGTGTAACATATGTGCTTTGACCTCTAGCCTCATAAAGAGGCTAGTAGGGTGTGTTTAGTAATACATAAATATATATTTATGTATACCTGGTGTGGTTATCCTTTCATTTAGCATTTCAAGAGATTATAGACTGGTAAAACAAGCTGCTTTACATTCCTTCAAGACTTAGCCTGAAGGCTGCTCTCCATAGCTACAACTAGGATATCTTTCAAATAAGGTTGTCTTTAACCTATCACCTCTAAGGGGCTGTTTGTACTGGTGCAAGGTGCCCACTATAACTAGTGGACAGCATATACCAGGCCAACTTCTCACACCCATCTACACCTAAGCTTTTCTGGCAGACCTTTTATCATGCCATTCAAGGTTTTGTTGAATCTCTCAACTAAACCATTGCATTTATGGGTGATAGGGCGTGGTGAATTTGTAATTCACTCCACACTCCTTCCATATTGCAGTCAAGTAACTAGACATGAAGTTTGTCCCCTGTCTGATACTACCTCCGTAGGAAAGCCCACCCTTGAGAATACTCCCAAGAGGGCCCTTGCCACCACAGGAGCTGTGGTGGTCCTAAGTGGAATGGCTTCTGGGTACCAAGTGGCATGTTCCACCAGCACCAGGGTAAATCTGTTCCCCGAGGCTGTCTGAGGATCCATGGGACCAACTATGTCAATCCCCACTCTTTCAAAGGGAACCCCCACCACAGGTAGTGTTGTATGGCGTTTTAGATTCCGAATGAATTTTCCTGATTCATTCCCTTATATAGGCACAATTCATGTTTCCCTTATATAGGCATAGAATTCAAGCCCTTATTTAGGCATAGCCCATGCTACCCAAATACAGGCATGGCTACTTCCATCTGTTCATCAAACGTCACAATGATTTCTTGGAAAACCAGCTTAAGCCGTTAGGGACTTCCCCTTGCCTGAATATTTATTTCTCCAAGAACTCAGTTACTTTACAATGAACAACTATTCCCTAGGGGTTCATATGCCCGACTTTACGTCAAAGTTGGCAATCTTGAACACATTCAAGGTACAAATATACCTTTACTTGCTATGACAAAGCACGGTGGTTTGGTGCAGTTCGGCGACCTACTTGCCTGATGCAGCTCGCTACAGCAAGTGCCAAAGGAAGCCGACTCTCCAAGCTGGCGCACTGATCAGGAAGCTGCCCTCCTCTGTTAGAAATCCAGCCCCAGTGTTTCTGATTCCCCTTGCGCGGTGTCGGGAAATCAAGTCCCGAGACAGAGATACCTGCCTCCTACCTTCTGAGGTATGGAGCTGAAGAGAACCTAGAGAAACCTTTGGCAATGCTTGGCAGAACTAAAACTTATGCTACACAATACTTACTTATTCCCTCGTACTACACCTAGGTTAGGTACATTGGGTAGGAATATTTTAGAAGCACCAGTTGAGTATTTTAGCCTGTGTAATTTATGTATGTCTTTTTATATGGCTTAGAAGCCATACAATGCTATTACAGTATTATTGTATAATACTGTTCTCGGTGTACGCATTATACTTTGCATTCTGTCTAACGATCGTAGCAGGTCACCTCTCTTGCATGAGAAAGAAGACTTTTCAATAAACCTTTTATTAAAATGCCTGTCTCTCTATTTCTGTGCAACCTCTGTAGAAACGAAGCATGCACGATTGACTGAGTAAAATACTAATCTATTGTTTCTATGACTCTGAAGATATTTTCCAGTCCTAGGGAAACAAAGTTGTCATGTTTATGCGGTGGTCAGAAACTAATCACTTCTTGTGTATTTGAGAATGTTTCTAGTGACCTCTGACCTAGCTGGCACTCAAAATTAAGTTTAGTATATTCGATAGAGGCCTACTGACCTAAGTCCTACGTCATATCTATAGGATATATTATTCCAATGCGCAGAGCATATTGGGAATATAGGAACTACACTACATGGCGCCCAATGTTTGGTAAGGCACTATTTTAATGCTAGATACTAAAGTAATTCAGTTGTGCTTTTCTCAGAGACCCCTTTTTCCGTAATACTCCAATAGACGGCTGGAGTGGGTAAAAGGATAATAGCTGAGTAGGACGAAAAATCCTATGTATTAGCTTTTTAGTTTGTTCAACGTTGAAGGATACAGTGTTCCAAATTATTGTTCACCTTTTTTTGTTTCCTTGACCCTTGCTCTGCAATTTTCATTACAAAATTTCGAATAACAGCAACAACACGGAGAATGGTGGAGCTGCGGCTGATCCAGCAGCTTTTAACACAACTGGTTTTAATAAAACCTACCAGGATGTTCTATGCATTCCTATGAGTTTAAGGAAAGCCATCACTATAAAACTTATAAAAAATGGCCTAACATCGAGAGGTGGTAGGGTAGTTTTCGTGATGGAGGCACATGAATATCACCAGACAGAGGTATTCTATTCATGGATAGTCTTCCCTGAATCAAATCCAGTAACACATGTGTTTCACTTCTACAAAGAAGATGAACCACCAGAGAAATACATTCCTTTCGAGGATATTGAAATTCCACTAACTTACCAGGAGCATGCACTCTGGTTTAAAGGCCCCCTAAAACATATAAAAATCACATTACCAGGCTCGGTCCACTAGGTAGACAAGGAGCAACATGGCCGGCCTTAGCCAGCTATACACCACATCCTGACATTGAAGAAATGTCAGATGCGGAGTTACTAACTCAACTTAAAGAGTTAATCAAAATCTATAAACAATTGGTTCAATATGTCACACGGACTCTTACAGTCCAACCTGCAATAATGACTCCATGGCACTCCCCTCACCAGAGGAATACAAATAAAATCACACCACAGACTTCACTTCAGTCGTTGGTAAATTACCTGCAAAACGGGAACAAATTCCATTCTGGATAGTTCAAAAAATTACTCAAATCGAAGCAGTATTTCCGAATACTACCCCTCAGGAGAAACACAGAATTTTAACAATCTAATGGGAATCGCACCACATCTGGAGGACTGAGACACTTGGGGTACAGTCTTTGCTGCAATCTACGTTAAAACACACAGTGTTCCGTCTATGCCGGTAAAACCAGATGTCCTGAAACAGATTCTAAATGAATACGGGGCAGAGCCTGCTTTAAATCTAGGTATGAAATTACTGAAAGATTTCAAACAGGTCTCAAATATAATATTAGCCAATATTAAAGGTGAAGCAGCAGCCGTGGCGATCCACCAAAAGTTAAGGGAATTTGATGTAACTGAGCAACCACACGAACTGGCCAGAATACTTGAAAAATCCTATGAAGAATTAGGCAGAGACAGTCTGGGAGGGAAACCAGTAAAAGCCCAACTGTCTGAAAGTCCTAAAAAAGGTCTTTGCTAAAAACACTCCTATTCCTTCTAAAAAGAAGTGGGAAAACACTAAATAAACTTCTAAAGAGCAGCGTTATCAATCCAAAGGTAGGTCTTCTCAAAAGGGGCCCTCTAAAAGGAGGTATAACCTCAGGAATAGGGATAATTTGAGAAAAACTGACAGATATCAAGATACTGATACACAACCCTCTCGTACCTTTTAGACTTCGTCAAAGAAATCCGAAAGAAGAGGACTGTCAGAATACAAGCAAGAACGAGTGAAGTCCAAAGACGATCAACACGTGCGAAAAAAGCAAGAAACCTCAATTTACCAAAAAGAAGGTAGCAGGTCTAAAAATCAGACATGCCGAGGATCTTGAGGACACAACTCAAGAACGGGGAATGGGCTTAGACAATGTTGGACAGAGCAGGAGAAGTCACCATAGCTTGCAAGAACTTGAAGGATCATCTGGAGACAGTGGACTTGAATGAATTTATTCAAGTTGAAACTGCAGATACCAGGGTTAGTTCTCCACATATGTTATATGAAGTAACACTCCGGATGGAGGGAGACCTACCAGGAAAAGTGAGAACACTCTTTTGAGATCGACTTTCTAAGGGTAATGACATTCTTCTAGCTGAACAAGGCTGGCCACCAGAATTTGTCAGGGAGTGCCCACATGGCGAAGAAATCATTATGCCAGCCTTCTCAAACCACATTCTAATTAAATTAAAATATACCTGTGCCAGGAAATGGGCAGTAGCCCAGGCTCCTGCATTGTATAGAAATCATGTAGGATGGGATGAGGATTCTCCTCACCATAAAATCCACTTAAAAAATCAACCACCTGCACAAAGGCAGTACCCAGTTAAGCAGGAAGCTAAAAAACAGGTCAGGGAGATCTTAGATCAACTTGAATACCAGGGGATGATTGAAACATGCACCTCGTCAATGAACAATCCTTTCTTTCCTGTCTCCAAACCAGACAATAGATATCGTCTAGTATTAGATTACAGACATTTAAACTCTTGTTACAAAGCTTTTACAGTACAAAATGCACATAGTACAGCATGAATGAATAACATTGTGCGTAAAAAATATAAAACCACATTAGATATTTCTAACGTTTTTTTCTGTCAAAACATTGCACCAGAAAGTAGGTATTTGACCGCTTTCTCAATTATGGGGACACAGCATCACTTCTGTCGTCTCCCACAGGGATTCAAGAATAGTCCTGGGTTTTTCTCAGCGAGGGTAACAGAGTTACTACAAACTTATGATGACGAAGCATTGTCATATGTCGATGACATCTATCTAACAGACAATGACTCGGATAGGTACTTGAACAGGGTGAATACAATTATATTGGGATTCGCCTCTGAAAGGTACGAATTCAATAAAAATAAATCTAGAATTGCCCATGTAAACTCCCTCTTTCTAGGATATGTACTTTCAAGTAAAGGCAAAAGCCTAGCAGCAAACTTTCTAAAGAAATGTGCGCTGCTCCAACCTCCAAAACCGCTGAAAAACACACAGTCTATTCTAGGTTTCCTAAATTTCGGAAGAACATACATTCTAAATTACGCAGAAAGGGTAAAAGCCCTATACGAATTAATCAAACCTGATTTCAAAACAGTTAATTGGACACAAAAACACACAGAAATTTTGCATTCACAGCAAACAGATATGTTAGCAACGAAACATTTGTAAACCCGCGTTTAACATACGCAACTTAGTGATTCGAATCATTCCCGGACAATGCGGATTCACATACTTAACTTTTAACGAAGGTAAAAAAGTAACAATAGCTTAAAAATCACGGTTGTACACACTAGCAGTTATGAAGTTCACTTCAACAGAAACAATTCTGACCGCGGTTCAAACTGCATTAGTAACAGAGAGAGCCCTCGCACAGGGTAAGCGCATTATGATTGTTACACCTGTACCTGCTTTAAAGGCAGTGATGAAAGCGAGCATTCCAAATGCTAATGCTTTTCATCCGAGATGGTTACAATGGGTAATTCTCTTGCTGCAACAGACGTTGAATACATTTTTGACCCATACTTGAAGACACAAGCATTTCTACAATACGAACAAGAATGTCCTCTGCCTACTGAAATTCTGCCTCTAGACCAGTATGAATGTATAAATTATACTGACGGATCGGCGTGTGCGATTGTTAAAGGTCGCTGGTGGGATGGCAAATTCCAAGCAATGGTCACTAAAACTCAATCTCTAGGAGATTGTACAGCTCAGCGAGTTGAACTACAGGCATTCAAGATGGCACTTGAAAATACCGATCGCAAATTCCCCACACTCATAGTGTGCGATTCGTATTATTGTGTTCAATCTTACATTGAATACTTGCAGAACTGGCTCCAAAATGGTTTCAAAGATACAAAAGGTGGCACAATCAAGCATAAACTCAGTTACAACAAGGACTACAAAACACTCATGTGATACATACGCTGAGTCATCAATATGATGGCTTTCACATTGAAGGGAATTCATTGGCTGATGAAGCCGCAAAGGCAGCTGTGCAAACGGCTTCTGTAGCTGCAATCACTCGTTCAAAAATGAAAATAGACTGCAAAATAATGCTAGCTGTCAATGCTTCAAGCAAAGACAGTGGAAAAACATTACCTATAGGGTTTCAACTCAAATATTCATACATAACTGATGCGAACAATGTTCAGTTTGCTAGAATCCGTGGAGTGGGGGATAGAGTAATTCCAAACATGGAACATAGATTAGGACTAATCTTAGCAGCACATGAATGGCTTGCCTCTGCACATGCAAGTGTTTCAGCCACAGTATCATTATTAAAACAGAGATACTGGTGGCCACCCATGAGTAAACAAACCAGAAACTATGTTTTGGAATGTGAAATATGCCAAAAGATGAAAGTCTCTACTGTGAAACGTCCTGCGCAGATACCCCTGTTAATTTCAGATAAACCATTAGCTTGTGTTTACCTAGATCACTGCGGTCCCTTACAGAAGGATGGTAACTATAAATATATCATGGTCGCTGTGGATTTGTGTTCGAGATTCATTTTGATGTGGCCTCAGCGCTCGGCTGGCGCTCAAAGTGTTATAAAAGATTTGCAAGACTTTTTTATCGGCACATACGCAGTCGCCATGTTACATTCTGACCAGTGTCCTGCGCTTAGCTCTCAAGCGTATAGGGAGGCCATGGCCAAATTGGGCGTTGCATTGCGGTACTCTAGTCCATTCCATCCTGAGGGATATTCGGTAGTGGATAGAAAAAAAAGGAACATAAACCAATCTATACCAGCTAGGGTATTAGGCTTGGGTGACGGGTGGGTCAAACATCTAATAAGTGTCCAACGTAGTCTTAACAATCTGCCAAGAAGTTCTCTAGGGGGTATCACTCCATATGAAGTCCTTTTTGGGAACAGAATGTTAGTATCGGACATTGATTGTCAGACTTCAGTAATAGACCAAAAACCCTTTGATATCAAAGACCGTTTGACTGTTTTACAGGACATAAATGAAATAAGAACAAAACAAAGAAATGCGTTCCTGAAGCCAACCACCACTGAAGAGAAACCAACTGTCTCAGCAAGGCCTGTTTGGATTCCTAAGCTTGGGGATCTAGTCAGAGAGAAGATTGCCGACAAGAAGGAATTTGGGCTTTCTTACAGACAACCAGTACCTGACCTAGCAATCCACGGATCAAGAACAGTAATACTGCTGCACCTTGCTGGTAAAGAGGAGAATTGGTTTGTTTCCATCGACCTGGTCAAACCACATCATGTGGCCGATCATAAGCAGTAGGCCAAGTGGACTCCGACAATGTAGCAGACGCCCTGCTCTAGCTACTATCCAAGAGGTTCAAACTGAGAGACTCATCACCTTTGAAGAATCTGCAGTGAGAAATGAAGGAGTAAGCAACAAAGCTATGGAACTTGTACCTCTTGAAACCCAAATAACAGTTCGTCAAGTAACAGCTGTCTACAACGAAGTAGCATCTTTCTACACAAACGTAACAAGTGATCCTGTGGTTCCAGCGATTTCAACGAATCCTGATGCAATCCCTACAATTGACAGAACTGCCTCCGGCTACTTCATTAACTTTGATACGTTTTTTGAGGATCCAAGCAAACTTGAAACAACACCAGCTAAAAGAACTTTCAAAGAACAAGCAAAATATATATTTTAATCACCTAGAAAAGAGTATTCTGATTTCACAATGGATTGAACTTTGGATTGTGTTAGGTGTGCTTTTTCTTCTACTTTGGTTGACTCAGGTGATAACTTTGGGAATGCTGATAAATGGAGCATATGTAAAAAAGGACACTGCAAGTAAGATCATCAACTTACTCCTCAAGCCACACAAATCATCCCATTGTGAACAGAGGGACTTGTCACTAGTGAACATCAAAGCCGTTCCTATACCTGGTGGTATAGCTTGGAACAGAACTTACTCTGACATTTTTGGCCCTGCGGAGCTGTTTAAGATTCCACACCAGTTCAAGATTTCCTTGAATGACTTTGTTTCATCTAGTTCTTTTACTGATGATTCTGACTTAAAGACTGTTAATAATATGATGTCAGACTTAGAAAACTCTGCTCTTTTTTACAAATCATGAATACTTAGAAGGTTCATCAGATTATGAACAAATGTATTGTTATAAGCATTATGGTCACCATTTCTTACACAAATCAGCAATGCCTAGAAATGTATGTATGTATAATCAGAATTTGCCTAGCCTTAGTGCTGGTAAGTTCCAATTCTGCTTATTCAGCAAGAGGAGCGATGGCCTCTAAAGCTTTTGCCCTTGGGGATAGGTTAGGGGTTTTGATGAAAGCGGCCGATTGGTCCTCAGACTCCACTTTCAAGAGGTTCTATTTCAAGCCAGTGTTGGAAGTAGCTCGGCTAGTTGTCAACAAGCTTTGAACTGGCATAATCCGAAGCCTCCGGTCCTGCCATAGAATGAGAATTTGCCTAGCCTTAGTGCTGGTAAGTTCCAATTCTATTAAGGACTCGGAGGCGAGGATTATCCCCCCCAATGACTTGGAAGAAGTCGACCCTCCCCGTAAGGAATGTAAGTAATTCATTTACAAAGTTTCCTACTGGCTGTGTATGGTATTGATTGTACTGTTCTTGCCATGTGCCTTGCAGTGAGTTGCGTAGACGGTTGGTATCTGACACTGCGTATTTTGCAGGGAAAAACGGTACCAAACAGGATGCGTAAAGTTGCTGGAGCATGGGCTTCGCGCGAAGAAAGAGGAAGAGGAAGCAGTTGCAGAGCATGATGGGAGCTGCTGGAGTGTGGAGAGTGACACAGGACTATCATTGAGACTCTTTTGCTTTCCCACCTGTTCATGGGAAATGTAGTAGTTTGTACTTTTTCTTGCTGCTGTTTGTGCAATAAAGCGAAGGAAGTAAGGCATAATCAGAAGCCTCCGGTCCTGCCATAGAATCAATGGGAACATTGTCCTACACCACCAAAGGGTAGCTCAAAAACTTTTGCCAGTAAGTTTCCATACTTTTCAGGTTTTAATGTATCCAATCCAGAATCATCTTACTTTAAAAAGTAAACAAAACAGGAATGAAAAGTATGTTGACCAATACAAAACAAATGTATTATGGAACCTTTTATGCTTAATTTTCTAAACTAGGTTTCAACTTTTAGAAAGACAGCATTGACACGAAAACTGTATGGGGCACAAAAGATTGGCAGGTCCAGGGGATAGAAGCTATGTTTGAATGACACTGTCCAACAGATGTACTGTCTTGGGTTAGCCAAGATAAAAGACCTGAACAATTCATCCATACCTACACCTACACCTGCTAGTAATAACACTTCAGAGGGGGAGATTGACGTTCATACTATTGTGCATCACAACAGAAAAGATCCAGATTGGAAAAAATGGTTAATCTGGTTCACAGACACAAAAATCTGTCAAGCTAGATTCCTAAATAAAACACAGGGTTTCACATTCACTAGGCCAGACCCAAGGTATGTTCAAAGACAGCATCCTGGAATAGTAACAACATACAGTGTTGGGGTAACTATGCCTTGATTGGCTACATAGATCTACACTTAAGGATGTTAAACAACTCTTATCTTTACTTAACCCCTTCGCTGCTCATGACGAGCTGTTAAAGATGATGCTGATCTTAGGGAATTGTTGCTAGGACTAAGAACACCGCGTCATAAACGTTTTATATATGCCGGTATCTATGCTGCCTATAATAAAGCATGGAAGATTACACAAGCAGAGACTGCAGAAAGAATACGAGAAACTAATCGTATTAATTTAGAGAAAACTCTCTCTGTGGTTGACAATGGGTTAACAACTCTGTCGTCCAGGATATATTCTTTGAAAAGCATAGTATCTTCTGCCATCGACATCATGGAACAGGACTTGGTCATGTTGCAACATGGTCAGTCGCAATAACGTTCTATCATGCTATTAGGCTGGATGTTACAAAACCTTTGTTCAGGCTATGTGCCTTGGCATTTAATCAATACTACGTCACTGTTTTCAGAATTCAATCTCACTGATAAACAGATCGAATTGGTAGAAAGGGGAGCAGACTATACGGTGCTGAGCATTGAAAAACTGGAAAGATTGCCATTTACAGTTGCTGAAAAGCCAGCCACTGAATGGATTATACATGGAACAATCACTCTGCCTGTTACAGTTTTCAATTTTCAGTGTTGCCTAAAACATATACCAGCAGGCACATATGAAAGGTTGGGTAAAGAATACATCAAGATATCCTGGGAATTACCGTACACACACAGATGTTGGAGTGGGGGAAGAGAAGTGTTTCTTAGTGGTAAAAATTGTGAAAACGCACTAAGCGGTTCTCTCCTTTGTCAGGGTATTAATTTACACAGGGCCTGCGATGGTTCCTCTACCAACTTATCCTGCCACTAGCAAGGTTCACCAGCTGCAGTGATTGATCTAATTTTTGGACAACTTTCCACTGGAAGTTACCTCATGTTGAACGATCACAGCTGCTGTGGCATGTTGCCAGGTTTAACCTATCTAGTAACTGTGTCAGCCAGGTTCACTTGCTGTATATAAGTATTGTTTCCAAAGACAAAGTCAGACAGGGAGTCACCGTTATGGTCTTCACTGAACATATCTTCTATACAAATTGATACTTTAAGCAGAATGAAAGCCATTCTTTTGCTAAAACTGTGCCACTGACCTCGGCCAAAGAGACCTATGATCTACAAGTCGCAAGGACTTCTGCCGAGATACATGCCCTATTAACTACAAACTGCCCTGTACATTTCTCAGAAATGTTAAGTCGTATCTTAAACATGTCTGCTACGAGCGGTATTGTACATGTATTTAAGACCGTATTTACTGGACTGTTAGCACATTTTGAAGCAGTCCTAGAAATATTTCCAAACTTTGTGCACTCAGTGTTTTACGGACTGCCTCTAATTTTGGGACTCGCTGCAGGGATACTATTTTTTAAGCATGGGCGAAAAATCCGTTCCGCTCGCGGATTTTGCGGATTTTCGGTAAATTCGCAATCCGCGAGATTCGTGAATTTCCCTCAAAATCCGCGAGCGGAACGGATTGGTTCAAAAGTTCAAGCTGACTTTTGTAACTCTTTTAGAATGGCGCCGGCAAGCTGCCAAAGCCATTCTAAAATAGTTAGAAAAGTCAGCTTCAACAGGAAGCTCTAATAGATAAAGTAAAGCAGGTACTCGAGTTGAAGCTCAAATTCAGTTACACAATCATTAATCACCCCAAACTTGGGGTGATTAATGATTGTGTAACTTAATTTGACCTTCAACTTGATCACCTGCTTTACTTTATCTATTAGTGCTTCCTGTTGAAGCTCTTTGTAGCTATTTTAGAATGGCGCTGGCAGCTTGCCGGCGCCATTCTAAGTGGGGCTGAGGGCAGAAGGGCACAAAAGTGGGACAGAGGGCAGAAGGGGACAAAAAACGAGTGGGGCAGAGGGCAGAAGGGCACAGAAACAAGTGGTACAGAGGGCAGAAGGGCATAATAAACAAGAGGGTGGCAGTGATTAACCAGGCAAAAAAAAAAACGCGAACACGCAAAGCGCCCCGCGAACACCCGCGAACACGCAAAGCGCCCCGCAAACACCCTCGAACACGCAAAAATAAAAAAATCTGCAAATTCGCACGAATTCGCGAATTTTGCAGATTGCGAATTTGCAAATCCGCAAATTCACGGTTCGCGAATTCGCAAAATTCGCCCATGCTTACTATTTTTTCTCCTACTGCTGCGATATGGCAAGCCTATTCACCAGCGACACCCGGTTCTCCTTGGGCCTATTCACCAGCGACACCCGGTTCTCCTTGGAGACAACTCTACTGGCGATAAAGTGTTGTGAGCACATCGTCCAAATTTTGGGACTACCTCGTCTCAGAATTGAATACCACATGGTTTCTATCATTCAGACCAATTTGGCAAGATTGCATCTTACCTGTTCTACGCTGCCTACTATGCGGAGAATAATGCGTGTTAGACCTGTGTCTCACACTCCCATCAGTCATGCCAATGGATGTTGATACTTTGCTTGAACCAGTAACGGCCCATTCACTGTGTTGTCCCCAGCAGCTACCAATTCGGATGACAGCTTCATTAAGAACTCACAGACGCAAAATGCTGACGGTGAGGTACGAGAGGAAACTGGCATACAGATATCATCCACTACGAACATTGCTAATGCAACCAATGCTGACGGCAATGCCTCACATCTATATGAGGTTAATCTTCTAAACGAGGTAATCCAACTTTCACCTACAATGGTAGACAACTTTTTTACAGACTTAGACGATTTGATGTTTTCTCCAAATAATAACACTGACTTTTGATTTGGCACACAGTGTTCTGAGAGACTTTGAATTTGACCTTCATTTTTCAAAACAAAGTTCTAACTTTGGGACTCTTTTTCCTATGATACATTTTTTTTTCTCCAAAATCGTATTTTTATCTATTTTGGCACAAAGTAATCTGCTTAAAGTAGAACTATTCATAGAGAACAAGAATTCTTTGAAAACTTCCAGAGACAATATTTGACCTTGTCCACATACACAAACGGTTTCATGTAATCTGACATGAAATGGTTTCGGCCCTTTTTTATTCTGTATTAACTAGCCGTTTCATAAATGTATATTTTTGTGATTCATTCAGACAGCATTTACAAATGTCAATGATATGCTTCGAATGAACCATTGCTTTTGATACGTACAGCACCAATGCGCTTTTGTGTACAACCAGTACCATTGTATTTTTATGTGTTTTTGGTGGGTTTTAACACATCATGTTTAGATATGTTTAACGTGTTTAGAACTTAGTAATGTCGTACATAAGAAAGTGAAGTGGGTGCTGTATGGCGTTTTAGATTCCGAATGAATTTTCCCGATTCATGCCCTTATATAGGTACAATCCACGTTGCCCTTATATAGGCATAGAAATAAAGCCCTTATTTAGGCATTGCCCATGCTACCCAAATACAGGCATGGCTACTTCCATCCGTTCACCAAACATCACAATGATTTCTTGGAAAACCAGCTTAAGCCGTAAGGGACTTCCCCATGCTTGAATATTGATTTCTCCAAGAACTCAGTACCTTTACAATGAACAACTATTCACTGCTGGGTTAATTCACGACGACATATGCCCAACTTTACTTCAAAGCTGGCATTCCAAAACACCTTCAAGGTATAAATATACCTTCACTTGCTATGGCAAAGCACGTTGGTTCGGTGCAGTTTGACGACCTACTTGCCCGACGCAGCTCGCTACAGCAAGTGCCCGAAGGAAGCCGACTCTCCAACCTGATGCACTGAGCAGGAAGCTGCCCTCCTCTGCCGAGAAATCCAACTCCAGTGTTTCTGACTCCCCTTGCGGGGTGTTGGGAAATCGAGTCTCGAGACAGAGATACCAACCTCTTTCATTCTAAGGTATGGAGCTGAATAGAACCTAGAAAAACGTTTGGCCAATCTTGGCAGACCTAAAACTTATGCTACACAATACTTACTTCTTCTCTCGTACTATACCTAGGTTAGGTACATTTGGGTAGGCGTATTTTAAAAGCACCATTTGAGTATTTTAGCCTGTGTTATTTATGTATGTATTTTTATATGGCTTAGAAACCATACAATGCTATTACAGTATTATTTTATAATACTATTCTCGGTGTACGCATGATACTTTGCATTCTGTCTAACGATTGTAGCAGTTCACATCTCTTACATGAGAAAGAAGACTGTTCAATAAACCTTTTATTGAAACGCCTGTCTCTCTATTTCTGTGAACCCTCTGTAGAAAAGAAGCATGCACGATTGACTGAGTAAAATAGTTATCTATTGTTTCTGCGACTCTGAAGATATTTTACAGTCCTAGGGAAACAAAGTTGTCATGTTTATGCAGTTGTCAGAAACTAATCTCTTCTTGTGTATTCGAGAAAGTTTCTAGTGACCTCTGAGCTAGCTGGCACTCACAATTAAGTTTAGTATATTCGATAGAGACCCACTGACCTAAGTCCTACGTTATATCTTTAGCATATATTATTCCAATGCGCAGAGCCTATTAGAATATATGAACTACACTACAGTAGTGGTATCAGGGGGGCCTTTGTTGTACCACCTGCCTTACCACTGGCTTGACAGGTGACACAGGAGCGACACAACTGCTTGGTGTCTTCAGTCATATGGGGCCAATGAAAGTGAAGGACAATCCCGTCCCAAGTCTTGTATTGGCCCATTTGACCTGCAAAGGGAATATCAAATATCATGGGCTAGTGTTATTAGGAAGCCCCTAAACTTCCGATTTATAACCAATCTCCTGGCTGCACCAGGCTTGGGGTCTCTACTCTGTGAGTATAGGAGTACATCATCCCAATAAATCCTATGGGTACCACTAGCATTCCCAGCAGGTTCAGCAGCAGCATGCTGTCTTAGGTGTTCAGGAGAGGGACAGCTCAGCTGCTCCTGGTTCAGATCTGCCCTGGAAGGGCCTCCTGTCCCCATGAACTCAACCTGATCAGGCTCAAGCTCATCTGTCACATTTCCTTCTTCAGGACTAAGATCATATCCCTCAAGAGACTGATCTGCAATCTGAATCAGGGGGAAGGCACTACCTTAACCCGACTGCTCCTCTTCTTGGAAGGCACCTTGTCCATTCTTCCAGAATCCAGGGCCTGTTCAGTTTTAGAGATGTTGGCCTGTGACCTGGTCACAGCAAACATATGTGCAGGGATTCCTATAATTTCTGCATTGGTCCTGAGCTCAAATTCAGACCAAGCTGAAGTATCTAAATCATTGCCAAGCAAACACTCATCAGGGAGGTCTGCACTTACCACAACCTTCTTAAGGCCAGTTGTCCCTCCCCAGGAGAAATGAACAACCGCCAGGGCATGGTCAGTCCTGACATTGCTAGCATTTGTCACTTGGTACGTTTCACCAAGTATGATCTGTTCAGAAGCCACAAGGTCTTGAGTCACCATTGTGACACTGGCCCCTGTGTCCCTGATTGCCAATCCTCTTTTTAATTAATCAAAGGCTGCGGTCTGTATTTGCCCAGATTAATGGGATTGACAATGGAGAACATATCCATGCCTCCATAACAGACCAGTACAGCCTGAGTTGAAACTCTGACTAGGCCAGAGTCAATCTCAGAACCCAGGGTTAATCCTACATATCCTTATTCTGAATACCCCCACTTGGAGCTGAACTAGGGGGAACAGTTGCCATAGGGGCAATGATGGCTGCAGTGGAGTCTTTGAACTTATTATAATCACTACTCCAATGGGGTTTCTGTTTACAGATTTTACACCATGTTTTCTTTTTGCCCTTTCCTTTAGTTGATTGGGATTCCCCACCAGATGCAGATTTCTGGAGACCTTGAGAAGACTTCTGGTAATTACCCTTTTCCCCACCCTTATCAGAGTTCTTGGAATCTTGCTTATTTGGGTCACCACCTTGGTTCTGAACATTCTGCTTCACCCTGGTTCTGACCCATTTGTCTGCTTTCTTTCCCAATTCTTGGGGAGAGGTCAGATCAGAGTCCACCAGGTATTGATGCAACAGCTGATTTGAACAATTATCAAGTATCTGGTCCCTCATAATTAGGTTGTCCAATCTTTTAAAATCTCACACCTTACTGCCAGGTAACCAGCTCTCCAGAGCATTAGTAGCACAATCTCTGAAGCTCTAGGGCCTCTCTTTCTAAGGCCATATGCTCTCTTCTGATTCTAAGCTGAGCTCCCTCATACCTGATCAGCCTTTCTTTCCTCTCATGGGAGGATTCCCTCCTGTGAGAAGAAACGGAAGACCCTATATATGTGTCAGAATGGACAGACTCCTGATAAGGAGATCTTGACCTTCTAGGCACACCTTCAACTTTCCCACGTGGAGTAAAGAGAGGGTCATCATGACCATCTTTCTAATATCCTGGAGGAGTTGGTAGTTCCAGATTAAGATCATTGTCATCTTCCTGGCCAGCTTCAGAGGTCAGGTCATGGGTGTTTCCATCCCTGGGCTTTTCCTCTTCTGCTGCCCGCCCACTCTGTCTACCCCTTCAGGCCCTGAGGCCTTTCTGGGATCATCCAACAGCACTACCTCTATGAGGCGTTGGGTGTTTTCACTTTTTCCTGTCTTCAATCTCCTAGTAGTACACAATGCTCTCAATTGCAAGAATTGCAGTTTGTCATACTTAGATGCCAGTAGCCTACTCACATCTGGCAGGGAACAACTGGTTCCTGTCCTTGAAGACATCGCTAGTGAGGTGTGGTGTATTCCCCTATGTACTCTAGTGTGACCTACTAAACTCACTTGAGTTGTAGAAAGGGTGTGCTAAGCCCTTGACATACAACTCCAAGTTCAGTAGAACTTCCTGTAGTTTAAGCTTGAATTATATGTACCTTAGGTACCTTTAGTTCTTTTCAGTTAGTCACTCACTTGAGGTTATCTGGTAAAACAATGGCAAGCTTGAATCCCAACCGCTGCCACCAATGTGAGAAGTTGACCTGGCATATGCTGTCCACTAGTTATAGTGCACAAAGCACGTCTGGAGCAACCAGGGAAACCCAATGAAAGTCAAAGTTGCCTTCTCAGGGTCCCACCAGTCGACGGACCAGGGATCACAAAGGTGAGGCAAAAACACAAAGGGCCGGCTCACAGAACACTCGTGGAATGTAGGCCAGCAATCTTCTGTGGAAAAGGTGCTCAGGGTCTGGGCTACAAGTAGCCAATGCACAGCCTCAAGGAACGTTGAGCAGCTAATGCACTTGCAAATGTGCACATGCCCACGGGTTCCGGTTCCATGGTACCCACAAAGGATACGGTCTCAGCTTAGCTGGTGATTCAGGTCGGCCTCGAGGAAGTCTGGAAATCCATCTCCTGTGTTGCAAATACTTCGAGTCGGACTGAAGCTACGGAGAAGGAAACCGGTCAGATGGGTCTTTGGTGCCTGACAAGCAGGGAGTAACTCCTTTACTCCAAGGAAGATTCATATAGTCGTGTAGATCATCAAAGTTCCAGGATTTCTGTAGCAGAGTTTCATCCAGGTGTAATCTAAAGTCCTGTAGTCAGGGGTTCCTTTCTTATACCCAAGTGGTTAGACATACTGTGGGGACCCACCTATGGGTTGGTCTGGAAAGAGGCGTGGCTACACCCATTTAATTTCTCCATTGTTGCGGCAGAGCAGGGTCTGGTAGCCCCTGCAACCGGTTTGAACTGGGCTAAACACAGGGACACGAAATGTGCCCCCAGTGCTGACTTCAAAGCACTCTCAGAGCGCACCCACCCAGCCCCAATACACTAAAGCCTGTCTGTGAAAGGAAACCTATTGTCCATGCCTCGCCTGCTGGACTTTTGTCCAGCAGCAGGAGGGCAGACTCGTGTCTGTGACTTTGGCATCCATTTTGTGATGCCAGGGTGTTTTTTAAACTGGTACCGGGTATACCAGTGTGTATATGTCTCTACCTCTAAAAGGGTTGAATCATACCCACACCACCTGGACTGGCAGGGGGGTACGATTTCAAAGTGTTTAACACCAAACACGACATGTTTCTGTGCAGCCATACCAAAGTTAGCCTTTACAGCGAGGTTGTAAAACACTTAAGAGTATATGGTCTGGCTGCATCACAGAACAGCCCTAGAGAATAGATTCCGAAGGCTGCAGAAGGGCCCTGCTCATGCATGGGCACCCTCTCACACAAAATCCATCACCCTACCTTCAGGATTGATAAGGCCTGACATAGGGGTGACTGATAGGTTTATATGTGTAGTGATTTAAGGTAGATACAGGTAACCTATATCTAAATAAGGGGTGCATGCACTGCCTTATCCAGGCTCCAGTAGCAGTCCTTTAGTGTCATTTTAGAAGGCTTCCCAGGGGTAGCATAATACATGGAGCAGCCCCTAGTAGGCCTCTGGGGTAGCATATGCCCCACAATATACTAGGGACTCACAAGGGTACCCCAGTAACCAAACTGGAGTGTACCTAAAATACTTGGAATACATTTAGAGATGTAGCAGCTATGCTGCGGTTCTGGATAGCAGGGCCCCAGCCAGACTAAAGTAAAAAAAACAGTGAAACATCGGCAAAAAGTAGGGATAACCATAGGAGCAGATCCTACTCTCCTACAATGAGCTAGTGTCTGGGCCATTGCATGAGTACATGGGTAGTAACTGGATGATTAGGGTGCCACAAGGAGAGTGCATGACGAATTTGTAAGTACATATGTACTCATGCATTGTCCCAGGCACTAATAAATTCACTGCTACAATCACCGGAGCAGTACCTATGCACTCCAGCATTCCCCCTGTCACTCCATGAGAAGTGTTCCAATCACCTTGTCAGCACTGTGTACGTACCCAATCACTGCTCCAATACCCTATCATCAAGTCACTAACCATGTACTCCAATACCCAATCATCCAGTCACTAACCATGTACTTATGGAATGACCCAGGCACTAAAAGATGTAGTGCTACAACCCCCTGAGGGCTACCTATGCACTCCCGCAATCCCGCTGTCAGTCTTTGATCACTATAGGTGTTATAGTTATTTGGATTAGTACAAAGTAGTGGCTGAGTGACTGGAGGAGTGCACGGGGAGTGACCGGGTGATTGCTGGACTGCAAGGGTACTACCAGGGGAATTGAAGGAGTGAATGAGAAGTGTGTAGGTGGTTAGAGGAATGCATGAATAGTACACAGGGATTGTAGCAGTGCATGTGTAAGTGCCTGGATCATTGCATGACTATGTGGGTAGTGACTGGATGATTAGAGCACTGCAAGGAGAGTGCATGGTGTATTTATAAGTGCTTGGGTTTTGGCTCAGTGATTGGATAAGGATATAGGACTGGCTGGGTGATTAGAGGACTGCATAGGTAATACCAGGGAGATTACTGGACTGCATAGGTAGTCCTCAAGGGATTGAAGCAGTGCATGTGTTAGTGAGTGGGTCATTGCATGTGTCAGGAAGCGAGATTAAAGGGGCGGCGTGACTAGCCAAGTGGCGGGAGCAATCTCTACTGCAAAGGAATTAAGGACCTCTGCTGCTTGCCACAACAAGATACTGAATCTGTCTTGGACTGCGTTAGTACGAATGTACATGTTTAGTGACTGGATGATTAGAGTGCTGCAAAGATACCAACAAAAGAAGAAGAGATGTCCGGTCAAAGGGATGTGTGTAATGTACTGAAAACTAAAGAGAATTTGGGATCGTGCAACAACCACAAGAAGTAACACAAGGCTGAGAAACCCACCCATATGGCAGAGCATCATCATGTGGGATTCAGATAGTGGATCCAAATCTCGCTCAATTCATCAATCGATGGTGCGGAGATGGATATCTGAGGTAGACTCTAGCCACAGTGTTGTCCAAATGGTGCTGATGAAGTGCAGTGCTGTGAAAAGATGTGAGTGAAAGTCTAAAAATGGCTACTGGGGCAAAAAATCAAGTTTAATAAGGATTGTCCTAGTGTCAAGATTAAAATAATGCCTAATAGTCTGAAAATATAACTATGCTATGGCGCTGTGCAGGAAGGTCAACATGTTTCAGCAGAGCGGAAAATACTGTCCAGCTTTCTTCAGGGCCAAAGATGAAAAGCTACAGCAAAAGTGAAAGTGAGAAAGGTGTTACTGTGCATATAGTAAAGTTCATTTCATCCTACCAGGAACTTGGATCCCCAATGTAATCTGGTGGAAATGAATTAGTTGTCCTTTCCTTAAAGGGAAAAAAAGGAGAAAAAGCACAAGTACATAATGAGGTTGCATACATGTACCCCCAAAATCATAAAGAAACAGTACAAAAAACACACAAAACGAAGAGGAACGCCCCTTCACTAAACAAAGTAAATTATACTTCTGTTTTTTAAAATCTTTTCGATTTAATTAAATTGTTAGATGTCTTACTCACCCAGCATTATGTGGGAGATAACCTCACCTCGCCGGGCAACCGCTCGGGAATATGAGGCCCCACTCTATCATGTAAAAATGAAATAAGGGCACAGTCAATACCTTATTTGTTGTGTCCAGCCTAGTTGCTATATCATCTTTACTATAAATGAAACCTAGTTGTTAAATGAAGACACCCCCTCTGTGATCATGGTGGCTGAATGTCTGCAAAGAGGTCGCTGATGGCGCAGAATGATCTGCACCATAGATGATGTAAAATATAATTTGGCAAAAGACCCCTAAGTTGCTATCTAGAACCTTGTTCACAGTAAGAGTATAGGATAGCAAGGGGTTAAGCTCAAAATTATTGAAGTCCCTAACTCCTCTGTGATCATAAACTAAGAAGAGATCTACTCAAAAAAGTTGGTGAAAGACTGAGTTCTCTTCGCATGAGCAATTCCCATTGAAAATGCCCCGGACCTACCTATCCGTCGGTACCACTCTCTGGCGTACGAGAGGAAGTGGAGGTGACGTAGGGCATGTAGTCACGCTATTTATACTGCGTTGGATTGAATAATAGCCCCAATTTAGTTCTTAATTAGTGACCAATGATCGCAAAATGACTCTTGTTGCGACCGCGTACCGATGGAACCACTAATCTTGCCGCGCATGCGCAATAACCCTCATGCGCGTCAGAGTGAGGAGCGCACTTGATGGGCCACTGGTCATACGCGCATGCGTGCTATCATCGTATAGTGTTAATAAGCGGCGCATGTATGCTCAGAGGGCGCTGGTTTCAGCATTCAGTTCTTCGAAACTACAGAACAACAACAAACCCGATATGGGTATTTGTATGCCGTTGCGGAACCAATGTACGGCATACGGCACAAGCGCTGGCACAAATCATAAGCCAGGGAAAAATGATGTTTTTTGTATAGTGGTTCGCTAGTGATTTCTAGAATTGGTTGCTGCCACATAGCGAAATAAATGGGGAAACAACTTGGTGCCAACCAAGGTATGTTTAATTTAGTACTGGCAAATCAATTCATTCAAAGTTATTCACTAATACTTCTCATGGTTGTGATGATGTTCTGGATGTATGTCCATGCACCAGAAGACCATTAAAAGAGACCACTAACTAAACCCACTCATCTGATTGTGGGTCAAAAGAAGGTTATTATGTGAGCATTAATTGTACACTAGTGTGATACTGTAAAAGTCTATATGTGAAGACCTATAGAGCACAGGTGGATGCAGTTATACTTAAGGGAGAGTTCTCTATGCATAGCCCTCAAGCATATGACCTCTGATGAAAGTGAGTGAAACATTGAGGCCAACCTATTGATGAATGTAGCTATAATGATATCCATGGAATGTCGTTGTTCAAGCCTTTACTATCGCTCCTCAATTTGAAAATCCATTTCTGCTCCTTCAAAAATAGGAATCTGGACACATCACTTATATGTGGTGAAATGAAAGGGTGTTCAAGGATCACCCACCTCATGTCTTCAGCTGTATGTTTGAAGGACAAGAAGTGATTGGTCAAGTGCGTGGATTGTTTGTGGCATCGGATAGTGCTTTTATGTTCACTAATCCTGAGTTTGATTTTGCGAGTTGTGTGACCAATGTATCTAAGTGTGCAAGGACATGTTATCATATAAATAACTCTCTCTGAGTTGCAATTCGTATTTTTTTTGAGAAGCCAAGGTTTTCCCGTTCCCAAGTCCACTCTGTCTGTTTTGTAGGTCTGCGGACAAACACTACAAGAGCCACAAGGGTAGTGACCCTGGACTGGTGGAAAGGTTCCAAAGTGTGGTGGTGCTGTCCATTGTGTGTACTCTCGGTCTCGTATGGACCAGGCTGTCAAGTAAACTGAGTGCTCTCTTGAAGAAGAACAAAGGAAGTGGTACGTGAGTGTCTGCTACATTTAGAATGCCCCAGTGTCTCCGTACTGTTTTTTGAATTTTATTGGAAAGGACACTAAATGTCCTAACAAAGATGAGCCTATCTAGTGGGGGTTTCTCATGCCGCCTGTCCCATAGAGCCTCTTGATTATTGTTAGACGCCCGTTTCCACGCCTTTTTAACTAAATGTTTAGGATATTGTCGCTCTTGTAGTTGCATAGATAGAGTTTTCGCATGTTTATCAAACAATCCTTTAGAGGAACAATTTCTTCTTAACCGTAGGAATTGACCAATGGGAAGATACTAAAGATTGCTGCAAAGATACTACATGGTGAATTTATAGGTGCTTGGGTATTGGCACAGTGATTGGATAAGTGTACAGGGCTGACAGGGTGATTAGAAGAGTGCTCACGGAGTGACAGTGGGAATGCTGGAGTACATAGGTACTGCTATGGGGATTGTAGCAGTAAGTGACCACAGGAAGGCTTTGTTCCTTTATAGGCCTAAATCACATCAGTTTTTGGGAGGTTCACTGTTCTATTTTGTTAATTTTGTTTTGTCCTCTCTTGACCTGGTTGCTTTTCTAAGATGGAACACGCTGCTGGCACCTGCTAAGATTTTATGGACATCAGTCATAAGCAAAGTTGGATCTGACTCCAGGGACATTGATGTTTCAAATACAGAACCTGAGATGATTGAGCACCGTGAGGCAGATATGGTCACAGATCTGTTGTACTTGCTGTTTTATTGATGCAGAATGTCAATAAAAATAAATTTAAACCTAAAGTAATAGGGCTATGCACTAGGATCATCTACCTTATTTCCTTGTTTTAGAAAGCTTACAACAGGTCTCGTACAAAATCATAGTGGTAGGCATACCATCTATAGGATATAAGTCAATGATCTATGAACACTGATTATCGCAAGGAAGCAATTTGCATAATTTAAAATAAAAAATGCCTCTACAGTTATTTTCTGAACCACTTTTTTGGGACATTTTTATTTACAGATCTGTAGATATTCACATTACCTTCCCAGCCCACTATGTTACTGTTACATTTGAACACAGAGTGTGTGGTCACCTTCATGGTAATTGTTTTTGCTCAAGAAAGGTAAAAACGTCGAGGAGCATCTGTCTAAGGTTATCGTGCCCACAATAAACTTTGCACTATTTATTGAGTCCTTATCAATGGCCATTTACCCCACTACTACAATAAATAATCCCTATGCTGCATATAATATTTTATTTGGCAAGGCTCAAAGTGTAATAACAAGCACACACTTGATGTAATTAATCAGTTCCTGGCAATTGGAGGCTGAATGCTAGTCCATTAGAAAATAGAAGACTAGCTATTTATCGTTGCTCTTTCACTTTACCAGTTAACTTTCACTTCTTAAGAAGACGATGCTGGTCTTCGACAGATGGCTGCCACCACTGCTGTCAGTTATTGGGCAGGTGGCACTGGTTAATATTTCTGGACTTCCTCATATTATGTTTTTGATCTTAAGTTGTACTTGTTTTCTGTGATCACATTCTCTAATACCTAGAGCAGAGGTATCCAACATTTTCTATAACTGGAGCTCCATATGAGTAATAAAAATAGTTTGAAGCTAAAAATGATTTTTGACAATGTTTGCAGTAGTGACCACATTATAGTCATTCATAATAGTGACCGCACCTTACAAGATTACTAGTGTGGACCACCAATAAGCATGTCATAATATTGAGCAATGCCAATATATTATATTCAGAATACAAATACAATATCTTGAAGGTGGTATTCAAAACTACACATATATGTACATGTATGCACCTTGACAATAGGTATATCTTCAAGATAAATAGATGTGAAGTTTAGAATGTAATTAAAACCATACTCACCTTTACATGCTTGCATCCTGATATTGTTGTAGCCTTTTTTCTTGATACAACATTTTGGCTAGCCAATATTTATAATATGATACTATAGTGGAACACCAACTACCTCATCTCATAAGACAGAGTTATCACCAGCAATGTCAGGAGGCAAGTTATTATATAAATATTCCCCACATGACTAATGAAAGAACACCCACAGCAGTAAATGGTACGAAGAAAAGTTATACATCTCTGCAATTCAGTAGGAATTACCATTCAAAGAGCAGCTTAAACATGTTTAGGATGTTGGGCCCCTTTGTTTTCAAATATCATCTTATCAGATTTTCAAAATTCATGTAGGGCATTTCACAAAAGTAACTTACACCTTTGAGCAATTTACACATGTAAACTTACTCTATTGAGTAACTTTACTGCTTTTAGCTATTTAACATTTACGAGTGTACATGTATAGGCTTACATGTGTTTGCCACCTCAAACCGAGGGTGTTCCCAAATGTATGCATGTAGGGTACTAGAATAAAAAGAGATGCAGTAGTAGGTTCAACACCACACATGCCAACCACTGATTCTGCAATACATCCAACAGGAAATAATGTAGACAAGGACTTAAAATTAAACCCCATAAGAAATAAAGTTAAATTCAATCAGCATATTTTGACTTTTTAAATATACATAAAATTAATTTATTGTAAAATAATGTAAATATAAGTAACAAATTAATATAATTTTGTAAAACATATATGAAATACATGTTTTAATTTAAAAAAGAAATGTAACTTTAATTACAAATCATTAAAATGTACATAAAAATATTTTTACAATTATTTTTTAAGTTTAAAAAATACCTAGACTGTACCATTGGATGGTCTCTGCCTTTTTTTTTACTGTTAAATAAACTTTTATTTACGTCTCCTTATACTTTATCACACTGGGACAGCCAACCCATATGTCGCCCTGCAGAGAGATTCCTATGAGGTCCCATTGCTTGAACCCTGAGAGGGCTGCCACTTCCCCCAGCCATGTGCCCTGTCAGAGAAGCGTGTATTGGGTCAGTCGATTGCCCCATCTTGTGTGCCTCAGAGCTGTGTGCCACACCACCAGGACTGCCCTGGTTGTCAGCGGGATTACTTTGGGTATGGGACATCTGTGTAGGTAGGCTTGTATTTGAGGGAGCTCCATATCTCTGAGCTCCATCATGTAGGCTGGATCAGACCATCCCCCAGTGAACCAATTGTGAATAACAAGAAGCCGGGTGGCCAGGTAGTATAGGTGGAGATCAGTCACGCCCATACCTCCATCAAAGGGTGGAATCCTGCAAAGGGCAAGAGCAACCCGGGCTGTGCCCCTCCCCATAGAAACCTCGTGGTCACCCCATCCAACTCCTTAAACCAACTGCAAGGGAAGTGAAAAGTGGTGTTCTGAATGATGTACAGGAAACATGGGAGGATCATCATTTTGAACAGTGCTGTCGTCAAGAGTGGGTTAAGTGGCAGAGTGTGCCACGCATGAGGTCTGCTTTGGCTTTACGGACCAGTGGCATCATGTTCCATGCCCATTCCAGCTCAGGAAGCAGAGGGACACATACCCCTTAGTATTTGAATGAATGTCTCATGATGAGGATGGTGGACTGCCAGTTGAAGCACTCCCTGGAGAGGTGGAGGGGTAACAGTGTTGATTACACCAGGTTGAGTCGGAGGACAGAGACGCTTTCAAAGGCCTGTTAAACCTCAAGGCATCTAAGGCCGGAGTTGGCTGGATCCGATAGGTAGAGAAGGACATCGTCCACATATAAGGAGATTTTGTAGGTGTGGTGGGTTCCCCAAGTCCAGCCAGTGATCAGATCAAATGAGACAGACCAAGGGCTCCATTGCCAGAGCAAATAAAAGGGGTGAAAGGGAACAGTCCTGCCTCATGCCCCTCTGAATTGGGAATGCCTTGGAGAGGGTTCTGTCGGTCAGTACCCTAGCTCTGGGGTTGGATTAGAGGGCCTGGACAAGGCATCCAAACTGTTGTCCAAGACCCATCCGCCGCAGGACATCCTCCAGATAGTGCCAATCCAATGTGTCAAAGGCTTTTTGAAAATAGACAAGGAGGAGCACAAGATAGGGTGTAATAGGGATCTGGCTGCTGGCCAGGGCCAGATGGAGGCATATTAGGCAGTGTCTGGTGCTCCGTGCTGGCATGAAGCCACATTGGTCCGCATGGACCATCTTGTGGCGAGAGGGAAATAGTCGCTGGGCTAGGATCGTGGCATATATGTTTATCCCTGTGATAATAAGAGAAATTGGACAATATTCAGCACAGACAGGGGAGGCCAGTTGGGTCTTGGGAATGATGACAATAGTCGCCACGTCAGTCTCAGAAGGGAAGGAGCCTACCTCTGCAACGTGTTGGTAGAGGTGCTCGAGATGGGGAACCAACAAGTCCTGGTAGATCTCATAGAATTCTTGGGGGAAACCATAGGGACCTGGTATTTTCCCAGCCTTCAGCAGGGAGATCACGCTGTGTATAAAGGCTTTGGCGGAAAGATTATGCCGAAGAGGCTAAAACCAAATATAAGGAAACGGTAGCCAAATACAAACAAATGATTGATGAAGCCAAGAAATCATTTTTTAGTCACAAAATAGAAACTGCAAAAAAACTCTCATAAAATTTTGTGTGAGACTGCAAAACAGCTAGCCGGTCACTCCCCCAACCTGACCCCACCTCCATCTCAACTTCTCTGTGACACATTGGCCAATTTTTTCTTTAGCAAAGTTAATGATATATATGCTGCATTTGCTACCAAAATTAAAAACTCTTCCGAGAGCACACTTAATACACATGCTGGTCCCACACTCACTCAATTTGCTGAAATTTCAGAAGCTCAGGCTATGGACATAATTACTACCATCAGATCAGGTTCAGCACTTGATCCTTGTCCCTTCAAAGTCCTATTGCCAGTCTTAGAAGAGATTACCCCGGCCATAACCTCCATATGTAATGCCATGTTTAAAACAGGTATCTACCCTGAAAGTTTTAAAAAAACCATTATTAAACCTCTGTTAAAGAAATCACATTTGGATAAGGACGAACCCAAAAGCTACCGACCTATAGCCAACTTACCGGTCCTGGCCAAAATAGCCGAAAAAGCTATGAATAAACAACTCTCTGCTTTTTTGGAACAACACCAGCTACTTGATGAAACTCAGTTTGGGTTCCGCCAGTGTCATGGGACGGAGACAGCTCTGATTAAAGCAGCTGATGACATCAGACTCATCCGTGACACTGGGGGCACAGCAGTTTTGATACTACTTGATCTATCTGCAGCCTTCGACACGGTCGATCATACCACCTTGATTGAACTTGTCGAGGGCCTGGGTGTACAAGGGACTGCCAGCAAACTTCTGGCCTCCTTTTTGGCTGACAGAACTCAGGTAGTCACAACGGGACCATTTCATTCGTCCACCATGTCACTGCCATGTGGAGTACCTCAGGGCTCATCCCTAAGCCCGACACTTTTTAACATCTACGTGTCGGGCTTAGCCAATGTCATTCGGGCTTATGGGATGAGCCTTACGTCCTACGCAGATGACACCCAGTTGGTTCTAGCCATCAAGAACAACGGCTATAAAGTGGCAGATGACCTCAGGGCTGGCATGATGGCAATAGGGAGCTGGATGGCCTCCAATTGCTTAAAGTTAAACTCGGATAAAACAGAGGTAGTCATCTTTGGACAACTAACGCCTGAGTGGTCATCCAATTGGTGGCCTTCCTCCTTAGGCTCTCCCCCCGAGCCTGTCAGCAAAGTGAGGAATCTGGGAGTCATCTTTGATGATCGCCTCACGTTCCACCCACATGCCAACCAGATTACCTCTTCAGCCTTTTACAAGCTGAAGCTTATCAAAAAAATCCTCCCTTTTCTACCTGATAAAGCTGGTAAAACCCTTGTCACCTCTCTTGTGCTGTCCACCTTGGACTATTGCAATGCCCTGTTCCTCAATGCACATGAAGGAGTCTTGAAAAAAACTGCAAACAATACAAAACTCTGCTGCGAGGCTTTTGGGAAATATCCCTAAACATCACTCTACCTCTAAAACCATCAAAGAGCTGCATTGGTTATCCATCAAAAACAGGATAAAGTTCAAGACCCTGTGCATTGTGTATAAAGCGTTGCACAACCAAGGACCAGCACATCTCATCCGCAATTTGACCCCTTATCGCCCGCCAAGAACACTACGTTCATCTTGTTCAGGAGATCTTGTTATACCCCGTACAAAAACGGTCTCATGGGGCGATAGAAGATTCCTGGTTTCAGCCCCCAAGCTGTAGAACACTCTGCCACCAATGATTAAAGCCAGCCCATCTTTATTGTCTTTTCGTAAACAACTTAAGACCTGGCTCTTTAATCAATAATTCATCCATAGTTTTCTCAGGGTAAATACTCAGATACTTACCGCCGAGACGCCTACGGGCCATTGCATGCGCTCTACAAATATCAAAATAAAAAATATTAATAATAAATATCTCCTCTGGGGTAATGGGGAGGTCGAGGTCAGCCATCTCATCCTCTATAAGGCAAGGGAGCTGGACTCCCGCTTGGCAGAGCACGTGTGGGAGGGCAGCCTCTGATGTGTGAACAGAGTACAACTGGGCGTATTAGTCAGCAAATGCCTGTGCGATGGCAGGTGAGGTGCGCTGGGTGTTGCCCTAGGGGTCTTGGACTTCAGGAACTATCATGTTAGAGAGGGGATAGGAAATCCATCTGTGTAGCAGACTTCCGTTTTTGTCTCCCCATCCGTGAATTTGGGCCATGGATGACTCCAAGGAGATCCTTTGGATCTCTTCTCGAATGACCGCGAGTCGCCTGTTCCGGTGAGCATCAGGGGTCCCAGTTTGGATAGTTTCCAACCACTGGCCACGGTGCAGATAGCGGCTTTACTTGCCTCCCAGAGGGTGCTTGGGAAGGGGACCAATCCGTGATTAGTGAGGAAATAGTGACGTAATTCCTCCTCTATTGTCTTCTTAACTTCTTTGTCTTGCAGGAACCACACATTTAGTCTCCACGCCATCTAGGTTGTGTCTGAGGTCCTACCCAGGTGCAAGAATAGGGCTGAGTGGTCCGAAATTCCCTGGTGAAGGATAATTTGTTGGATACCCTGTGAAAATCAGAGGTAGGCAGAAGGATCAGGTAAATGCAGGAATGCATATGGAGAGCCGCTGAGGTATGAGTATTGTGGGTGCCTCCGGGATTCCAGACCCTCCAGACATCACACAAACCGAGGGTGGCCATCCTGACTATCAACTTCTCTGCATGAGCTAGCCTTGTTGGGGAAGGTATGCCCGTCACGTTGAGCGCTGGCTGCATAATGGCATTAAAGTTGCCCTCAATCACCATCTGCCCCAAGGGTAGGAGGTGAATTGTTGCACAATGGAGGTGAGCGTGGCGGGTGGGATGCATATGGATGCTAGGTTAAGGAGGTTCCCTTCTAGCTGCCTGGACACAATCGCAAACCTGCCCTGCGGATCCAACACGAGGTGGCCAGGGGTGAAGGGATGTCCTTGCCACATTAGGATTGCAACCCCTCGTGAGCTGCGCTCAAAACCAGAGTGCTGGGAAGAGGCATTGGGTCCCTAGGTGGTGTGTCTCCTGAAGTAGAAGTATGTCGGGCACATGGCGTTAGGTGCACTTAAGGACCGCTGTTCTCTTGATGCGATCCAGTAGTCCGTTCACATTCCAGGATAGAACATGAAGGGGCCTACCTGGGGTGGACAACTGCATCGGGACTGGTGGGTTTATTTAGACTCCAACCAGATGGTGGAGGTTTTTAGCTTTTTCAATTAGGAAGAATTCCCATATTGATGCACTCTGATATTGAATCTAACTAATTGAACTCACGTATTGGAGCCTTATTATGTCTTGACCTTTAAGCTGTCTACCCCTCCTTTCATAGTCCTGAGGAAGGCCCGCAGTGATGCTTACCAATCTTCGCCGTGTCCAGGTTTGAAACTTCGACACTTCAACACTTTTCCATCACTCATGTCAACACAGTTCTCTCGCCCAATTGGCAATTAATGTTTGATCTTGCATTACATGTGTTAAATAAGGAGACAATACAAAAGTTCAACAATTCTTTTTATTTTTGTCACATATGTCTGTTTTGTATTATGTACTATTCACCTCACCAGTCACCAGATGTCACCTTCTCACAATAGTCACTTTCGTATTTTTGCAGTTTACTTGTATTTGTGACAGCCTTTTCATATTAAATATTTCTCGAAAAATATACAAGTAAATCAACTCTACCTGTGTTTTCCTGGTGTGTTTTTAACTGACATCGTAGTTTCATTTTGAATAAGGGAGTGTGAAACCTTTTTTTTATATTAAATACATGTGTCACAGCAATTGCAATTGTTTTCTATATTAGGTTTGCACAAAAGAAGCCGTATTTTACTACTACTAGTAAATCCTACGCGGTACACCATCATCAAGTGCAAGCCTTACAGACCAAAAGGCTTAGCTGTGGAGGCACTAGTACCACCTGCATGTTAAATAACCTCGTAACGGGTAGAGGTTTTATTTTACAATCAAGGATACAGCGGGCTTTGTACACTCCCGACAACTTCTCTATTATCTCTATCTTCAGATACATATGAATCATTGTGTGGCTTCTGCGAAATGTAAGATTACACATGGAGATAATTGCATGGCATATTGTAAATGCATTTATGGCCACAGTCATTAACAAACAAAATTACCAAAGGAACCAGTGTGGACAGTGTGGTAGGATAATATACTTGTAGACAATTGCATGTGAGGGAAACATTAAGGCCTCCAATTCTTAACACAGAGGCCATCTTGGATAAGCAAGCAAAAAGAGAATGTCCTGGTCGGAGTGGAGGTGTTTTCAGACTGTGGTGTTCCAGAAAGTCTCCATTGATTGTTAAAAGCCACAGGCACCTTTGGATCCCTTAATCCAGAAACGACTTAAGGGTTCCTGACAGAAAAAACAACATTGCGGTGGGTGTGCTTAGCGCACCGATTTCAATTTTTTTCTGTGAACTGGTGCACAAACAAAGACTAAAACGTCAGAAAGAGAATATTTGATAATTGAAATCTTTCAAAAATGAACAATTGTTTATTTCTTCAATTTATCAAAATGAACCTTGGTACTTTTAGAAAGAGAACAACAATGTAAACATTTCATATTCTGAAAGAAAAAAACAACAGTTGTTGAACACCTTTTGTTATTCAGTGGAAGTAGTCAATAGCTGGGTACAGAATTTATTATAATGTTGTGGTAAGGACCTTTCTCGCTGGGTACTGTTAACTGCAGCAGAACGTTAGATAGCTCCGTCTGCTGACTTTCAGAGTCAAAGGTGCCTGGCCGTTAGGCCCGTCTCGCATGACATCATTCCTGAAGATTGAGATGACCCCTGGTACTTTTGATTCGTGTTTTGTAAAGGAGAAACTATAAATATGAGTTCTTCTCATGGAGGGACATTAAGTTTTAAACATGCATACGAGGAGGTCTCTAAAGGAAAATCAATATTATAGGCCTCTTTTTATTTGCCTCTGTACAAACAATGATTCTGAAAGTATGTGCTATACAACCCATATTTTCTATGTGGAGATATTCAGACATTTAAGTTTGCTATTTATTAGTAAAAGTGTGAGAGACTGGGGTGAATGACTAGAAGAAGGGGCATACTTACTTCTATTCGGAAGGGGTGTAAGGAGGAGTAAGGAGGACCCTAGGCAGTGGTTTAGGGAGAGACATGCAACCACCCAAAAAAGAGTATGCCCAGTTCTCCATTCACAAACTGTCCTACTGAAGTTATCAGAGCCAAAAAGGGACCCAAAATGCTGATAAATTACTCCAGCTGAGGTTCCGTGAGGTTCCGTGACGGTTCCGTGACGACTTGAACCCGTGTTTTCAAGTTTGTCGGAAATACATAATATTGGTATCAGTGAACCGCAAATGATCCATTTAGTATATCCTAGTGTTTTCGCTACGCTACGAGCAAGAGCACTCCTTCCATTGACATATTTCTGATATACCCACGGCATCCATCTTAGATCATGGCCGCCATTTTGTGTTTCCTTGCCCTCACATATGCAATAGCCTCTGATCATTTCATTCACTCCACTTTGATTAAGGACACGTAGCCTTAGCCGGAGATTCACCTCTTACATGACACGTGCACCTTAAACCAGATCACGCTGTAGCTGCATGACTCGACAAAGGCTGCCTCCTCTGCCCGAGGCCAGTCTTGCCAAACTGGTCTTCGTGTCCATTGTATCTGATCATGATTAGGCGGCCGAAGCCGGTAGCCTTGCCCATTTACAACCCACAAACATCCCTTATCCCACTTTTCTATCTTCCACACCTGGCTCTGTTTCTTTCTTTCTGAATCTTTATTAGGGGGAGGTAACGAACTTTACGATGAGGCGGTCCGGGTCCTGAAAGCAATATTGACAGGGGATTGTGATGAACTAGTGGGAACCCCTCTTCGTAGATGTTTGGTATCAGATTTTATCGACGGTTCCTGTGTAACGTCAAATATTTATTGTTTAGAGACACAAAGGTTTGGGAATGTACCGACATGTGAAATATTTGCCTAGAGCACAATTTTTAGTATATAAGGAGCAACCCACTTTGTACAAATCGAACAGGCTCCTAGATTCTGCCCGTGTGTAGATTCTGTGACTTCTGTGTCCCTGCAGTAATAAACCTTTGGTCTTTGACGCCACCATCGAGAAGCCCGTGTTTCTGTTCATTTGTGCACCAAGGCAGGTGGAACTCCGGGGTCTTTGGGTGTTGTACCCTGACACCTCTGGACGGAACCAAAAAGTCCAGAACTCCAATTGGCGCCCAACGTGGGGCGACGTCATTCGGTACCGGTCCAAAAGCCTGAAGAGTTCGAGAGGCTTCGTGTGAAGATTCCTGAGGGAGGCGCCCCACTTCATCGATCCCGGCATATCGCAAAAGTGGCCCGAAGTTCTCTTCCACGAGGGTTTCCCGTTCAGGACGGCTGCAGTGGGCCGTTGCCTTGACCGTCGCCCTGTCTTGGACCCGAAGTGGTGCAGTCCTTAGTACGGCGAAACGTGACGGGTTTCTCCTTGGTGACGTCTTCAGTGACTCAGTTAAGTATTTAGTGATAGCTAGCTGGTTACTTTGTGAGGATTGTTAAAAATCCTTGATCGGTTCTTGGTTTGGTTTGGTTTTGTTAGATTATCATTGGTTGTTCTAGTTACGATAATCTATTTGGTTTAGTTTTGGGTATCGATACATCAGTTCGTTTTGGTAGGCCTAAGTTCTTGGTTCGAGTGCACATATTTGTTCCGTGTTTTTTTTTTTTTTTTTGTGTTTCGGACTGAAAATGGTAAGTCGGAAAATGTTGTCTTGTTTTAGTTGCAACAGTGACTCGCGATTGGAGGACTCTTGTCTGGTTCCTCCGATTGGGACTCCCCTATATGATTTATATTGTAAGTATGGCGTGGGTCCTATAACTTATAATGAGATATGGGTCCGCTATTGTAAGAAGGATGGTGTCCTTAGTTGGCCACTGCATGGTAGTTTTGAGCAAGAGATTCTCGACAATTTAGAAGCGAAATTGTTCAAGAAGAAAGCCCGGCCGGCAATGTTTGATTCCTTCCGTTATTGGCGGAAAGAATCCAAACAGAGAGAAATGAAAAGGTTGAAGAAAGAACAGAAAGAACAAGAAGAGTTAACTCTAGAGCAAGCGACTAAACAGTTGCAAGCTAACGAGTGTGAGAAGGTCATAGATGTAGCCATTAGAGAGCATAACCTAGCGATTGACAAGTGCTATCCTGCCTTGCCATTGAAAATGGCTAAGATACTGGAGGACTCCGAAAACGATCCTCTGCTGTCTTATCTGTTACGGTCACCTCCACCGTATGCACAAGGTGCTACGGCTCCGCTCGTCCCGAATGTTCAATTGCCGGTTGCTGGACAACCTGGTGCTCCTGCTCCTGTCCCTCAGAACCAAGTTCCTGTACTTCCTGTGGTGAATGTAAATGTTCCTACAGCTCCTCCTCTTCCTACACTGCCAACTCTTATACCTACCTCTGTACCTACTGCTCCAGAAGCTATTTTCCTCGATACTCCTACTGCTTCCTCATCTATTCCTACCTCCACTGCATTCTCTATGTCTGCGAGTGTACTAACTCCACTTTCTGTTCGTCGAAGAATCACTGATTCAGTTACTAATATGCTGTCTCCTATATATAAAACTCTGATTAAGACTCCTACTCCTGACTCTGTACAGAGACGGAGTCAGCTTCCTAGTACTGAGGAACGGGGAGTTTTAGACTCCACGGCTCTCAGATGGATTTCGAAGGGTAGAAGATATAGTACGAGAGATGTGTTAGACACATTTATGCAGTGGGGAGAACCAACGCAACGATACGTCTTTGATGAGATGTGCTCGTTGTTACGTGAAGAAATAGAAGAAGACGATGTCGAATCAGATTTGGAAGATTTAATTAGGGTTCAAAAGGAGTTTGCTGCTGGAATGATAGTGGGTGAGAAAATAAAGCAAGCGATGGAACTCATTTTAAGTTTTAGGAATGATCCATCTCTTCGTTCTCCAAGAGATTTAGAGAAAGGTAAAATGAAGCTAAGTCGCCAATATCCTATGAGGGAAGTTCCTCCAATCTGGCGCGAAGCAGTGCCACGTGATGATAATGCTGGTATTGCAGGTGCTCCAGCGCAGTTCCAACGAGTGTGGATACACATTCCATGGAAGCGAGCAGAAGTGTTAGCAGTGAAGCAGGCCTTGCCAGATCCGCGTAAGAATCCAGCCGGATATTACAAGGAATTAACACAGACAGTTGAGGCTTGTATAATGAACTTAGCCGACATTGATATGTTATTTGGTAACGTAGTTCCGCAACCAGTGTGGGCTAAAATTCGTAGAGAGGATCATCAGGCTGCTTTAGGTGGTGATTGGGCAGCTATCACTGCAGCAGATGGTCAACAAATAGGTGGTGCGAAACCTGAACCTTTGATCGCTAATCTGCCAGGTAGAATAATTGATCTAATGAAGACTCTGATGCCAGCATTGCGTGTTAATTGGGACAAGTTGTCAGCATGTAGGCAAAAGAAAGACGAAAGTGTCTCGGACTTCTTCACGAGGTTCGAAGAGACTTTTGTGGATCATAGTGGTCAGGACATGAGTACAGAAGGAGGGCAAAGACTGTTTGTCGATAAATTTGTGCATAATTTGTTACCTGAATTATGCAATAAATTAAAAGACTCAGAAAGTGCGTGGGCTGTATCTACGACAGCGCAAATACTTGCAACTGCGCAGTACTACGAAAATAGAGATAAAGAGGAAAAGGAAAAATCAGAAAAGAAAACGAAAGATTTAAAAACTAAAGTTCTTTTGCAGCAGGCGTATCCGCCTCGCGCGAACCAGACTAATACGCAGCAGAACTCATACCAAAGGACAGATTATAGTACATCAAGACCTCAATATCAATGGAATCAATGCGCGTACTGCAAGAAAGAGGGTCACTATAAAAATGAATGTCCAATCTTAGCGCAAAATAATGCAGCAGCAGCTCAGAGAGGTCGTGGTGGTTTTGTGCAGAATTCTAGAGGACGAGGACGAGGTGCTATGCCTCCACAAACTAATGATCGTCCATCCAATCATTTTGATCAACGAAATGGACAATCTGTTCAGCAAAATAGATCTCAGCAATATCTTGTTGAAGATTATTGTGAAGTAGAAGAGGGTTTTCAACAAAATGGGTACTAGGACAGCCATGGACAGAGAGAGGGAGTAGTATCAGTTCCAGTGGATCAGAGTGGGCCTTATGTCGCAGTAGCAACATCAGGTGTAGTCGAACCGTTTCTGTTGGATACTGGTGCCGCAAAAAGTTCTATCATGCATGCGAAACTCCCTGGCGCACCTTTGTCTGGCTCAACAAATGTTTCCGTAGGTTTTTCAGGCGCCCCTGTGTACAATCCGATATCTGGTCCTTTGTCTATTTCTGTTGGACCGTGCCAATTGAAAGCACCCCTGATTTTGACGACAGGTTGTAATGAAAATCTGCTTGGTTTAGATTTGTTAAAACGACTATATGCGACATTGTACTGCTCTCCAGAAGGAGTACAGCTTACACTGGGTAAAAACATCACCTCTCCGATGTACTTGTCAATGGACGCACTCCCGCCGGAGCTCCGTTCACTCCCTGATTCTCTTTGGGCGACTGGTCCTAATGATGTAGGTCTCCTAGAAATTCCACCGTATGTAGTGACTTTGAAAGCAAATGTGAAATTTCCAAGAATTCCCCAGTATAAAATATCGAGTGAAGGTGAGCGTGCACTTTTATTGATTGTGCAAGACTTGATTAAGAAGGGTGTAGTTGAAGAAACTAGAGGAAATGTCTGTAACAGTCCTGTATTACCGATTCTGAAGCGAACTGACCCTACAAAACCTCCAGTTTATAGGTTTGTCATAGACCTTAGAGAAGTTAATAAGATTGTAATTCCGCAGTTTCCTGTAGTGCCAGACATTACTGCCTTGTTAACATTGATACCTGCTACAGCTACATGGTTCTCAGTTATAGACCTAAAGAATGCTTTCTTTAGCATTCCGATAGCCGAAGAAAGTAGGGATATTTTTGGCTTCTGTTTAGGAGGTCGCAGTTTCAGATTTAAACGCGCTCCACAAGGCTATTGTGAAAGTCCATCCATTTATAGTCAAGCTTTAAAAAGTCAGTTAGATTCTTTTGTCCTTCCTCCAGGTTCGGCTCTAGTGCAGTACGTAGACAATCTTCTAGTGGCTGCCGATGACAAGGAAACTTGCAAAGCAGCTACGATTTCGTTATTGCATCATTTGTCTAATTTAAATCATAAGGTGTCTCCTTCCAAGATGCAATACTGCTGCCAAGAAGTAACCTACCTAGGTCACCTCTTATCAAAGGAGGGAAGGAAGTTGACCCCAGAAAGAATAAAAGCAATTACGCAGATGAGTGTTCCACGCACACAGAGAGAAGTACGTGCCTTCCTAGGTATTACCTCTTACTGTAGGCAATGGATCCCAAATTTTTCTCTTTTAGCAAAACCGTTGGTAGCTTTGACTGGGAAAAATGTTCCAAGTCCGGTGCCATGGTCTGATGAATGCCAAGAGAGTTTTACTGAATTACGAAAAGCATTGTGTTCAGCTCCTGTATTAGGTACACCTGATTACAGCAAGCCATTCACGCTCTACGTTCACGAAAGAGAAGGTTGCGCGTTGAGTGTTCTGACACAGAAATTTGGTGATAAACAACGCCCTTGTGCGTATTTTTCATCAACATTAGATCCGGTAGCCAGAGCGTTACCTAGTTGTTTGAGGGCTACAGCGGCAGCTGCAGCTTCCATTCGACAATCTGCTGGTTTGGTGATGAACAATATGCTAGTGGTCATGGTTCCTCATGCAGTGGACACACTCATGAACCGAACGAAGACTCAACACCTTACTAGTGCGAGATTATCCGGTTACGAGCTGACATTATTAGCGAGTCATATTCAGATCAAAAGATGCAATGTATTGAATCCAGCAACATTGTTGCCGACTGATCAAGAGTCGAGTGATTCTGAGCCACATGACTGTTATTTCAAAACGGAGGAAGAGACAAAAGGACGTATCGATTTAAAAGATACTCCCCTGTCCGACCCAGATGGTACGCTGTATGTGGACGGGTCATGTTTTAAATTGGAGAATGGTGATGTGACTGCTGCCTATGCGGTAACGACTTTGAAGACGATTGTGGAGACTGCAAGAGTGAGTCAGAATTCTGCCCAAGCTGCAGAATTAATAGCTCTAACGAGAGCGTGTGTTTTAGCTAAGGGAAAGAGAGTGAATGTGTTTACAGATAGTCAGTACGCATTTGGCGTGGCCCATAGTTTTGGCCGGTTGTGGAGAGAAAGAGGTTTCATTACGTCCCATGGGACTAAGATCCAACATGGTCAGCTAGTTAACGACTTGTTGGAATCTCTAACCTTGCCGACTGAAGTTGCGATTGTGAAGTGCAGTGCTCATAAAGCAATCACGGATGATGTTGGTCGTGGGAATGCCTTTGCTGATGAAACTGCTAAACAGACAGCTAGAGACACGATGAGTAGAATGTACGTTGCTACGTCTGCAAGATGGATTGCTGAGTCTGGAATGTGTGAGGACACTATGGAAAGTGTGAAAGAGATTCAGAAAGAAGCGACTGAGGAAGAGAAACGTGTATGGAGAGAAAGTACGGGCAAGTTGGACTCGAATGGATGTTGGATTGATTTGACAGAACAGCAGCGTTGGATGTTGCCTAATGCATATGTGCTTGCAGTAGTGACGATGGCGCATGGAGTGGCGCATATAAGTTCTAAAGGGATATGTAAGATGTTAGCTCCGGTTTGGAAGAATGAGGGAATCAGTAAGTGTGCAGAGAGAGTGGTGAAAAATTGTATGGTGTGCTTGATGCATAATCCTGGCAAGGGAACTCCAACTCCAGCTGGTCATTTCGCTCCTCCTTCCTGCCCCTTTGAAGTGATTCAGTTAGACTTCATTCACATGGAACGCTGCAACAATTTAAAATACGTCCTGGTGGTAGTTTGTGCTTTTTCCAGGTGGATAGAAGCATACCCACTAAAGGACAACACTGCCCTATCAACTGCCAAAATTCTTCTCAAGGAATTTTTTCCTGGGTTTGGAATGCCACGGATTGTATGGTCAGATAACGGAAGTGAGTTTATAGGGAAAGTTATGCAGAGTGTGTGTGCTGGTCTAGGAGTGAAACAAAAATTCCACAGTGCAAACCATCCCCAATCTGCTGGTTTAGTCGAGGGTTACAATGGCACTCTGAAGCTTAAGATAGCCAAAATACAAGCATCCACAGGTTTAGCCTGGCCAGACGCACTTCCTTTGGCCTTGTTATCAACGAGAGCAACGGTGCATTCTAGAATAGGGCTTTCTCCCTATGAGATTGTGTTTGGCCGCCCGGCAAATATCTGGGGTGTGCCAAGGCCTAAACAATTGTGCTCCATTGAATATCCTATGTTGATAGACTACCTTTACGACTTGACTGCTAAATTGAGTCTTGTTCATCAACAGGTCTTCGATGCTTTGCCAAAACCTCCGGAGAGTCCAGGGCATCAGCTGAAACCCGGCGACCACGTGGTGGTCAGAAATTTTGCGAGGACAAAGAATCTTCAGCCTCGCTACATCGGCCCCTTCCAGGTCCTACTGGCAACAAGGACAGCCGTACGTGTCGCTGGCCGTAAACATTGGATTCACGCCTCTCATGTAAAGCGTGTTCCTTTGCCGCTGCCTTACGACGACTGGGTGAAGAAGGGAATTGGTGCCTCCGAAGCTGAAACAACTCCGAAATTTGTCCCTTTCAGCGATGCCGATTTGATTACTGACACTTTGAAACCTGACTCTCCTCCTGAAAGGACTCCTTTGAACACTGAACATTTGTCTCCAGCATCACAAGAAACTTTGCTATCTGCGAACTTAAACTCTGCAACAGCTGCTAGTAATACACTATTTTCCGATCAGACAGTACCAGCGAAGAAGAGATACAACCTTAGAAGCCATAAAAAGGACTAATAAAGCAGGCAACTGCATATTGTGATTTTGATATATTTATATATATTGAACTTTTGCCTTCAGCCAGGAAGTTTGCTATTGTTTATTGTTTTTAAAATTGCCTTGCCGTCTGGGTAGCCGTAGGGTCGTGGCTGTGTGCCTAGTTTGAATTTGCAGGGGTCTGACACAAGGTCGATCTTTCTGTTGGTTCTGGGAACTCCCAGGGCTGATAGAGGCATTTTCATCTACGTACACATCATCAGTGGTCGCGAGCGGATTGTAGAAGATGGAGCTTCCTGCGCTGCAACGAAAGAATGTGATTTACGTTCGCAGAAACAGACTTAATAGAATTCTTCACAGCAAATGTTTCTTGATGCAATGTGCCGTTACATTTTTGATTGTTTTAGCAACATTGGTGGGTGGAATCGTCTTTAGCATAAATTTGATTTTTGTGCCAGTTTCTACAGTACCTCCCCTTGATCCTGCTATTTCTACTGTTTCCTCTATACACTCTTTTCACTCGTTTCCGGAACATGAGCAAGCCAGACGCTCAGAATTCACCAACAACACTTTTGTACAGCTCTTGCACCAACACCAACTGGTAGTTAACACTACAGACTGCTGGGTATGTGGCTTGATACCTCACACTATGGATAAAGGTATTCCATATCTGGTTTTGCCTTACAGCTATAATGGATCATTTCAGGCCTTCCAAACCATCTTTGCTTATGCCCTAGAAACTTATCCTCCACGTCCCCCACGTTCCACTAAATACAACTCTGCTAACAAAGCTTTAGTCCAGGGAATTATTGACATGGTCAAGGACGTCAATAATACTCCATCATACCCTAGAGACGAATTGCGAGTATATTTAAGTTGGAACACTTCAGAGTATCGCCTTAGTTTAGGAGAAAGCAAGCGTAAAAGCTCAACTCCAATCTGGGTCGTACCTCACCGAGGTCAGGTCTGTTTGCAAGGTAATGGGAGAAATCCGAGAGCTCAGCTAGGGAGGAGTGAGTGCGTAGAGACTTATGTGTTTCCGGCTAACTCTTCCCCTGCCTTTCTTACTGCTAGGGGTACCTATTTCATTTGTCGAGACAGAGCTTATACATGGTTGCCTGCCGACTTCTCAGGATCATGTTATATTGCTCGATTATTGCCTCCGACATACACTGCTTCACCTGATTACCACAGAACAAGAGTAGCGAGAGGTGTCTTCAGCAAGGAAGATACCGCTGGTCAGGAAGCTGGAGACTTCTTCAAAGGCTTCCTTCCGTTCTGGGGACCTATGGCCAATAGTAGAAACATACGTCAGCTAACACGGGTAGTTGAATCTACTATTACTGAAACTGCTGGTGCCCTTAGCAATCTGACAGCTGAGCTTCAGGCGGATAGGCTCATGACGTTGCAGAACCGTATGGTTCTAGACGTTATACTTGCAGATCGAGGTGGGGTATGCAGAATGATCCAATCGAGCTGCTGTGTCTTTATTCCTAATAATGCTCCAACAGTCTACGAGGGGATCTCTAAGTTGCACAAGATTTCGGACTCCATACATGTAGACAAGGGAAACTGGTCCTTCATGGAGTGGTTTTGGACTCTGATCTCAGCGTGGGGATGGAAAGTTCTAATGGTCATTGGTGTCATCCTAGTATTCCTATTCTCATGTTGTCTGATTATCCAGTGTGGTCCTGCTCTGTGTAGTCTTTGTGCTACGACTTGTCTCAGAAAACCACCTGCGTTTGGAGAAAAGACACGAGAAAGGATAATGATACAACAACATGTCACTGATCTGATGAGCATAGAACTAGATTCTGACATAGACTGAGTAATTGCCTATGTAAGGGCAAAAGGAGGGTCTGAGGTTCCGTGAGGTTCCGTGACGGTTCCGTGACGACTTGAACCCGTGTTTTCAAGTTTGTCGGAAATACATAATATTGGTATCAGTGAACCGCAAATGATCCATTTAGTATATCCTAGTGTTTTCGCTACGCTACGAGCAAGAGCACTCCTTCCATTGACATATTTCTGATATACCCACGGCATCCATCTTAGATCATGGCCGCCATTTTGTGTTTCCTTGCCCTCACATATGCAATAGCCTCTGATCATTTCATTCACTCCACTTTGATTAAGGACACGTAGCCTTAGCCGGAGATTCACCTCTTACATGACACGTGCACCTTAAACCAGATCACGCTGTAGCTGCATGACTCGACAAAGGCTGCCTCCTCTGCCCGAGGCCAGTCTTGCCAAACTGGTCTTCGTGTCCATTGTATCTGATCATGATTAGGCGGCCGAAGCCGGTAGCCTTGCCCATTTACAACCCACAAACATCCCTTATCCCACTTTTCTATCTTCCACACCTGGCTCTGTTTCTTTCTTTCTGAATCTTTATTAGGGGGAGGTAACGAACTTTACGATGAGGCGGTCCGGGTCCTGAAAGCAATATTGACAGGGGATTGTGATGAACTAGTGGGAACCCCTCTTCGTAGATGTTTGGTATCAGATTTTATCGACGGTTCCTGTGTAACGTCAAATATTTATTGTTTAGAGACACAAAGGTTTGGGAATGTACCGACATGTGAAATATTTGCCTAGAGCACAATTTTTAGTATATAAGGAGCAACCCACTTTGTACAAATCGAACAGGCTCCTAGATTCTGCCCGTGTGTAGATTCTGTGACTTCTGTGTCCCTGCAGTAATAAACCTTTGGTCTTTGACGCCACCATCGAGAAGCCCGTGTTTCTGTTCATTTGTGCACCAAGGCAGGTGGAACTCCGGGGTCTTTGGGTGTTGTACCCTGACACCTCTGGACGGAACCAAAAAGTCCAGAACTCCACAGCTCAGAGCTGAAGAGGTTGACAGCTTTGGAAGTGGAGAACCTGGTTTGTGTCCTGTTATCCACTTAACATCCTGTAGTTCTGGACAAATCACTTAATATCCCTGTGCTAAAAAGTAATGATTTTAAAATTATATTCTGACTGGTGAATATATTCTGGAGCTAATTTAAAGTGTCCTTTGTCTGAGTTTGCGCTATATATAAAAAAAAGTGCAAACTGAAGTAAGCCCAGCACCACATACGGCCAACCACTGGTACTGCAACACCCTCCCAAAGTCATATAAGGAGGTAGGGACTGTGAAACTCAAGGGGGTCGATTCCGATTCAGGAAAAAACACTCCAAATAGCCGTTCGGAGCATTTTCCCTGTGTGAATCGTACCCTGCAAAGTCCCCCGTACGTACGACGAAGTACGATTCATACCAGGAGCTGGACTCCGTACAAATAGTACAGAGACCGTACGAATCAAATTCCCGTACGAATCTCCCTCAGACGCGACTTCTGTATGGTTCGTGGCTGCTTTTTCAGACCCGGCAAGTACAATTTGTGTCGGGTACGCACCGTACGACCCTTTTTCTACGGGAGCTGAAAACAGACGTAAAAGCAGAGTATGCCCCAAAACAGGTACGATCTTGGGGTGTACGCACTGTACCCCATGTTCGCTGGGTGTACTGTGCGTACACCCTGCGATCGTGGGGTACAGTGCGTACACCCCAAGATAGCAGGGGTACTCACCGTACCCCTGGGATCATGGGATGTACCCAACGTATGGTGTGTAAGTGATTGTGTTCTTTTCCGTACGAATCGCCCTTACCTGACGTGGACCGTACGAATCGCGTCCTCATACCCCGTCCGGATCATACTCGTCGGGTTGTACGGCATGTGTACGAGTCGTACGGTTCACTGTTTCAGCCTTGCAATACGTACGGATCGCGACGATTCGGTTGGATTGACGGAATACGGATCATACTACGCAACTCGGACGGAGGGGTATGAATCTTACGTCGATGGCTCCGGAAGAAAATCGTACGGACGTTTTATTTCCCGAAAGTGAATCGACCCCAAACTGTTTCATGAAAATTGACCTCTAATAATGCTAGAGAAAATGTGTCTGATATTAGAAAAGTGTTTTACTCACTCATTATCATATAGAAAACATAGAAAATGCTTCTTTAAAATATGATAAATAAATCATGCAGATTTAAACTGTATACAGTCAAAATATCGAGTAAAAAAATATAGAATTGCAGTAATATCGAATAAAAAAAATTAGAATGGACAAAATATTGAATGGACAGAATATAGCCAACAAAAATATCGAATTGAATAGCAATAATATCGAATTCAACATATAGAATGGACAAAATATCGAATGGACAGAATATAGTCAACATAAATATCGAATTTGAGGTAAGTAAGTTAATATCGATTTTTTTATAATATCACATTTTTTAAAGTGTTTTTAGTGTTAGTATATGTGTGAAAAGTGTATATTTATGTCATAATTTATTTTAAGTAATTAATTTTATGGTATTTAATGTTTGTGTAATATAATTCTGTAGCGGGTTGTGGGTTTATGGGGAAATAGGGTGGGAAGTAATTTAATTATAATTAATTAAATATTTTTATTTATTTATTGGTATTTATCTTGAATTAATTGTTAATTAATTTTTAATTGGTAATTATTTTAATTATAATTGGTAATTAATTTGTATTGAATAATTGATAATTATGGTAATTTTATTAATTTATTTTCTGTAGCGGGTTGTGGGTTTATAGGGGAATAGGGTGGGAAATAATTTAATTATAATTAATTAAATGTTTTAATTTATTTATTGGTATTCATCTTGAATTAATTGTTAATTAATTTTCAATTGTTAATTAATTAATTAATTGTTAATTTGTAATTCATTTGTATTATTAGGTAATTATTTTTAATAATTAATTTTTATTTGTATTTTTAATTGATTAATTATTATATTATATTAAATTGGTAATAACTTTTAATTAATTTGGTATTATTATTTAATTTATTTTTATTCATATATGAAGTATTTACTTTCCCTACTGTTGCACTCACTGGAGTGGGAATAGTAATTTTTACTCCTATGCTATCCAACGCTTTCCCTACTGTTGCACTCTCTGGAGTGGGAATTGTAATTTTTACTCCTACGCTATCCAACGCTTTCCCTACTGTTGCATTCTCTGGAGTGGGAATAGTAATTTTTGCCCCTACGCTATCCAAAGTTTTTCCTACTGTTGCACTCTCTGGAGTGGGAATAGTAATTTTTACTTGTACGCTATCCAACATTTTCCCTGCTTTTGAATTCTCTGGAGTGGGAATAGTAATTTTTTCCCCTATGCTATCCAATGCGTTCCCTACTGTTGCACTCTAAGGAGTGGGAATAGCCATTTTTACCCCTACGCTATCCAACGCTTTCCCTAATGTTGCACTCACTGGAGTGGGAATAGTAATTTTTACCCCTACGCTATCCAACGTTTTTCCAACTGTTGCACTCTCTGGAGTGGGAATAGTAATTTTTACCCCTACGCTATTTAACGCTTTCCCTACTGTTCAATTTTCTGGAGTGGGAGTAGTAATTTTATGTTCTACGCTATCCAATGTTTTCATTACTGTCTTTTTTTGGGACTTCATATAGTAGTTTTATTTATTTATGTATTTAATATTTTTTGAATTTTTTTAGATAATGTTGTATTTAATTAACTTAAAAAATATTGAAAGTATATTTAATTTTTTTAATTTATGAAATATAATTATTAATTTTTATTGATGTTTTATTTTATGTGTGTAGATTTATTTGTAAGTTATAGTATTTTTTAATAACTTATAAAAAATTAAAATAATTCTTAAAAATTATTATTAATTATATATTATATATTGTATGTAATTTTTTTATTAAAGTTGTATTATTAAATATGTATTATTTATTGATTTTAAACATTATTAAATATGTTTAAATATGTTTATTTTATTTATAAGTATTATTTACTTTATTGTAGTTTTATTTTTTTACAGGAAAAAAACAATATTTTTAATTACGAAATTTTAACATCGATATTTTTTTCTCGTTATTTTTGTACTTACAATGTTGTAGATAGGTTGTTGATATTCTTGCCTTCGATATTCCATCGTCGATATTTCTGTAGGTCGATATTCTGTCTGTCGATATTCTTTCAGTGATCCGATTTAAAATATAGGAGAAGAGGCTTTTCTTGAATTTGAAAAGTAAACATGCAGCTTAAATAAAGTAGTTGGCTCTCATTCTTAATGTGCTTCTACGACTAGGCTTGAAAAATACTTTCAACTTCTGTTTGACATTTAGATACATTGCCCTTTAGAACTGTTGACCTAATCATCTGGCTGCAAAATCATTCATCACTTACGCTGCCCTAAGAGAAATGTATTTCTTTGCTTGCTCTGACTTCCTTATTGGACTAAACAATGTACTTTGCTATATGTTTATGGTGAATAGAGTATTTGTAATGATAAGCTTACTGAAGATATTATTTTCCAAGGTCTAATCAGGAATTTACTGATAGAAAGGTTTTGTTGCTTTAGACTAGCCCTTTGTCCACACAATAGGGCACTAACAACAGCTACTAGAATAGCCCTACAAAGGTTCTCATTGGAACCTTCCCTCATATATCTAGTGCATGGCATATTAGAAACGTTTAGATAACTGCTCAATGTTTACCCTGGGTAATGGGAGAAGAGACAACAGACAATCAGAAGACCCTTTTTCTTTGGACAAGGTTGACTTAACAGTGCAGAAGTTGCAAATGTTATATATTTTCAGATATATGTGTTACCAATTAGAGAGGCTGCAATTCCATTCTATCCATTGCAACCATATGCTGTGATTTCTTGATGCTTAATGCATTCTTTTCCCTTATCCTTGCCCGGATAGGTGTGTGCTACTGTAAAGGCAATTTTCTTTTTCACTGATATTTTGTTGGGGAGACGTTCTTCTTATGGTGATCATAGCTACTGCTGTGATTAATTATCTTTTGATTTATTAACAGTTGCTACTGTAACTTGTTGGGGAACTCATCTGATTGTCCAGAACAGCTCTTGACAGGGAGTTCATTGGTGGAGCAATTTAGAAGCTCCAAAAACACGTTCTTTCGTGAAAGAACTGTTTATGGGTTCTTATCTAGGTTAGGACTCTTGGATTAAGACAGGGACTATTTCCTTTATGGAACATGCTGTCTATTTTATGCTGACTCTAAAAAAACCTTTCTTGATATTTCTGTAATGTTCTAATCTTAATGAGAAATAAAGCTTTGAAACAATTCCAAACCTCTCATCATTGTCTGAACATGAATGCAGTTTATTACAACTCCTTTATATCATGGTGGCAAAGATCCATTTGCCTGCAGATGAAGGGATGCCAAAAATAAGAGTCTGTTGCTGTAAGTGCTTTGAGTTTGCACTGGTCATCAATCGGGTGCCCAAATTGTCGGCGCTGACAGGACTTACAATAAAACCCCATAGGAAATATTGGTAACTTAAATTTAAAGTGGTGAAAAATACAATTTAAAGTGAATTAAAAACTGTCCTTAGATTCAAAAATGTATTTCAAGTTAAATGGTATTATATTTTTATTTGAATAACTTCTAAATAAATCTATTCACCACCTTTAATAATTCTTTATGAATAATTTGTTTTTTACTTTAGGTGGAAATTTAATTTTTAATTTATAAATCAAAAAAATAATGATGTTATAAGATTTAAATGTTTAATCAGTTAAAATGAATTAAATATGTAATAATAATCAAGTTAATAGTGCTGTAGTATGTTTTTGTGTTTTGTTCGGCAGGTAAAAAAAATACATGAAATTAATTTGCAATAACATTTAATATACACCTATTTTTGCACTTTTTAATTATTTATTTATTTATATCATTTATATAGCGCGCAAATACCCTGAGGTTTCTCGGCACTGCTCAAATCATGTGCTGAAGGGGAGCCCTGACTGATTACTGGTTAAAAAGCCAAGTTTTTAGTTGTTTCCGAAATATCATTAAGGAAGGGCTATTTTTTATTTTGTGGGGAAGAGTGTTCCACAATCTGGAAACAGCCACTATGAATTATCTGTCTCCCCAATTCACTCTTTTTCTATGCAGGATTGGGAGCAGAAGGGCTGAGGATGAGCGTAGGGCTCTTTTAGAGGTGTGTATATACACAAGGCTTTTTTCAGGAATTCTGGCCCTATGTTATTCATGGCTTTATTGGTGATACACAGCGCCTTGAATTTGGTGCGACTCCTGACCGGGAGCCAGTGAAGTTGACGAACAATGGGAGTGATAGAAGAGAATTTTGAAGTACAGGTCAGAATTCTAGCGGCCGCATTCTGGATTAGTTGCATCTTATTAAGGACTTGCTCTTGGGCATTTAGTAGCAGACCATTACAGTAATCAAACTTGGAAAGTACCAAGGTGCACATAAGTGTCTTACCTGCACTAGGGGGGAGGAAAGGCAGCAGTTTCTTAACCATCCTAAGAGTGTAAAAGGATGCAGAGACTACTGCTTTGGCATGGCTCAGAAATGACAGTTTATTATGAAATAATACCCCCAAGTTCCTGACTTTAGTGACCGGTATTGGGGGGCGCCTAGGTCCGGAGGCCACCATACTGGAGACCAAGACGGGGTCAAACTGCCAAAGATCATGACCTCCGTCTTGTCTGAATTTAATTTTAAGCAGTTGTGATCCATCCAGGAACTGATAGCTATCATGCCTTCCTGAAAGTTAGCCGCAACTGCTCCTCCATTATTATGGATGGCCAGTACCAATTGGGTGTCTTCAGCGTATGAAGTCAGCCCAATTCCATATGATTCAATGACCCTCGCCAAGTCCGACACATAGATGTTGAATAGTGTCGGACTTAACGAGGATCCTTGGGGCACACCACACGGTAAGGTGAAAACAGGAGAATAGAAGCCACCCAGTTTAACAGACTGTTTACGGCCAGACAGAAAGGAAGTCAGAAGAGATTTGGATTTGTCCTGAATGCCAATGTGGGCTACACGGTCGATCAAGATGTTATGATCGACCGTGTCGAAGGCTGCAGACAAGTCCAATAATATCAGGACTGCTGCGCCTCCTTGATCCATAATCAGTCTGACTTCATCTGCTGCTTTGATCAGTGCTGTTTCTGTCCCGTGCCCTTTCCTGAACCCAAATTGGGTATCGTCAAGGAGGTTATTTTTATCAATATAGTTGGCTAGCTGACTGTTCATGATTTTCCCAAATATTTTAGACAGAAAGGGGAGGGAAGCAATCGGTCGATGGCTTTTGGGTTCTGAAGGATCCAGATTTTGTTTTTTCAATAAGGGTTTAATGATTGCTTTCTTCCAGATCGACAGGGAAGAGCTGGATAGGAACATGGAGTTTTATGATCAAATAAACTTTTTTAGCTTTCCCTATGCTTTACCATTGGGTTACTCTGTAGTTGGAGTGCAAATGTCCCTATGTTAAAGTAAAGGGTATAGCGTAAACTAAGACATTGATGTTGCCCTACAAGGTTAACTTCCCTACCCACTGGTGACACAGGTGAGCTTGGTTCAATGCACCATCACCATTAGTGGCTCCTCAAGGGAGTTCTGCGGGGCGGTACGGCGGGGAGGGGCGGGGTGGGATGTAGTAAACTCCGGCATGCGGCCAAAGGGAGTTAAGTAATGAAATAAATAAATAAAACAAATTACATTGTGCGCGCTGCATCACCATTTGGCGATGCCTGGGTGGGTGAAACTGTATGGGTGATTGGAAGAATCCTCTGGGCGGTTTCATGGGTCCAACTCAAGGCAAGCAAGGAAAGATGGTATAAACAAAAATTACAAATGTGTGTTGTTGATGAAATGTTGGTGAGAGATTAGAATGATAGCCATATTTACTTTGAATGGATGGATGCCTGGATGGCATTCTATGAATCATCATAGCATTGGTGGAGACTGTCACAGGATGAAGACAATGTAAAAGACAAATAAAGCATGTCAGAGTAGCAAAGCCAAGGAAAATAGAATAAGATTATAATTAAAAATATATAATGCTAGAAGAGCAATGCAATGATAAATGGAAACATTTATGGGAAGAGAAACAAGGACATTTTTTTAAGGTTTTGGATTCAAGGTTGTATTTCAAAATACTCCTTTGACTCACAGCAGTTTGCAAGCACAGCACATATATTGTGTATGTATGTACCCATACCCACCCATTATCAAGCGCCTCCCTCTGACTCCGAGTCTCACCTTCTATCTATTTTATTTTCGCCTGTCAGCCTGCCATGGGTGGCCTACAGGCTGCATGGTTATAAAATCAATCAATAGTACCTCACGTCCCATAAATAATTAATGATCATTTGGATCAGATATCACCTGCCTTGTTGTAGTAGTCAGGGTGAAAGTGAAATTGAGCAGTTGCCATTGAGTATGGGCATAATAAAAAAATAACAAGATAATTGTGTATTTGTTGACTACAGCTGCCTCACCTGCAGACAGTAGTAAATCTAAATAACGTGAGTCTGTGACACAAGTATGTCTGTCTAGGGCGCAAGCTGACTGAGCTGGCATGCCTGCAACAAGATGAATTTAGGTAAATAAGAGAGAGAGAAGAAGAAGACTTGTCACTCCATAGTGCCTAGTAGTAGTAATAATGCATGAAACTCCCACAAATGTTATAGGCTGAGGAAGTGGAAGGATACCACAAATGTTATGTACAGTGCTTGGTAGTGCTACTGTGCCACTCTGTGTAGACTTAATCTGGTGATACTGTTTTACTAAGAGTATTGGTTACAATTGTCTTTTTTCTGTCTTGATATGGCTACTCCTTCAGAAGCAAAAAAACAACCAAACAGGAAGGAGTTAGCAGGCACGGCCCAGCGCCATAAGCTGGAGGCCATCTGTACAGAATATCGGTCGGTAGCAGCTCTGGTGGAGGAGGAGGCGGCAGCAGCTGCAGCTTTCTCCAATGCCCCAGGACCCATCAGTGGTACAGTGCTGCAGTCTGGTAGTCGCCCACCGCATTTCATTGAACACTGCTGTCCCCCAATGGATGCAACCGTAAAGCTTTCAAGCGCTGCATGCTCCTCCGGATGGTGCTAGAACTTCATCGCCTTGCCCCTTTAAAAAATGTTTTGGGGTGGGTGGGAAATAGGTTACGAGGAAAAGTTGGGGGTTATAATATTTGTTGAAAATGGAGTGGACATTGATTGGACTCTTTATCTTTGGACATTGGCTGGGGTTAGAGAGAGGGATGGGTCAGGTGTTGTGGGGTGTTTTCAGTAGTATATTTTGTTTGGGGAAAACATTATTTATACTTAAAGTTTACATTACATGTGACTGTTTTGTGAGGGGTTACTTTTTTCCTTTACACTGTTTCCTTTGCTACTGCAGGGCTGCAGCCAGTTCTTGATTGAAATGATGTACTGATAGTGTAACATACCCAGAGATAGATGTGGAAGCCTCACTTGTGACTTGTCCTACTAGTACTGTATGTCTCTCCTCCTAATCTATGCAGTCTGCAACTGGACTAAGAAGGGTGTGTGTGTGTGCGAATTAATACATTAATTTTATTATTATTAATTATGCCTCCCCAAACTTCATCTCTTACCTGTGATTGATGTTTATTTATAATTAGGCAAAGAGATGGATGCATGATGATGATGGTTTGGTTTCTCAGGATGCCATGGTGATGGTAGTAGTAGTAGTAGTAGTAGTAGTAGACACTGACAGTAGCATTTGCAAAAAAAGAAAATGAGACACTCAGTTGCCTGAGGGAGATTCGGGAACGAGTAGTAGAAGTACATGTCGTCCTTATCCAAATGACATGTGAGGGACGCTTTAACCCTTGTGTTTGAGTGAAGGATTTATTCTCCCACCTACGGCTAGCTCTGTTACATTAATTTATGCAGTTTCAAATTTCGTTTAGCCCTTGGTGAGGTGCAATGTATTAATTCGCAAACCTTGCATCCTGTATTTAGAATTATTGGCTTCAGCCGTATTGTACATAGTTTGTACACCACTTTAACCTGCAAAATTGTCTGAGTTTACAGTATAAGCCTAAAATAGATTTTCTTGGACGTTCAGTAGTAAACCTCTGTCCTGATAATAATCATGTAACTATACAAAGGTCGAAACGCCGTTGACGCATATGTGGTCGCAACTAATGAAAGACGCATTGTCTTGCTTGATGATGTTGTTCTGAACCTCTCTTGCTATATTATCTCTTCTGTCCGCCACTTGTCTGGTTTTGCAATTCCCAGCAAATATTATATGTACCAGTATATATCTCTGAGTGTTTTAAATGATGTTTTTATGTATGGCTAGAGCGGTCGACCTTAAAGCGGGGGAATGCGGTTCGAGTCTCGGCAGCAACGCTCAACATCCAGTGATTCTAGGCAAATCACTTAATCTCCCTGTGCCTAACAAATAATTAACGTGTCCTTCTGTAAGGAAACTGGTGCTCATGTAAAGCGCTCTGATACCCGATTCAGTTCTAGTTTGCACTACACAGAACTCTATTAAAAAAATATATATATTGAATACATTTTGTAGACTTTTCTATTATGTTTCACATGGGTTGTTATCTGGTTTTCTTCTGTTTTTTCTTTATATATTTGCCTTCTCTTTTTCTCACAAAAAGTATAATTTGTTATTAATGATTGTTTGTGTCATTGATATTTTCATTATATCTTGAACCGTTAGGATTAATAGTGTTTCATAGTATAGCACAGGGTAGAGGCAGACCTGTAAGTTTAGATGAAAAAACAAAAGGGATATTGAAAAATCAAGGAGAAAAGTAAAGTTAAACTGAATAAATTAAGGAGGAGGTGCAACAAGAAAACTTTCAAAGGCGGTATGGCTAAATCATTTCTACTCTGTTTCCAGCATTAACCTACAACAACATTAACCCTCAACGCCTCAAAAATCTGGAACACCCTTCCCCCTCACCTGAGATCTAACCCTAATCTTGCCTCCTTCCGCAAGCAACTAAAAACTCATCTATTCAAATCCCCGTAACCTCTCAGCCCCCATCCTCTCCCAGTCTCTGTCTGCCTCATTATACCCCCTCCTCTGGTTCCCTAGCGCTTGGACGCCCCAGGGCAGCAATCGCGCTGTATAAATGTATTTCATTCATTCATTCATTCATTCATAACAGGAGCAGGCCTGTGACGCCCACACAACCTCCACTTACATTACATTTGTTTTGAACCAGACAGCACTAGGCACACATACACAGCAACATAGCATTTTGTAAATTAGGTAACTAAATCAATGCACCGCTGTCAGTCATGCCACAACACTTGCCTCCACCACTACACAGACATGTAGGTCTGGTGTTGTTGTTGTTTACCTTTTAGGCCACTTCATGAATCGAACAAGTTATTCCATCAATCATCTCTGATCCTACTGACTGACTGCGAGTATGGTGTGGTCAACATGGTGTTCAACTCTGCAATGGATCGGCCGGCAGTAATACAATTTTGTTATTGAACAACAAGAAGGGAAACATTGACATGAGTCACTTTTTTGTGTTTAGATTAAATGCTAGTAGACATCATGCACAACAACAACACATACACCAAGCACTCAGAGTCAGCCTCTAATGCATTATACTCACAAAAAAGTAACATGTTGTTAGAAAAATATATGTCAAAAATTGAAAATCTAACATAAGTATGAGTGTCCGAAAAAGGGGCATAGGTCTGTTGAAGACGAGAACCCTCGCTCACCCAAAGGTGACATGCTTCATCATTGGGTTCCCTCTTGCACACTTTGCCCGCAAGGTACACAGTGTGGGCTACAACTCTCCCTCAGGAGAGGAGAATGAGGGGTTTTTAATCATCCAATGGAAATGGGAGTGATGGGTAGATTTCAAAATATTTCCAAAAGTGATTTAAAACTAACGCATGGGAGACAAAATTGACTGTAATAGGTGTCCCCAATGGTTAGGACTAAAAAGGCTAAGTGAGAAATAGGGGTATGGGCTTGCCCTAGAAAGCCAATTATTACTGGTTGTGCCAACAAGGTGTACAAAGCATATTGAGTGAAGCATCTTTTTTTTTTATGTTTATTGATTTTCAGCGAAAAAAGGAAATCAACAGTAGGCATATCAAAGAGTACAAGAGGTGCCAAACAGGATCAAACCCCCCTCCCCCACATACCACCCCACCCACCCCACAGCTGAGAAAGATATAATGTCAACTCAATGGGATATAGACATTTGGCATAGACACACCAAGCTGTAAAAGTATACATCAGATGCCTTTAAAACCTGGAAGTGAACACACAGTAGAGCCAGACTAGATCTACGAGCAGTGCAAATGAGCATAGATATACCCTCACCATGGAACTTCTTTACCCAGTGCAGCCTGTCAGCCCGGACGGGAGCTGGCACCCACCCATATCCAGGGAATCAGTCCGAGTCCGAGCAGGTAAGCAAATAGGCCGTAAGTGGATCCCAGGAGTCTTTTGGACGTGTAGCAAATCACTGAGCCACTTTTTCTTGGTCGAAGACCCTCTTGCCCCCCAACTCTGCGCCACAGCTCTCTTTGCAAACAGGGTAGAGAGTGCAAGTAGATGCCTATTGGCTGGTCTGAAACATTTAACATATCCTAACAAGCAAAGGTCAGGGTTGCATGGTACTGGTTCCTGAAGGACCTCCGTCAGCATCTCCGTCACTTCCGACCAGAATGCAAATACTCACCCACACTGCCACGTCACGTGTATGAAATCCGCATCTGCCAATCCACACTGCACACAATTTGCATTCTCACGATGGCCATATTTACAAAGCTGCATCGGGGTGTAATATAGTTGCCGCAAAAACTTAAAATATATTATTCTCAGGTTGCAGTTAGCTATCCAACGGCCATTAAGAGCATAGCACGCATGCCACCCATCAGAGGTGAGGGCTCCACCCAGGACCACCCGCCATTTCACATAAGAGGAGTGCTCCTGCTGCTCTCGTTCGCGCAGTGATGCATTATAAAGTCTGGTAATGAGACCCTGTCACTCAGCACTTGCTAGCATCGTCTAAAAGGCCCGTAGAGTAGTGGGTTTACCTGTAAAATCAGGGTACGCAGTCCTGATGGCCTGGCACACACGCACATATGTAAACCCAAGCATTAAGCCACTATTCACACCTTCCTGTACCTCCTGTAGGGATTTAAAATTGCCCTTCTCATACAGATCCCCAAGCCGTGTAATTCCTACCTTGGCCAATTCTCACAGGGTCTGGGGTTCACGCGCCGCCGATATATCCGGATGGGAGGCAAGAGGCAGCAATGGGGCATAGATATACGTCAGTTGCGCTCGTTCCGACAGCTGTCGCCAGGCCTAAGCAGTACAAAGTACTGGATTGATCTCTGACCGTGGACCTCTTGCGCCACCAGGCAATGTCGCCGCCTGCCCCGCCATCGGGGCACTGCATCAGCCTCTATGGCCACATGGGGCTGATAACGCTGCGGAAAGTGCCAGTAATGAGCAAACCGAGCTTCAGCGCGGAGATAATACAGCCTAAAGTCCAGAGTCGCAAAACCACCCCGCTCAAACGGCAGCACCAGCAGATCCCATTTACACCTTGCCCTTTTCCCACCCCAGATGAATGTCGTCAGTACAGACTCAAGAGTTTTAAAGAAGGCCACGTTCCATTTGATCGAGATATTGATAAAGAAATACAGTAATTTGGGGAGAAAGGTAATTTTTACAACTGCAATTCAAACCTCTAGCGAAAGGAGCAGATGAGCCCATCGCTCAGCTTTTTCTGTGATACTCGTGATCGCCCGCCCATAGTTTTCTGATATCACAACTTCCGGATCCCTGTGGATCCATACCCTCAAATATTTTACAGGATCAGACGTCCAAAACTGCGGGTAGTCCAGTGCAATCTCCTTCGTGTGTGCTGTGAGGGGGAAAAGTACCGACTTCGACCTATTGATCCCCAGACCTGAAAATCTTTCAAACTTAATATACTCCCGAAGCAGCCCAGGCAGATGCACCTCAGGGTCGCGGACATATAGCAGCATATCGCCCGCGTATAATGAAACTATTAGC